>NC_091686.1:24550000-25800000 GCF_041296265.1 Equus caballus | reverse complement strand
AGGCAAAGATAAAGCAATCGAAAGGAGAACTTTTCTGACCAAAGTCAGGAGCGACAGGCCCAGTGGCCAGCCTGCTCCTCCCACTGTTTCAGCCCTTCTGTCCCAAACCACAGCTGTGATCTGAAGTTCTCCAGAGGCCTAGACTTCTGCAGGGCACATTTTAAAAACCACTGGATTTCATCATCTCTTCGGACTAGTGTTAGAACTGTACAGAGTACAGAGAGAAGCATTTAAAGTATTGAAATTTGATCTCCTAAATTGCACTTGAGGAATAATATGCTTCCTAAAATGCTTGCCTTTCCCAAAGTGAATCATTTACACGTAAGAAGTTGCTGACAATTTAGTCCACAGTAGATTTACCTTAATCTGGGAGAGCAGCAGCTTGCCCTCATAGGGTGGTGGGTTACAAGCTCTTGTCACTTATTTCTGGGTGTTCTCTAGTACAAGGCAGGGTAAAACAATCCTGGGAATAACTGACTGCTGTCAGTTAACCCCAAGAAATAAGTGCGTGGCTTGACACCAAATAAAAGTGTCTTCTGCTTCTGGTTATTTTTATATGTCAGAACTTTATAGAATGTCTTCATAGGGAAGCTCAGTAGAAACTAAATGGAAAACACACCTTCACTTTTCTCTCTGAGTCATGAGGCTGTCCAATTTTAAAATGCAGTCTCCGTTACAAACATTCATTTTCCTTGGAACCTCAACTCTACATGTTTCAACATTTGCAACAGGTGGATGTCAACTTAAATAGTTCTGGCCCCGTTGATTTTCTCGGTGGCCAAGGAAATACCTAAGGGTAATCAAAGATTTATGTGATTGTCTTAGGTCTTAAATTTTTTAGGCATTATTTAAGTCCATCAGTCAAATTTTTATTTTGAAGTACCTACATATACATGTAAATGACTTGGAGAAAAGTTGCTAGTTTTCACAACTCTGTATTATATTTCTGCATTACCCAGGGAAAAACTACTCATACATACACACACCCCAGCACAAAAAGAAATCAATATTGGTTTGGCAATCATACACATTCTGAGATCACTACAGATACAGTCATTATAAAACTGGATAATTTCCACATTTCTTTTATTCAACTTATTCCCCACAACGTAAGTCTGGCATAAAGTCTAAGGAATTTCCCATTGAGCTAGTGTACTGGTTAGTCATCTGAAACATTTAAAAGTCAGCTTATATTTCAATAGTCTTTAGGATATTATGTTTAGACCACCACATTATGTTTATTTTATTAGGTTTAGGAACATCAAGAAAAACTAAACCTATGTTACTTCTGCACCCCACATAGCTAAATTTAGTGTGTGTTGTGTAAGAAGTTAAATTCCAAAGTGGTAGAAATGTGAAAATTGAAGATCAGAGTTGACATTTACACACGTCCTTGTTGAAAAATAATCATGTAATCTGAAGTAGACATATATATGCTAGGCTTTTTGTGCATGGCTGAAAACATAATGGTTTTTCCATTTTGAAATTGAAATGTAGGTAATTTAAGGTTACTGACTTTGTTCCTTGTTTAAACACAGTGCAAAGGCCCTGTTTAACACATAATTTTAGGAGGCCTTGACAATAAAAATTTAAAACACAAAAACTCTTTTTTTTTTTTAATGCTTAGCTAGGGAGTCAACTTGGAGATGACACATGCTTTAGAAGTGACTGCAGATTAACTTTTTTGCTAGCTCATGATCTCTCCCTCTCTTCCTGTCTTTCTCTTTCTCTCTCTCTCCTTCCTCTTTTTTTCCCCTCTCTCTCATTGTCCCTCTCCTTCTGCCATTCCCCTCCCTCATTCTCTCTTTCTCCGTCTGTCTCTGTCTGTCTCTGTCTCACTCGCTCACACACACACACACACACAGCAGTGAATGAGTCATGTTCTCTATCAAACTGTCATGCAGTTGGAGGGTAGGTGAGGAAATTCATCATGAGTGTTTCATTATAAAGTAACTTCATCTCTGTCTGATAACCAGTGATTCAGGATGACATGATAACACAGGTTGCTGTTCTGAGACTGAAATATGATCATCTGTGTTTTTACAGCATTCCTTTTTAGAAAAGTCTTAAAAATAAAAGCTCTCCTTTATGTTAAGGATTTTTTTCCTCTACGTTAAGCAGCACAGGGGGGTGTTCGACTCTTTGAAAGCCCATTCCTATTTAATTGTATACCAAGGGAGAATCCTGAAGCTGAAAAGTGCAGCAGCCTTTGTGATGACAGAAAGTGAGAAATAGGTTAACCACAGCTAGTTTCAAGGCAGAAAAAGACATCTAAAGAAAATTACTATAATAAACAACTTCCTCCACTCTTTGGCAAAAGGAGATGATGGGGTGGCGGGGGACCAGGTGGACGGGCACATTGATCAATGAGATGACAGTGTGTGAGCACCGCAGATGGAGTGTTACCTTCTCATCTCCCTCCTTCCTTGTTGACCCTGCTGTCTGAATTCTCCCCAAGGGAAAGGGGCTGAAATGAGTAAAGATGTGCCTCGAGATACAATCGGTGTAAGGGAAAGGAGATTAGCCAAGTAGCCTGGCCTGAGTGAAGACACAGAACACAAAAGAGGCAAAGAAGTAATGGAGAATTAATTCAGAACAGATGATCAAAAACACAGACTCCAAAGGACAATTCAGAGGTGATTTTGTGATGCCACATCATTTGTCTAGGTTGCCATTTGCTATTTGAAGTGCAGGCCTCCAGTTAATTCACGGCAAATACTTTGGTGACGGGTCGGAGAACACTATTTCTCGGAGGAATGCTGGTGAGTTGAATTAGAACTGTAGTCGAGGTTCAACGTGTCAGCCCACACCTTTGAAGCTGCCTAATAGATGCGTTTCCGAGGCCCTGATCAGGGTATTTCTTGCTGTCTCTTGTCACATCCAACTCATTCACACATAATAGCAATGATGATACCTGGTCATGTTCTTCAAGCTTTGGAGCAAACAAGAAGGCAAAGGCAACCGGCTGATTTTTAATATCACAAGGCTTCCAAAGATCACGGGGACTTACAAAAACTTGAATTCCCACCACAAAACTATCCTTTCCTTGAATTAGTCAACGTACAACATAGGGTGCAATTTGCAATTTATTGGGAAGGGCCAATCTATAAAGCATATCGTATTTCAGTTGTTAAAACAATGGTTCAATGAAACATTTAAATAAGTAAATAAATGCAGGGGGAAATGGATTGAGGAGATTAGAAAGCATGGATGCTTACAGCAGATATTAGCATGCTCAAGAAACAGAATTTTCAAGTTTGAAACCAGTCGCGCAATGTAAATGTTATGGCATGCTATTGAGTCCTAGTGACAAAACCTTTTCAACACTTCATCCAGTTTTTAGAATTTTAAATTAGAATCCCAGACATTGTGTCTCAGAGCTGGAGGGGCAGTTTCCCAAGAGTTAAGAGGTCAAATGTTGGAGTCGGACAATGTCAGAGACTTGAGTCCCAGTGTTGCTACTTATTAGCAATATGACCCTGTGTATTGGTTTATTCATCTACAGTGTTGGGATATTGATAGCCCTGCGCCTTCCTCATAATATTGTTATCAACTTTAAATGAAATAATACATGTTCAATGTTTTGCCGGGCATACAGTAAGCACAATCAGTATTGCTATTATTATTTTTAAAGCAATCAAATACATTATCGAAGGCAAGAAACAAGCTTCCTAGCATAAAATAAAAAGCCAGTCTTTTAAAGGCTGTCCATAACTCTTTAATTTCCGTGGGAGAATTAGAACAACTTCTTTAAAAGAGAAAAAAAAAAGCCTTAAATGATGAAACAAATACAAAGTTAGTTGAAAGCATTTATAGCTTTGATATTAAAAATTAAAAGTGGGAGCAAAAGAAAGCAAGCTTTTCCCCCAAGATTACTCAGTGTGTCCTTTGTTTTAACTTGGTGTGCCCCAAGTAAAAACTGCATCCCCCTCCTTCAGAGGGCAGTTGGTAGAGTCCAACCCTGTCTGTGGTTTTCCAACTTAAGAAGCTGTAAATTTTATAACTCTGCACCCTGCGGTCAAAGCTGCTGAGTGTTGTGTCTGAAGTCAGGTGGTTCGTGTGTTCAAGGTAGACATTAAGCAGTTCTACTGAGGACCTGGAAGCATTTAAGGACGTTGCTTGCCAGCTGTAAATTAGAGACCCAATGCCAGTTGGCTGGAAAATTCTCTGGACTAAGTCCAATTAGGTAGACTGAATCACTGGCGGTCTTTGCAAATTTGTACGTTTAACAGCTCGGCTGTACAGTCTGACGTGCAGCGCGGGGTGGTTCAGAGCAGGCGTGTTACGATGTTATGCCGCGGTTGGGGGCGGGGGAGGGATGTGGCACCCCCATGACCTGTAGGGCGTTTGTCTTCTCCACTAGTGCTGAAAAAAGTTACCGATTGCTCTTAACAAAGTCACTGAAAGTGTTTTAAGATAGACCTGAATGATGGGAATTATCATTTTCAAATTGGGTATTGTCCCAGACGTGTTCCTCAGCGTTCACAGAGGCAGTTAGAATCTTAGCTATGTGGTTATCACACATCATCCCAGGATGCTCCTGCTTCCCAGCTCCGGTGGGAACAGACTGTGCTCGAGATGATGGTCATGGTCGAACTGAGGTACGTAGGTAGAAACAAGCCCAGAAAATTGGGGGCTACAGTCTCTATCTAGGAAGAGCGAACAAAGTCTTATTAGACTACAGGGTCATTTAAAATTGGGGAAATTTTAAGTTGTGTCTTAAAACAGAAGCAGGTGAGGAAACCTCAAGCTCACAGCTGGGCAGGGTTGGCTTCTGCGAAGTCACACAGGACCGCATGCTCAGAAGGGCCCTATGTTTGGTTTAACGCTCTGCTGTCTCCAGCTTGAAATTCTTCATTTTTTTTAAACAAGAGGCCTTGCATTTTTATTTTGTACTGGGCCCCACAAATTAGGTAGCCATTCCTGAAGGTAAGATATTTCTTTTGAACAAAGTCTACTCTTTTTGAGAACAGGGATGAAGGAGGGGCTGCCAGAGATTCTATTAGCCAGATGGATGGTTTATTTCCAGAGGATTGACTATTTGCCAGCATCAAACAGTAAGAGATGAGAATGACTGCTGTTTATTCTGTTCTTAGTCCCTTTTTCCCTCAATACAGGATAAAGAAAGGAACAGAGAATGCCTTAATTATCCTTGACAAGCAAATAAAATAATTGGCAGATACTCCTCTTTTAGATATTTGGCTTTGGTGTCTGTTTATTTAAATAATTACTATTTTTAAGAGGGCCTTGTGAGCTGATGTTAAAATAAATTCTTAAGTCAGCTTTCTGCTGGTTTATACAAATATTGTCTTTTAGGCTACGTGATTACACATACAACTCTGCATGTGAATTTATAGCTCCATAGACATTATAGTCAAGCATTGAGTCATTTAATTTTTTAAAGTTGAGAGTCATTCATTTATACATCCACTGAATGCATTAATATGTTCAACAAACAAAATAGGAACAATATGTCCTATATGCCATTGGCTATAAAAATATAATAGTAATACAACAATAACCAGCTACTATGTATCTTATGAGTTAGTAATTTAAAGTTGCATAATGCTGTGAACATTTACAGTAAATCGTATAAGTTATTTCTCTTCTTGCCTTGGCTGGATAAGTAAACATCTTATTACTTTGATAATATGAATGGATTAGTCGCCGTCTTGCTATTAACTATTCTATTTACTGCTGTTCTTACTTTGAGCTCAAGAATTTTTTCAGAGGATCTTTACATATTTTTGTTTCAACTATGAAGGAAGGGAGGTGGAAAACTCAATATAAAAGTTTGTCCCTTTTGGGGGAATAGAAATCCTCCAAGAAGGCAAATTCTCTTTTGTTGTTTTATGGGTTCTCTGCTGAAATCATCACCACGATACTTTATTAATTAAGTGACAGGTGCAAAGCTTCTTTAGGGTCATAGGATTCTTCTCTCCCAATTTCACAGAAATTTTTCCCGATTTCCCCTTGCAGGTTGTATGACACTTTGTTTTTAACCTCTTAAGTAACTGTCATGTGTTATTTTTATGTGTGGACCTGTCTCATCTCCTCCTCTAGAGAATATGGCTTCTTCCCATCCCTGGAGACCATGATCATGGAAATCAGAAGACAGGATGGGAGCTTAGACAGCAAAGCAGCAATAGTAACACAAGTTGAGATGTAGTCAGATTTGAGGTATATTGAAAGTGAAGATAATACCACTTCCTGATCAGTTCGATGTGGGGTGTGAGAAAAACAAAGGAGATCAGGGTGCTCCAACTGTTTATTTTGGCCTAAACAATTGGAAGGGTTGGGTTGCCATTTTATGAGATTGGGATGAACAGCCCTTCAGGGGACAGGAAAGAAAACCACAAGTTCACTGTTGGACCTTGATATACCTTTTAAACGTTAAAGTAGAGATCCCAGTAGGCAGTTGAATATGTGAATATGGAGGCCGGAGGATGGGTTTCATTGACAGCTGTGCTGTCCAATGGTAGCCACTAATTCACATGTGGTTATTTAAGTTTAGATTTAAATTAAATAGAAAGTATTACTCTTCAATCACACTAGTATACTAGTGCTCAATAGCCACATGTGGCTTGTGGCTACCATGTGGAACAACACAGAATTATAATAGGTTATCATCATTGCAGAAAGTTCTATTGGAAAGTGCTGGTGTAGAGTCATGAATTTTGGAATGGTCAGCATGTGGATTGCATTTAAAACCACAGGACTGGATGAGATCACCCAGAGGAGTGAATATAGATAAACAAAAGACGAGGTCAAGAGGTTTGAGGTCACTTTGACATTGAATAGTTAGGAGATACTGAGGATTCAGCAGAAGAGACTAGGAATGGAAGTCAGTGAGGCAGGAAAAGAACTGAGAGAATGGGTTTCAGGTGGTGAAAAAAGGAAGCAGGCATTGCAGTGCCGGTGATTGGTTGAGTAAGACAAGGCCCATCAACTATTGGCTGTAACAAGGTGCCCTTGAAAGAGCAGTTTGAGTGATGTGGTGTGAAGGGATGCTTGATAGAGAAGGATCGTGGGCAAATGAGGAGAGATGCAGAGACAGAGAGTAAAGGTAACTCTTAGAGGGATTTTTGCTATAAAGTGAAATAATGAGATGGGACATGAGCTAGAGAGATATGTGGAGATAATTGTTTTCTTAAGAGGAGAGATATAATAGTGTGTTCGGATGCTGATGGGAATGATCCAGTAGCCAGGGAAATTTCCATAAGGCTCAAGAGAGAGGGGTTAATTATAGTAATGATCTTAAGTCAGTGAGAGAAGATGGAATCTGGAGCATGGTGGAGAAGAATCTAGATTTAGAAAGGAGCCAAGATAGGGCATCCTGGCTAACAGAAGGGGAGGAGGAGTGTGTGGGTACAATGTAGAAACAGGTTTGACAAGGGGGAGCTTGTGTAAATTCTCTTCTTGATGGTAGCATTGATAATTTTTATGGCTAGCCTTACTGGAGGCCTGGGCAAACTTGACATATTGGTTGTTTCTGTTGGTTTCATAGTGATGCACTTTGATCTTCACAGTCTAATACAGTCTAATATTTTTTCTTAAATCCATCCTGCTGTTCACAGCAACATTTGAAAATATTTTAGAGTGAAACCACATGCTGTGTATGACTTAGGCTCTACAATCTGTCTAAAAGGTGAAAGTAGAATATATTTCAAATGCCCATCGAAAATTTGTTAAACCACTCTTAAATCACCAAAATGTTAAGTCCCTGAAACCCCAAAAGCAAGAACTAATGTGGTTTTTTATTTTCTTGCGCTTCCTTTGGGAATCCCTTTCCCTATGGCAAAGAAGTCAGAATCTAATTTGAAAGAGGAAATGGGGTGGTCCTAGGAAGTAGAGATCAGTGAATGGATTTCTTTCTCTAGCGCACTTACACTTGATTTTGCCTCCCTTATGTGCATGTCATGACACAACTCCTCTGTGTTGTAACATCCTGCCTGGTGAGCCCTAGCTCACTGTAACTCTCATGCATTTCACCTATACTACACTGCCACATGTATACATGTGGTGCACGGCATTATTTTCTCCCCTGCAAGATCTGGGCATTTCTATTACACACAGAAAATAACAACCAAGAGTGTTACATTTGAGATACTACTTTAATTGAAGGAGGAATTGAGTTGAAATATCAGTGAGCATCAAGATTATCTTCTGAATGTAAAACTTCTCTCAAAATTCTGGTTTGATTGTCAATAAAACTCTAAAGTGTCTGTGTTTACTTAATATCGCCTGAAGACATTAACAGAAATGCTGCAAAAATCTCAAATAAGGAAAGCATGCTATTTATTCAAAATGTATAAAATGTTATAACATAATCGAACACATGATTCCAAGAACAGTTGTATGACATAGCTGAAGAAATAAGAAAAGCAAAGATTGGAAAGATCCTTAGAACTAAAAGACCCTTAGGACCTTGATTTTGAGAAAGTTTTCACTGATGACTAATGAGAATTTGGCATTTGTCCATTTTTTTTTCAGTGAGGAAGATTGGCCCTGAGCAAACATCAGTAACAATCTTCCTCTATTTTGTATGTAGGACGCCACCACAGCATGGCTTGATGAGTGGTGTGTAGGTCCACACCCGGGATCTGCACCTGTGAACCCTGGGCCCCCAAAGCAGAGCGTACGAACTTAACCACTATGCCACCGGGTCAGCCCTGGCATTTGTCCATTTTAATGGTACTACTTGCCGTGTTTTGTGTTTTTGTTTTGGAGAGATTGAGGGTAATAAAGATATATCTACTAACATCTTGGTTATTTCTGGGAGGCACCAAGATTTGTTTTGTTGTCCACACTATGGAATCTCTAGAGTCAGCCATAATATTCCTGGAAACATTTAAGCTAATAGCAAAGTGGAAACCATTTTTTAGCATCCTAAGGAGTGGTCTGGTATAATGGAGGTCCTTGAACAGCTGCCATCCACCCAAGTTTAATTGAGGTGGGATGCCACCAGACAGAGATAGAGCCAGGCATCCCTATTTTTAACTGGAAATCTGCTTTGCTTCTTGAACATGAATGCCCAGTTCTGGTGGTAAAGAATTTTCCACAAGACTCATGGAGTGGGAGAGAACCAGCTATTTTATCCCTACTTTGAGCTTGAAAGAAAAAAAGAGAGGAGTAGTTAAGGAAAGAGAGCATCAAGAAGGGAGGCAAATAATGTTTGCCCACATCAGACACAAAGTGACACATTGCAGTGTTTGCCCACATTTTGTTAGAGGTCCTACATTTTATTTTAAGCTCATTCACTTGTCTTCTGTGTGATCCTGCACAAGTTTGTTCTTCTGAGTTTTTTCCAGTGAAAAAGGAGACAGCTACATTATAGAGTTGTTAGAGGCATGTTTTGAGATAATATGTAGAAAAAGCCCAGCAGGGTACCTGGCACTTGAGAAGTGCCAGTGAATTGATTGTTCTTATTTAAGTAGTCAGACTTTAAAGGATCAGATTTATCCTGAGTCTTTGCCCTTCTGAGGTTAAATCCATTCCAGTTTATATATTACCAATCCCTACTTCTGATCATATTTCTTTTTGTCTTCTCATCCTGGGACACAGTTAACAGACACATCCTCTTTGGGCAAATTCTCTGTGGAAATCCTAGTGGAAACCTGCTAGGAATCTAAAGTTGATGATAGGCAACTCCAAGAGGGGTATTCTAAGGATTTTGGAGTGCTTCCCTTGTGTCCAGCTTCTACTGGCACCCAGGAGAAGGATTATAAATTGTGGTCCAGGATACATCATACAAGCGTATATCTGTAGATTGAGTTGCAGCCATTATCTGTGGGGCATCACTGTGTGTTAGTATCACGCTAGGCTTTCAAGTTTAACGTGAAGGTTGAGACCTCATAATATTACCTTCTTTCTTTCAATATAAGGTTGAAAAAATATTTTTTATTTTACTCATGGGTATCTCTAGAGTTGAGGGTTGTGGGCTTATGACAAATGTCAAATCAGGTTTCCCTATTTACCATCTATCTAAATCACAGTTTTGATGATATGGAGGTACACATTCTAAAGCGTCATGGGAAAACTTTAAATCAACATGAAACATACTTGAGAACAATGATGTGAACCAACTTTAAGGTCAAAATGTCATACAAATATGTTTAAAATGTTCAGCGAGATTTTTGGAATTCCAGAGTCTGACCTGTATCTTGATCTCTGATTTGTATCTTACACTCGCCAGATTCTGATGCAAGGCAAAAATCCAGGGATAGCTTGGAAGTATGCACTTCCCAAGGTCGTGAATGGAACTCAGCCAGCCTCAAAAAGACACATCCACGCCTGGAGTACAGTGCAGTCCGATTGCTCCGTCTCCTGTGGTGGAGGTAGTCAATTTCCTAATTCTGTCTTCCAAGTCTCTTATTAAAACAGGTTCTTTCACTCCAGGCCTTTTTGAATTGCATGGTTCAAATAAGCAACAAAAGAACTGTCCTTTATGGGAACCATCACTGTAAAAAGTAAATATTATTGTACTATTTGGGAATTTTCCTATGTAGGAAAGAACCAATTCTCATGAAACTCAAGTCAATCACAACAAAACTCAAAAGTTATACATCTGAAACTTATGGGGAAAAATATATATTTATTTATCAATATAAGGATATATGTCTATATGTTTATATATATTTTTTATTTCCAGCTTGCAGTTTAGTTTCTCCCTATCCTGACTTTTCTGTTGTTATAAACCTCCCACTGGGACTTAGAGAAGGTGGGGCCAAGACAAGTGAGAACACATGTAAGGTGAACTTAGGACGGTCCTCTGAAATGTAGGTATTGTGTCATTCCATCCCCTCGGGGATGAGGTCAGCAAAGTCTCTCTCGGTAGACAAGTGGATTAAATCTTGAGAAATCACCCTTAAAAGGAAGGAGGAACAACAGCCAACCTCTGGCGAGTAGAAGCAGGCATTTTACTTAGATCCAAAAATATCACCTATTTGTGTGTAAGTTAATCTTTGTCACACTTGTCACTTTGGGAAGAAGAATGAAAGTCCATAAATAGGTCCATGAAACCAGAGCATGAAGGTTGGTCAGCCATTTCCTCATTTTCAGAGCACCCTCAGCAAAATGGGGCATCTTAGAACCAAAGACAGGACAGAAATGTAGAAAATGAAGAAATTCTTATATCTGTAAGGCCTATTCTTCAGGAGCCTATGCTAATTAACAAAATATGAGGAAATACTTCTGTTTTAAAAAAATAATTAAAATGTATTAAAAATGTATTCATTTTTATTGATAAACATTTTTAAGGCAATATGCTATAAGAAAAATAATCTCCCATAATTCTCTATCAGCAATAGTCAATGTCAATACTTTGTCTATGTCATTCTATTGTTTTCTTATGCAAACATAAAAACATGTTTGACATACTCAGACACTTGGCAAAGGTATCATTTTGCATTCTTTTTTTACAGAACAGAAACCATGCTATAGACATATCTTTACACTCTTTTTCACTAAGTCCTAGAGCATAAGCAGTTTTTCATATGTCAAATGTTCTTGGAGAGCATTTGTAATAACTTCCTGGTATTCCAGGGAGAGCCCAGTTTCTCGGGAAGGAGAGAGATTCTACCCATTTTCCATTCACAGGGAATAAACCCAACCAAGGGGAGGATGCTGGAGAAGTGCACTGTGGGATTGCCCTTGCCTTGATTCAGCAGTCCCTTCCCATGACTCACAGTCCATGGTGTGTACCAGGCGTCTGACGAGAAGAGTCCAAATGAATAAGTTGTCCAGCAGTAAACTCTTAACTTTAGGGAATCTCAGTGTGGTTTTGATAAGCGCCTCCTGAAAGCAAGCCTAGTTCAACCTAATCATTATAGCAGGAGTGACTTTTCATTGTTTCTCAGATTCCATTTTAAGGAAAAGTACCATGTAAATATAAATAAACACAATTGAAAGAGGAGGCAGCCTTCCTATTTGGGAAGCTGACAAATATAGTTATTCACAAAACAATGTATGCCTCTGATGAGAAGTCCTGAAACGAACATTGAAAGCAAGGCCAGTGGCGTGCCACTAAAATAGACAAACGACCAGAGTCCTAGCTGACAGGTATGAATACATATTCAGTGAGTTCAACTTTTTGTTTCTATATGCGTCATACTCTTATGGAAGTAGAAGATACTTCACGGAAAAGCAGAATCTTAGCATTTCTACACACACTTCACCAATGGCTTTTCTTTGAAGAACATTTTCCATTAGATGTGTACACCGTGAGTTAAAGCTTGTGGGATGTTGCCCTTTACAGCTGCTATGTTTGCAAAAGGTTGTATTTATCACTGTGTGGTTCTAGAACCCACAGCAGTCTTGAAAACTAAGAAGATACACGTTAAAATTATTAAAATATGAAAATTATCTCAGGGGAAAATGAGATTCAAATTAGTTGCAGATTTTATCAGAAGGAGGTGTTTTCACAAACTATATAGATGCTGTATCTTCAATAAAATATCAGAACCCTGGTAAATCGGAAGCTAAACTTGGAAACTAAATTGAATTGGTTATCTGTAATTTTCACTTTGTAACTTTTGATGTCTCGCTAGGTTACATAAGTGTAAAGGCTGTTTGCTTACGAGATCAGAATACTCAAGTCAATTCCTCATTCTGTAATGCAAGAACCAAGCCAGCAACTGAACCCAAAATATGCAATGCTTTCTCCTGCCCTGCCTAGTAAGTCATCTGGAAATGTCTTTCTGGTTAGATTTGTACTTGTCTGCCTGTATTGTTGATAGGAGATACTTAAAGCCACTGTCAGTGCTTCCAAGCAAAAGTAATTCAAAGACAGATAGAATGCCCGCCCCCCTACCCCCAAGGAAAAGTAATAGAAGAAAGAAGAAGATAGTTGAGGTTAAGATATATAACTTGAAAACTCAAATTTGCTGTAGACACTCATTTGACTCTGGCTTTGACTTTACTTTGGGATAAAAAGGCCTAAAGATGTCTTTTTTTTTTTTTTAACCTTTGCCTACAGACCCCTCTTCTCTGAACTAAACCAATCACAGATTTAAATAACACAGAATCCTGTATTAGTTAAATTTACATGTGGTTGTGTGCCTAACTTTTATATAGTCTTCCAAGAATTTAAAAATCATAATACTAAGCAGACCGTGAAACCCCAAATGCAAATTACACAGTAGCAAGACACAAAATAAAAAGAAAGGGGTAGAAGGCGAGTGGTCATCCACTTCTGATGAGGGTACAGTCTGGGGAGCTCAGTGGGTTCATTTTTGGATTGACTTTACTCACACTATTGTTTGAACCCTAATTTTGAGTAATCTTCCCAGCCAAATGGAGTCTCTTCTTGTGTGATTTATCTTCTGCCAAATGTATTTATATAAAATTGACAGAGTTTCTTCTAAAGCAATGTTGTCTTCACTAATGTTTCAGATCATCTTAATAAGTAGTGTTTGCTTTGTGGTGATGCAATTACATTGCACAATCCTTTTATATGCATACATATATTTTTTCCTTGTAAATAGTGTGTTTGTCATAATTGTTTGGGGCTTCAGCTCTCTGCCAATCCCCTATGCCCAATTGTCAACCTAGTTTTTCTCTTAGAATCTGGAACCAGCTGTATCCTGAACACAAAAAGGAGAAAGAAATTTGGAGGGCTTCCAGGGATTTTCCTCTTTTGCTAAGAAGTATCTGGTTCTAAGAAATATCCAGCGGCTGTAAGACGTGATTACCTGACAGTGTTATTGACCTTTATGGGGTAATCTCTCCTTTAGATGGGTGTGTGTGTGTACCTGTACATGGAGGGTTTGTCAGTACACGTAGGCTTGGATGGCAAGCTGATGTTTTCTTATTTTATGCCTCCTTACCATCATTGGTGATCTCTGCCAAGTGAACAAAGGGATCCCATTCATATGTACATCCACGAAAAGGAGGGGAGAGCTGAGGTCATGCCAAACTCCAGAACTTGCCTGAGGACTACATGTAGAAATGACATTCTGTGCAGTAACATGTTTACTGGCTATTTACACGCAGAACAGGCCCTTGTAATGACTCTTCACACTTGGATTGGTGCAATGGGCAGGATCTCTTGCTCCCTTCCTTCCCTGCGCTCTATTATTCATATCTCAGTATTTTCTGTTGAAATAATGGGGGCTTTCAGGATCTGTTCTTCCTGAGGGAGATACTAGAAATAAGGGCTTAGACTATTAAAGTTATAAGGACAAGGGAGTTCGTCTGATTTAACTCCATTATTTTCCCAAATAACAATCATGTCATATATCCTTATTGTATGCCAGCTCTGAGCTGAGAACTTGGATGTGGAGATGAATAGCTTGTAGTTCCTGCCATCAGTGAACCCACAACTGAATGGAAGAGATGGATGTGTAAAGAAATAATTAAGATGCAGTGAGATACATGCTATAAAGAGTTATGTATACAAAAGCAGTAAGGGAGAAAATGGACAGTGTAGGAGTCTGGGCTCTGAGGGAAGGGTTGAGACGGAATGCTGAGGTGGAAAGTGAGCCTGGGGCCCAAGTGCAGAGAGCCATGCATGTCATGCAAAAAGTCGAGGGCCAGCCCTGATGGCCCAGTGATTAACGTTCTGCATGCTCTACTTTGGTGGCCTGGATTCAGTTCCTGAGCGTGGAGTCATACCACTTGTCTGTTAGTGGCCACGCTGTGGTGGCAGCTCACATTAAAAAAAAAAAAGAAGATTGGCAACAGACATTAGCTCAGGGATAATCTCCCTTAGCAAGAAGAAAGTCTATCTGTGTTATGCTCTTTCTGGTAGTTTTACAAACTCATCCTATTTGCCACATAAGGGAAAGGAACTTGAATTTGGTAGACAAAAATGCCATCTTTATAGGCTAATGTTGAAACTAATAATTTCATAGTAACGTATATTTTCTTTGCATCTTGTTATAAGATGCAAATGATGGTATAAACATAAGAAATTATGTCATCTTTCTTTAAATAAGATAATATGGATTATGCAATGTTTTAGAATACATATAATCCTAGAACTCGTGCACTAAATTCTCCAGACTAAAGGTCTTTAACTTCACACATTAGACTTGTGAGGGACATTAAAGGAAAAATTATAGGACCAGGAGAGGTGATAGAAACACACAGGTGTAACAAACACATATTTGGTCTTAGTGATGTTTTATTTCTTAAGATGGTACTTAGACTATTTGTAAATCAAGGTCAATTTTAGACATTGCTGCTATGACCGAAGTGTATAATGATCATATCTGGTGGATCTTTTTTATGCTAGGTCTTCAAACCATAGAATTTCAATTAATCAAAAGTAGTTGTTGAAAAGGATTAATAGTTTTATTAGTAGTTGATCACCCTTCAATAAAACAAGTCTCAGATAACTGAAAAAAGTGATCTGGCAATCTTTAAATAAAGAACGCAACTTATATCTTTAACCCATCAGTAAATTTTAAGACTAACCAGAAAAGAAGTTGGAGGAGCTATTTAGAAATATTCTCTGAAAGATCTCTGAACGTGCCCCTCTTTCCTGCACATGCACGTATGTGCATGCTTGCGCACACACTTCTCTCTCTCATTGATCTCTCTTGAGTTAGTCTTATTATTGTACTTTGTATTAACTTCTATTGTGGCAATTATCTGAAAGTATTGTCTTTATTTGTTCACATATCCACCTCTTCACTGTCTTGTAGGCTCCTTAATGGAAAGAACATTGCTTCATTCATTTTTCCAGCCCTAATGCCTAGGAGAGTCCCTGGCACAGGGTAGGATCCCAATAAATTTGGCTGAATGGATAAATTGCTCAGATTTCCAAATGGCACAAGTTTCTTCCCCTGCAGAGGGCAGGAATGCATTTTTCCCCAGAACTGTGCGGTGATTAAATGTGATCCATACAACTGGACCACATTAGTGTAGGTTTCAACATCTATGAAAGAATAATTAGTAGGAATCACTCTTATTGGTTCTAAAATTGATCTAAGGCCTTCATCAAGTGGTTAATCTTTCACAGTAACTGCTTTGGACGTGGTGCTCCAAAGTCTCAGCTTCATTGGAAGTAATTTTGTTTTTCACTGAAAGTTGGAAGCCAGGCGAATGGAGTGTGTGCAGCAGGTCATGTGCAGGGGGCCAGCAAAGCCGAAAGATCCAGTGTGTCCAGAAGAAGCCCTTCCAGAAGGAGGAAGCAGTGTTGCATTCTCTCTGCCCAGTGAGCACACCTACTCAGGTTCAAGTCTGCAACAACGACGCCTGCCCTCCAGAGTGGAGCCTTGGGCCCTGGTCTCAGGTGAGTGGGAAAGTCTTGGAGTCAGTGGTCTCGTTCCCCATGGAAAAAGAAGGTAGCAAAAATAGAGGTGGTGTCTTTGCTCCCCAAGGGGGGGTCTCAGCTGGATATCTTCATGGGAATGACACTGAGTTAATGTGATGGGGCATTTTTAATGAGCATTTCTAGTGATTCTTATGCAACCTGAAGTTTGGGAACCTCTGTATGACAGCTTAGACTCTTCCTTAGAGGTCCAGAAGTTAGAGTGAGGGGGCTATTTAGGCTAGACTGGTGAGCACAGCCAGACAGGATTTGAATGGTGGAGGATTGGCACACGAAACTGGCTACTGAATTCTCCAAAGCAGATGGAAAATAATACAAAGAGTGAGGCGTAGAAAGGAGATTTAACTCTTACTTCAATGGAAAGAGGTGGGGTTCAAAGAATACAGAGAGGAGTTGGGTATAAATTTTGCTATCGTCACAAACTCCCAGGGAAAGGTACAAAATTATAAAATTGGAAGAGGCATTGTGCTCCCTGTCATTCCCAACTCAGAGATTCTCAACTGGGGGTGAGTTTGCCCCCCAGGGGGCATTTGGCAATGTCTGGAGACATTTTTGATTGTCATAATGTGGAAGGATGGTGCTACTGGCTTCTAGTTAGTAGAGATAAACATCCTACAATGCACAGGACAGCTCCCCAAAATAAAGGATTATCTGGTCCAAAATGTGTCGAGGGTGAGAACTCGATGATAGCCCAGTCTCTGATAAACCATGCATGGCAAGCCAATTTTAGGGAATAATTTTAAAAAATGCAGGGCTTTCATCGCCCGAGCTATGAAGCCAGGTAGCAGCGCCTGGCCACGTTTCGGGCACATGATATCCTAGAGCATGTTGAATTTTCATAGGCTTAGCAAAGCACCACCACATCCCCGAGAGAGTTTAGAATAAGCCTTTTTTTTTAATGAGAGGATATTATGTGATTTTTTTAATGTTGCAACTATATCCGTTAGGGGTATAAGGATCTGAGAATGGGAAAGAATATCTTTGAGCATGCTTAGGTGTCCTTTAGAATAAGGGAGAGTGTTCATTTGTAGCAGAGGGTAAATCTAAGCAGTACATAGTGTTGAGGCTGGTCTTTTTCTTTGCAGTTAGGAGTTATAATTTACAAAAGGAGATTTCGATTCAGCCAAATATGAATGGAGCACAGAAAAAGGAAATGAGGGACTGGGGAGGTTCAAATGGGACCTCCTGAAAAGCAGCTTACTCCAAATTTCACATGGAAATATTTTAAGAGAGTATTTTATTTCTTTTTCGTTTTTAATTTTCTCTTTTATTTCTTTATTTGACTACTAAAACGAAGTGTGTCCTTTTGAGAACTTGTTCATGGCTAATACGAAAGATGTCCTTCAGAATTTGTTACACAGCCTGTTCTTCCGTTAGGGACCATGTCTCTGGACACCTCTTGGAAAGCAATAAAAAAAATTCACCATTCTTAAAAAAAAAATGCAAACAGAAAATAAGAATTCTCTTGAATGAGGACTAACCATTTAGAAATTTTGAATGTGACTGAGTGACGCTGTGTTTCGTGGGCGTAACCATGGTCTGATATCAGACAGATCTGTCTGTCCATCTCTACTCCTTGACAGCTTTGATTGATCTTGATCAAGACACCTCAGCTCTCTGATTCTTAGATGCCTCTTCTGTAAGATGGGAAAATAGCAACTATCTCTTGGGGTGGTTAGAGGGTTGGGTGATACAGGCTCTGGTATATGCTAAAATTCATCATCACATGGAAGGCAGTATATACGTGTTCTCTGCTGTGGTTTGCTAATTATGATAATATCATCATCCTACCTCCATCTCCCTTAAGGATGTGAAGAATGAGAATTCACCTTGGTCCCCTGTGCAGGCTTGGAACTGAGCCCCAGATGTTAGCACACTGACAGAGCCCAGGCCAGAGGGGCCACATCTCCTATGGCTCCTCAGAGAGAAAGCAAAACTGTAAAGACCGGGGCAGGGCAGGGGGGACAACAGGACACGGACGCATCCCTTGAGGGCAAACCCCAGCCTGGAGCCAAAGTCTTCTAAGTGACTTTGGCAAGTTTTTCACAACTCTTCTGAGAGCAAGGAGATTTTTGCTGCCCTGTGTATTTCACAGAGTTCTTGTGAAGGTCAAGAAGATAAGAGCATGATTCAAGAAGTGATTCGCCCACCACGCAAAGGTATCCACCAACATTTGATGAGTGTTATGGACTTTTCCCCCATAGTTAGCACAATGCCCAGCCCAGAGATGGCACAGGTTAGGGGCAGGAACTGGACACCCGTAACCCATTTTGTTAATGTCACAGCCTGTTGCTATTATACATGTGCATATACTTCTGCTATAATTCACCTTCTTAGAAGCACTAATAATTCTTTTTAGCCAAGTGCCCAGATAGACTCTGCCTTGTGCCAGAGAGAGACACATGGTTACACCAATGAATAGGCCACGGACCACTTTCCAAACTGTAATCATGAGTGCTATATATGAAAAGAAAACTTCTCCATTATGAATAAGACTTGTCTTCCGACCTGGGGCAACACAGCAGCCACTGGCCATTCAGAAGGTTGAAGGTGGCTGCGCATCTGCACTTAAGGCTCTGGATGGAGGAAGGGTTTCTCTTACTGGCTGCAAGGGATTTTGTTGGCATTTGGTTCTAATGCTTAAAAATAGTTTTGCCAATACTTCATTAACATATTTTCAGTATTCACCTGGAAGAAAATCATTTGAAACTAACATGCGGATTTTTTTTTTCTATCTCAAGTGTTCCAAGACCTGTGGGCGAGGGACGAGGAAACGAGAAATCCTGTGCAAAAGTTCTGCCGCAGCAGAGGACCTCCCTGAGAGCCTGTGCTCCAGCATCCCGAGACCAGAGTCCCAGGAGGGCTGTGTCCTAGGACGATGCCCCAAAAACAACCGGCTGCAGTGGATCGTCTCTTCGTGGAGTGAGGTATGAGTTGATATGTACTGCTTGGGTGTTTCTGAAATGCTCAGCTCACCCACCAACATCCAGATGCTGAAATCTCCTTTCTGTTCCACACACATCTGGTACATGTGTGTACACTTATCCATTCTTCTCTCCTGATTGCTTCATCAAACATTCACAAAGCACCCATTGCACTGATTGGGCCTGTGCCTGGGCAGTGGGGGTACAAAACTTCATAAAGCATTTGTATAGAAACATGGGTAAGGTGTGCAGAGTGCCTGGATGGGGGTCTGTAATTCCATGGGAGAGTGTGAGGTCCACCCAACCCTGACGTCAGGAAGAATCCTTGTCAGAAGAGACTTTCTAGGGAGCATGAGCCTGAAGGATGAGCAGGAATCAGGCCCAGGTGGGGTTCAGGGGAGGTTGTTCCAGACAAAGGGGGCATTTTAGAGGAGGGAAAGATGAGAGAATATAACACTCAGTCTGAAAGGAATGGGGGGAGGGGGTGGAAGCCGGGAATGTTATCAGGCACAGACAATGAGGGCCTCAAGTGACAGACTAGAAATATGTCCTATAAACATTGGGGAGCCAATTAAAATTTTAAATAAAGAAGCGGAACCATCAAGTTTTCCTTCTAGAGAAACGGAAACCGGTGTGAAGCAGGCAATCCCGGAGGCAGGAAAGGTGCTTGTGTGGATATTGCAGTAATTAAGATGAAAGACGAAAGTGTTTCAGGGATGGAGAGAAGGAATATCTTTGAGAGTTCTTAAAGAGGCCGTGTGGTGAGGGCTGGCCCTGTGGCCAAGTGGTTAAGTTCTCATACTCTGCTTCGGCGGCCCAGGGTTTCACCGGTTCAGATCCTGGGCACAGACATGGCACTGCTCATCAGGCCGTGTTGAGGTGGCATCCCACATGCCACAATTAGAAGGACCCACAACTACCCAAAAAAAAAAAAGCACAACTATGTACTGGAGGGATTTGGGAAGAAAAAGAAAAAAAGAAAAAGAGGCCACATGGTACCTCCAGGCATATGTGGGAGTAGGGCAGAAGGAACACTAGAAGATGCCTCCTAGACTTCAGGCTTGGGAAACTCAGTTTAGTTCACAGACATAAACAACAGGAGAAAAGGAGCCCATCCTGAAGTACACATCAGTAACATGTGAGACGAGGTCTCTGCTCTTAAGGAGTTCACGGTCTGGTGAGGAAGACACCAAGAAAGAGAAAAGGTCAATAGTGCGGATGTTGAGGTCCGGTAGAGGAGAGCTTCCATCCCAACAGCCACTGATGGATCTTTTCCATCAATGCCCTTTCCTTCTATCTAAATGATAAGTATATAGCACGTCCATCTCCTCCTCACCCATTTTTTTAAGAGACGTTGTACCCTAATGGCTAAAACTTGGGCTTGAATCAGAATTACCCTATTGGAATGCAGCCTTCAGTATTTACTCAGGGGGTGACCTTGGGCTCACCACTTAACAGGGCTAAGCCTCACTTTCCTCATCTGTACAATGGAGGGGTTGTAAGGATGAAGCTTAGTGTCATCGTTATATTTACGAGTTACACTCTTGCCAATTCTTACTGATTTATTCACTTTATCAAGGTCCCATACATCATCCCATAATACTGTTTAAAATACTTAAAACAGAAACAAGTTTTCTCATACTTATTTCATTAGCCTCCATCCTCCTTTGCCCTGCCCCCTTTTTTTCCTGTCATAACATAGCATCAGGTTATATTTCAGCCAAGGGAGAGGAAAGATAAAAACACAGGAGAATTATTTGTTACAGGTGGCTCTTCCCATGTAGCTGCTTCTAACCCTCATCTCTGTGCCTGCCTCCTTGGCACAGACTCTTGACGACTCAGGGAGGCCTCAGGTAGACCTGGATATCCAAATAAACACTACACAGAGACCCTCATCTCATCCTCTGCCAACCTTGTCTTTCTCTCGGACTTCGTCTTACTCACATCCATGTGGCGTCTTGTGGTCCCTGTTGGACAGTGCCTCATGGTGATAATGAGCTCTGTGACTTTGGGAAAGTCATTCAAATTCTCTGGCCTCTGGTTCCTCATCTATCGCATGAGGGCCTCGGTTGCTGTACCTTTAGGATCCTTGTGTACGTGTGGTTGACTTGCCTTCATCCCATCTCTCTAATTTCACATGGATGGTGTGTCCTTATGTCAGAACACATCTGCTCAGCAGACTTGACTGGGGAGCTCTGCACACTTACACCTTCTTTCCTGGCTCCTAGTGTTCTGTGACCTGTGGTTTGGGTGTGAGGAAGAGGGAAATGAAATGCAGCGAGAAAGCCTTCCAGGGAAAGCTGATAACATTCCCAGAGCGAAGATGCCGCAATATTAAGAAACCAGACCTGAACTTGGAAGAAACCTGCAACCAAGGGGCTTGCCCGGCCCGTCCAGTGTACAATATGGCAGCTGGATGGTATTCATCGCCATGGCAACAGGTGAGCGCTCATGGATTTAGGAGGTTTATGTTTAAGTGATATTCAAAAAAAGGAGGCAGTCCATCCACTGCTGCTGTTAGACACCCATCCAAACATAACAAACAAAGAGCTCAAGTTCTGGAGGCAGAATGGCTTGAGTTCTTGGGCCAGCTCCACCACCTGTGTAACCCTGGGCAGGTTACATAATCTGTGAGCCAGTCTTTACATTTAGAAAATAATATCGTGAAAATTTTTTTCACCACTAGAGTCTTCTCTGTTTTGGGAATGCTGCTCACAGTCTTGACTCATTTGGTTCTTGTGTTTCTGAATAATATAATAGCTAACATTTGTCACACCATTACTATGCACTATGCAGTATGTCCTCAGGAACCCCAAACTGTGTTTCGGTCCTTGCAGAATTCCAACCAACAGATGTTGCATAGCTCTTCAAAGAACCCACTGGCTTGAGAGGTGCTGCCCACCCAACCATTTAACACAGGGGCCAGGTGGAGGCGTGTGTGAGCACAGATGTATGTCTATATGTGTGTTTATATATACATGTGTGCATGCATTTGTATATATGTGTGCATGGGTAAGTACACATACAAATATGCATATGTTTGTGTGTCTGGGAGGATCTGGGAACTAAAACATGAAGGAAAGGAAAGGAAATTAACATCATTGTGTCTCTCTGGCTGGACACTGTGCTAGGTGCTATGCATATTGCTATGGATTTCTTTTTTACAAGATAATTTAGATCAGGGATCAGCAAACAATTGCCAGCAGGCCAAATCTGCTCCCTCAACTCCTGCCTGTTTTTTGTAAATAAAGTTTTATTAGAACACAGCTACGCTCATTTGTGTATTGTCGATGGCTGCTTTAGTGCTACAAAGGGAGAGTCGAGTAGTTGCAACCCAAAGCCTGAAATATTTCTATCTTGCCCTTTACAGAAAAGCTTGCCACCTCTTAGTTTAAATGATTTGATGACAGTCATATATTTGAATGTTGAGTTAATTCCAAAACTCGTACTCTTTCTAACCCAATATATTTTTTCCTCCCAAATATCAGTCCATATAGTGATGCTTGTCCAAGATGAAGTCTTCACCTATCTGCAATAAGGATAGTGAATTTTTTAAAGCAAATCAAAATAAAGGGCTGCTTTTTCCCTGCTAATATTTTCTTGTTTTTTCTTTTGTTATGAAGTAACAATATTAACAATATTAAGTCTTCATAGTGTGTCTGGAGAAAATAAGTTGATAGTCCTTGCTAGTCATCTGTTTTTGTTTGTTTTAATTTTGATTGGACAGTGAAATCCTTGACTTCTAGGAAGCACCATATCCACCAAGCTAACTCAGAACTTGGCTGGGCAGCAAGGGCATAATTCCAAAGCTGTCTCAGGATATCATTTCTTTTGCTCTCCTGGTTTTGAACTGTCCCGTCCACTATTGCATCTGTAGAGATTATCTGCAATTCTTTAAAGACCGTGATTAATGGCCAAGATGTGTCTGTATTTGTCTCTGCATTCTTACGGCAGCTTCTGTATTTCTGGAAGCTTTCTTCTTTATGAGTCACTTAACAGAGAGAGAGACACTCTTCAGCGAAATAGATAGCATTTGCCTAGGCCCCTTCTAATCAGATCAAATGGCTCCCATGTGTCAGAAGAGATTCTGTGGACCGTGAGCACATGGACCTAGCTCTGGACAATCACTGTTTTATTGACAGGTGTCTTGGTAATGTCATGAAGCATGGGGATTCCTTCTATTTGATGTCACTGACATCAGAAAGGACACCATCCAGCTGAGTGTTTCTCATTCCTTCCATTTTCCCTCTTCTGCAGTGCACGGTGACCTGTGGAGGAGGGGTCCAGACCCGATCGGTCCACTGTGTTCAGCAGGGCCGGCCCTCCTCAAGTTGTCTGCCCCATCAGAAACCTCCAGTGCTACGAGCCTGTAATACAAACTTTTGTCCAGCTCCTGAAAAGAGAGGTAAAGGGCCCCACACTCCCGTCACTTTTACTGGTCTTCAGAGAATTTTTCAAAAATGCACTATACTTAGTTGTGCAACTTGTACATTGCATCACTCTAGGCACTGCCATTCACATCAAAGTCGATGTGAATGGCACCCCTTGGAGGTGTGCAAGGCACAATCTGGGACAGTGCTGCTCCGAGTGATCTTATTTGCACACTTTTGCACGGAACATTTAATTCTATGGTAAGGCTTTTTTAGCCATTAATTCTTACTTTGAAAGGGGGAAATGGTAATCTTCCAAGTCCATTTTTTTACACTAAATTTTAGTTGAACAAATGAAAAAGTGATCACCGTCTGCTAGAGATTATGCTAATCAGCGGGAATGCATGAGTGAATGAGAATTGCCCTCAAGGAGAGCACATTTTAATTGAGGAGACAGATCAATTACAGTCAATTACAGTGAATAGGTAATATCCTAGGACTACGCCTTACGTGTTTTCTTAGTCCAAGTCAGTTCAGATGAAGTACAGTGAGTGCTGACGGAAAATCACGAAATTCAATGATCTGAATGAACTATACCATTCCTTAGTAGTGTAACTTATTCTAAAGTAATCTAACGAACACCATGACCTATTTTTTCAGCCTAATCAGATTTCCTTGTGCTAAAGAGTCATTTTCCATAATGTACCTGCTGAGTTTTCTTTTTATCCAATCACAGCTTTTTCAAGACTGTCCAGTTTCTTCTGCCACGTTTTCCAATGTGTAGTAAATCAGATCTGGGATTGTTACTCACTTGCTCTCCCCTGTCCATTATCACTTCCTATCTCTAAATTGTCGTTGATCTACTTCTTCAAGACTTAGCTCCAGGCTCTGGGCATCGATTTTCCCTCCTCTCTGCTTTCTCTCCTATCTTATCTGAGCCTTGCGCTAGACCAGAAAACTAGTTATAGAGCGGTTTGTCAGAGCCAGATCACCTCTAGGCGATGCTGGAATTCTATAAACCTGCAGCCGTCTTCAGCAGAAAGCTTCTGGGAGAAGAAACACACATTTTGAGCAAGTGGTCATGTTCTCCCAAACCATGTCCTTCCTTCACTATCAGTAATTTCAGATTTCTACCCTGTAGTCACATGGCCACAGATGAACCCACATATACAAAGACTGAAGGAACCAGATCCTAGGGCCTTGTCAGTCATTGTAAGAAGTATACCTTTCACTCTGGGTAGATGGGAGCTAATGGGAGACTTTGGGGCAGAGACGCGATGTGAACTGGCTTATAATTTAAAAGAATCACTGGGACTACTATGAAATGGGATGTGTGTATAAAAGGGAATTAGAGGCAGAAGAACCAAAGCTTGAAGAAGGAAATGTGGCAGTTTTGAATCATGGAAAGATAGGATCCAAATTGGGAGCAGCAGGAAAGCAGCAGGAGAGCTGTGAGCCTTGTATGTCATGAGCAGAGGCACAGCGGAGAGCCACTGAAGGTTGCATTCAGAAGGGACGCGACTGGGAGCCCATGAGCGGTGGGTGATTTGGGGTGAATTGAGGGTAAAGTCAACTTAAGGCTTACATAGAGGAAGGGGAAAACAATTCCAGCTAGGAATGGGAATACTTATCCATGTATAGGGTAGACTCTAAATACCGTTGAATCGAAAACACTGAGGATCCAGTAAAACAACGGGGCCCCACCTCCTAAATGTGCATTTAAGTTTACATAAAGATGATTTTACATACAATTTCAGGTGCATTCTGTGTTGCCTGAGGCCCTTCTGGGTAAGAATCTCAGATGTACAATGTTCTGCTTCTAATAGATAATCACATCTGTTATCTTATTTAAACAACTAAAGAAGTTAGAAAGGACTGGCGCTGACTTAAATTCACTTATTTACAAATTGGCTATGAGGAGAGTTGCAGCTGGGCCTTAAATGCAGGTGTCCTGATTCCAAGTAGATTAGGAGTAATGTGTGTGGACCAGCAGCATCAGCATCCCCTGGATGCTTGTTAGAAATATAAATCTCAGTCCTCACCCTACACCCTCTGAAGCAGAACCAGTGGTTTAACAACATCCTTGGGGGGGTTCCTTTTGCATTCCTTTAGATGCAAAATAGTAGCTCCCACGCTATTTGGGGGAGGGTCTGACTACCCTCTAGCTACATATGACTTTTTTTTTAACATCCATTTTTCCCCCCACCTGTTTAAAAGTCCCTCAAGGTGTCTTAAATCCTGCAGCCTCCTACCAAGGTCCTAATGTATAATGGAGGAACCACTCAGAGGCACAAGGCAGGTTGACCCAACATCTTTGTTCTGTAGGCCCTCACTTTAAAAAAAAGGCTAAGAACATTTTCCTAACATGCTTAAATGTATTTTCTCATTTCAGAGGATCCATCCTGTGTAGATTTCTTCAGCTGGTGTCATCTAGTTCCTCAACATGGTGTCTGCAACCACAAATTTTATGGTAAACAGTGCTGCAAGTCATGCACAAGGAAGAGCTGATCTTGGTGGCTTCCCCAACACAGCAGGGCCGTGTTTCAGGGCTTTTCGACCTCTAGAGAGACCAGCTGCCTTCCAGAACAAAAGCTGAACACTGCAAAACCACTTGTGAGCTGCCGTGTTCAAGGAGCCAGCTCTGAAGACCAGACTGACTTATTCAGTTCCCCAAAGCACATGGTACTCTGAAGCACTTGAAAATGGGAAGCGATGACATATCTGACTTAACAAAAAAACAAAAACAGAACAACTTTCATTTGCACTGTTACACGAAAGAAGTGATGAATCACACTGAGATACGTCAAATTTTAATTTTGACAAAGCAAGAGTCTTGTCAACTTTGGGACAGATCCCCCTTTGAACTTCAAAGGGTTCCATGACAAAGACATCTGTTTTGAAAAGTTCCTTTAGGACTTCAGGTCAAAGGCTGAGACTTGGAGCAATCACATCTGGATGGAACACGTTGCCTAACTGTTACTTGGAGCTCACAGTTTGAACTGTGGACACCCTAAACCAGGAGTTCTACGAGAAACCAAATGGTGCTCATGATTGTGCTTGCTGCTGGACTAGCAAGCTTCATGTTATGTTTATTTAGTGTGCGTGTGTTGTTTTTATTATTTTGTTTAAAGTATATTCTGCTTATAGAGAGTCTCCAAGACTAAAATTCACGACTTGAAAAGTGTTCCAAGGAATATTCTGAAAACAGGACATCATGGACTATTTAAAATCTCCATTTAACTGAAATTCACTTTCTGGAAAAAACACACCAAACTCATACGAAAGGCAAATATTGGCACACTACACATTATATCAACCTCGTAACTTTTGGTGCTAGCTGAATAAGCACACGGGAGCCTTGATTCTGCTCTTTGGGAATCAGAATTGGTGAGATGTTCATTTCTGGTAAAAATCTAGGAGGAGCTAAATAGCAGAAAGCAGTGCTTTGAAGGAGAGGAGACCATCATTTATAAGGCTCCCTACATATTATCAGAGCTGCTTGGGAAATTAAAGGCCACTTGTGGTTTTTTCCTACCAACTTATGTGTTTAAATTTGCCTTAGGATTAAGTTAACAAGAAAAAAGTCCTAGTGGCAATAGAAAAATCCATCTGTCTTCTTGCTAGGTTGATATTAATAAGTCATAATATGCCAAGATCCTTCAATGAATAAGAGTATTTTATAATTTTTCAGATGATATTTTCAGTCTTCAGAAGCCAACTGTTGGTATGTACTAATGATCTTAAAATTGTTCTCAATTGGAAAAACACCACACTATTTTGCCAAAACCGAAGTAACTTAACAAGACTGTGTCATTCTATAATTTTTTGAGATGTGGTTAAAAAGGGCATATTTATATAATTCTACTCTATTCCTCAATTTCTTTGATGAATGTAACCCGATTTTACTGCTTTAAAAAGTCTCAATTCAAACAGGGATTTGCCAGTTCAGCACAAACAACTGGACAGTGGTTTGTTAAATTTAGAGCATCTTTTGTTCCTGTTCTAATTAAAATCATGCATCCTTGAATCTCAGAGAAATAATGATTAGAATATTTTCTTAATCTGTGTGGCTTGGCCTAGAGTAGTGGCCATTTTATCATCAGAAGAAAATAGTTACATATCACCACCCTCTTGCCCTCTGAAAAATTGCAAGTTACTTGTTTCCTTATATAATTATCATTATTTTATGGAAAAATTAATTTATTAATTAATAGCCTATTATGTGTTCTCACTTGCTTCTCTGAGTAAGTGATATTAATTCTGAGGGAAAATGTTGAATAAAACCATGGGTTATAGAGAAAAGTCAAAATATATGTGTAATATTTAATTATTTTATAAGTTTTATAATAAAGTGCTCTGTTTCCTTATCTTTGAAGCTTGTTAAGTTCTTGAATAAATTAGAAGTCAGTCCTTTCCAAGGTGATTTAACTGTATAAATGTTAAGAATCTCAGAGTAATTTCTCAATGAAAAGTTGAGAAAAAGGTGCGGGGGGAGGGAGATAAGATACTCATTAATTAATGATTTTTCTTGTGTTTGAGAAAATCAGAAACCATCAATGCTGGGATGAAATAGATTACATTTACCATCTTATGAGATACTGAATTATTTTTTCTACTCTCATGGTCACATAAACATTTATTTATGGAAATCATCCAAGTTAGTAAGCATAAATGTGGTTTGTTTTTCATTCTTTTTCTATTTGAAAGACATTCTGATAAAATCTTTCTGCAAAAAGAAAGAGTGGAGGGGAAGGAAGGAGGGATGGAGGAAGAAAAAATAAATTAAAAAGCAATTGTTCTCAGCTTTTCCAAATTTCAACTCATCAGACCAGTGGAGAATAAAAACTATCTGGGCAAAGTAAGTCCAATTGACCTGAATATACAGTATTTCTCCCTGCATATGTGATTATACACATTCATATATAGGTATGTAGGTATATGTATATATGTGGATCATTTATGCATACATATCTTTAAAATATATTTGAGGATTTTTATATGAATTATTGCTATTTGGCAAACATAAATTATGGTCAAGAATGAAAAATGGAATAGATGGCACAAGAGAGCAGTTATCTTTGTACCTTTTGGTAATAAAATATTAATAAAAGAAACCATAGAGTAGTGTTTAATGGGTGCCAGGTCCTGTGCCAAGCCCTTTATATATGTTATCTCATTTAATCCTCACAACAGCCTACTTAGGAAGATACTATAATCTTCCCTTTACAGATGAAGACTCTGGGATTCAGAGAGATCACCTGTTTGGCTCAAGGGCACATGGTCATCAAGTGATGGATCGGGACTCAAAGCCAGGTCCGTCGAACTTAAGAGGTTAATCTCTTGTCATTGCGCTGCATTACCCTGGGAGAGATTTAAAAAAAGAAAGAAGGCCATCTAAGCCTTAGAACTATTATGGCCTATGAGATGCATGTGAAGAGGATTTGGCAATAAACGATATGACACTGAAGAATTATGAGCAGAGCTGGGATGATTTAAGATAGGGAATTGGGGACAGGAGGTAATACATTCCCACCTAGCCTGTCTTTTCAATAAGGGATACTGAAAGACTTATTGCATAACTGTCTTTGTTCTCTAATAACTGCTCCTCTCTGGGATGATAGTGTTTCCTGGGCAATAGCATGTGGGTGTCTGGAGTCTACAACACCAAGGCCATTAGGATGGAGAGAGAGTGAAGAACAGTGTTCTTGGCATGAATGCTATATGCTGACTGTAGGATGACCTCATGGCAGTGTGTATCATGCAAGAAACAGTTTATGGAATTAATAGCATAGAACCCATCATTGCTAAATGCAATGTAGAATAGGCTACTCACTTATGTTCTGAAGGGCTTTATTTTAGAAACGGTAAAAATACGTGTATGGATTCCATGTTTTGTCTGCATTACCTTCCTCATAAGATCGTAAGTTCTTGAACACCTCTGTGGTCGCCACTGATGCTGAGGATCTTAACACCTGCAGTGACTTTTCATTAGTCATCCCTGGGTCAGGGTGACTGTATCTTCCCCCTCCAGAGATGACCTCGGGGAGAAGTGATTCTTGAAGTGCTGTCGTTCGTCTTGAGCTTCCCCGTAAGCACGAAACACCTCTACTAAATTTTTAATTTAAATTTATTTAAGTAAAAAATGATTTGATCTAAGGAAAATATTGTCAAATAAAGCAAACTTTTTATAACACCTTTAAATGGAAAATCTGTATTTGCCATAAATAGAAGGTAGTCATACAAGCCCACTAAATATTTGAATTAATTTTAATTAAATATATAGTCGCTATAATTGGTTTACAAAATTCATATCTGAAAAAATTCCTCAATGAGAATAAGTGAACTGTTCATAGTTCCTCAGGAAATTCAGTTTAGCATCACTAAGCTTAGGATAAAGATCGAATTTTCTGTCAATAAGATTATTTTTATCTTGAACCACAATTCATATTTGTACATAGAAAAGGCAAATTATATCCATTTAATTGCATCTTTGCTGATAGACATTGAGAATTGTGATGTAAGTGACTTTTTTTATTCAGCAAATTTTTTGCTTACAGAAAATCCATCAGGAGTAATGTCCAGATTGTATTTTTCGGAATGTGTCCAGTTTCTGCAAACAAATGGCAAATTGCCTTACCCCTGCACACAACCACCATCTTGTTTGAATGTGATGAGGAGATACTTGCAAGGTATTTCTAAGTGTTTTCCTAAACTATGTTTAGTGAGGGACACAAGTGAGTTCATAATCAGGTCATTCAATAACAAAGTAATTTATATAATTGTTGGTTGGTTTATTGGACAAATGAGGTCCAAGGATTGTTCACAGCATCCTATTTGGGATGAGGAGGAGACAGCAATGTCTAGGAAAAGAAAACCCTGTAGGCCGTTTCTCCCCAAGCCCCTCTGTTTCTTTCTACCCCTCTTCGCTTCTCCCCTACATGGCCCTGGCCTTCCCATTTAGGCTGCCCTTGCCCTATATAGGTTAGGAGCCCACCTGACGTCACCCAGTGTTGCACTGCAATGCCCACACCACTTGTTGGAAAACACTACTCTAAAGGAACTCTTGGTCCTCCTTGACCCTCCGTGGGGGATGCTAGCCATAGAGGAACTAACAGACTTTCTAAAACTGGTGTGCAATACAAAGAGTGGCATTTTCACTGTAAGTTAACAATCAGAGCCCTGGAGGAAATGGTCTTTGAAGGTGAACCAGGGCCAGGGGTTGTTCCTGCTGGAGACAAGGCCCAGACATGTTTCTCTCTGACTCCTTTCTCTCTCTCCTTTCATGTGGCTGGAGCCCAGGAAGGATGGGCAGCCCCGTCTTGGCAGAAGGCCTTGCCAGCTCCACTGTTCCTTACCACGCACCTCTGTTTCTGCAGACTCTCATTCCATGCTCCATAGGGCTGAGTAGCTCCCCTTGCTTAGAAAGCGGGTCCTCTCTCCCCTGCCGCATCCCCTTAGAAAGCCAGTTTGGATCTAGAGTGAGTCTCAGGATGATATTTCTAAGTAATTAGCTACATCACAATCACTTAAGGATATTTTACACATAAACTTCCCAGGCCCCATTTCAGAAACTTAATTAATTAAGCCTGGGGGTGGGGCCTGGGAATTTATATTTTAAAGGCATTCAAGTTTCTCAGAGGAACAGCTAGTTTTGGAACCACTGGTCTAGGGCAAAGAAAGAAGTGCCTTGGGTCTGTCTGCCTTGTGCAGGCGAAGGAGGTCCCTCAGCACCACGCCCTAAGTGCAGCTCTGCAGTGTCTGGACCAAACTCAGCTAAAGATAAAGGGGCCTTGGCCTAGTCTCATTGTCTGCATGTATTTTTCACCTGGGAAACTCTTGGGGCAGTAAATGATGGGTCAAGGAAAGGACTCACAGGCAGGGACCAGGTCATCGTTCTCTGGGTTTCTTCTCATTCCCAAGCATGTCAGTAGCCTACAACAGGGTTATTGAGGGCAATTGGCCATTTCTCTCAGTCAAGCCCCACATGCAAGAACTAGTGTACTGTGCTTTTTAAAAAGAAAGGACAGACAATAGAGAAGCCAGTGAAATCCCCAATGCAAAGTGTCTTCTGGCAAATTACTCCCAAGGCCTCATGTGTGTGTGGAGAAACTCACGGCGCAAGAAAACAGTTGTACTCCTGAGATCCAGAGTCAAGGAAGACTGAAGGCTTCTGTCCTGTTTCCTGCCTAGTCATTAGGTGCCAAGAGGTGAATTAATCATTTTTATGAATCAGGCCAACTGTCACTTCCTTACAAATTGCCAGAAATGCATTGGCTGACTCGACTGAATGAAAATGGGAACTTCAGCTTTTGTACAACAGAAGGCAAAACACAGCGTCTTTGATCATATAGGGAAGAGCTGCTAGGAGGGTGCTTGTCGGCCACGCGAAAGTACAAACAATTTCACGGCTTGTGCTGTTCTGGGCCTCTGATTTTTCTTGTTTAATGGCTAATTTCATCAATTTACGGGGTTTTATTTTTTAAAGATTGGTTCCAGATATTTAGAATGAACATGTCTATTTATATATCTGCACAGTCCTAAACCAATAAAGGAGTAATTGTTGTATTCAGCAAATTCTTTCCTTTGTTATGATGCCCACATTATCCAGGATTTTTACTACTTGCATATTGGTCAGCTGAGGGGCAAACATTTCTCATTTTCTTAGAGGTTAGTATTTGTTTTCATGCTGAAAGTCTCTCTGACATAGAGTCACACTCACCCTTTTGCAGATTGGTCTGCCTAAACTAACATTTTTTTCTGCATTTTTGCTATCTAAATATACTCATTCTTTCAACAAGCATTTGTTAAGCATCAACTGCAATGTGAGATCCAAGCACAGAAACAGACCTTGTTCCTGACCCAAAGGGACTGATACTTGAAAATACGGGATGCTTATCCATATGACCATTAGGCGATGGTCCAAGGTCACAGAGTCCTAGATTCTTTTTTAATTCCTCACTGTTACATTCACCCCAGTCAACATTTGATAATGGTTGTTTTTAGTCTGTATGATTGTGAGTATCGCATACACAAATCAGGACCATGCAGACTGCAGTCATGGGTTTTTTTTCCCCTCTAAAATAAAATCACAAAATTATAGTATTAAGAAGAGAGTGGCCCACTTGCAAATTTGTGTGTAGAAATTAAGAGCGGGAAGAGAATTTAGTTATCACTTCAAACTCTCTCACAAATGTAGAAACTGAGACCCCAACATTTGAGGGGCTTTCCTAAAATTACCTAGTGAGTTAATGATAAGTCCAGTTATAACAATTTTGATGCAAGTATACTTTTCACTGTGTCATAAAATACTTGGTGATTTTTTTTCACTTGATAGGCACTTTTCTTGAGTTTAGTGACAATTTTAATGAGCAGTGAGTTTCAAATAGAAACCTAATAAGAAACATTGCTGAGTTCATATGATATCTATAATTCTAACTTAAGTTCCTCTCCCCTAAAAGAAATGCTCTACTACCATAAGAAGCATAAAAATGCTGTCTTACTTCCTCCATGTAGGGCAAAGGTGACCTGATGGAAGTACCAATTTCTAAAACCATCTAAGACAGTCCCTTTCCAAAAGTCTGGTATCTTCAGGGAACTGAGCTAGAGCTTTGCCCTGAGTCAGGAATTAAGAAGTATGTAGAAGGTTGCAAATATACTGCATATATAGTATATTTAGTCTGTATATAGTATATATACAGTATTTAGTGTGTATATATATATATATAGTATATATAGTCTGTAAATATACTAAAAACCATGGGATTGGACACTTTAAATGGGTTGATTTTATGGGATGTAAATTATCTCTCAATAAAGCTCTCTAAATAAAAAGACTATGCTCCAAATGAGGACTACCTATGCTCACGTGAATGGTCACACAGGAACTGGGTAGAGCTAATTCTCCCTGTACTGTTCATACCCCATCGGGGATATTTACTTGGTGCAACACAGCACCCCAAACAAATTTTGATTACGGAAGAGGCAACTTTCTTCATCCATTTGCAATTTCACATCACGAATCGCCATAGTTTGGTAACTTTCTGCTTGTCCTTGGTACTCAAGTTACAGTTAGAACAGGAGGTCCATGACGACAGGGGGATTTTCTTGTTTAGTATAGTATCGCCATTACCTACCACTTCTTGACTTGATGATACACGGGGGAGCAAGACAAACACAGGCTCCCTCTTTAAGCCTATAATCTAGTTAGAGACTCAGAAAATTAAATGGCACTTTCAGTACAGAATTGAAATAATCTATGAAAGAGAACTCTGTGGGGCCAGAAAGAGAGCACTCAATGAGATTGTTTCTAAAGTTCTTTGTTTGTGTGTGATTATTGAACTTGATGATTGAGATGAAAAGGATATAATGTTAGCATTTGTTTTAAAAATGTTCTAAATTGATTCCCTAATACCCTTTTGAAGAGGAGAAACGTTTACAGTATTGATGTTTGTGGCACAGATAGTAAGCATGTTTTGACTCAAACAATAACATGAACTAATGATTAAAATGGCCGTAAATGCCCAGTTAAGAGAGTAATGTGGTCTACTATGTTTGTCCTGTTTAGAAACATAAAACAATAGAACAATTGAAACCATGATAATTAAATCCTCCTGCCCCTGACTACCCGTTACTGTAGTAAGCCCCTCGTTTTTATTGTGATGTCACTCAAGGATAAGGATCTCTCAGGGGCAAGCATGTTTCTCTTGGATAAGAGTGGGGTGAAAGGCACTATCGAAGTCTGAATGCTGGTTGCAGAAGATAATTTGAAGAATGGGAACATTAAGCCATACTCATTCAACCTACTCTTTAAGAGTTTGACAGGAGGGCCTATACCTGCATATGCTCCCACCTCCATCCCAAGGGGAAAAAGATGTCAATGGTAAGGTTGGGGTTGGAAGGATGGAGGGAAGGAAAAGCTAATTTGATCTTACTTCTTTCTTTCTACTCTACGCATTAAAAGAGAAAAAGAGGTATACCTGGGGAAAGTGATTTTGGGTATAGGGTTCTTTAACATCTTTTGGATTCTACGAAACAGATTTTTTTAAATCTATGTTTTAAGAGTCATCTGATGAAATTTAAATGTTTTGCTTATTTTCATAAAATCTTAGTAGGACTTACCTGGAAAACCGAGAATAACAATGTAATAAGATGCTAGAGTTCAGAAGGCTAGCAATAGGAGTGGGAAAAGCAGTGAGAGGCAAAGATGATGCGAGAATGATGGTAATAATAACATCAATGCACAATCGCTATGTGCAAGGGATACACTTTGTATTTTCTAAATATTAATCTGAATTTCTGGAGTTATCTTAATCTTAAAATAACATGTGAAATAATTATTAATTCCTTGATTTCACATATGAACCAGAGCTCACAGACATTTCATACAATGGTGTTAGATTCGTGGAGACACTATTAGATCCATGGGGGACCCCAAAGAACCCATCAGGTCAGCGGCAATGTCATTTCATTCCTTTGAGCCTTAATTTCCTCATTTAGGAACAGGCATTTAATCATTCAACAAAAGTTAGCGCCACTTGTGATGGATACTACAAGGTTGAAGAGAAATAGAGCTCTGCCCTGAGTGGGCTTAAGATTCATGGATGAAGACAGCCATTAACCAAGGCATCTCAGACAAACACAAAATCACAACCATGATAAGGGCTGAGCAGAAAAGGTGTATGGTTGTGGCAGAAGCTACATAACGTCCTCTCCATATGGCTTATAACCCTTAGTCAATCTCTGACACACCAGTCTGTGGGGTGATTTTACTCCCAAAGCAAGCACCTGCATTTCTTTGTCCAAGGTCATGCTCTCACTGCCAGCACCCACTTCACCTGCAAGCACAGAAAACCACGAGTGCCTGGAAATTTACTCCCCTACTCAACCCTGTGCAGACCCTCAACCAAGATGTCATTCATTCATTAGTCATTGACCTAGACAGGAGTAACTATAGTAACCAGAATTGTTTGAAGGCTTAATAAGGTATTGTGCACTAAATGGGAGTGTCTGGCACATAGTAATACTCAACAAATGGTAACTATAAAAATGATAATCAAGAAAAAGAAGCGTGAAGAAGGTAACAGATGCTCTTGCAACAGCGAAGGAAATCAGAAGGGTTAAACAAGAGTTTTACGATTGAAGCTTTTCAGGAAATAACTGGAAAGCAGGTTCATTCGTGGCTGAGATTTCTTGAGGCCCTGGATCATGTGACCCTCAGCTGCCAGCCTCCTGGCACAGGTGCATGGCTGAGGTCCTCAAAGGACTGAGAGCTGGCAGCCTGGGAATGACCAGCTGCCAAACGCCTCCTTTTCCCAGAGTGGGAGGAAGTCGGTTCCTGTGTGACTATTAATTAAATCCTCACTGGGTGGGCACTTTCAATGTCTCTTCCCGTGGCAGTCTTACTAGCAGGGTTCATAACTGAACCGCAGCCAGCCTCGTCAGGGAGCAGGAAACAACCCTTGGCTGGGGCCAAAGCACTTGTTCTCCATCCAAATTTACTCACCCAGGTAGAGGTCTGAGTTGGAGGTCAGCCTGTGATCCTCAATGGATCGATTGTTTCCACTCATCTCCCCTCTGCAAGGTCCGGAAGACACGAAATAGGATTTGGGGGAAGATTAATGTGCTGCTTTACCGTATTGTCTATCTGGAAGGCACACTCTGGGCATTGTTTATTAGCACAAAGAGTCTTTCAGAGTTACCCTGTACAGGACTGCTTTTTGGAAGATTATGTTTGGGGTTAAGAGTCTCAATATCCCCAGGACAAAGTGGCAGGGAGATTTAGCAGGCATCTAGATAATCTCATCAACCCAGATCATTCAGAGGCTGGTTTTACTGCCTTCAAATGCAGAAGCCAAATAATCACCAGCTAGTTCAACTCCTTTCCAACACTTTTACTGCTACACAGAGAAAAGCGGGCTGACATTTACGAAGAACTGATCATGTGCCAGATATTGTCCTAGGCACGTCATCTGCACTCTCCTCTTTAATTCTCACATAAAACTCATTATTGTTTCCTTCAAGGATGAGGAAACTGAGGTTCAATAAAGGTAAATAATTCACTTAAGGTCACACAGCAAAAGATGACATTACCGGGTTTAGAATACAGGTCTGTTTCAGGAAATAAAATCTTTCCACTTAGGAAAGAGAGGAGCCAATTTTTTTTTTCAAACAGGCCAATGATAAAAATTTGTTTAAAAATTGCCCCGTGGCTTCCACTTATAGGATGTTAGTATAAGCTTCCTGAAGACCAACTCTCAAACAGACAAATTTTGGACAAAATATGAAAAACACCTGCCTAAAGATCTGGAGAGTAGTCATCCGCAGGCACAGTGTTGAAGGGAGTCAATGTGGAGAAGCAAATAGCAAAGGGGTAAGTTTCCTTTCCTTTCTCTTCCTTTCCATGAGGAACCCCAGATATTACCTTTGTAAAGAAGGCTTTAAATCAGCTGGTTCAAATATTTCAGAAATGAAAGAAAATTATGTCTAAAGAACTAAAGTAAACCCTTAGAGTGATGGTACGGTATGTGAATGATGCCCCAAATAGAGAATGTCAATAAGGAGACTGAAATTATTAAACAGAAACAAAAATTCTGGAATTTAAAAAGCCCAAGAATTGAAATGAAAAAAAATGTACTGGAGGGGCTAAGTAGCATATTCGAGCAGGCAAAGGAAAAAATCAGCAAACTTGAAAGTGGGTCAGTTGAGATTACAGTCATACAACGCTTAACGACAGTGATATGTTCTGAGAAATGCGTCGCTAGGTGATTTCATGGTTATGTGAACATCATAGAGTGCACTTAGACAAACCTAGATGGTGTAGCCTACTACACACCTAGGAAACATGGTACTAATCTTATGGGACCAGTGTTGTATGTGTGGTCCACTGTCGACTGAAATGTTGTTATTGCAGCCCATGATTATATTATAGCTTTGTAATATAATTTGAATCAGAATGTGAAGACTCCGGCATTGTCTTTTTCCTCAAGATCGTTTTGGCTGTTTGGGGTTTTTTGTGATTCCACATGAATTTGGGGATTATTTTTTCTATTTCTGTGAAAAATGCCATTGGAGTTTCAATAGGGATTGCATTGAATCTGTGGATCACCTTGGGTAGTAGAGACATTTTCACAATATTAATTCTTCAAATCTTCAATTTCTTTCACCAATGTCTTATAGCTTTCAGTGTACAGATCTTTCTCCTCCTTGATTAAATTTATCCAGAAGTGTCTTATTGTTTTTTGTGCTCTTGTGAATGGGATTTCAAAAAAATTTTTCAGATGGTTGTTAGTATAGAAACACAACTGATTTTTGTATGTTGATTTTCTATCCTGCAATTTTAATGAATTCATTGATTAATTCTAACAGTTTTTTGGACTCAGAGTTCTATGTAGAAGATCCTGTCATCTGCAAAGAGACAGTTTAATTCCTTTCCTTCTAATTTGGAAGCCTTTTCTTTCTCTTGCCTAATCGATCTGGCTAGGACTTCCAGTACTACGCTGAATAGAAGTGGTGAGAGTAAGCATCCTTATCTCATTCCTCATCTTACAGGAAGCCTTTCACGTTGAGTATGATGTTAGCTGTGGACTTGTCATATATGGTCTTTCTTATGTTGAGATACATTCCTTCTGAATCTAATTAGTTGAGAGTTTTTTTTTAATCATGAAAGGATATTGAATTTTATCAAATGCTTTTTCTGCATCTATTGAGTTGATCATGTGATTTTTAGCCTTTGTTCTGTTAATGTATGTATACATTTATTGGTTTGCAAATGTTGAACCATCCTTGCATCCCAGGGAGAAATCCAAGTTCATCTTGGCATATAATTTTCTTAATGTGCTGTTGAATTCAGTTTGCTAGTATTTTGTTGAGGATTTTCACCTCCATATTCATCAAGGATATGGCTTGTAATTTTCTTTTCTTACAGTGTCCTTATCTGGCTTTGTTATAAGAGTAATGCTGGCCTCATAAAATGAGTTTGGAAGTTTTCCCTCCTCTTCAACTTTTGGAAGAGTTTGTTAATCCTTCATTAAATGTTTGAAAGAATTCACCCATGAAGCCATTTGTCCTGGGATCTTCTTTATTACCAACACAAAAAATAACAAATGTTGGAGAGGAAGTGGAGAAAAGGGAACACTCATACACTGCTGGTGGGAATGCAAACTGGTGCAGCCACCACGGAAAACCATATGGAAATTTCTCAAAAAATTAAAAATAGAAATACCGTATGATCCAGCTATCCCACTACTGGGTATTTATCCAAAGAATATGAAATCAATAATTCAAAGGGATTTATGTACCCTTATGCTCATTGCAGCATTATTCACAATAGCCAAGATGTGGAAGCAACCCAAGTGCCCATCAATGGATGAATGAATAAAGATGTGGTATATAAATACAATGGAATACTACTCAGCTATAAAAAAAGGAAAAAATTGTCCCATTTGCAACAATATGGATGGACCTTGAGGATATTATATTAAGTGAAATAAGCCAGACAGAGAAAGACAGACATCGTATGATTTCACTCATATGTGGAAGATAAACCAACAGATAGATAAAGAGAACAGATTAGTGGTTACCAGAGGGGAAGGGGGTTGGGGGGGGGGGAGTGAAAGGAATAAAGGGGCACATATGTATGGTGATGGATAAAAATTAGACTACTGGTGGTGAGCATGATGTAGTCTATACAGAAACTGATATATAATAATGTACACCTGAAATTACACAATGTTATAAACCAATATGACCTCAATAAAATTGGGTGGAGAAAAGTTGGAAACAATCCAAATGTTTGTCAACTGAAGAATAGATAACCAAACTGTGGTATATCCATACAACAGAATATTATTCAGCCATAAAAAAGAATGAAGTACTGATATATGCTACAATAATGGTAAATTTTGAAAACATTATGCCAAGTGAAAGAAGTCAGTCACAAAAGATCACATAATATGTGATTTGAGTCATGTGAAATGTCCAAAATAGAGAAATCTATAGATTCAGAAAGAAGTTTAGTGGTTACCTAGGGTTGGGGGGAAGCTAGGGGTCAGGAAGGTGCTAGCTAAAGTGTGTAGGGTTTCTTCTTTGGTTTTGAAAATGTTCTAAAATTGGCTGTGGTGATGCTTGCACACATCTGTGAATATATCCAAGCCACTGAATTGTACACTTTAAATGGGTACATTGTATGGTATGCAAACTACATCCCAATAAGGTTGTTTTTTTAAAAAACAAACAAACAAACAATTTAAGCAGTGGAGTATAACCCAGAGCCATAGAAATTGTTTGACAGCAGAGAATATCTGAACTGAAAAAAACTCTTCTCTGGAGATCTCTAGTCCAGGGATTTTCAGTTCAGGATGGACATCAGGATGACCTGAGGATCTTCTAGCACACACATTCCCAAGCCACTGTAGATTTCCTAAATGAAAATCCTTGAGGGTGGAGTCAGCCTGTGCATCTTGTAAGCTTGCAGAGACGATTCGGGTATGCAGCCAGGATAGAGAACCATAGCCCTAGACTGAATGCATGGCTAGTCTATGGCAAAGCTGACACTAGAAACTGGTTTTATCTGACTGGCAGTCCGAGGTGCTTTCTAAGAGCTCTGCTGCCTCTCAAAAATAATAAATTCATCCCAGTTGTCAACAACAAGTAATGGAGACTGAAGATCTTGGATACCTGGGGTTCATTACTTAAGGAAAGAGATCTTGAGATTTACTGTCTCTAAGAAGGGAACCCTTGTACACTGCTGGTGGAAATGTAAACTGGTGCAGCCACTATGGAAAACAGTATGGAGGTTCCCCCCCAAATTACAAATAGAACTTACCATGTGATCCAGTTATTCCACTTCTGGGTATTTATCCAAAGAACACAAAAACACTAATTTAAAAAGATGTGCACCCCTATGTTCATTGCAGCATCATTCACAGTAGCCAAGACTTGGAAGCAACCCAAGTGCTCATCAAGGGATGAAAGGATAAAGAAGATGTGGTATATATATACAAAAGAATGCTATTCAGCCATAAAAAAGATGAAATTTTGCCATTTGCAACAACATGGATGGACCTTGGGAGTATTACACTAAGCGAAATAAGTCAGACAGAGAAAGGCAACTACTGTATGATTTCACTCATATGTGGAAGACAAACAAACACATAGATATGGAGAACAGCTTGGTGGTTAGCCAAAGGAGAGGAGGCAGGGGGAAGGCAAAAGAGGTAAAGGGGTACATGTGTATGGTGATAGATGGCAACTAGACTTTTGGTGGCAAACATGATGTAGTCCATACAAAAGTAAAAATATAATGATGTACCCCTGGAATTTATATAATGTTATAAACTAAAGTTACTTCAATTTAAAAAAAAAAAAGATTTACTGTCTCTATTCCCTGAATTAAGTAGACCTTACTAAGGGCATTAATTACTAAGTGTGTTTCTATGGTGCATTGGAAAGAAGACCACATTGGAAGCCAGAAAATCTGGGATTTAGAGTTTGTTCAGCAATTAATCCTCTGGATAAACTTGATTTATTCTCATACCCTCTTGAGCCCAGGATATCATTTAGATCTTGTGATTCTCAACCCTGAATATACATTGTAATAACCTAGAGAAAATGTAAAAAAAACACTGTGGCCATGCTTCACCTTCAGAGATTCTGATTCCATTGATTTGGGGTAGAGCTGCAGGACCCCAGGTTATTCTTATATTCAGCAGGGTTGGGAACCATTGATTCCATTCCAACAACATTGTAGATGAGTCATTTAAGGGCTCTTCCAAGCCCTTGACTCTTCCATAATTTTACGATGGTTTCCATTCTCACTGAAAATCTAAGAATGACTTCAGCCTATTGTGTAAGTGGCCTGAAAGTGCAGTTACTAAAGCAATTTATTTATCTGCCCTGGGTGGGTTCAACAAGCAAAGATTGAAAACATCTGTGCTGAGTCTTAGTTGCTGCGGTGACACGGGACACAATGAGGATGCGGGGGAAGTGGTCCTCAGGGAGCTTGTTGTTGAGCTTGTTGTTGGAAAGCTCAAATCAAAACCTTTTTGGATGTATGTCTCTGTTCCTATGATGCTAGCAGCAAATGCCCTGCCTCTGCCTTATTGGGGGGCTTGGAACACGGGACCCTAGAGTTGTCTGGCTCCACAAATACCTTATTTTCCTTCTCCTCACCCAGAAACATCTGAAAGCTCATACTGGTACTGGCCTAACTCTCAACAAGGAAAACTATTTGTACCACTCTGGGATAGTGAAGGTCACAGAGGAATGAGACAGAAGCATAAATGAGCTCTGATCCACTCAGGGCAAAAAAAACAGCTTAAATTCATGATTGAATTTGCAAAGGTTAATGTTCTCTCTCCTGTCCCCTTTCCTGTCTGTCCCCTTTCGAATTCCCTTGATTCCCTACCCCTAAAAGGAAGTCAGTTTCACTGTTGAACATTGATCTTCAGTCCTTAATTAGCAAGCCTTTATCACTGCATTTACTTTTCTTTATCCAAAGAAAAACCACCCCATTCTGGAAGTTAGGATTCTGCATCAAGAAGAGAGAACACTGGAGCTCAGAGGAGAGGTGAACGGGGCCTCCTCCAAGTTCTCTCTGTTTTATAAAGAGCTCTTCTCTACCCACGGCTGGCACCAAATCCCTGAGACTTCTCTCAGTGTTTTGGAGTGAATATCTGATTTCCCTGTCCCTTTTGACTCATTCAATTAATTCACTCTATATTGCTCTTTTTTAAGGAATACTTATGGGAATGAAATTAGAGATTTTGGATTATGAAAAAGATTAAAGAATAAAAACCAATATACTCAACTTATTTCTCTTCTTTCTGTTGAGATTAATTAATCCTCTTTTCCAGTTTCTGCCATGAAAAATGTGTTAAAATCAGGCCTTGATTTTTCCCGTCTCCAAAAGGAGAAATTTGGACAACATAACTTTTAAGGCTTTTTCCTGCTCTAACAGTTGTAACTTCCATTTTCTCTCCGCTTTTCCCTACAGAAAGTTGTTTCCTATTAAAATTATACTTAGGTTTAGGGTTTAAATGAAAAATAACACAGAGCACCTTTTACTTAATCTTGGGTGCTATTTTGTACTTTACTTCATTAGTATTAATTTTGGCCCCTGAAAGTAGGTTAGGGAGGATAAGATGAGGGAAATGATATTAATTCATTGACATATTCCATAAGTACTTGTTATTTGCCAAAATTTAACTCAATATTAGAAACACTAGATAAGATATGGCCCTTTTTTACATACCTCTTGGCCCTTTCTTTTATATATCTCTTGGTGTAGAGATAAAATTATACTTTATAATAAAATGCATCTTTTTATAAGAGATAACATAAAACTATGTACAAAGTGCTACGGGAAACAGAAATGAATGTCATTAATATAATGGATTCAGAAAAGACTCCAAAGCTGGTGGAATTTGAAAGGATTCTGGAAGGATGGATAGGAGAATACTAGGCAGAGAAGAGGCAAGGGCAATCGAGGAGAACAGCATGTTCAGAGTTATGAGTGCAACAGGCAGCCTCCAAGAAAGCCCCCAATGATCTCTGCCTCCCAGTATCCAAGCCCTTGTGTAGTCCCCTCTCATTCTGAAAAAAGCCAATCTGTGTAACCTGTGAAATACTGCCAAAATGATTGTGTGTGTTTCCAAGGCTAGGCTATCAAAAATATCATGGCTTCTGTCTTGGTGCCTCTTGGATTTCACACTCTGGGGGAAGTCAGTCCACATGTTGTAATGATGCTCAAGCAGCCCATGGAGAAGCCCCCCTGAAGAAGAACTTGAAGACAATAACCGGAAACATGTGAGAGCGCCATCTTGGAAGCAGATTCCCCAGCCCAGCCAAGTGTTCAGATAGCTGAGACCTGCCTGACATCTTTCCTGTAACCTCCCCAGAGACCTCAAGCCAGAGCCACACAGCTAACCACTTCTGGATTCTGAAATGTTTATTGTTGTAAGCCACTATGTTTGGGGGTCATTTGTTTTACTGCAATAGCTAGCTGATATAGGTGGCATCCAAGTTTATGTCATGCTCTGAGATAAGGGGAATGGTAAGGGATGGGGTCCAAGGGAAAGAGGAAGGTTTGATTGCAAAGGTTTTGTAGTCAGGGTGGACCACAGAGAACTATAAAAGGGGATGGTTGTTGACTTTAGCAATGAAGTGGTGCACTTGGATTTGTGAATTAGAAAGTAAACTTAGACACTAGAGCATGATCTGAAGAAAGGTGTTAGCAGATATATATATTAGGCATAATTCACAGTGAATTTTTTCCTACTGGATTGTCTGTGTCCACCTTTATTAGATGCGGACTTTCAGAGTTACAAGAGAATTCATGGATTCCCTCCTCTGCCTCTTCAAGAATCTGATCCATGGCCTACTTGACAGATGACCTTCCTGCCTCTGCTTGAATATCTCCAGGGATGGGAAGCTCACCACTAGTTGAGCCAGTTACCGACACATGGCTTTGAAGAGCTATATGACTCCCTATAATTCTAACAGACTACTGGGACTGGGTTTTAGGATTGTCTCTCCCATTAGAGAACTGGTAACTTTGGAACTGGAACTTTTAAGATCAGTGTAGACTTGGATGGGGTTCAAGATTCTAGTGCCTGCCACCAGTCTGCTCATTCTCTTGAGATAAGCTCAAATACATCAGTAATAAAGTAATGATTCTGACCTTCAACCCCAGAGATACTCATTAACTCCAAGTTGGGGTCTGAGTAGAGTGATTGAGACATTACCCTTACTACCATTTCTAGACTTGGCCTTACCAAATTGAGCAACCGTATCATCAGACAGAAAGCTGAACTCATCTCAATCCCTCTACTTGACATCTTATTTTGCAGCAATTTTAAAGTCTTGGATTGAAAGAAAAGGCTTTGTAGTCATTTATAGTTTTCTGAATACTCCAGAGAGTTCATACTGTAATACATCCTGTGCCATCTATGATGGTCCTCAAATGGCCATGGATGGAGGTGGTCAGAAGGTTGCAGTCCCACGATGTCAATGATGAAGATGAGGTCATGGTTAATCAAGACTTGGCTCAGATCAAGCTCTGGTAGAAGAAGCATGAGAAGCACTCCAGCTTGAATAAATCCCTTGCCTTTCCAGTCCAGGGTTATAACACTTGGCGACCATCAGAGCCCTGTTAATTGACTTGGACATCCATGCAGTTACTTAATCAGTAGGTTCAATCATCTGGGGTTTTAACAACTTTTAATCATTCAGTATACGATCCCTGTAGGTCCTGCCAAGACACAGTTTTAAGAGAGAGGAAACAGAGTAATGGAAGCAAGATTGTGAACAAGAAGGTCACCTTGTATCTTGTTTTACATAGAAGCTTAAACTCTAGAGCTGTATTTATGTTGGTATTGCGCTGATCTTGGTCATTCATTTGATCTATGAAACTTTATTTCAGGATCTGTAATAGGAGGCCCCTTAAGTTTCAGAAATGTAGTGTAGTAAAAAATGGACTTTAAAGTCAGATTGACCCACTTTGAAATCATGGCTTTGTTGGCGTTGGGACATCTAGATTCAATATGGCAAGGAGTGCAGTTAGCTGAGAACTTCCAGCTGCAGTGCCTCAGCTCTGAGCACAGTGGGGATTCGGGAGGATAACCATTTCTGCTCAACGTGGGACATCTCTAAAGGGCAATCTTTGCTCCGAAGCTGCCCATTGAATTGGCCAACACTTTGTCAGAGCTCCCTGCCCACACACATAAAATGAGCCATTTGAACTACTAATTCCATCTCAGTGTCTGCTTCCCAAAGGACCCAAATGACAGAGTAAGTTACTTAAACTCTCTGAGATTCAATTTCTTCCTCTCTCAAATTACATTGCTACCATATGCATCATCAGAATCTGAAGAGGTTAAATGAGATAGCATACACACAGTATCCTGGATCATAATAGACCATCACCAAGATTTTTTTTTCCTTCATTCAGTTCACTAGTAGGACCTTTTCCATTAGTGGTGTGTAAAAATAAGATACATTCTTCAACTTCATTCACCAACTATGATCTGCCTAGAATAGCATTAACCACCCTAAGGGGCATGGGATGCTGCAAACATACAAATGTAGAAGAGTATGACACATCTATCATGAGTCCATGAGCATCTTGAGGGTGGGGACTTCACGTTTCCTAAGTGCTCTGATGAATGTAAACACAGGGTGTCAGAGAGGTGCACAGAACAGAGGAACCTGGCCTGGAATGTCAAGAAAAATTGCCTGGGCAGAAAACACTTGACCTGAGTTTGGAGGAATGGGTCCACGTTCACCAAGCAAAAGAGGAAGCTTGTTGCCAGAAGAGGGGGCAGCCCTTGCCAAGTCTCAGAGACACCAGAGAACAAGGTAGAGTGAGGCAAAGTCAAGATGGTGCATGATATAGAGCAAAGTGGGGAAGGGAGGTGTCCCAGCAGAGCCGCCCCATGAGGGCTTCATGACAGGGATTATAGGCCCCACTGTACAGAAAAGGAAGCCCAGGTGGGAACCCCTGGAAGGGGTTAAACACCCAGCCTGGGGTCACAGAGTGGTAAATTCCCTGAGCCATGCAGAGGCACAGCCCAGGTCTTTACGCTCTTCTACCTGCAAGTATAAGGAGACCTACCCACCCAGGGAGTTACTGAGGGGACCCAGACAAGCCCTGAGCAGGTCTTAATTAGCTGCTTGCCTATGGAGCAGGGAGAGAGACGCAGTAAACAACCTCAAAATCAACACTTGAGGCTTTTCCTCGTGAGAGGATCTCTGCGCTCAACAGTTCAGAGAATTTGAGCTCCTTTAAAGCACAGTTTAGGGGAAACAGAAGCCAATGTACACATTCACAGCATTCAGTTCCCCTGAATCAATTATGCCTAAGTGATGTTAAGGGCCTGACACAGCCACAAAAGAAAGAACAATCTTTAACCTCAAAACTGAAGCTGATCCTCAGGCCTTAATCTGAGCCATTGTGACTGGCCCTGCTTGCAAGCCCAGGTCTGGTTCTCATTGCTTTTGTGGATTTAAGTAAAATCCTTCACATAATTTAAATTAGGGTTTGTGTTGATGATATTTCTTTTGTTATAATATAAAAAAAGAAAGAAAGAAAGAAAGAAAGAAAACAATCAAATCCCTACCATCCAGGCCATTGATCTAGTGGACACAGGCTGTCTCAATAGATGAAGAGAGCATTTTCCCAAAGAATGAGGGTGACATCAGTGGAGGCATTGGCTCAGGGGGTGTGAAGAGCACCCTCTTTTAAAAGAGAAGATGGGCTCAGGCTGCTCCCATCTCCTGCTGTTGCTTGTTGGTGCAGGGAGCCTAATGCAGACCATACAGGATCAGGTGGCTCCCATAGGAGGCCACAGGGACACCCTGTGAGGCTGCTGGGTCTAAAGCAGCTTTCAGATGCCATTTATCTAAAAGAAACCACACCTCATGCTGGGTGAGAATACACAGACCAATCTAGCTCAACTCTCTCGCCTTCTAGATGGAGAAATGCAAGATTTGATTGGACAGGTGACTTGCTCCAGATCAAGGCCAAGCTCACGGCACAGGCAGAATTAGAATCCAAACTTTCTGGTTTCCAGACCGTCACTCTGATTTGGCTCAGCTACTCAGAAGGCAATGAAAGGCTTCTGGTTCCAAGTTTTTCTTTCCATTTGGGTGAGAAAAATGGGATACAATTCTGAAAAAATAGGCTGCCCAGGGAACAGTGGAAAAAAAACAACTCCAAACAGTTTTGGCAGCAATAAGAATGTTGTAAAATGCAGTTTTAGATCTTGCATATTATCGTCTTTGTGCATGCACGGATGGGTGTGTACTTTACTCTTGTGGCTCTGTGTAAATATAGACTTGTCAGTTGCCTATGCCACGTGGTTTTGGATTGACAGATGCGGCCCCTACCAACAGGAGAGCAACCCCCTTGCACCTGATGCTGAAATGACAGAAAGGAACATTGAAGGTAGATGAGGTTGGTAGAGAGAAAAGATGGCCAAAGTTGAAAAGGCTCTTAGGAGATGGCGTAGTTCAGCCTGTCTCAAAAAATATTCCATGGGAAGGTGATCTGCAGTTATCAAGGGAAAAAGTTCCCATGGTCAAATGGCTTTGGGAAACCTTTAGTTTAATCCCAATCAAACAGGTTTCTTTCCTACGAGACTCCTTTCCTGCAGGGTCTTTACTATAATAACGTGCACTGAGGAGTTCTAGGAGAGGACCAGAAGATACAGACTTGCCCAGACTTATATGTCCACTGAATCCCTTTTCATTCTAAGGACAATCTCATGAGACTAATGTTTTGTGGGAAATAACCTTTAAATGTTGAACTTTTCCAATATCCTAATTTTACAGATGAGGAACAAAAAGTCCGAGAGCAAAAACAACTTTCCTTAGGTCACACTCCTCATCAGTGGCCCAACCAGGACTGAAACCGGGACCTTCAGACAATAACCAAAGGACTCAACCCTTTCCTTGCTGCTATCTACCTACAGGTTTCCAGTAGAGTTATCGATAAGTAGTAAGGCAGCGATGAATCAATAACTAAGTGTTTTACCTGCATTATCTTATATGGTCTTGATTCAAATCCTATGGGACAGATACTCTTATTACCAGTTTTACAGATAAGGAAATGGAAACTTAATATAGCGGCCATTTGACCTTGGGCAAGTAGTAGTACATGGAGAGTGAGTGAATGAACGAATGATACAGGATAAGACACTTTTTACTACAGATATAAATGACTTCCCTGGAAAGAGGAAGCTATAGGGCTAAAGAGAGGAGTAAGAGAGGGATTCTGGCTTCCCTGTGACCATGTCAGAGATCCTTCTCTCAAACTTGAGCTGAAGATCACACTGCAGATCCAACAGCTCCATAATTCAGTCCCATGACCGCTACAGTTGGTGCCCAGACTGGAGAGGCCACGCAGGTCTTGCAATGGAACCTCATTCTAGCCTCCCTGGTCAAAGCCTGAGAGGTCCCATCCTGGCCATAAGGAAGGCATTAGCCCAGCCCTCTCACATTTCCATTGTCTCTTGAAAGTTGCTCAACCATCACAGAAATCCCATCTCTTGGGATTTCAAATTGTTTCCCATCCTTGCCCTTAATGCTTTGCTCCTGTCTTACGATAGAAAAACCTTAAAACTTAACGTTAGAATTCCTGGGATTGGACCCTGACACTGGACCTTATACATGTGTGACCTTGAGCAAATATTCTGAGGGATAAGAGAATCACCATCATCATCATCATCATCATCTAAGTGCTTATTATTGGCTGTACCCACACGATCAGCTTTAAGCTTCACAACAAACCATTGGGGCAGCTGTTACTATTGTCCACATTTTATAAATAAGGAAACGCAGCACAGAGGAGCTAAACGAGTTCCTCAATTTAGGACCATGGGGAGATAGCAGAGCTGGAGTTTGAACGCAAGTCATCGGACTCTAGGGTCCACTGCTTCACAACCACTCGGTGAAATAAACACTTCTGAAGTGCATGTATTGTATGTGTGAGTGCGGATGTGTGAATGGATTCTCCTCAGTTGTGACAAGCCTACGAGGTAGGTATTATCATTTCCATCATAGAGATGAGGCGGTTGAGTCTCGAAGAGTTTAAAAATCTGCTAGATGGCACATGCACAGCAAATGAGCGGTGGAGATGGAATAGGAACTGAGAGCTGCGTCTCTGCAAAACCTAAGCTTTTGATTCTATGATTCTGATGTTTCTGAACCACACTTTCCTCGTTTGCAGACAAAGGTACTAATAATGCCTCCCTCTCAGTGACTGCCGTGAAGACCTAGGTTTGTGAAAGATCTCATCAGCTACATGCCCGATGATGGTTGCCTACTCTCATCTCAGTCGTTGCAAACCAACAACGAGGAGTCTCCCTGGCAGGCTGCCACGTGCTGACTCTGGGTTCATGTGTTGGCTGGATGTTAGAGTCACTCACCTAATTTTTTAGGGCCTTTTAAAATGTATGAGGTAATTTGTCTTTGTTAGCGAAAAAGATTTAGTGATGAATTCAGCCTACAGCATAATTAGCCCCAGGCCTGTCTGTCCCTGAGGGAGTCCTTCCTATCTTAGCAAAACAGAGGCAACCTGAGGCTCAGGGGCATGTCATTTTGGAGAGTCTAGCTAATCTAACAAAATGAGTTGAATCAACAGGTCTTTCTTCCTGCCACCTCTAAGGGACTCTACTTCTCTCCAAAGCAAAACAAAGGAGGAGTTATTGCTAGCCTTAAGCTTGATTGAACAGCATAAATTCCAACTGCTAACTATTAAGAATTGCTAGATTCTTGGTTTGTCTTTCTACAGATGCTCTTTGGGGTTGAAAGGAACAAAGGGGTATACTTAGGAAGCGGAAGACACTTGTTATGCTTGCTATTGCTTTGAGAACATGCCTCTACTTGATTTTCAAAAGACTTTCTGAACATAAAGGCTAGGTGGTTGCCAGTCTGCCTCAAAATGACAGGAGGATTTGCTCAAAAGAGAGAGTCTGCACTTTAATTTTAAATCAGGCTTTGTTCCTGCCCACAGAGCAACCAAGAATGCGAGGAACTTTTTGCTCTCCATCCCTAGTGGCTTAGATCATTTCGCTATCATGTGACCTTCGGTGATCTAAGTCACCTCTATCCTGATTTTGCCAAAAAGTTGACTGCTGTTCAGTTCTTCCTCTCACTGGCTGTCCAGCAACAAAATGTCTTTTCCCTACCAACTGAAGATAAATAGGCAAAAAACAAAAAAAATCCTATGGAAATCCCACTGGTGGTAGATGTGTGTTATCTTAGACGGCTTCTGCTCTCACATGCTGAAGTCCATGGGATTCCATAATGGTCCTCGGAGTTACTGGTTTCAGAGTCCACAGTGAAGCCAGATGGAATTTTTGCAGCCAGCTAAAAACTAGCACCTCTCCTCTACTCCCAGTGAAGTGACGTGACCAAAACAACGAGGCAGAACTCACAGATCTGATGACTCACCAGAGGACATAGCAAGTACCTATAATGAAGTTTCTGACCAATTCATGAGAATGAAATAATTCCAAGGCTACTTTCTGCAGAGTGTGTGAAATGACACTTCAGATATACAAATACAAAACTCATTATCTAAATCTCCTGATGTTAATATTCTCTTGAACTCCTACATCGATCATACAAGGACCTTCGTGATTTTATGCTTATCTGGATGGGATCAATATTTATTGATCGCTTCATTGGCAACCCAATGCATTGTGGGACGCTGCTTGATATGATGACGTTCTTCTCCTGCTGTCTTTTCCCATAATTGTTCCCCCAATTCTTTGATACCAAACCCTGTGAACTTCTCCAGGCTAGCCATGCTGTGTAATCTCTCCCTGCCATGCTGTGCCTTCCTCTGCTCGCCTTAATGAAATCTTACTCATCCTTAAAGACTGAGTTCCAGCCTCACCCCTCTGGTGTAACCTCTAGTTGACTCTACTTTGGGTTTTCTCAGCATGATTGTGGTAGATTGAAACACATGGCCACAATATTTTGCAGTGCCTCCCATCAAAAGTAGGAGTCCATTTCCTCATTCTTTAGCTTCAAACTTGCTTTGACCAACAGAATGTGGTGGAGGTAACACTATGTGAATTCTACAATCCAGTCCCGAAGATGTCTTGAAATGTTCTCCTTTGTCCTCTTGAAATGCTGGCCTGACACCGCCATTTAAAGAAGTTCAGTCCTTCCTAGGGGAGGATGTGAAGCCATGTGGAGAAGAAGCCCAGAAGAAGTGCCCCAGAGAATGCTAGCACCAACTGCCAGAAATTTGAGGCCGTCTGGACCATCCACTTCAGTTGAGCTAACAGATGATGGCAGCTCCGCGAGTAACACCAGATAAGCCAGGAGAAGAACCATCCATCTGAGTCCAGCCCAAATTGCAGAATAAATTTGATTTATTTATATTAAATGAATGAATAAATGGTCATGGTTGAAAGATACAACATTTTGAGGTGGTTGGTTAGGCAGCAACAGATAATAGATACAATGAGACATTTTCTTTGGTGTTTTGGAAAGGTTCACACACGTATAGGAAGCCATGGGAACCTTTGTGTTTGGGAAGGTGGATTATTTCCATGGGAAAATCCTTTCTTCTCTTACCCTCTTTATCTAACCAACTCCTATTCACTCTTCAGGTCTGAAATTAGACAACTTTTCTTTGGGAATTCTTCTCCAACTCCTGAGATCAAGTTATGTGTTTCTTTGATGGGCTCATTTGCGTACTGCTCTTTCCCTGTTATAGTCATTTCACACCCCATGGTTGTAATGCCTGCTTTCCCCATGAGACTGAAGGCTCAACAAGGACAGGACAGAGCCTGCGTCAGTCATTATTGTGCTCCCAGCTTTGCCTTAGCATGTCAGACATGGAAAGAACTTTCTGCTTGGGTATCTCATCAGTCCATCAAGTGGTTACTGATGCCCTCACCAGGCCACCCATTCCACTGCAGGGCAGTGACATGTGTGACACTGTTTGACCTTAAATGAGACAGCCTCTACCTCTGTGTGTACTTTCTGTTCATAGGCTTACATCCGATCACTGAGAGCTCCCAAACATCCCCTACATATTTGCATATTTGCATACAGGCGCTGCGATCTCCTTAAACATTTCTTCTTCAGCCTACAGTATAAGTAACAGCTGAGGCCCCTGGGGATGTCTGGCCGGGAGTACCACCTGACCATCCAGTTTCTCTTCTCTTGACAATTTTCTTCTTGCCACAATGTTGCAACAAGTACTTAGCGCCACCAGGAAGGACTTGACCAAGGTAGAGTAGAGGAAAATTATCACATCCATTGAATACAACTTTCTTTTTTAATAATGCCACTTTATGCTCATATTGATTTACTGGATAGATGCAGCATGCACATTATAATGGCCTTGCAGCCCTCCCTCAGTAGCCTGCATGAAAAAGACATCTGGGTCAGCGTTCATTCACATCTTACCTTGACCTGAGAATGTGCAATTGATTTTATTTTATTTAATAACACTTTAGAGAACAAGCACGGCAGTTTTCATTTAGCCTTGTTTTCAAGTTTATAAGGTAATTGGGCTCTTCAGGTGCTATTGTGATTACAGGAAATTGTGTAGCTTGCAATGCTCCTGTGAATTCACCTTAAGCCAGAATTCCCCCTAACGTTCCACTTAACTAGAACTTACCTTTGGTGGAAAAGTTTCTATTTAGCACTTGTCGAAAATGTTTAAGTCAACTGTATTCTATTTGGAAAAGGAAAAAGAATCACAACTGACACTAAATTCCTTTCAGGGAATTGAATATTTCTTGTTCCCATGTTGCAGGAAGGCAGCAGAAAGAGGCTGTAGAAAGAAGTGTTTGGAAACAGATAAATCTGAGATTGAATCTCTTTTCTACCACTAGGTAGCTTATGACAATGGAGAAGCGACTAAGAAGTGACACTGAGAATCAGCTGCCTAAAATGTAAAGTGGAGATAAAGTTACTTCTCTCACAAAATTAAACTATTATATGCCTAAAATCTCATTGGATATATACATCCATGACGACCATGCCAGGCACACAGAAGCACACAAGTAGTCCTGGTTCTCTACTTGCTGTTGTTTCTTACTAGTTACAACCTATGTCCATCTGGTGCCCTGGTTGACCATGGAGTCTAACAAATCCTGCCACTGAAACATGTATTTAATGTGGAACACTTCCTGTGATTGCAGAAGTGTGAAAGAGCAGGTAAAGAAGGGATGACAGCTCCCTCTGAACCTTGAAATTCGGTAGCTCATTGGCCCAGTCTCAGCTTGGAAATCTTGTGTGTGTGTGTGTCCGTGTGTAATAGTCACACCTGTGTAGGCAGCCACAGGGCCCTCTTTGTGAGCAGGTGTAGGTGTATGCGTAGAGAGGGGTAGTTGTAGGGTGGAGATATGGGGAGCGCTGTTCCCTACAAGGAGATCCTCTGAACCAGCCCACTCTACGACCAACAGTGAGAGCACAGAGCCCTCTAGTGTTTCTTAACCATACTCCGCGGTGCTGTGAGGCGGCCAAGGCTGGGTGGTGCATCTCTAGGCAGATGCTGCCATCTCCCGGTTAGAGGCACATTTAGCAGATCCCAGAACGTTCAGCATTCTAGGCTGGAAGCTGCAAGGGCTGGGTTTTTTACACCTGAATCCCCAGTCAGCTGTTAGAAGCAGGAAAACACAAAGGAAAAGCCAGCTGGCCATCAGCAGAGCCCATAGTTACCTCAAAACATACTCTGGGTCCATCTTCCCCACACAAATCTCTGCCATTGCCCTTTTTAAACTGGCTTGTGCTCATAGTTTTCTTTCTGGTCTTTGAAGGCCCTACACGAGAGGCATGGTTCTGAAGAAACAATGCTATGTGAAGATTTTGTTGTTGTTGCAGATGCAAATTAAGCAACTTTGCCAGTGTAGGGGAGGAAGACATTTCCTCTTCCCAAATGTGGGTTCGTCTGGCCGGAGAACGAATTAAATTCACATGAGACAGAATAGCAAGAGAAAATTAAACAAAGCTTTAAGAGGACCATGGCCCAGGGCCTTTCTTCTCGAAGGAAGAAAGGGCACCGAAGAAGTGGGGTGCACAGAGTGGTTATATACACCAAACAGGGTGTTTCACATAGGATTGAAATGTCCCTCCCACAATAGTCATGAGGCTGCTCTGTCAGCACAGCTCTTGATGGAAACGGCAGATAGGTCTGCTGTCTCAGTGATCGCCGCGGGGTGGCAGGTGTGTTACCTCAGGCTGGGGGTCACATATGAGTGCTGCAATCGGTTCCCAGCCTAAAGAAAGATGCTTAATCTTTAAGGAGATGCCAACATTGGGAGGGGGAGGGAAGTCAGTTACAGGAGGTTACCAGAAAAGCACAATAAAATGCAGATTTAAGTCCTTGCCTTTGGTATTAAGAGTTTCTAGAGAGAAGGTCATCTCCTTTCTTCTTCCTGGTACAGAGAGGGAGGCACCTTTTACAGATAGAGATTTACCTTACAAATGTAAACGTGTCCTAACAAAGGGCAAGTTCCATTCCTCAGAGCCTCCTTCCCTGTCCCAGTTTATCAAACCCAATCAGCCTCAAATAATCCTGATGCCAAAGAGACATATCTTGGGGTGGCCAATTTCAGGTCCCTACACCAGAAAGTAATTTTCAGAAGTTCTTCATACACTGAAAGAGGTGATCCAAAGTATTGATAATAGCAGGTATTTTTCACATATTAACTCCCTTTCTAACTCCCCACCCCCAATACCCTACACTCCAACCAGGCCTTTTACTCTAACATCGAACCATTGCACACATCTGTGACTGCACATTCATCGGCTGCTGCCTGTTTGCTTACCTCTGGTGACAGAGCTCTTACTACCCAATGTGACTTCTGATTCCACTGTTGGCCAGCGGTATTTGTTAGCGAGTCCTCACTTTTCTCACTGAAATTTTCTGCCTTCGTATACTTTTTTTTTTCTTTAATTCTACCACAAGAACAGGCGTGAAAAAGTGGAAGAATTCATAAGTTCTTCCTGGTGGCAGTTCAGTGGTTCTCTAACTGGGTGGGCAAATAGTTTATGGATGCTGACATAGATCTCCCCCTCTTGCTACACTGGAGGAAAAAGAGGCAGAGAAAGATGAAGTGACTTATGCAAGGTTGTCAGAGCCAGAGGCTTAAATCTCTCTGTTGAAAATAAGGGGAGAGATTTCACTTGCCTGCCTTTTCTTAGAGCACCTACTTTAGAAAACTTGTCAGCTCTTTCTCTGTCTCTTTGAAATGTATATAAATCTTTCTAAAAGGTAAATAAGCCTCTTACCACCTTTGGGACCGAGGAGTGTCTTTCTCAAGGACCCGGGAACCATCTCTTAGAAACGCAATCATCAGGGAAGATAGAGCCCCATCTCCCAGTTTCTGTGGGAGAGGAGGGGAGGAGCCTGACTTCTACAGGTGCCTTGCTCCCAAACTACCTACTGTCCTTTGATTTTCCTTTGGATAAAGCCAATGAGCTAACACAGATAGTCATGGCCATTACTAAAGGAATTTAGGATGATTTCTGTGTGACACAAGGTACTGTCAAGCCAACTATTTGAGGACTAGTTATTGTTTATCAGTGGGCTGTATCTGCTTGGCTATATGAAGCGGAGAGATTTTTTTCTGTCTGTTCTTTAGTGGATTGCCTGGGATGCGCATCACATTCTAGTTTATTGCCTATTCAATAATAAAAATGTCTTCTTTCTCTTCTGCTTTTGGTGGAGAAGATTTCTGGGTTGGCAGGAGATTTCATTTTAGTTATATTTTCCCAAAAAGGTCACACTGGGCTGAGTCAGGAAAGGAACCACCTGATTCATGGCCTGGGAATCTTGCATTGGCCCCACTGCCTCTTAAGAGTAAATGGGAGCAGAATACGCCACCCAAAAATATGCCTTTTTGGCACTCTACTTTGGGCTGGTTGTTTTTAAGAAACAGCAGATACAGGCGAAGCTCTGAAAACTGAGCAGAAGTGAGTTTTTTGCAATAGACATTTACATGAGTATCTCCCATATATATAGGACATATACATGTCATTAAACTTCTGCTTGTTTTTCTCCTGTTTATCTGTCTTTTATTACAGGGATGTCTCAGCCGAGAGCCTAGAAGGGTAGAGGGAAAAATTATTCTTCCTGCCTCATACAACAACACTTCGTCATGCTTGCTATTGTTGACTGTGTAAGTCTTTTCTCTCTCCAGTGAGTCTATAAGCTCCTTGAAATCAGAACCTATTACGAATACATTTTCTGTTACTTTCTCAATGACTAACAAAGTGCCAGGGATGTGGCAAATAATTAATGCAAGCTGAATCACCGAACTTGGAAAAATGAAGTCAAATGGATTGTGATCTTTACTCAGTACAAGATTGTTAAAAACACAACAGGCCCAAAATAATGTCGCTTATGCTAAGCCCCATGTCACCAAATGGAGACTTGACTTAATTACAGTTTTAACTCTCCCAGAAATGGAATCTTAAACAGGTCAATTAGAAATTGCCTAATCAGCACTGGTTAGGTAATCTCCCTGACAGACCCCTGCAATCCCCTAAAGGAATGTGACTTTGCAATTACCGTGGATGCTGCAACGCTTAACGTCACCTAAAATAGATTTTTACCTCCCCTCATGCGATTTTCCAAAGACAAAACATAAGATTAAAGTCTACTGCACTTCACAAGCAGGTTAAGCAATTTATTGTTTGTTCTCTCTGAATCGGGCTTTCAAGTCTGATTTCCAACTGCCTGTGAGGGATTTGAAGAACCCAGAGGAAAACGGGATTCTTGGTAACTAAAGAGTAACAAACCTTAATATCCCACCCCCACCCCCCTGGACTCCCACAGCAGGGGGTTGAGTTAGTCAAACTGTCCTATTCATCCACAGGTTTGGTTGCTTGGTTTATGTATTTACTTGCTGCTACAATTATCTGCTGAACATGTGGCCACTAAAAAGAGGATTCTGATTACATTGTTACACGTGGAAGTTCTTTGTAGAAAAAACTTGCCTGAAAAAAAAATGATGATACAACATGACTAGGCAGAATTAGTGCCTGGAAAATCTCAATTAATCTTATGGTGCTGGGGTGTCTCAAAGAATTACATTTACCTCAGGCGGGTGTGGTTTTCAAGAGGTGACTTCTACTGGGTTTTGGTGGGAAGGGGCCAAATATGATGCATGTTTACGGCATGTAAGTATTTTTAAATGTTTGGTGAAATTTGTTATCCAGAAAGATTTAGGATATTGAGTAGATCATGCTCTCACTTAATGATTGATATTTTCAATGAACAAATAGTTGCCACATACGACGAAATAGTCTCTCTCTCTCTCTATATATATATTCACACACATAGAGTTAACCCAAAACTTTTGAAAATTTGCCTCTCATTATGCAGTTAGGAAGCAGTAATTTCACTGTAGAACAGTACATGATATTTTTAAGAAATATTATACCTCGATAAAGGATGCATGAATCATAGGAAACCAAAGGTAGCAGGCTTCTCACTGACACACACAGCTCTATTAAAGGGAACTGAGAGATAATTTTCAACCATTTAGTCTCTGTAGGGTATTTTTAAATATTTTAAAATTCATGGGAAAAATCAACACTCAGAAGAACTACATCTTTGGCAACGAAAAACACACTGAGAGGTTTCAGAGCCTTTGCAAACTCCCACTCGAGCTCATTATTTATGAACTCTTTGCTCTTTAAAATTGAGAACAAAGCAATTAACTACAATTTCACACCTTCAGGAAGACTAAGAACTCAGTCTGCCATCTATTGTAAATTCCACAGTGTATTCTTTCACTTAAATTTATAGTTCCATTGTGTGGAAATTCTCCTCTTATTCAAAAGAAAATTTGAAAGTGAATCTTTTATTTTGTTCACTGAAAATGGGCAATGCATACCAATTTTGATCTTAAGAAAATAAGCTTAATAGGCCCCATTGTAAAAATAATTGCGAGGCCAATATTTAAGAACATGATACACTCAGGCAGACTGTATCAAGTGGGACAATATGCTCCTTGGTTTGTTCCCTGAACATGGTGATCAGAACTTTGGAAGCAGCTGCCTTGATAACAGTTTGCAGACTAGTGAGTGAGCATGAGCACTTACTATGGGTCAGGTGCTGTGCTCAGTGCTTCATGGAGGTCCCGTACTCCCCACAGTGACCATACTCCACTCCTACCACCACTACCCTCACATGCACTTGAATGGGTGGGACGAGGGAGCGTGAGCCGTTAATTCGGCCACACAGGAGGGAAGGCGTGGATTGGAACCTGGGAGGCTGACCGGAACTTGAGCACTTCCCTCCATGTATGCTACACTCCTCCCAAATGGGACTAGGGATCAGGTACTGTGACAGGCTCAACAAGTTCAAGGCATTACACCAAAGGACCACAACTCAACACTTGCCCCACCAAAAGAAAGTAACATGATGTTCTGTTTTGGTGTCCACAATAGAAAAATGACTCACTCTATTTTCATACTTTAGAGCTGCTCAGAGAAGGAATTAGAGGTGAACTCCTATGTCTTGTTCTTTAGATCTCAGTTTCCTCATCTCTTTCTTCCTCTTCCTACTGCCTGGGTCAGCCCCCTGTTTTCGCCTCATAAACTATTATATTAGATTCCGGTATCATCTTTCCTCTCTCAACCGCCTGCTCAGATAAATTTCTCAGGGGGTGGTTCTGCTCACGGCCAAGCCACTGCTCAAGACCTACCCATGGCTGCTCATGACACTATGATAAAATACATACAACCGGGATCCTTGTATTCTGGTTCCCAACTGTGCTCTCAACACTTCCCTTCCTTCCTGTGTCAAGAAGTAACCACCGATTCAACAATTTCCATGTAATTCCCCTCTCCCAACCTCAACCCAGGACTCCTCAACAAATAATTACCAAGATCTCGCCATGTTTAGTGGTGAGTGGCAGGCACTTTGATAAATACAAATATAGAGTCTACATGGATCCGCCATCAAGTCGCAGATATTTAGCAGTTAGAGGAACCATGCACATACCAAAGTAAAATGAAACAACCCAGAAGAATGAGCAGAACTTTGGAGATTTTATCTAATTCAGCTAAGATGTATGTAGCTCAGCTATTTTAGTCGCCTTCACAACTGAAGGAAACTAACGTACTTGGTGTGTAAACGGTGCTGGGTTTCACACTGCAGGAGATTAGGGTCATGATGGTGACCTTCAAGAGGAGAGAAATGCACAGTGATTTCCCCTTTCCTGCCTTAATTTCTGCATTTATTTTTTTATTTTTCAAGTCTGCCCCAGATACGCTTGCTCTCTTTCCCTCTACTGGTCACCCAGTTTTCCTGGCCTAGAAGAATTTTGGTCTCTCTGCCTTTTCATAATCCATAATAATATTACTATACTAATCTATCAAAGCTGAGCATGCAGCCCATCTCAGAGTAAAATGGCTGTTCCTTTCCGTGGGGTCCCACAGCTCTCACCCTCAGTCCACAGCTCTAACATATGCAGGATTTTGGAAAGCAACATGTTTCCTTCTTAATCAGATCACGTTTAATATATCTGCTCTGTTGTCAGAGCCTGGAACAGGACACAAAAAATGGGGTTTTCCAATAAATACTTTTCCCCTCAAAATTCTCCTGTGTCATCTCATTTTTCTGTATATATTTTCTTTTTAAAAATATTTGCTTTCTCTTTTTATCCTTTTAAAATTTGCTTCCAACACCAACTCCTTGAAACACTTAATCTGTTTAAGCCTCAGTTTCCTCACCCGTAGACTGGAGATAATAATATTACCTAACATATACGGTTATTAGGGGAACCAAATGAAACAAGGCACGAAACAATTTAGCACCTGAAAGCAGCAACTGAATCACTGGTGAGGAAGCAGAAAGAGAAGGCAGACTCCAGGCCAAGGAGCAGAAGGAGATATAGGCCCGCCCTGCAGGACACTGTTGTGTGAGTGCGCAGGGAAACATACGGGCAGAAAAGAACAAGAAACAATGGAAAACATTATCAGAGAGATGTCGCACAGCTGAGAAAAGTCTTTGCATTCGAGATCAATTTAAGTCGGACGTTTCATAAAGCAGAGTAGGTGGATTTCAGCCTCTGGAGCTCTTGCTTGTTCACTTTTGCTGGGACAAATCAGTGGATGACAAGGTACGAACCAGAAAAAGCTTGAGGTTCACGTGGCGGTGTAAACCATACTGAATTAGGAGGATCCCACTTGTGGTTCTGATAATGCAGCCCATCCCTGGAGAGGAGCTGACGTAGGAGGAAACTGATAAACTGACACTGAATCCTCTCTGCAGACCAGAGGCCCGTTGGCTGTGCCACGTGAAACTGGGCTGTCCTTCACCCCCAGGGTGACTCATGGCCATGCAGTGATCACATATGTTTGCAGTAAAGTGCATGAGTGACCCCCCAACAGCAAATGGTCCTGCCTTCCACCTCCCTTTCATCTTCCTACAGAAAAAAAAAGAAAATTGAATAGGTGCCTATGTGTTATAGAACTAAAAGTCACTTAGTGTCAGGGGAGGAAAAATTCACACATGCACCCCTTCCCCATAGAAGGTTATAACAAATATCCAGGGGAACTGTGTTCTAAGAAAGAAAAATTGTTCTGATTTGTCATTGTAATTGTTTTGAAGTACTTTTAATTTATTTTGAAATAGTGAAGAACATATATATATATATATATTATTATCAAAGATGGAAATGGGTTTTTCAAGGTCAAAAATATGTTACAATAAATTTAAATCACAAAGAGTATTAGTTTTCTCTAGCTATACACCAAATCACCGCAAACTTACCACTTAAAATACCACATTCTTATTTTCTCAGTTTCCACAGGTCAGGACTGCAGCACAGCTTAGCTGGTCTCTGTTCGTGGTCTCACAAAGCTGCGACCAAGGTGTCTGCTGGGCCGCATTCTCCTCTGGAGGCTTCACTGGAGAAGAAGGTGCTTCCAAGCTCATCTGGGTTACTGCAGCTGTGTGAGTGAGGGCCTGACTTCTTGCAGGCTGTTGGCTGGAGGCTACCTCAGGTCATAGGGGCTGCCCACAGGTCTGAGCAGCCTCCTGCAGGTCCTCACCACAGGGGCTTCTCAAACGTGGCCCTTATTTCATCAGGTTCACAAGGGGCTTCTCTAGCTCTAGTCCACTATGACAGAGGCTTATGTAACTACTATAAGCACCAGCATGGCATCCCATCGTGTTGGCTATATTCTATTGGTTAGAAGCATGTCGCAGGTCCTGCCTACACTCAAGGACAGGGGATTGCACAAAGGCACGAGCATCAGGGGTTAGGACTCATTGGGGGTCACTTTAGGGTCTGTCTGCCACATTAAGCTATGTGAACAACATATAAAAACACATTCATATCCATTATCTCAATACTTAAAGGTTTGAAAGAAATAACTGATAAGCTAGACTTCATTAAACTAAAAACTTCTGCCCTGTGACAACGTCAAGAGAATGAGAAGACAAGCCACAGACTAGGAGAAAATATTTACAAAAGACACATCTGATAAAGGACCATTAGCTAAAATGTACGAAGAACTCTTAAAACTAAACAATAAGAAAACAAACAACATGATTGAAAAATGGCCCAAAACTTTAACTGATATCTGTCCCAAGAAGATATACAGGTGGCAAATAAGCACATGAAAAGATGCTCCACATCACATCTCATCAGGGAAATGCAAATTAAAGCAACAACGAGATACAACTACAAACCTGTTAGAATGGCAATAGTCTGGAACACTGACCACAGCAAACGCTGGCAAGGATGTGGAGCAACAGGAAGGCTCATTCATTGCTGGCGGGAACGCAGAACGGTCCAGCCACTTTGGAAGACAGCTTAGCAGCTTCTTACAGAGCTATCCACACCCTTACAATACAATCCAGCAATCACACTCCTTGGCATTTCCCCAAAGGAGTGAAACGAATGTGCACACAGAAACCCGCACATGGATGTGTACGGCAGCTTCACCCATAACTGCCAAACCTTGGAAGTAACCGAGAAGGCCTTCAGTAGGTGTGGATAAATAACTGCGGTCCATCCACACAACGGAACACTATTCAGCGCTAAAAGGAAATGAGCTACCAAGCCACGAAAAGACAGAGGGATATTAAATCCATATTTCTAAGTGACAGAAGCCAATCTGGGAAACAGTACATATTGTATGATTCCAACTATATGATACTCTGGAAAAGGCCAAACCATGGAGATGGTAAAAAGATCAGTGGTTGCCAGGGCTTGGAGGTGGGGGAGGGACGAATAAGAGAAGAACAGAGATTTTCAGGGTCGTAAAAATACTCTGTAGGATACTACAATGACAGCTATGTGTCATTTACACTTGTCCAAATCCATAGAATGTACAACACCAAGAGAGAACCCTCATGTAAACTATGTACTTTGAGCAATTATGATATGTCAGTACAGGTTCACCAATTTTAACAAACGCACATTCCAGTGGGGGATGTTGATAATGCGGGAGGCTATGCATGTGGAAGGGTAGGGGGTATATGGGAAATCGCTGTACCTTCCCCGCAATTTTGTGTGAAGCTTAAACTGCTCTAAGAAAATAATATCATTAAAAAACAGTAAAAGGTTGATCAAGACATGCAGGTTAATACCTTGTTTCCATTTCACTGTGATCCTGTATAAATGTTAAGTTCTTAAATCAGATATCCTCAAGAAAAAGAGCTGTAAATACAGTGAAAAAGAGAACTTTTTAAAAATTAAGTTCCCTGATCATGTTTATCTAGGAATTTTGCATTTAAGAATCAACACTTTCAGGAACCATTTTTTTCTAATTTGCTTCTAGAGAATAAAATAAAAATCATGTGTGATAAGCAACAATAGAATCATAGCCTTTTATTTGGGATGGAGCCAGCTGCTTAGAATTAAATCTTAACCTGGGGCAACATCAATATTTGAATGTCAGGGACCAAATGGGGAAGTGTGTAAGTAAAGAGCACACGGAATGATTGTGAATTCATATTTAAAAAATTCTTTAAACATAATTTGAGTTTTATATAGAGGCTTATGTATTTAGACCTAAAATTTTAAAAAATATAGTCCCCAGTATAAAAAAATTGTGTACACTTTAAGGTTTAAAGTGTAAACATTTACTGAGAATATTTTATATACACAAAGCATTTCTAGGTGTCGGGAATTGTACTAGTTACCTACTGAGGCTTAAAAATCTTACCTAAAAACTCAGTAACTTAAAACAGAAAACATTCACAGTTTCTAAGATGAGGAATCCAGAAGCAGTTTAGGTGGGTTGTTCTGGCTCAGGGTCTCCCATGGGGTAGCCGTCAAGACGGTGGCCAGGAATTTGGTCACCTGAAGGCTTCATTGGGGTTTCAGGATCTGCTACTAAGGCCACTCATGTGGCTACTGGATGGAGCCCTCAGTTCCTCCCTATGTTTGGTTCTCCAGAGGGCTTTTCCTTGAGCAAGTGATCCAAGAAAGAGCAAGCAAAAAACCAAGACAGAAGTAGCAATATTTTATAACTTAGTCTCAAAGGTGACATACCATCCTCTCTTCTGTGTTATATTGGTCCCTTGGTACAATGTGGGAGTGGACTACGTAAGCGTGTGAATCACTGGGAACCTGGATCCCATAGTAAAATAAACATAACTGAGCCATATCAGCATAGATATTTTTATCTTACCAGGTGAGTTTTATTTCTGGTAATAATCAATAGGGATTTGGTGGCAAGTAGGAAGAATAAAGGGGGTGACCAAGCTGGGTAATGCCGGCTTGTGTCACAACAAACTATCAGCTTGGGGCAATCATTCTCTTCTCAAGGTTAGTGCACGCACGGCTCTCCTTTACCCGGCTTCACCGGGACCTCCGCTTCCAGCCTGCAAAGCAATGCCCATTCTGCAAGTGTCAGTTCAAATTCTGCTGCCTCCATAAATGTGTTCATCCTCCCAAACAAACGTCAGCACTCTCTTCTGAATGCCCCCTTGAGTGTTTTTAATTTCTCTTGCACCGACTATAACTTTTCCCCGGCACTGTAGTTGTTAATCTAAATATCTTTTCCTCCTCATCAGGTTTTGAGACAGAGGAGAGGGTCTTGTTTACGGTATGTCTTGCAGAGAAGGTGTTCTAGCACTTACAAAAAAACAGGGCACTACCGTGTGAAGGGGACATATCAGCACACTGTGGCCAGGACTCAGAAACAGGCAAGAGCCTCAAGGACTGGAAGACGTGAAGGGATAAGTGGTCAAGAGAAAAATACATTTTGAGATGGAAAGTAGGCAAACAAACAGTGATAGAAATACGAAATACGCTTTAGATGACAACATATCCACGACATTGACCCATCCTGCATGCCCTTCCCCCAACTACTGTAGTAAAGTAAACGCTCCAAAAATTGAAGATATTTTTCGTACAGCTCCTAACTTTAACATTTTTGACACATATACAGGTTATAACATATTCATTTCATAATATTTAAGTTTCTACTGATTTCAATCTTCTTTTAAAAGTAGAGAGACTCAAACTGGAAAACTGCTCCATCTCCATTACCTTATCGATTCCTGAATCTTGCTTGTCACACTATTTTATCATACAGCACATGTCACATTATATCATAATACATCAATAAACCCAATATTTATTTTTCAGTCCACTGAAGTTAAACAGAATCATGTTAAAGCTTAAACATGAATTGAGTTCTAAATCTGTTTCCATCACTTAACCTTAGTTTATGTCATTTCAAAGTCATTGTCATTTCCTTCAGCATGTCAGCCTTATCACAATGCCTGTTTTTTTCCATTGACTGGTCTGAGATTATTTACTTTTGGGATTAAAGTAGATATCTATTAATGTATATAGAATAATAGAAGTTGGCATTTTATTCAATAATTTGTATGTATTCAATAATTTAATTGAATAATAGAATACTAATGAGTAAAGAAGAAATGGAATTACCATATGGACCTGTGTTTTTGTATATATTCCAAACACCTTACTCTGATTTATAAGGCCCTAAATAATCCAAACTCCATCTTCCCCACCTTCAGTTCTGCCCCTCTCAGCACACCAGCTCCCTCTCCATTTCCCAAATATGCTAAGCTCGGGCCATCTCCAGCTTCCTTTCTGCTCATGTCTCTTCCTTTCTCTAGAATGATGTGGCCAAGTTTTCATGTGGTGGACTGGTCATATGACTGAGTGTTGGTTTAAATTCTAATTCCTTGAGGGACTTCCTATAACCATACTTTCTGAATAGCAGCCCAGTTAAACTATTCTCCATTATAGCATTCATCAAACATAATTGTGTTATAATATAAAATTTAAATTTTTATTTGTTCATTTGTTTATTGATTAGCCATATATATTTTTAATTTACCAACATAACAACCAAGCATAATAATATAACCAACCAACCAACCTCCATAGGATCATGGAGGGCACTCAGAAATATTTGTGAATAAATGAATGAATGAACATCTCATTAATCAAACCCAATCTTTTACTACAAATTGTTTATAAAATTTCACCCTACATTCTTGCTTTTCCTGAGCAAATACTCTAATCAGTTTTTGTGTCACCATTCACCCTAATAATCAGTGTGTCTAAAGCACATTTTAGGAAATGAAGCCAAAGCCATTCCCGGGACAGGACTCATCATGTCACCTTCAGTGGACGTGGAGGGGGATGGCATGGCATCATTGAATCTAGATGGTAGATGGCTCTGCATTGAAATAAAGCAATTTCCTGAAACTGAAATGCAAAGATCACTGAGAATATGTCTCTTTTAAAGAAATGAGAGAGTGAAACTGCCAGCTAAACATCTATCCCAACAGACAACTGCGACACAGAATGCTGGAAAGATTTCCTTTTTTACGAAACCATATGGGAAAGCCTGTACGAACAGCAAATAGTCTAAAAGCTGCAAAGCTACACAGCAAAAGTGACGGGACTAGGCTAAGCGGCCTTGTTTTTCTGTCCTCTCATTTCACTGTTTCCCTTTCCACTCTCCTCTATCATGTACCAGAACAGGGACTCTTCTTGCCTTTGTCTTCAGGGGCCTAAGTCTGCGATGATCATTTGCGGGCACACACACACAGGGCTTCCTGTGCATTTATAGTGGAAACACCGAACAACGGTTACTCCTTTTTCTTCCCCCCCAGTACATTGTAGACTTCTAGGGGAAACTAAAAAGATATTGTCACATGCCTTAACAACTAAGGCTGATAATTCTTCTGGCTCTATAAATGTTAGTCAAAAAGTTACACTGCAAGGGTATTTCTGTGTAATATTCTTATAAATATAGGGAAGAAATTCAGGCATTCTGGTGTCATTGATATTCTCTATAAACAGGTGCTGGAAAAGTATATACATACATCATACATAAATTCCTGGTCTGACAAACTTTGTTTCAACTTTTCTTCTTTATTTTCTTCAATCAGAGAAAACAGAAATCAGACTAGTTATATCAACTGATTACATTTATGACCTGTCTCTGAGGTTCAGAGATTAAGCACCTGCCATTTAGAGCTCATGAGTAAGAATGACAAATAACGGTAACATGTAAATATCCAGAAAGGCGTTTCATTTTAATCTTATATAAATATATAATACTTGGAGTAAAGCTGGACATAAATGCAATTATACTAAGGAAAATATATCTAAGAGAATTGTGGGGATTCAAAAATTTATTTTGAATTTTAATAAATATTGGTTCCTATCTATGTCATACTTGTGTTTAAAAGTAATATTGACGTATTCATTTATCTCATTAATGGACTCTTGTCTTTGTTCTCATGATGATTCAGGGAACATAAAATCTGATCTGCCCTCATGGAGTGTATTAACAGACTAATTGTGCAATCCCAACGTTACAAATGCGAGGAGTAAAGATGCATCCTGCATTCAACTTTGACATAATCAGGCCTAGACAGAGGTTCCTATCATGCGGACAGTCTCAGATACGCTTTAATTCTGGCACATAGAAGGAGATGAGTAAATACAATTTCAGGCAACCCTACAAGTCACAGTCTGAATGTGATTTACGGGATGTGAATTGCTGTCCCAGAGTGACTAATGGGAAAAGCCAAAGGAATCCAAACTCTACTCCAGGGTCTCTGCTGAAACACCAGCTCACAGCCTCATCTCTAATTGTTCACCTGATGCCCATGTGTGATGCTCTCCACGTGGTCTGCAGGGAAATTTTAGGGCTTTCCTATTGGATATTTAAAACTTAGACTTTCCTAAATAAGAAAAAAATAATTCCAACTTTTTCCCCATTGGCGCTCATAAGTATAATTTCTAATTGTGGTGACTTGGTATTCTCCAGAGAAAATACACCGACTCTCATCCTAGCATTACACCGTGGAAAAAGCACCGAGTCTGAAGTCAGTAGACGAGAATTCCTATTTTAGCCCCAACACGGTTTCTGGCCATAGGCAAGTCACATCTCTTCTCTGAGTTTTAGCTTTCTTTATCCCTAAAACGGTAGAGTTAAAATATATCAGTACTATATGCAAAAAAAGTATAATATCATTTAAATAGGTTGAGATAACATAAAGATTTGTATTATTTACCCTACACAACCCCTAAAATAACAAAACAAATCATTATAGCAAATAAACCAACAATGGAGATAACATGGAATAAAGAAATACACAGTCCAAAAGAAGTTACGAAAAGAGGAAAAAATGAGCAAATACCAGGTGAGAGTATAAAAATAACAAAGCATAAGATGGTGAATTTAAACTCAACCATAAAAATGACCACATTAAATGCAGATAGTCTGAACTGCTATTGAGGACAGAGACTGTCCGATTGGACAACAAAGCAAGACGCAACTTCAGGGTGCTGACAAGGAACTCACATTAAACATAAAGACAGAAAAAATGTAAAATTAAAAGTATGGAAAAGGATATCAAAGTGGACTTTAGAGAAAAGAATATACCAGGGACAAAGAAGGTCATTTCATAATGACAAAGCAGTCATAACGAAAAATTCACCAAGAGTACATAACCCTAGATCTTTATCCAACTAATAAGAGAGCTTCAAAATACATGAAGATAAGACTAACAGAACTGCAAATAGACAAACCCACAATTACAGTCAAATATTTAAACACTCCTCTCCCAATAATTGATAGAAAAAGTACACAAAAAACCAGAAAGGTTATGAAAGACTTGAACAGTTTAACCAACATGACCTAACTGACATTTATAGAACATTGCACCAAAAATAGCATAATACACTTTATCTCAAATGCACGTCTATAGAGGAGTCTATGAAATCCACAAAAAAACCTCTTAGAACCTTAAGTTTAGCAAAGTTGACACAAGATCAACATACACAAATAAATTATATTTCTCCATACAAGAAACGAATGATTTGACATTGAAATTAAAAATAATATAATTTATAATAACAACAAAAATATGTAATACTTGGGGCTAAAACTGACACAGATGCCATTAGTCATCAGGAAAGAAAAGGGAAGAGCAAGTGAAAAGGTCCTGAGGCAGGAGCATTGTCAGCCTCAGGGAGGTAACTGGAGCTGAGGGAAGAGGCTCGCTAGAGAGCATTAAGCCCAGGTTATAAGTGGAAGCTGGGGGGGCTTGAGACAGAATCTAATCACAATATAGTAGCCAGAAAAAGATTAGTGGAGGCATCTAGTCTAGGAACCTCCAGACTACATATTCATAAGGACTTTATTCTGCTTCCTTCCTCAAGACGCACGCCATGTGGAAAGAGTCTGTGCCCTACAATTTTGACTTGAGAACTTAGCATGAATCCTCACGGCACTGTTATTGGTTAAAAGACTTTGAACAAGGGCTGGCCCCGTGGCCGAGTGGTTAAGTTCGCACACTCCGCTGCAGGAGGCCCAGTGTTTCGTTGGTTCGAATCCTGGGCGCGGACATGGCACTGCTCATCAGACCACGCTGAGGCAGCGTCCCACATGCCACAACTAGAAGAACCCACAACGAAGAATACACAACTATGTACCGGGGGGCGTTGGGGAGAAAAAGGAAAAAATAAAATCTTTAAAAAAAAAAAAAAAAAAAAAAGACTTTGAACAAGTGACTTAATTCCTCCCATCTCAATTTCACTCTGTGTCAACCAGGGAGTGCGAGAAATACCTGCCACTGTTGTCACAGAGATGAAAGCAGGGTTTGGCACAGATTTTGACACGAGGCTCAGGATAACATACAACAGACAAACACTGATGATTATCGCTGTTAGGTTTGAAAGAACAGGCCATAGCAATAAAGTTATATGAATTCATATTGGCTGTAAATTATTTATGGAATCTTTATAATTTTTTGATAAAAATATTCTGTTAGGTTGGCCTCTGGTTAAATTGGTCTGTTAAATTAGTCTTCCCATAGATGACAAAGCTACCATTCTACTTCAGTTTTCTGAGAACGTGACAGACAGAGGTAATTTGAAAAATCAAGGAAAAGGGAAATGTGTCAGCAGAGTCCGGAGTTCCAGTGGAGGCCAGAGGTCAGCAATTAAAGGGAGACGGGACAGGATGGCCCAGGTCTTTTCTTCAGCCACAATGAGCTGCTCATCACAGACCCAGAGTAGGTGGAACATTTTATTCAACCAAGAGGGGTATTGCCCAGTGACTACAATGGGGTTAGAAGCGACAAGGGAGTTGAGAGTCTACCAGAGTATAATTCTACCCAAGGACTGTGGAAATAAACCACATGAGAGAAAGGAGAACAGGAGGAGAGTGTGGACAGCAAAAGGGTGCTGAGCGCCCTGGACAGAGACGCTGAGGGGGCGGGTCTGGAGGGAGTGGAGGCAGCAGAGGAGTGAGCTGGCCGTCCATAGGAGAGGGAGCAGGCCGACTGAAGAGACAGCACAATCACCGCAATAACAAACTCTCGGTGCTTCTTTTGGGACAGGACGGTGGAGATAAGATGAAAACAAGGTATCTGTGAGATAGGAAGACCGAACATTGGATGGAACGTCACAAAGACGACAAAATCACCGTGAAAAAATGTCACGTTAGCTGGCGGGGAGAAATTCATTAAGCCAAGTGCTAGGAGTCAGAAAATTGTAAATGAATGCAGGGTGTTTCAAGTCAGAAGGCGGGTGTTTTAAAGGACCTGGCAGGGTGGAGATTTGAACAGTCCCATCAAAGAAAAACAACAGGATTTCACAAACTCGAAAGGAAACTCCTTCTCCATTTATCTGAGGGCCTTGGGCACACATGTAACTGCAAAAGTAAATGTGTTAAATAAAAGAAGGAAAACATCCTTTCTCAGATAAAAAAAAAAAAATCTCATTACCTTTCCTCACCAAGGTAGAAAACAAAATTGGAAGTTGAAATTTTAAGTTGGTTTGCCGAGCACAGTATGGCAAGAAATGTGGAAGAAAAAGGCAGACAGAACAAGGCTTTCTGTGACACAGGTTCTGGGAACAAGGAGGATCCGGCCATCCTTGTGGTTGCGCTCCTCCAGCGAGGCCCCTGCGGACCCTAGGGACACCTGCCAGCTCCTCTGCCGCCACTCCGGAGAGGGCTCTGAGGCCGCGGCCCTGCCCACGCCAAGGATGCGAACTCCCCGGGCGTGAAGCACACTGACCTAGGGACCACATGCGCTCCTTCTCCGTGTCAGTAGCAAAACTATCTTATTGAGCAAACCCCATCTGTGTCTGTTTTATCAGCCTGTCCTGGAAAGATTGTGCAAATACTGTACCGTCTCATGAGAAAATAGATGCTTGACAATTTGGGAAAACGCTTTAACTTTTAAATTGAGCGGCTGCCTAAGGGGTTCCTTGATCCTCAGTGCCACTGTGTGAATTCCCAGGAGCTCCTCTCCCCGTGCCCCTCTCTGAGAGAGAGAAGCAGAATCTTCATGATGCAAAGGGTGAGTCCCGTGCTTGGGTCAGGAAAGACGCTGTAACAAGACGTCTAAGAGAGGAAAAGAAGCAATTGTACAGTCATGCGCATTCAAGCTGCTATAACAAAACACCACAGACTGGCAGGCTGATAAACTCCAGAGGTGCATTTCTCACAGTTCTGGAGGCTGAAGTCTGAGATCAGGGTGCCAGCAATGGTCCGGTTCTGGTGAGAGCCATCTTCCAGGCTGCAGACAGCTCACTTCCTGCAGTGTCCTCACATGGTGGAGGGGGCCAGGGAACTCTCTGGAGTCTCCTTTAGAAGGGCACTCATCCCATTCTGAGGGCTCCACCTTCATGACCTAATCCCCCAAAGGCCCCACCTCCTAATACCATCACCTTAGGGGTTAGGTTTCAACATATGGATTGTAGGGGGATGCAAACTTTCAGACCATAGCAGACATAAAGGCTGGAAATTATAAATTCTTTTAAGTAATGATACCAATATCATTTTATGTGACTTAAAAGATTGTTGAGGGGCTGGCCCAGTGGCTGAGTGGTTAAGTTCATGCACTCTGCTTTGGTGGCCCAGGGTTCACAAGTTCGGATCCTGGGTGTGGACCTACACACTGCTCATCAAGCCATGCTGAGGCAGTGTCCCACACAGAAGAACTAGAAACCTACAACTAGGATATACAACTATATACTGGGGAAGCTTTGGGGAGAAAAAAAAAGACGAAGATTGCCAACAGATGTTAGCTCAGGGCCAATCTTCCTCACTGAAAAAGAAAAAAAGCATACCTTAAAAAAAGACTATTAACTAAGACAGAAAAATATGATTTGAGGGTGATGGTCAATGTCTACATTTGATTTTTTTCTAAAGTTTAAATACATAGGCAATTTTACTGATGAATTATTCTCACAGCCAATTATTAGGAATGGTAAGACAAAGTCTTCATGAGCCCATGTCCACCACTCTCAGAACTGGTTCCTTGAAATTTTGTGAGAGTTTGTGTTTTAAGGTGGGTCTAGTATTACACTCTGGTTATGACTCTCCATTGCTATGTTTTGCCTTAAATCTTACTCCTCTCATTTTGGTGAAGGACACTTTCATGTAACAAAGCACAGACAGCTGGAAAGTCCCAGTTCCCAAAACTGAGCCAAGGCTGTTTAATGACCTCAAAATCTGCAGAGACTCTAGCCAGACCTGAAGCCGCTGACACCCTGCAGGAGCTCTGACACCACACAACACGGTGAACCGTCGTCAGAGACATCACCACTCCGAACCCAAGAACAGTGGAAATCCTCAGAAGAGAGCTTTGTCTAAGGTGGGTCCCGGGCCAAAACAAGACTTGAGCAGAAAGCAGAGATGAGCTGAATCTATGCACCCAAGAGAGACAATCAATTCTTTCCAGCAGCGCAAATAGTCAGACAAGCATCTTCTGACACCTTGAGTAGGTTTCAGTTACCTCCTCAACTCTGATAACGGAGGGAGTGACTGAGTCTTTAAAGAATATCGGTGTCAACTCCCAACCTCAACACTAGGCTGTAAGGTGTCCCCTGGCTCATGGCTCAGAGTTCATAACAAGCAGTTTACACAAGCACTCAGATAACATGCATGAGTTACCTATGTGCATATACTTCCTATGCAATGGCTCAGTATTGGGAAGCCAATGTACTAGGAATGTCTTCAAAGACACGTGGAGAAAAACATTGACTTAGTTTCCCAGAACTGCGGCTGCCAGTTATATCTGATAATCAGAGAGACACCTCTTGACCCACAAAATCATGTACGTATGCAGGATGCTAATCTGCCAAGAGGAAGTTGTGATCCCACATTCTAAATGGCGCATATTGAAGAACATTTAGAGCAGGCCTTTATTGGAACAGGATAAACAGCAAAACACTAAAGGAGAACTAAACTCTCAGAAGTGACTAGATTGTTGTGGAAAATCTCTGGACTTCTAACATCACTAAAAGACAAAATATTTTTTATACAATATTTGTTATTAACTAATATTGATGCTTCCCTGAAAAATTTGTCTTTTCTTCTAAATAAATGAATAAATAAATCATGCTTTTCTGACTTACCAATATTTATAGAACCATCAGGAATTATTTAGCAGAGTCCACTTCCTTTCTAGATGATGGGAAATTTTAAAACTGGCTCACTCATGTCAGGTCATATATATCGAGATGTAATTGCTTTGCTACAATCCCACTGATGTAAAAATCTACTTCCAGTTCCCCTTTTTATTACAAAAAATAGTTGTTATTAGGAATGATAAAAATATCAGGTGTCACTGAAAGATGGATAGAATAGATGTTCTCTGACAAAAATATAAGCAATGGGGTACTGTGATTAAAAACAAAACTAAAAAAAATCCACTGCATCAGAATGTCCCTTGCACAAAGAAAAACATAAACCTATGTTATCATCGTGTGACAGTTGAAAAGAAACACTAAAATGATTAATGAGTGGCTGAGACAGGAAACAGAAAATTTAGTATTTATCAAGAAAAATATTACTATCTCAATTGTTTCTTTTTCTTTTTTAGCAGAACAGTATCTTCAAATAAAATCTTCTATGGCAATCTATGAAATCTTCTATGAGATGGGTAGAAATGCCCTGTCTGAATGTGGGGAGGGGTAGCGGTGGTTGAAGGAGCTGGATTTCTGGATACCAGACCTCCCCCTTATCCCTCTAAGGTTACCCCGAAAACAATTCAAGTTTTTAAACACAATTCTATGATAAGGATAATAGATGGAACATTCAAGGTGGGAAAAGTATCTTCAATGTCCTTCCATATCTATTTATGTAATCTTGTCTCTTATTGCCTTATCTATCTTATTGTCTCTCAATAGTGCTTTCAGGCTGCTCACGTCCACCAATATATTGCCTCTGTACCTGCTCATTCCACAAGCCAGATATTACGAAGGAGATCTTTTGCAATTCCTTTCACTTCAATTAAAGCTTCCTGGATGGCTATGTGCTGCAAGATAATGTGTTCAACACCACGGAAGCAAAGTATAAGAACCAGACACCATGTAGTCCACTCCATCTGACCTGAGGCCAGGCCCACTACTTTTCACTTCCCTCTATCACCTCCATAAGAGGAAAGGATATTCTCTAATAATAATAGTAACACCTATTATTTAATGGGAATCTAACTCGTATACTGCTGGTGAAAGTGCAAATGAGTACAATCACTTTGGCAAAACCCTTGGACAGTGTTGACTAATGCTGAATATATGCATAACCTCTGATCCAGAAACTCTACTCTTAGGGTGTGTGTGTGTGTGTGTGTGTGTGTGTGTGTGTATCTTCAAAATAAATGCATGGATACAGTCAAAAGGGACCTGTCCAGAATGTTGATATATGCACTGATTGTAACAGGCAAAAAAAAAAAAATACAAACCAAGATGCAAACCAACGGTCCATAAACAGTATAATTAGTAACTAGATTGTCACATATTCATACCATGGAATACTCTCCAGAAATGAAAAGACAAACGACAATTACTTACAATAACAAGGATTAATCACACAAACATAATGTTGAATGAAGGCAGCCAGATACCCCCCACCTCCACCCTGCACCACCACCATCAAAGTAAGGCAAAACCGATCGATGACATTTGAAGTCAAGATACTAGTTACCCAGTCTCTATACTGAAAGGAGTCATAGAGTATTTCTGGTGTCCTGGTCATGATTTGTTTATTCATCTGACAGTTGATCACTCTGGTTTCATTTGTGAAAATTCACTGAGCTATAATAGTTATGATGTCTGCATTTTTCTGTATGCACGTTATACTTCAATAACATTTTCCCCCCAAAAGAAGGAAATAATCAATATAATTCACTACTTAACAAAATAATGGAGAAAATAAAATATTCCCATTGTTGCAGAAAAAGCAATCTATAAAATTCAGCCTTCATTAATGAAAACTTTCTTACCAAAGGTGGAATAAAAGGGAACTTCATTCATCTGATAAAAAATATAAGAATCTTCCAGAAAACGTCATATTTTGTTGTGAAATACTGAAAGCTTTCCCTTGAGATCAGGAATAAGACAAGGAGGGCTGCTATCATCAGTTCTCCCCGACATTTTACTGAAAGTCCTGTGCAATGCAATAAGGCAAGCTTAGGAAATGAAGAAATAAGACTGCCATCATTCATAGATGACTTGGTACACATAGAACATCCAAATGAATGAAGAGAGAAGCTATTAAAAGGACATGTGAGTTTAGCAAGGTCATTGGATAGAGAGTAAATATAGCAAAAATCAATTTTGTTTCTAGATATGCACAATAAAAAAAGAAAATATAGAAATACAAAGAAGAAAAATACATCCAAATTTCAGCTTTGATCCATTACAAAGCCACTCAAGAACTTCATAGAGAACATTTCAAACCACTATTTTAAGAAATGAGAAAATATTTAAGAAGTCCTCAAAGACTATCAGGACTTCCTGGTCCTGATCCAGGACTTTAAGTGTTGACCAAAGCATTTTAGACTCTTTTTCCGAGTTTCATTTAGAAGTAGAAATGATTCAATGCCATATAGCTCCACTTTAGAATTAATAAAATATAGTCTACTTGGGTTTTCTTGTGAGGAAGATTGGTCCTGAGCTAATATCTGTTGCCAGTCTTCCTCTTTTTGCTTGAGGCTTGATGAGCGGTGCCAGGTCTGTGCCTAGGATCCAAACCTGCGAACCCCAGGCCGCAGAAGTGGAGTGCACGAACTTAACTGGTACCCCACCAGGCCAGCCTCTACTTCTTTCTTTTTAGTAACCAAATGACTTTCAGCTTCTTATAAAACACTAAACTTTCCATTTTAAGAAGGGAAAAAAGATAATGCCATAAGGGAAAATGGATAATGCCATAATTGGAACTATTGAAAATAATGGATCTCCAATTCTAAAATACATTTTAGAATTTCAGAAAAGCTTGTGTTTGAGCATCATTGCTGTAGCCTTTGAAGGGCTGGGGCTCTGGATGAAGGGCCAGGCATCTGGATGATTGGGAATATCCAGTCATCATTTGCGGCCACTCTCAATAAATGACATTGCCTTGAACTTCAGGCATCTTGTAAGCATGCATTTATTCAACACATATTGTTTGTGCTCATCAGTGACAGGCACTGTATTAGGAACTAAAGATATAATTGTGAGTCTGGTCTTCTCTAGAATCCCCCCTCTCTGCCCCTCCCTTTTAACTTATTCTTTCTCCCTCTCTCTTATATTTCAACTTCCAAAAAGGGCTCTGTTGTCACACTGCAGTGTTGTTTAACCACTGACATCCCTCACGAGTTTCTATGCTTTGCTTCCAGATTAAATAAGATACTCAAATTTGGCTTCCACTAATAATCTGAAGGAATTACCAAAGACAGGAAGAGACTCATTCCAAAACATTAAAATTGTGATAGAGCAGGTACCATTTCATTTTAATGGATTATTTGGTGGCTAAACACACACCCTCATGATATACATTATGACTAATTACTACAGATCACACTATGTCTTAGATACAGAAGTTTTCCCAGATACAATTTTCTCATACTGATTATCAAAAGGTAATTTGATAAGACTTGGAATTTTTATCTTAAAATATTGAATTTAAAGGCTCCATAAAGCAATGAATTGGGGATCTATTAAGTTTCAGCTTACAGTATTAAATAATTAAATTTACTTTTTAGAAATTTGTCTTCCTAAATGTAACACAACACAGAAGACGGTGATTAAGACGTGATTCAAGATATGTCTCAGCTTCCCGTAAATCTCCTTTTGATAATTATATATAAACTTTACAAACAAACAAAAAAAGGAAACAGCAGCTACTATTCTTGGAAATATCATTTCTTCTGTTTTCCTTACTTTGCATAAAACTTTTTCCAAATTTGTTTGTTTGTTTGTTTCTATCATGGCCATTCTGATGTCTTACTGGTGTTTTGCAGGGTTGCTATCGCAAGAGATTGATTTTTTTTCATTAAAATATCTGTCCATGTTTTTGCTGCTCTTTCTTATTTTTAGTGCATAAAAAAATTGTTTATTGATTCTAAAGTAAAAAAATGCATAATTTGACTTAATTCCTCATTTCTAAGATTTAGGATGTAATAAACTCTGGATAATCTAAAAGTAGTGTAATCTTATGACTTAGATTAGAATTGTTGAACTTGGAAATCTAAAATGTGCGTATGTTTTAGGATCTCTGAGGAGGATGGATGATAATACTTCCCCCCCCCTAAATACGCTTTTGAATATTGACTTACAATCACCAAGGGTTTTGAAGAGTTAAGAAACTTGATGATATTTATTTCTTTACAATATTTCTAATAAAAATAAACTAAAACCTTGTTGTACCTTGTTTGGTTCTTTTTCTAAGAAAATGAATTCAGAGTCCATCTGTAGTGGGTTCAATACACAAAATTCATGTCTACTCAGAAAATCAGAATGTAGCTTTGTTTGGAAATAAAGTCTTTTCAGATTTAATTAGTTAAGGATTGAAAGAAGATCCTGCTAGATTAGGGTGGGTTCTAAATCCAATAAGAACGTCCTTAGAAGAGGAGAAAAGGCTGCAGAGAAGCCCAGGGAAGAAGGCCGTGTGAAGGTGGAGGCAGAGGTCGGAGTGATGTGTCCACAAGCCAAGACACAGCAAGGATTTGCTACAACCCCCAGAGGCAGAGAGAGAAGCTGGGGACAGTCCCTCCCTCAGAGCCCCCAGAAGACACTCACCCTGTCAGCGCCTTCATGTCAGACGTCCAGCCTCCAGAACTGCGGATGGATACATTTCTGGGGCCTGAAGCCGCCCAGTTTGTGGTATTTTGTTCCAGCAGGCCTGGGAAGCTCGCCCACCATCACCTACAGGAAAGAATATTTGTTTACTAATAAAAACCATTTTCTTCATAAAGCCAAATGCCCCTTGGTTCCAGTGTCTCCTGAAATAAGTAATGTAGATTTTTCTACGGTGACTCTGGCAGTTGTGAGGAAGCAGAATCATTTATAGTATTTAGATTAACTTGCTGCTTTCCATTTGCAATTGCAAACAAAACAGCTAATTTGTGGTTGGTTTTATTTGAGGTATAGAGGCTCCTTCTAAATTTCTCTCCAGACTTCGATTTATTTTCTTATATTTTTATTCAACTGTTCTTCCTTTCTCAAAACAATTGAATTACAAACTCACTGAGAGCAGAAATCATGGCTGTGTGCATTGAGTTGATTACCTGTTGGACTGAACAATTGAAATACCATCCACTGCCTTTTTATCAATCCAAACCCCTGAAATGCATCACATTGTTCCACTTATCTCTAACTTCCTGAACATTCTACGTGTAACAAAACCCTGAAGAGAAACTTTTCTAGGGCTAAGAAAGAGAAAAATAACAATACTTTCTGTGAAGTTTTTAAATGTTGTGAGTGCAGGGCAACTTGCTGTCAGGCTCGGTGACCCACGTCTTAAATGCTTGCTTTCTCAGATTGAGTTTGCCCTTCATCTTGTCAATCATACCGCCATTATCCTACACAGGATGCAATGCATCCCTGGCAATCTTCTCATCTTTTTACCTCGCCTCTCCAATCTCACACAGCCCTTCCTTTTTATTTAAAGTCATATCAAGTTCACTTTTTTCCTGAAACTCATCTTCAGCAAAAATCAAAGTCATAATTCTCCAGAGAAATAATAATAAAGAATAGATTATGGCCCCAAATTTAATATTTTGAATCGGCTCATTTGTACAGCAGTTATGTAAACACAAGACCGTTTCTTTCTTGACCACTTCATTGTGCTCAGGGCTGAGAGACTGAGTATACAAACGGACGAGAGCCATGACACACATGAGAACAGAACTGACCCACAACCCGCAGCAACTAACATCTGCGGGAAGCCCGCCTGCAAACCCCCAACATGCAGCAACCAGTCCAGGACGCCTAACAACTACTCCTCTAGCGACTGGCCCAAAATGGCCGGCACTTCATTAATAACTGACAGGCTCCCTAATTTTTGCCCGGACTTCCAACTTAGGACCAGCAGGAGAAAGGCTCACTCCATGCAGCAGCAGGATGCGCCCCTAACCCATCACACAGGATGTCTATTTGGGTTAGCCCAGGGACAGCTTCCCCCAACAGCCTCCAGTCAGGCCACACCTGAAGTCTCTCTTTTCCGCACTGTAAAGCTTTCCTTCTCCGCTGCCTGCCTTTGAGTTTCTGCCAAATGCAAATCATGGTGGCTCTTGCCATAGCAGACTCTGAAGAAATAGCTTCTGCTTGCTCTCATTTGGGTGGTCTGCATTGTTTCCACAGGGTGGTGAGAAGCACTGTTTTCTGCTTGATTGGCACTTGAAAAAGAGGTTTCAGTGTGACTGTTCCAGGAGCAGAAACGTAGATTCTGCTCCTGCTGTGCTCAGGGGCTGGTTCTTCTCAGTAACTTGGGCCTTTGCAATAATTTGTCCTGTTTTTCAACATACTCTGTGCTCATAATCCAACTTTATAAATATCTGTGCAGGGGCAACTTGGTTCCTCGGATGTGGGATGTGTTCTCTAACACGTGATTCATTTTATTAGGTTCTCTCTTATAATACTTGTTTTTATTTTTATTTCTACTCTTCCATGTGGCTTCCAACGTATAAATGCCAGTATGCTATAAACTGAAAGGGAATCGCATAAGGGCTGACTTCTTATTTTCAGTTTGTGCCATGTATACAAGGAAAACTGAGGAATTATTTTGCATGATCCTCTGTTGTCTTTGCCTTACAGTATACAAATCGATACTTTAAAATTTTTTTAAAAAACTGAAAAATGGTAAGTGCTAATGTTGTAAGGGGAGCTGTAATCCCAGGGAGCAGAGTGAGGGGAAAGTGGCGAGAGGCCGGGACTGTTGGGAAGCAAAGACCACGTAGTGCGCTCCTCAGGTGGCCGCTGCTTCACAAAGAGAAACAGCTGGTCATCAGCCACACAGGACATCGCTGGACTGTGCACAGCAACTCCCGACTTCAGACCAGCACATCAGAGGACGGAGAACATGTATGTCCAGCCTCTTCTCATCTCCTGTCTCTCATTGGTCCAAGTTTGCCCCACTAAGAGTTGACTCCTCCTGGTTTCCAGCTTGTATCACCTGAGCTTTTCAGATCCCCACTGGTGATGATGACATGGCACACTCTGCCATGGCGCTTCATTCTTGCCCAGCGTGGGGGAAGGAACCAGAGCCTCATGGGTCCACCAGGTGGGGGCTGCCTGCCGGAGCTCCTGTGTCTCCCATCCAGTGGTGACACAGGAGTCCTTCCAGATGCCAGCAATGACCCTGGAGGAGGACAAGATCGCCTGTGCTGCAACTAGATGATGTGGCAGTGGCCATGGTTTGGAGGTGGCAGCAAAAGCCGGGACTCTATCCATGAACAAGTAGCCAAAAGCCTAAGATACAAAGAGGCCAAGAGAAATGTGACCCATCTAAGTTCAATATGGAAGACTCTGACCAATGAAGCATCAACACAGTGAAGCATCTGGAAAAAATAAATAATTCTGCCAAAAGTGGAAATAGAAAGCTATAGTTCCCCAGAATTTCCCTTATCGAAATATACAGCCACCTGTCCTCCCAACAGAGTGAGCAGAACACAGTCATAATGTTTAGTAGCGGTGACCCCACCATTTGTCTTCAGCTGGTGTCAGTACAGAGAAGTGACAGTGAGAATTAAATTAATCCCCCCCGAGATTAAGGATTTAAGTTAGGCTGACCAGGACTAAGACAAAATAGAATATAAGAGAATATAAGACAAAAGAGAATATAAGATCATTTTTATGCCTGAAAGTAGTTAGTTTGAGGGAAAAGATTACTAATGCCTTTGATTATATAAACATTCCTACATACACAAGGAAAGAGCATTAATTTAGGGAAAAGCCATGCTATATGAGATGCCACAATGCTTTCAACTGCTTAACTGCGTAAGAAAATATTAATATCATTTTAATTAATAGGTATTTGTGTTACAAGAACTTAGAAAATTTCCATTGAAAAATGATTACAAATTGTGTGTATGTGTCAGCCTCTGAATTATGAATGAATCCGGTCCTGGGCCACACATGGTCCTATAAGACTGTAATCCTCAAAAGTGGTCCTGGAGCATGTTAATATGAGCTCATATAGGTGAGACATTAGAGCCAATACATGTAGGATATGCAAATACTTGGATATTAGATTACTTTTCCCTCTGTATTTCTGTGATCCCTATAGCAGTAGCACAGCAATGAGCTCCCTGTTTGTGTGCAATACAGTCTCAGATGTGAGAGGACACTGATGCAGCTTGTCCTCCTCCCCAGCTGCCCAGGCAGGGCCCTCCTCTCACTCTCTCACAGGTTGCCTTCTTCACACTACATCATTTACTTAATAGTAAAACATTCCCAGAGACAGGACCACTAGTCAGTCAAGAAGTCAGTCAAGAGCAGTCTTGCGCCTCTGTTAAATCCCCAAGCTGGATGCCAGCACTGATTAATGAATGATTGATTGATTGGCTATGCAACAGGATGTAACGGAAATCACAGTGGACTTGGAGTTCAAAGATGTGGTTTAAAATGCTGAGCGTGCGAGTTTCAGCCCTGTGATGTGGGGAAAGCAATTTTACCTCTCTAAGCATCGGTTTCCTCACTTTCTAAGCATTTAATTCGAGTGTAGAGCCAATTGTTGTAACAAAAGCCCTAAATAGGAGTGGCTTAAACAAGGTAGAAGTTGATTTCCCCTCGGCCTAATGACAGGATCAGAGCAGGTCCAGGCCTGATGTGGTAGCTCTGCTGTGCAGGGAACTCAGGCTCCTTCGTATTGTTCTCCCATCCCCGCTGATGGAGTCGTGCCTACAGGGTGAAAAGCGGCCCATGATCATGTCTGCCGGGTTCACATTCCAGCTGACAGGAGGAAAGAACTGGGGAGTGGAACACATACCTGTCTCTTTTAAGGGCCCAGCCAGTGTTGCGCTGGGGGTGGCTAGCACCAGCTCATCAGAGCCGGTTAACTTTTCAGGAATTACATGAGCTGGTTGTTAAACACAGCCTTTATTAAAAATTAAATTACAGGGGGCCGGCCCCATGGCCGAGTGGTTAAGTTCGCACACTCCGCTGCGGCGACCCAGGGTTCAGATCCCGGGCGCGGACATGGCACTGCTCGTCAGGCTACTTTGGGGTGGCGTCCCACATGCCACAACTAGAAGGACCTGCAACTAAGATATACAACTATGTACGGGTGGGGGGTGGTTTGGGGAGATAAAGCAGGAAAAAAAGAAAAGAAGATTGGCAACAGTTGTTAGCTCAGGTGCCAATCTTTAAAAAAAAAATTAAATTACAGAAACTCACAATTAAACAAATTATACTAAAAACAAGTGCAGCAGATACTGAAAACTCAACCCTTCCTAATTATTTCACTATTATCTGTGCTCTTCTGGTCATTTACTCCTATTGTTTATACATGGAAACACTATATACAATATACTACTGCATCTCTTGTTCTGACAGTGAAGAAACTTCCTGTTGGCAGTTGAAGCCGACCATGGTGGGTGTATTTATGGTACAGAATTGGCAAACACTGCAGTCCAGGCCTTAATTTATTGTTTGTTGATTGTCTAGACCAGGAGCTGGTTAACCAGCCCACAACCTGTTTTGGTTCAATCCTTAAACTAAGAATGAATTTTTTACATTTTCAAGTACAAAAGGAAGAAAGGAGAGAAAATATATGACAGACAGTACATGGCTGCAAAGCCTTAAATATTTACCAGCAGGCCCTTTGCAAGAAATGTTTCCAGAACCTGATGGAGAAAATATTAATAATGCAAATGAGACTGAAAAGCTTCCTTGCTGGCTGTCAGCTGGATGTCACCCTCAGCTTATGGAAGCAGCCTCATTCCTTGTCACGTGGCCCCTTCTAGCTTCAAAGCCAGCAAGGGAGACTACCCCTGAGCTGAAGGAATCCCTCCCACACTGTGAATCTCTCTCACCAGGAAGCGCCCAGTCCCTTGTAAGGGCTCACCCTGGAGTCAGGCCCCCTGAGGATAATCGCCCTCTCTTGAAGGCAGCTGTGTCGCACAGCAGACTCTAAACACGAAGTGAGAGCCCGCCATGTTTATAGGTCCCCCACAATCAAGAGGACGGATTGCGCATGGCCTTGAATCACTGGGGTCATCCTAGAATTCTTCCTACTACAAAGGGAGCCTTATAGTTTCTGCCACATCTACCTCTTTCACTTACATTATTATTTTGAGAATTTAATGAGATCAAGGATACATAAAAGCACTTTACTACAATATAGAATCTACAGTGTTAAAAAGTGCTCTATAAAGTTAAAAGTGCTATAAAGTGCTATAAAGCATTGTTATGGACCTCCATGACTTCTCAAATTCACATATCTGAATTTTTGATAACAGAGTTCCTTTCCAATTCTTAGTTCAGAACCCAGGATGGAGGCACATCTTTGACCCCGCTTTGGTTTTGTAACTTCTTCCAAGTCACCCTGAAGAGCTTATTGAGTCCAGCCATAGGATGGGGTCTGGGGACATAGGTAACACAAAATCCCCTCCATGCTCTATCTAGCAAGTTCTCTGCTTACTGAATAATCCTTCCTTTGGTATCCCGAATGCAAGATTTTCCATTCTTCCTTCCTCCCCTCCTCTCCTTCCTTTTCCCCCTGCCTCTCCCCCTCCTCCTCCTCTTCCTCCCTCTTTCCTTCTATTTCTTTCACTAACATACTTAGAAAAGTCTGTAAACAACCAAGCCATCTAGAGTTTAGCAATAGGAAGTTAGCATGTACCTTTAGCCAGTTCCCAGACACTGTTTCTTTGGCCAGAGGCCAAAAGATAATAACAGTTATTAAAAATCCTCTCTGTAATGTGTGTCTGTTGCCCTTGGTGTCCATTCATAAGCTGTTCATAGATTCTGTAAGGAAATGACGGGGAAATGTGACAAATTCTTCTCTGAGCTGAGCCAAGCCTTTCAGCGAGATGCTTCATGTGCATGAACACTAGAATCTGATGCTACTTTCAGCAGAAAGAGTGATGACATCTGACTCCAGCTTCTTTTTAAACGAAAGCAGTACTTTAAGCCTTGATGGTTAACAGGAACTTACTTCAGGTGCAGAAATAAAGCAATAACCAACAAGCTGTGTTTCTCACGAAGTCTGCAGAAACACTTGGAACCCACGTGCACACAGATGCTCTATAAAGAAAATCCGCAACTGCTATTTCAAATGCCCAGGATGTCGCCTCCACTTTATTTTTTTTTTTTTAAGATTTTATTTTTTTCCTTTTTCTCCCCAAAGCCCCCCGGTACATAGTTGTATATTCTTCGTTGTGGGTCCTTCTAGTTGTGTCATGTGGGACGCTGCCTCAGTGTGGTTTGATGAGCAGTAGCCATGTCCGTGCCCAGGATTCGAACCAATGAAACACTGGGCTGCCTGCAGCGGATTGCGCGAACTTAATCACTGGGCCACGGGGTCAGCCCCTCCACTTTATCTTTTTAACGAGGGTAAAGCCTCCAGCCTTTGTTAAAAACAAGACAAAAGGCCCAAATGGAGTCAGTTATGCTAGGCCCCATGTCAGCAAATCAAGACTTAATTACAGTTTTGGCTCTGCCAGAAATGGAATCTTACACCAGGCCATCAGGAATCACCTGACCAGCTCTAGATACGTAATCTGCCTGACAGACCCCTGCCATCCCCTAAAGGAAAGTAACTTTGCAGTAACCAACCCGCTTTTTCGCCTGGTAAAACTTCCTTGTTCCCGCTCCCTTCTGCTTATCAAAATCTTTCATTTTGTACAGCTCCTCGGAGCTCCTTTCTATCTGCTGGATTGGATGCTGCCCAATTCAAATTGATTTTTGTTCAAATAAACTCTTTAAATTTTTCATACACCTCAGTTTATCTTTTAACAGTTCTAGTGCCAGAGAGGGAGCCCAAGGAGACCCCCGACAGCCCCCAGGAGCAAGGAGCAACCAGGTGAGGTACCTGCTGAGGGCCTTGCGCTCGCTGGTTTCTCGCTGCCTCCGGAGTTGCTGGGCACGTCTCTAGCATCCTGGATCCCAGCTCTGTGGCTTTTGCCATTATGAGCTTTAAGACTGAGCGTTTCTTCTTCTAGAGTGGATCCAAAAGGGCCAGGAGTAGAACCGGGTCTGACTTAAAAGCCGGACTGGCTCTGACTTAAGTTGGACCGGAGCCAGGGTGAGGCTTCAGGTGAATAAAATTTTGTTTTAAGTCTGAACAAGCAGGTTAACCTTATCAAAGACAAGATTGAATTACAGTGGCCACAGTGGAGACTTTCAGCCTAGATAAGCTTATCCATTTACCAGGTGCCCTGGAGAAAAAGGGGTCTCAGCCAGACACTCACCATAAAGGGTAGAGGGAAAATTATTTTTTCCTCCTCTGCAGTGTCTGGTGACCAGGATGAGACCTACTGGGACTTAAGGTAGGAAGACCTGGGCTTAAATACTAGTTCCATCTTGATTTTAGTTAAGTCGCCATTAGTTTCCTTTACTCACAAAATAAACGCTGTTGATTACCTAGAATTGATTACTGGGATGATGGCCAAATGAGGATATGAAAATTCTTTGTAATAATGATGGTGGCTACCATCAACAGAGTGCTGATGATGTGCCAAGTCTTGTTTTAAGCACTTTCTATCTATTATCAATTTATTTAACCCTCACAACAACCCTCTACAGATGAGGAAACTAAGGCAGAGAGAAGTTAAGTAACTGGCCTGCAGTCACACAGCTAGCGTGCAGCAGAGCTGGGATTCTGGGTTCTATTCTGTTATCTAGCATGCTCCACCACCTGCCCTCGGGGAGGAATTATTATGCACCTGGAGAGGTTAATGAAGTCACCTGGCCACTCCTTCATCCAGCTCATCCAGCTCAGGTGCGCACCTCTCCTCTGGCTCCTCTGCCTGGTTCTCACAGTTTCTCACATTCGTTAGGCATGCCCTTCAGCCTTTTGGCAATGCTGAGCTTCCTCAGGTCCATTCACATTTGAACCTGAGAGATAAAGATGCAAAGTTCTGCGAACAAATTATGGGAACTGAATACCAGGCCTGTGGACAGAGGAGGTAGGCAGGGGAGAAAGGAGCGCTATGGGAGGCAGTGAGTGAAGATACGCACAGCAGCCATCAATCACTTCAGTGTAAAGGGAACTGGCCCTGCCTCAAAGGTCAGTTGAGCTGGGAGAACACAGGGCAAATCAAAAGCCAAAGGACACAGATTTGCTGTTGATCAGGAAAGGCCACCACTGTGAGGGCAGAGTCATTTCTTGATGGCGGCTCCCATAGGGGAGGCAGGCTTCATTCTCCTTCTTAATTCCTGAACTCCCTGGCCAAGGAGAGAGTGGAAATATCTCCTGACAAGCAACAGAGATTGGGGAGAGATGAAAAGACCTTCGGTAACAGCCTGAAATGCACTTCTCGTTTCCAAGGCACTCAGTACCAATAAAGAAATTTCATTAAGAAGGCAGAGTTGGGCTTGGACCTAAGAAGAACATCATAAATGAGCAAGTTCAGTTCTGGAAAAAGAGTTTGAAGGAAGAAGTGTGCGTGTCTGGGGGACTCAGGGTAGATTCTCAATCCAGTTCTATGTGCTCATGGAAAATATAAAGGCTGCCATCTCAGGGACTCCTCCTTGGGAAGTCTGGGAGATAGGAGGGGCCACGGAAACTGAGCCCCAATTTACCACTTATTATTATTGGGTTTTCTTCCCTCATTTTTAAGAATTTCAAATCTACCAAAAAGAACCATACTATGAACATCTAGATTCAATGACCATTAATGCCTCTTCACATCCACTTCACCCTTCCCCCTCTCTGAATATGCACATGCACACACTTCCCCTCTGTCAAACCATCCAAAAATAGGGGGCAGACATCACAAAACTTGAAACCTACTTCAGCCCTCATCTCCGCAAAACAAGAACATTCTCCAACCAACCATATCGGCAGTGGCAGTACATCTGTTAGAAAATCAACACTAATTCCACAATGCCATCCAGTCTTAAGTCCGTACTTAAATTCCCCAAAGGCCCCCAAAAGGTCCTTTGTAGCTGTTTTCCCCCAGCCTTGATCCAGGCTGCAATCAATTTCCATGAATTGCCTTTGGTCTTTTTGGTCTCTCTCATTCAAGAACAGTTCCTGCAATGTGGTAAGCAGAATAACGGCCCCCAAAGAAATCCACATCCTAATGCACAGAACATGTGCATATGTTATCTTACGTGCTAAATGGACTTTGCAGCTATGATTTAGTTAAGGATCTTGAGTTGGGGGATTATCCTGGAGTGGCTAATGTAATCACAAGGGTCCTGATAAGAGAGAGGCAGGAGAGTGTGAGTCAATGAAGATGTGTTGTGGAAGCAAAGATCAGAGTAAGGTGAGTCAAGGACTTCAAGCAGCCTTGAGAAGCTAGAAAAGGTAAGGAATAGATTCTCTCTGAGAGCATCCAGCAGGAACACAGTCCTGAGGACACCTGGATTTTAGTCCTCCAGAACTGTGAAGTCTTCCAGAACTGAGACTTCTGACCTCCACAATTGTAAGGTAATGAATTTGTATTTTTAGCCACCAAGTTTGTGGTAGTTGTTACCACAGCGATAGGAAACTAATACCTCAGAGCCTCCTCTATTCTTCATGACACGACTCCTCTCAGGAGTCCAGGACAATTGTCCCACAGAACTTCTCACTGTGTCTCTTCCATGTTGATTAAATTGAAGTTAAACATTTTCATCAAGACCCCCACATGGGTGATGATGTGTACCTCCCACTCATTGCACCAAGAGGAACGTAGGTCAGACTGTCCCGCTGTTGGTCGTGCTCAACCTGGCCCTCGGTTCAGCAGTAGCACTCCGATCTCCCCACTGTAAAGGCACATGCCCCCTCAGAGTTAATAAATAAGCCGTAGGATAAATCTTTAAGAACACCTGCTCCTCAACAGCCATTCACCAGTGGTGGCAGCATCCATTCACTAATCATCCCTGAATCATTTAGTTCATTGTGGGTTACAAAATGGAGATCTTTAAATTCTCTCTCCTTTCTCATTTATTAGCTGTCATCATCTGTAAAAAAGAGCTCTTCCTTTTCCTCTTTCTCCTTTTTATTTTTATCAGTATCTTTATGGACTCTTTTTTTTAAATTTAGTGTTACTTGGCTGTTATGTCTCTTTAGTCTCCCCCAGTCTAGAACAGTCCCCTGCCTTCCCCATTACTGCCACTATTTATTAATGCTTGAACCAGCCTCAAACCGACCATTTTTGATGTATCCACTGTAGCAGGGCATAGGATTCACCCCAGCTTTACCAGGAACAGGCTGCAGGATCATGGATAAGTCATATCAGTTACACTCTTCTTGAAATAAAAGCTTGACACGAGACCCTTCAATAAATACACGTAAAGTAGCAAGTCTGTTGATAACACAGTTTGACAATGTACATGGGAGTTGTCCGTCTATATGTCTTATCCACTAGCTTTAGATTCTACACAAGTGATATTTACCCAGACGAAACAGACTGGGGACGGGGGGGGGGGTGTGTGGGGGGTGGTGGGGCATGTTTCAGGCAGAGGGAACGCCATGAGCAAAGGCAGGGTCGTGGGAGACAGCACTTTGCTGGTACAAGACCTCTAAGTGGGAGTGGGCTGAGGCGGAGACAGATGAGGCCGGGAAGGGAGGTGGGCCGGGGCATGAATGGCCTTGCATCCAGGCCAGGGCATTTAGTGATTTCTGTGACATTCTAAGCCCTGAGACGTTGTACCAGCCTTTGGCTTGCCACTTCACATCAAAGCCCAATATTTATGGATTTCTATCAGGCAAAGCCCAGAGTCTAAATAATGAAGGACATCAAAGGGAGGATGCAGGTAAATGGACTTGCAGTTTTGGTGGCACAGCAGAAGCGTGAAATGCATTCTGGAAGCCCAGTAATTTTGTAGTCTACAAATTTTGAGGTTCTTGCTAGCGGCATTAGAAGAAACTATCCTAATCTAGGTGTCCAGGGGATAAAATCAGCACTTTTGCCTGAGCTAGTGAAGAAATCTGGTTATACCAAGAATTTCCCAGCAATGTCCTTCAGATCCATAAAACATTTTCTGAAATGCAAGACTATGTGATCTCTTCATCCACAAATTGAGATACGTACACAGAGAAGGGAGCAGGGCGCAGAGACTTGTGTGTGTGCCCTGTGTACATGTCCATTCATCTCAGAGTCAGCACCCATTTGAAAAACTACTGCTCCGCTCTTCAGTGCTGCCCTTGTGGCACCAAAGGGATCAAGCTAGATCAGGACATTGGGTGGATCAGGAACCACAAGGCCTGCAGATAGTGGCTATAAAGGGGCCGGGAGCATAGCAGATGGCATGGCCCCACCCCCTCCCACACTCTCTAATAAAATAGTGCTGTCTGACAGAAATAAAATGTTGAGCCACGTATGTAATTTTAAATTTTCTATTAGCCACATTTGAAAAATTAAGGCAAAAAAGGGTGAAATTAACTTTAATATTTTATTTAATTCAATATATTAAGCATTATAAATATAACTATTCACAAAATATTATCATTTGAACATGTAATCAACATAAAAATCATTAATGATATATTTAAATGTTTTTTCTTGTTCCAAGACTTTGAGATCCAGTGTGTATATTGCACTTCGGGCACGTCTCAATTTGGACGAGCCACCTGAAAGTGCTCAGTAGCCGCATGTGGCCGTTACTGTCATATTGGATGGCACAGCTCTTACCGATGACCCAGTGTTTTAAAAGTGCAGTTCTCACATTGCTGTTCAACATTCCCCAATACCATTCTCCTGTCCTTTTTCTCTCCCCTTCCAAACCCACAATCCCAACATAATAAAGACGAAAAGCCTAAAAAAAGTTCCCTGACTAGAACACAATTCGATCCTTTCCTTTCTGGGGAATATATTTGACAACTGCTCTTACCTAAAAAGCAGATGACACAAGGAGACGTGTGGGAGCAAAGAAGAACCAGCCAAAGTGTAAGCCTTTGGGGAACTTCAGGAATATGGAATAAAGCAGTATTTATTTTAGATGGGAGAAGGAAAATAGTTAAGAATAAAACCTATCAGCACAGGGAAACAACAATCATCCTCAGCCTTCAGATCCAAGAAATTTCAGTGGCATTTCACACACGTCCAAAAATACACGGGCGGTCATGGAAAGGGGCGCTATTTTTAGTGTGTTTTCAGGCCTTTTACTAGAACCCAGGGAGACAGAGTGGGTGGGGTCAGTCTGGGAGAGACAATCCCGGGCTCCAGACACCTCCTCGCACCACACTGTACCCACATGAGGGGCAGTGTAGCTTATCGAGGGGTTCAGGGAGGTTTCTGTGAGGAGTGAGGAGTTGGCTAGGCTTATATGTTTTGCGCGGTTGGTATCACCATCTTGCAAATTTGGCAGTTGGGTTCTGGAGACATTAAGCAATTTGCTGAGGTCACTCAGCCAGTGAGCAGGAAAGCCAAGATTTGAATCCTAGGAGGAAAATGGTAAGTCAGCAGAATATCCAGGCTGTCCCCATTTGTGTGACACAGAGAGGATGATGAAGAAGACACTAAGGTTCCATAAAGATCCCTGGGGGCTGGCCTGAAGCAGGCGGGCAGTGGCAGTGGGACAGGGAATCGGAAGCCAGGCCCGTGGTCAGCTGGGCCTGGTGAGAGCTGTGGTACAGGCACTAAAGCTCCCTAGGCCTCATCTGTGGACTTGGAATGATAATAGCAAGAATGGCCTGAGACTCAACATTTATTGTGGGCTTACTGTACACATTCACTGCCTCAACTTTCCTTATCTCTAGATTGGGAATAAAAAGACTAGTATTGAGAAGAGTGAATGATAGGTACCATTCACTGAGCATTTACTGCATGCATATGTCTGTTCCAAGACATACACACAACTTGGTCTTCCTCATCTGTAGTCTGGGAATAACAACAATAATAATAAATTAAATGAACCATTTATTAAACACTTAGATTACAAGCCCCTGTTAAGTGCCTCACACACCTCAGTTTCCCTCACCGATGGACTGGGAATAAAAATGAATCCTCATCATGATAAGTGATAACGGACATTTACTGAGGGTTTGCTGCGTGCCAGGTCCTGTTCCTGGAATACTGCACAGACTAGACAGACAGGGCCCAAGTGGACTGGGTCCCCAGCAATTCTCCGCTCTTATCTCCCTGCCCTCTTCACCTCACTCTGCTCCACCACACTGGCCCCCTCCAGAAGCTCCTCCAACACAAGGAAGCTCAGTCCCACCTCACAGCCTGTGAGCGCCCACTCCCTCTGCCAGGTGCACCTTCCCCAGACACCCATAGTGCTCGCTGCCTCACCTGCCCCCTCACCTCCCTGCTCAGGCACCACTCACTTCCTCAGTGAGACCTTCCCTGACCACGCTAGTTACAACCCGGGGCCTTGTTTCATCCATACATGCTTGGTAAGCTGAGGCACCTGGAACTGGACCCCGCCCCCCCGCACCCCCCCGTACCCCCTCCCCCCTCCGCCGGCCAGCCCCTGGAGCAGCTGCCACTCTTCACAGACTTGCGGTCTGAGGAGACGGGAAGAAGGGCACCCCACCTAAGAACACAGTAGGGCAAAGGCCCTGGGATGCCACGGTGCTTAGAAAAGGATGGGAACGCAGCTGTGCGACCAGAACCGAACGTGCGAGGGGAGCCCAGGCAGGCGGGCAGGGCCCAGGGGTCCAGGGCGTCAGCAGGAGTCTGGGGGAATGCAGGGACTCTGGGAGGCTGGGATTTGACTCTGAACCCCAGGAGACCGTCAGGACCTCGCGTAAGTTTTTAACATGTTCTCCCCGGCTGTTGCGGGTAAAACAGACGGTACCGGAACCTGAGATGAGGCCGTAGAGACATAGTGACCTCCTCAAACCCTGCTCATTCACTGAGCGGCTCAGGAACATCTATTGAGCTTCTGCGGGAGCTGGCCAGGAGACTGAGGGTGCCCGGGACCCCTCCCACCTCCCGAGTCCCCTCCTTCTCCCCCCAAACCCCTGTCCTCCCCAAGGAGCTAGGGACGGCCCCCCACCCCCAACCACTCCTGGAGCACAGACTCAGCCCCGGAGGTGGAGGACGGTCCGCGATCATCGCCTTTATTTCTTGGCAGGCCTTGAAGGAAGGTGGGGACGCGCGGGAGGAGGGGAGGTCCTTCTGGCCTAGAGGGGGCGTCAGGGCCAGCTCCCCGGCCTCTCCAGGTCGTCCTCGTGGCGGGCGCGGGGGTGCTGGGGGCCAGCCTGCGGAAGTCAGGAGTCAGGCTGCGGGGCGGGGATCCGGAGCGCCCTGGTGGCTGCCCGGCCCCTGTCCCCTTCCCACTGCCCCCCGGGCGCCAAGCTCCCCACGCATCCCTCTCAGAGGGCCTCCAGGGACACCCCAGCGCCTCGCCTCCACCCCAGGGCTCCACCTCTCCGTGGCCGGCCCCGCCCTCTGCGGTGCCGTTGGTTTGGGCGGGGACGTGCCCCCCGACTTTCTCCAGCTCCGCCTGCAGCCTGCGAGGAAGGGGCACAGGAGAGAGGAGGAAGCAGAGAGCAAGTGTGGCGGGGACCGGGAGAAAGCCACTGACACACAGACGGAGGCCGGAGGACGCCAGGGAAGCCGGGGCAGGAGAGAGCCCACTGGCCCCCGAGCCAGCAGTCCTGGGGGGGGGGCTCTGGGGGCGGTGCTGGGGGCACGTCGGCCCACTCGCTCCTCCCAGCTCCTTCCCTCTCCCCAGGCCTCCCTTCCCCTCTCACCCGTCGTGCATTGCCGGGGTGCCCTGGACCCCAGGAGGCGAGCGCAGCAGCCGTGCCACCTGCTCCAGCTTGGCCTGCGCCAGTCTCTCTGCGGGAGGCCGGGCGTCATGGGCGGGGCCAGGAACTCCGGCAGGCCAGGCCCCGCCCCCTCGCCCCCGGCCCAACGCTGGAGTCCCACCTTCAGTGAGCAGCTGCTCCTTGCTGCTCTGCAAGGCACGGATCTCCCAGGTCAGGCGCTGCTCCAGCATCTGCGAGGAAAGAGAGGAGCCCTGTCCGTCAGTCTGTCCTCCTGGCCCCCTCCTCCTGCGCGCCTCTCAGAAAGTCCTTATCTGAATTAGGTCATTCACTCATTCATTCATTCATTCAACTATTTATTAACTCAATGTGCAGTGTCTGCTGTGGCTGGATGCTGATGGAGATGCATTTCTCGCCAATCGCTCCCCATGTCCCCTTGTAACTCTCAGACCTCATCTCTTCCCACTTTCCTCATCCTTTCCCCCACTTTTACTCTTCCTCAAATGCTTCAGGCTCAGTTCTGCCTCAGGGCCTTTGCACTGGCCTTTCCTTCTGCCAGGAACATTTACACCCAGATCCCTGCATGGCTTCCTCCCTCACTTTCTTCGTGTCTGCCTTCAGATGTCACCTGTTCAGAGAGTCCTTCCCCATTGACATTACATGATCTATCTACTTATTGTCTAGAATCTGGCTATGCCTCACCACCCCCGCCCCCCCCCTGCCCCCCCCGCCGCCCCTGGCCCGGCCAGCCTGGAGATGGCATGGATTTGCCCCTTTGGTTCCCACTACCTCCTCCTGCCTGAAATGCTGCCAGATGCAGCCAGTGACATTAGTTGAATGAAGGAATGCCCTGACCACTGCTTTTTCAGGGTTCCCGCTTGCCACTGCAAGGTGAGCACTCTCAGCGTGAGCAGGAGGAAAGCAGGATCAGCAATGGCTACTGCAAGAGTCTGGACAATAGATGCAGGATCTAGGGGGGTGATGGTGAGAGGTAGCCACATTTAAGGTAAAAGCTGAAGGATTCAGTGGGTAGCTGAGAGGAAGAAAGGAGTCAAGGGGACTATCCCACGGAGTTGGGCCTGAGCAGTAGGTGGACCCTCGGCCCGTCAGCGGAGACACTGAGGCCGGGAGAGGAGGGGCTTTGGTTGGAGGTGATGAGGATGACTCACGTGGAACTCCCAGAGGTCCTTGTGCTGACCCATCAGATCTTCCAGCTGTTCTTCCACATGCAACCTCGGGGCGGAAAGAGAGAACACGTGCTCCGACCGACACCCAGCCTGGCCCGGGCTGGGGTTCCTCATGCACAGGCCTTCAGGTCTTTGCTGGGGCTCCCTCTGCTAGGTGCCTCTTTATGGGCTTTATCCTCCAAGCCTTGGTTCTAGTAGCTCCTCTGCCAACAAACGCTCCCTGATGCAAGCCCCATTCCCACTCCCCACCCAGGGCCACACGAGGCCCTAGACCCGGGGTTACCCTAGCAGTTACCCCGGCTTCCTCTGTTTCTGGCTTTCTGCCATATGAGAGCTATGGATAGAAATTTGATCCGTGCAATCCTGCAACGTGTGCTTCCTGGGAAGGGAAAGATGACCCTCAGCCATGTTCTCTGAATGATCCCCGCTCCCTCCTGCAGGAGAGGAGTCCATTCATAGCCTTCGTCATTCTCCTTTCCTCTGTAGATTGAATGTGAAACCTGATGGGCCTCTATTGAGACCATCACCCTGTCCATCCCGTTCCCCATCATACCATGCCTTCCCAAGAAAACTTTGTGAGGGGGGCAGTGGTTTAGTTTCACAGATTTCTAAAGTCCTGGCTTAAAGCCTGGATCTGCTATTCCACTGTGACCCTGGACAAGTTGCTCAAATCCTCTGGGTCTCAGTTTCCTCATATGTAAAATGGTGGTGGTGATGGGAGGGTGACATTAGCCCTTAACTCCTATAATTGTCATTGTCAGGATTAGGTTGAGAAATGAACATAAAACGCTTATCAGACATGTGTGTGTGGTGTGGTTAAACATACACACACTTAAACTATCCATCATCAGATTTTCCCACACAATTAAAATCATGGTGTACTCGAGTATGAGACTTCTGGCCACAGGAATGTGTTAAGTAAAGGTTCAAAGGATGGAGAGATGGATGGATAGATGGTTGGATGGACAGTTAATTGGATGGGTGAGCGGCTGGCTGGAGAGACGATTGCTAGCCAGAGAAATGATGAGTGGAGAGATGGCTGGATAGAGAAATAGAGGAAGCACTGCTGGAAGGAAGGAAAGACATCTGGATGGCTGGCTGGGTGAAGAAATTAACAGACAGATGGACAGATGAGTGGAAAGACCGAGAGAGGATGAATGAATGATTACACGGACGATGATTAGATGGAAGGCTGGAGAGAGAATGTCTGGCTGGCTGGCTGGCTGAAGGGCTGGAGAGTAGAATAGATGTATGTATGAATGGACAGGTGGGTGAGTGGGTGGATAGGTGGATAAATGGATGGGTGGGTAAATGGATGACTAAATGAGTGGACAGATAAACACATGAATGGATGGCAAAAGAGCTGGATAATCAATAGGGGAAGACTTAGAATAATACCAGTGGATGAAATTTGATAAAGAAACTAGCAATGAATTATTAAACGAGTCAGTTAATCTTAACACCAGCACCTAATATGAGAGATGAGCAGAGAATTCTCTTGTGTAGTTACTCCATTTTATAGAAAGGGAAAATGGGGAGTGTGTGTCCAAGATTTATTTTCCCTAGCTCTTGCTCCCTCCTCCTTCAGGCTGGGAAATAAAGTGGGGACGAGCTGGGCAGGACGTCCTACCTCTGAGCTTCACTTTCCTTGCTTTGGCAGTGCAGCTGGAGGATCCTCAGTGCCTCTGTGGGGAGAGGAACCAAGGGTGCCCTGTGAGAGTTCTTGGGGAGTCAGGGTTGGGTGGAGGTAATGGGCCCCACATCACATCGGGCATTGGAGGGCCCTGAAAGGACTTTAGTGTTAACTCCAAGTGAGGTGGCAGCCAGGGGAGAGATCCGAGCTGAGGGGGAAGCACCCGGACTCAGGTTTCCACGGGATTCCTCTGGCTGTTCTGGGGACTGTGGGCTTTTGTGGAGGGATGGGGTAGAATAATGAAGACAGAACAGCTGGTAAATACCTTGCTTTTTGCTCAAGACCTCCTCCAGGTGCACTTTCTCTCCATTCACTGGAAAACAGAGTGACACTTTGAGCCTCCAGGGCACATTCTGTGCCCCCAATGCAACCTCATGCCAAGGGCATGCCCACTGTCACACAGGAGGGATGGTACAGCCCCAGCGGAGGGGAGGTATCTTCTTGCCACCCTACACCCATCTCCTACTGGGGACCATCCTGATCCAGCTTCTCCCCCTCGGTGCCCACATTCCCTGCAAATGCTAAAGGAGTGAAGACTCTGCAGAATGCACAAGCTTTATACTGGTGGGAGAAATGACTAGAAATAAATAAATACACCATGTCAAGTGGAAATAAAGGCTGTAAAGAAACAAATCAAGCCCTGGAGGGAGAGTGACAGAGAGAAGGTCATATCCATTTTGAGGTGGGACCAGCAAGTTAGACCTGTTAGGCGGAAGCTTGAGCTGACAGCTGAAAGATGACTTGAGATAGCAAGAGGCAATCTGGCTTCTGCAGGGTAAGAGCACTGTAGGTGGAGGGAACAGCCCATGCAAAGACCCCGAGGCATGCACAGGAATATCAGCAATGGTCATGGGATCTCTGGGTCCCTCTTTTGGTCTCACTTACAGGAGTCCAATTCCCTGTGCAGGGCCTCCCAGAGAGCTTGGGCTTCCCCCAGTTCCTCACTGGACTTCTTCTTTGCTGGGCCAAAGAAGGGAAGAAGACAGTGTATGAGCACAGCCTCTAGGCTTGCTATTCTCTCGCAGACCATGACATTGCACACCCATCTTCAAACAACCTGGAGGGGCCTGGGTTTTATAGATGAGGAAGCCGAGGCATTCAGAGTCCAGGTCCTTCCTGGCCAGCTGGCCAGCCAAGGTCCCGGAGTTTACCTTGCTGAAGCTCGTTAATCCGGTTAATCAGGTCTTCGATCTGTGGCTCCAGACTTCCCTCTGCAGAAAGAAAGAAAGATTGAGCCAGAGAAGACAGATGCCTGGTTGTCCAAGGCAGATGGAGGGTGTGGGTGTTGGCACTGTGCCTCTGCTGCTACCAATCAATATGCATTTATTGAGTGCCTGCTGTGTGCTGGGCCCTTTCCGGGCTTGCATTCCAAGTGGGAGAGTTGGACATTGAACAAAGATGTACGATATGCATGCAGGTAGCAGTAATGACTGTGAAGGGGTTGAAGAGTGCTTCTTGAGACGTGGAAAGGGCCGGAGGAAGTGGGGGAAGGCAGCCCTGCAGTTCTGTGGGGGTGGGGAGAGTGGAGGGGAACCATGCCAGCTGGAGGGACAAGTCAAAGCTCCTGCAGTGGGAGTGAGCAAGGCACACGCCCAAAGTAATGGCTGAGGGGCCGGTGTGGTGGCTGTGAGTTTGTGAGCAAGCGGAGAGAAGCAGGAGGCAAGGGGGGGATGTGGTGGTGGCAGGTCACACAGGGCCTCCTGGGACATGATGGAAGCTGCCAGATATAAATCTGAGTGTAGGGGAGCCAATGAAGACCTCCCGCCTGCCCCACCTTGTTAGAAGCCTGGCAGGGTGGGTTGTCACTTCTGCCCAGCTGGAATCTGGTATTGGCCACATTTGAGAGATGGGGCAAATTCTGCTTCCATTTTGTGGGTGACAGCTTTCAAGTTCTCCAGTGACAGGGAGATTGCTGTCTCTTTAGAAGGCTTCTCTAACATCTCACAGCCTCAAGTTCAGGGCTCCGTCTGAAGAAGCTCTCCTCCTCAGCCCTCGCTGGCCTCAAGGTCAGCAGCATGGAGTTGGGGCAAGAAGCTTCCCTACCCTTGCTGGGTCTCACTACCAACCCCAGACACTCTTGAGCTGATACGTTCAAGCCCTTGGTTTTCCGAGGCCACCAACTCGAGTTCCTGTGACATCTGGGAGAGTGGGTGCTGCAACAGATCCCGGGGGGTCTTTGCTTTACTGGAGATGGTCAGAGTCACTCTGCATTTCAAGTCTGGCAATTTCTCTACCTAATTTTAGCCCAGGCAGCAGCCCCCAGGCACTTCTGCAGGTGGCCACAGGGTAGGGGGAAGCAGGTGTTTCCTTTTATTTGGAACTGATAAATGGATGGTAAAATTTAACCTGGGAAGGGGCTGGGGGTGGGGTCTGACCTCAAACCCAACCAGCAGTGTGCTGTAGCCCTGACGTAGGCTGCTCACAGGCCCTCTCAACAAGCCAAGCAAGGTGCAAAGCCATTTGCATTGCCATTTTCCATTTGCATATACAAAGGGCAGACAAAGAATATACACCCACGAGTGTATTTAAAAATAAATCTCTGGAAAAATACCTAAGAATTTAAAAATAGTTGCTGCTAGCCTGTTGGTCAGGGAAATGGATGGCTAGTGTGTGTGTGTGTGTGTGTGTGTGTGTGTGTAAGAGGGTAGAGTTTTCCTTCCTCTTATACTTGAATTTTGAACCTGCATTTTTGGTTCAAAGAATTAAATTGTCTAAGAGGGAGAAAGTGTGGTGGGATCACTTCCCAAGGGTGTGAGTTGAGGGGCTGAGTTTGCACCACATGCCTGACTCCAAACCCCAGACCAAGCCTCAGACACAAGGAGACACGTGACCTTTCTGCAGCTTTTTCACCATTGCCAGCAAGTCTTCAGTCTTCTTCGAAGACCTGGTCTGCCCTGTGGAGATGAAAACAAGAATTACAGGATCCCGGGAGAGTCACAGGGACTGGGGAAAGGTCCAAGCCTATCTGGAAAAGGAGAAAGAAAGTCCCAGTGGGTTCTGCAGACCCCTCTGGGCTGGAACGGAGGAGAGGCTGAGGGGCAGGTTTCCAGCCAGAGTGGGGACCCTGCAGGACCCTGTCCCTGTGCCTGCAGTTTGTGGTGTGTGCTGGATAAATCAGCTCAGGGTCAGCTTCTCCCCGAGAGGTCAAAGGACACCACAGACATCCCCTTAATGAAACTCAGGGATGACAGAAGGGGGTGCACTTTTACTGCTGCTGCTGCTATTCAAAATCAGCATCAAGTTCTAACCAATGCAACAGGGCCGAAAGATTTCATGTGAATTTCTTTAAAATCATTATAGACCATGATTTGCAAATTCTTAAAGAACTCATGGATCCAGGAAACAGTTATTAACGACTGCTAATATCAAAAACAGAGAACCAGATACCATAGCCCCTGATGGAAGAACATAATATCACCTATGAAGGACCCTTGCCAACAACAAAAAGAATCTTATTAGGTTTCTATGTCTAAATACCGATTCAGGGGAAATATAAGGGGCAGAGAAATATGTTAAATGACATCATGGGAATGCGATCAGCATCATCCAGACTCTGGGAAACTCCACAGGACAATCTTGTGTCTTCAACAAATAAGTTGCAAAGAAGAAAAAGAGGGAGAGGGGAAACTATAGAATAAAAGAGACATGAGACATACATCAATTGACGGTAATGAATAGACCTTATTTGCATCCCGATTCAATCACTTTTCACCATATATAATTCTATTTTTAACATGAGCCTGTGTTACCTTTAAAATTATATGTATAATCCGACAATGTATACTGGTGATATTTTTATTCTTTTTAGTGGCTGCATAGTGGGCCACTGAATGGATATACGGTAATGTAAGATTAACAATCATAACTAATCTTAGATCATTACTATCATCCATTACGCAGAACATCCATGGTCTCCCTTGATTGTCCCCATATGTCATTTCAGCCAGCTTTTGCAACCATTTCTGCTAAAGATCTATTTGTGTTTTTCCTCCCCACTGCATTCCTAGTCCTAGTCAAGGGGTAAGATCATGGGTGATCGGTAAATCTTTTCAATAATCAATCTAACATCTGATAAAATTCTCCAAAAATCCACATTACAAAACAAAACAGCCTGTAGAGCATAAGCCCCCTTTTTGAACATTTTATTTTGAAATAATTTCAGACGTACACAAAGGTTGTAGAAATAGACCACAATGCTCCTATTTGCTCTTGTATCAGATTTCCCATTTGGGAGCGTTTCTGTCCCATAAATTGCACGCATCATTATTCCTTAGCAGTCCACTGTATATTTCCAATATACAAAGGGACTCTACCAGGTAACCACAATATAATCATCAAAACTGGGATGTTAATATTTATTAATATATCATCCTCAAATGCCATTCAAATTTTTCCATTTTAAAATTATATAGAACTACTTACATTTTCCCAAAAAACAAAAGTCACAAAAACGCCTCAACCTGTGTGCAGCCCGCCAAATCCAAGTCCCTTGTTTGGGTCATCTGGTAGGTCTTTAGCCTCCATTTTTCTGTGCTACATACACAGGGCTAGAGTTGACAGTGCCCCCTCTTTTTTTTTTTTTAATCCCAACTTGCTTTTCTCTCATAAAAATAGGATCTCTTTTGGAGCTCATTCTATGTCAATAAATCATGATCTTATCCTTTTAAAAATTAATTTTTCATCATTTTAAATTAAGTTAGAATTTAACTATTTTTTCCTGCCACTTAAAAAAAAAGCCCACCACGTGGGCATTCCACAAAAGGCATGGCTATACCTCAATGCAGCTATTTCTGTGATTGCTCCTCGTGTTTTCCTTCCATCAACAACACTCCAATGACCCTTCCTGGTCCACAGGTCTGTGTAGTCCTCCTATTACCAAGCACGGTGACTGAAGACATGGAGTAGCATTTGAGATGCTAAACATATTCTGCCTCCAGCAAAGCCTTTACTGGTCAGTTCTCCCAGTGAAGCAAGAGACGGCCTTTTTGCCCACAGAGTAATCAATATTAGATATTATTTCTCCCTTTATAAAGCCAATTTTGATGGGCCGGAAATGGTAACTTGACATGCTTTTATATTTTCTCCATTGCTGGTGAAATTAATAACTTCACTTTTGATGAATTTGAAAGATTGATATTAACATAGTTTTTTAGCACAGTGTCAGCTATAGTAAGTGCTTAATAAATGAGATCTATTTGCATCTATCTTATTTTTGTCTGTCCTTTGTTGAAAGCTGGCATTCAATGTGTGGTCCTAATCTAAGAGAGCTCTTGGTTTTAAGTTATTTCATTATTCACACAATAAAAAAAAAAATCATGGAGCACCCACTATGTGCCAAGCAGGCATTGTTTTAGGAGTTGGGGAAACAGCAGTAAATGGTTCTCATGGAGCTCACATCCTAGGACAGACAATAAACAAGCAAGTCATTATTATTGTTGATGTCTGCATAGATAGGTCTGGGAAAATGCCATCCAACGCGTTTATTAATATAGCAGTTGAAAGAGTCTGTAGGAAGAGGGGTTAGAGATTGATGAAAGGAGGGCAGAAAGTCAACAACTGTTGAAACAGTGATGGGGAGATGGACGTTCATCATTCCGTTTTCTGTACTTTGGTACATTTTGAAAATTTCTAATTAAAAAATGCTAGTGGCATAGTAGTGGCTCATTGTCTTGGAAGGTTTTCTTCTTTTGACTAGACTGCAGTTTCCAATTGTCTCCAGGATGATTTTATTTTTTCCCCTCTCACTAGGGGTTGGGGGACTATTATCCACAAAATGCCCTGGAGAAAAGAACCTGTCTGTGGAAGCGGCCGTTCTCAGTAAAACCGAAGAGTCCATGCACAGTGTGGTATGGGCCAGGTGTGAAATGATGATATTGGGCAATCACTGTTCACTTTCTTAGATGTGGCAGCAGCACGGTGATTTTTACGAGCACATCCACCTCTTTTCTCCGTTGAGATGCAAATTGAAGTACTGAGTCTATTGTTTACTTTAAAATACTTACCCCATATATCCAATAAAGCTGACAAGAGTTAATCTAGATGAGAATATTCATGTTATTTTTCTCCACTTTGTTGAACAGTATCTTTTTTTATAAAAGGCTTACAATTTTACCTTTTTTTTTAGTACTGCTATAAATATTTCATTACTGTAATGGGACGAAGGCTCCCTCCCTTCTGCCCCAGGAGAGAGGCCCGCCTGCCCTCGCTACCTTCAGTCTCCTCAGACTCCTCCGCGACTTCCAGTGGCTCCACTTTCAAAGGCTCCAGCTTGCCCGCCATTTTCCAACGCGAAGCTTGCACGGGTACGCCTTGTAACATGATGGGTTAAAAAAAAAAAACAAACACCACGCGAGGGCGAAAGGCCCTGCAACGCGCATGCGTGCAGTGCGCGTTTACCCATCAGTAGACCAGGGTGAGGAGCCATGGTCCAGGCAAACAGAGCGCGCCAAGCCCCTGAGCAACAGTTAGCGCGCATGCGTACACCACGAGCGAAAAGGAGGGCAGAATTAGGGTCTTAGTCGGTTGGAGAGTGTTGTGCACACACATACAAAACTGTAGGGAGGTCTCTCCCTCTCCAGGTTGCCTGTGTTGTGCAAGTTGTGCAAGGCTGGGACAAACGTGCATGTGCTCTGTAGTGGTGCACAAGAGTTTGAGTTCCTTTCTGTTCACACACTGAACAGCCTATGCGAGGTTAGTTATCTCCATTTCACGGATGAGTAGAATGAGCCTTAGAAGCCAAGTGCACATCCTGTGTAGAAATTCTGGATTTAAGCCACTGGGGGAAGTCAGGGACTTTGTCCTGGTTTACATAGACAGGGAGACCCTGAAGGGTACATTTTCGTTCATATTAGCAGCAGCCAGCGTTGATGGTCATTTTGGACAGGGTACAGATGAAGTGCATGAAGGGCAAAGAAATGTCCCTGTGGGGACGGGTTTCCAGCCTTTCATGTAAAGTTTTTCTTTAAAATATCCTCAGGCTGGTTCCAAGCACAGGCTGGCCCTGTACTCCCAGTTCCAGAATCCCTGTGGGCCACCCAAAGAGACCTTGGGCAGCTCTGGACACTCAGGGCTGAGATCCCCTCGCAGAGGCAGACTCCATGCAGTACAGAAGGGGTGGTGCCCAGGATAGGAGGAGGCAGCCCCTGACAGATGTCTGAACATCATCAAAGTGGAGAAGGTGAGGCAGAGAGAGGGGAAGAGGTTTTCCTAAGGATTTCCCCAGAGGTGGAGGTGCATGAGGGGGCTGGGGAAGCAGCCTGCTCACTGTGTGCAGTCGTGCTGCCACCCATCTCTCATTTGTGGGCAGACCCTCAGATCTTGCCCCTTTGTCCAGGGAGACAGGGACCAGCCACAGACACCACCACTAACGCCCCTGCCGCCCCACCCATGCCCCATTTCCAGGGTGGAGACAGAAGGTAAAAGCCAAAGGTGGTCCTTGCCAGCACTTCCCAATCTGGGATCTCCACCTCTCAAGGGCCAGTGAACAAGCCATTATGGGAAGCCTGGTCCGCAGAGGCAGCTGGGGCTGCTGGGGGTGTGGAGTACTTGGGTGGGTAACGAATAAAGAGCCGATCCTCTTCCTTCTTCACCCAGCGCAGGAGTTTGGTCACTACCAAGATGGCACCTGCCTTGGTCACCAGGGGGCTGAGGCAGGTATAGAGCTCAAATTTGGAAGTCACCTGTGGGTTTGAGAGGAGACAGAGTCAGCTGGGCCGGAGCTGGCCATGCCCAATTGTGTCCCCTCACCCTAGCCCCATGCCTATCTCCTGTCTGGACAATGCACTGGTACCAGCTCCACCTGGTGCCGCCTGGCCACTGTGCTAAAGCAAGTAAGTTGACATTATTGTGTCATGGGTGGGCCTGGGGTTTGCAGATGGGCCAAAGGATCAGCTAGATCTGGTGGCTTCAATTGGGTGACGCTGGCTGTATGTGTGTGTGTGTATTCTCTCTGGACCTTAGTTTGCTCATCTATAGACTGGGCATAACAACAAGAGTGCTTAACATTTATTGAGCAATTGTGGCATACAAGGTCCTCTTCTAAGCTCCACATACCTATGTTTTCATCCGCTGTAGCCTGGGCAAAATATGAGGATTATTTCACTTTAATCCTCACACCAATTTGGGAGACTTAACCAGGTCACACCTTTCTGCACCACCTCTCACTGCTCTTCACCTCGCTCCCTCTGTTCCAGCTATTCTAGCTTCTCCTTGCTGCTCCTCAAATACAACCAGGCTCAATCCCACTTCACAGCGTTTGCTCAGTCCTTTCCCTCTGCCAGGTGTACACTTCCTCCAGATACCCACATGGTCCACTGCCTCCCCTCCTACTTAGATGCCATCTCTTCAGTGAGGCATCCCCTGCCCACCCAATTTAAACTCCTGGGTCTACCATATCTTGATTGTGAAACACCATTCTCCACTAAAAGGTACAAGGGCTCCTTGGACAGATGGCTGATTTCAGGACTAGTACAGAGAAAGTACAAGATGAGCTTGGAATGTCTTGTGCCAGAAAGTAAGGAGTGTTCGAGCAGTGATGAGGATGTGTCAAAAAGACACAGGGACCAGCCTGACGAAATCACAGCTCCCACAGGCTAAATCAGAGGCAATCTGAGCATAAAAGTAAATGACAGAAAAGGCTTTTACCCCACTGAATAAAAGAAAAATCCATGAGACCATACTGATATAAAATTTAAAACTCTACAAACAAATAGGAAGAGAAGTTCTTCCATTTAGAAGAAATGCAACCAATAAATGTGGTAGGAACGATGGAGTTGGAAAAATCACCGTCTGGTAAACACCAGAGTAATAATGGCTGAAGGCAAAAATCATTAATGCTTATTAAAATTAGTGAATGAAAGACAGAACACTGATGTAATCACCACAAGACATTCACTAGTTACGAAGGGGAAAATTACTAACTCTGTGGTGGAGAAAATGGGCAGACACCATCTTAACTAAGTGATCACAGATAACAGCGTCAACAGTGGGGCAAACTGACATCGTGGGCCTCCTGATATGATACAGAGAAGGGCATATCACTTCTGTGATATTCTTGCCAAAAATGCATGACCTCAATTTAGTCATGATAAAATACTAGAAAAACCCAAGTTGAGGAACATTCTACAAACTAACTGGCTGGTACTCTTTAAAAGTGCCAAGGTCACAAAAGACAAAAAAGACCAACTGTTCCAGAATAAATGAGACTAAGGAGACACAATAAATAAATCCAACATGTGATCCTGGACCAGTAAAAGGACATTGGTGGGACAATTGGTGAAATCTGAATGAAGTCTGTAGATTAGATGTTACTGTACTGATATTAATTTCCCGATTTTGGTAAGTTCCTGTGGTTATGTTAACATATAGAGAAACTAGGTGAAGAACCTATTTATAGTAATCCTTTGCACTATTTTGCAACTTCTTTGTAGGTCTAACATTGCTTGAAAAGTAAAGTTAAAAAAATTTTAAATAAAATCCTCAGCCTAGAACGATGCCTGATACACAGAGGCGTGCAATGAATGATTTAATAAATGTGTGCTAAATGGCAGAGCCTGGGAGAAGGTGCTGTTTCCAACGGGGTCATCTTGACCAAACTCCCTGAATAGCTGACCTTTAATAGACTGATGGGAAGTGATGACAGGAGCCCGGAAGAGACCCTAGGGAAGGATACCCCAGGTGGAAGGCACAGCATGGGACCAAGCCTGTAGTGTTCAAGGAGTGCCAGGGACTTAAGAGTCCAAACTGAACTGGTGCCTGCAGACACATGGGCGGGGCTTATGGGAATTCGGCAGGCACAGTGATGGTTGTTAATGGAGCCTGTGGAAAGTTGAAGACACTGTATTATTTGCTAATGGGGGAAGAACAAACAGAAAGATGGGGCTAATGGAGAGGTGTAGACACTGTGATCAATCCTCATGGGTTTCAAAGACACATGTGTAATGGCAGGGACAAGCATTGGAAGCAAAGGCGTGGTGTGCTTGATGGAGGCTGTTACAGCCAGAGGGGATACAGTGGAGGGAGAAGAGGCTTGAAGTGGGGAATTAACTCCTGCAGAGCCCTCCCCAACTCACCCAGGCCAGCAGCGTCTCCTTCTCAGCCACGTGATAAATGAGTCGCAGGGGCCGGGAGGTGCTATGGAGGCGCGCGTGCAGGCGGTGGTATAGGTCTGACAGGCGCTGCCGCTCCTCCTCTCTGCTGTACGGGGCCTCTAGCTCAGGGCTGCAGTGATGGAGGGAGGTAGGGGACAAGGTCAGTCTAGGGCTTTCTCGGCAGGCCCATCTCCCCTCAGTCAAGGGAGTTCAATTAAGTCAGGGAGCTGAGCCTCCCCCATTAGACTGGAGGAGTCTCGGTGGTTTGAGGCCCAGCTTCCCCATCAAACTAGGGAATTCCTAGAATACTGGGGCCCTCTTCTCCATTAGAATAAAGGATTCCTTGATATTGGTGGTCAAGCCTCCCACATCAGACAGACACCCATTCCATTCCATCTTTCTAGAGCACAGTTGGCTCTCTCTCCAAGGTGAGGTCTATGCAGTGCTAAACTTTCCACTTAGATAAGCCTTCCTGCCTGGCCGGTTGCTCATAGGGTAACTATTGCCCACCTGGTAAACTGGGGCAGCTGGCGGTGATGGTCAGGGATGTCCAGCGGCTTATAGAGGAAGTGCCGGAGTCCAGGTGCCCCCACTGCCTGCACACTGTAGGCAGGGGCACTGGCTGATGAGGCATTAGAGAAGCTGGCAGCCTCCCGGAGGGCACGCATGGCACCAAGGGTGTGCATGCCGTCTTCAACCAAGCGCCGGCAGGTGGCCATGTCATGGAACGCCTCAGGGTCGGTGCCAAGCAGCAGCAGGCACACAGGCATGGCATCCAGGCGGGCCACGTAGGCATAGAAGAAACCATCGGGGTTGAAGCGGGGCAGGCACACAGGTGCCCACGCTTCTCCTGCTGCGAAGGCCGGTGCACCCACCCAGTCGAGCAGCAACTGCAGGTCAGCTGGGTCCAGCCTGCACTCGGCCAGCACAGTGCGCTCCTGGGCTGCTGTCACCAGTCGACCGCCAACCGCCAGCACTGACAGTGCCAGACCAGGTGCTGTGCATCGTCGTAGGAGTGCACCCAGTGCTTCCCGCAGCGGGCGAGCGAGGGGCACACAGCGCACAGCGCCCAGCAGCAGGGCACCTGGGTCCCGCTCCATACTGTCCAAAAGCCGGTCCAGTGTGCGCTCCGAGCCGGCCAGCAGGCGGCGGAGGTCGTAGTTCTGCTTGCGTGCGAAGATGCGGGCCACGCTTGCGCGCGTCAACGTGCTCACGATCTGTGCGTGCACAGCGAGCAGCTCCCCGCGCAGCTGGGATGCTGACTGAGGAGTCCTTGACACAGCCACCAGCAGCAGTGGGCCCTGCTGTAGGAACACCAGCTTGTGGTCCTCTGGGAGAGGGAAGGGTTGGGGCAGGGGGTAGAAATGGGTCAGTAGTGACCAGAGGGTGTCAGGTGGGGCTCTTCCACCCTTCCCCCCAACACACAAACCTCTAGCCCGAGCTCACATGGTCACTCGATGGACAGTTGGACTAGGGTAAGGACAAGCTGGGGGAGTTTGGACATTTGTAGAGATGTGATGGGATGGTCATGGAATCAGGTTAGACACACAGCATGAAGCGGGGGAAGATGGAGCAAGGACTGACAGAGAGCCAGAAAGGCACTCAAGTCACACTTTGAGAACAACAAGTAAGTATCCAGTCGTTCACTTAAATCCGTGAGTTAATCATTCAGAACCCAGCAGGCCAGACAGATGGAACCACCCAACACCCAGACACCTAGCCAGCCATCCACACATACTGACTCACCCATGGCTGGCTGGGTAGTCCCCCAGGCTACAGACAGACAGACAGACCTACAGCTAGCCAGACATATTCCCAATCACCATACCATCCTGCCTCGTGCTCCTTTGCTCACCAGCATAGATGGCGCGGATGGCATCTCCTGCACTCTGCACGAAGGACACCAAGGCTGTCATCACACCCATGGTAGTCGACAGTGCCTCCACACTACCGTACCTCGAGTAGATGGGCTTGCCTGCCTCGCTCAGCACAAACACGTGCTTCCGCTTGCTGCGCCAGTCCTCGTCACTGGGGTCCCCGCCCTGGCCCCCAGAGCCACTCTCGGGGCCACCCATGGGACTATTCTCAGAGGCTGCAGGACTCCAGAGCCCACAGGTGCATGATGGGGCCTCCAACTGTGGCAGTGGTGACAGCAGGTCAGGTGGCTGTTCCTTGGTCTCAGGTCCTGAAAGGGAACCCCTGGTGGGTCATCTGCCTGTGGACTTCCACTAACTCCATGTGCCCAGGGACCCACAAAATTCCTACCAGATCTCCAATGACCCCTGATACCGAAATAGACCTCCAGCGTATCTCCTCTGCCCCTCAGTGATGTCCACATGATTCCCCTAAAATCCCAATAATCTAATCTCTCATTCTCATTATTGAACCCCCTATGTCCCTAGAGGCCAATTATTCTTTCAATAACTGCTATTCCCAACTCTTCAAAGCACCCCATTGCCTCTGAATGACCACTATTAATATATTCATCTTCAATGAGCCCACATTAATACCTCTGACCTCTTATTTATTCTCCTGATATCTACTCACCCCTCAATGACCATCATTACCTCTACCAATATTTGGGTCTTTGATGGCTCCCCCTATCCTAATCCCTTATTTATTCTCATTGATGTCCACTGATCCCTAATAACCCCATTGACTCTCCTGGTCACCCATTTATATTCTTGGTGATGACCATTAATTCTCCCAGTGACTGCCATGAATATCCACTAACACCCTGATCTTCAGGACTCCCCCAATTCCCTCTTTACTCCCACTATTGTTCACTAATATTCCAATGACTCCACATTAACATCACTAATACCTGGGTTTTCCAACACTTAATGATTGCTCTGACCCACAATCTATTCTACTCCATGTCCACTCCATCCCCACCATGACCACCATTAACCTTCACTAATATCCAAGACCTCCAGCGACCTCAACTTTATTGTATTCTCCCTTCTCCCTAGTGACCACTATTAATCTCCACTAACACCCAGGACTTCAGTGACCTCCACTGACTCCCCTGACCCCTCTTGTTCTCAATGATAGCCATCTCCTCCTTACAATAACCACCACTTTATATACCAACACACAGGACTTTAATAATGACCAACATTGTTCTTCCCCATAACCATCAATAACAGTCACCAATGAAACCCATGACTTCATTGCCCCCTACTGATTCCCCTGACACCTCTCCCATTTATTCCAGTTGATGTCCACTGATCTCCTAAAGACAACCATTATTATCCATTGGCAACTATGTGTCAACAGTTTTCCCATAGAATCTCAATGACCTCATATTCCCTCATTCTCTCATTCACATTCACTGACTTCCCACGTCCTCAATTAACTGGTCCCCAATTACCTCCTCCCAATACCTGCCATTACTTGCCAATAATTCCTAAGTTCTCAAAGATTCCCCCATCCCCCCACCACTATTTATGCTCAGTGATGTCTACTAATCCTTCCCAATGACCCCATTAACATCCACTAATTTCAAAGTGGTCAATGAGCACTGATTCCCCAATGATTCCCATTGATTCTCCACCAAATACCTTCACACATCCACCCAGGTCTTCAAAAACCCTCCTACTGGTCCTTTGACTTCTCTAATAATCTCACTGACATCCACTGCCTCCCAACCAAGGATCACCATAATATCCACTAACATCTGGTTTCTTAAAGACTCTCTCCAACAACTCACCATTAACTCCTCAATGATGTAAACACTGAGTGCCCATTGGCCCCCAATGATCCCCTTTCCCACCTCAATGATTTAAATAACACCCTAAATAATCCCCCTTTGCTCCCATTAACTTTCTTTTGGCCATTGATTTACCTAAACATCCTAAATCCCTAACGCCCCTCTCTGACCCCAACTGACCCCTTTTTGATTCCTCAAAGATCTAAACTCACAAGTCCCCAGTGAACATTCATTGACACCCACTGATTTACTCTTCATTCCTCAATGATTTGAACTAAACCATGAGTTCACAATGACCTCCTACTGACGCTGCTATGGCTAAAGCTACTTCCTGAGTCCCCAAAGACTCCTCATTGGTCCCCTACTGACATCCTCCAACAATGACACTCTCTAGGGATTCCCTTCAAGACCCTAGTGAGGGGGCAGGCATACCTGTTTCCTCCAGGCCCCCATCTTCGGGATCCGGCGAGCCCTCGTGAACATCTCCACCGTTTCCAGCCTCCTCACTGGGGAACTGCGTGTCCTCCACGTCCTCCGCGTCCCCAGGGGCTGGGGCAGCAGCGTCTCCACCGGCCTCCATCTGCACATCCCTGTAGGGGAAAGGAACTGAGATTGACGGGCAGCGAAAGAAACTTTTTTAAAGCCTTTACTGAGCCTGGCCCCCTTGGGCACACTCCTAGGGCTCGTTTCCCCTCGGGTTTCAACAGGACGAGACATTCAAACACATGACCAAATACTTGCAACCTTCAACACGTTTGGAAAAGGGAGGCTCTGCTGAGCCTCAGCAAATAAATATACATAAACACCTGTTTTAACCCCGTATCTCAACTGGCCGGGTAGCATTACTTCCCGCAGCTGCAGTAGCATGACACTTCCGGGTGCAGCTGCTGTCTTGCCACACTTCCGGGTGCGACGCCGCTCTGAAGACACTTCCGGTTGCAGAGCTTGATTCCCTCCCCGCAGCGCCCGACCCCTCCCTCCCGCCGCCCACCGGTTTTCCCTCACCGTTCAGATGGCGCGCGCCACTCCCGGATCTACGTAGGTCTGGTTGGGAACCCAGTGAGACCCCTCTGCACTCCTTCCCGCAGCACTGGCTCCCTCGGCTAACGGAGGCCTGGCGGGCCCACTTCTCGTACTGAAGACTGTCGGCGTGAGGGGGGCGCGGCTCAGGTTCAGCCAATCCGGAGTACGGAGGGCGGCACTGCCTCCCTTAGGCCCAATCAGGAGACGCCGACTCCTTACGTCATGATAGGTACCCGTGCCCGACCAATAGACGTGCTCCCCAGAACTGAGGCGTCTTCACCCTCCCTTATCCACCAGCAGGGTTGAGGGAGAAGTGGAATAGAGTCTGGGCAGAGAGGGAATGCTTGACGGACAGTCGCCGCTTCCAATCGGAGTGCCGTGCGCAGCCTGGCCTGCCTATGGGACCTGGCTGCTAAATCGAGAGGCGGGCTTCTCCAAAGAGGGAGTATTCAGCCAGGCAAAAGGCTCTGCGGCCTGTGGAAAAAGGGGACCGCGAGGTGTGAACATGCTCATGGAGCCGGGGAATGAGTTTTCGAAGGCAGTGTGCAGACTGACCAGGGCTTGCCCCGATGGGCAAAAGGCCAAGCTGACCTCACTTCCGAAGAGAGATCTCTGTGGGCGGAGCTATGCAGATTAGGAGCCCAGGCGAAAACCAGGGGCAAGTGGGCATGGCTTCGAGAATCTTCTGAGTCCTCGTTGGTTGAGGAAAATGCCCCTCTGGCCTCTGCGCACCTCCATTGGCTGATCTTCTCATCCCGGGTGGCGTCAGGCGGTCTTAGCCACAATTTTGGAGAGAGGGCGAGCGCGGGTTTGCGCACGCCTACTCTAAACTCTCCTTCTCCTTTGCTCTAAATGTCTCTGCCTGCGACTCCCTGTCTAACTCTGAGTCTCTTTCTCTCTCTGTCTCTGGGTGTCTCTCTGCGTCTGCATTTCTGTCTCTCTTCCTGTGTCTGTGTCTGTGTCTCTATATGCCCTCCTCCTTGTCCCTTCAGCTCCGTCTCTGTGTCTTTCTCTAGATCTTTGTGTCTGTCAATTGTTCTTTAGTTCTCTGTCCTCCAGTATCTCGCTTTCTCCCTCTTCCTCTTCGTCGCTCTCACATTGCTCTTTCTTGGTTTCTGGCTTCCCACCCTCTCCCACTGCCTAGCCACGTGGCGCCCGCCCGGAGCCCGCGGGGCAAAGCCCCTGAGGACCGAAGGAGTGGATCCCCCCCAGTGCCATTGCCCCGCAGGATTTTCATTTACATTGGAGAATTTTAGGAGGAATAGACTCTGATTACTCTCTCCTCGGGAGATTGAGGAGTAAACTCTTCCATCCCTTGACAACAGGGGTTCCCTGAATTGTGACTCCCCTCCCCTCAGCGTGCTCTGCTAAATTCCATGGTCCTTGTCACGTCAGCAAGAATATCCTTTTTCATGAATCAACATCACCAGGTAAACAAACCAACTCTTCCCACATTCATGTTCCCACCAAAATACAAGATATTAAAAAACAGCTCTGGCCAAAAGAATGGAGTGAGTCTCCGGAGTCCAGTGAATCCTGATGAAATAGGAAGACACTGGATTTACATAAATATAAGTACTTTTCAATCCTCATTACAGAGGATCAAAGCAACTGAAGGGCGTTTGAGTTCATGTGTATGACTGCTAAGGAGAATACTTGTGCTTACTTCCCAAAGCGGGCATCCCCTTTGGGGTGAGTTGATCCATCTCCGGATCCTTGCCATCTCACTGTCTGCATGAACACTTCCGTACTGGGCCCCACTCACAAGCCCAGGAAAGAGTCCCTTTCCATGCACATTTTCTTTCTTGAGGTCACTAGAACATTATATTCCTAGCACTGAACAACTATATGTAGTTCTATATTTCCCCCAGGATGTCTTGAGCCTCTGGAACTGACAATTCATAAACCACTAGGAACTTGTCTATGCCTATCCTGATACATTGTGATGACCCTCACATTGCGGGATTTTTTTCCTTCTAGATTTCCTGAATGCTAGAAATTGAACTTGCATATATTCAGTGGGAATTGGGGTGGGAAGAGGAACACAACTATGAGCAGAAGCAAGATAACTTGCAGTGTATTTGTGTCATTGTGTAGTTGTGACTGCCTCCCTCAGATGTCCCTGCAGTTCAGGAACATTTGCTGCCTTCATGTCCCTCTTACCTGTCCTGTCTTGCTGTTCCTTGTTCCTTCTCCCTTTTCTGTGCCCCCTCACCTTGTTCCACGTCTTTCTTCTCTGATTTGGAATGCTGCTCCCTGCTCCTACTTTTTGTTCCCTGCCGCATCATGCTGTTCTCTGCTCTATTTCTTCAGTCCTTGCTCCCTCACTCTGTGCTTTGCCCCTTCTGTCTTTACCTTGTCACTCTTCTGGTCTGTGATCCCCTACTCTTATTATCTTTTCCAAATTGGGTTGGGAACAGGAATTGGGAGAAGAGGAATGATGATCTTAGCTTCATTTATCGCATTCTTCAAATAGACTTCCACAGTGGGAGGATTAGATGCTTTCTGAGACACATAGTTGTGAATGGAACATCCCCAGCCTTGCATTCATCAAATGCAATAATTGAATAAAGTCAGCACCTGCCTACCTTATTGGAACTAATCAATATAAATGGAACCACAAATGCAGAGCCTTCTGCGCTCCATCTATGTCACTCAACAGGGGTCTAGCCCCATTCCCAAACCTACCATCCTCCCCAAGCCAAACTGCTCTCTTCAAATTTCTAACATCCTCAAATCTACCAATTAAACCAAACCCTTAAACACAAAGTCATCAACCTCCATAAAATATGCAATGTCTCCAATTCTAAAACATCCCCAAACACCATGCCTCCCCAAATATGATAACCTCTCCCAAACCACATCCTCACCATGCCTAACAATGTTCCCCAAACTCTTCAAACCCAAGAAAATGTCCAAAACACTTAATCATCCCAAATACCTCAATATCCATGAACCTATCTACATCTCTAAAGTTGCCAACTTCTACAAATCTGCAACCTTCCAAAAAATACAAACCTCTAAAACAAACACACAGAAACCTCAATCTCCCCAAACTCACCATTGTCCCATGACCATCAAGCTCCTCAAGCCCAACAATATCCCATGTCCATCAACTGCCCCAAATCCACCAATATCCCTTGGCCATTCATCCTCTCCAAACCTGCAGACTTCCTGAAGACACCACACTGCTCGAATTTACCCCCTTGCTCAAACACATCAAACTCTCCAAACCTCTATCCTCCCCCAAGGCATTAATATTTCCAAACTTTCCAAGCTCCTCAAATCCCAGCTTCTCCATGATGCTCGAATCCCCATGTCTATTTAACTCCCCAAAGCCACCAATCTCATTAACTTGGAGTTTATCAAACCCTGATTCAATCCACCAGATTCCTCAGCCCACAAAATGGCTAATGTCTTTAAAATTCTCCAAATACTCTCTCGTCCCCTAATCCCACGTCCTCCACAAAGCCAAAATCTTCAAGTCTATCAACATCTCCAAACCCACAGTCACTCTCAATCTCCTGTCTTCCTCAAATAAACATATCCAAACTTCCCCAAAATATGAACTCTCCAACTTCTCAAAACCACTGACCTCTCCAAGCAAGCGACCCTCCCTAGCAGACAAAACTGCCCACACACTAGTCCCCACAATTCTACCAGATTACAGAGGTCACCAGCCTTTCCAAACCATCCCACCGCCCCAGGACTGTCAAGTAGTGTCAGTTTTTTGAGGTGCTCTCCATGGACTGTCTTTTGCTCTGGGTGCTCATAAGAGGGGCTGTGAACGTAAAAAAACTTCACACAGATGTACACCCATCACACGTACAAATTTCTTTATATAGTTTATATATCAATAAACTTTAAAAAGTTCCTGGACTTAAAAAAGCTATCCAGAAACACCATTGGTACCTTCATTCAATTCTTCTTGTATACGCTTGACCTCTTCTTCATCCAGCAACACAGCCATGTGTCTGTTCCTTCTTACCTGGAGGCACATTGTATCTCCTCACTGGGAGCAATAAAACTCTGGGATAAGACCACAGTGGGGCATGGCATGACCATTCCTTAATGTTCTTTCAAATGTAAAGATCTCTGTGGGTTTGGGTCCAGTCTTTTGTGCAGGGCCCAGTCCTAGGTTGAACCCTTTATCTCCACAGAGAGTACACACAAGCCTGGACAGTTGGGCCTGACAAGTGACAGCCGTCCAAGGGGTAAGGCCAGGCCAAGTGTCAGTGTCAGGATTGTGGTGATTTTTTTCCCAACATGCCTGTGGCATTCCTCTATCTGTCTGACCAGGGAGTGGGGTGGGGAGATTGATCTCCTGTGTAGTGATAAGGGATGTGGAAGCTGCTAGTATGTGGAAGATGGGTCAGAAGAAAGAAGAGGAGGCCTCCATCACATAGACAGTTTTAAAGCTAAATCTAAACTCCTCTCCCATAAGAGAGCCTGACCTGACCTAGGACCAACCTACTGTCTGGCATCCTGAGGTTAGGGTAGAGTGGGTGCATAGACACGATTTCTGCCCTGTGTGTAATCTCATGACTAGTCCTGGATAGGCACTGGGTTGGGGAGAGCCTGGGGCAGACCATCCGTGGGATGTATGCCTAGCTCTGAGAGGAGGGCCTGGTCAGGACCATAAGCTTTGCCCTGCGTGTGATCTCCAATGAGCACCAGCCAGTTCTCTCTTTCCTTTTTTTTTTTTTTTTGCCTTAGGCTTAAATAAGGTAAAACCTCATTTATAAAGCTTTGCTATTTATTGCTGCAATTTGATTCTAATAAATATTAATGCTAGTAATTTTTGGTGTTCAGAATAATGGCTTCCTAAAAATGCCTGCATCCCAATCCCCTGGACCTCCGAATATACGACCTAACTTGGTGAATGGGACTTTGTAGATGTGCTTAGGTTAAGGGACTTGAGTTGAGGAGATTTGCCCTGGAATATCCGGTGGCTCCATGTTATGACATGAGTCCTTAAAAGTGGAGAACATTTCCCGCAAATCAAAACTACACTAAGATATCACCTTACACCTGTTAGACTGGCAAAAACATCCAAATCCAAGAGCGACAAATGTTGGAGAGGTTGTGGAGAAAAAGGAACCCTCATACACTGTTGGTGGGAATGCAAACTGGTACAGCCACTATGGAAAACAGTATGGAGATTTCTCAAAAAGTTAAAAATAGAAATACCCTATGACTCAGCCATCCCATTACTGGGTATCTATCCTAAGAACCTGAAATCAGAAATCCCAAGAGTCCCTTGCACCCCTATGTTCATCGCAGCATTATTTACAATAGCCAAGACGTGGAACCAACCTGCATGCCCAGAAACTGATGATTGGATAAAGAAGATATGGTTTATATACACAATGGAATACTACTCAGCCATAAAAAAAAGACAAAATTGGCCCATTCACAGCAACGTGGATGGACCTCGAGGATATTATGTTAAGCGAAATAAGCCAGTCAGAGAAAGACGAACTCTATATGACTCCACTCATAGGTGGAAGTTAGTATATGGACAAGGAGATCTGATCGGTGGTTACCAGGGAAAAGGGGGGGGGGGTGGGGGGAGGGCACAAAGGGGGAAGTGGTGTACCCACAACATGACTAACAAAAATGTACAACTGAAATCTCACAAGGTTGTAATCTATCATAACATTAATAAAAAAATATAAAAAAATAAAAAGTGGAGAACATTTCCCAAATTGAATCGTAAATAGTTAGGAAAATGAAGTAAGAGCCAGAGGGATTCTACGTTGTTGCTTTCGAATATGCACAGAGGAGGCCAAGAGCCAAGGAATGTTGGCAGCCTCTGAAATTTCCTAAAGCCAGGCACAGATACTTCTTCAGAGCCTCCAGAAGGGAAGGTAGCATTGTTGATACCTCAATTTTAGCCCAGTGAGACTTTTGCTGCGGTTCTGACATACGGAAATATAAGATAATAAATTTGCATTATTTCTGTGGCTAAGGTTGTGGTATTATGTTATATACATAATAAGAGAAAACTAATGAAGAAATGAATGAAAACGATAATAATGGCAACAGGCATTGAGGGATTACCATGTACCAGACACACCTTTGTGTCTTATGTGTGCTTTACATTATTTAACACTGTTTTCCCACCATCTTGGTAGACAAAATTGTTCTCATATTACATTAAAGAATCTGAAGGACAGAGAGTGTAAATGTCCTTTCCCGAGGAAAGGCAGCCAGGAAGGAGTATATCTTAGATTTGATTCTAGGATAGTTTGAGACCTGGCTCCATTCTTCTCAACACTTTTCCTCTCAGGGTGATTAAACAGAAACTTGTTACAAGTCTCTAGTATCTATATTTTGTCCATGTTATATTTCATATACTGCTGGTGTCAATATATCAATCAATATTGATGTCAGAAGATCGGGTGAAAAGATGCAGCTTCAGGAGTTTGACAAGAGGAAGACAATGCCATCGATGCTTTCCCAGACTCATCTGCCCACAGCACAATGGCCTTGACTCTGCTGTGATTGAGAGAGCGAGGAGGGTCTCGGACATCCAACAAGTCCTGGTGAAATATCATGACTCTTTTCCCTCACCCCATCAAAGTTCTTCAGTTTCTTTTCTTTCACACACTTTCTCCTCAGATGATTAAAAGGCCTGAAGGACAGTATGATATCCTCAAATTAGCTAAGTCAGTGATTCTGTGTTCTAAAGCCAACAAGTTTAGCTTTCCAACAAAGATTTCCTCTCATAGAGCATGTTGACCCCTGCCATGTTTCCTGTTGTGTGAACTCTCAGAATGGACCCCTGCAGCTTAGGCCCCATGCATGCCCGAAGTCACACAGGAGGCCCCACTCCAAGAATTCCACCCACTGAGTTACTCTCTGGTGGTTCTATTTACATAAAACTAGCAGTTCTTGGCTCCTTCTGTACCTGCTTCAGGGGTTCTGAGCCTCTGGGACTGACCACCTATGACCTCCCAGCAGTGTGTGCTTGCCGGTGGACATCTGGACAAAGTGTACTGACTCTTTTGCTATTGAATCTGTTTCTGCCTGATGATTTGGATAGTAATAAATTACACTTGAGCAAGTGTGATATGATTTCTTGGGGAAAGGTCAACAAAGACCAGAAACAAGATTTTATTTTGAAAGAAACTATAGAGAAGAATGTAACTCCAGTTTAAGCAGCCTCTCAGCAGTTCCTGCAGCGAGGCCCTGTGGTCCATTTTCACTTCTTATCGTCTATTTCTTCTCCATTTCTTGCTCCCTTAACCTGAGCAATGCTCCTTCTCTTTGCTCTTGGCACATGCCCTGTGCTTTCATACCTGTCACATTTCTTTATTACAAATGGAGTAGGACTTAAGGAAGAAGGGATGGGGGGTCAGCTTGCTGAGGTTTTTCCACTTCCCAGATTGTTATATGACATAAGTCAGTATCATAATACAATGGTGCTGTTGGCCCTCTATCCTCCCTGATGGCTTGCTGTGCTCACATACTTGTACAAGACCAGTATTTGCATCTCCTGGTGTCACGCTTCGGCATATCCTCCAGTCCTCCATGTCATGCCATCTTGTGCATGTCCAAAGATCTCAAGCCCACAAGCTCCCAAAGAACACTTACTCATGCAGCCCGTGAGCCTCCCCAGGCATTTCAAATATTATCTTTATAGGTGTTATTCGTGACTTTCTCTTCAGCTGAGGGCTGCAATGAATGAGAGGTGCATTTGTCAAAATGTGTAGATGTGCACGTAATTCTTTATCTACATTATGCATCAATAAACTTAAGAAAATTCAAATATTAATAAACTACAAAGCATGTCAAAACCTCATCATGTTGACAGATTCTATTTTTACCTTCATTCAGTTCCTCTTCCCATCGCATTATTTTTATTTCTATAATTGCAATTAATGTTGCTTTAAAAATTTAGATGTTCTTGTAAAGTAGGGTTAGACGATTCATACTTTGAAGGTTTTTTAAATGTCAGAATTTTATTTGTAAAGCAGTGTTAAATACTGCTGCGTTTTTATTCCTAATAAATAGTACTGAAAGTAATATGTAGAAATAATAACAATAACTCCTAAAGATCTTCATTTCCTTTTCCCCAAAACCTGTGAATGTGTTATCTCACATGGCGGAAAGGACTTTGCGCATGTGATTAAGTCTGAAGATCGTCAGAAGGAAAATTTTTTCTGGGTTATCCAGGTTGGTCCAATCCTAAAATACAAGTCCTAAGACCAGAGAACCTTTCCTGGCTGTACTCAGAATTAATTTTAACAATGGAAGGAGGACATCAGAGTGATGATATGTTATTTGCTTTGAAGATGGAAGAAGGTGTCCAAGAGCCAAGGAATGACAGTGTCCTATAGAATCTTCAAAAATAAGGAAATAGATTCTCCCTTAGGACCTCCAGGGGGAAAGCGGTGATGTTGGCACCTTGATTTTAGCCTAGTTAGACCCATTTGGGACTTCTGAGTTACATAACTGTAATGTAAATAGATTTGTGTCACTTTAAGCTGCTATGATTGTGATGCCCTCTTACAGCAGTAAGAGGAGTGAATACGTAACGATTTTGGAGACTTATGAAAACAAAACATGAGCGATATGTATTGAGTCATTAGTGTGTGCCACGTACTTCTCCAAGTGCTTAAATTTTAATACTGTATTTTGAGGAACAGAGATGATAAATATCCTGATCTTGGATGCCACAGTGTGGGAGGAACGTATCTCCGACTTGATCCTAGGGTAGTTTGAGGCTGACTTCATTCATTTCAACATTGTTCTTCTCAGGGTGATTAAAGAAGAACTTCTGGGGAATCTTGAACACGTGTTTCCATGTTCTATCAATATTATATTGATACTTTGATGGTGGCAATGTCAGCAGGCTCACATGAAGCAGATCAGGTCATAAGGTCTGAGGCTGGTGGGCATGGACATAGAATGCTTATAGAAGATTCATTAATCTTCAACTTGCATCTGATTTTCCTACAACTCAGGCTAAGAATGTCAATAAAATTAAATGGGAAAAAAGCTTAGAAAAAACATAATTCCTCGTCCTGAGTAAGTGAATCATGGCTGCCTCTGTTCTATAGCTTGATTCCTGCTCCCAACTTGTCCTACCTGCCTCAAGTTTTCTGCCTGAAGGAAGACACAAAATATCTACAGTTGTGGTATATTGATCCATGGTGTGGCTAGGGTTTACTGTAATCACTAAAAGGGTCAAGTTTCCTTCCTTTCCTTTGTGTGTGGCTAACACAGGATTTGACATTTTCCTGTTTATCAAAGGGTCCTACTTGGTTTTCCAGGGCATGGTGTGGGAATTCCCATGCCAAGAATGGTGCCCACCATTCATGGAAGGAAAGAGGAATGATGATCTAAGAGTTCCCTTTGGAAGTAAAAGTGCATGTAGCTAAGAAAAGATGATGATCTGAAAGTCTGATTAAGAAACTCTTAAAGCCCCAGCTACTTCCATCTGTTTCCTCTTCCTCACTTTGCTATATGGCCAGAGCTTGATCTGTAGAAGGATTTAGAGTGAGAGGTGTGGCTCATAGGCCCATGAATGTCCAGGCCACACCCTCCTGAGGATGATTATCCACTCTTGAGCTTTGGCTCTCTGCAGAAGCTTCCAGACTGGCAAAGGTAGGTAGGAACTCAGTGTGAGTTCTACCATTAGTCTCTGGGGAAACACTCCATTTCCCCCAGGGCCACAGAAATTGAGGCTGGTACATGTTTTGACAAAATTCGCCCTATCTTAGACATTAGTGGGTGGAATGGAGTAAGTTTTGCTGTGAGAGAGTTGTAATTTACCTCTCCTTCATGCCTTTTAGGTCTCCACCATGGAATGCACCCTCCTGCTGACCTCTGCTGTGGTGATGTCCCTGTTTGTCACCCCTGCTGTACAGGATTGTAATTGCTTCCAGGATCACCTTCAAACTATTTACTGCAACTCAGACGTTGGTATGCCTGGATGGACCCAAGAAGAGCCACCACCATGGGTCCCATGGGGATTCTCACCCGAGGTTACTGGAGGGCAAAAAATCTCCTCCTCTAAAAGGTGGCTAGACAGGGAAACTCATTGGTTTCCATAAACTCTGTCCCTTGGAGGCTTGGATATCGGTGAATGAGGAGAAACTTGAATGCCTAAACATGAGGAGGGGCAGAGTTTTTCCTGACTATTTTTTTCTTACCCACAGTCTTTGTTGGTAAATACCTGAGAATCCTCGATCTTAGCACATCCAAGCTGCTTTATGATATCACCATTGTCCAGGTAAATCCAGCATCTCCTCCCCAGATTCATCTTCCCACAGACACACAAGACCCTGGACCTTGCTGCGGCGGGAGGAGTGAGGAGGTCTCAGAAGTGCAGTGGGTCCTGGTGATGTAGCAAGCCCACAGTCCACCACCCCCTCAGAGCTCCTCCTTTCCAAATGACTTTCCTGCTTTCTTCTCACAGATGATCAAGGGCCCTGCACCCTTGCAATTTTTTGAATATGCATCAATTTTTGCCTGTAGTCATGTCCATTCGAAGATGTTATATTCTAACGACGAGTATCTCATATGGGGTGAGTTGACCTAACCCAAGCCCCGTGTCCACTTAGCCCCTGCATGGACTCCTTGACATGAGACACATTCGTGAAGATGATGACACAGTAACTCCTGCCCCAAAGCCTCTCCCCATGGAATTTTCCACAGGATACTCTGTCCTCTGACTTGGCTGAATCTATACCTGCCTGGGGGTGTCACGAGACTCTGAGACTTTGGTCTATGGACCAAAGCATATCCCTGTCTGTGGACATCTGGACGTATTGTGTTGATCTTTTTGTTATAGTATCTCTTCTTTTCAGGTCCTCTGATTAATAAAAATCAACTAAATGTGACAGAGTGTGATATCATGCCTTGGGAGAACATCAGTGAACACCAGAAACAAGGTCTCTTCACATACTATAAGGCAGGATGTAACTGCACTGTGAGTAGTCCTCTCAGCTGTTCCCACAGCTGAGGATTGGTTGGTTATTTCTCTTTTCCTACTGTCTGCTTCACGTCTTTGCCTCTTGCTCCCCCAACCTGAAACTTCCTCTTCTCTATTTAGATCAGCTCTCTGTTCTCTGGCACCTCCCACGCTTCTTTCTAATGGGATGGAACTGAGAACCGGGAGGAAAAGTGATGAGCTTTGCTACGATTTCTCCACTCTCCAGATACTGCCCAAGAAAGAAAGAGCTTCAATTGGTGAACCAGTCCGGGCATGCCTTTGGGACAACTCCTACCTCAAACCCATGGAGTACTCACACTTTTACAATACCGGTGCCTGCATCCCTGTGTCTCCTTTGGTTTGCCAATGGAAAAATATAAGTGAGCCCAACTAACATCTCTCTTTATTTCTCCCGTGTCTTGTCATCTCATGCATTTCCAAATATCTGCCCAAAGACCAGGAGACTCATGAAGAACACCATTCTCGTAAAGCTCACAAAACACTCCAAGCGTTTTAGTTATCATCTTTTTAGGATGTTCTTCAAAGGCTGTTTCGTCATCAGAGTGCTGCAATGAGGGGTGTGTAAGCTTTGTCCAGATCCATAGACATGGGCATTTATGATGTGCACATATTTTGTTATGTAGTTTCTGCATCAAATATCAATAAACTCCAAAGAAATGGCTGCATCCTTATCCTGTTTACAGATCCTTTCGGCACCTATAATTCTTCTTCTCTCCTCCCTGGGCTCTTCTTCATTGAGGAATAACTTCCATAACCATGCTCCTTGTTACCCTGAAGCATGCTGTCTCTCATTCTGCTTCTCCCTTAACGGCATAAGACATGGGGACTAAAGAAGGTGCTAGATACAGAGATCTCTGAGAACTGACTAGACAGGTCACGTTATAAAACTTCCTTAAAGATCTTTGGGATGTAAAAATACCTATGGGTTGGGGTCCAGGGAGAGGACTGAATGTGTGCAAGGCAGAGTCTTAGGTTGTCCCTGTACCTCCCCAGAAAATACATACAAGCCTGAACAATTGGTCCTGGGCAGTCTGAGGACCAGAGCCAGGCCTAGTGTGCCCTCCACAGGTCTGTGACATCCCTCGTTGTGTCTGGCCCTGAGATTGGAACTGGAGGATTGGCTTCCTATGTAGTGGTCAGAGGATAAGGATGCTGTTAGTGCAGGACAAATGGGTCGTGAGAAAGCAAATGAGGCCTCTATCACATAGACATATTTAAGGTTGAGTCCAAGTTCTTCTCTCATAATAGCATGGAAACTGACCCAGGGTGAAGCTTCTGTAGGGACAGCGCTAGGTGTAAGATAGAGTAGGTACATATTCACAATCACCCACCTGTGTGTAATCTCATGACTAGTCCTGGATATGCACTGAGTAGGGGAGCAGGGGGCAGACCATCCCTGGAACGTCTGTCCAGTCCAGAGGGGATGGCCCAGTTGAGACCACAGGCTTTATCCTCTGTGTGACCTTCAGAGAGTTCCTGCCTGTCTATTGGCTTGTACCTGGTGAAAGCCATCATTGTCACCACAGCCCCTTCTCTATTCCTTACTGTAAAATGGAGGTGCTCTTCTTCCATTATTCATTTGCATTATGATACCATGTAGCAATAATTAGTGCCACACTAGAAAGTCCTGTTACGCTCTGTCATCACGTGGATGTAGGGATAAATATGATGCTTTATTGACATTATTGTCTTTTCAATTTTTATAATTCTAATTAATAGTATTTAAATGTGCAGATGTTCTTGTAGAGTAGGGTAAGAAAATCCTTACAGCACATGAGTTTTTATGAGTTTTAAATTAGTTAGAACCCTCGTTGTAGAGCAGTGCTAATTACTGGTATAATTTTATTCCTCATAAGTAATAGCGACAGTAATGTGAGGGAAGCAGAATAATGGCCAATAATGGCCCTTGAAGATGTCCAAATCTTATTTCCTAGAACCTGTGAATGTTACCTCATGAGGCAGGACAGCCTTTGCAGATATAAGCAAGCTTAAGGATATTAAGAATGGGAGATTTTTCTGGACAACCTGCATTGGTGCCATCTCGAGGGATCCTACAAGGGATGGTGTAACTGAGCTGTAAGGAGCCCCCTCAGCTGTTCCTGAACTCCAGGGCCTGTTGCTTATTTTTTTCTTCTCATTGTCTGTGTTCTCTACCTGTTTTTTTGCTCCCTAAATCTGAAACTGATCCTTTTATAGACTACTTGGATCTGCTTTCTGATCTCTAGCACCTGCCACACTTCTGTTTTCTAAATGGGTTGGTACCCAGGACTGGGAAGGCTGGTGAGCTCCACTAGGCATGGCTTCTCCACTCCCTAGGCAAAGCATAACTCTTCCATGATTCCTGGCTAAGACATAATTCAATTCTGCCTGGCTTGACACATACAGTCCTCATACATGTGGAGACCAGCACCACCATGTCCCCTGGTTTCTGCAAATGGGTAATATAAATAAGGCTATCCAGCATATCCCTCCATTTCTTGTGGGACAAGCCTTCCAATGAAGATTCAAAAGACCCACCCAAAGACCACAAAACTCCCAAAGAACTCGTTGCTCAAGAAGCTCATAACCACCTCCAAACATTTCAAATTTCGTCATTCTTGGAGTGCTGTACAAAGACTATATCTTGATCTGGGTGCTGCGAAAGAAGTGTGTATCCTTTGTCAAAATGTGTAGACGTGCATTTCGAATGTGAACAGATTTCTTTATTTCTATTATGCATCAATAGATTTCTAAAAAAATCAAGCATCAATAAACTACAAAAAATGAGAGAAAACTCACCCTTGTAAGATCCTATCTGCTCCTTCATTCAAAGCCTGTTTTATGCCGTCATACTCTCCTTCATCCAATAATTCCATCCTTAACCGTGTTCCTTCTTATCTTGAAGCAGGGTCGCTCTCACCCACTGAGGGCATAAATCCTGGGCCTAAAGAAGGTGTTGGATCCAGAGATCTCTTGGATTCTACCAGACAATACATGTCATGAAACTTTCGTAAGGGTATTTGGGATGTAGAAAGGACAGTGGTGGTGTCAAGGAAGGGGCCTTTGGATGTGTGGAGGGACAGAGTTCTAGGTGGGCCCTCTATGATCCCAGGGGATACATACAGGCCTGGACAGTGGGCCTGAGAAGTGAATGCAGCCTGAGGGGCAAGGTCAGGACAAATGTGTGTATGTGTTTCAAGGGTATGGTAGTTTTTCCTCAACATGCCTGTGACATCCTTCCATGTGACCGGCCCTGGGAGAGGAGTGAGGAGATCAAGCTCCTGTGTAAGGATAAGGGATGTGAAGGCTGCCAGTGAAGGGCAGATGGGTCAAAAGAAAACAGAGGAGGCCCCCATCACTTGGACAATCTTAAATCTAAATTCAGACTCTGCTCTGACCCAGGGTGAGGCTGCTGTATGGCCATCCTGGGGTTAGGGTGGAATGAGGTACATAGACACAATCACTGCCCTGTGTGTAATCTCATGACTAGTCTTGGAGAGGCACTGGGTAGGGGAGAACCTGGGGCAGACCATCCATGGAGTGTCTGCACAGCCCTGAGAGGAGGGCCTGGGTGGGACCATAGGCTTTGCCCTGTGTCACCTCCACAGATCACCTTCCAGTGCATGGGTTTGTGCCTGGTGAAAGACATCACTGTCAGGACAGCACCTTTTTGGTTTCCTCATGTGAAATGGTGCCCTTCTCATTGTTCATTTGCATTATGCTGCCTTTGTAGCAGTAGTTAGTATCACTTTTTGACAATCTTGTTGTGCTCTGCCATCAACTGTGAAATAAGCAGAAATGTGATGCCTCATTGACATTATAATTATTTTTTACCAACATAATTGCAATTAGTACTGCTATAAACAGGAAGATGTTTTATAAAATAGAGTTAGATAATCCATATTTTAAAGTATTTTTTGAGAGACCTAAAAGAGGTGTAACCTCATTTATAGCAGAATATTAATTATTGTTACCATATAATAACTACAGTATTTATTTTAAGTAAATTAACAAAAGTAATACTAGAGTCACATTTATTATGTGCTGGACACTGCTCCATGCCCTTCATATTTTTAATAGTTTAATTATTTAGTAATTATGTAATTACTCATAACTATCTTGGAAGTAAAAATTATTCCCATTTTAAATGCAGAACCATAAGGAACACAGGTGATACCCTAGATTTGATCCTAGGGTAGTTTGAGGTTGACTTCTATTCTTTTTGATACTGTTTCTTACAGAAACTTGTTACAAGTTTCTAGTATCTATGATTCATCCATATCACATTGATACAATGTTGGTGATGAAGCCAGCAAGGTCAGCTGAGAAGACGCACTTTCATAAGTTCAACTTGAGCAAGGTAAATCCTTTAAGGCTTCCCCAAACTCGTATCCCCAAGACACCCCCCACCTTGACTCTGCTGTCGCTGAGGGTGCGTGGAGGGTCTCAGGTCTCCAGCAGGTCCTGTTGAAATAACAAGACTCTGGCCTCTCACCCCACAGAATCTCTTCAGGCCAGCTTCATGAATTCCTTTTCTCCTCATAGAGGATCAAAAGCTTTGAAAGAACATTTGCTATCTTCTAATTAGCTACATCAGTGATTCTGTGTGAGAACACCAATGAGGCAGAATACCCCGGCAAAGATTTCCTCACATGGGATATTGACCCATACCAATACCCTTCCCCTGCAGGAATCCCTCTACATGGCTTCCATTCACAGATCTGGTAACACAGAATCCTTCACATCAGGCGCTCTGCTCTGAGTTGTCCTCAGGACATTGTGCTGGCAGAATGTGCAGTCTTTATGGATTCTTTATCTGCCTCAGGGTGTGCTGAGCCTCTGAAACTGCCCACTGTAAACCATGTGTGTCCTTTTGTGGGTCTATCCAGGCACGTTGTGCTGGCTCTAATGGCGTACCATGTGTTCCCTCAAAGTTATCTGCATAACAAGGAACTATATTTTAATATGTGCCATATGGATTCCTAGGAGGTGCTCCTTTTTGAGCAAAACCAATGCTTCCTGGTGGGGTAAAGGTAGGAGGGAACTGTGCCTTAAGCATCCCCCAAAGCTGTTCCTGCAGCTCTCAGACTGTCACTTATGTTCTCTCCCCATTCCCTGCTGCTTTTCCATCTTCCCGTTCCCTGCTTTCTCTTCATCTCCCTGGATTCTCTCACTGGCCCTGCACTCTCTCCTCTTACCCAGTGCCACTCATCATCCCAATCTCTTTGACCATGTTTCCTGATCTCTCTCTCTGCTTTCTGATCCCATTGCAATCTGTGCATCTGTTGTCTGTTCTTTCTCCCTGTTCCTCTCCACCTTACTCTCAACCTGTCACCATCTCCCTGCTCTGTGGCTTCACGGTGGCTTCATTTCATCCTCTCAATACCTGATTCACTTCTCTTCTCTAATTAGAGGAGACTACAGTAACGGAGAGCAAAGGAGAACTGATTTTGCTGTACTTTGAGTCCTGTGGATAGATTTCAAAACTCATATGGGTTGCTGCTTTCCTGAATTCCTGCCCTGTCTATGGGCTCTGTCTGCTGGAAAACATTGAGTTCATTCATTTGTCCATGATCAGTTCCTGCCCACCCTCTCTACCTGGGCACTGTGAATGGGACTACATAAATAAGAGCCTCATGCATTTCACTCCGCCTCACTCAACTGGTGAGTTGTCTTAATCCCTAGGCTTAAAAACACTCCCTGAGCCCATCAACATTCCTAAACACCTTAAGACTCCAGGATGCACCAATCTTCCCAAACACACCATTCTCACAAATCCCATCAGCCTCCTCCAAACCCTGAAAGCTCACCAAGCATAGGAATCCTTATCTGTGCTTGGGCACTTGTTTTGTTCTGTTTCTTCATCTGAGTGCTGCAGGTGCATGGGTGTGCAGACTTTGTTACAATTCATGGAGCTGTATGCCTATGATATCCACACATTTCCTCATATAGTTTAGGCATCAACATAATATAATAAACAAATACCCAGGTTGACAAACCTCCTCTCTGCTTCTTCATCCTATTTTACTTTGCCACTTTGAGTTCTCCTTCATCTGCAAGTCACATTCCTGACCCTGTTTTTTCCTTAATCTCAAGTACAGTCTACGACCTTATCCCGCTGAAAGTATAAAATCTGGAGTTAGAAAAGGTGCCAGATCCAGACTGCTCTGGGGTGAGGAAACTTGTTGCATCTTGTGAACCTCCCTGAAAGATTGCGGAACCCAGGAGTCACCTGGATGGGGGAGACAGGGAGGATACTGGCCTCTTTGGAGGGTTGAGTGCTTATCTGACCCCTAAACCCTACAAGGTCTTGGCCAAGCACAGGAGATGGACTTGAGACGGAAGTGTAGTGTAAGGAGTAGGGCTGTGCCTCATAGATGTCATCGGCAGCTTGACTCTTTTTCTCTGATGAGCCTATGAGGCTGGCTCCCACTCCAAGGCAGGGTAGGGCTATGGATCATGAGGTAATGGACAGGCCTGTGGAAAAGGGCACAATGCATGGGGAAAGTTTCCTGTGACATCCTCTTATCTAGAATCTGATTATTCCCTGAATCTCAATGACCCAACATATCTCTTCTTGGTCTCTTGCTCTCAGAGCCATTTTGGAGAACTACACAGCTCAAGACAGGGAGCACTTACATTGGGAGTTCACGAGTCATCGTGGCAGACTAGATGAGCCAAACAAGACCAAGACTGTCAAACCGTATCTCCTCCAAAACACCATGGGGACTTGGAGAGGCCCAGGGGTGCAGTTTATCAAGTGAATTTATTTCTGATGTGCGTGGTCTCCTGCCATGGACAGAGAAGGTCACGGGAAATGGTTATGGCCTGAGTTCACAGTCCAAAAGGAGGTTCTGGGCCATTGATGTCTGACCAGCCTATGACCTCTAACCCAATGCCTGCTTAGCCCTGGGCCTTCCCAGAGCTGGGAAGAATCTAGGGGTCTGGCTTTAGATGGGTGTGTCCAGAATATATGAAGGCATGGTGACTGCTTCCTGACCTGTAATTGTCCACTCATTAAGTCCTTGATTCAATCTACACATTTCCTTGCTTGACTTGTGCTCTTCTGTGACCCCTGCACACTGGCTCTCCAGTGGTCAAGGAGTCCTGAGACTTTTTAGGGAGTCAACAAGCTGTAGTGCAGGCCAGATGAGCTAGTTAAGGCCTCAAAGACTTAGATAAGAGGAAGCTTGCTTCTCTCCCCCATCCCATGAGGAGGCATGGACTGGCCTTGGTAATGGCTTGGGCATAGCCACCCCAGTAGTTTGGAGTAGGAGCCATGAGCATTGATCATTGACCTGTGTGTAACCCTCCAGTGAGGGCCTGACAGGTCTTGGACATTCTTAAGATAGAGGTGAAACCATTAATGTTGCACGTGATTGGCCTAGCCTAGGACCTGGTTGGTTCATAACTGGCCTTAGATCTTTGTGTGACCTCCCACAGAGGTCTACTCAAGGCTTTCGCAGGACCTGCTGTGTGGTTACATAAATAGTTGAGATCTCTGTTCTCTTCCATCAAATGGAATGATTCTGATAATTCAGTAGTTTGTGTAAGAGACTACACCAGAGGAGCTTCATCCATTCCTGGCCTTGACCTAGATGATGAGATTCTGGATTTTTGAGCTAATCTTTCAATGGAATGAGAATTTGGGGGACCATGGGAAGGGCTGAGAGTATTTTACCTGTGGAGGTGTGGTGATTTGGGGTGCTGGAAGGTGAACTGTATCAAACAGCCTTTAAGATATCCTCCAATTATTCCTGCCTCTTGGTATTCATACTTTGTGTAAACCCTTCCATTTAAGTATGTACTGGATTTAATGACTCAGTTCTGAGGCATAAAATATGGTAGAATGATGGGATGTCTTTTGTTCGGTTATAAAGACTGCATCTTCTTTCTTGGACAAACTCTTTTGATTTCCTTTCTCTCTCTTGCTCTAGGAGAAGCCAGCTGCCATGTCATGAGGTAGATGAAGAGGGTCTCAAGGCAAAAAACTGAGGTCTATCAAGAGCCAAGTAAGTTAGCTAGGGGGCAGATCCTTCTACAGTTGAGTCTTGAGATGACTGTAGTCCTGGTTTTCACCTTGATTGCAGCCTCACAGAACACCCTAAGCCATAATCACCAAAGCTAAGAAAGAGAATTTTGAAACATACTTAACTAAATTTGAAAATTTATGCTCTTTGAAAGGCACTGTTAAAAGAATGAAAGATGAGCCACAGTTTGGGGAAAAAAATTACATATCTAATAAGGGACTTTATCCTGAAAATATAAAGACCTCTCAAATCTCAACAAGAGAATGAATAACCAAATACAAAATTGGTGAAAACTGAACAACTACTATATCAAGGAACTTATATGGTAAATGAGTATATAAAAGATGCTCAACTAGTTAGTCATTGGCAAAATGCAAATTAAAACCACAAAAAGATACCACTGCATACCAATTAGAATGTATAAAATTAAAAAGTAATGAAATTTTTGGGCCAGGCCTAGTGACCTAGTAGTTAAGTTTGGCATGCTCAGCTTTGGAGGCCCAGGTTCAGTTCCCGGGTGTGAACCTACACCACTTGTCTGTCAGCAGCCATCTGGTGGCGGTTCACACACAAAAAGAGGAAGATTGGCAGTGGACATTAGCTCAGGGCAAATCTTCCTCAGCAAAACAAACAAAGAAACAAACAAAAACCAGCTCTGGCTGATGGGGTTGGGTGAGTTCCTGGAGCCCAACAAATTCTCATGAGATATCAAGACTCTAGACTCCCATAAACAGCTTTGTATTAATTATGGATTGCTGCTGTAGCAATTGACCACAAACTTAGTGGCTTAAAACAATACAAATTTATTTTCTTACAGTCCTATAGGTTAGGAATCCAACATGGGTCTCACCAGGCTAAAACTCGAAGTGTCAGTGAGTCTGTTCTTTTCGGGAGGTTCTAGGGCAGAATCTGTTTCCTCACCTTTTCTAGCTGCTACCAACTTCCTGCATTCTGTGGGTCATGGTCTTCTTCCTCCGCTTCCAAAGTTGGCAGTGTTGCATCTCTCTGACCATTCTTCTGTAGCCACATTTACTTTTCTGACTGAGGACCAGGAAAGGTTCTCTACTTTCCAAGATTCACAAGATTAAACTGGACCCACTCAGATAATCCAGAATAATCTCCCCAAATCAATGTCCTTAAATTGAATCACACCTGCAAAGTCCCTTTTGCTATGTAAGGTAACATAGTCACAGGTTCTTGGGATCAGGATGTGGACATCTTGGGGGGGAGGGGCATTATTCTGCCTTCCTGCTATGGACCAAATTATGTCCCCTCCACCCCAAATTCGTATGTTGAAGCCATAACCCCCAATGTGACAGTATTTGGACATGGGACCTTTGGGAGATAATTAGGTTTAGAGGGTCAGAAACGACTCTACAGAGTTAGTCCAGGCAAGTCACTAAACAAACAAAGAAATAAAATCCAGCAACCACAACCACCTACCAAGAAAGAGCAGAATTCAAAGTTGGTACAATATACTATCTAAAATCCCAGTTTTTCAATAATGCATGCAAAGAAAAAGGAAGGTATGCCTTTGTGCAGGAAAAAATTCTCAATAGAATTGCTCTCTGAGGAGGCTGAGATATTGGACTTAGCAGAAAAGGACTTCAAAACAGGAGTTATAAATATGCTTTAAAAACTAATGGAAACCATATTTAAAAAATTAAAGAAAATACAATTCCATAACTCATATAATAGATAAGAAAAATAAATAGAAATTATAAATATGAACCAACAGGAATATCAAGAGTTAAAAAATTACAATAACTGATATGGGTAATTCATTAGAGGTGTTCAACAGCAGATTTGAGCCAGCAGAAGGAAGAATCTGCAAAACTGAAGACAGATCAATAGAGATTGTCCAATTGGGGAACAGAAAGATAAAAGAATGCAGAGAAATGAACAAATCCTAAAAGACCCTTGGGAAACCATTAAACATATTATATTAAACATACAATGCTTGTCCCAGAAAGAGAAGGGAGAGAGAAAGAGGCAGACAAATTTAATGGATGTGAGCTCCTCAAATTTGAGAAAAAGTATTAATATGTGTATTTAAGAAGGTCAACAAATTTCAAATAGCTTAAACGCAAAGATATCTACATCTAGATCCTGTGGACAAGGTGCATCCAGCCTAGGCCACTGTTCTGAAGTGCCTGCCTTTGGCAATCATGGCTGAGACACTCCACAAAGTTTCTGCTGGGCTCTCAAGCTCCTTGGGGGATAAGTAGTCCACTGCATTTTATTGTCTTCTTTTGGGCATATCCATCAGGGAAATACAGGTTGATGATGGGTTCACAAATCAATTGGAATCATTCTTCTTAGTCACCTTTACACTGGGTACCAACTCTACCCACCCTTGGATTCCTTTAATTTTGTTTACTCTTTTTAGGGCTTTTTACAATTTTGTTTTTATGTTGTAACTTTTTTAATGAACTTTTAATTTTGGAATAATTTCAGATTCATAGAAAAGTTGGAAATTTATTATGGAGTTTCTGTGTACCTTTCACCCAGTTTCTCCAAGGTTAACATCTTCCGTAACCATGGTATATTTGTCAAAACTATGAAATTAGTATTGATACCATACTAAGAGCTAAACTATAAACATTTTTTTAAAGTGCTAGTTCTTTTTTTTATTGTGGTAACATTGGTTTACAACATTATATGAATTTTGGGTGTACATCATTATATTTTGATTTCTGTGTAGATCATATCATGTTCACCATCCAAAGACTAATTACAATCCATCACCATACACATGTGCCTAATCACCCCTTTCACCCTCCTCCCTCCCTGCTACCCACCTGGTAACCACTAATCTCTGCCTCTATGTGTTTGTTTGTTGTTGTTTTTATTTTCTATTTATAAGTGAGATCATATGTATTTGCCTTTCTCCCTCTGACTTTTATTTCGCTTAGCATAATACCCTCAAGGTCCATCCATATTGTCGCAAATGGCCAGATTTCATCCTTTTTCTGTTTGAGTAGTATTCCATTGTGTATATATACCACATCTTCTTTATCCATTTGTCCCTTGATGGGCACCTAGGTTGCTTCCAAGTCTTGGCTATTGTGAATAATGCTGCAGTGAACATAGGGGTACATATATCTTTACACATTTGTGTTTTGATGTTCTTTGGATAAAGACCCAGCAGCAGAACAGCTGCATTGTATGGTAGTAAACTACAAACTTCATTCGTGTCAGATAATTCTTGCCCCCAAATCTTTTTTACTTCCCTGACCAAAGCCAGGATAACAGATTACCCATGTGCCATTAGTCTTCTATATTATGTGGCAGATTTCTATCTTTCCTAGTTTTTCATGATCTTGAGAGTTTTGAAGAGTACTAATCAGGTACTCTTTTTTGTAGAATGCCCCTGATTGTTGGTTTTTCTGATGTTTTCTATTGGTTAGATTTGGATTACAGGTTTTTGAGAAGAATACCACTGAAGGGTATTCTCCTTCTCATTGCATCATATCAGGTGATGCCTGATATCATATGAATTATCACCTGATGATATTCACTTTGATCACTTGGTTAAGAAGATGTCTGCTAGGTTTCTCTGCCATGCAGTCACTGTTTTTACCTTTCCATACTTTTCATGCTTTTATTTGGAAGTGGGTAAATCACTAATTTCAGCCTACACCCAAAGAAGAGGAAGTGAAGTCCTGGGTGGATATCTATGTATGTTATTTGGAATTCTTTTATAGGAAAGATTTGCCTCTTCTTCTCATTTATTTCTTTATTCAGTCTTTTATCTACATCCGTATGATTATAGATATTTATTTTATTCTTTTGGGGTATAATCCTATACAATCATGTATTTTGGGAAATTATTCCAGTTTTAGCCTTTTGAGCTCTTTTAGATCAACTCCTGTGTCTTTTTGGTATATCTGTAACTTTTATTTATTTATTTAAAAATTGTCCATCCTTATAGACTATGTTTACGGGGCGGGGGGATGGGGGATGGAAAGAGCTTGGTTAAAGAGTACAAACTGTCTGTTATAAGATGAATAAGCTCTAGGGATCGAATGTATAGTTAACAATATAGTTAACAATATCGTATACTTGAAATTTGTTAAGAGAGTAGATATTAAGTGTTTTCACCATACCAAAAAAAGATAACTATATGAGATGAAAGATGTACTAGGTTAGCTTGCCTGTGATAATCATTTTACAATGTATATGTATATCAAAGCATCATGCCGAAAACCTCAAATGTATACATTTTTTATTAACTATATCTCAGTAAGGGTGGGAAAAAATTGTACATCCTTGATTGATGGCACTAGATGATGTCCCAGGATCACTTTGCATTTTCCCTGCTTCAGCCCTGGGATCAGCCATTTCTCCAAGGCGCTGCACTCTTTGTCACATCCTACCAAATCCTTTCCTAACCCAGGGCCTCCCAAGGGCTCCCCACAGTCAATACCTAGGAAAAAGTCCTAATATATCAAGCCAGGGACATGCTGAGCCTGCCAGTAAAGTAAGAACAATATCTCAATATAATGGTAGCGCCTAGATGTCACGAACTGGCAAGAGCCTCGGAGTGGACACAGGACCAGAATCTGAGGTTGCTGGCCAAGTGGTACATATTGAAGATTACATTTGGATGGGGGTCCCGAAGGATATAGGATTTAACACCATGGCAGGAACTGCATTAGATGGTGTGGACATGTTTCCACATGGAATGACTAAAGTACTTAAGGGAGAAATGCCAGAATCACTATGGCGGACAGTAGAAGTAGGAAGCATAGACCCATAGAAGTAGGCATGTTAGAGTGGATAAACTCCATAAGACCAGGTAATTTTTCCCCCATGCATCTGAGGGTTGTTATGAGGCCTTGAAGTGCTTTTGAGCAATACCTGAGACTTTTCTGACCTGCTCTCCTATGCTGACTTCTAAGTCAGATGAAACAGAGATGAACAACTTGCATCAGCTGTTCAGGTAGCCCCCACGCTGGTTTGAACAGACACCTACAATAAGATCTCCTCTGTTCCTTCCTGATTCAGGCACCAGGGTGCCTCTCTGGGAATGCAGGTTGCTACTGCTTTAAAACCACTGCATGGCTGGGGAGGGGTGGAACAAGGCAAGTGAAATCACCAAATAACTTTCCTATGATTTTGAAGTCACATTTTTTTTTCTTGATTCAGCATTTGCTTGATTGCTATAAGTTGTTGATTGTTTTGCAGAGTTCTGATAAAACGGGTTCTGACATAGTCTGCTTGTTTTGTGATGTGTCTGTGAGGAGATGAGAGCTTGGAGCTGGCTACGCTGCCATTTTGCTGACATTACTTCTCCAGATATAGGTTTTTAAATACCATTCTCTGGTTTAAAAAAATATAGGCTTTGCAAACTGGTGCAGAAGCCAACCTGAAATTGCTCCCAACAGGCAAAGTTGGAACAATTTGAGCAAATACCCAAATAATAATAGTACTGGATTATAACTCAAGAAACAAAATAAATATCCACGAGTCCACAATAATATAGATGAATAATCGAATAAATAAATAGATAGGGGAAAAGGGGTGGATCTTCCTTACAGAACTTGAATTAATTCCAATTACCTTCTCTCCCCTGGAATGTGGGCTGGATTCAGTGACTCACTTCCAAAAGAGGGTATAGGAAAGGAATGTGAAAAGTGGCTTTACAGTGGTTGACATCACCAGAGAGATGTGCAGAGATAATGCATCCCTGATGTGACTTGAGAAGGGCACTTGTTTGTGGTGCTTTTTTCCATAAAAGCCATAACCTCAGCCTAATAATGAGAATACAGGAGACAAACAAAAATTGAGAGACATGGTACAAAATACATGAACAATACTCTTTAAATTTTCTAAGCTATGGAAAACAAAGAAGGACTAAGAGACTGTCACAGATCAGGGGGAGGCATAGGAGATATGGTGACTAAATGCTGTGATATTCTATATTAGATTCTGGCACAGCAAAAGGACATCAGTAGAGAAACTGATAAAATCTGAATAGAGTCTGGCATTCAGTTAATGATACTGTACCCAAGCTAATTTTTCAGTTTTGACAAATGTACCCTGGTTATGTAAGATGTTCTCATTAAGGCAAACCAGGTGAAGGGTATAAAAAATTCTATGTATCATCTTAGAATATTTTCTGCAAATCTAAATTTATTCTAAAATCAAAAATTGAATAGAATAAAAAATAGAGAACACACTGTTTCTGACGGACTCTGGAAAAGTTCGATGTTGATAAATTATGTTAAAAGGATCAGTTCAATCAGCTCCCCCGAACATTCGTTGTTCACACCTCATTTATGCTGTAAATCCTCTTCAGTTCCAACTTGCATCTTATAGTGTTTAGGGTACTTTGTTTTGCTTTCTGAAATGTTTTAAAGTAGTCAAATTTATTAATGACTGCCTTCATATATTGTACCTTATGTATCTTGAAGTCCTAAAGATTCTCCTTTGTGTCATCATGAAAGTTTAGAAGTTTTGTGCTGTGGGAATTAGAATATCCTCCCCTCTCTCACCCAGTGATTCTTGCTTCAGCAAAGCATCTAGCAAGGCTTCAGAGAATGTCAGGTGGAGTTTGATCCTGGGTCTCTCCGGATCCACTTCTTCATCTAGGCTCTGCTTTGCTTTGGATGGAGTGAGGAGATAGGAATTTTGGAAGGAGAAGGGTTAGGGTCAGGCTTGAGGTTGCTGTATGAATAAGAGCTAAAAGGTGAATAAAGAATTCAGAGGATCAAGGGTATTTGTCATCAGGGTGGCGTTTGTCACCCTGAGATTTATTTTATTTTTGTAAATTTTATTGATGCATATACTACTGGCAGAAAGTGAACAAAAATTAAGTGTGCAACTAAATAAACTTTCATAAAGTTATCCCAGCTTGTCACCACATCAAGGAACCGAACACTATAACCCAAGCAGTCCTTGGGTTCAGAGTTGTAAACGGACTGGCTGGAGGAGTCTTTGGAGTGAAAGTGAAGTGGTCGAGGGGAGCTTCTGCATTCAGAGTTGTTATTTGTGGACTGGATGGAAGAAGGGTCATTGGATTTAGAATTGGGTGGGTTGGTGGGATCATTGGATGGGATGGTGGACTGGTGTCCAGAGGGGTTATCAGATGGGGAGGAATTGTTGGAATTCAGGTTGTAAGCGGGCAGGTATGTATCAGGATTCATCACTGGAGGGGGACCATTAGGCTACACCTCAACTTGCCTCCGTGAACAGTGATCAGATTCTGAGGGGCCACACATGGAAGATATGGACTGGCTTCCTTCCCATATACTATAGTCACAGTCTCTTTGTTTCCACACACACTCTGTGAAACCAGGTTGAAGGCAGGGGCATACAGACAGCGGAGGCAGGGTTGAACCTAGGGGTGGAGGGAGATACAGGACTTGTTGCCACTCTTTTCCCACCTCTAGTTCACAAGCCCCATCCTGAAAAGACAAGGGCAGCAGGGGTCTGAATACAAGTAGAGGCTAAGGGGGGACAGTGAGAGGTGCCAGGGAACAGGAAGGAAGCAGAGGGGAGGCCAGGGAGCAGGAAGGAAGTGGGGGGGGGGGCAGGGAACAGGAAGGAGGCAGGGAGGAGGCCAGGAAACAGGAAGGAAGCAGGCGAAGAGGGCAGGAACAGGAAAGAGGCAGTGGGGACACCAGAAAACAGGAAGAGGGTGAGGGAGCAGAGGTCATTGAGAGAGGGAGACAACAGGCAGGAAGATCTAGGAACAAGGAAATGGGACAAGGACCAGTGCCTGGGCTGCAGAGAAAAAATACTAAGGAGGACACTCACTTGACAGCTGCATCCCATTCTGTATGCGGCCTGGAAACCTAATCTCTGCTCTGTGGTGAGCCGGTACCAGAAATAAACCAGATGACATCTTGTGAAGTGCAGTTTCCCCCTCCTCAGATAGCCTGCAGTGATCAGAGAGCATGGCCTGAGAGTCAGCAGAGTGTGTATGGATGTCCCTGGGAAGGACATGCTATGGGCCCTAGGTAGTCAGCCCCAGAGGATCTGGAAACCCTGAGGCTGGTCCCGTCAGCCATGAATGATGGTCTAGCATTTGCCCAGATCGTGGAGAGGGGGCCCTTGGTCCTTGTTGGTGTAGAGTTGCAGAAGTAGAGTGCTCCATTCACGGGGAGTAGCAAGGTTGAGGGCCTGTCCATGGACGGGGCGCTCACCTGTGATGAGTAATTGTGATTGTTGAGTAGGCCTCAGTTCATAACCACAGTCCTCACAATGGATGGGCAAAAGGGATATTGGGTCTCTGGAGTTCCAAGGGAGTGTTGAGTACGTCGTGGAGAGAAGAAACGGGGACGGAATCTTATGTCTTCACTATAAGTTGTTAGATACCAGGGACCATCAAACTCCCTCAGAAGGAGCAATTTGGAGAGATTTTTTTTTATAAGAGTGGAAATGGAAAAGGAAAAGGTATTGGATTTACCTCAGTGACGGTGATTTTGAAACCTCATTTATTTTTGGTGTTGTTCCAGTTCTAGTACATCAGCACCCAAGACTAAGAGGAGGAAGAAATGGATCAGGCGGCACACGGAGTTCATGGACTTAAGATTCCCTGCATCCCAAGTCTCCTGGAGACTGTTCAGATGCTACAGCTCTCTTACCGCTGCATTTTCAGATGTCCTCCCTCCCTGGTGAGTGTTGCTAGGCAACCTGCCCTTGAACTTCTCAGGTGTAAGTGGCTGGTACAAGGAGGGCAAGGAGAGACCAAAGAAAAAGGCAGACCACTCCAGATCGGTAGGTGGCAAGTTTGATCAGTAAGGGAACTTACTTGCGAGGCGTGTCTTGGGTGGTTGCAAGACAAGTAGATTTCCGCACCTGCCCACCAGAATCTTAAGAATATATATAGGCCTTAACTATGTTCATTCATTTACCTAGTCCAGGTAGTCTTAACACCACACTTCTTTCTCAAGGCTGTATCCTTGCAGCAGCTTCTGGGAGCAAGGAAGTCAAGCAGACTGCCCATTCCAAGGACAGGGGACGGGGTGGCGAGCCTCCAACTGCCTGGGTCCTGCTCATGGGTCCAACTGTTGGTCACGTCCTCTTGATGACCTCGCCCCAAAGTGAGGACCTGTGTGGTATCCCCCAGATTCACCAACATCTGGCTGGATCAAATACTGGAAATTTGCTAAAAGAACAGATTTCAGGTGATCTCATCACAAAACAACATGGTAGCTATGTGAGATGATATGTTAATCAGCTTGACTGTAGTAATCATTACACCACATGGATGTAGAGCAAATCATCATGTTGTACATCTTAAATAAATATAATTTTTATTTAAAAAAATCAGGGTGACTGGGGACAAAGCTTACACACTAGCATCCCCTGAGGGTGAGCCTGGAGGCTGCCATGAATGGTGCTTTAGCCTAAGATTGCTCCCTACTTTCTTCCCTCCCTATCTTGCTTCTACAACTCTCTTGTTGGTTGTGTCAGGAGCATATCCTTCACAAATAATGATAATTTGAATCTTTATCTTAAAATCTAATTTTAGAGAGTCTCAGATACAATGTACCTTTCCATTCATTCAAGTTGGTTTTTGTGTCTTCTGAGAATGTTTATAGTTCACATGTGTTTTGGAGCTTCTTATTTGTCAATATTTTTAAAACTTTTTGAAAATTACATGCACGTTTTAGTGCTTGACCACTTGGAAGGTAAATTGCAGACATTAAGATATTTCACCCCTGAATATATGCATCTCCTGAGAACTAGGATATTTTCATACACAGCCAAGAAATTGCAAGTTGATCCAATAAGCTTACTTAATATATAATCAGTTTTCAAAACTTTTTGTCAATCCAGTAATGACTTTACAGATGGATTTTTTTTTTCGAGGAAGATTAGCCCTGAGCTAATATCCACTTCCAATCCTCCTCTTCTTTTGCTGAGGAAGATTGGCCCTGAGCTAACATCTGTGCCCATGTTCCTCTACTTTATATGTGGGACGCCTGCCACAGCATGGCTTGATGAGTAGTGCTAAGTCTGCACCCGGGATCCGAACTGGCAAACACCCCAGCCGCCAAAGCAGAGCACGTGAACTTAACCACTGCGCCACTGGGCTGGCCCCCTACAGATAGATTTTTTTTTTTTTAAATCTGGGCGATCCACTCAATCATCACCCATTGTATTTAGTTATCACACCTCTTTAGACTTCTTTACTATGAAACAGTTCCTCAGTTCTTCTTTTTATTTCATTACTTCCACATTTTGGAACAGTTCAGTCAGCTTATTGTGTAGAAACTTCCTCCCTTTTGGTTTGTCTGATATCTCTTGTGATTAAACTCAGATTATGCATATTTTTAGTAATCAAAAACATTAATTAGGTAATGTGTGTCCTTGTGCTGGTCCTTTTGGGGTTACATTTGTGCCTAGTCATTCATTTACTTATTTATTTATTTACTTGTGATTGCTAACAGGGTATTTTCACTCCATTCTATCTTCTACTGGTTTATATAGGTATGTATCAAGCGTATTGATTTTTGTTTGTTGCTTCTATGATTTGCTATTTTAACAAATACTATGGTTGTTTGTAGTGACTTCTGATTATTCTTTTGGGTTTTCCACAATTATAATCTTATTCTTTGTTTTAGTTTATGGTGTAGGGCACAGCCAATCCCTCTTTCAGGGCTCAGGCATTTGGGAACGATGGGTGCTAACATCTTACATCTGAGTCAGTCTCAAGGAATTGCCCCTATTTGATAGAACTGCATCAGTCATGTGTATGTCTGCTTCCTGCAGGCAGCCTGTCTCTAATGACTGGTAGAGGTGGGGATATAAAAGCCCACAGACAATACATTACTGAAACTATATGCCCCATTCCTTCCTCACAGGCCCATACTCACTACCTAAAACCCAGACTCACTTGTCCTACAGACCCAAATTCTGACAGTAAAGACCTTCCATCGCCCACATACTGACTCTACAGCCTCCCATTACTGATCCTAGAGACCCCATCACTATATCCAGAGCTGATATATCAGCAAACTCACAGACTAGCATCACTACTACAGGAACCCAACCTCACTAACATAACGCCCCACACCCTGAGCCTCCAGACTCCATATCACAGACACCTCGTCTAAACATCCCTTACCCCATAGGCTGTGTACCATAGACAAAATGGATTCTGCATCTCAAATATTTCAACCTTTAATTCTAGACATTACTTGCAGAGACCATGTCATTAACTACAGGGAAACTCCACTTCTGATTCCATAGCCTTTCCATCACTCAGCCTCCAGCCTCACTCACTGACCCACAGCCTCTGGCTACTGAACCCACAGACACTCATCACTGATCCCACACACGTCCATCAGTGTCTTCGTGCACCACCATCAGCAACCCCAAAAGCCCTATCACTGACTCCACAAACCCATTTCCACACCCCACAGTTCAAGTGAGCTTTGTGGGCAAGGCCCCAGGTGGGCCAAGAAAGAAAAGAGGCATCAAAGACCCCACCATCTTTGCTCAAAGACTGTTGTCCTTCTCAAAAATGACCAGTAGATGGCAGAAAACCCCATGATTTTGATATGTAGACACGCTCCAAAGATTATAAAGCTTTGGGAGTCTAGAGTTTTTCTGAGGAAACCAGCTCACCTGCCTGGTAAATACTGAGAATTAGGGATTGTTGTGATATCAACAAATTTTCAATCAAGATATTGTCTTCTCAGCCCACTTCAGCCCACCACTTAAAACACAACTTACCCCGCTCCCGTGTGACCACTCCAAATCTGTACCTGTCTGAAGAGTTTTATGGTGAATCTCAACGATCTCATTAAAAGCCATTAACAGGAAATAATCTTTGAAAGCTTTATAAGAGTCTTGAGTGTGGTATTGCATGTTTCTCTGAGTTGCTAGAGTTTTGTTACTACAGTTTTCTGCATTACCATAGAGATTATTTAGCAACACAAAGTGAAGAATATGTAATGGCCACAGTGGTGCATGTAATATTTTTCAACAAGGGAAGAGGTCATCTGTCTCTGAAATTAAGATGATGGAGGCAGCCCTATATTTTCAGTAATAATAATGAGCTGATATTTATTCAGCACTTCCTATGTGCTGGGCACCGTACTAAGCACTTTATATTGGCAAATTTAATCCTAACAATAACCCTATGAAGTGATGGCTATTTAACTAAGAAAAATGTTCGCTGATACCCAGGGAATTCAAGCAATTTGCTCAAAGTCCTCCAATTAGAAAGATGCTCAGGCCCATTGTTTTCAATCTATTCATGCTACATGTAATTAACAATAAGGGGTTAGTATTGTTGGGGCTTTATGAATTCAGATGAAAAGTTATCCTTCTCTTGATCCTGTGAAACATGTGTTAAAATCTTCTCCTTACTAGATCTGGGAATCAGTTTTAGCTGTGTTACCATGAGTGAGTGTGACCATAAATGAGTTCCTAAGGGGCCATTGTGACAATATCTAGGCTGATGTTAGCAGAATATTTAAACCAGGACTGTCCTGCTGGCTCCAGGTTACATGATCCTTTTTAGAGCAATGGAGTGTTGTTGGTTTTTTTTGTTGTGAGGAAGATTGGCCTCTAGCTAACATCTGTGTCAATCTTCCTCTGTTTTATGTGGGATGCTACCACAGTGTGGCTGGATGAGTGGTGCTAGGTCCGTGGCCAGGGTCCGAACCTGAGAACACTGGGCTGCCGAAGTGGAGTGCAAGAACTTAACCACTACAACCCCAGGCTGGCTCCCAGTGGAGTGTTTAAATTACACATCCCAGCTGCTGCCAGGATCCAATTCAAGTCTATCCTCTCCCTCCCCCCCAGGCAAAACTTCACTCAATTCTTCCAAACCGAGGCGGTTCTCTGGTGGTACAGCTTGATGCTCAAGAGCTCTGTGCAACAACTCACCTTCAGCACCCTTGGGGCATGGTGAGTTTTCTCAGAGAGGTAGTGTGTTGTGTCACAGTCTTGTGTCTGGAAAACAGCCTCCCTACTCACTGGCCCGTTTCCTGAAACTCGCCATGGGGGTTATGATTCTGGGCTGAAAGTAAGAGAAACGAACTCTAGGGAGCTCATTAAAAAGGGAGTTAAGAAATCAGAGTGTACCTCATGGCATGCAGCATGGAAAACAGCTGGACCTCAGGAGGGGTGGAATCAGAAACTGGAAAGATTCTGAGATCTCTTTCTCTGCCCTCTGCCTATACGGCTCTCTGCATATCTTTGTTATATGTGTATGTGTATATATACATTTCTCTCTCCACTTATCTCTCTGTGTCTTTGTTACTTATTTCTCAGCCCCCGGCTTTTCTTGTTTCAAAATAAAAATCCTGGCCACACAAAGCTCTCGAATTCCCATGTTTTGTGTCCAGCCACACAGGAAAATCTCCCTTATTGGCCCCGATTCCAAATTCCTCAGCAAATAACCTGATGAGCTCAGTTCTGAGACTTGCCTCTTACATCACCTGCGGGCAGAGCGGGATCACGTGGTACAAACATGGCTTCTGGGAGCCTGTCCCTACGGTGTGTGGGAGAGGAGCACTGCATTGAGGATGCAGATCGACAAGGCTGCAACAGACAGAGAGAGGCTTCTCTTTGTAGTTTTGCTCTGAGTAGACCCTGCATGGAACAGGAAAGGGGGAGTGGATGGTGTATGAGGCCCCATCTGGGGCACTTGATAGGTGCCTGCGGACGATTGCTGTATGATCACAGTCTCTCTGGTCGGAGAACACTCTCGCCTGAGATTGCCATTCCGTGACTTCTGACAGTGTTGCTCGTCTTCCTCTTTTAGGAACTTCTCCCTCACCCGTGTGGCCCTTTTGGCCCATGAATCACGCAGTCCCACTCCTCCCTGGACACACGAGTAGAAGGCCTGGGCCAAGCCAGTCCCATTAGAGTACCCCAGGGCAGACCATGTAATGAGGATTTTAGGCTGGTTACTTTTAAAACTGCAGATGAGAAGCAGGCTCCGAGGAGCAGAGTTTGCTTGCCCTTTGTTGGGAACATTTACATTTGTAAGGAAACTCTCCATGCCTCCCCCTCTGCACCAGGAGGAAGGCAGGATGGCCTTATCTCTGGAAACTCTTAATGCAGAAGGCAAGGACTTAAGTTGGTTACTGCCTGGCAACCTCAAGTAACTGAGTTAGGGTAGTGGCTTCTGGCCTTTACTTACTCCGATTTGATCCTTATCTAAAAGTTTTGGGACCACCCAATGGCCAGACCCCACCTGCACTGATACCATTTTAACTTTTTTACATGTTCTTTCCTTTGTCTTATAAAGAGATGGCTCACATACCTATGCCTTAAATTTAGCCTTACTCTTCACCCATGTTGGCAGCAGAAGCAGCAGCAGCATCTCCTCCTGCCCGTGGGTCCTGTCCCCACGCAGCAGCTCTGCCTGCCCACAGGTCCTGTCCCCATGCCGGCAGCAGTACTGGGGGGAGCAGCAGCAGCTCCTCCTGCCATGGGCCCTGTCCCCACGCAGCAGCCTGACTGCCCATGGGTCCTGTCCCCATGCTACACTATTCTCTAAATAAAAGAGCACTACCGCCAGATCTTGAGAGTCCGAGAAATCTTTCTTTCGACTCCTCGGCTCACCGACCCCGCATCACATGGTGATTGGTCAGTGAAGGGCACATGACACAATGAGCATTCTCCTTGGAACTTTTTATGCCTGAGAACAAAAAAGCTGCCTTTTCTGAGTGGGGTTGCTGAGTTGGCAGATCCTGGGAGCCTGTCTGAGGAACAATGCCAGGAGAGTCAGGCAGAGCTGTGAGGTGGGAAGACAGACCGAGAGCCCTACAGGTACTGAGTCTTTGGGCCAAGCCAGGCCTGAAGCCAGGGGGCAGGTCTGTGTTCCCTAATAAGGAGAGCTTGTAAGTCCCTCCTCTTAAGCTTAAGTGACTTTGAGCTAGTTTTCTGTCACCAACAATCTGATGTACTGGCTTATATGCCTCAACCCACAATAGACTCTGAGGGTCCCCACAGGCCCTGTTTAATTATTTCCTTAATGGTTGATCGTTTTGTCTGTAAAGATCTTCAAATGAGATCGTCTAATTAATCGGCAACAGACCCCCAGAAGATCACCATTCATCACCCTTGAAAACAGCCTCACTATCTAGTGCTGGGATTAATATATTTAGTGTTGCATCATGAATGAATTCATAGGTGTAGCGATGTTATCTTGTTACTATCTGTTTTTTCTTAGGTGAAAAATTTAGGGAGGAGATAATGAGATAATTTTTATGAAAGCTAACTGTCTGACTTTAGGGGAAAGTCCACCAAAATTTTTTTGACCTTAATATTAGGCATTCCTAAAGCCTCAATACAGATCCGTATGCAGAATGGAGGGATAGTTATGTCCAGGCAGAAATGTTGTGGTGTCAAGAGCATACCCAGGTCGCTTAAAGTAGTGCAAATGATCTGATCCCTATCATTTGTTTGCCATGTCCACCTGCCTGACGAACGATGGTGGCATCAACCAAATGTTGTAGAGATCCTTAATTCCCCTCAGCCTGCAAAACCAGAAGCTGAGCTTGGAGTATGTGAAAGAGAGAAATTTGGAGCATGCTTATAAGAAAATCTAGAAATTACCAAATACATCATTTTCAACATATATGTGCCAAGCATCACGAAGGCGAAGACATCTCCATCTTCTGTCAGTAGCATTGTGAATTGGTTATCTCACAGGCAAGTACCTAATTTGAGTCACATTCTCAACAAACATCCTAAAAGACTGGAAGGTGAGACCCCTACACTCCAGTGGTCACATTTTAAGATTAATTGTTTGCATTGAGTTAGTGGGTTCTAGATGAAAAGATTCAACAAAAGATGAGGACAAATCTGTAATGGTCAGCATATAATTTTGTTGCATTATTTTATAGTAGTTATAGTTACGGCCACATAAATTTAGTATAACAGAGGTTTACAAAGGAATTGTAATTCAAATACAATGCATTATATTACATATTAAGTAAATTTTACTTTGAAAACAGAAAAAATATATTTCTAAAGTATACTTAGAGGTGGAATATGTTTCTCATTGCATCATATCAAGAGGGTACATGATATCAGCATAAATTATCGCTGCTGATATTAGCGTTGACCACTTGGTTAAGACGCTTTCTTCAATGGTTCTCTATTAAAAAGTCACTATTTTCTCCTTTCCATTTTTTATTCTTTGGGATATAGTAAGTCCCCCCCCATACTTAAGGTGAAGGAAATGAATTTCTACCTCTCAGAAGGCAAGTCTCTACACATACTGTTTGGAATTCTTCTGTAAGAAAGATTTGTTCATTTGCCCCATTTATTTATTTATTCAATATTTTATTAATATTGGTATGGATGGATGAATATTCATTTTATTCTTTGAGTCATAATTCAATTCTATATATATTTATTTTGCTGGGAAAATTGTCCCATATTTTAATTGTTTCAATTGTTATATATTTTGCTGGGAAAATTGTTCCAGCCTTAACTCTTGGGATTTTTTTCATATTGCTTCATGTGTCCTTTTAACATACACAGGATCAGCTTGTGTTTTACCTGTCCCAGCCCTATACTCAGCCCTTTCTACAAAGGGCCCTGGTTTCTTTTAATGGGTAATGGTGTTTAGAAACCAATATCTGGGCACTAGGTGTGCTCGTTGCTATCAGAGTGTCAATGCTTCTAGGTCTGTTTAGGAGACAGAGCCAGGAAGCAAATAAATAAATATGTATTTTATATATATGTATATTTGATATATATATTTACATATATATTTGCTAATCTTTGTATATAAGCATATCCATAATTACTTCTACATCTGATTATCTGAATATATATTAAAATAAACATGATTCACACTGCACTGGTATCTCTGACTAATCTATCACCACAGGATACAATGTAGCATTTTCCCCCCTTGCTTATGCAAGGGGATTGGATGAGTTCATTAGTGGCACTGAGAGACCCTGGAATGGGGCATGGGGACAATCACCTGATTCTTGACCTGTGTGTGGCCTCCTCCTGAGGAAAAAGGCTGGGTGTTTGTCATGGCCTAAAAAAGATTATATGTCATATGCTGGGGTATGTTGTATATTACAGGCCCCTGATCTCCAAGTAAGGTCCTTCTACACGCCTGTCTGGGCTTGGACATTTTCAGAGGATGGGGAGAGACTAGGTCATGACCTCACCCTGGTCAGTGGCCAGCATGAGATGAGGATGTAGGGCCGTGGCTCTGTCCAAGAAAATTTACGGCCAACTTTGAAGGACAATGGGGAATAATGATTATGAGGACTAATCTCTGAGCAATGTTGTGACCTCCTACAGAGTTCTTTAATATCTCAGGACCTTTCCAGTGCTGCAGGGGATCATAGCAGCATTCTTGCTAGGCTTTAAGCCTAAAGAAACTAAATTCCAAATGGGTGACTGGGGAGGATATGTGATCTGCTGATTCTCATAATCATTATACCAGATTGCTTGTGCTTTGGACTGTCAGGCCAGAGGGGGATATGTTATTGGGCATGAAGGCAAGGGGCTTAGGAACCCCCAGCCCTTGCAGGAACAGAATGCCGCCTGCATACCTTGCTGATTGTCCTTGAGATATTCCCCAAGGGAATGACCTGGGATGGACTGGTGTGCTTCAGGGGATGATGAATAGAACCTTTGGACTCTGGCCTGCGTGTCCCTGCAGGCATGAGTTCCTGCTATTGTACATGCTTGTGATTCTTTACCTGCAAATAAATATGTGGTGATCCGAGGGACCTCACCTCAGTCCTTGAGGCTGATGGTCGCCTGTCCCAGTGAATAATATAGATTGTGTTCTGTCCATTAATTCTGTCCACCCATTCGGCTGGCTGCCTAGCTGGTCTCAGCAGCAAGTGGCGCACAACGTGAGGCAGGAAGGAAGGGTCGCCAAAGAATGACGGTGGAGTTTCAGCGGTGCGGAACCTGGAAGCAGTGTGAGGCCTCAGAAGATTCCCCGTGTGGGTAAGTGCTTCCAGAAGTTTTAACAGGGTAAATGGGTAATTTTGAAAGTACAGAACGGTATCGCCCTTATATCTGCTTACTCAGGCAATTGCTGAGGGCAGGGTTGGCTATGGTCAGTAAAAATAAATTGAGATGTTGCAAATCATTGAGAAGCATTGTACTTGGTTTCCTACTCTAGGTACGTTAGATTTACAACCATGGGAAAAGGTGGGAACTGAATTAAAGAATATCAGAAGGGCATTCCGATGCCTGTGACTATATGGAACACTTGGTTGTTAATTCCTTCCGTACTAGAGCCCCTCCAAACCCATGACTCCTCAGAGGAAAGACAGACAGAGAAGATGGAGGCTCCTTTACTGATGACATAAAGAGTCCTGAATATGCAGTCCCTGAAGGGACAGCTACTAAGAGGAAGGAGCACATGTGGCTGACGGCAGCTGAGCCTGATGATATGTTTCCACCGCCCCCCTCTGGTCCCATTCCTTCCCTGACTCCGGTTCCGGAGTTTGTTGGTGGCACCATAGCTAAGCGTCCTCCGGCTTCCACACTTTCACCCTTACAAATGGGGATTAGACCAGCAGTAAAGGAGGGAGATGTGGAAGCTCTTCACATGGCATTCCCTGTAATGGTTCATGAGAGAGCGGCCCCTGGTGTTGATCCTCAAAATCCCCACGGCATGTATGAAGCTGTTCATGATCCTTTTCCTTTGAAGATCTTAAAAGAGTTAAACCATGCAGTTCAGAATTATGGAGTTAACTCTCCCTTCACAGTCGGGGTAGTTCAGGGGATTGCTAAGGGCAATGGACTGATGCCTGCGGACTGGTCAACTTTGACAAAGACTGTCTTAGCCCCTGGGGAGGTTTTACAATTTCGTAGGTGGTGGCAAGATCATGCTGAGACAGCAGCCGCCAGACAGATCCCGATCTCTTTAGAATGACTGATGGGCATCGGACCTTAGGCTGAAGTACAAAATCAGCTAAGGATGGAGGATCAGGCTGGAGAACAATTAAAACGCTGATGCCTGAGATCCTGGGAAAAGGTTGAGACGAAAAGTTCTGCCACGGTCTCATTTCAGAGAATCAAGGGGCTAAAGAACCACACACAATGTATTCCTAAGACTACAAGAAGCTATTAAACGACAGATAACTGATGGAGAGGCAGCAGACACTATTTTACAATTATTGGCTTATGAGAATGCTAATTCTGATTGTAAGAAGCTACTGGGGCCATTTAAGGGAAAGGGTAATTTGACGGATTATATAAAAATGTGCCAGGGAGTGGGAACTGAGACTTTTAAGGCGGAGATGTTAGCACAAGCCATGGCAGGGCTGTGAGTGGGCGAATTTCCCGGAGTATGTTTTAGTTGTGGGAAATTGGGCCACACTCGAAAGGAATGCAGGATAAAAAGGCAGAAAAGTGATAATGGCTCTAACCGAAAAATAAGGAAAACACCTGCCGTTCCTGGGCTGTGTCCTTGTTGCTAGAAAGGGAATCACCGGGCTAGTCAATGCCAATCTAAATCTCATAAGAATAGGAATGTACTATGGGGAAACTACCGGAGGGGCGGGCTCCCAGCCCCGACAAACGAGGGGGCCTTCCCTGCTTAGAAGCAGGAAAACAGCAACAATTACAACGCCGTGCCTTGGATTTATCCCCAGCCACGAGCAGAAGTGCCACAGTAGACCTAACCAGCAGTAAGAATTGTATGGTCACTCCCGCTGAAACTCCTACTCTGATTAACACTGGGATGTATGGTCCCTTACTTAAAGGCATGGTTGGGCTACTTTTAGGGAGGTCAGGATTGACTTCACAAGGGGTTAGGTTGCATACTGGGGTTATAGATAGTGATTATCAAGGGGGAATAAAGGTTATGGTGTCTACACCAATTCCCTGGTGGATAAAAAAGGGAGATCACATTGCTCAACTTTTAATCTTGCCCTATATTGCTCTAGGAAACTCACAACAAACTAGAGGGCAACAAGGATTTGGCAGTATGCGACAAGTGGGGGTTTTCCTTATTGAAAAAATTTTAGAATTTTCACCAAGCTGCAAAATTAACATCAATGGAAAAACATTTGATGGGTTAACTGATACTGGGGCAGATGTCTCTATCATCAGCTCTAAACACTGGCCTTATCGCTGGCCTACCATTCCTCCCCTGATTTCAGGTATCGGCCTTGGGGAAGCACAGGCGTTGCGGCAGAGTTCAAATGTATTACATTGCATGCGGCCGGATGGACAAAAGGCTACCTTACAGCCTTATGTCGCTGATCTTCCCATTAATCTACGGGGATGAGACTTGTTAGAACAATGGAAAACAGAAATATATATTCCTCCTCAGGTATTCTATAAGGAGCAGTCACAAAAAATTATGGAAAAACAACACTATGTCCCGGGTTTAGGAGTAGGAAAGCAATTACAGGGAGAAGTAAGCCCTGTAGTCCCTAGCGGGAAACAGAATAAACATGGATTTGGATACTTGCCTTTTTAATGGAGGCCACTGCTCATATAAAGCTTCCCCCACCGATGCCTATAGCATTGGCGTGGAAATCGGACAAACCTGTGTGGGTGGAGCAATGGCCTTTACAAAAGGAGAAATTGGAAGCTCTTAGAGAATTAGTTAATGAACAACTGGAAAAGGGGCAGATCAAGGAGATGTTTAGCCCGTGGAATTCTCCTGTTTTTGCAATTAAAAAGAAAACAGAAAAAATGGAGAATGTTAACCACTTTGAGAGCTATTAATGTTACTATAATTCCTATGGGTGCCTTACAACCTCGATTACTGAGTCCTAACATGATACCAAAGGACTGGAAAATTTTAGTCATAGATCTGAAAGATTGTTTCTTTACCATCCCTCTACATGAAAAGGATCAAATGTGCTTTGTTTTCTCTGTGCCCTCCATCAATTTGGCTGAGCCATACAAGAGGTTTCATTGGACTGTCCTACCACAAGGGATGTTGAATAGCCCTACTGTATGTCAAAATTATGTTGCTAAAGCTATAGACCCCATGAGGGCAAAATACCCACAAGCGTATATTATTCATTATATGGATGACATCCTTTGTGCAGCCCCAGACACTAATTTATTGTCTACTGTCTTCCAAGAATTACAACTTCATTTGAATCACGCGGGGCTAAAAATAGCCCCAGAAAAAGTTCAACTCACCGAACCTTATCTCTATTTAGGCACAATAGTAGAAAAAACCACTATCAGATCTCAAAAGGTTCAAATTCGGAGGGACTCCATCACTACTTTAAATGATTTACAAAAATTGCTTGGTGACATTAACTGGCTAAGACCAAAATTAGGAATACCTACATATGCTTTATCACATTTATTCTCTCTTCTGAGAGGAAATTCTGATTTATATAGCCCTAGAAGCTTGACAAAAGAAGCAAATCAAGAATTAGAACTAATTGAGCGATATGTTCAAACTGCCCAAATGCATAGAGTCAACCTTCATATTCCAATTTCATTACATGTTATTTCTATACCCATTTACCAGCAGGAATTCTAATGCAGCAAAATAATTTAATAAAATGGATATTCTTACCTAATAATATGTCTAAATCCGTTACCCCATACCTAGATCTTATTGCTGAAGTAATAAGTCGGGGATGAGAAAAAACTAAACAACTTTCTGGAAATGACCTAGATACTGTTTGCTTGTTGTTATCCCACGAAGAAGTATCACAATGTTTTCAAAATCATATGAAATGGCAATTGGCTTTTGCTGATTATGTGGGAAAAAATAGATTATCATTTTCCCAAAATACCTGTATTACAATTTTTACAAAGGACTCAGTGGATCGTTCCAGAGATCACAAAATTGACTCCTATATCTGATGCCAACATTATATTTACAGATGGCTCTAGTAATCATAAGGCTAGTTACACTGTAGCATATACCTGTGTGATAGATACCCCTGGATTATCAGCTCAGCAGGCTGAGTTAAAAGCGATCACTCATGCTTTGCAAAATATCCAGGAACCTATTAATATTTTATCTGATTCCCAATATGCTGTTCAAGTAACACGTTTGATTGAAACAGCACTTATCAAAGAAAATCTTCCCGATTCCTTATATGTTCTTTTCAATGATCTACAAACAACCATTCGTAACCGGCACCACATATTTTACATAACCCATATCAAAGCCCATGCTTCTCTTCCAGGACCTCTCACAGAGGGAAACGCCCGAGCAGATGCATTACTATTCCCAATTTTTTCTAACGCTCAACATCTTCATGCTTTAACTCACTGTAATGCTAAAGGTTTAAAGATGCAATGTGACTTATTATGGGCCCAAGCTAATCAAATTGTACGAACTTGTCCCACTTGTCAAGAAGTAAACATAGTCCCTGAAACTCATACAGGAGTTAATCCTAGAGGTTTAAAACCTAATGACCTCTGGCAAATGGATGTTACTCATATTACCTCCTTTGGGAAGATGTCATTTGTAGATGTACTGTAATGATACTTTTTCTCATTATATTTGGGCAACTGCCACCATGGGAAAGACTGCCAAACATGTGATTATGCACCTCCGTAGTTGTATGGCAGTAATGGGCCGACCTAAAGCCATAAAGACAGATAACGGTCCGGCCTATACCAGCGTCTCTCTTGCTAGATTCTCAACAGATTGGGGTATCCGCCATTCTACAGGCATTCCATACAATCCTCAGGGACAGGCCATTGTAGAACGAGCAAATCGAACTTTGAAAGCCATGCTACAAGAACAAAAAGGGGGAGATGGCACTATCTCCCCTCCACAAAGAATTTATAAAGCATTATTCACTTTGAATTTTTTGCAACCATATGAGGAAGGGACCCCAGCAGAAAAGCATTATGTACAAGAGCAGAAGAAGAAAAACAAACCATCTATCTGGTGGTTCGATCCTGGGAGTAATACATGGAATTGGGGGTCATTAATAACATGGGGACAAGGTTTTGCTTGCGTTTTGCCAGGAGATTTAGAAAAACCGATCTGGGTTCCTTCTAGACATCTTAAGCCATATCATGAGCACCCCGCCAAGAAAACGTCGATTCGCGTGGGACGTCGAACCACCGGTGACGAGTTTTCAGGGTCTAAGCCTGAAGACTACCAAAACCACATTCCTGCTGTCTCAGACGCATCGTGCATCAATTCCAACCTGGGCACAAATAGATTGACTCAACAAACAGAGAGGGTGTTAGAACAAGAGAAGAAACCTGTCACTCCATATAACTTGGCTCTGGTGATGTTCGCCCTTGGTGTTAGTGGCCATAAGTATACCCAGGGCCATAGCCCAGTCGAATAACAGTACTTACACATATTGGGCTTATATTCCTAATCCCCCATTGATCAGAGAATTGAACTGGGGAGAAAATTCTGTCCCTGTATATCTTAATGATTCATCTTGGGTCTTGGGGCCCGAGGATGTCTGTCTACCTATATTTGAAACGGAAGAAGCCACCTCGTATGAAATAAGTGATTTTGGTTTCAACCCTTGGCCTGTTTGCATAGGAAGAGGAAGAGGTTGTTTAAATTTCACTACACAGGCTTGGCTATCTACTTACATGCTCGATAGAAATCATAGCAAAGCACAGTTGCATATGTTATCGGGCTACAGTTTCCACTATTCTATTGCCCCTCAAAACAATCTTACAGCTCCAAATCGTCCAGTGTGTGCTGGCCAAAGATTATGGGTGGATAAAATTGATTGAATACATTGAGATATTTGTCGCGGGACAGCGGGGGTAATTTTGATTAATGGTTCCTGTGGAACAGTATGGGACTGGTCCCACAAGGGGTATGCAGTCTCAAATTGCTCCCACACAGACTCCGCCTGCAATCCCTATAAAAGGTTAAGATGGCAAATTTCAGGGTCTAAGCACATGACTATTACAACACATAGTGTATATCCCATTTTATGGTGTGGGGAAGGATTTTCTCCTCTGCAACCTCAATTTAATATGGGTCGATCACAGATTGACTTATGGAAACTAACCTTCAGTCTAAGGCGATTCAGAATTTGGGATGGAAACTATGAGAACACAAAATTGTCTTTCAGCACATCCGCCAATTGGACTTTTTACATCAAAGCCTGTGTCCGAGATCCATATGTATTGGCCATAGGCACAGTATCTATTAATGAAGCAGCTAAAACTGTGGATTGTAAGGACTGCAAATTATACACTTGTCTCAATAGCTCCTTATATGATGAGTCTTACTCATATATGCTATTGAGGCGACATTTGGGCGTTTGGCTTCCAGTAGGTCAAAATAGGCCATGGGAGGGATCTCCTGATACCCACGCCTTACTACAAATAATTCAGAAAATCTTAAAAAGATCTAAAAGATTTATAGGATTATTAATCACTGCTATACTAGGCATTATAGCAATAGCATCCACTGCTGCTGTTGCTGGGGTGGCACTGCATCAAACAATTCAAACCACTACCTTTGTTCAACAATGGCACAAAAATGCCTGTGAAGCATGGAACAGTCAGATAAGAATTGATCAGGGAATCAATGAATGGCTAGTGGATCTGGGAAATGCTGCATTAATATTGGGAGATGAAGTCCATAACTTAAAAAAGCTAGTCAGACTGCAATGTGAGTGGAATGTTACTGAGTTCTGTATCACACCACATCCTTATAATGATAGCAAGCATGCCTGGAGCACTAGAAGGCGGCACTTAAAGGGCCACCTCAAGGACAATCTCACATTAGATATAGATTTATTGCAAGCTAAAGTAAAACATATGCAAGATGATAAGTTATCATCGCTACCTGAATCTGAACTATTTCATGGTATACATACTGGCTTGTCAAAGATGCTTCCTACTGATTGGATAAAAACCATTGGCAGTGGCCTTATTGGAACTGTTATATCAGGATGTATATTTTTCATTATTTTCTGCTTAGTCCTCAGATGCATGAGATAAACCTTCTGAGAACTGACTAAGAGAGAAACTGCCCAGACCACCTACCTCCTCTTACAAAACCAAAAAGGGGGAAATGCTGAAGAAGATCATAGCAGCATTCTTGCTAGGTTTTAAGCCTAAGGAAAACTAAATTCCAAATGGGTGACTGGGGGGGATATGTGATCTGCTGATTCTCATAATCATTATACCATATTGCTTGTGCTTTGGACTGTCAGGCCGGAAGGGAATATGTTATTGGGCATGAAGGCAAGGGGCTTAGGAACGCCGGACCCTTGCAGGAACAGAATGCGGCCTGCATACCTTGCTGATTGTCCTTAAGATGCTCCCCAAGGGAATGACCTGGGATGGACTGGTGTGCTTCAGGGGATGAAGAATAGAACCTTTGGACTCTGGCCTGCGTGTCCCTGCAGGCATGAGTTTCTGCTATTGTACATGCTTGTGATTCTTTACCTGCAAATAAATATGTGGTGATCCGAGGGACCTCACCTCAGTCCTTGAGGCTGATGGTCCTCTGTCCATTGAATAATATAGATTGTGTTCTGTCTATTAATCCGTCTGCCCCTTCGGCTGGCTGCCTAGCTGGTCTCAGCAGCATTCCAGGGCTAAGTCATAAAAATATTGGCATTTTATTTAGGAGTATTGGTTTCCCTTTAGGAAATGGGGACAATTTCAGTACATCACTAATCTGGATTAACGTAACATTATAACCATGATTAATACTGCCCTGATGAATCCTGTTCTTCTCTCTTAATCTATATGAAATTGCGATAGTTATGATGCATCATTGATATTATATTTTGCATTTCTATTAATAGTATGATTGAAATTTGTCCTGCGATTAGGAATGAAGTGAAACTTGTAAACTAGAGGGATAAATCCATATTGTTATGCGTATTGTGAAGTTTGAAAAAGAGATAGATCCTTATTTATTAAAGCAGTGTTCATTATTGCTAAAATGTCAGTAATAATAATTACTAACCATATAGTATACAATACAAATCCAAACGTATTGAGTGTTTACTTGGTTTTCGGTAATATTCCAAGTGTATTCCATGTATTAAATGGTTAATTTTGGCAGTAGCCCTGTAAGAGAAGTTCTATAATTATTTACATTTCACAGTTGAGGAATCTGAGGCAAAGAGCTGTTCAATGACTTGTCCTCAGGTACCACAGCCAGGAATTAATACAGCTTGGATTATAACCTGAGCACCTTGAGTCCAGGTTCTATTGAGTTAACCTCTATGTTTCTCAGGGTGATTAAAAGAATACTTATCACAAGTCACTAATATTATTTATTCACATTCTGCCCATATTATAATATTATATCATTAAAGACAGAGGAACTGCAAGAAGGTCTTTTCCTAAATCCTTCCTTGTCCCTCTGGCTCTCGCCTGGCTCCCACCTTCTTGGCAGTCTTTGCATCCTCCTGATGCTCATCACCATTCCTGGGTGGGCCTGCTTTTGTGCACTATTCCACCACTGGATTGCTTACACAGAAGTTGGTGAGTCTGTTAAGAATGCAGAGTCCAGAGGCCGGCCCCATGGCCGAGTGGTTAAGTTCGCGCACACTGCTTCGGAGGCCCAGGGTTTCGCGGTTTCGGATCCTCAGTGGAGACCTATAGCCTCTCATCAAGCCATGCTGAGATGGCATCCTGCATAGCAGAACTAGAAGGACCTGCAACTAGAATATGTACAGCTATGTACTGGAGGACTTTGGGGAGAAGAAAAAGAAGACAAAAAAGATTGGTAACAGATGTTAGCTCAGGGCCAATTTTTTTGGGAAAAAAAAAGAACGCAGAGTGCCTCACCATGGCATTTCACCCTTTGGTTCAAGGGATGGGAATTCTCCCTACTCTGGTGGTTGAGTGGGGGATCCTGGGTGCGGGGATCTGCAGTGGGGGTGCATATTTTGTCTTTTTGTGACTAGGCTGGAGGCACATGGTGGAATCTTGACTACCTAAACACAAGGGGTCTCATGCATACTCTTTCCACCCGCTTAATCCTTATTGCTTTGTTTTAGGGCCTGGCCATTTCAACAGGAAAACATAGCTCTATGAAATCACTTTGCCAGGGTAACCCTACCAACTCATCCCCATAGAAGAAGATTCTCCATCCTGCTAGGACTGAGAGAATGTTCAGGGTGTCTGGAATCCAACAGGTCCTGGTTAAACACCAACACCCCAGCCTCCCATTCCACACATACTGCTGAGCACCATAGCATCGTTCCTCTTTCCTCCACAGATGATCAAGCAGGTGATCTCAGACATCCCTAGCCCTTTGCCTTCTCTGATCCCCTGCACGGAACCATCAGTTTTGGCCAACAGACCGGAAACACAGTCATTGGCTCTCCTTAGTAACTCAGGACACTGTGCTCCCAGGACTGCCCATCCATGGCTGATTTGGTTCCCTGCCCACGATATCCTGAGGCTGTAGGGCTGGATTCACTCAAACTGCAGAGCAGATGCAGTGTGCTGACCTGCCAAGTTTGAATTCTGTCTTCATGAACAGTTTTCAATAACAATACATTAAAATTGAAGAGATGCAGGTGAAATATGGAAAAGGTACACATAGGAGGAGAAAGAAGGCATCTTGATATCCACAAGACAGAAAGTCCTTCCACCATGAATCACCCACCTTTCCTCCCAGGATCCGTTGCTTCCACTCTCCCACTGTGCCCTGCTCCCTCTCCCTCTTCCCTTTCCCTCCTCCTTCTCTCTATCCCCCTTGCCTTTCCCCTGTTCCTTGTCTTCTCTGTTTTTGCCCTTTCCTTCTATGTGATGAGCCTGTTGATCTTTTTCCTATCATTGCAACCTGATCCTACTTGCTACTGTTTGCTGCACCTGCTGTCTTTTTGTTCCCTCCCTCTGCTCTATTTTCTTTTTCTCTCTTTACAGGACTCTCTTCTAGTGCTTCACCTCCTGCTCCACTTTTTTCTGTCGTCTACCTGTGACAGGGCACAGAATAAAGAGATGCTAAACTTTGCTCTGCTTTCTGTGCTCTCCAGAGAGACGTCCATAGACATAGCAGTCATTGCTGACTCATACTCATACAATCATACAGGTAAGATGGCTCCTGCTCTGTATTTATGTACAGTTTACCAACCCAGACACCTGGCTGCACTCTGTGAACAGTCATTCTGAAATACCTCAAAAAGACCCTCACAGATTCCACGCCAACCTCCTCATATCTACTAACACTTACATATTTTGTGTTCTTCTTGATCTGGATTCTGGTGAGAGGAGTACTCTGAATTGTCAAATTTCATAGAGCTATGTCCTTATGAAACATACACATTTATCGACAGAGTTGTTTGTATTTGATAAATTTAAAAGACTCTCAAGGACCATAGTGAGAATTTTTATATTCATCTTAAGTGTAAGAGGAAGCCACCAATGTATTTGGCTAGTGAAAGCAAGGCTGAACACTTCCCCCCAACCCCACCCTCCACCAAAAAAAAATTGTCTTCAGTATTGACAATGCAACTCGTAGGAAAAGCCTTTTGAAACCGGCAAAGTGTCTATAGGAGGGAAGAAGCTCTTGGATAGTAAGTGTTGGGACACAGCATTCTAAACAACCCTCATCCCAGACCTTGGAGCAAAAATTCAAAGAGAAGTGAGTCCTCACTACCAAGAATGTGAACTTGAAGCCCACAGTATCACCCCTTGTCCAGGCTCATTTCCTCTGTCTTTGATCTTTTTAGTAAGATGAGTTTCCTTCCCCGCCTAATCTTGGAGCCCTCAGTGTCCCTTGCAGGGACTTGGAAGTAGTAACTCATCGTGGGGAGTTACTGTGTAAGTCTGCACTGGGCTCTAGTTTGGAGCTCACAACAAAGGCAAACAGGGAACAAAATCCATTGAAGGAGAAAGTGTGGATTTAGGATAAGGTGAATAGAGTATTTAAGAGCCACCCTGGGTAAACTAAAGATGGGCAAGATAAAGCACTAAAGGAAAAAGAGAAAAAACAGCCGCCACTATTGGGAATAAAGAGGGGGCTTAGAGTATTGTAAAACGATTAAAACTCTATCTGCGTGTTCCTGAAAGCCATTGTTCGTAGCTCTGTCAACTGAGATAAGAGTGCATTTTATTTTTGTTAGCATTTCATGTAATCTTCACTTCACTGACATTAGGCCTACAATCACAGGTGTTCTGGAGTAAACTGAAGCCATTGCTAAAGGGCTAGGGTAGGACGAGGCCTAGGGTAATTTATGCTTTGATCGGAACAACAGGACATTATTTGTTTGTTTCGCCATTAAATCTCCTCTCGTTTGTACATCAAACATGTCCTACTGAGAACATTTCTACACTTGAAATTGTGGAGGGAAATGGTATAAAATACACTATGTTGCACACATCCTAAAAAATAAGTGAAAAAAAGTGTGCCAAAATATAATATACAGCTCATTTCTAAGTTTCCCCAGGGTCTGCCATCACTCTCTGATTGCTGTTCATATAGGAAAAGAGGTCGAAGTGAAAGGCGATATGGGACCAAGGCCAGGTACAATGGTCTGAGCAGCAGTAAGCTCAAATGCATGAATGAGTCTTTGAATATCCTGAGCTCAGACCAGCATGAACCTCGGGTATCTAGAATCCGTTGCTCTGGGCCACAGATACTTGGGATGGGGACATTTGGGCTGATGCACTCAAAAATCTTAAGACACCAGATTCCCAGCAACCTTATGATCCCACAGAATTGGTCTACTCTTCCTTATTAAGAGTTAGCATTTTCCCTTTTCTTGAAGAAGACGCAGAGGCCACACCAGCGCTGAGCTGATACCTATACCTGGAACTGAACGCAGAAGAGGATTGGTTCACAGGTGAGATGACCCTGGTAAACACCAGGGTAAGTTTATATGATGAAGATTTCACCAGTCCTTTCTTAGTAGGACTCAATGCTGTCTTTGTAACTGTACCTTGGAGCAAAGAGAGTAAGTAAGCATTTTAAAGACTGTAGGACACAGGTCAGAATTGCCTTTGATATTTGAAGCACCCAAGGATCATCCGGAATCCTTGTTTGATTGGGATCGTATGCGATCCAGGGAATTAATGGAGTCCTGGTCCTAAAGCAGATCACACTGTGTCTACTACATTTACAGACACATCCTGTGGTTTGGATCGTGGTCTCCAAACGCATAACTGGGATAGCTGTAAATGGTGATTGGCATAACCACTACATTGACGTTTTTCCTCTCTAAAGGATATCTTAATGATTAAGACCAAGTGGAAGCCTCTGAAATTGACCCCCTGGCCAAGGAAATAAAACAACATCATAATTTGGGTAGAAAATCAGAAATCAGAAATTTAGAAATTAGAAAATTAGAAATCAGTGATACTATCATCATCCTAAAGAAAGAATGAGGGACTGGCCCATTGGTGTAATGGTTTAGTTTGCACATTCCGCTTCAGCAGCCTGGGGTTCACCAGTTCATATCCTGGGTGCGGACCTACACACTGCTCATCAAGCCATACTGTGGCAGCATCCCACATAGAAGAACTAGAAGGGCGTACAGCTAGGATATTTAACTATGTTCTGGGGATTTGGGGAGAAAAAGGGAAATAAAAAGAGGGAAGACCAGCAACAGATGTTAGCTCGAGGCCAATCTTCCTCACCAAGAAAAAAGAAAGAAAGAAAGAAAGAAAGAATAAGTTAAAGCCCCCAGTATATTTGCATTTAAATTCCCAATATGACTCTTAAAAATACAGTTCATGGGAGGCTGCTGCACCGTGGTAGAGACAGACCCAGTGCTATGTGGCCAGAAGTGGGTGTGGTCAAACCTCCAAGTCATAGGTTCAAGCCAGCTCAACAAAAATTTATCAAAAGATGCAAGTTCTGCACCCAGGATTGAGTGTGAACAGATGTTGAGGGCAAAAAAAAAGCTGCTTGAGCAGGTAGCCCAGAACCAGCTCATACGGTAGTATTGCGCCAAAGCTTTTATCTTCACTCACAACTTTTGACCACCTCATGGACAAAGGCAAACCCAGACTGCTTAATAGATGGGTTGGCTTGGTATGTTGAAACAGGATGAATATGGTTGGCTGCCATACGATACGCCAACTCAAGGGTGATCTTGAAAGAAAGGGGTGAGAGAAAAGTTCTCCCAATATAGGCAGGATAAGGAAGTTCTCCTGGTCATATGGTTTCTGCGGAAAGAGAAGTGACCCGAAGTTAAAAGATATATGTATTGATTCACTAGGGCTATCATAACACAGTACCACGGACTGGGTGACTTAAACCACCAAAATGTATATTTTCTCACAATTGTGGAGGCTAAAAGTTAAGATCAAGCTGTTGGCAGAGTTGGTTTCTTCTGAGGGCCTCTCTCCTTGGCTTGTAGATGATGGTCTTCTCCTTGTGTCTTCACGTGGTCTTCTCTCTGAGTGAGTCTGTGTGCTAATCTCCTGGTTTTTTTTAAATAAAGATACCAGTCATATTGGATTAGGGCCCACCCTAAAGACCTCATTTTACCTTGATTAGCTCTTTAAAGACTTTATCTCTAAACACAGTCACATTCTGAGGGACTGGGGGTTATGACACTAACATATGAATTTGGGGGGTACACCATTCTGCCTATAACTATATATGAACTCATAGGCGGTGGCAAACGGATGTTCTGGTCCATTTCCATCTGCAGTTGATTGCAGGTCCAGATGGCATCACACGAAGAGGAAAATCCACCCAGCCAACCCATGGAATCATGAGAAGTAATAAAATGATGGTTGCCAATGTAATCAAATTTATAAGGGAAATGGACACACAATGCAGCACGCACATTTCAATCACATAGTCTAAAGACTTTTCATGAATAAATACGCCATGTAACAATACCTCAATCAAGATGTAGAGCGACAAGATAAATACTGCAATTCTCTCAGACCCCCAGGAGTTCATCATTTTTCTAAGCCAGCTTCAGACAAACATGGACGTAATTTCTATCACTATAGATTAATTTTGTATATTCCGGAATTTCATATAAATATGTTAACACAGGTTAAATGTTTTCTTTCTCTCAGTGAATACTTTTAAGATTCATTCATGTTGTTGCCTGTACTGTTAGTTCCTTCTCTTTCTTGCTGGTTACTGTGACATTGTATGAATAAATCTAAATTTGGTTTGTTCCTTCAGTTACTGATAGAAAATTATTTTTTCCCAGGATTTTGGCCATTATGAATAAAGCTGTTATATACATTCATTACAGCTGTCTTTCTTGTCATATATTTTCATTATTTGTGTAAATAGTAAGGCCGTCGATCATATGATAATTGAATCATTAACTACATAAGAAACTGTTGGACTTTTTTCAAATTGGTTGCAATATTTTATCCTCCCGAGAACAATTTAGAAGCCTTTCAGTTACTTCAAATCCTTGTCAACACTTGGTATTGTCAGTCTTTTTAGTTTTAGTCATTGTAGTGAATATGAAGTGGTATCTTATAGAAGTTTTATTTATATTTTTCCAATAGTAAGTATTTGTGGAGTCTGTTGACCATTCATATATCACGTTTTATGTAGCATCTATCCCAATATTTTGCCCATTTATATTTTTTCTTTTTCCTTTTATTCTTGAGTGCTAAGAGGTTTTTAATTTCTTTCTTTTTTTATTTTAATAAATTCAGGAGACAGTACGTTTGTCAGATGCGTGTTTTGCACATAGCTCCTCTCTCTGGGGCTTTCTCTTTTATTTTTAGCTTTTGAAGAGTGGGAGTTTTAAACTTTAATGAGGCGTAGTTAGCCACTTGGTCTTTTATAATTTTTACTTTTTGTGCCCTAAGAAACTATTGTCTATGCAACTGATAAATTTCATTTCATTTAGGTTCTCACCAGAGAAAGCTAGGAAATATGTTTCCTGTGTATACACAAATATTTATAAACACTTTTGTAACTCTGTGTGTGTGTGTGTGTGTGTAGCCTTGTAGCCACAGAAAACCTCCCTGTGCCCATATGGTTACCCAAGTCTCTGCCAGGTATGCCATCTGTCCTACAGGTGTTCTCTGTCCCAGATCCTCCTCTGATTCCAAGGTTGGTATTTGGACTCCAGGGAGGGGGAGATCTGGACAATTTATGCATGGATTTTTCAGCCTACTCTATGCCTATTAACCACAACTATGCCCACTCAGCTTCAGGATTCTTTGTAGGAGCTCTATCTTATTCTGAGGATTTTAAATAGGAAGACCTGCTTATGGGAAGATTGAAATCGGGGATCTGCATAAGTTAGATGGAGATCGTAGAGGTGTAAATATCAGGCAGTGCCTTTATTCCTGACACTGCATGTAAGTCCGCTCAGATTCTGGGACTGTGCCAGGAGCACCATCTCCCCTGCAGGGCTTCCCCTCCAGAAAGGACCCAGGTACACTTGGGTACCTTTGGTGCTTGAGGGTAGGGACCATGTGCATTTGAGTTTTAACAAATGGATTTATGTAAAACGACATGAATTTGGTACTCTGGTTGGTAAATTTATTTTCACAGACAATTCTGAGACTACTTTACCTGTTTACTAGGGTTGAACAAAGAAGTACATAAATTATATAAAATGGGAGTCAGGTTCTTATTGTCAGAGAAAAAGGATACAAATAATCAAGGGTCAAGGACTAGAATGAACCCTGTATTACATGTTGGAGACAGCATGAACTCATGTTTATTTTAATATATATGAGAGAGAGAGAAAAAGAGTTATAACTATGTGTATATACATGAATTAGTATACATACATATATTTCCAACTCTGTCTACTGAGAGGGCCTAGAAGCCATAACACTCCAGTAGCAATGAATAACCCAGTGCCCAGATATGGGTTTCTAAGTTCCATTGTCCAATTCAAAAAAATGGGAGGGGTCTAGCCCAGTGGTGTAGTGGTTAAGTTCACACGCTCAGCTTTGGTGGCCTGGGGTTCGCAGGTTCAGATCCCGAGCATGGACCTACGCATCACTTATCAAGTCAGGCTGTGGCAGGCATTCCACATATAAAATAGAGGAAGTTGGCCACAGATGTTAGCTCAGGGCCAGTCTTCCTCAGCAAAAAGAGGAGGCTTGGTGGTGGATGTTAGCTCAGGGTTAACCTTCCTCAACCCTCAACCAAAAAAAAAAAAAAAGGGGTATGGCCAATAGAGTATAGAAAAGGAAAAATCGTGGCTTTACAAGTGGAGAAACCTGGCAGACACCACGTTAACCAAGGTATCAATGTTAACACCACCACTGACATAATGTCAATACCATGTACTTGTGATATGGTGCAATGAGAAAAGTACTTCCTGTTTGTGGTATTCTTTCCCCAAATTAATATCCCCAGTCTAATCATGGAAATACACCAAACAAACCAAAATTGAGGGACAGTCTATGGAACACCTGACCAGAACTCTGTAAAATTGCCAAGTCGTCAAAAACAAAATTAAACTAAGAAGTTGTCACAGACCAGAGAAGGCTGAGGAGACAAGACAACTAATTTCTGCAGTGTCCTGGATTGGATTCTGGAACTGAAAAAAGGAAAAGCTGTAGAATTCTGAACAGAATTTAGCTGATAATATTATAGTCATATTAATTTCTTAGTTTTGATGAATGTGCTGTTGTTACATCAGATGTTATCATCAGGGCAAACTAGGTGAAGGGTATATATAAATCCTCTCTACCATCTTGGCACCTTTTTTTGTAAATCTAATATTATTCAAAACTTTTTAAAAAATAAGTAAAACAAAGACAGAAAGAAGAGACTATTTTTGGAAGGGCCCTATATTTTTTTTTATTTTGGTGGAGAAGATTGGCCCTGAGCGAACATCCTTGCCAATCTTACTTTATTTTGTATGTGGGATGCCTGCCACAGTGTGGCTTGATGAGCCATGTGTAGGTCCACGCCTGAGACCCGAATCCACAAACCCTGGCCTGCCAAAGCAGAGTGCACAATCTTAACCACTATGCCGCTGGGCCAGCCCCCTAAGTGGATAAATTATGTTCATAGGAACAGTTCAGTCAATTCCCCAAAACAATCATTGGTCAGACCTTATTTTTACCAGAAAGCTGTAAATCCTCTACGATTCCAATCTATGTCCACATGTTATATTTTTATAGTATTTATGGTGCTTTTATTTTTGGAAAGCTGTGTTATTTTAAAAAGTTGTCAAATTTATCAATATTTTCCTTCATATTTGGTGCCTTGTGTGATTTGAAATCCTAACGATATTCCCTTTTGTGCTCTTATAAAAATTGAAAAGTTTTATATTTTATTCTCAGGACTTTAACATGACGAGGAATGATTTTTATATTTGCAAAGAAGTCTTGATTCTGTGGGAACAAAGAATATCCTTTCCCCCTCACCCAGTGGCTTTTGGTTCTACAAATTATCTGGGGAAGGCCCAGGGCATGTCTGGTGGAGTCTGACCCAAGTCTCTCTGCATTTATTCCTTTGTCTGGACCCAGGGCTCTTGGTTTTAGTAAGATGAGGAAATGTCAGAAACCCTGGATTGGGAAGGCTTCAGGTCAGGCATGCTGTTGCTGGATGAATAAAAGGTAAAAGATAATTGTAGAATCGAGATGATAAAGGAAATTTGTCCCCAGGGTGGGCTTCGTCAGCTTGGGATTTATTTTTGTAAATTTTATTGATGCATGCACTACTTGCAGAAAGTAAAACTTACGCGAGTAACTCACTGAATATGTACAAAGCTAACTGAATTCTGTTAACATTAGCCAGGTCAAGGAAAAGACTATTAAAATCCTAAATTATTTTTATAGCACCAGGGACTGAAGAAGAAGGTGGAAATGGGGTCTGTTGTCGGTAGTTGTTCGGGACACGGGCCCATTCACAGTGACCAGATGCGGAGGGGATACACATGGAAAACATGGACTGGTTTCCCGCCCATATACTGTAGTCACAGTCTCTTTGTTTCCACACACACTCTGTCAAATCAGGTTCAGGACAGGGGCGCCAGCAGCCGATGCAGGGTTGAACCTAGGGGTGGAGGTAGATACAGGACTTGTTGCCACTCCCTTCACACCTCCTATTCACAAACCCCATCCTGAAAAGACAAGGGCAGCAGGGGTCTGAATACAGGGAGAGGCTAAGGGGGATAGTGAGATGGGCCAGGGAACAGGAAGGAAGCAGAGGGAAGGAGAGACCAGGAAACAGGAAGGAAGCGTGGGGGGCGGGGAGGCCAGGGAACAGGAGGAAGGTGAGGGAGCAGAGGTCATTGAGAGAGGGAGATAACAGGGAGGAAGATCTGGGAACAAGAAAATGGGACAAGGATCCATTCCTGGGCCACAGAGAAAAAATACTGAGGAGAACACTCACTTGACATCTGCATCCCATTCTGTATGCAGCCTGGAAACCTAATCTCTGCTCTGTGGTGAGCTGGTACCAGAAATAAACCAGATGACATCTTGTGAAGTGCAGTTTCCCCCTCCTCAGATAGCCTGCAGTGATCAGAGAGCATGGCCTGAGAGTCAGCAGAGTGTGTATGGATGCCCTTGGGAAGGACATACTATGGGCCCTAGGTAGTCAGCCCCAGAGGATCTGGAAACCCTGAGGCTGGTCCCGTCAGCCATGAATGATGGTCCAGCATTTGCCCAGATCGTGGAGAGGGGGCCCTTGGTCCTTGTTGGTGTAGAGTTGCAGAAGTAGAGTGCTCCTTTCAGGGGAGTAGCAAGGTTGAGGGATTGTACGTGGACGGGGCGCTCACCTGCAATGAGTAATTGTGATTGGAAATTAGTCCTCAGTTCATAACCACAGTCCTCAAATTTCAGGGGTGAGTAGATGTTCTGGATTCTCAGATTTTTCCCGGGAGCCTTGAGTATCTATGATAGGAGGGAAAGAGAGGCTAGGACCTTAGATTTTTTTTTTTTCTAAATATTGGCACCTGAGCTAACAAGTGTTGCCAATCTCTCTCTTTTGTTTTTTTTCTGCTTTATCTCCCCAAATCCCCCCAGTACATAGTTGTATATCTTAGTTGCACGTCCTGCTAGTTGTGGCATGTGGGACGCTGCCTCAACGTGGCCTGACGAGCAGTGCCATGTCCGTGCCCAGGATCCAAACCAGCAAAACCGTGGGCCACCACAGCCGAGTGCGCGGACTTAACTGCTCGGCCACGGGGCCGGCCCCCAGGACATTAGATTTTCATAGGAGTTGCTGGGCTCCAGTAAACCATCCCATTCCCTTAGCAAGAGCAGATTGGAGAGTCTTGTTTGTTTTGAGGGAAGGAGCTAAGAAGGAAGGAGGCGTTGGGTTTACCTGAGTGACATTGACTTGCAATCCTCGTTTTGTCTTGGTGTCTTTTCCTGGTCCTAATATATCAGCTATTACGACTGAGAGGAAGAAAAAATGGGTCAGAGACCCATAGGTTCATTGATTTAAGATGCCCTCATCCTAGTCTCTTAGAGACAATGTTCAGATCATCACGACTCTCCCACCTCTGCATTTCTACACCCTGGGGAGACCCCCCCCTTGGTGGAGACTCCTCTGGTGTCTCACCAGACTCACCCACATCTGATGTGCAGTAAAATGTCTGAGGGTGCTGAAGTTTACAAATACAAGCACTGCAAGGTGTTGACAGAGCCAGGAGCAAAGGAAAGGCCAGCAGGAATGAGGGATCCATGGTGGGCCCTGGGGGACACCAAGCATAAATCAACGTATGAACTTTTTCTAGCCCAGCTCCCCCATCCACTTGTAGACAGAAACTGGGCTGGCTGGCTTTGGAGGTCTGTCTACCTCCTTAATGTCAAGGGACCTAAAAGATTGGGCCCAGCTTCCACAATCTTGTGGATCAGATACACAAAGTCTGTGCCCCACGTCTCAAATGCCTTACCTCTGTCAATCTGAGCTGAGACGTACCACAGCTTCTGCAGAACATCCAGCACCATGAAAAATAAATAGTTGTCTGCATTTCCTTTTCACCCTAGGGCATGTCCATCGGAGGGTACAATCTGATTACTGGGTGTACTAGTCACTTGAACTCGTTTTTCTCTTATTCGCATTTCCATTTCATCCTTCAGGCATATCAACCAGGTAGGTGTGGTCTGATTATTGGGTGTGCTTGTCACTTGGAATCCTTCTCTGTATGGTTACCCAAAGAGCCACCAACTCCACCCACTCTTGGACAGTATTATGGGCAGAACTGTGTTCCCTAAAATTCACACGTTGATGTCCTAACCCTGGGTCCCTCAGAATGTGACTGTTTTCGGAGAGAGGGTCTTGAAAGAGGGAATTAAGGTAAACTGAGGTCATTAGGGTGGGCCCTAATCCAATATTACTGGTGTCCTTATAAGAAGAGGAGATTAGGACACAGACAGGCACAGAGGGAAGACCATGTGAAGGTACAAGGAGAAGGCAGCCATCTGTAAGCTAAGGAGATACCCATCAGAAGAAAGCAATCCTGCTGACACCTTGATCTCAGACTTCTAGCCTCCAGAACTCTAAGGAAATACATTTCTGTTGTTCGAGCCACCCAGACTGTGGTACTTTGTTGTGACAACCCTAGAAAACTGACTCCTTTGTTTTATTTTTAAAAATATATTCAGCGCCTTTATACAATTTAAATTTGCATTAGGATTTTGAGAAAACAAAATCACCTCCAACACCAAATCTACTAAACAAGATTTATCCAGGCACTCAACTTCTATGCCTTCCCCACAGCTCCATTCTCTGCTCCACCCTCTACAGGCTTCCATTTATTATATTATGGTTTACCCTTCCTTATTCTTTTAACTGAACCATCTATAAGCACAGACATAAGCACATTCATCCTCTCTCTTCGGTATAGTTGAACTACACTATATATCTCTTTTGCCATCTTGCCATTTTTATTTTATGGAGTATCTTAAGATGACAACATAGTAATATATACTCTTCATTTTTTATACAGTTGTATAATTCTCCATGTTGGTATTCTCTGGATTATCCAACTAGTTCCTATTTATTGGTCTTTTTGATGGTTTTTCACTGTTTGCCCTTACAAATAATACTTCAATGAATAGGCATGTGAATACATCTTTTCTTATATTTGAAAATGTGTTTTAGAAGTGATTTCTAGAAATAGGATTGGGTTAAGGGCCATTTGCATTTTATTTTTTCTGCGACTAGTCCATATCTTGCCCTATTTTTTCTATAGAGTTGATTGACTTTTCCTCTGTTTTTAGGATTTACGTATTAAACATATTAACTCTTCACGGTATGATTGCAAATATTTTTCTCATATAACATTTTACTCCTCTTGAATTAAAAAATTTTTTTTGAATGTAATCAGTTTAACAGTGCTTTGATTTACTGCTTCTATAGTTATCAAAGGTTTCCCATATTAACAAGGATAGTGGATTGTACCCATGGTTTCGTCGATCAGTTGCATAATTTCACTTTCTATATTTAGATCTCTAGCCCATTTGGAATTTCTCTTAATATCAGTATAATGCACAGAGAAAATTTTGTCTTTGTCTTTATGGATATCCATTTAACCCAATACTTCTATTACAAAGATATCTTTTCACTACTTAATCAAGACGTCACCATTGTCATATGCTAAATTTCCATCCGCATTTGAGACTATATCATGATTTTCTGTTCTATTCAATTTGCCTGTGTCTATTCCTTCATCAATACCACATTACAGAGACTTTAAAACAGAATTGAGTATATTCTAGATGTTTTAATATTCTTCTAGAGAAGAATTTTTTTTTCATTTTTTGCTTTTTTCAATGGCTAGAGGATACCCCTATCTTTTTGCCTCCATGTGCCTTTACTTTCCATCTTCAAAGCCAGCAATGGCTAGTTGAGTTTTTCTCACGTCACAGTACACTGGCTCTATTGCCTTCTTCTTCCACATTTAAAAGATCTCTGTGAGTACGGTGGCTCCTCTCTGATAAGTGAGGATAATCTCTTTAGTTTTAAGTCGGCTGATTCACAAACTTAATTCTATCTGCAACATTAATTCCCCCTGTAACATTTACAGGTTCCAAGGATGAGGATGTGGTTATCTTTGGAGGGACATTATTTTGAGTACCATAGGGGTGAACACACACAGACAGACAGACAGACACATACACACACACACAGGTTCTTCCTATCCCAGGACATAGAAATTCGGAGCTCCACCAGACACACTCCATCCCTTTCCCCTTTGTGAGGCATTTCATTAGAATACTATCCTCAGGCAAAATGAGCCACATTGCTGTATTTCAAGAAAGGGATAGTCACTTAATTGTTCTATTTTTCAACTTTATTGCATAAAATAGTCACTATTTTCTCTTAGTCTGGCTTGGTTTTTTTCCTCTCACAGTGTCTTTTAAATAACTGAAGTATTTTCTTTTAATTAAGTGAAAGTCATTTTTAAAACACTTCCTGCTTTTTGTGTCCAGTGTAGGAATTCTTGCCTATGCCAAGGTTGCCAAAATGTTCTGTTTTCTTCTAGACGTTGTAGGCATAAACTTTTACACTTATGTCTATGATCCACTTTGAGTTAATTTTTGTGTTTGGCCTGGGGACAGAATCAAAGTTAATTATTTCACATAGAACATCAACTTTGTTCTGGCATAATTTCTCGAAAAGACCCATTTTCTTCATTGTATTACCTTGGCATCTTTGTTGAAAATCAACTCATCCTATGTGTGTGGGTTGTTTCTGGATATTTTCTGCCATGATCTACATATCTATTTTCACACTAATACCCTATTTTGTTACTATAGCAATGATATACTTGAAACTTGGTAGTGCGATTCTTTCAAATGTTTTCTTTTTCAAAGCTAGTTTGGCTATTTCCATTGCATGTAAAGCCCATTGCATATATATTTCACATACTGCTGGTCAATATCTATGAAAATGCCTGCGTGGCTTTGACTGGGATTGATTTGAATCTAGAAATGATTTTAAGGAAAACTGACACCAATATTGAGTCTTCTGACCCATGAGCATTTCATATCTCTCCATTTATCATACCATTTTAAATTTCTCTCTGCAATGTTTGGTATTTACAGTGTTATGAATCGGGCACACATTTTGTTAAATTTGTTGTTAACTAGTTCTTATTTTTATGCTTCTGTAGCAGGTGTTAATTTTTAATTTCAATTGTAATTATTCCTGTCATATAGAAATACAAGTGAATTTTGCACATAGCTCTTGTCTCTGCAACCTAGCTAAATTCACTTATCAGTTATAGTATATTTTCTTCAGATTTCTAAGAAATTTTACATATAAGATTATGTCATCTGTGAGAAAAGACAGTTTTTCTTATTTGTTTCTAATCACTATGACTTTTATTTCTTTGAAGTGCTGTATAGACTGACTGGAACTTTTGTTACAATGAAGAATAGATTCGATGAGAGTAGAACCATGTACCCTGTTGCTAACCTTAAGGGGAAATGACTGTCTTTCACAATTAAGTATGATGTTAGTTGTAGGGCATTCTTATACATTGTTTAATAAGTTAATGTTCTCTTCTATTGCTGTGTTGCTGTGAGATAGTATCAAGAATGATCATTGAAGTTTGCCAGATTCTTTTTCTGCATCTACTTATATAATTAAACAGGTTTTCTTTAACCATTTATTTGGTTAATGTGGTGGATTGACATTATTTGGTTTTCCTAAAGATAAACCAACTTTGCTTTTGGTACCTAAATCCCAATCCTTCACATACTGCTACATTTAACTTGCTAATGTTTTCTTATCGAATTTGTGTGCATATTCATGAGAAATATTCATGTTAGGGGTGTTTTTTTTAATTTTCTTTTATTTCTGTGTCAGGATAATTTTTCAATGACAAAATAATTTAAGAAAAGATTTATTTCTCTGTTATTTTCTTAAAGAGTTTGTGAATGAATGTATTGTTTCTTCCTTAAGCGCTTGTTAGAATTAACCAGTGAAGCAAAGTTTATTTGTATTGTAAGAAAAATTCAGTATACAAAGTCAATTTCTTTAATTGATACAGTGTTACTGAAATTTTCTACTTTTTCTTGCATGTATTTTAGAATTTTTTATTTTTCAAGAAATTTGTCCAATTCACCTAAGCTTTCAAATTTATTAGCATAAAGTTCTTTACAATATTCCCTTATTCTACTTTTATGTATGTAAGATCTGTAGTGATGTTCTTTTATCACTTAAGATAATGGTAATCTGCACATTTTCTAATTTTTCCTTGATTAATATACCTACTGGGTCATCAATTAATTTGATTGCCCTTTTAAAAAAACAATCTTTTGGTTTAGTTGATATTCTCTATTTTTCTTTTGCTTTCCATTCACATTTATTGTTTTTCTCCTCTTGAGTTTTAATATAATATATATTTTTTCCAACATCTTAAGGTAAAAGCTTAGGTTATTGATATTAGACCTTTCTTCTTTTTCTAATATAGGCATTTAAAGCCATAAATTATACTCTCAGCACTCTTCTTCTCTTTCCCACAAATTTTGAAATGTTCTGGTTTAGTTTTATTCAATTCAAAAATATATTCTAATTCCCTCTATGATTTCCTCTTTGACCCATGGCTTATTTGAAAGTGTCTTGTTTAATTCCTAAATATCTGGAAATTTCCAAATAACTTCTGTTATACATTTAAAATGATAAAAATATCCCACACTAAAAAAATGGCAATTTCATATGACTGATGATATTAATTCTTCCTACTGTAACCCTTTGCAATCATCACGGATAATTTGGAACAGAATAGCCCACTTAAATGTTTTCTTCCACCAGATGAATATTTAAAGCTCTGTAATACCACTGTCAGCAGCAACGTGCCCCTCGCCCCCTAATCCATTGAACCAATACAGTGTATCATGTTTAGGAGACGTTTGATACATATTATCTCATTTAATCCTCAGCACTCTTTTTGAAGGGATACAATTACCCTATTTTAAAGATAAGGTAAACTGAAATTTAGAAAGGTTGAATTATTTAGTCAAGCCAAACTGGAGTTTGCATCTCAGACTTCGCAGCACCAAGTTCCGTGCCTCATCCACTATTCCACACCATCTCTGCTCCACCATAGTGTTCATATTGAAATGCAAAAACATGAGCAGTTTTCCAGAATGCAAGGCCACAATCATCTCATTATTTCTTTCGATAAATCTAATCTGGTCACTAAAAACTCAGAAGGTGTAAATTGCATAACAATGATGGGTGAGCGCCTCTGATTTCACAGGTCTCTGGGTACCTGATCTTTTTCCCTGTGGAAGTAATGAGGCCAGTCAGCATCATCATTCTTCAAAGAATTAGAAAACAAGAAGGAGCACAAAATCATTTCCAAGTCACCTGCTGCCTGTTAAATAAGATTTGAATGGATTTTCTAATGTTTCAAAGTACTTCCTTGCAGACGGCTAAGAAATTCATAAAACCAGCCATGAGAGTTATATTGCCTGTAAGTGTAAACAGTTATGATAGAGGAGTATCTGCCTACACCCAGAGAGCCTTTTAAGAGGAGGCCGATAAGAGTTTACACATCTCAGAGAGAGGGAAAAGGGCCCCTTTGATCATTCTCATGCAAATCCCCAACAGCTGACAGAAAGCTTCTTTATGTTGTGCCATATTTTCTTTTTAAAATGCATATGGAACAACCAGCTTAGAAGCAATGCTTTCCATTTGAAGACTTTTTTTTTTTTTCTTTAAATTGGGGACAATTATGGGAGCTAGACTCTTCCTCTTCTTAAATAGAAATTTTCTCTCTACCTTTTCCTCTGGAAAATTCCTTTAGAGGGAAAGACAGCAAAACAATGCAATTAGCTTCTGGGTTTGTTCATCAGAAGAGCTCAAAGTCCCCTCTTCTATCTCCCCATCTTGTCTGTAATCAGAAATAAGAAGCACAAAACGTCAGCACCAGCTGCCTCATTTCCTATTCCCTGGATTTCAATAGAGACATACCAAGTCATCTCCTGACTCAGCGGAAGGAGGGGGAGAGAGCAGTTCAGAGCCCCTTTTTGGTTTAATTTTTTGTGACCTATTTCTCCAAGCACAATCCCTCTACTTCTCTGATCCCTGCGATGGGTCATTGGTTATTAGGTGAGGTGGGATCCTTATTGGTTTCTTCACTCTGGCCTCTCTCCAGTTATTTGGAACAGTGATATAATCCTGCACGGTATAGTGGTACTCCCCAAGCGGATAGGGAGGCAGGAACACCTTTGCTTAAGCCCCTCTCTCAGCCTAAAATGCCCCACTTTCCTTCTTCCACCTATTTCTTCAAGGTACAGCTTGACCACTACCTCTTCCTCTGACAGACTCTCATTCCCACCAGCAGGCATCGCAGAACTTTTCAGAACTATTCACAATAGCCCAGACATGGAAGCGACCCAAGTGCCCATCAACTGATGAATGGATAAAGAAGATGTGGTATATATACGCAATGGAATACTACTCAGCCATTAAAAAGACAAAATTGTCACAGTTGCAACAACATGGATGGACCTTGAGGATATGATATTAAGCTAAATAAGCCAGACAGAGAAAGACAAATACTGCGTGATTTCACTCATACCTGGAAGATAAACAAACACATGGACAAAGAGAACAGATTAGTGGTTAGCAGAGGGGAAGGGGGTTGGGGGGAGGGCCAAAGGGGTAGAGAGGCACACATATGTTCGGTGAAGGAAAAAAATTAGACTATTGGTGGTGAGCACAATGCAGTCTATACAGAAACTGATAAATAATAATGTACACCTGAAATTACACAATGTTATAAACCATTATGACTTCAATAAAATAATGGGAAAATATACAGAACTTTTGGCAAACTTAATCATCAAGTTTAAGAGACTGGGGCTTAATTGTTCTTTAATTATTTTTGGATAATTCAGCTTTCATTTGCTTATTTCTTCATTGATTGAACATGTAGTCCTTGGGGTTGTCTGGGAGAGGGATTGAAGATGAGGAACACACAGTCCATGCCCCTGTAAGGACCACCAGCTTCCTGGGAATGGTAGACAAGCCAATGAGGTCTGCAGCTCAGTATGATAATTCTCCTCAAATTCAAGTTGTTCCGACCTGAACCTTGTCTCCTTCGCCCAAACTCATGTTTTCTCTTCGTTGATAGCAATAGCAGTCAGTCCCAAAGTGACTCAAGTCTGCCTCCTTGGGGTCATGCTTGCCTCTGCCTTCTCCCCGTGCTCAGGTCCAATTATTAATAACCAAGTCAGCACCCCCGGAACCTGATGAGCACTGCTGGGCCCTCACCCACACTGTCCATTCTGCCTGAATATTCTCCTTGAGTCTGGTGAAATAAGAAGAAAAGAGTCTATGAGGACTAACACAAATATATGGAAAGTATGCATGGGGCCTATATGAGTTATGGATTTTATTATTTTTTTTCTAAAAGTGGAAAACTCAATCCAAACTGCCTTAAATACACTTTATTGGCTAATAGAAGAGAAAGGGAAGGACTAGGTTCAGGTGAGACTTGATCCAGGCCTCCAATGATGTGACCAGGACTCGTTCCCCTCTCCACTTCTTTCTCTTCTTCCTTAGTGCTCACACCAAGTTCTAGTAGTCTCTCCTCCCTAGTTCCAGCAGCTTCTTTGGCTACATATGTCCTGCTTACATCCGGAAGGCACTAGAGAGAGTCTATTTCTTGGAACTCTCCAGGAATTTCATTGACTCAGGTTGGATCATGTGTCTACCCCTGAACCAACCACTATGGCCAGGAGAAGGGTCATTTGGAGTGGCCTAAGGCAATAAAGAGTCACTCTTGCCCTGGAAGTGAGATCAAGACTACTCAAGCCATAGCAGGGAGTAATTTTCCAAAGAAAATTCAGGGTGTTGCAGCTGGTGGTGGGGGGTGGGGGGTGAGGATGCTGAGGAAGCAATAAAAGAAAATGTCCCTTGTAGGGCCCATCAAGGAATGCGTTGATAGCATGATACAGGTTTGGAGTGAATGATGGCAGCAATGGGAAGCCAGTGGGATCTTTAGGTAGTCGATTATTTTCAGATTCCTCTCTCTTAATTATTGGATAGAATAACAATGAAGAGAAAGGAGAGATTTTAGAAGCAAGCAGAATGTTAAAGAATATATGGCAGTCCTTTTGGAGAGGGATTAAGCCAGTGCTGTGTCATGGAAAATTCTAGATCAAATAAAGCCAACACACGCATAAATAACTGTGTATTATTGGTGTGATTAAAGCTATTCTAGCATTCCTCAATGAATATCTGAGTGTTGGGAACAAACTACTTGCTCACTATTCTTTGCATTTTTCTCATGGGCATTGGAGTAAAGGAACCAATGATTCATACATTCTGTACAAGGCAATTAAGAGGACAGAGCTTCCCCAAGAGAAAGATGATGTCAAAAACATTATACTCAGCCACCTTATCACTGTGTTGTCCTAGGGAATAGCAATTAGTTAATTGTCTAAATGTTCTAGTTTCTCCTCAATTTAGTTTTATTAATGAAGGAAGTATAGACTTGCTTCTTTAAACAAAATTTTACAATCTGAGGGACACTAGAACACCAGAATATCAGAGCCAGCAGTGTGACTCATCTTATAGATGAGAAAACAGGTTGGGAGCGAGAAGTGACAGGTCTGAGACCACCAAGAGAATTGGTGGCTAAGCTAGCAGTCTTTAAATAGCTAGTCTGGGGCTTAATCCTCCCTGCAGATTCCCCTTTGGTTTTCTTCCCACCTCCTGTAAGATCTCAGGGTCAGCCCCTGCAAAGTGTAAGATGAAGAAGATGCCTGGGAGCCAGTGAGGTTCTTTCTTTTTCTAAACGGCCTGATTAAGGTATAATTGATATACAAAACCTGCACATATTTAATGCATAAAATTGGATAACTTTGGGCATATGTGTACACCTATGAAACCGTGATTCCACTAAAACAGTCAAACTCATAGAAACCAGTGAGATTTTCGTGTATGGTCCAGGATGGGACAATGCCTTCCTTGCTCACATAAAGAGTGTTGTCCTCAAAAATGACCACTAGATGGCAGAAAAAAGCCATGTACCTGAGAGGGAGGCACCTGTTCCTAAGCTTTTGGAGCTCTCAGTACCGCGGAGGAGACTAGCTCATCTGCTTGGTGAGTACAGAGAATTAGGCATCGTTGCATTATCAGCCCACTCCCGTGTCCATCCTCCACATCCGTACCTCTCTCAAGAGTCCGATGGTTAATCTCATCCTTCTTTTCATTGAAACATATTAGGAGGAAATAATCTACTTTGAAGACTATTTTACAAAAGGCTTGAATGACCATTAGGTAGTTTTTCACATTTCCTACCAGAATTTTTTGCATTACAGTAGAGATCATTTGACAACCCAGTGTGATGAATCTCTAATTGTCAGAGCGGCATCTGAAATATTTTTGGACAAGGGAGAGATCATCTGCCTCTGAAATTGAGTCGGTGGAGGCAGCTAGGTACTTCTAGTCATAATAATAAGAGCTTATATCTGTTCAGCACTTACATGTGCCAGGCGCCATACTAAGCACTTTATATTGGTAAATTTATTCAATATTTACAATAATCACATGAAGTAATGCATATTAAATCTGTTTTGCAGAAATAGACAGAGGCCCACAGAGTTTAAGTAATTTGCTCTAGGTCATATAATTAGAAAAATGTAAGTGATTTTTAAAAATTTATTTATACTAGATGGAATTAATAATATGGTGCTTGATGTTATCATGATTAGGGCTTTATGAATTCTGATACAAAGTAATTGCCCCTTTGGCCATGTGTTAAAATCTCCTCCTCATCACTGGACCACTGGAAAGAGTGGATCTGGGGAACAGTTTTAGCTGTGTCGCCCTAAGTAAGGATGAGCATAAATTCTTAAGGGGACATTGTGACAGTACCCAGGCTGATGTTAGCAGAATATTTTAAACCAGTACGGTCCTTCTGGCTCCAGGTTACACGGCCTTCTTTACTGTGATGGAGTGTTTAAATCACACATCCCAGCGGCTTCGAGACGCCAGCTCAGGTCTACCCTCCATCTCCTCTGCAGGCAAAGCACAGCCAATCTGATGTATTTCTCTGGTGTGTAACTTGATGTTCAAGAACTTCATGCGACACGTCAGCACCCTTGGGACAAGGGAGTTTTGTCAGTGATGGGGTATGCGGTGCCTAGAAAAAAGCCTCTCTACTCACTGGCCCATTTCCTAAAACTCTCTGTAGTTATTAGGATTCTGGTAGAAAGTAAGAGAATCCAGTTCCAGCCAGCTCATTTAAAAGGTGGCATGTGTGGTACAGCATGGTGACCGTAGTTAATAATACTGTACTGCTTATTTGAAAGTTGCTAAGAGAGTAGGTCTTAAAAGATCTCATCACAAGAAAAAAAATTGTCACTATGTATGGTGGTGGATGTTAATTAGACTCATGATAATTTCACAATATGTACAAATACTGAATCATTACGTTGTACACCTGAAACTAATATAATGTTATATGTCAATTATACCTCAATAAAAACATTAAAAAATAAATGATATTGTGTCTCTTTCAGATGTTACAAAAAAGGTGGCTATAAAATCGATTAAGATGTACCGAATGGCAGCTGGACTTTGATGGATGGAATCAGAAACTGGAAAGATCCTGAGATCTCTTTCTCTGTCTACCTCCTGCCCTCACTTATTCTTCTGTCTGTACATCTTCATTATTGATTTCTTAGCCCTGAACTTTTCCTGCTTCCTAGTGAAAATCCTGGCCACCCACAGCTCTAAAATCCCCATGTTATGTGTTCTGTCACACAAGAAAAATCTGATGTTTTGGCCCCAATTCCAAGATCCTCACAAAAATATATGAGGGGCTCATTCTGGGACCATATTATGCAAAGACCTTAATTATTCTTTGTCTCAGGCCATTGCACGCTTTAGAACTTTGTTGTTTCGCTTTCCCATCCTAAGGGGGCTGTTCTTGCTCACTTTCAGATAAGGCTGTATTAGCTCTGCTAATATAACCTGTTAATTTCAAAGGACTTTATAAGTTGGCTGTAATTAACATTCTCAGAATTGGGAAAAATCTGTGTCTTTTGAGATAGAAGAGTTATTTTCTTTTTCCTTTTAACTTTTGTTTTATTTTTTTTCCCCCTGAAATATCAGAATGCTATTTTTCCAGGTGCCATGTGGCTCTTTGAGAACACACAGGCTGCTTTAGTTGTTTTTAATGAACATTATCATCAGCTGCTCAGCTGTGAGGATGTTTGTTTTTTTTTAAATTTTCAGGAGTGACAGAGAGCCCCTTGGAAGATGTGCACTCTGAATGTTGTGGTCTGAATCATTGATGCCATCCTGGGTACCAGCACTCCTCAGTTCTCTAAGCATATGAGCAGGTACAGCCTTGGGTAAAATTGTCGAATGTTTGCCATATATGTTTGCACCCCAGCTACCTTTCTCCCCTGCATGTCTACCCTGGTGTGACGGGAGGTTGACCTGTGGCGCTTGTCTGGTTGCCTAAGAATTAATAAGTGGGACCAAAAATTGAGGAAAAAAAGGCGTTATAGACTAAACAACTAGAGTCAGATCTTAGATCCTCACAGAAGTCTCCACGCTGTCTCTGCTGCCTCAGTCATCATGCCAGTCACCTCCCCTGCCAACCCAATAGAAACAGAGGATTAGGAAGGGGGCGGGGGGGTCTACACTCTTCCCACCGTAATTTGCCACCTACACTCCAGCCTTTTAGAGATTCCCCGAGACCATCCTTTTTGAAAGACACAGGCTTTAGGAAGACACATGGGCAATCTCTTTTCCTAGTTGGGTGTGTCTGCTCGTACAGGAAACTGGCTTGAAGAGCAGGAAAGAGAACTGACACAGGCAGCAGGAAGAAGATAAAGGGCAGTGGAATCCCAGTAATTTTGGAGTGTCAAGGTCATGGGAGTGGCCCATGGATCAAGAAGAGTCAACTGAAGAATAAACTGATTTTGAGCCTCCTTGCTGGCTTTACCTTATAATCCATGGTTATTATAAATTCCCTTCCTTATACCATAAACAAATGTCAATTCCAGGTGGATTTTAGGTATAAATATGGGAGATAAAACAAATATTATTCTAGAACATAATTTAGGAGAATATCCTCATGACTCGGGGTGTGGCAACGATCTCTTCAACAGGACACACCCACACACTCACACGCACTGTGTCAATGCTGTGCAGAGCCAGGTGTTCACAAAGTTTATTTTCTACTCACACAATCCTGTGAGGTAAGAACAACTCCCCACTTCTGAGTCTCAGGAAATTGAAATTCCATATCTGACTGGCTGCAGGCTCTGCACACCTGATGGGTGCGTGATGAGAAGTCTGATTGGAGTTCACATCCAAGCTCTCATCTCAACACACAAGTTGGCTGCGATAATATTTGTAGTTAAAATTAGGGCTCTTTTCAAACAGGAGTGTTAAATACTCTCAAATTAAGAGAAAAAACATCTAATATTCATTAAGCACCTGTCACACCAGGGACTAAGCTGGCTCCTTTATACACATCACCTTGCTGAATCCGTACAATAGTCCTATGAGGCAAATATAATCATGCCCATTTTTATAGTTGATGAAACTGATTGATAGAGAAGCTAAATATCCTACACTAGGTCACAAAGGCAGCAACTGGAGTAGCCATGATTTGATCCAGATGGCCACCTTCATTTGCTCTCCACGAAGCAAAAACTGTAGGGGTCATTTGGCTTAGGAACTTTTCAGGACATGTGCTACCCACTGCTGGCCTGCATTATGGGATAATCTCAGTTTTCCTTCCATGGAACCACGGGGTTTCCAAGTTTCTCCTTTTCAACAGTCAGTCAAGTGGTTATTTTCCAACTAAGTTGGGAGAGGTTTGAGGCTGGATTCATTTGGCTTTAGGAAATCTTTGCTGAATGATTTTAAATGGCACGTCTAGCTACAGGACTATGGATGTTCTGTGCTTGATATGTCAGAGTAGTGATCAGTCTTCCTTTAGAAACATTTAAATTTTCAATTTTATCACACTCATAGAGTTGGAATAAATGTGGAAGAGTACCATGGAGTATAGTATAGTATTTATTTTGTTATTTCAGGAAATATTTCTTTATTAAAAAATTAAAAATAAAAGGTTCAGAAGCAGAGAGAATATCACTGATGAAGATCATTTATCCTATTCTTTGATTCGAACCTTTACATGTTTTGCCTGTCCTATTCCCCTCCAAGATTATACACAAAATTGTCTGTGAAATCTGTTTTTTGTTCATTCCCACCCACCCCTCCCCTGCCTCAGTAAGCATCAGAGACACAAGAAAAGCAATAGTTAGTATGCTTGCTATTGGTGGCATGAAGATGGAGATGGCCACGTGAAAATCGTGAGAAGGAAATGAATTCTGTCACCTTCTCCTCCCCTGTAATCAAGAATTGTGCAAAGGGCATTTCCCTTAGAACTGCAAGTTGACTTGGCGGGCAGCGCTTGCCATCTCTGTGGGATAGTCTCATAGACAATATCACAAACCAGCCTCAGAGAGAGATGCTAGTATAGCAGGTGGAACCAGAAATGTCCAGCCTTGGAATTCATAAAGCCATCCATGATCTTATTAGGAAATAACCATATATTATAATAGATTAAACCCACCCATGACACTTTTAGGAAACAACTGTATCACATTATCTCATGTTTTAAACTATTTTAGGTGTTTGGCTGAAAGTCATGAGTGAGTGCAGCTCCTTTGAGAAGTGGTTTATTCTGGATGGAAAGTCAGAGAATAATAAAGCTATGCAGTTGCTGAAATATTTATTTAGAAGGATGGAATTGAATCATGAGAAGTTTAGCAATTGGGACTGCAGAGTTGGGGGACAGTGGAAACCTATAGGATCAATAAAGTTCTTTCTTCTCTAGCTCACCTCAGGAGGAAAGCTGGTAGGATGGACTGAGAGGCAAAGTATGTTCAGATCTTACCTGTGAGGAGGGGCAGCCAAGTCACAGAATGCCTGAAGGGGACAGTGTCCCTGGATCCAGAAACCTCAGGCAGCAGCCCCAGGGAGACTACGCCAAGGTGATGGTGTTTGTGACAGAGTACATGGCTTCCTAACATCAGACGGCTTCAGTCTGATGGGTGGGAACTGGAGCTGAGTTTCAAAGAGTGGTACCTAACATGCCACTTGTCAGTTTAGTGTACCTGTCCTTGAGGAGGGGTCTCTTTCTTTAACTCTTGTGTCACATGATATTTAAGGCTCACACAAGAAAGAGGTTATGTTTGGTCAAAGTTAAGGGTTTTGGGGGTTTTTTTGAGTAAAAAAGTTAATTTCATTGAACAGCAGCAACAACAGCAACGAAACAGGAATGTTTGATGGAATTAACTAGAGTCTGAAATTAGATATTGTAGGTCTATGAGACCTTGATTTGCCACTTCTTAGCTGGATGACCTTAGTCAGATTGCTTAATTATTTCGGTTTTCAGCCTTCTCATCTGTAAAATTGGAAAAATGATATCTAACTTTCAGGGTTGTTGTGAAAGACGAATGAAATAATAAATGAAAACCCTAGTTCAGTGCCTGAAACTTAGTATGCATTCAGTAAACAATTTCGTATAAATGAAAATTACTTCAGTCTCTTGGTTACACACATCGAGGGAGTTATATTTACCCTTGAGTCCTTCCTTTCTGGTTGCCACCAATCTTTCTAACAAATATAGAACTTACAGGTGTAGAGTTCATAAAGAAACAACCAATTTCTTGATAACTTATTTTGCAAATGCAAAGTATTTTCGTAATAGCAAATTCACTACTCACAGCTATGAAACTTATGTTAAGTTTTATGCAGCCTCCTATTCTCTTCCCGTCATAAAATGCTAGAGAGAGTTGTACTGAGGAACAATTAGAATGAGTGGCAGATCATAACCAAGTCTTTCAAGTCCCCAAATACGACGAAAGTTGGGAATCTTTGCAGAGGAAACAAAGCCCTTCTTTACTTCAACCAACCAGATGAAACCACCATTCTTCTTCTCGAATAACAAAAAGAGTTGAAGTTGCATGTATGTCACGAGAAAACAGATGCTTCTTGGAGGATAAAATTTAAGAAGTACTTTAGAGTAATTCACAGATGTGTAGGTTTAGGTACAACATCAAAACTCGGCTTCATAAGGGACGGCTTGAGTGAGAACTCATTGTAGTAGTGTTTAAAAGATCAAAGGTTGGGGAGATCCAGGCCATCCCATTCCTCTTAACTCCCTTGTCCCAGAGATCAGCTCCTGGCGTGGAGGTGAGATCTGCAAGGCACTGGAGAGATTTGGCTCTGCTCAGTCGAGCTAGCCTGGGACCAGGTTAACTGTAGGTTGGCACAAATGCAAAGCTGATGGCTGTATTTCAACCAATTTATTTTTTATTCTGTCCTGTTCCTGTTGACATTAATATTTGCAGCCAGGGATAAAGGTTTTTAAATACTTTTTACAGCATTTCACTGTTTTGCAGAATCAGAATAACAGAAGGCTGTGGCTACACAGACTGGAAAATTACTCTACGTAGCTCAAATGCAAAAGGAAGTTATTTCAAGACTACTGGGTAGCTCATCAGTTTGCAGGAAGAACTGAAAAGCAATCAGGCACAGTATCAAGGCAGCTCCAAGAATCCAGTAGCAGGAGCGATTGGTATATAAAAACGGCTTAGGTTCATCTCCATTCCCATAGCATATCATTCCATTTGAGACTCAAGTTCTCGGAAAGGGAGTTGGATTGTCCTGAATGTCCAGTGGAGAAGGGAAGAGCATAGGGCACTGTGATTGACACAACCAACGGCATTGATCAGGTTTGCAAAGAAAAACTAGAGCACTGTTACTGAAAGAACGACGGAAGTATTCTGGGCAGGCAATTCCTGTCTCCACCAGTCAGGTCACACTGGCAGGTAATGATTTTACCTGGAGTAAAGCTTTCCCAGTAAATCAGTTGCTAATGATGAGTGAAGTGTAACAGCAGCTAATTATCTGACACCTCACTCCTATTAGAGTTCAGCAATGGCAGGCCATGGTGCCAAAGATAATTTTACAAAGAAGAGAAAAAGAGGAAAGAGCAAAGAAGAGGAAAAGGGAAGGAAAGGAAGAAGGAAGAAGAAAAAGTGGCTAAAATCACAGCCACCATATCCCAGTGAGGACTAGGGTGGTAGAATAAATACCTTTGGTTTTTACACCTTCCCTGTGTGCAATGCATTTCACATTGTTCCCTCCTCATGCCATGTGGTGGCTGGAAGAGCATACAGATACAGCCTAACCCCAGAAAAAAAAAAATCTTTCTTCAAGATCAGCACCATCTAACTGAGATATAATGCCAGCCATGTAATTTAACATTTTCCAGTAAGGCACAGTAAAAGTAAAAAGTAACAGGTGAAATTAATTCTAATAATATATTTTATTTAAATCATTATATCCAAAATACTACAAGTTCAACATATAATCAATGCAAAATGTGAATGAGATATGTTACCTTTTCTCATACTAAATCTTTGAAATCTGGGGTATAAATTACACTTACAGCACATCTCTGCTCGGACTAGCCACATTTCCACAGCCACACGGGGTTAGTGGCTCCCACACTGGACACAGAGGCTTCTAAGATTCTAACATTCTGGCTTTACTCTGAAACATCAAAGTGATTGTACAGTTGTGTCCAGGATGTGTGCGAAGGTGGGGTATTTCGGTTTTCTTTCATTTTAGGCAAAAGTAAAGGCAAACACACTTTATTTCCATTCCATGTTACCAAGTTAAGATGATTTCTTCGTGTTTCTGATTCACAGCTGTAATATTTTTCCAGTTCCTCTTCTGAGAAGTCACTGTTCTGCAAAACTTCAACGATGCTTACTTGGAGAGAAAAGAGAGGACCCCTCTAGAGATGAGGCACGTGAGTCCTGCTGAGACTAAATAACTTGCCCAAAGACTGCAGGCTGGATGGTTGCAGAGCTGGGATGGGAGCTGAATTCGCTTCATCCACCGTGTGGCCCTGAGCCTCGTCCTGCATCAGATCAGTTGGAGTTTGAATAGGGCAATTTCTGCAAGTCCCCACTTCTTTGCTACAGACCTTGGTGTGTAGATTACTGGCCCCTGAGCCTCCAGGTGGGGATGGAGCTGGTCAAAGGGTAGCCACTGGGCTCTGTGAAGGTGAGGATCCAGACTTGGGATAAGAAGGAGGTGCCTCGACTTCTTAGTGTGCTTACATGCATGACTTTAGAATTTGTGTGGTCCAGTGACTAAATGTTTGATGATGTGCACGTTTTAAAGCTCCATCCTCTTGGGGAACAGGGAAGCTATCTGTGGGGCACGGAAGAACTTGGAGAATGACTGTTTTTATTGGACTCACTTGCCTTCTTAATAGCCTCCTGCCAACTCACAGGCTGGTGTGGAGCATTTGTAATTTTTTTAACAGTACTTTTTAATCATTATAATAACAGTATATGCTTAGAAAAAATAGGTCTACATCTCAAACACAAATAAATAAATAAAAATCACCTGTATTCCCAGGAGTCCCAAAAGAAAACAAAGCTCCAAACTTTGAATTTTGATATATTTCCTTCGGGTGTTTTAAAAAAATATATGACTACAACATTTATACAGTTTGTTGTTTTAACAACGAGATTACACTGTACAATTTGTTTTTAACCTACTTATTTCTACCCTTTTCTTCATTGAGTCCTGTGAGTAGATTTAGGTTTCTGGTCGTTCTCCTGGGTCACCATAGTTGCTTTAAACAAGTCCTTTCTCATGGGCTTCACAATCCAGCTGAGGCTGTGCCCTGTGACCCGGACCTCCATGGGGGGAAGGCACAGACCAGCCACTCTAACTCCCACTGGATTCCTTGAGGAGTCTCAGGATTGAGTATTCCAATAGGTTAATTGTTCAGAATGTGTGGAAGCTTTCCGGATAGTTGCAAATGTAGCTGGAAGTATGTCTAAGGGCTTCTGGATTTAAAAGAAGGGTGTTTACCATTTTGAGGCTCCAGAGGGGGTGTTGGAAGGAAACAATGAATTCAACACATGTGAATGAATGCATGCTCTCACTTCAGTTTGTAGTGGGCAGACATGGTTACATGAAAGCTAGGACCCTGCTGTCTAGCCAGCCATGCCTTGTCCCCTCCACCCAAAAACACACACCAGCCATTCCAAGAGACAGTGAGACTAAGCTTTCCCTTCCTCCTTTATCTTCCTTTCCCTTCTTCCTTTATCTCCTTTATCTTTGGGGATATAGAACCCAGATGGGCCTCGGGAAGAGGAGTTGGCTGTCCTGGCGATAAGAGTCGGGGCAGAGGGTAGTGATCTTGACGCTGGCCTGCCCGTGGGAGTTGATGTTCCCATTTGTCAGGCACATTTGGTGGGAACACAGAGTTCACCTTCTGCTGAGGGAGAGCCCTTAGTTTCCTTCTCCCAAGAATCAGGAAGCAATTGATTATATTTTCACACTAACAAGCACCAAGAAGCTGTAAACATTTCATTTACTAGTTCTTTACAGGTACATTTGTTGACCTACTCCTGTTATTCATAACACGTTGTGCTGATGACTGCAGCAGAAAAGCAGGGGAGACAGCGTCTTCAGCTTGCTCACATAAACAACGGTGTCTCTGGCTTTTTTTCTTTAAAAAAGAAAGTGTACTGTCTACAAACACAGAAGATGACAAGAGTGTATGCATAGATAATTGCATGAATTTAGCTCTCCATTTGTCTAGGGAAATAAGCTCTATTTCAAAGAAGATTAAAAAGATGCTTTCTCAAAGTACTTTTCTCCTGTTGATCACCTTCTGATTGTTGACAGTTAAGGTTTGCCAATTTCTTTTTCCCAGAAACATTGTGCTCATGTCAGGGTTCTCTCCAGCCGTGTTCCTGCAGAGGTATTGATCGTTCTTTCCCTCAATAAAAGAACAGCCAAGCCCACCTTCAGGGAGACCACTCTGGCTCTAGGATGATCAAGCATTCTGCCATTTACACTCTGTAGCTCTGGGCAAATCACACCACCTTCCTGAGCCAGACTCCTCACCTGCAAGATGGGGATGATGCTATCCACCTCACGGGGGTGTGGTATGGATGCAACGAGACCATGATTGTGTATGCTCCTGAGAAGCGAATGGCTTATAAAAGCACCCAATAAGTGTTACTGTCCTCCTCTCCCTCAGAATAGAACAATAGTAACAATTCCTACCATTGAGCACGTGATGTGTGCCAGGCCTCTAGCCTGCAAGTTTTAGTTTAATCCTTGGAACATCGGAACAATCAGATGAGGTGAGCATTACAGACTCATTTTGCAGAGGAGGAAAATGAGACATTTAGGGATTCGACTCTGGTCCCTTCACTATAAATGACAGAGCCAGAATTTGAAGCCAGATGCATGTAACTTCAGAATGGATCATCTCAAACACTAGAGTTCTTCCTAATCCTGTTGTCTGATACATCCTAAACACGCTGGTTCAGAGGTGTGCGCGTGTGTGTCTGTTTATGTTTTACCACTTAGGAGAAAATATGAGTGCACGCTAGGCAGTCAAGAATCCTCCTCTTTTCCCATAAGGAGACACAGCCTGTTTCCCACATGTCTGCACTCGAGAGCAGGTGGAAACCAAGTCCTGTCTCAAGTTCCCTTCTGCCTGGTGGAGGACTCCCTTCCAGAGTAGAGGGACACACAGGGCCAGATTCCTGGGCTCCTGCCCTTCGGAGGCACCTGACCCCTCAGTCTCTTGTTATCCAAACTCAGAAGCTCACTGGAGAGGTTGCATCACCCCCTGCAAGCAGCATCTACCCCCGCCAACGTAGAGAGGTGCTGAACCAGCCCTGGGACACGGACCTTCCTCAACTTATCCACACACACTGCCTGTGAGTTGTCCCTTTCTCTGAAAATAGCCTACTTATTTTCATTATTAATACATGGTGCTTCCCTGCTACAAAAATGCTCTGTGTACCTTTTCTCCCATGAATTTCTTTGTGGGCCAAATCCTAGAGTATAAGCTGGGGATTCAGTGGTGACCAAAACAGATTATGAGAGGAGGGCCACATCCTCTGGTCAGGAGAACAGACATTACACAAAATATTCTAAATAAGTATTTGCAAGAGATCTGTGTGCAGTTAAGAGAAGTACAGAATGCTATGCAAACACCAGACCAGGGGGCTAAAAGGACCTGGGATATAGGAGTTGAGGGGTGTTAGTTTCCCCTTGCTGCTGTAACAATTTACAGTAACTTGATGAGTTAAAACAAATCTTAGTTTTGAAAGTCGGAAGTCTGAAATGTGTCTTGCAGGGCTAAAATCAAGGTGTTGTCTGGGCTGTGTTCCTCGTGGACGTTCAAACAGAGAATCTACTTCCTTATCTTTTCCAGCTTCTAGAGGTTTCCCTCATTCCTTGGCTTGTGGCCTCCAGCTAGTAATCACATCACTCCAGCTTGCTTCCCTCATCATCACATTTCCTTCTTTGACTCTCCTGCCTTCTGCTTTCCTTTATAAGAATCCTTGTGATTACATTGGGCCCACCTACATAATCCAGGATAATATTCCCATATGAAGATCCTTAACTTACTCACATCTGCAAAGTCCTTTTTGCCATGTAAGGTGACACATTCAGAGGTGTCAGAGATTAGGATGCAGACACCTTCGAGGAGGCCATTGTTCTGCCTACCACGTGGAATAAAGGAGGAGGTGAGAAAAAGTCATCAGGAAGAGACAGTGTTTGGAAGAATACATGAGAAAGAGCAGGAGGGAAGTAGGTGTAGTAGACAGCAATGACACACCACTCAGAGAGAGAGTCTTATGGAAAGGTCCAGAAGTGGGAAGAGCATTGGCTGCCTGGAACTGAAAGGGTCCTGGATAGGTATTGAGGAGAAGAGAAGGGAGAACAGATGAGATCAAAGCCGCTGGCAATGGCCCGCTCATGAAAGAGTTGACTGTGTTGTGAGAGGACTGAAGAAGGAGAATTTTGGCAGGGAAATGATGAATCTATACCTGTGCTTTAAAACATAACTTTGGTGGTTCCCTGGGGGATCATATTAGAGAGGGCAAGAATGACTTCTGGGAGGCCATGGCAATGAGAGGGAAGAGACGCTGGTTGCTGGTCTAGAATGGTGCAGATTCAGATGTTAAAGAGGTAGAGTCCACTGAGGTGGGTGATAGACGCCACTGGAGGGGTGAAGGTGAGGTGTCAGGGGTGACCTCAAGGCTTCTGGTGTGAACATCTGGGTGACTGGCAGTAACGGCGTGAAGACAGGATGCTTTGAAGGAGTGGAAGGTGTGTTCTAAGAGTTCATGAATAGAGCTTGAGTTACCTGTATGACACTCAAGTTGAGCTGTTGAGTAGGCACACTGATATGGAATAAAAGCCAAAGCTGGACCTCTTTTAGAGACATCTATCCAGGCAGTATGACACGCTGCAAGGAGCTATAATTTGGAAGCAAAGGCACCTGAGTCCAGTTTTTGTAACACTATATATGGACAGTTCAAGCCATATAAATCCTCAGAGCCTCAGTTTCCTCATCTTTAAAACTGGTAGTAAAATTTCTTGTCTTACTGATAACACCAGATTATTCTTGAGAAGCAAATTATAAAATAAACATGAAGTTCTTTGTGACCTTTAGATGTTTTAAAAATGTTATTTTTATGTTTTTGATAGGAATAATTATTATAATACCTAAATTATGAGGGGGCACATTACTATTATTGATTACAAAATAATCTTAATCACATTTAATATTTTCTCCACCTCCTCTACACATGGACTAAATAATTTCACTTCCTACATCTTCTTTGAGATCCCATCTTCTAATCATTTGACCATTTCTGTAGACAGAGCTGGTCCTGGACAAAACTGCCAGGAGAGCGGGGGGAGTGGAGGTCGTATGATGCGGTAGGGGGCAGAGGTGACAGGAGATTGCTTGGGGGTTAAAAGAACAGTCCTTGAATGTCTATTATCTGTGTGCATCTCATGACTGCTTTACAAGATGCGTGTTCTTTACCCATCTTGCTGATAAGGAAGCAGAGTTTTTAGGGTAGTTATTGACCTTGTCAAGGCCACTCTGTCGGTAGGTGGCACAGCCATCAGCATCTGGAGCTTATGTTCTCCCACAAGTCCCAGAAGCTTCCCGTGAACAGGAAGAGTGGGGCTCTGGTGTCTTTTTCCCTCCTGGGGGTGCTCATTGAGCTGACAATTTTCTGGTTTAATAAAGGGAATCTGATACTCACTGAAGTGTTTTGACTTAGCTGGAGCTCCCCATCCCAGAGCAGAGCAGAGCAACTTGAAAATGGAAACTCTCATGGAACCTCTCTCTTTCGTTGTTGTTCTTTAATACTCTGAAACTTCTAGTATGTATGCGATACAAATTTTAAAACTGAATTAAATGAGGGGCTGGCCCCATGGTGCAGCGGTTAAGTTTGCACATGCCACTTTGGCGGCCCGCGGTTCGCCGATTCGGATCCCAGGTGCGGACCTATGCACCACTTGGCAAGCCATGCTGTGGCAGGCGCCTCACATATAAAGTAGAGGAAGATGGGCACGGATGTTAGCTCAGGGCCAGTCTTCCTCAGCAAAAAGAGGAGGATTGGTGACAGATGTTAGCTCAGGGCTAATCTTCCTCAAAAAAAAAAAAAGAAAAAGAAAAAAAGAAAACTGAACTAAATTACCCCTCTCAGTGTCACTTCTATTATAAAAAATGGCTCAGAAATGGCAATGGCCCCCTTTGGCAGTATTTCAGACAGAGAGAAAGTCTAGAGGAACAATTAACGGTATGCATTCTGGAGTCCAAAGGGGCTCAAGTCTGGCCCCTTTCTCCACTGACTCGTAATTTTCACTGAGCTGGAGCTCTTCTCCGGAAGGCACTTCTCCAAGTTCTGCATCTGGCTCTGCTCTAATTCTTGGTGAGTACAACAAGGCCCGAGCTCTCTAGCCTGCCAGAATACAGGGTAATATTTCCTATTTACTTTCTCTCCTCAGAAAAACGGTTCAATGCACGGAATTTAAAAATGTAGCAGGGGCCGGCCTGGTGGCATAGTGGTTAAGTTTGCATGCTCTGTTTTGGTGGTCTGGGGTTGGCTGGTTTGGATCCTGGGCGTGGACCTAGCACCGGTTCTCAAACCATGATGAGGCAGTGTTCCACTTAGAAGGATGTACAACTAGGATATACAACTATGTACTGGGGCTTTGGGGAGAAAAAAGAGGAAGACTGGCAACAGACGTTAGCTCAGAGGCAATCTTCCTCACCAAAAAAAGCATACTTAAAAAAAAACTAAAACATTTTTTAAAAATGTAGTAAACACATACATTTTTATTTGTAGCAGCAGAGTCTGGGATAATTGCCCTTCTATAGCAATTAGACTTCTTACTTGTTCCTGTCAATCTCCATTAATACCTTACACTTTGTCCTGATTTCTGATGTGACATTTTCCTGTATAGGTATGATAAGATGTTGACACTCGCTTTGCATTTGAGAGGAAGTTGTTACTGCAGTACTTGTAGCTTAGGAAGATATAGGAAAATAAGTCATCTTTGCATGATTTATTCCCAGCAAAATGCCCCTGCTAATTCAAGTTCATATTAAATTTATGCCATTCAGCGAAAGGAGAATTTAGGCAAATAAGTGCTCATTAAAATTTATTTAGAGGGAATATTTTCCACTAGGGTATTTCATTATTTAAGAAGAAAATAGAAGCCTATGCAGTAACGCATAATCCCACACCAATGTGGCATTTCAGACAAATTACATTTGGATAAAGATGAACATGTTTGGGTCTGGAAGGCTGATTGATTCTAGCAAGTGCTGTAGTTGCATAATTCTAAGCCAGGTTGAAAGAAGTTGCTAAAAAACGAGGATGAGCCCAGAGAAATTCACCAAGTAGCCAATAAAAAGTTACACCACACTGGTCTAATTTTTGTTCATTTTGGAACTGAGGTTTTGGGCTTCAGTATTGGTGGAGCAGACCCGTGTGCATTACTGTGAATCTTGGGTGGGTAAGGGGCCAGACAGATAATATAAGGGGTGAACAGGAATCAGGGGCACCCTGAAAAATATAGACCTTGCCTCAAGGCACAACATTCCATTATGTTTAAGGCAAAGGAAGGATGACCTGGGCCAGATTTGGGATTCAGGCTACAAGTCAGCAGCCACGGAATTTAGGTAACCACACATCCCTCTTAAGGGCTTGCATTTTCCACTCACACCTTTGGCTTGATAACCTTCTTTCACGCAGCCTCACAGCAAGTTCTCAAGATGCCCACCTTCTCCATGAAGGCCCTTTGCCCAGACTCTCTGGAGATTTAACTTTCTCCCCATCTCCCCATCCAGGTCTCTTCAATGAGCCCCCTTTTCTGCCTCCACATCTTCTTCAAGTGGTGTCCTCTGCACACAGCTGCCATGGTGACTCTCTCTTGTCATTATTCTGTCTGTCATCTTCTGTCATTCCCACTACTCTTGGAATCCAACAGGTCTCACAACCCGCCTCCTTACCTCTCAGGGGGCATGTGGATACATCTGCCTTGCCTACCAACTGCAACTCCAGCTCCTTTGTTACCCCCCAGACCCCATGACTGTATCCTGCTGAGCCAGGAGAAAGAATGAGCAGAACACAGGAAGGGAGAGCACTGCGTGACCACCCACAGCTGTGGGACCTGGGTCAAGGAAGTCCATTAACTGTTTCAAGCCTCAACTTCATCATCTACAAAGTGGGCATAAAAAATACCTTACAGAGAAATTTTAGAGATGAAATGAGATACTGTATAGGAAAAGGCAAGCGAGTTGCTATCAATTTAACAAACATGAATTAAGCAACATTTTACATGCTGCATCCTACACAGTGTTTCCTGGTTCTTGTTTTCATTACGCTCATAGTCTGCTGTCTGGAATGTGATTGGCAGTCAATTAATGTTAAGTGAGAGTGGCACCACCAAACAACAAACATTTTCTTCATTCTATGCATTAAGTTAGATGCTTAACTTCTTTACTCAAAGGTGTATATGATCAACATTCATTTAAATTTCTAAGTGGGTTGCCTGTCATAGTTGAGAACTTTTGAATGACAAGGGCCAAATCAGACTCTCATCTCATACGAAGAAGCATTTGATAAAAGCTTCTGATGGATTTCAAACTTACGGCATTTAGCATATATTAGGAGCAAGCCTCATATATCCCATTCATGGAGGGATGTCCAACATGATTAAGATATGAAATATGTGCTTAACCCGCTGAAATAGACAGCTGCTAATAAGTTAAAAATTGGTATGATTCTCCCACATGTTATTTCACAAGTTAACTAACTGCTGACTAACTTGAACTTTAACAAGAATAATCGCCAAAACTTGTAACACCTATAAGGTAAAATGAATTTTAGCTCTAGATAGATGAATTTTAGTTCTAGACAGACCACTAATACTTCCCTTTTTCTTGTTTTACCTTTTCTTTTTTAACATCATTTATTGTGGTTACTTGAACAGCTCTTATCCTCAGGGAAACAAAACTGAAAGCAAGTTTCAGATATGCACTTTTCAGAACTATCAAAATAAATCAGAAAAGAGGAAATCAAGATATTTAATTTTTCCTAAGATATTTCTGGAAAACCTAGAGCTCTAGGTCTCATGCTTCTAGTTGACTACACCTTGTATTTACATGTTGCCACCCTACAAAGGGCCCAGTTTTGCATTCTCATGTTCTCTCACTGGAGTCAGGCTTGGGGAAATAATGGGGATATTCCAGGATGCGTCCTGCATGGAAGGTCAGTGCCACATTTTCAGTCGTGGAGCTGAGAAATGCTTGGACCTTAGAGAATCTTCAGACACCTAGATCTTCAAGTACCTACACTCCCCTAACCAACATATGTTTAGGTTAATTTTAAAGCCTTAACTTTAGAACTCAGATTGAGTTTTATTCTCACGTGAGATGCTCATAAAAGTTCAAGTGTTACTTATTTTATTCTATTGCAATTGTCATTTTCAATTCGGCTGCAGAACTTGACATTCATCCTCATTACCATTCAACTTAGTTTATCTCATTGTAAACGCAGACACCATGGAGAATTAACACAGGTGACCACATGTTTTTGTTTGTAATGAACTTTTACTTCCCTTCTATCCTGAGATTTTCTAAGATTAAATCTTTTTTATGGCTATCTGTTTGGAAAAGAAAATACAGATTTTGGCATTGTTCTACATAGAAGTATAAAGAAACTGTAACTTCTGTAACTTAGCAGTGATTAAATTAAACAGCACCATTCCCCCATCATCAATCACGTATGTTTCAAATTCACTTAAATAATGACTAGCAAATTTAACTACTTATAGAGGACAGAAATAAAGAAGGAATATTATCATTTCCTCTGAAAAAGTTACAATTTTTAAAACACATGAACAACTGGGACATTCTGTTAAGACTCCATAAAGTCAATGCCATATGGGTAAGGACATACGTGTTAGGACAAAACTGTAGTAGACTCAAAAACGTAACAAAAGCTAAAAGTGGGTCTCACCAGAAACAAAGTGATCTGTTGCTACTTTAGCTGCCACCTAGGACAAAAGTCAGCACTCTTTGGAGGAAGATAACATAATACAGAGTCTCACTCACAATGTCCAGCATGCAATAAAAAAGTTACCATACATGAAAAGAAGACAAGTGCCCAATAATAGTTAAAATAATCAATAGAAACAGACCTAGAGATGATTCAAAGGTGGCAGGCAAGGCCTTCAAAAAACTAGATGATATATGAAATAAAAGAGAAGAAAAGATAAAATGAATACGTAAAATGGAATATTTCAATGGAGAACTGTGATCTATAAAAAGAATCAAATGAATGTTCTAGAAACAACGAAATATGGTATTTGAAGTAAGGAACTCATCAAATGAGTTTAACTGCAGAATGAACACAACAAAAGACAAGATTAGTAAATTTGAAGAAATATCAAAGCAAAGGTCTATGTGCATGAAACACGAAGAGCAAAGAAAAACAATAACAACGACGACAAGGACCCAGAAATGAGCAAAAAGGAAATGTGGGACATTGTCAACAAGTCTACTGTTTGTGTCACTGCAAAACCAGAAAGAGAAGAGAAAAGATGTAAAGAAGTTATATTTGAATAGATAAGAGCCAAGACTCTTCCAAATCTGATGACCGACATTACTCTACGGATCAGGAACCTCAATTAACAGCAGGCCAAATAACTGCTAGAACACAACACCTGGGTATATTATATTTAAACTGCCAGACACCAAAGATAAAAACCTTAACAGTACATAGCTGAGCTAGGTGTGCATTTTGTGGTTACTATGGTTACCTTTTGTTCCACAGGGGAGGAGGATGCGGGTGGAGGTTTACGCGTCTGTACCACCCTGTCCCCCATCTTTCTTGCTAAGTACCCAGTGATGTTCATAAAGAATAACCCGTGAGTTGATGCAAGCTCCTTTTGTGTCTGAATCTCCCAGAGGATCCATACTCTCACACTTGCCTGTCCTTGGTCTTTTAGCAAGTTAAAATTTTTAGCTGAAATGTTACCTGCTTGTTTGTCTTGTGTGGCTTGGCTTGATGGAGAAATTAGAATGATCTCCTTATTGAAGGCAAAATTCTGTTTGTATAAAGCCTTTCTCTGATTCTGAGAAGCCCAGCTTATGATGGCGGAGGGAATATTTGGCCAACCTTGGCCCTGGGGTTAGTTCCTTTGATCCAAACTCACTCTCTGCACCCAGCTCCAATGCTAGGCAACTACTGTATTTGGATGGTTCCTTTTTGGGGAGCAAAGGGCTGTGGCTCCAAGCTATAGATTAATTAGTAAAACTGAGTATTTTATCACTTATCAAATCTTATACTTTTTAAGATTAAGTGTGAAAATCTAGCAAGTTCCTTATGGAATTTCATAATCTGTGGATACATGCAGAGCAGAAGGGATATTCCTAGACCCTTAATGGACCATGTGCACGCAGTATAAATTGTCCAAAGCCACAACTCACTGGCTGAAGCATGGCAAGTGATCTTTCTGGAGCAAGTGCACTTATAAGCTTTACTTTGAGGTGCAAACTCTAGAAAAATTAATTTAAAAATATCAAAAGGGGGAAAGTAATTATCATGGGGAGGAGGGACTCTTTTGCCACCTTACCAGAACCTATTGGTTGCTTATGCAGTACCCATTACCCCAATTTTGTTTTTTTAAAGGTTCCAGGTTTTACTGAGGTACCTACCTTCCTTGGCATGGTGAGATTGTTCATTAAGCCTGTCATCGCATTAATTCCCCTTGCCAGAGACTAGTTTAGGAACAGACATGGGAAAAATTGTGACCAGGGAGGTGTGTGTGTATGGGGGAGAGGACTGTGGGGTGGTTTCTTTGTTTTTTGAAGGAGACACTGTGAAAGGAGCCTTTCTCTTCTTTCACTGGATTTTGTTGGGTCTCTATATGACACCTGGGACAGTGGCAGCCAATCTACGTCCTAGCAGACTAGTAAGAGAGAAAGAACCTAGCTCCTTGATGCTGCTGCTGAGACAATGAAATACAAATAAACCAATCATCTAAATAACTAAGCAGTATAAATAGCTAAATAATGAAATGATAGTACAGATAACTTAAAAGTATGTGCCAACATTCTAATTTAATTTTAATTAATAGGCATCTTAATTTCCTCTAATAGTAAAATGAAAATATATCCTTAGTGGAAAAGACATAAAATACAAAAGTATATAAACTTAAACATGGACCTCTCCTTACCACAATCTCCCTCTCCTGTGCCCAGTCCCATCCTCCTTCTCAGACATAACTACTGGCCATTGTTGGGTATGTATTCTTCTCGTTCCTTTACTCTGCATATGAGTACTAATGTATGTTAACACATGCACATATAGTTTTATTCTACAAAATGGAATCGTAGTGTATGTATGTGTCTTCAAAGTGATTTTTTCACTTAATTTTAATGCCTTTAGCTTCTATTTCCAAGTCACCACATCTAGTGTATCTTTACGTATATAAAAAGTAATTCAGTAAGACAGACTCCTAGAAGAGGGCATGCTGCGTCAGTGGCTAACCCTACTTAAATTTTGGCTGATACCACCCAATTGCTATCTAAACCAGCTTTAGCAAGTTATGCTCTCACCAAAAGTGTATGAGAAAAAGCAATTTACATTTTCTGGAAAACTTTTCTGAGGGCAAAAGACAAACTAATAAACTGTTTTGTGATAGGTATTAGATTTTACATTTTTATACCGTTTGACACAGCAATTCCACTTCTAGAAATTAATCCTATGGAAACAATTACACGAAGGTAGACAAAGATATGTTGTAAGGATGGCAGGTAAAGCCATACTTATAATCTTGAAGAAGTGGAGACCGCTAACTGTCTCGCAAAAGGCAATTTGTTAAACGAATTATGATATGAGAGACTATGTACTCGAGAAGTCTACTATGTCAAATAGCCACCCAGCTCAGGGAATACATGTTCAAAGATCATGAACACTAAAATCTAATGCTTTTAGTTCTAGCTATCTTTGGACAGCTCCATAAACATTTACCCCACTGGTAAGGGGTTAAGATTTCATAAATGAGGCAACAGAACATAGGATTCCAAATTTATATTCTCAAATGTTTTATTGTGATTTTTTTTTTTCCCAAGGAAGATTAGCTCTGAGCTAACATCTGTTGCCAATCTTCCTCTTTTTTTGCTTGAGGAAGATTAGCCCTGAGCTAGCACCTGTGCCAATCTTTGTTCACTTTATATGTGGGATGCTGCCACAGCATGGCTGATGAGTGGGATAGGTCCACGCCTGGGATCGGAACTTGTGCTGCCCAAGTGGAGCGTGCCAAACTTAACCATTATCATGGGGCCAGCCCCTGTAATTTTTTAGAAAGACCAAAAATACACAAACTACTTGACTTCAGGACTTAAAAGATGAGTATCAAAATAAACCAATAAAAATTAGGAAGAAACATGAATTCAAATGAAACCTATGAAAATTTAAAGTAGATGTGGAGTAAGAAATGTTTGACAGGATACGTGAAATTGTAGCAGACACTTCCAGTTCTACCCAATATCCATTCCTGTTCTCTCATTTTTTAACAGAACTTTGATTTTTTTTTTTTTTTTCAAATGGAAATCTACTTGGGCTGCATTCCTAGCGCTCCCCTGCCTTACGGTGTGGCTCGATGACTAAGTTCTGGCAGATGATATATAAACAGAAGTGCAGTCAGGAACTTCTGGGAAGGCTAATAAAGGGAGGTGAATTATTGGTGAAGTGATCTTTTCATCTTTCCCTTCTTCTGCCTGCTGCTGGCCGGCAACAGGAATCTGATCATTAGAGCTCCAACAGTTACTGTGAATGATACAGATCACAAGGATGGACACCAGGTGTTGGGTATTGGAGAATGAAGACTAAGACTGGGTCCCTGATGATGCCAGGGTGCTGACACACGAGTCCCAGGCTGTGCACCTCGGCACCACTTTTACATGAGAGAGAAATGAACTTTTGTCTTGTTTAAGACACTGTTCCTCATTTTTTTGTAATGCACTACATATTCTATGTTATATGATACACATTTTGTTCTCTAAAAAGAATAAAAAATAAAAAAGGAAATCTGTGGCAAATGTATTAAGAGAGAGAGAGAATAAATATACAATTTTAATAATGAGATAGAATCTTCAATTACAGAAAAGCTGCAGATTTATATTAAACCATCTTGTATAAACTCACAGTAATAAATTTGGAAAACCTGAGAGAAACAGCTAACTTGTTATGAAAACATAAAATACCCCATTTGATCCAAAATGAGATAGAAAATTTGAACAGATCAATAACCATAGCTGAATTCGGTGACAGGCTCAGATGACTTTACTGCAGAGTTTAATCTAAACTCATACATCATGTAATTCCTGTCATTTAAATAATTCCAGTCCACAGAAAAAGATGATAGACCCCTACTTCACTGTATAAAGTATAGTAAAGATAGCTCAGGAGAGAAAATATGATGAATTCCAATTATGAGTACGGATGCAGATATTTCAAATAAACTATTATAAGTCTGCATCCAGCTATCCATTTATAAAATGATGACATAAACAAATGGGATTAATTTCAGTATTGCAAGGACTTCAGAAATAGGAACTTTATCAACATATTTCATTATAATAACAAACTAAAGGATATCAAAAGATGTTGAAAACTATTCAATAAAATATACAGCTATTGTGAATAACTACAAAGAAGGCAGAATTGGAAGGAAGCTACTTAAATAAATGCTATTTACTAAAAATAGCAAACTATTTTAAAGGGTAAAGTATTAAGGCCATTTACTAATGAAAACTGGAATCGGTACTAATCACTTCACATATTTACTCATGAAATCTTCACACCAGCCCTTTGAGGAAGAGACTAGTCATAGCCCCATTTTAAAGATGGAGAAAGTGAGGCAGAAAGAGGTTAAGGTCATTTACTCAATCAGGTTGGCAGTCAGCCAGGGTTTGTACTCAGGCAGCCTGGTTGCAGAACTTCCTCCCCCGCCCCCTGCATCCAAGCCCTTTTATTTGGTGCCCTGCATGCAGGCCTACATCACCCACCGACTTCTGGGCCTGTAGCTTCACTCCCGAGTCCGCGAGGCAGGTGCCGTCCCGCTGCCGCATGACGACGTCGCGGTCCCTGAGCTTGTCCCGGTTCACGGGCTACCACATCCCTCCGAATCACTTTCTCCACGCACTCAAGGGCGACCACGACCCCAGAGGGCCCACCACAGCTCATGCGCAGTGCGGCTCAGGCGATGGGTCGCTGCGCACGGTTGGCACTCACTGCGCGGGATTCCCACGCAGCCGTCGACCGGCGTGAAGCGCATGCGCGTCATGTCCGGACTTGCGCAGCGGCTACCATTCCCCTCAACCCCCAGCTTCTGCAGCTTGATGGCCTGGGCCTAGGGGTCAGTGACGGCATCCAAAGCTGGGCAGTGCTTTGTTCTTGTCCTTGCTTGCGGGTCGGCCATCATCTGGGCGGTCCCCCGAGGTAGTCTTGGACATGACAGGGTTGAGGGGCCGGCTGACGGACGTCTCAGGATGGCCAACTTCTCCTCCAGGAAGTCCTGCACCTGGTCCTGCACCGTGGCCGCTGCAGCTCTTGCTGCTCCTCACGCGGCGCACCCTGCTGCTTCTCGCAGGCCTTCATCTGCCACGCCATCTCCTTCTTCTGGTGCAGAATGGACTCCAGGATGGCCTCATGCTCATACAGGTAGCCATCTGGGGTGATGACAGGGTCGTGGCAGGGTTGCGTGAAAAGGCAGCTGCAGTCGAAGTCCTTGACAGCATCCGGGCTCAGTCGAATGTTCTAGGTCTCGTGGCCTGAGGCTACTGTGTCCTTCTTCCTCTCATGCCAAGTGTAGACTGTCCCTGCGGTGCAGTTTTTGCCTTGCTACATCATCCTCAAAAACGACTCCCCGTCCCTTTGTGGCTTCTTCAGCTGTGCCCCTACACCGGAAAGGGACGAGAATTTTGTCTCGTATTAACTTAAGCTCTCTTTTGATTGGTGTTTTCATGCTATATCTTTTCCCCACCCTTTTACTGTTAACCTGTGTATTCTTTATATTGAAAGTTGGTATTTTGTGCATAACAAGTAGTTAGTTCTTGCTTTTTATCCTGTTTGACAACCTGTGTCTTTTATTTGCGGGGTTTGGACAGTTTACTTTTAATGTTATTATTGATAGGGTTGGATTTAAATCTACCATCTTCCTAGTTGTTTTCTGTTTGTCCCTTCAGTTCTTGCCTCCTTTTTCCCTCTTTTCCTGCCTTCCTTTGGGTTGAGGTGTTTTTTTTTTTTTTTTTTAATGCCATTGTTCTGGTAAGCTCACCAGTTATCCAGATGAACGAACTCTTATCCTTATAAGAGTTGTTGTCCAAATTTGCAGACTAGTTGCCTAGATAAAGTGAATTGCAAGACTTTCCTGAAGATAATAGTGAAGCTGTTTATTAGGTTGCAATCTTATCTTTCTGCAAAAGGCTCTCCTGGAACAAATATGTTATGTTGACTCAGGTCATCTCAGCTCTCAACACAAATAGCTAAGTTTAACTTATCCACAGGGAAGGAGAATGGATAAAGTATGACCTGGTCACACACTTGAATATTATACAGCATTTAAAATTGATATAGCGATATGAATTAAGATGAACATGATGAATCTCAAAAACAGTGAAAAAAGCAAGTCGTTAATGAATACATATAGTATGAAATGATTCACATAAATTCAAGAACAGGTAAGTAGTAAGACTACAAATAAAAACAGAGGAGTGATGAAAACAAAACTCAGAACAGATCCTTGCCCCTTATTCCACAAGATAAATAAGGGAAGGATGTGATCCAGAAGAGTTACAGTGACAGCATCAGTGGTACTGCCCATTTATTAAGGTGAGTGGACTGTTCATGGTTCTTCAGTTTAAGCTCTGGATGCATTGTTTAAGCTCTGGATGCATTACATATTTTTTATTTTTAAAAATATTCATTAACTTAAGAAGGCAAAATGCTATATTTGTATAGGACTCAAAACACACCCTGTCATCCTCTTCTCTTCAAGTATCACCTGGCGGCCAATCACCAGTATATTTGGGGCATTTTCAAATTGCCTCCACACTCCAGCCCTCAGTTTTATCTCTGCAAGGTAAGGAGAAACTCTTTTTATGACCACTAAAGTTCCCTGCAGAAATAAAATGCTTCTATTTTGTATCTATGTTTGAACCTGCCAAAAAAAATAAAAACGAACTAGAATCAGAATCTATCATTACTTTTATTTTGATCTTTTTTTGGAGCAGCAGCTAATGCAATATGAACAAGAAATGAAATATTTACAATAAATGTTGGAGAAAAGAGGCATGTTGATGATATGATTTGTAAAGTTAAAAAAAACCATGAAACTTTACTGTAAACTATGAAAATTAAGAAGAGAATTTGATAAAGTTGTGAAAAAAATATACAAAATGCTAAGTGCTAAGTGTTCCTTATATGATAAGTGCTAAGAAGAAAAAAGTGAGATGTTGTGTTAGAGATTGTGAAGAGGCTATTTAATTTAGAGTGATCAAAGAAGGTATCTCTGAAGAGATGACATTTCAGCAAGATCTTAAATGACTAAATCTAACTTGACCTGAGGTGGAGGACAAGTGTCAAATGCCAAACTTTGAGGTACTTCTGGTGATGGTGCATGGGTTTAAAGAAGGAAGTGTTCGATTTAAAGGACCTCAAGGACACAAAGCTGTTTTCAGGGGGAAAGTTGGGAAATATTGGCTGGAGTTCCAGGAAGGAGCTTACTGTGCGTAGTCAGAGACAGACAGCATCTTTCCCAGCTTCCCAACCATTCTGCTGTTAGTGGGGGCTGGTTGATGGTGAGCCAGGCCAGGAGATGGGAATGGCTCTTTACAAATCTCAGATTTGTCCTCACTTTGAGGGAAGAACAAACTCCCCTACCTAAGCCTGCTGGTTTTGGATATGTTGGAAACATTCTTTTCCTGTAAGGGAGATGAAAAATTCCAATAGCCAAAGACCACCAGGAGCAAACATTGTGTCCAACAAAGTAGGTTTATTGACTTACTGCAATGAGGGAGGGCATGCTAGGCGAACAGTAAAGTGTCTCTTGGTAAGAAAGAGCAGGGAGGGTTTTTTTTAACTGAGGCTTGTGCTTGTGTTAAATGACTTTTAGGAAAGGGTAGGGGCAGCAAGAATCATCTTTGAATTGTTTGCTATCATGGAGAGGTGGAAGTTACAATGCTGGACTGGGACATCTTTTGTAAGAAATCGGTAGCACTCAAGGAGGAAGGTCATTATGATATTCTACAGTTGCAGCATGACCTTTGGAGAAACATTCTTTAATGTTAACTTTGCGGTTGGCTTTATTGTGTCTGTTATCACAATCTGGTTAATGGCAGGCCTGATACTTAATACCTCAGAGAAAAAGTATAGAATGCCCCTTACGTTTTTAGGAAATCAGGGCTGTTGATCGATAGTGTTTTTAGCCCCATTGTGCTTGAGCTGCAGAATAAACCCACAGAATAGCCACAGCCTGGTTTAACTTAGACTTGACTATCTTCCATCCAGGTCAGATCGCCCCTCGTTAGGAATAGAGGCTGAATTGGAATGGCCTGTTTTGCTGAACTACAAATCGAATCTACGTACTTTTTTCTTATTGAACCAAAAAAATGTTTTCCCAAAAATATTAACTAAGGAAAAACAACCTAACAAGCCAGTTCAAATGAAAATTTAACCAATCTAACTTTAAAAAGTTTTATTATTGTAAAAACACATAACATCACCTTTGCCATCTTAATCGTTTTTAAGTGTATAGTTCAGTAGTGTTGAGTATATACACGTTATTATGCAACAGATCTCCGGAACTTCTTCATTTTGCACCACTGAAACTCTATGTGCATTAAATACTGCTTCCTCTTCCCCCTCCCCTCTTCCCTTGGGAACTGCCTTTCTATTTTCTGTTTCTGTGATTTTGACTATTTTAGACATTTCATATGCATGGAATCATATAGTATTTATTCTTTTGTGCCCGACTAGTTTCATTTAGCATAAATGTCCTCAAGGTTTATCGATGTTGTAACCTGATAGGATTTCCTTATTTTTTAAGGGTACATAATATCCAGTTGTATGTGTATGCCACATGTTCTTTATCCATTCATCTGTTGATGGACATTTGGGTTGCTTCCACCTCTTGGCTATTGTGAATAAAACTGTGATGAACATGGATGTGCAAATATCTCTTCAAGGTCTTGCCTTGAGTTCATTTGGATGTGTACCCAGAAGAGGGATTGCTGGATCATGTGGCAATTGTATTTTTAGTTTTCTGAGGAACCAACATTCTGTTTTTCATAGTGGCTACACCATTTTACATTTCCATCCACAGTGCACAAGGGTTCCAACTTCTCCACATCCTCGCCAACATTTATTTTTGGTTCTTTTGATGCTGGCACTCCTGATGGGTGTGAGGTGATATCTCATTGTGGTTTTGATTTACATTTTCCTAATATTGGTGATGTTGGGCATCTTTTCATGTGCTTTTTCGTAATTTGCATATATTCTTTGGAAAAATATCTATTCAAGTTCTTTGCCCATCTTTTAATTGAGTTATTAATTTTTGTTGTTGAATTTTAGACATTTCTTGTATATTCAGGCTGTTAACTCCTTATCAAATATATGATTTTGTGATTTGCAGCTATTTTCTCCCATTTCTCATAGGTTACCTTTTCACTCTGTTGATGATTTCTTTGATGTGAAGAAGTTTTAAAGTTTGGTGTAGTCCCATGTGTCTATTTTTTATTTGTTGCTTGTGCTTTTGGTGTCGTATTCAAGAAATCATTACCAAATCCAATGTCCTGAAGCTTTTCCCCTATTTTTTTTTTTTTTTTTTTTTTAGGATTTAAATAGTTTTAGTCTTACATTTAGGTCTCTAATCCATTTTGAATGAACTTTTGTGAATTGTGTTATTGATGACACAAATTACCTTTTTTATATTGCCTATCTATTAACATAGATTTATAATTACTTTTTATGTTTGTAAAAAATTATTTACATATTTATAAGGGATTTACTCACCTATCTTACAATACTGCATACTTCTACGTTTGTCTATGTATTTACTCTTACAAGGGTCCTGATGAGACAGACTAGAGTGTCATGAATTCCCTGCTGGGTTTTGATGTGGTTGGCTGCGTGCTCACCTGGGGTGCAGGAACCTTTTAATTGGTTTCCGGATTTCTCACAAGGTATTTTGTTGGTTTTTTTGTTCTTGAATCCATATCCATGTCTCTATAGGGGTAGGAGGGTCTAGGGCTTCCTATTCCATTATCTTGCTAATATCACTCCTCCCAATCTTCTTTTTAAAACCAGAACCTCCAAACACTGTCCACTTGATTTAGTTAAGGATCTTTAGCACAGAGTTTGCAGAAAATCTGCATGGTTGGAAATGTCCAGAAGAGACTTAAAGAAAGCATACCAGTGTGCATCTGAGTTTATTAAGCAGAAGCAGTGTGCTTGCCTTCTCCCTTCCTCATCCTTCTCTTCAAAGATATTATGGGCAAATACTTTCAGATTTCATGCCAGGTGCTGGGGGGACAAAGAATGGCACTACTCATGTCCCCATTTTATATAATTATAAACTTAGGTTCAAAAAAGTTAAAAAAACTTAACCAAGAACTACATCTAGTAGTTGAGTAAGTTAGGATTTCAATTCATGCCTGTCTGAACTCAATACCTTCAAGAAAACCTTTGTTGGAAAGAAACCAAGACTTTTAGACAGCTCTAGACAACTATCGTAGGTGTCTCTTAGGTTTTTCCTTTCACACAGTCCTCTTTCCTCTTTAAAGTTGTTTTTTCCTTTTTTCACCTCTGCACTTCTACTTGATGGCTCATTCTCCCTTTGTTGCCGACCTACACTTAGAAACCCAACATAGCTTTGTATGAAGGAATGATGCAAGATAGGGCCATCTTTATCTTTCTCTGAGTTGAAAGGGAAAATTAGATTTCATTGAAGAACCAGAATTTGAGCTGTTGTATGATTTTCAGTAGAGTATCCTACATATTTTCTTGGCTTTGGGCTTCTTTTCTTCTATTTATAAGGTGAGGGTTAGTGAAACTCACCTCCCAGTGAGAACTTCTCCCCTCGAGATTGATAAAAACTCGGTGGAGGCAGCAGAGACATTTCAAAGAGCAGCGTCATTGAGCATCCCTGCAGTTTTCAATTAGAAGGTTACTGGGAATGTAGCTATCAGTGTAGAAAAAAAATCTTTGAATATCCACTCAAGAGTTTAGGCGACTGGCTTGGGAAACTAGTGGGGTATCAGGTAGTTATTATTGGAAGGAACGCCACCTCTTATTTTCCTCTCCTAATAAGAGATTTGAGCACATAGATGAAATGAGAACAAGATCCTAAATGCTGCATTTGAAGGCCTCCAGCCAAGAAAAGGATGCTCTTGCATTTACATCCAAACTGGAGAAAACAGTAAGACAGTAATGTGGTAGGATTTCTCTGTTAATTTTGTTTGGTTTTGGTTCTGAGGTAAAATCTAATGAGGGAATGAAATGCAGGGGAGTGAAAAAATATTTGATATTTCTCTTTGGGGTTTTCCCTCTTCCTTTCTTTCCATCCTATAAGGGCTACTCACAGAGAGAGCTCTTAATGAACTATGGCAACAGATGCCTGCTTTGCTATGTAGTTCTTCAGTTTATAAAGATACAGCAGACCTGAGGAGTGAATAGTATTTTTCTCCAATCAATCCAGAGTTGAGAGCTCTATCAACTGCTTTAAAGGAGAGGAGATCTTCTCTGGACAAGGACGATATTCTCTGGGCAATTGAAGAAGATTATTTTTTATTTTCTTAAATAGATGGACCAGATGATATCTGGGCCATATGAGTCTTAAGCAAAGAATCTTAACAGTGGGTATTCTCACGTCTCAGAGGGCTTTCAGTATTCCCAATATTAAATTTATGAATATACACATCCAGATGTTAGGGCACACTATGTGCTAGAGAAAAGTAACTTTTCAAAATATCTCCAAGTTCTGTTAAAAAAAAAAAGAGGATTACTTATTTTTCTCAGTGTCTTAAGGAGATTTAAATTTTTAGTAAACATTTGTTTGCTTTACTTTTCTATTACTGGAAAGTTGTGATATTTGTGAAATCTGGAAACTTAGAATTTTAGCTCCTACATAAAACCCCTTACTTAAGAAGCAAGCAACATGTATACACTGTATTTTCAAAATAAAATGAATAGTTTTTGGTTCACCTTTACATAAAGATTGCACCGTCACAAACGTAGACATTTCCTGTAATTTAATTTCCTAGGCACGGATTTAGGGCTTTTGTCTGCCTCCATCCTTCAGCATAGTTTTATCATTCAGGTGTAAAGGTATAGAAGGCAGGTGTTTTGAAAACACTAGTTAATGCTCCAAGCCCCATGGAAACTTACGTTCATCAACTAGGGTAAATTTGAGAGCGCTTCACTTGTTCATTCTTATAGTGATTATTCTGAAATAGATGACTCTTCTCAAGATGCACTAACAACTCTATTTTAACACAGCTCTGGAACCAAAACACAGAACCTCCATAAGTTCATATTGGATTCAAGAACCACCAACTTCCGATGTTATTATCTGTGTTACTGGCACGTATTGGATTTAAAAAGCAGGATACCTCAATAGAATAGAATTTCCTTAAAGTATATGTTTTCAGAAGGAGATCCTGGAAATGAGAGAGCCATAAAATGGCTGACATAAGCTCTCGACACGTCTCTGGCTGTCTAGGAAGCTACGTGTTCAGGAGAGACCTGAGGGAGTCCAGTGAAAAGAGAACAAGGGATATTGGAGAACTATGTGTGGCTTTGAATGCTTTCTCAAACACAGACACACGTTGGTTGGGAGAGGGTGGAAGAAGTATCAGCTTGAGATGCTTGAGCACAGATCTTTCCCAAATGATTAGCCAACCACTAGGCTATACAGACATGGGAGCAATCCCCAGGAAAACAAGAGAAAAAACAAAAATAAGAATCAAAAGAGCACACTACTTGGGAGAGACTTTTTGTAGTTTAAGTCTAGACAAGTAAATAATAATAATTTATGGAATAATAATCAAAAGAATACACAGCTCCTACAATATATTATCTCAAAAGGAATCCATAGTTTCTACACTATATTAGCTAAAGTGTCCAGTTTTCAATCAAAAAATCTAAAACATGCAGAGAAATGAATGTGTGAGTCATACATGGCTGGGGGTGGGGCGGGCAATAAAAACTGACTCTGTAAGGCCTGGATACTGGATTTAGCAGTCAAAGACCTCAAATCAATGCTTATAAATATGTTCAGAGATTTCAGGAAATTATATTCAAAAAATTAAAGGAAAATATAATGGAAATGATGCACCAAATGAGGACTCTCAGTAAAAAAATTGAAATTTTAAAAAAGAACCAAATGGTATTTATAGACTTGCAAATGACAACACTGAAATTAAAAATTTACTGAATGGGATCATCACCGCATTATAGATGTCAGAGGAAATAGTCAGTGAACTTTAAGATAGATCAATAGAAATTATCCAACCCAAAGAACAGAGAGAGAAAAAAAAGATTGAAGATAAGTGAACAGAGAAGGTCAGACTTAAAAATGGCAGAATAAGGAGCTTGGTGATTCCTGTCTCCAAAAAGCAATGATGAAAGTGAACAGAATTTTCAAAAACAACCATTTTAGGACTCTAGAAATTAACCAAAGGCATACAATTTGGCAAGCTTTATTAAAGGTCAATAATTGAACCTTGGATAAGAACCATGGGTGTCTGTGGCATTTTAGCCTGGAGGTGTTCTCACCCCACCATATCCTCCCCACCTCTCTCAGCTCCCTTGGCATAGTAGTTCTACCAGAGCAGGGTAAGATGTGAAAACCAGAACCTTTGCTATCAAAGAGGATTGGCTTAAATTGGAGTGTAGCATGGAAAAAAATGAGTGTCCCTGGGAGTTGTTGGAAACAGTCGCAAATGATTAAGGAAGACTAATATAACACCTAGGCTGATGTTGTGATCCTGGATGGGGCAAGCAATGGAGAGGGAGACTAGCCAGAAATCTTAACAGGGAAATCTTGGAATGAAGGAGCCATAGTGGACAATGATAAGCTCCCACGTAGCCTTGGAAGTCTACACAGTGGTGCACATGCGTAAGGCTGCATATGCTTAGGGGACGCCTAGCATTTTACATGTCCTAACTGAACATGATGCCCTGCACACATGCAGAGGTGATATGAGAAGGCCCAGTGGACTTATAAACTACTCGGATTTTTAATGCGTTTCCCAACCCACACAGATCCATTGGCAAAGAGAAGCAGCCTAACTGGTTCAAGGGATTTGAGCACAACCCATAACCAAATCATTGGCTAACCCCTAAGCTGACCTAAGGGTGACATTAGGAAGCCAGACTTAAAAGATAAAAACAGTATTTTTTTGAAAAAATGAGCAGAGACTTCAGTGCCTATACACTGCACGTCAGGTAGACTCTATAGTGTTAGTCCTGGTACGTCACTAAAGAAAAACAAACAGAAAACAGACTGCAACAACAAAATCCGTACTGGGAGCATCATAATCCAGATTTGCTGTAAAATATTATCTAAAGCATACAGTTTTCAACAACAAAATTATGAGACATGCAAGTAAATAGGCAAGTATGACCCATACACAGGGAAAATAATGAGTCAGTAGAAACTGTCTCTGAGGGATCTCAGATGTTGGGTTCAGAAGACAGAGAATTCAAAGTAGCTAGTATAAATAAATGCAAAAATCCAATGGAAAGCATGTTTTAATAATTAAAGGAAAATATGAGGACACTTTCCCATCTAATAAATGATCTAAATAAATTATAGAGAAAAGAACCCAATGGAAATTCTGGAGTTGGAAAATACAATAACTAAAATGAAAAATTCACTAAAGGTTCTCAACAGCAGACATGAAATGGCAGAAGAAAGAATAAGAAAACTTGAAGATAGATCAGTAGATTTATCCAATTTGAATAAAGGAAAGAAAAAAGAAGAAAGAAAAATGAACAAATCCTCAGAGACCTCGGAGGCACCATCAACCAAACAGTATATGCATAATGGGAATTCCAAAGAGAGAGAGAGGGAGATGAGTAGAAGACAGTTTTGAATAAATAATGGCTGCTATCTTCCCAAATTTGATGAAAAAAATTAATTTTACAGCCACTTAGGAAACATTTGACAGTCTCTTAAGATCTTAAATATAAAGTTATAATACAGTCCAGTTATTCTCTTTTTATGAATCTACCCAAGAGAAAGAAGACATATGTCCACACAAATATTTATTCATTATTCATAAAAGCTAAAAGCTGCAAACTACCCATTGTCTCTTTGTTGAGTGGATGAATAGAGTGTGGTATATCTACACAATACAGCGCTATTCAGCAATCAAGAGGAACAAGCTACCGATATATGCAACAACAAAGATGGATTTCAGAAACTTTATGCTAATTGAAAGTAGTCAGACACTTAAGACTACATATTGCCTGATTCCATTTACTTGAAATTTCTAGGAAAGGCAAAACTACGGAGACACAGAACAGAATACTAGTTGTCTAGGCTGCCTGTAGATACAGGGATTGACTAAAAATGGGCATGAGGAAACTTTTAGGGGTGGTAGAAGTATTCTCCGGAGTGTACAGATTTACTAAAACTCACCAAACGGTATACTGAAAATGGGTGAATTTTATGGTATGGAAATTTTACCTCAATAACCAAGGTCTCAGGGGACGTTACAGAGAGGCATACACTGATAGATTTGCATGCAGAGTAAACTGTCTCTGTGGGGGTCAAACTTCTTTACCTTTTATTGTTCTTAATAATATATGTATCACTATTATTAAACAAGGAGGTATTGCCAATCCCTAAATCAATGTGTAAAATGTGGGGATTTTATATTGGAAGAAATGCAATCTCAAAAAATCTGACTCTGTTGCCTACACTTTCTTGGTTGTGGAATTGAAGGTTATATCCTAATATCCCAGACTCCTGGAAAGCATACGGAGAATGCTGCTTGTCCTGGTCAGTTTCTTCTCGTTCTTCTGATGGCCTCTGGGCACGCTGATAGACTGTGGGAGAAAGCCGGACAGTACATTGTGGGAGAAAGCAGGACAGGAGGATAAGAAAACGGGTGCGTGCTCTGATGTTTTTCCGTTAAACTATAACTTGATACACTCTTCTTTCAGATCAGGAAAAATGCTAATCCATAGGACAAGATGGATATGCTGTTGAGTTTGTAATTTAAAAGGGAATGAAAACATTTCACCTGTCTTTGAAATAGCGGCTTTCCTTCTCTTGCTTGCACACATTTTTTTTGGGCTGGGGCTCTCAGCAAGAGAGCTCAGAGTTTCAAAGCAGAGAGCTGCAAATGGGACTTTCAGGATCAGTGTTGAGCTGCCGAGAGACTTCATCAGGCTTTGTCAGAAGGCGTCTCATCACAATCAAAAATAAACTCAGTGTCTTTAGAAAGAGACTGCACAGTGCCAGTCCTGGATTAATACGTGCAATTGCCTCTCTCAGGAAAACAAATCACTTCCTTATTCAATCCTAGCAGAGATGAGAGCCAGAGCATCCTCTCAAACCTGTGGATGTTGTTGAAAGGCAGATTCCACGTCAGCAGGTCTGGGTTGGGGCTCCTAGGTCACACTTTGAGTAGCAAAGAATGAGAGGGTTTTGTAAATTTTCAGAGAATAAGTACAATTTATTTGAAGAGTGACTCAGGAAGAAATGATTTCCTTTTTCATTAATGTTGCTTTCATTTCAGCCAGAGATAATGAGATTTTTGGGAACTCAAGGAGCTGCAGAATAATTTGATGATTGTTTTTGAAGACTTCAGAAAGAAACAGCTGTTCTCACTTAGCTAAAGGACTAATCAAGGTCTCAAGTGATGTTTCAGAGGTTTACGCTGAGTCATTCCGCCATGGTGTCAGGGAGGGCAGCTCTGGTAGAATCCTGCATTCGGGAAGAAACCTTCTCTAAGAAGATCACATTCTTTACCTTGTTTATTACTTCTTTATTACTTATAACAATATTTGTATTATTATTGTTAATCAAGAAGAAATCACCTGTCAAGTTGCTTCCAAAGTTGCTGTTACAGGGATGTGCGCATCCTGGAGACATGTAAAGGATCCTCTGGGTTTGAGAAGAAGAGATTAGAATTTCCATACTTTGTAAAGTGTAAGAATGAAAAAATAAATTAAACTTTACTATTAGTCAGTATAATTTCATCAAATGTAAAATGTCATTGTTAAGATGTACCATTATTGGGTATTCCAGGAAGAAAAAAAAATGCTGACAATTAAACCGTGACACAATGCCTTCTTTTTAACTTTATACTTATCAAAAGAGTCCTTTTCTACTTATTTAGATGTAATGTAGATTTTTAAAATCGTATATCGCTCTTGTGCACACATGAAAAGGAGAAAAGAGGTACGACAAAGTTCACACATGGTCAGGTAATAACTAGGCCACAGCTGCTGTCTGGCCAACAGTGATCAATCGTAAGACACATCTCGATTTCAGAGCCGTCAGGATGTGAAAACCTGTGTCTTCAAATCATTGAAATACAGTGAAGTGTAGAATGACTCTGTATTGCCGCTTAGTTATCTACATTTCTAAAGAAATCCTAAAGGAAAAAGGAGGTGACCTGAAGTTGCCCCAGGCCCTTTGCTCCTCGTCCTGACCCAAGGACAGTTTGGTGCTCACTCTCAGGGATGCAGGATTAGGAATGTCACAGGACGTGGACACTTCTGCTCCCCAAGTCCCCCCTGCCTTATCTTCCCTGAGCGATCAAGGGATTCTGCATAGGGGTCTAAATTCACTTCCTGAAGCTCAGTGAAGTTAGCACCTGGTTAAGAAAGTTTACTCAGTTAAGCCCGGCTTATTTTCCCAGGAATTAAGAAGCAAACTACCAGGCTTTGCTGACTAGTCAGAAGTGAGATCTGGTGAAGAAGATGGGAAAAATCCTAACCTAGCTGCTCCTCTCTCTCTCTCCCTCTGTCTCTCTCTCCCAGTTTATATTATGTTTATGACTTCATTGTTTCACGAAAGGGCTGTACCAGTGAGAGGACCCTTTTCTGTGCTTGCAGTTTATAACTGATCCCCGCAGATCTTCATACTGGAGAGAGTGATAAGCCAAGCATCTGATATTATCTTTATTTAGGATGCTTGTTTTAAGTATATGATAAACCCAATATTAGCTAGGCCTGCAGGGAAAAAAAAAACACATTTAAAAGCAGATGAAAAACTGAGAAGTGAAATATGCTTTCTATCAAATAGCAAAATGGTTCTTAAGAAAAGTAGGCAGGATAAAATAAGCTTTATTAGGAAATATTTTCTTATCTTTATAGTTTATGCCCATTTGGATACAACAAGAAAATCTGCTTTGTCCAGTTTCCCATGGTGATGAGAACCAAATATTTTTAGAATGCTCAACAAAAATGAAGAGGGCATAAATAAATGTTTTTTATAGTTTCCTTAATGGATGATCTGTAATGCCAAACTGATCATAAATAGAAGCCTAAGAAGTAATAAATAATTAAGGAAGCTTAAAATATGAAATAAATGTCAGCAATTCATTCATGCATAAAGCCTATCTTTAAAAATAATATATCTGTATACAGTAATTGTCATATCATTTGTAGATTTTGTTTAGTGTTGTAGTAGCTAATTATCTTAAAATCTTTAGAGTAATTTATCAATAAGAGAGAAAAATAGGATATACTTACCTTAATTAAAAGGAGCACTCACTTATGCAGGTCTAGCTGTTTTTAAAATATCCAGTTGGCTCCCAAATCTGGATGACCTCTGATCTTGCTTGGTATGGTTGCGCGGGAACAGTTCCTCACTCATGCTAGAGGAACGAGGCTCTCTCTTTCCTTAGTGAATTGAAGACTCCAAGGAAGCTGAGTCTGCACCTCCCTGCATTTGAGGGTCACTTTACTTGGTCCCTGAGATGAGTGCACATGACATAAGATGGATATTGTAGGAAACCCCACAACTCTCCTCCCTTGGCCTGGATCATGACGACAGTGGTGGAGTAGCCTGAGTAATGCTAGCCAAAGTCTTCTACGTGCCTAGGACCTACCTCTGATGAGCAGTGATGATGGCAGAATCTTAAAGCTACTTCCCCGCTGCTCTCCCCTCAAGCCCAACTACTAGAGGTGTAGCCCTTGGGGTCACCCGTAGTGATTTTCAAACTAACATTGGTTACAGTGCTAAATTCCTCATCTTAAAAATTATAGAACAGGTATTTATACATCCAATGTTTATAGCAGCGTTATTCACAACAGCCATAAAGATGAAAACAACTGTCCATTGACAGATGAATGGATAAACAAAATGTGGTACATCCATACAGTAGAATTTGTTTAACTTTAAAAGGAAATGAAGTTTTGACACATGCTTTAACATAGATGAACTGGGAAACATTATGCTAAATGAAATAAGCCAGACACAATATGACAAATATTGTATGATTCCACTTCTATGAAGTACTTAGAGTAGTCACATTCATAGAAACAAAGTAGAATGGTGGTTGCCAGGGGCTGGGAGAGGGAGGAATGGGAAATTAGTGTTTAATGGTGACAGAGTTTCAGTTTGGGAAGATAAAGTTCTGGAGATGGGTCGTGATAATGTTTGCACAACAATGTGCAGGTACTTAATGCCACTGAAGTACACACTTAAAAATGATTAAAGTGGGAAATTTTATGTTACATTTATTTTACCACAATAAAAAAATTAAAAATATAAAACAAGAAGACTGTCCTTTCCCCCCACCATAATAAATTGCACCAAAAACCAAAATTCCCTTACAAAAAACAAGAAAGTAATCACAAAGAGATACTTGGTTTTATTAGTATTGTGGACAAACGTATCAAATAGTGTGCTAGTGTTAGACATAAAAGTGGCCAAATGAACAATATTGCTGATGAACATAGAAACAGAAATCCTCAACAAAATATTAGCAAATTGAATACAACAGCATGTTAAAAGGATCATACGCCACGATCAAGTGGGATGTATTCCAGGGGTGCAGGAATGGTTCAACATCTGCAAATCAGTCAGTGTGATGCACCATGTTTATAACAAAATGAAGAATAAGAATCATGATCATTTCAGTAGATGTGTAGAAAACATTTGACAAGATCCAACATCCATTTATGATAAAAATTCTCAATAAGATGGGAATTAAAGGAAAGTACCTCAACATAATAAAGGCCATATATGACAAAGACACAGCCAACATCGTACTCAACAATGAAAAACTGAAACCAATCCTCTTGAGAACAGGAGCAGGACAAGGGTACCGATGCTCACCACTCTTATTCAACGTAGTACTGGAAGTTTTAGCCAGAGCAATTAGGCAAAAAAGAGAAATGAAAGGTATGCAAATCAGAAAGGAAGAAGTACATCTCTCACCATTTGCAGATGACATGATTCTGTATATAGAAAACCCTAAAGAATTCACCAAAAAACTGTTGGAAATAATCAACAAATACACCAAAGTTGCAGGGTACAAAACTAACATACAATAATCTGTTGCATTTCTATACACTAATAACGAACTGGCAGAAAGAGAAGAATATAATCCTGTTTATAATTGCAAGAAAAAGAATAAAATACCTAGGAATAAATTTAAACAAGGAGGTGAAAGATCTGTACACTGAAAACTATAAGACATTGTTGAAAGAAATCGAAGATGACATAAAGAGATGGAAAGATAGTCCATGCTCATGGACTGGAAGAATAAACATAGTTAAAAAGTCCACATTACCTAGAGCAATCTAGAGACTCAGTGCAATCCCAATCATAACACCCATGACATTCTTCTTGGAAATAGGACAAAGAATCCTAAAATTTATATGAAACAACAAAAGATCCCAAACAGCCAAAACAATCCTGAGAGAAAAGAACAAAGTTGGAGATATCACACTCCCTCAATTCAAAATATACTGTGAAGCTATATTAAATCAAAACAGCATGGTACTGGCAGAAAAAACAGACACACAGATCAATGGAACAGAATTGAGAGCCCAGAAATAAAACCACGCAATATGGACATTTAATCTTTGACAAAAGAGCCACGGACATACAGTGGAGAAAGGAAAGTCTCTTCAATAAATGTGTTGGGAAACTGGACAGCCACATGCAAGAAAATGAAAGTAGACCATTATCTTACACCATACACACAAATTAACTCAAAGTGGATTAAAGACGATTGTAAGACCTGAAACCATAAACTTCTTAGAAGAAAATAGAGGCAGTACTTTCTTTGACATCAGTGTTAGCAGTATCTTTTCGAATACCATGCCTGCTCAGGCAAGGGAAACAAAAGAAAAAGTAAACAAACGGGGCTATGTCAAGCTAAAAAGCTTCTGCACGGCAAAGGAAACCATCAGCAAAACGAAAAGACGCCACCTGGGAGAAAATATTTGCAAATCATATATCTGATAGAGTTAATTTCCAAAATATGTAAAGAACTCATACAACTCAACAGCAACAACAACAAAAACCCTATCAAAAAACAGGCAGAGGATCTGAACAGACATTTTTCCAAAGAAGATATACAGATGCCCAACAGGCACATGAAATGATGTTCAACATCACTAATTATTAGGGAAATGCAAATCATAACTACAATGAGATATCCCCTCACACCTGTTACCAGAGAGGAGGTGGTGAGGGGAGAGTGTAAGGGGTAAAGGGGCATGTGTGTATGGTGACGGATGAGAACTGACTATTGGTAGTGAGCACGATACAGTCTATACAGAAACTGAAATATAATAATGTGCACCTGAAATTTATGCAATGTTGTAAGCCAGTATGACCTCAATTAAAAAAAAAAATGGCCAAAAGATTTTGAGAGATTTAGAAATGCTTTTTGGGTGAGGCACTCAACATTGTAGGCGTGAACAAAAATGCATGTATGCAGTAAATACTAAAATATGCAACTGTATGTTTCCAATGCTTTCTTTCCTTCCTCGCCAACATGAGTTTGTCATGTCCATTAGCCACTGTAGGTCTGCATGAGGTTAACCATCATCAAGGAGTTGTTTAGTGCGGCAGATACTAAGTGCTTTTCTTGATCCATTTACAGCCCAGGAACGGATAGGGAACCAACAAGAGTGTTTGTTAAATAAGTAAAATCCGTTATTTTGAAGACTAATTTTACAGTTTTGTCTCAGACACTCCACATTTTTCTCTTACATCTTGAAGGAATCAGATTTGTATAGTGGAAAGAACATGGACTTTGGAGCCATACAGTTCCTCTCTTTTAGTGTTGTTAACCTTGAACTTCTCAGTATCGGTTTCCTCATTTGTGGATTGGGGGAAATGACCCTGACCTTTCAGAGTTTCTTGAGAAGTGAATGAGGTAAGGAGAAGTGCCGGATATAACAGCCTAACACTCAGCAAACGTTCAGTAGATGCTACTTTGCCTTCCTCTCCCTTCTCCCCTTCACAGTTGATCAAGATGTCAGAGTGTGGGTTTTAAGTTGGAAGGCGTAGTGTGGAGTGGTGGGTAAGAATGTGAGTAATAATGAATGCCAGCTGTCAGGAGTGGAATCCCAGCTCAGCAGTCTGCCAGCTGTGTAACTTCAGGCATGTTTCTCTAATCTCTCATTTTTCACAGGAATATATGCAGCATATAAAATTATAAATACACTCTACATTTTTTATGGAAACATTTTTATTAAAGTGTGAAATAGGCTTTATCAGAATCTCTGTGTTTGTAGGACACTCTTCTGTAGTAAAACAGAAGGTACATCTGTATGTGAAGGTGCATGTTTTATGAACACCAACTATCAAAACTCAAAAAAAGTCAATCAACCGTGCTAGAGGAAAGGCTAAATTACCATCCTTTCTTTCTAGAGAAAATGAAATTACAAAATTGTTCCCATATAAGAAAGCGATCGAAGACTATGCAGGTTACAAAAAGAGTAGAAAAATGTTTTCTGGATGTGTGCTAGGAACCTAATTAATAAAAAATGTCGTATGTCTGGAGTTTGTGATAACAGTGGTATTTTTCAGATTTTTATGGATAATTTTTGTGATTTCTCTTTCTAAATAGGCACACACATTTGTGCATAACTCTGTATTCATCATTTTATGTTCTTTTTCTTAAATTGGGCACCATGATTGGTTCCTGGAATTGCCTCTTACCAGATCCTCATTTCGAGAGAGTTGGCGGGGGGAGCCCAGACTAGAGGAGATGGTTCAGGGGGGATGGGAGGCAAGGATTCTACCTATAGAATCAAGTCGTCTTTCTGTAACTATCCCAGAACCTTGAGTGATGAAAATAAATAGAATAAAAAACATAATTCCATAACTACTTTTTGGCATTCTATCATTATTATTTTCACATTTTGAGATTTTTTAATGCCAGACACTGAGACCATTCCTCATGCATTATCTCACTTAATAACCACAACTCTGTGGGGGACAAAGTGTTATGATCTCAATTTAATAAGTGAGGAAAGTGAGTTTTGGGAAGGTAGTCCCTTGTGCACAGTCTCCAGGCTAGAGACCACGTTATCATGTGTTTGAAAAGCATGACACACACACAGATGATGAGCATCGGGTGGGTGGTAGGCATTCCCATCTATTTGAAGGCACGTGTAGGCACATTACTTGGTGAGTAACTACGTGCTGTTTTCTACCTACACTCTGCTGTAGGTTGATGAATGAAAAGACTTGGGGGCCTCTGCTGAGACTTTGTAAGCCTAAATTTTTCTAGTTGCTAAATAGGGACTGTGGCACTTTTATAAGCTTCCCTTTATCACAACTAAAGAGGGCTCGTTGGGAGAAGTGGTCAGAGTTTTTTAATTGTTTGTGATTTTAATATGAAAAAATGCTTTCCCGAACTAGCATGTTTTTGCCATGATTAAAATGATCTTTCTACTTCATTTCATTTTTTTAAACCTCTAAATGTGAGGGCTCAACTCCCTTGACATTTCTACTTAATTAAAATGATTTATAAACTAAATAAACAAATAAGTGAATTAATCATGCTAACTGCAATAACATTACCATTTTGTGACCCAGATTGAGGTCAGTATGGGTGAATGATGCAAAATAAAGAGAACAGGGCCTCACCTTTTCTTTGGACAGTGAAAAATGATGTCACAGGTCAGGTACTTTATTTTCCAAATTAATTTTTAGATTATTTAATTTTTGCATAATTAATTTATATAAATGGAAATACATTTTATGACTCAGTCAATAGGAGCTTTTGTATAAAATAAACGGTTTATATTAAAAATGAAATCATATATGTGCAAAAGGAATGGATTTGATTGTATAAATAATTTGGAAAAGAATTCAAGACATGACTTAGAGAGTGATGTTGAATGCAAAGCTTTCTGATAATTTTAAGTTTCAGAAATGGCATCTAATAGTCTTAAACTCTTCAAAATTCCTTTTTCAGAACTTTTTATTAGCGGAAACTTCAAAATTACACAAACTAGGTAATTGTATATCTAAAAATCCCCATACAGTTAACATCCGTATTCAGCAAAGATTAACATTGTATCTATCATTTTTTTTAAAAAAAACTATCCCCTCATATATTTTTGCTAAAATATTTTAAAGCAAGTCCCGTATATCATGTTATTTTACCCATTAGAAGTGGAGTCAATAACACAGAAGGCAAGTGCAACACATGGTCCCTGAGACGACAGGGTTTAAAATCTGGTTGAGGGGATTTAACCATATATCACAGACCATGAAATCAATATATGGTGCACATTGGTTTATAGTTAATTTCCTACAGCCTTAGCTTTTGTTTTTTATTTTTATTGTTTTTATTTTTGTTTTGCTGAGGAAGATTTGCCTTAAGCTAACGTCTGTTGCCTGTCTTCCTCTTTTTTTGCTTGAGGAAGAGTCGCCCTGAGCTAACATCTGTGCCAGTCTTCCTCTAATTTGTATGTGGGTTGCCACTACAGCATGGCTGCCAATGAGTAGTATAGGTCTGTGCCAGGGAACCAGGCCTGGGCCACTGAAACAGAGTGTGCCAAACTTACCCACTAGGCCGCAGGGCCAGCCTCAGCTTTTGTTTCTTTATGGAAAAGAACAGAATAAAAACAATCTCTGTGGATTGGAGCATTTGAGGGTGATGAATGGAGAAATGTGTGTGTGGGGAGGGAGGGTGCACCAGCCCTGGGTGGATGGGAGGGATTTAAGAAGAGGACGGTGGACACACCAGAGATTTTGAAGAAGGTAATAGCATACTGAAATGGTACTTAAGGAAGAATGAAAACATGATGATATATGTGGGATGAACCCGAGCATCCAGGTGATGATGGGGAGCCTTGTTTGGGTACTCTTGCAGTGGTTCAGCAAGCGTTTGTGGAAGATTAAGTTAGAATAACAATAGTGGGAATTAGGAGAAGGGGTAAAATCTTCAGATATCATCAGTAAATATACATTTTTTTCTGACTAGAAAATTAAAGCATTCAATAAATTCTAATAGTGGTTAATTTTGAAAATATAGAAAAGTATGAAAAAGAAAAACCAACTGTGTTGTCCAGAGATGATGGCTATTAACAACATTTTTCCTATACTCTTTTTGTTTAACTAATAAGCTTTATTTAGTTAAGTTAATTTTTTTTTAAAGTTTGGTATCTTAGCTAACATCTGTTGCCAGTCTTTTTTTTTTTTTCCTCTTCTTCTCCCCAAAGCTCCCCAGCACATAGTTTTATATCCTAGTTCTAAGAGCCTCTGGTTTTGCTATGTGGGACGCCACCTCAGCATGGCTTAATGAACCGTGCCATGTTGGCACCCAGGATCCAAACCACTGAAACCCTGGCCTGCCGAAGTGGAGTGCACGAAGTTAACCACTCGACCATGGAGCTGGCCCCTAATTAAGTACTTAATTAATTAATTTTTGCTGAGGAGGATTTGCCCTGAGCTAACGTCTGTGCCAATCCTCCTCTATATTCTTGTATGTGGGACACCACCACAGCATGGCTGGTCAGTGGAGTTCCAGTCCATGAACTTGCACTTACATATCATCACCCAAAGTCCATAGTTTACGTTAGGCTTCAATCTTGCTGTAGTACATTTTGTGGTTTTGGACAAATGTCTAATGACATGCATCAGCCAGTGTAGTATCATACAGAAGAGTTTCACTGCCAGAAAGATCCTCTGTTCTCCGCCTATTCCTTCTTCCTTCCCCTCTAAGCCCTGGCAAAGTCATATTGTTGGAATCATACAGGATGTAGCCTTTTCAGATTGGCTTCTTTCCCTTAGTAATATGCATTTGTTTCCTCCCTGTCTTTTCATATCTTGAGAGCTCATTTCTTTTCAGCACTGAATTATATTCCATTGTCTGTATGTGCCACAGTTTATTTACTCCTTTATCTACTGAAAGATATCTTGGTTGCTTCCAGATTTTGGCAATTATGAATAAAGCTGCCATAAACATCCAGATGCAGATTTTTGTATGGACAAAAGTTTTCCCCCCCTTTCGGTAAATTTCAAGGAGTACAATTGCTGGATCATATGTTAAAAATATATTTGGTTTTATAAGAACCTGTCAAACTGTCTTCCAAAGTGGCTGTACTGTTTTGCACTCCTACCAGCAGTGAATGAGAGTTCTTGTTGCTCCACATCCTCACCAGCATTTGGTGGTGTTAGTGTTCTGGATTTTGGCCATTCTGTTAGTCTGTAGTGGTATCTTGTTGTTTTTTTAATTTCCGTTTTCCTAATGACATATCAAATGGGACATCTTTACCATCTTTATGTTTTCTGGTGAGGTATCTGTTAAGTCTTCTGCCCATTTTTTTTCCAGCCTTATTGAACTATGATTGACAAATACAAATTGTGTATATTTAAGGTATACAATGTGATAATTTGATATTTGTATGCATTGTGAAATGTTTACCACAATCAAGCTAATTAACATATCCATCACCTCACATAGTTACTGTTCTTTTGTGTGTGTGGTGAGAACACTGAAGTGCTATTCTTTTAGCAAATTTCAAGCATGCTATACATTTTTATTAACCATAGTCAACATGCTGTACATTATATCTCCGGAACTTATTTATCTTTTATAACTGAAAGTTTGTATCCCTTAGCCAGCATCTCCCCATTTCCCCTACTCCCCATACCCTGGTAACCACCATTCTACTCTCTCTTTTGGTAAATTGAGTTTATAGAGAGCAGAGATTATAGCTGAGTAGTCAGCTGACATAGCCCATGGCAGATAGGAGATCATCCCTGTGGACATTTAGGTGACAGTAAGAACTATCCATTATATATTTCCACCTTCATATTCCTTCAGTAGAATGCCATAAAATGGTTCCTACTCTTTAGCTATAGGTTGAATATATAAATGAATGAATAAAATGCCTGGTCTTTGATAACTTGTAATCTGGACTGAAAATTACTCAATCCCCTGATAGAAATAGAAAATCAGGAAGCAAAGTGTGAGGACTCTGAAATTTTGTGCCCAGAGAAAATTTTTGGTTATAACTGAAAAGAATCTGAAGTACCATATTAACTAATTTTCTAGCTCTTACATAAGTATAAAAGCTTTGGAAGTAGCAAAGATTTAATATCCCTTAGCAGTACTTGAGCCTCAGAGATACACACAGATGGGCTCTTTACCATCTTCCCACTTACCCATGAAACACTGAGCAAGGGCATGTTTCAGACTTCCTTCCTGGAAACGCTGCTGTGGCAAGACAAAACCTTCAAGGCTAAAAAGGTTTAATCAGGGAGTGATTTGCAATATTCTTACTGGTGCTGTGTCCTAGAGCAAAGCTTTCTCATAATGGTTCCTGGTGCATGTGGGAGTGGGTCACCAGATGTGTGATTCTCCTCTTTGTGTGTAAAGCTGAGCTTGGTACATTACAGTTGATTTTGCATGACACATCTAGATAATATACAATGAATTTTTTTTCTGTTATATGAAATTTGGGATCTTAATGGACAAGAATTTGAAATTCTCTGAGAAGTGTAGGGGAATATGTTTTCATTATCAATATATGATTTAGATATTAAATGTCAAGGTAAAACTCTAATAATCCTATAATCAAGACACTTGCTGCTAACATTTTGGTGGATTTCCTTACTAGATCTAATTTAATGTCATTTAAAAGTATAAAATTAGTGTATATTCATTGTAAGAAGTAAAAGTGGTACTGATGGTAGAAATTAATTGCTTCCTCAAACTCCAAGGCTCACTCTCCATAATTAACTACTGCTAATGATTTAGAGCCTGTTTTTCCAGATATTTTAGCATGCTTATTTTTAAAGCTCAGAAAGCATTTACCACCACCCATCATCTTGTTCCATGAGAAAAAGAAGAATTGGATTTTATTTAATGCAGAGAGGCTGTTCTGAGGGTCCTAATAGATAATGCATTCAACTTGGATATGAAAATCTTTTATTTCCAGTTCAGCTTAAGAACCACTTCTGCAAGTCACTTAAGTTTTTGGTGCCATTATCCATTTACAAAGAGATGATAATACCTTCTAGATGTATAATTCACTTATTTCATGAATATTTATAGCACAGCCATGATATGCTTGGCATAGTCCTGGGTACTTAGAGGGCTATGAAAAAGGGCTGAGCAAAGTTCATGTGTTCGATGCAAAAGGAAGAGTAAAAATTTGGTGACTGGTTGTTTTAGTTATCAGTTTTTATAGAACAGTTGCACCCAATACTTAGTGGCTTAAAGGAACGTCAGTAATCAGATGACAAACATGCAGTTTTGGCAGGGCTCGACAGGGAAGGCTTGTCTCTCTCCAGGCGGCGTCAGCTGGGGCAGCTTGACTTGGGGCTGGAGGATGTACTTACAGCACGGCTCCGTCATGTGACTGGTAATTTGGTCCTGGATGTTGGCTGGGGGCTCAGCTGGGGATGAGGGCCTTGGACTTTGCTTCTTCTCTGCCTGGGCTACCCCACAAACTTCTCTGTAGCATTGCGGCTGGTTTCCAAGAATAAGCATTCCAAGAGACAGGATAGCTGCCAGTTGCTTACTTTGGACTGAAAACTAGACAGCATCACTCCTACCATAATCTATTGGTCAAGCAGACACAGAACCAGATTCAAGTCCAGGGGACGTAGACCCACTTCTCAATGGGAGGCATGGTAAAGGAATTTGAAGTTGTTCTTTATTAGTGTGTGTATTTAATGTGGCACTCTCATCCTTCCTCTGGTAAGATCACTCATTTTTGTATGTGGAACTTCTTCATCCCTACCACCCATTCCATAGAATGCTGTTGGGGCTTCCAATTAGTTTTCTGTCCATTGGCAAGGTGGGTATATGATCCAAGTCTGGCCAATGTAATACCATGTGCATATGACCAAAATGATTGATAGGTCCTGGAGTGAGCTCATGCTCCATTAGGCCAATCATATTTCTTCAATGGGACTATTACAACAGAACCAAAGACAGGGCATTCCTCTCCAATTCTTCTGGTGTTGCTTGTGGCAATGGTAAAAGCCTGTGGCCATGTCTTCTCTCCTTGCCACATAAAAAGAGCTTGTTTGCAGTAGGTTTGGATCCCATATGCCATATAAATGCTTGGACATGTTAGATAGCTTCTCTGGGTGTCAATTTCCTGCCTTGGTAATAATATCTATTGCAAGGTTGTTAAAAGGACTAAATGGGATATGGTAGACACACACTAAATGGAAAATATGATTATCGTAGCATTATTGATCAATATAGGTATGAATGGATGAAAATCTTTGAAGTTTTACAAAACGGAAGTTTCCAAATGTTTGAAGTTATACAGATCTTGCCTTTTGGAGGGCAGGAAAAGTTGATCAAAGGAAGAGATGTTAATTATCTAGTTATCAGAGATGAACACACACATAAAATGTATATTGGGTTGCATTCAGGGATCCACATTATGAGAATCCTCAAACAGCCATAGTTATTAGAATAATTAGACATTACAGATGTAATTGTAATATTTAATTATCTGTTTGTTTTCCCTTAGCTGAAATATGATGAGTCACATAAGCTTTACGTGCACCTGTGACAACCAACGGTGGTGGTATTTACTTCCTTCAGGTAGCATCTCAGCAAATGCATCTAGAAGACATGTGCTGTTTCGTGGATGAAGGAGGGAGAGTGATGTCCATATAAGGGAACAATACTTCATTCAGAAATGACATCCTCACAGAAGTTTGAAATAGAAACATTTCACAAAAATGGGAATGTGCCTACACCTGCAGATACATCCACAATTAAATTATGAGTAACTTGTTTTTCTTTTCTTTTTTCTTCTTTTTTTGCAGAGGAAGATTAGCCCCGAGCTAACCTCTGTTGCCAGTCTTCCTCTTTTTTGGCTTGAGGAAGATTAGCCCTGAGCTAACATCTATGCCAGTCTTCCTCCTCTTTATGTGGGTCGCTGCCATAGTGTGACTGATGAGTGGTGTAGGTCTGTGCCTGGGATCCAAACCTGTGAACCCCAGGCCACTGAAGTGGAGTGTGCCGAACTTAACCACTATACCGCAGGGCCGGACCCCTAACTTGTTTTTCTCTTATTTCTACATTTTATAAATAATACCTTACAATTTCACCAATGATTGAATACATGTCTGTGATAAACTCCATTTTCAGTTTTGAAGCTATATGTGGCTTAATTTTGTATTCATATCTTCCCCCAAAGTGGCCTGAGTATACTTTCTTTAAAACAGAAAGTGTGTGTCATGTGAATTTGTCCCTAGACTAACTAATGTTACTTCTCAGTGGCCGTAGTATATCGCGTTCTATATATAAGAAAGCATAAGTTATAAAGGTCTTCTTTTTTTTTCTCTTTAAGTCTGAAGGAATGGGGGGAAAAATCAATAAAAATTGCAACTCAAGATACTGAGGACAGAGCTCAGCATATGTTCAAGTTTCCTAGTGCTGCTGAGTTACATCCCAGGGTGCCGAGATGAAAAATATGGGCAGGATGACAACCATTAAGTGGGTTCATAGCCAGTTGAAAGCTAATTAGTACTTGCAGGGGTGGAGAAACTCAGCAGTGGAGTGCCACAGGCTCTCTCTTTCCCTCGTCTGCTCTTCGACCTCTGGGTGAGGACATTGATGACGCTTTTACGATTTTTTAGGTGAAAGTCACCTAGACAAATGTGTATAATCCCCAGATTACGTATAAGAACATAGTAATAGAGACATGTATAATAGTATCCCTCACTTAGATCTTTATATGTGGAAAAAGAGGACTCTGACAATGTGTGTAGGAAACTCCCATTTTGTGGAAAAGAAAGGGGCTATACATTTGCATAAACACTTATGCCTGTGTGCAGCAATATCTGAGGCTGTTTCTGGAAGGAGATGCAAATGTGGTAAGAGTGGTGGCTGTAGTGAGGGCCTGAGGGACTGGGGATCTGGACAGCAGGTGATACTTACCTGTATCACAGACATTTTTCTGTTTGAATTTTCTTGTTAACCATGGTTTTGTTTTTTTAATGTCCGTGTGTTACTGTTTCTAAAAGTGTACTTAAATTAATCAGAAGGAGCAAGTGAGGATGCACAGGATTAAGCAAGACGTGAATTAACAGGAGCCAAATTCGAAAAACCTTAGGGGTTCTGATATTTGTAAATTCAAATTTGCATCAACTCCCTGATGCAGTTAGTTGACAACAAAGTCAATCCATTAGATTTCAGTTGTTTATCTTCCTTATTAAGCCATGATGGTCTTTGGGGAATAAAGAATACACAAAGATACCAAGAGTTACATGAAGGACTGAGGTTAAAGTGCCCACTGCGTAAAGGATGTCTGTTCGGAAAGTGGTGTCTGGCCAGGGGGACCTGCTCCCTATTCAGTTTACCTGGTTGGGGGAGCCGGTGTAATAGTCCAGGTGTTAACCTAAATGAGTTTTTTTTTAAAGCCTTAAATGGCTCTGCCATTAACTGAGTGGAGTGTCCAATGTTACTCTCTAGGCTTCTGATTTTCCTCTGAAACCAGAAGATTACCATACTAGATCCTTAGACTTGAGCCAAGATACAAAATAAAACCAAACACAACCCACATGGTGAATTAATTTTACATTTGTAGAAAAGTTTCTTGTCACTAAAGATTTCTCAACATTAACCTAGACTATTAAACATGTCAAAATCAAAATTCTTGACATCTGTCTTAGGATACTGAAAGTAGAATAATAGAGTATATGATTACTAAAGATGTTTTCCATATTGAGACTATATGCAATGCTTATTTTTAGGTGGAAAATATGTTGTTGCTCATTTTGCTATGCTCAACACTGTCTTCAGCAGAATTCCCCTTCATATTTGCTGTTCTTACTCACCTATCCATTTGTTTTTGCCTGATTTCAGTAATGTCAATGTCACTTTGAAAAAAGGTAGCAATACAGCATTGTCCGCTGATGCAAAAGGGTTAAATCTACTGACTTTATTTAAGTCTAAGGATCTGATTTTATTAGACTATTTGATGCTGTGTTGCAGGCTAACTGTGACTTGCATTTCCTGTTGGTTCGTACTCCATGAGTCATCAGTTATACTAGAGGATATTGGAACAGTATTTGACCCCCTTCAAGGCAGTGATAATACCCTACTTCCATCAGAAACTATATTTTAAAAGCAGCTTTAAGTTATAGAATATAAACATATAGAAATATAAATATATAGATATATAAAATATATAAATTTATAGAATATGTAAAATACAATACTGTGATGGAAAATTTTTAACCATGTCAGGCTCTGTGTGCTCTCTCCGCCCCCTTTCTTTTCTTTTTAACTATGGGAGGAAAACAGGTACAGTCTGGATGTGGGGGAAGCTGAGCCAGCCTGACATTAAACAAATAGGCACAGATAATCTTCCCTGGTTACCTTCAAGCTTTCTCCCAGTGCTAAAACTGAGCCAACAGTGTTCCCAAGCAAATCCATCTTAACCACAATTTAAAAAGACTCCTAAAGGAAACAAATGAAAACATTTTCTCACAGGTGCAAATCATTCTTGCTTAATCTCTCCCTTCCACAGAGTGGGTTTTTAGAATAGTTTCTGTTGCTCATGGCACCGTTGGAGGAGATGGAAGGTACAAAGAAAGGATGTATTAAACACCTGCTGTTGGAACGCCACATCATTCCCACACCTGCCAGAGCAGCTGGCTCCCTGGTCGGGACAAAGACACAAAGAGCCCGTTTTAATGAGTTACCTCTTTTGATTTGAGTCTGAAGGAAATTTAGTGTGTTGGGAAAAAACTCAAAAAGATCTTAAGCACGACTGTGATATGTATAGATGGAATACTGCTAGACAGATATTAACAATGGTTATCTTTGGATGGTGACATAATGATTATTTTAATACTTTCTCTTTTCCTGTTTTTTCATCTTTTCTACAATAAATGTCAATATCTTTTATAATCAGAAAAAGTTATTTAATTTTTTTTGCTTTATCCAAGTATCTCATATTTAAAAGCATCATGAGGTAACAATAAGAAATTTCAAGATTGAAGTATTATGTGATCATGATTTATTTTCTTGAATCTTTTGTTTCTGAAATAGAAGAAACTAAATAAAAGCACCTCCTAAAGCATTTTCTCTCCTGGCACCTATTCTTACCCCAAATTAAAGAGGAGACAGACTCTACTTAAGCATGCCTCTTGCAGTGTTAGATTATTCCCAGTTATACAGTGCTATTGGCTGGTTGTTTCCAAGGTAAGGTAATGTTCATAGCTCTGTGGGAAGACAGGCAGTCACCTGGAGCCACAGGCCTGGTGGACAAAACCGAAATTTTACAGGAGATAAAAGCAGATAATAAATCACTCATCTTCTAAAAATTGACTCAACCAGGTCTAAGAGCCATTGGTTACGTTGATCTCTTCGTCAGCTGCTTAATTTACTTATGGGGCAGTTCTGGCTCTGCAGGTCTTAAAACTGGAATAGACTTCTTGATAGTTAAATCATTTTGAACCCAGCCCTGGTGGTCTAGTAGTTATGATTCAGTGCTTTCGCTGCCAAGGCCCAGGTTCCTTTCCAGCTCAGGGAGCCGTACCAACCATTTGTCCACCCGTCTGTTGGTTGTCAACTCTGAAGGCTGCATGTAGCTCTGATGCTGAAAGCTATGCCACTGGTATTTCGAATACTGGCAGGGTCACCCACGGTGGACAGGTTTCAGCAGACCCTCCAAACTGAGACTAGGAAGAAGGACCTGGCCACACACTCCAAAAAAACCTGGCCATGAAAACCCTATGAATAGGTGAGAGGATGTTGCAAAATGACCAGGCAGGCCACTGGGAGTCGGAATCGACTCAGTGGCACTAACAACAACAAAACCTTTTGAAAGATTAGGTGGAAAGCTAGTTGCTATGTTCAGAGCAAAGCAATTCAGATTTCACAAGAAGCTGGCAATAGTCATCGCCTCTAGAGAGAAGACTTGGGATTCTGGATTGGGGAGGTGACCTACTTTTCTTTGTATACCCTTCATTACTGTTTGCAGTTGTAACTATGTAGTTGTGCTGCTTTTTCAATTAAGCAACAACTAATAATTGTACATAGCTCAAACTTTTGTTGTCTGACTTTTCCTGACATGATTTTCTATGTTCTACCAGGGATGACATCACTAGAAGTATGTGAAAATTATTTTTCAGGAAACAGAAGTATAATAAGCTAGTTCCTAAAACAAACATTTATTAAATATTATTAGATATACTTGGCTCTCAACTTTTTTTTTTTTGCCTCATGCAAAGGTTCTTGAGTATATCATTATCCTAAGAAGCAATCTTTTTATTTTGTGAAGTGTCATGAGATGTAACATATCTTTTTGTACTTTTGGAAGGACAAGGAGCCTCATCCTGTCTTCTTTCAGAGCGATTTCGTGTCACCATTGCCACTCTCATTAACTCTCTTGCTTTTTGGTTATTGCCTGGAAGTCACACAGACAATTCACACGCAGCTTCTTCAGCACTTTTTTTTTTTCTGCCTACTCCTTCAAGTCAGAAGGCTGGGAGTCGCTTCACATTGTCTCTGCACTTTAATTTTTCTGCATGCCCCCACCCTGCACAGGCATGCAATCAACCACTGAGTCCTGAGGCAGCCACCTCTTTAAAATCTCTCACCTCACCTCTTCCTTCTTCCCACTGTTGAATATTCCAGGTCATTTTCTTATCTTATTCTTGCATCAGTGCAGAATCTTCTCTGAAGTGTCCTTGCTTTTAGTATAGTCTCCATCTCCTCCACCCTTCAATTGGCTGCCAGGTGGTTTTTCTAAATGCATATGTAATCTTGTTGCTTTCTTATTTAAAATACTTTAATACCACACCTTTCTTTCTAGGATGTCCTTCTCAAGGTTGTTTCTGACCTACTCTGGATGAAAACTTCCAGTCTTGTTTCTCAATACTGTTTTACACTGTAGCCAAGCCCGATCTCTTGACATTTTCCCAATGGGTCATGGGTTTCTCCTAGGCCTTTGACATCCTATTTCCTTGGCCAAAATTGCCTTATCTTCCTTATTGCCTTCCACGTCTCCTTCACAACATGGTTCTGGTCTTGACTTCCCCAGTCCTACTCATACATTCCTCTCACCTGCTCCCATTAGTTCCCTGTACATAAATTTACTCTTGCGCTTTCTCTGTAATTGTAATTATTGGTGTACTTATTGCTTTCCATACTGAATCATAAATTCCAACTTACAGTTTGGAGGGGGCTAGGGTCCTTAAAGGGAACAGTTTGGGAGGCGAGAGTTTTTAATAGGAACAGTAAAGGAATATATACTTATTTTGAATTCTCAACTCTTTATCCCCCTATAGTAAAGAGTCTGACTCCATTGACTAACAGCTTTTAACCCTTGTCGCTCATCCTTCCACTTTTGCCCCACATTTAGGAAGGGTTATAAGAAAGCCCAGGTTTTCCCTCTTTTGGCTTGAGCACAAAGTTCAAAGAATGCAAGCTCTGGCCCACACACAGGAACCCTCACCCTATCCCCACCCTGTAACCAACGTAAAACCACGAGCTAGTCTTTTTTTCTCTGCTCTCTTAAGGCATTCTTAACCATGCTTGGGAGCCCACCCAGCTCTCCAGAGAGCTTCACTTTTGTGTGCAGTAAATCTGTCCATACTGTTTTGATGAGTGTGTGGTATTATGAGTCTTGGCATCTGAGCCAAATTTTGGTTGAGAGCATCCATCTGCTTCTGAGGGGCGTATACAACGCCTTCTGAAGCATGAGTCTCCAGACCTAATTAATATGATATTTTATGCACATGATACTTGCATAGAATTTATTGCATATATAGAAGTAAAAATGGCAGATTCAAAAGCACCCTAGCATGTTGGCTCCTCCATTCAGACAGAAAGTTCTCTTTACCTTTTTATCTGGAACATGAAAAGAGATGAGAGAGTGAATATAAGCATTGAAAAACCACTAAGGAAATTTATAAATATGAGCTATTATTTATTGCATCATACTTGCTTCTCACAGACTATGTTGTGGATGTCTAAAATGGGTTTTTATACATCTCACAGAATATAAAGGAATTGAGGTATTCCTTGTGCCACAAAATGTCGTTTGACCAGTGGGATATTTTCCATTAAACTGACTTTAGTAAGAACACAGCACTGCCCCAGAGCTTATTTCTTGGTAACTGCCAACTTCCATAAATAAGTCAAGTGGGCAAGACTTCAACCTAATAAGGTCATTCTCAAAACTAAGTTTAATTAGGTCACATCAGTCTATTTAGGTCCTGTGCCCTGTGAAAGGTATGGGGCTGGAGGGCTGGTGATGAATCCAAGACCCCTTGTTCGAATGGTGGAATCATTGAAGTCTAAGTCTTCCTCTTTTGGGATTTCAAAGGTCATGGTGACCCACCCTTAAAGGATCAATAAAGTGATGAATTCTGCATTTTAGGCCGTATAAAACTTGAGTTAGTGACAAAAGAACAAGAAGCCTCTTACTAAGTAACTAATCCCAATTCAAGCACTTTGAAAATAGCTATAATGAAAATCACACCAGGAGAAGGACATCAGACGCCTGTTAGCAAAACAAAACATAATGAAACCCTTTACTTTATCACAAGGACCCAAATCACAGGCTACTGAAGAGACTTTATAGAACACCATTTCTTTCGTCCTTCCTTTTTACAAAATGTCTAACACATTGATGTAACAACACAAAGGAAATACCAAAATAGAAAATGTGTCCTATAATCCAGTTCTTTTCAATATGCATCATTACTGTTCAAGCCTTGTTCCAGTGATTATATATTTTTAAGAAGGTATAAATCTTTTATGGTCTATTTCATTTTAATGGATCATGCATTTTTTCTTTTGGAAGCATAGTTTTCAAAATGATCATTTTAAAATAACTGTATGACAATACATGTTATTAATGAATCACCTTTTCCAAAACTATGTCTCTTTGATTGGGCATTTAAAAGTTTTCCAATGTTCCCTATTATAATTACACGTAACAGTGATTTTTTTCGAAGTTTAGAGTCCATCTTTGTATTGAAATTTTTATAAAAACACAGTGAGTATCTCTTAGTTGGGTCTTTATATTGGTCTCTTTGTAAATAGGAGTATGAAACTGCTAACAGATTTCATAAACAGTGGTATTACTATCTTTGAAATTCTTTTAGACCAAATGGTAAAGTTGGATTTAGTTGTGAGTGTGATGTTTCTAACTTTCTACAAGCATATTAGAGCTTTTATATGCTCTTTAGTGCTTGAGCACGTTGATGTTAACAATATGGCAAACTAGGTCATTACTCATTAATACTGAAGAGCTCATTTTTCAAGATAAAGACTTACTTGGAAAAAAAAATATCATTAGCTTTTGCTGTTCACTAATATTCTACTTGAGGGAAAAAGCGCATTATGATGGCTTTGCTTGACCAAAATGTTATTATAAAAACAATGGAAATACTAATTTATTAAAGCAAGAATTGATATTTAAAAGAATGACAGACTTGGTCTTTTTCCTTGGAAAGTTGACATTTTAATGGAGGCAATGGACAAGTAAAGAAGCAATTAGAATGTGGTGAGCTGCTAGGCCAATCCTAATGAGACCTGCCTTTTTTTGTGATCAAGAATAATCTTTGAAATTATTATGATCATGGGAAGGAGGCTGTTAGGAAATGTGAAAGACTCTGAAATAAGCAAAAATGATAAATGGATGTCCTTTCTAGTGTACCCATCCAGATTATCTGTGTCTTTCACTGGCTTTGAGCTATCTTACAACTCTAAATTGTAGAAAATTGATAGTAATGCAAGTGATTGTTGTCCACAAAAATGTAAATAAATTTTGCCTGATGCCATACAATTGATTGTTGCCTTATGGTTATTCACCAGTTTTATATCTATTTGTAAATTTATTTTAGTATTCCTGACTGCCCATATATGTGTGTGTCTTTTCAGAATTCTTTGAACAGATTTTAACTTCTTACTGGTTTTTCCTCATTAATTAATGAGTTAAATAAATTTTTTCACAAGTGTGCATTTTATATTTGCGTGACAGTCACTATTTTAACTTTTTTTCCCAAAGAAATATCTTTTAACACTAGGGTACAATAGCTGCTTAGTAATTCTCTTATACAACCTTTAGGAAAGGCCACATTGGACATTTCACAAGCCTTCTAACAAGACTGACTTTCAGTGACATAATTTTGCAATTATCCAGCCTAATTCAAGTCTATGAAGATTTATTGATCGCTTGCTACGTGTACATGGATCAGAGATCAATAAGATCCACCTGGGTCCCATATAGTCCACATGGGTACAATTACAACTCCAAGCCTGACTGTGCTGTGTGTAATAATCGAACACTATGTAAAATACCTTGGGAAACTGAAGAGGAAGCAGTGAATTCCAATGAGATAGAATGTGCTGTGTTTTACCTAAATGGCAGTATTTGAGTTGAGTCTTATAGGATGAGTCAGGTTTTTACTGAAGGAAAGAAGAGAAAAGGACAAATATTCAGGAAAGTCAGTGGGATATGGAAGAGCATTTTATCTGGAGAATAATCTCTCAGGTAGGTGCGTGTGGGTGGAATGGGGACACCCTGGGGGTAAATGAGAAGATGTAACATTTGAGACAGGACCAAATTATGAAAGCCTTGAGTGTCAAGCTTTGGATTCAAGACTTGATTCTGTAGCAGTTAAGACCTATCACAGGTTTTTATGCAGAGAGTGATGCCATCAGATCTTAATAGAGGGGAGATGCTTGGAATTGTGGTGTCTTGAAATATACCAGCTGTTAAACTACTAGAACAGATTTGTGATACAACCAGTATATATGGGTTATTTTCACACTCAATAAAAACCTTGTGCACTAGGCAAAATGTCCTGTTATCATTTTTGCATTTCAGTCTTTCATATATATTCCTAACAGTCTCTCCCATCATGATCTTAATATTCTCAAGATTATTCTTGATCATACAAAGGCTGATTTCACTCAGTGCCACACTTCTCTTCCTATCAGAGAGTGTTGGAAAGGTCATAGGCATTTTGAGAATCCAGCTAAAGAGAAATTGATTCAGAGATACATTTAGTTAGGGTTAATGTTGCATATTGTATGGTGTGCAGTCACTTCCAGGTATAGTTAAATTATTGCTGATTATGCTTGCATAGGAATGTATTCTAGGAATATCTTACCATCCACTGTTCTGACCCACCTTGTGTCATGACATGAAAGCACAGGACCAGAAAATCTATGGTCATAGGACCACACCCTATGGCTCTGGGCATCCAAGTAGTGGGAGAAGAAAAGCATAAAATGTCCAGAACCAGATGCTCATATCTGTAAAATTGTATTGGAGCTGTGTCAGACAAATAATAAAATACGGTGTTTTTCTGGATAGTTCCTGATTTTTTTGATATTTGTGATTTATTATTCTAATATAATTTTGTATTAATAATTTTCTGTTCTTTTTCTTGAAGAGAGATCCCCCAGTTATGTAAGCTTCAGGTTCCGTAAAACCTGGGTCCACCTTTGGGTGTGAGATAATAGATTTATTGTAATAAAATGGTGCAACTAAAAGGTTTGAAGATAATCTCCCCATCACCCATGGTCTTCTGACCACCCCGACCATTGCACTGAAGATCTTGCCAAGTTTACCAACGACCTAATTACTATATCCAGTGGGTAATTTTCTCATTTAGTTTAAAAACAATTCCAAAAGCGTTCTGTAAATATATGTAAAGAATGCAGCATTATAGAAATTATTAAAGTAAAAGTGTAAGTTTTCCTTCATCCCGCCTCACTCTCAATTCTGCAGCCCTCCCTACATGTAATCACTATTCATAGCCTGGAGAGTTTTTCCATACCTCTTTTTCTATGCCTTTGTGTATCTCTGTGTTCGTGTTTGTTTCTATATAGATAACTGATTTTTTACATTAAGGGGGATACTATACATATTGTTCTGCAACTTGCTTTCTTTTTGTTAAAGAGTATCCATCAGAGACTTTCCATGTTGGTACAAATAGATGCACCTCTTTCCTTGCAGTAGTATGAATATTGCATAGAATGGGGATGCCGTGGATTTATTAGCCATTGTCTTATTGAGAGGCACTTAGGTGTTTGCTAATTATTTGCTAGTATCAGTAATGTTGCATTCAGCATCCTTGAATATGCAACATTGTGCAAAAGTGTGTGCATTTCTATAGGATAAACTTATAGAAGTGGAGTTGCTCTTGAGATTGGAAAATAAGGGATGTATGTGTCCAGAAAATAGGTGGAAAGAATAAAGAGAAATGAGAAGTTGCAAAGACAAGAGTTAACTGGGGATTCATCAAAATAGAGAGGAAATTTACAGTGAAATACAGCCTGTGTGTTCAAATAGGTTTGGAGGTTAATGAGGGGGAGATTTGGGGATGTCATGGGATTTGTCCTGAATATTTGAATACCAGCTTGTCTCATGAACTTAAACTGTTTTCAAACAAAATCCCTGTGGTATATTGTATACCAGGGCCTGGAGACTATGCTGACAATTCATGGGAGGTTTTGCACGGTAATGGGGGCCTTGAGGACAGTGTGACTTTCCTGGGAGGGAGGGCTTAGAAAAGGAGCCCTCCCCAGGACTGTAGAGCATTGGCTCAAGGGTGACCTCACTGGAACCAGAGAAGGCAAAACGTCAGACGCTGCTTGATAGCCAGCAATTGTCAGGCACCTCTTGTAGCCTTAGAGAAATCATTTCAAAGGAATGAGTGTGTGAGGAAGAGCCACAGCAATACTTGTTAACTGAATCAGTAAGATTTAAGAAAAGATGAATAGCTACATCTTAAGTGCCCTTAAAGTGGTGCTTCTCAAACCATGGCTGTAAATTAGAATGATGGCCTCTAAAAATCCCAATTCCCAGGCTACTGACCAGACCAATTAAATCATAATCTTTGAGAGTGGAACCCGGCATCATTGTTTTTAAAGCTTTCCAGGTGATTCTAACGTGTCTTAAAGACCAAGGGAATTAGAAATTACTCACAGTGAGCATTCATCAGTCACAAGGAATTACAGAATGTGAACTTGACCAGTAAGGCTGAGATCTGGACTATACCCTCAAATTATGTAGCATTTAGGAAAGATGCTTTCCCTATCCTGTCCCATACAACTGATTCACTGTCTGATCTTAGAGACTTTTACTTTTACTTTCTATTAACAAATAAGTATATCTCTGTGTATTAAATCTACTATATATGTTTACTGATTAAAAACTTCATTGCAGATGGAATAAGCAGCTCCTGTTAGCAGGTATTTGTCACATGTGCTTTTCCTTGGGTTTATTTTTTTGGACTTGACGTTTCCTTGCAATGTCATGGAATTGGAAGCATTGCCACTTCACATAGTGTCCTTGTCTCTCAGTATAATTTATCAACTAAGGTGAAGAACTGCCTTGTATTTGCCTGCAATTATTTCTTGTAATTAGAGCTGCCCCCACATGTAATAATGCTCTCCCCATGAAATTCCAGAGAATACATTTAAGAGCAAGGTTCATTTAATTCTACCCTGGTGAACTGATCCCTCACCCAAGTGTTTCAATTTATATTGAAAAAATGCCATGTGGGGTCAGTCCCTAGATGAGTATCTGTTGTTCTGTCATTTTGCCATGAAATATTTCTATAAAAATTTTCCTTTAGTTTAAGAAAGATAGACCTAGTAGCAATTAAGGAGTGAGAAAATATGGGCTTGGTCTCAGGTTGAATTCTTTAGGAAGCAGACTAGACAGAGTTTAATAAGCAGGATGCTTAATAAGGAGTGACCTTGGGATCAACATATTGAAGGAAGGAGAAAAATTAGGAGTTGGAGAATTTGATCTGTAGTCCAGGTCCAACAGCACTCTTACCTGAGCCCATGGGGAGCTTTGGGGCTAGAATGACCATTCAGAATTGTCCCGAGTCAGGCCTAGAAGGCCAGGACTGTAAACTCCTGCATTTATCAGCCATTAGATATACGCCACCCCAAGAAGGGGCATGGTTTTGGCCAAGACAGCTTTGTAGCTGAGGCAGTCTCTAAAGGTTGACAGCATTCCCAGCAGCTGGACCAAGGAGCCTTCCCTTACAGGGTGATCTGGGCAGCATATCTCAAGGTCCATCGCAAGAGTGAAAGAAATCCATTCCTGCATTTACAAACTCCATGACCTGGTGAGCTAGAGAAATAAATTATTGTATCTTCAAATATATTCCGTGGGTCAGTGCTGTGCCTGAGGAGGAGACAGGCTGCTAAGGATGTGTGATGTGTAAGTATGCACAAATAGTGGAGAGAAGGAGAAGGGAGGCAGTGTCATGCCATGCTATGCTCTTCAGCAGGCAGGGTTACCATAACAGAGTCACAGAGTCATTTGCTGACTCTGAGGGATGAGGAGAAGTTAGAATGGGGAAGAGAGCAGAAGCGTTGCACTGTATCTGATATCTGTTTGATGTTCATCAAAAATAGTGATTGGTTAACTTTAATCAGAACAAGGTCGCACCCAGATACTTCCTTTAAGTGAATGTGCATCTTGCCAGATGGGCAGGAACAAACTTGGCATGGTTTTTCTCTTCTTCCACATTCCCTAACAAACAGCAGCATCTTCTGCCATACAACAAACTGTGATTAGGCGAAAAGTAATAAATACCCAAGCCCCACAAACTCCCCTTTCTTACCTTCAGCAACATTGATTGGAGCACAGCTGCCATGGAGAATTTGCAGCCCAGTGGCTACATCTGTCGATATAAAAGCTCGAGTCATTTTCCTGCTGACACATGTTCTCCTTTTCCCAATCCTTTGGCTAGGAGGAGGGGTAGATGAGAAAACTGACCATGGAGCAGCTGCTGATTTATACTTCTTTTCTGGACCAGGGAATTCATATTGATTAGTTGGATGAATGAGTCTGTCCCTTTGTTTCAAATGATTAGAGTGAGTGTCTGCCCTTGGAATATATCACAGCTCCACTGTGACATAACGAATAAGATCCACTGTGTTTTTTGTAAATCTCGGTGCCTTTCCCATACTTGTGAAATACACCTGTCAATGATACTTAACCCAGTTATGGAGAAATAGGTCTTTAGGGAGTTCTGAAGAATGTGTGTGTCAGCAAGGACATTAAAATGTGTCAAATTCTTTCTTTGGGCTCTTTCATATTGCTTAATGTATTTATACTGAATTTGTCATCAGAGTGGTTGATGACATATTTGTGACTTATCTGAATTCAGTTTTCCTCTTACTCTGTTGTGGGATTTCATAATTGATCAATGCTTATACAAATCACTTTTGGCTGAGTTTCTCTTCTGCAAGACTCATTTGTTGGGGGGTGAGGGACAACCATCATAGAATACACTTCTATATTTTAATGGGATATTTGTCTTTAACACTTATGATTAATATTTTTCCAAAAATACGTTCAACATTTTATGCTTTCCAGGAATTGTCTAGGTGAGGTGACTGTGCATGTGGAGAATATGCTTTTTATATTGGTTTCTTTGCTCTGGGTTGATTTTTGAAGGAAAAGATAGACTTTTTAATGAAATTCACTTCAATCCTAAGTTGTTAGGAATGAATTTCTTTCGTGGAGCTCAAGTTTGCCTCCTTGAATTCTTCCCTTGGTGCATCCTGGTTTTCTTCTCTGGAGGACCTCAAAACAAATGTTCATTCTTCTCGACCTGGCAGTCCTTCCAATGCCAAAGACAATTCTAATGTTTCCCATTGGTGTTCTCTTCCCCACACAGACTGTTTCTAGTTTTTTGTTAACCATTCATAAATTAATTTAATAATTAATATATTTTGATGCTTAAGTTTACCTATTGATTTCCCTCCAGGTGGTCAAGGTCCAGAAGAAGTGCCTGGAGCCCTCCCTACTGCATCTCTTCCTCATCTGTGTTCAGTAGAAACGTGCACTTCAGTTGTAGTATTGATCTCGTGTTACCCGGGTGATTTGTGATCATCTTAGCTCTCCTTCCAACAGTGCTCTGAGCCCCTTTGTTTCCTAGTGACCTGGAGACATTTCTAATCAATTGGACATTCCTATCTCAGTACATTCATACAAGGACGGGTTGAGAGAACAAGGGATGTGGTGAAGGATAAGCAAAGGGCAGTTGATGGAATAATTTGGAAAGGGACTACCATCATTTTTGCAATGCTCTCTTGGAGTGTGTCTCCCATACAGAATTGGCTCTGAGTGAAAAAATATATACTACAGATATGATAACTTCTAGTTGCAATTCAACTTCACACAGTACTTTTTTCACAATACTCAAGGCTTGAGCTTTAAGTTTTATTCTTGGCAACTCTTCCAGATGTGTATGGAATATCCCTAATTCTCTAAAAATGCTTCCAACTCAAACATAAATAATCATATTGATGCTTCATCATTCTAACTATCAAATGTATCTCTATAAATCTTAAAACTCAATTCACAGAGCACCCTGTGCCATAACCTGTCTTTCCCTCACCCAGTGAGTAGATACTGGATCATTCCACCACCACTCCAAGTCCAGAGTACCATTGACAAACATTTCACTCCTCTAACTCATAATTGTTGGCAGGCAACTCTTCCCTAGCCTTGTTTTTATGTGTTCATAGTTCCTTTAACTTTTGATTCAGTGAAAGGTTCATGCTATAAAGCTTGTATTTTGATTTTAAATATGTGATGTATTCTTTTAAAATAACTGGGAGGCTCTAAATTTATAGATCTCTTCAGGTGCCATCTGATGAATTTCTCTAAAGGTGTGATTGCCAGGCTCCTCATTCTCCGCTGCCTAAGCATCTTCACCCTATAATGTCCCTGCTAGATCATTCTTCTTTGCCTTATCCACAGTATCATTTTCCGTCAATAGCTGGCAACTGTCATTAGTGTGAAGCAAAGCCAGTGCTGAGTATCCTGTGGGTAAAATAAAACATAAACAGGATTGAGAGCAGGTGAAGCAATGAGCAAAGCACAGATGAGGGCTACTTGCTGAGCACTAAAAATCAAAGATATGATGACAGATGAAGGGAGAATTTATGGGGCTATCTCTATTCCCTTACCATGTCCCTGCAAAATTTCTGAAACAGTGAGTTCTGCCCAGAGCAAGTCTCATGGACAGTGCCTGGGTGTTGCTTCATGAAGTGGCTCCCATTCACTGAGGGCAAGGAGGGACCAAAGAGGAAGACTACTCCAGGTTCTCAAGTGGAAGGTGTAATAAGCAAGGGAACTTACTTAGCAGGCTTATCTTGCGTTGGTGCAAGACGAGTAGATCTCCTCACCTTCCTACCAGTATCTTAAAAGTTCATATAGAGGTCTTAATGGATTCAGTCACATATACTGTCCAGAGAGTCCCAACAACACCTTATGCTCAAGGCTGCGTCCTTGGAAATGGCTCCCACCTTGGGAACAGGGGGCAGAGTGTACATTCCTAGAATAGGGGAGGGAGTGAGGAGCCCCCGATTGCCGGGGTCTGGCTTATAGGTCATCTGGTGGTCAAGGCCTCTTGATGACCTCCTCCAATACCAGGAGTCCCCAGTGGGCTTTCCACATCTCCATATTCTTGAAGACTCTTCTTGCCTCATTTGCAAATTGACTCTCAGACTCTCTTTGCGTACCCCCAACCTCTCTGGGTTCTTGAAGCCCAAGAAACCTTCATGGCCCGCTCTAGAAGATGACAGTAATTCTTAACCACCTCTTCCTTCAGATATCTTCTAGATTGCACCACCTAATTGTAGGAGTTTCCAAACTTACCATTACCCTCTGCTATGTTTTATTGGCTTTTAATACTTTTCTGGGCCATAAAAGGGCTACGTTGTAGTCTCTGCAGTGTGGTTCCAGTGTGACACCAGGTATCCTGGTTTATGGAAGCAACAAGTTCTGGAGTTGTAGCAACCTAGGTTTCTTTGCCTTTATGAGACTACAGTCTATGTTGGGCCACTCAGAAGTGAGCTATCTTAGCATATGATGTATGTGCCTGAGTACTTTGAGGGGAAACACAAGGAGTTCGGATTTTGCACCACCATGTGATATGAACCGGTGAAATGCATCCAAACAGAAATTAAACTCTAAGTGTAGGGATATCCTACAAGGTGCCAGACCAGTCCCAAAAGCATCTAGAGGGGTGTGAGTCATGCTCTTTGGCCATCACTCTGCATGTAACGGGCAGAGAGATAAGCCATGCCTGAGAAAAGCAATAGCAACATATTAGAACAGCATCAGTAAGTACTAAGCAGGGACGGAAGGGTTGACAAGTTATGAGCCATCTTTACCAGTCTGATTTAACCCTGATTTATGAAAAACTGGTTATCTGTAGGCATGAACTGCAGTCTGGCTGATGAATGGGCTTTGTTATAAATATGAGCTTTAAAGTGTTGGATCATTAATAGATTGCTTTAATGTGAAACACCTTTTCCTAGGGAAATAGATGCTAAAAATGGTGGTTAGGCCTCCAGAAGCCAATGCAACTCAAAGTAAACTGAAATATTTTGATGATGTGTTGCAAGTTTCCATTTTATATTCGAAGAATAATCCTTCCATATTCCAAGTCACCTAGCTGCAGTCTTATTTTCTAGGCACATATCTCTGCTCCATGTGTCTCCCTCCTCGCGCTTTACTCTTCTTACTCTCCCAGCCTGAAGCAGTATTCTTTCCTTCCCTCGTCCTTCGCACTTAGGCCATGAGAATGTGTCTTCCTTCTGCCTTTTCCCAACAGCTGGATAATGGAAATGGAATCAGTCTTCCTACCCCAACCTGTCAAACACACACTCCTTGTTTCTGGAGGTAGTGATTAAAAATGGTCTTGGTGGAAACACTGGAAGAGGTTCTTTTGATTATAAAAGAGCTGGGAAGTGTATTTCAGAGGAGACGTTGGAGGTGATAGGATAGGGTTAGCTTCAATATAAAGACAGGTTCGGTATGCTTGAGCTAAAAAAAGTAAGGATGCACTTGATGGTCGCAAGTTTCAATAAAAAATAGTTTATAAGTTGTGGCTGTCTATCTTTTAACATCCAAATGTTTCCAAAAAGTCAAAAAATTATTGATCTCTATATTTCTATTACTTTTCTAAATGGTTTAAAACAACTATTTTATTGTCCCTCACTGTTGTGTTAGTTGGTTAGGTTCAACTGGGTAGTTCTGTAGCTCTGGCTTAGAATTTTCCATGTAATTGTGGTCACCTGGCAGCTGAGGCTGGATTCTTCTGGAGAGTCGATTGAGATTCCAGGACCGCTAGGCCTCTCACCACCTTTAAAAAGTGTGTCACCTTTCCCTCTCTGTGTAGCATCTCTGTGGTTTCTTCATGTGGTCTGCCCAGCAGAACATCTCGATCTCTCACATGATGGTTTGGGTCTCCCAAAAAGCATTAAAGAGGAAGCTGCAAGTGATACAGGCCTGAAGCAAGGTTGACATGAGGGAAGCCGTATTGTAACTTAGAATAACCTCTAACCAACCCACCCTGCTGGATATGTTTTAACTTGCATGTAGCCTAGGTGATAAATAGCTACCCTCCAGGAAATATGCATACTCCATAGATTTTATACTCCTGGCTGACACATGATAACTTTGTTCTTTTGAGCTTTTTAGGAATATGATGACCTCAGAGAAGAACAGCTATGCTGGCATCCATTATCCATGACAACTGAAAGACTTGGTATGGCATCTCTGGTTGCCCATGCCAGATGGTCAACATTCCTGAGCCCTCCTTCATAGCCCACTAGCCCTATATAACTGCTTAAACTTTGTGCTTATTTAAGATGGTCTTTGGGACATGAGTCCACCATCTTCCAATTTTGCTGGCTAATTGAATAAATCCCTTTCTCAACCACTGACTTGTCATGCAACTGATTGGCTTCAGAGTTGTGGCAAGCAGAAGAAGCCCTTGCTTGGTTACAAGAACTTTTTAAGGCTTTGGGTAGTTTCTGTTACTATGGTTTCAACTTCACTGATACTTTCTTTCTCAAGTGTCTAGTCTGCTGTTAAACGTATTGAGTGGGGGCCGGCCTGGTGGCACAGTGTTAAGTTTCCATGTTCCGCTTTGTCAGCCTGGGGTTTGCCCGATCAGATCCTGAGTGCGGACATCACACCACTTAGCAAGCCCTGCTGTGGTAGATGTCCCACATATAAAGCAGAGGAAGTTGGACATGGATGTTAGCTCAGGGCTAGTCTTCCTCAGCAAAAATGGGGAGGATTGGCAGCAGATGTTAGCTCAGGGCTAATCCTCCTCCTCAAAAAAAAAAAAAAGTATTGAGTGAAACATTCATTTCAGATCGTGAATTTTTTATCTCTAAAATTAACATACTTGGTTCTTGTTTATATCTTTTACTTCTCTTTTCATTATTTTTATGTTTTTTCTTTAAATCCTTGATCCTGTTGAATATACCTATAAGAAGTGTTTTAATTTCCTTGTCAACTAATTCTGTCATTTTCCTCATTTCTAATCTGTTTCTATTGACTCATTTTTCCCCCTGGTATGGGTCACATTTTCCTGCTATTTTTCATGTCTAGTATTTTTTATTGGCTGTTGGACATTGTGAGATTTTATGTTTTTCAGTGCTTAATTTTTTTTGTCCTTTTAGAAAGTGTTGGACTTTGTACTTTGTTGAGGTGGGCAGTTAAGCTACTAAAGGATAAGTTTCACTTTTTCTGAGACTTGCTGTTAAACTCTTTCATCATGAGTTGAGAGTAGGATGCCCAACTGTCCTGATTTGTCATGGACTGAGGGTTTTTGAGAATGCAGGACTTTCCGTGCTAAAACTGAGAAAATTGTAGGCAAACCAGGGCAAGTTGAATAGCTTCTAGAATACTCTCACCGATTTCTGGAAAAGGTATTTGGAAAATAAAATTTTGCAACATTTTGAGGTGTGTTGAAAATGCCTTTATTCTACTTTTTCAATTAACTGGTAGTAAGCTGGGCATAAAAATAAGTTGGGATTTATTTTCGCTGATAATTTTGAAGGCATCATTTTGTTACTTTTAGCTTCAAGTGTTGTTATTAACAAGTTTGAATCCATTTAAATTCTTGAAACTTTGTATGTGACCAGTGTTTTTTTTATTTTGTTTTGTTTTGATGGGGGAAGTGTCTTCAGTTTTGTTTGTTTTTCCTGAGAACCTGTAGGTTCTTCCTTTTTTCCTCCCCCTCAGTGTTCTGAAATTTTGCAATAATATGCCTTGGTGCAAGTCAATATTCACATATTATGCACTTTTAATCTGGCAACACATGTCCTCAGTTCTAGGTAATTTTCTTGTGTTTATACATGAATAAATATTTTTGTCTCTGGTTCTCTCTCTTTTTCTCACTTTATGATATCCTATTTACATGTTAAGCCTCCTGATTTCCTCCTCTAAGTATTTTTCTCAATATTCTCCTATTGAGTTGTTCTAATTTCTGAAAGATGGCCTCAACTAAATTTCCAAATTTTCTATTGAGTTTTCCATTTCTACTATTACATTTTTAAGTTGCATAAGCTTTTCTGGGGGGCTTCCATATGCAAATGTTTCCTTTTTCATACCATCCTTGTGTGCTGGCTGTATTGTTTTCTCTCGACTCTCTCAGGAGAATGATAGTTTTGGTTTTAAGTTTTCCTCTTCCTATCTAGCCTCTCATTCTTCTCGGAGAATATAGAGTGTGGGTCTTTGTAAATGTGTGGTGAGGATCTGGGCTCCTATCTCTTTCTTCAACGGAGTTTCAGACTTTCAGCCCCATACTTTCAATGCTCAAGTCCTGGCAGTTTGCAGATTCTGGATGTAAATCCTATTTGTCTCCATTTTCCCCAAAGCTGACTTAAGATTCAGCTTTCTCAATTCTGCCAAGTCAGTGAACATTTATTCTTCTGTTTCTCAGCCTCCAAAATATGGTTGTTCTTTCTCCTTCGTTCTTATGTTTCAATGTCTAAAAATATCTTTGCTTTCATTTTAATGGAATTTGGGAAGGGATCCAAGTCTTTCTGGGTGTTCAATCCATTATTTTTGTCCTGCGTGTTTTTGTTTAACATTGTAGTCTACAAATTTTTCTGTGAACCAAAATATTTATAACACAATGTTTAATGGAAGCATCTTAGATATTTTACTTAAACGTTGTTTAGGCTTACTCCAGATGAAAAAAGAAAACAATTTTCAATGGTCCCTTTAAAATTTTTCTAAATTTCTATAGAACTCTGAAAATAGTAATCATTTTTAGCGTCTCAGAATTTACTACCATGTAACAAATAATCTAAGATTATGAATGAACATTTAATTGTAAATGGGGAGTGTTATTACTGAGAAATAATATGATTGTAATCATAAAATGAAATTAATACCAAATTAAATATCAAATTAAATGTTTAATGCTAATAGTTATACTTAGATTACTAGTCCTGGTGCATTTTGTGAATCTTAATTCTTACTAAGAGCCTAAGCTCAATGCATGTTTTCATATGTTAATCAATAAAGGTAAATGGTTTTAATTGTGCAAATTAAACTAATGAGCCATCAGGAAGTACACAAAGAAGCTTCTATGTATTTTTTTATTTCTTCTCTCCCACAATGGACACTGCCAGTAACACACTCATTTGAAGAGAAGCATTGCAATGTTATTTCTCAGTGATGAAAATCAAAGATGCAGGAGACGGAGTTGAAAGCTGGAGCAGGATGCATTTTCAGATGGCCAGACTGCTGAGTAAAACAGCTTACTGCTTTTTAAATTGCCTTATTTTTTTTCCAAATTCTTGAATGGGCCCTAGAGAACAATTCATCCTATGTCTTTCAAAACTAGCTACTCTAAGAAATGCTGATTCTGTTTTTTAGTAGAAGTTGTAACAGTTGGGGAAGACCATCTAAGATTTTGGTCTTATTGTTGGTATGAACCGTCAAACAGCAGGCCTCTGGTTTGTTAAATGTGATGGCGAGAAGTTCTGCATGGGTATAAGAAAAACAATTCAGAGTTGATCATTCTTTTCTTGTATCTTTCTGGGTTTAATTAATTTGGTTCTTTTCTGGGTGCCTCTCCACATTTTTATTATTCTCATTTATTCTTTTTATTTTATTTTATTTTACTTAGGTCAGTTCCCCAATCTAATCCAATCCAGTAGAGTTAAATAAGCATTCATGGTGTCACCTCACCTCTACTTTTCTTCTCAAAGAAAATCAGGTGGAAGGTCACACATGTCTGGATCCCAGATGTTCAAACTTACTTTAATTTGTTCTTCTGTCCTCTTTCTAAAGGAGCCAACTGTTCAACCATCCAACACCAGTCCCTCTACTTGTGCTGTGGGGTGCCTTATCCTACTTATTAACCTTGTCCTTGCTTGTACATTCAACCTCTCTCACTCAATGGCTCCTTCACACCAGCTTCTAAAAGTACCCCGATTTTTCACATGAGACAAAGACAAAAACAAGCTATCCTTCCTCAATTCTATGTTCCTGCTAGAGCTTTGCCCCATTTTTATCCACTCTTCTCGAATGAGTAGTTTGAACTCAAGGTTTTCACTCACACTGGAACTACTCAATATTCAACCCGGTCCAACATGTCTTCTATGCTCATCATTCCATCAAAGCATTTCTACTGAGGCTCCCAATGCATCAGTGTAGTGGAGTCCGGGGGCATTTTCAGTTGCATCTTACTTGACTTTCCAGCAGTCTTTGACACTGATGCCTACTCTCTCCCTGAATACTGTCTTGCTCTAGATTCCTCCCGACATTTTGTCCTCTCTCTATGTATTCTTTACACACTCAGCCTCATGTGTATGTCTCCAAATACTCCTTATGGCTCTTACTTGAGCTTCTCTTCTTCTCACCTTGTACAGTCTTCCTCAGTGGCATCAGTTATGCATGTGGCTTTAATTATAGACTGCATGCAGAATACAGAAATCTATACCTGAAATGTAGGCCTTCTGTGCAATTCACAACTGCATGTATAATTGCCCACTCCTCTCACAGGGAAAGTAAATCAACCTGCCTACAGTGGAACTCTCAGTCTTCACTGATTAGATGAAGTTCCCTCTTTTCAATGCCCTCTCTCAGTAAAAGCCCTGTCTGTCCATCCAGTTGTACAAATTAGTGTCTTCAACACCTCCTTCTCCTTTTCTCTTATACTCAATCACTGTGTGCTCTAAGTTTTAATTTTAAATATCTCTTTAATGTATATGCATTTCTTTCCATCTCTGCTGTCTCCCCCACCACCATGTTGAAGCAAACATCTCTTTGGCCTGGATGGCAGCAACAGCCTTCTACCTGTTTGCTCCAATCAACTTCAAACTCTCATTCAGTCTCCATCCTGGAGTCAGAATAATATTTTGAAACACAATCTTATTGTCAGCTCTGTACTTAAAATCATTCAAAAGTTTCCCATTGTTCTTTGAATAAAGGTCACATCCTTTCCTTGGCTTGAAAGCTCTACATTATCTGGCCCAACCCCACACCAAGCACCCGCTTTGCTTTCTACTTCAGTTACACTGGCTTTTTAAATTCTCCTAATCAGTTCACAGATTATTTGCATGTGATGTTTCCTCTCCCTGACACGCCTCATTGCTCTTCCTGCTCGGTTAAATTCCTCTCTTCCTTTAGATATAAGACCTATCAGTATTTCTCAAAGGACACCTTTCCTTAATCCCTTTGATTTGGTAAATTTCCCCCAATTATGGCCCCATGTGCAGGTGCTGCTGCGGGGTACCACCAAGATCACCCCTTCACAAACAGATGTGTTACTCTCACCTGCTGATGGCTCCCAGCTATATCCCTTTTCAAGCCCTGCCCTCAACTAAGGGATGCTATACCACTAAAGATTATACCGCATTCCTGGAGACAGCCCATGTCCAGTGATGGGTCAGTGGAGGACAGGAGGTTATAACCCTGGCTTCCTTCCCTCAATCTGGGATGTCTTCAAAAGATCTCCTAGCTCTAGTGCTGACCATCTCATAGGCTAAGGCCTCGGCTATTACTGCCTAGCTCTTCAACATCTCCTTCTTCTCAATCCTGCTTCCCATGCTCCATTACGTATGTTGTTCAAGAGCATTCTCCAAAACCTCCCACATTCACATCTCCATCTCAGTGCGCATGGGACCCATCCTAGGGCCTTCTGTGCTGCTCCTTCCTCACATTTATCATAGGTATAAACATGTGACCTCAGACTGCTTACTCTTAATCTTGGCTCTGCCACTTAACAGCTCTGTGACCTATTTTTTACCTGTTTCATTTTGAGAAATAAACTGCCTAGAACAGTGTCTTCGTTCGGGCGGCTATACCAAATTACTATAGGTTAAACACTATGGATTAAACACTGAGGGAAGGACAGTCCTTCTTTTATAAGGGCATTAATCCCATCATGAGGGGTCACCCTTAAATGACCTAATCTAACCCTAATTACTTCCCAAAGACCCCACCTCCAAATACCATTACATTGGGGGTTAGGGTTTCTACACATGAATTTGGTGGGAGACATGAAATTCAGTCCATAGCAAATGATGTGGGGTATATAATAGATTCTCAATGATAGCTGTAATTATTGTTGTTATTATTATCCCAAAGGAGTATTGCTGCTTTTATCTAGAGATGATCTAAAATATAGGTACTTTTAGGAGGCGACGCCTTAAACTAAAGTTTCACAAGAGCGTTATTACAATTACACGGATCCCATGAGGTAATACACAAATGAAAGATCCTTGGTTTCGCTCAGTGTGAGAAGAGCTCACAAATCTCACTTGTGGAGCCTCGGGGCATAAAAACTCCAAGAAATGCAGAAAAATAACTTGCTTCACCTTTTATAATCTGAGGGTCCCAGCATTCCCACCGTGGAGACATTTCCTTGGTTAACACCTCTCAGTCCTCTGTGGATGGATTAGGAAGTCCTCAGCAGGGGTGAGTTTGTGAAGAGTAAGGCAGGTTTAATGTGATTGTAGAGCAGGGAGGGGCAGAGGGGCCGAGAGGAGCTAATTCTGCTGCCTTCCAGGGGCTCATTCTGATTCCTGTCAAGAATCAATAGCTGCTGAAGCATGCTAACTACAGATAGTTCTTGCAAAAGGGAAGATCTGCCCTGCCCTTCCCTGGCCCTGCCAGTGCCCTGTGACCGGCCCAAATCTAATGACCGCATCACCACCACCAGAAAGGCCTGTATCCACGAGGAGATTGCAGCCCAAAGCATGGTAAGTTACTGATGAAGAGTCAGTCTTCTAAAGACACAAATTGCCTAGGGTCTCCTTTTCTCGATGTAAGCAAAAGCAACCAGCAGACGGGCTTATTATGTCCTGCTGCTGTGGGCAGCGTGTGGCCTCTTCCTGCCTTGTTACCACCGTTGCCCGAGGAGAGTGACTGATGAGGTTTCCAAGGGAATCCCACACCCAACTGTCAAAGCTTTCTCATTAAACAATTCCTTTTAGTAAACTACTGACTTATACACACACACGGAGAACTTTCCATTGGATAAGCACATCTCCTTTTTACTGAACAAACAAAATATATGATTAGTACTTCCTGTGTATGCTTAGGTAATAAAGATGAAAGAAAACAGAGGAAAAGGAGAGAAGACAAAGAAGTGCTAAAATATGATGAGTGGATGCTTGGGTTATGAAGCAGCCTCAGTTTCCCAAAGTGAGAGCTGAGAGTAAAAGGCTTTATGTATATATGATGTGATATGATTAACATGATAATGGTCCTTTTTTGTCCCCCCAAAATTCGTATATTGAAGCCCCAATTCCAATGTGATGGTATCTGGAAGTATCGGGAGACGATTAGGTCATGAAGGTGGAACTTCTTAGAGGCCAAGAGCTAGCTAGTTCTCTTTCCACCTTGTGAGGATACAATAAGATGGCCATCTACAAACCAGGGCGCAGGCTCTCACCAGACACTGGATCTGCCAGCCCCTTGATCTTGGACTTCCTTGTCTTCAGAACTGTGAGAAATAAATGTTTTTTGTTTAAGCCACCCAGTCCGTGATAATTTGTTATTGTTATATCAGCCCAAACTGACTAAGACAGAAATATGTAATATATATTTATTTCCCAGAAGAGCACTCAAACCTATTTCTCACTCTCCATCCATCTGTCCATCTGTCTGTTGGTTCATCCATCCATCCATCTACCATTCATTCATTCCTTCGTGGATTGAAGTCAAAATAAATTTTATGCACCATTTTCAGTTATGAAAGACTGATTTTTCAGATATCCCCTGTTAAGTGCTGGATAATCAAGAATCAGTAACTGATGAAGCATGTTAACTACAGATAATTCTCAGAAAAGGGGAGATCTGGGAATATTCTTTAGAAATTATTTGTCTTGGAATAATTTATTACCTGCCTCCTGACTCCAGAGGAAGCTTAAAGCTTTCATGTGATAGAATGGCAGTGGAGATAATGTTTGGGGAAATGCCAAGCAGTGCTCAATGGTAATCCAAGCATGGCATCATTTCACAACCCAATGTGTTAGATAGGCAGGGATTGAAATGAAAAATATTAGAGTAAAAGATATATCATCCTGAAAAATCCTTCAAGTTCACCTGATCATCACTGATAGACGTCTAATAACACCAGAAACAACTGACCTTTCCGAGACTCATTGACACTTCCAGGTGCTAATATAATTGAAAGGAGGAACCTGTAAGTTTCTTTCCATATTAAAGTTAGCTCACAGTTTCTTGAGAACTCAGCTCAGTGTCCACCCTCATCCCTTGCTTGTATTGATTTCTCTATTTCAAAGAACATTTCTTAAAGTGTGGACTGCCTTGTTAAGGATATATACGTATATATATATTAAAAACTCCAGATAGTTTCCTTTATATTGGATTAAAGGGTAGCTGAGTTAACGGCTTTGGAAGACTTTCCATTCTGAGAATATATTCTTATCATTTATATCTTGTTAATTATGAACAAAACACAGTAGAATAACCATAGTAAAGCAAAAGGGAATAAACCATAAAAGATTAAAAGAGAAGAAAAAGAGGCAAGAGAAAGAACAGTTTCAAAAGCAATGTTATTTTTTATTATTTGGTGCAGAAAACTGTGAAGCACATAAAACAATCTAGAGGAAGTGGGAAAGATTTCTTCTCATTACTGGCCTTGAGGCAATTTTTTAAGCTGCCATAACCTGACAAACAGACATGATGGATATCATTATAAAATACACTGAGTTGGAAAAAGGAGCCCAGAATGAAATGGTCCACATCAAGAGGAAAAAGGAAAGTCCCTCAGAGCTCTCCACAGAGTGAAGAGCTCCGAGACTGTTTAAGGCTGATGTTACAAAATCAGCCCCAGTCTTGCCTTACTTCTTTTGGAAGATCATATGATCTTTTCTTTCTTACTTAGATCTTGTGATTCCAAAATCCATGTCAAGACCTACCAAGTAAAATTTAAAGCTAGTAACCCTAATCTTGTACTTTAATAGGCAACAATTATCGTGAATCTCCTTCAAATTTAAAGAAGGAATTCCAAGGGCAAAAGACACTAATGCAGATATCCCCACTGTTCAAGCTCAGTGGGGACGGGATGTGTGCGCATTAACTCTTTCAGGCCCTCAAGGACCATTATGTTTGCACAAACACCAGATTGTTCCGAAAGAGTAGACAGCTATTCCTGTAACGCTTCTCTGCACCCCTTCTGTTCTGAGGCCTTGCATTGGTCAGTTAAGGACCGTTCCTGTAAAGACTCTCCTCAGTTCCTGTCCCAGAGCTAGTTGGGTCACTGCCAGATGACAGAGAGCTGTGCAGTTATAGCACAACTGTGATGTGATCCAGCCACAAATCTACCAGCCTTTGGTCCCCAGCCCTGCCCTGGGCTAAGCTATGTGGCAGGTTACTTAAGTTATGGACACTTGAGTTTTCTCCATCTTTAAAATGGGTGTAAAAGAGCCTACTTCGTATGATTATTGCAAGAGTGAAATAAAATAAGTTATATCAGGGACGTAATTAATTATTACCATATCTGTATCTGTTGACGGTTTTTAACAGGATGCCCCTGGACAAGAGTCACATGTAGTAAATGATCCCAGAATCTGTGGATTTATGAGGTATGGCTTCCTGCAAAAGATCAAGTAAGCAGGGGGGTAAAGTGGAGTTGCTTCATAACTAAACTTTCCCACCTATGTGATACAATATCCCACTGACCTCAGGGACTTCCATCTTCTCCAGGCCAGGAAAAGAATGTCCTAAAGGAGAAGGAAGGACCTGGCAGGGCTGGAGGCTGCCCTCCATCAATGTCCCGTACCTGTCTCTGCTTTGTCAGAACCTCTGATTGTCCGTATCCTTGAAACTATTAGTAAAGCTTGATAATGGATAAGATCTCTAGGTCTCAGTTTCCACCAATGTATTAATGCCTACCTTATCTTTCTTAGTTCTCTTTTGGTGTAAATAGTACGAGGGGCGAGTGTAGTTTGATAAGTTATAAGCTTTACCTTCACAAAGTTTTATTAAAAGCAAAATTCATAAAATATAGTACAAATAATACATTTTAAGAAAACTCGTCAGCATGGACTTCCCTGATCTTAATACTCTACCCTGTGCATTGGTTTAACTATTCCCATCATAGTTTAAACTTCTATTTTAGCTTTTAATTTCTGGTCTCACATTATGGTGAAAACACGTGAGAGCAGGAAACATGCCTTTTTCATCTGGTTTTCATCCTTCCTGTGCCTAGGAAAAGGCCTCATTGACAGTAGGGCCCTATAAATGTGCAAACTGAGTATTTCAACTGAGGGTTTTCTCTGGAAATGATGAACGCCTCCTCAGACTTAGCAGAAAGCTTGAGACTGAGGATATTGTCTAAAGGGGATTTTTACAGGTTCTGAGATAGTGAAAGCTGTAGAATCATGGAATTTTCGAGCCAGAGGAGAACTTGAATATCGTGAATTCCTCACTGTCATTTTCAAGTGATTAATTGAAGGTCCATTGAGAAGGGGTGAGTCGTTTAGAGTTACCCAACTGGAAAGTGACAGAGCCAGAACTGGAAATTAGCTACCTCCTCTGTCATTACTGTGCCTTTTCTTTATTATCTCATATAAGCATTTAGAAATTTGATGGAGAAAATGTAAGGTATCTGCCAAGTATTTCTAAAGGAGAGTATAAATTGTGAAAATGAAGCAAAAATTGTTGAATCTAGTGTGTAAAATATTTTACTTTTGGAAAACATTAAATTGCGATGATTTAGATAAAAATATGTGATGTGGGCGTGTGCATCCTTGATTGCCTGTGTTTATTGGGCATTTGCTTTTACTAGTGTCGTGAATCACAGTACTTTCCCTTGGACTAAAGTACCATTTGAAAACAGGGCAAATAAAATCGTTGTTGCTTTCTTCTAAAGCCCTCCCCAACACACACGTACATATACATTTTTTAATGTACTACTTTATTTGGTGGTATAAAAACCATCAAAAACAAATCTACAAATGTATTAGTTTTGGTGGTTATAATAGAATGCCAGTGTAGGAGTTTCTAGATCTTCAGTGTTCAATATCTTTTGTTGAAGAGTCATCATCATTTTTCCATTGAATTGCCTAATGCATCTTTCTCTAAAATGGCCATATTTGTATTGGTCTATTTCTGGACTCTGTTCTGTTCCATGGATGTATGTGTTTACTCTTTCACCAATACCGCAGTCTCTGGACTATTGTGGCTTTATAGTAAGTCTTAATATGAGTTCTCCAACTTGATTCTTTTCTTATTTTTTAAAGTTTTTGGGTTATTCTAGTTTCTTTGCTTTTCCATAATAATTTTATAATCAGCTTGCCTATATCTGTAAAGCGTCCTGTTTGGATTTTGATTGAAATGGCATTGAATCTATGGAGTTGATTGACATTTTCTAGATTAAGTATTCCATTCCATAAACAAGGCATAACTTTCTGTTTATTAAAGTCTTTATTGATTTCTTTCATCATTAGTCTGTAGTTTTCAACTATAGATTCTGTACATGTTTTGTTAGTTTTATGGCTAAATATTTCATTCTATGTGGAGCTATAGTAAATGATATTTTTTTAAAGTTCATTTTCCAATTGTTCATTGCTATTATAGAGAGGTGCAGTTGACTCCTGTGTGTATACTTGTATCATTGAACTTTGCTAAACTCCCTTATTATGTCTAGAAGTTTTTTGGTAGGTTGCTTGAGACTTTCTGCATAGACAATCATGTTGTTTACAATTCAGACCACTTTTATCTCTTCCTTTCCAATCTGAAGGCATTTTGTTTATTTTTCTTACCTCACTACACTGGTTAAAACTTCCAGTATGATGTTGGAGAGAAGCGATGAGAGTACACAAGTAGACATTATTGCATTGTTCCTAATGTTAAGGGGAAAGCATTCAGTCTTTCACCATCAATGTGATGCTAGCTATAGGTTTTTTTGTAGATGCCCTTTATTAGTTTGAGGATATTCCCTTCTATTCCTAGTTTGCCAATAGTTTTTATCACTAGTTGATGTTCAAATTTTGTCATGATTTTTCTGCACCAATTGATATGATCACATTTTATTTCTTTATTAAACTATTAATAATGTGGATTTCATTGATTGATTTTATAATATTGGATGAGCCTTATATTCTTGTAAGAAACAGTCATTTGTATACTATACTTGGTCATTTGTATTAGTCATTTGTATATATACTAATATATGTATATATTTGTATATGTAATATATCTATATTGGCATACGTAGATATTTTTATTATAAGGAATTGGCTCATGTGACTATGGAGTCTGAGAAGTCCCAAGATCTGCAGTCAGCAAGCTGGAGACTGGAGACCCAAGAGAGCCAATGGTATAGTTCCAGTCAGAGTCTAAATGCTTGAAAATCCAGACAGCTGATGGCGTAAGCTCTGGTCCAAGGTCTGGAAAAGACTCATGTCCTAGCTCAAGCAGTTATACAGAAGTTCCCTCTCACTCAGCCTTTTGTTCTATTCAAGTCTTTAGTTGATTGGATGAGGTCTACCCACATTAGGGAGAGCAGTCTGCTTTACTCAGTCTACCTGTTCAAATATCCATCTCATCTGAAAACACCCACACAAACACAACCAGAATAATGTTAACCAAATGTCTGGGTACCCCTTGGCACAATCAAATTGATACATAAAATTAACCATCATATCATTGTGTTTTATCCTGTTTACATATTGGTGGATTCAGTTGGGTAACGTTTTGTGAGAATCTTTGCATTTGAGGTCATGAGAAATCCTGGTCTGTGGTTTTCTTTTCCTGTACTGTTTTTGTACGAGGTTAGTATTATGGTAATGCTCACATGATAAAATGAGTTTGAAAGTGTCCTCTGCTCTTTTTATTTTTTTTAGAAGAGATTGTGTAGAATTTACATTATTTCCTCTTTAAATGTTTGGTAGAATTTGTCAGTGAAACCACCTGGCCCTGGAGTTTTCTTGATTTACATGCAAACTCTATTTTTGAAGTATTTTTTATCATTCCTGATATTGATAACTTTCATTTTTATTATTGATTATTTTAACAAAAATTATCGGTAATTTTTCATTCCTAATATTGATAATTCATATCTCTTCTCTCTCTTTCTCTGTCAGTCTTACAAGAGCTTTATCAATTTTATGGATCCATTTAAAGAACTGGCTTTCCATTTTCTTTCTTTTATCTGTGCTTTTTATTTTATTTGTTTCTGCTCTCATCTTTAATATTTCCATTTTCCTACCTGCCTTAACTTCATTTTGTTCTTCTTGTTCTAACTTCTTGGATTATTGATTTGATAACATTTTTCCTAATATAAATATTGAATGCTAAAAATTTCCCTCCAAGGACTGCTTAGCTGTATCCCACAAATTTAGGTATACTATATATTCATTTTCTTTCAGTTTTAAATATTTTCTAATGTCTCTGGAAACTTAGCCTTTCACATATGAATTATTTGTGTATGTGTTGTTTAATTTCCAAATATTTGGATATTCTCCTGTTATATTTCTGTTAATTCCTAGATTAATTTCTTTATGGTCAGAGAAAGTAGTTTGTATGATTTTATTTCTTCTAGGTTTGTCGAGGTGTGTTTTATGACCCAAGATATGTTCTATCTTGGTGCGTGTTCTGTGTATACTTGAAAAGAAGGCTCATTCTGCCATTGGTGGTGTTCTGTAAATGTAAATTAAATCCAGTTGGTTGATGGTGGTGTTCACTTCTTCTAAATCCTTGCTGATCTTTTGTGAACACATTTTTTAAGAAAAAAATCCGAGTGGATTCAAGATTGTCCCAATAACAATGTGCTTTTGAAATGAGCACAGTGCACTACCCTGGGTCTCCCCATGGGGTGTGTCTTGTGTGGGATATTGTCCAATAAATGTAGGGTTCCGCTAGGGAGGAGAACAGATCGAGAATAGCTTATATAAACTGGTGACAACACAAGACAGAGTGAGGTACAAACAACCTGCTGTGAGACCATGGGGAAAGGAATGATTAATTCTGGCATGAGCCATAATCACAAAGGACAGCAGGAAAGCAACAGAAATAAAGCATAAATGGAATCGACAACTCACCTTAAAGAATAAACAATGCATATTGATGAACAGTCTTTGTTCCTTTGATGTCTGTGTGATGTCACCATGGAGGGTCAACATCTAGAGTTTGGGGAATAAGACTATGCTTGTTTTTCTGTGAACTCACTTCTGTGGGTGCCTAGTGATCTAATTTCCTTTTTTCTTGGGGGTTAGCCAGGTTTTCTACTCTCTGGAGCTTAAGAGTTAAAGCATTTATCATGTGGTAGTGGAGCATGAGTGTATGTGGCAACAGTAGCTGACTTCCTCCTGTTTATAAAACTGCAGCAAGAAAGCAGGGCTCCCACAGCCTGCTGGAGAGATTGATGAGGATGCTGGGAGCTGGCAGTGACACAGGGAGCTGAGAGTCCTTAATCTTCCAACAGAGCCACAGACTCCTTGGGTTTTCTGCATCTAGTGCGCCGAATGTTCTAGCAGCAGCAGTCCTGTTAACCTCTCAGGAGAGGCATTTGAATAAATGCTTTTGAACTCATGTAGTATTTTTTATCTGTAAGGACGGAAGTACATAGTTCACCCTGACATCCTGCGTATTTCAAATTACTATCGATAAGCGCTTAGCTGACATTTTTTTGGAGGATAATTTTCCAGTGGCTTAAAATAACATTTTCGATGCTCTTTGTAGTAGCTATGTGAAATTGGTCCAGGTATTATCCCTCTTTTTGTAAGATACGGAAGCAATGGCCCCAAAGGAAAATGTCTTTAAGGAGATGTGCTCACAGGCACTTCACGCAATTTATAACACTCTTTTGTATCAGAATGGTATGTTTGCATTTCTAAACCCACTTAATAACTACTAATGTATTTTATTTAGGGAAATGAGCAGGGTGGCCATTATTGTGCTTCTTTTACAGAGAAAGAAATTGAGGACACAGAGGGTGCCTATGATAGGAGAGCCAGACAGACCATATATCTTATAATTCCTCTTTCAGCCAGGAAGCAGAAGGTAGTGGAATGAGTAATTGAGCCGAACACACTCACTTTCTCTTCAGCACAGATGAGGCAGCTTCTATAAAGGCAAATCCTGCTGGAGAACATTTCCAGGAAGCCTTGTGGCCAGAGGAAATCTGTCCATGAGACTCTGAAGGCAATTATAAAAGGAGATACAATCATGAGATGTCACTGAAAAAACAGCAGGACTCGCCCAAGAGATGTAGAAGGAAGTCTGAGTGTTAAGCACTTAGAGCAGAGAAAATCATGCCAAGTGTAGTGGGAGCAGGCTCAGGGTGACGTGTCTTATCTTGGGTGGAGCCAGGTGCCTTGTAGTTATTTTTTTGGTGTTTCTTTTCTGTACACCCACCATTGAAGAGAATAAATTTAACATTCTTTTCTATTAATTGGGAAGTTACATGGTCCTTAAAAATAATTTTATGTATTTAAGAAGTAATTCAAACTCATCATAGAAAACATGGAAAATAAACAAAACAGTAAAAACTATGATGTTTACTGCCTTTTCCCTTGTATTTAGCATTTTGTGCCTGGACCACAAAGGCACTTTAATAAATATTTATTGACTGAAATGAAATGAACTCACAAACCCAACCAGAGATTCACTTTTGGTATTTAGTGTAAAATGAAAATAGTTTGTGTGTTTTTAGTTAAATTAATAATACATACAGGGGCTGGCTCCGTGGCCAAGTGGTTAAGTTCGCGCGCTCTGCTGCGGCGGCCCAGGGTTCGGATCCTGGTCGTGGACATGGCACCACTCGTCAGGCCATGTTGAGGCGGCGTCCCACAACAACCCACAACTAGAAGGACCTGCAACTAAGACATACAACTGTGTACAGGGGGGGTTTGGGGAGATAAAGCAGAAAAAAAAAAAAGAGATTGGCAACAGTTGTTAGCTCAGGTGCCAATCCTTAAAAAAACAAATAATAATACATATATACTTTTCTCTCTGAGTGTATATATACATTAACTGTATTATATATAGGTATATCATAGATAGTGTGTATTTTTCATATCTATGTATACACACATGTCAATTGGACAAAAGATCACTAGATTTATTCCATGCTAGTTGTTGACTGTTGAGCACTTTCTACCCTTTTACTCACAATATTAACCTGTAGAGGGTGAGAATGCAGGCTCAGGGAGTTTAAATAAATGGACCAACGATGTACTGGTAACACGTGATCCACCCAGGATTTAAATCCAGCTCTATTTACACAAAAGTTTGAGCTCTGAATTACTGTCCCAAATATTCCGAATCAGCCTTAATATTAAAATATTACAGTCATTTTATCTTATTATTTAGTTTTTCTGTAAACCATCATTTTCTATAGGCTTGATAATTTTCCACTATGTGAATGGACCAAGTCTTGTTTAAATATTCTACCATTTGCTGGAATATTTATTTTGTTTTCTCTTATATCTGTTAGGTCTCTCAGCAAAGGGTTTGAGAGAAGGGCTCTGAATGCCATTTCTGTAAATGGACTCTTCATATGAATTCACAGGCTTAGGTATTCTGAACAGACTTGGGTATTCTAAAGAGCTCATCCAAATACACAACAGGTCAGCTGGCTGTGTTCTTGTTGCTGATATTTTGCCCAAAGACACGAGGGTTTGTGAAGACAATACCAAAGGAGGTTAAAAAAAAAAAAAAGGTGATTATTCCATTGTTTTCTGACAGCATCAATAAGAGAAGAATGGTAATGTGGTATTGTTGATGAAGAGAGTACTTCTCCCTTTTTCCATACTGATATCCCATATTTAATGACACCTTCAGCATATATTCTGAATATAATTAATATCTACCCCTTCACTGCATAATAGGAGATATATACTGAGAGGTTTATTACAAGGAATTAGTTTACGTGATTGTGGGGACTGAATAGGCAAGTTGGAAATCTGCAGGGCAAGCCATTAGGAAGAATTGAAGTTACTGTCCATGGCGGGCCATGGGGGGATTTGTTTCTTGTTCAGGAAAGCCTCAGGTCTTACTCTTAAGAACCTTCAACTGATTAAATTTGGCCCACCCAGATTATCTAGGATAATCTTCTTTACTTAAGTCAACAGATTATGGACTTTCATCACATCTACAGAAATGTTTTCACCTAGATTCATGTTTGATTGAATAACTGGAGACTAGAGCCTAGCCGAGTTGACACATCAGAAAGAACATCACATCCATTAACACCTCAGTCCATGCCAGCATCACCTGTCACCTAGATGGTGTTATGCTAATTGATCTTTCTGAGTCTACACTTAGATCACTACCATCTGTTCTCCTTTCAGTGGACCACAATATCTTAATGATCTGACTCCATTTTCTTCACAATAGCCTTCTTGCTAACTCAGTTTCAGCCACATTGGAAAATTTTGCTGTTTCTTGAATATGCCAAGCATACCTTTGATCAGGGCTTTTGCATTTGCTGTTCCCTCTGGAGTAGTAGACAGATTGTCACATGGCCGACTCCCTTGCTTAATTGAGGTCTCAGCTCAAAGTCATCTCCTCAAGGTCATGGAGCAGTATTAACATGACGATTTGGAACATGGACTCAAGCCACACAGTCTGAATTTTAAATAATTATGCCACTTTCTAGTTGTGTGCCCTTGCACACATTTCTAAGCCACCTGTGTATCTGTTTCCTCATCTGTAAAATGAGAAAAATAATAGGACGCCTACCTCATACAATTGTGAGGATTAAATGTGTTAATATATATGAAATGAACTATGTAAGCACTAGCTTTATTCCCTGGCCACTTTGTCTAAAGTTGTACCCCATTGCTCCAATCCCCATGCCTTATGTTGTTTGTCTTCATTGCATTTCTATATTGTGGTGTTATCTAAGATTTGTATAAAGGATTATTTCCTTTCTCTATTAGTTCTCCAAGAGGACAAGGATTTTGTTTTGTTTATTGTTTTCTCCTCACTGCATAGAGCAGTTCCTTGTACATTGTACACATTCAGGGAATGTTTGTTGAATGTATGAATGAATAAGTAACTGCCACATGGATATTCTTAAGTATATGCAGATTTCATTACAACTTTTTTTCTGTTTAAGAAGGTGTAATACTTCCATTTTATGTAGCATTTCTAAAAATCCTTTAAAATCTAGCATTCTACTGAGCAGTCTCAGCTGCTGATCTTCTGGCCATGGGGAACCCTCCGGTTCGTAAAGGAGGAGCTGCATGTATACACAGTTCCCTACCCATCGCACCACAGCGCTCCAGCTCAGCTCTCTGGAATCGCCATCCGCCTCCTTCTTTTCTGAAACATGGTTCAGAATTCTTCCAAACAGTAACCTTTCTCAAAGCCTTTCCCAATCAGCACTATTATTCTGTATATTGTTGTTTTGGATTCTTTAATTTGAAATTTGGTATTTGGAACCTCTTAAGGACTTCTGTGTTATTTAATTGTTTCTTTTTCTCTCTTCATATTCTAACTAGATGGAGCATATTGAGAACAGTATCTGTGTTTTTTGCACATGGTATGCTGCTCTTCAGATCATAAATTCTCCCTAAATGCTCCTCCATAGACTTGGCTTCAGTCCCAGACCTTCCGTGTCCTAGCTGTGTGACTTTGAGCTGTGTGATTTGGGATATTCTAAAACACAGTTACAGAAGAAAGAAACTAAATCTTATATTCCATTTTAGCTTTCATCTGTCAGTAAGTTGGGTCTTCCCTTTATTTTGTGAGAGTAAATAAGTAGTCGCACAGACAATAAGCTGTATTGTTTATCTTGTAGAGTTATTCTTCTTATAATTGATCACCCAGACTTTTTGGATGACACTGTAGACAATAAATAAAAATTTTAAGTAGTTAAATTTATCTAAATTTAGTAATAATTTGAGTTAAAACATATATATGTTATATATATTTAGATATATTTAAAATTTATATATATATATATATATATATATAAATGACTGACAAATTTGCATTATTATATTGTTGGACCTATAGTACAGTTTTATTCCAAAACTAGTTCTTTATATAAAACAATTTCTATAAAACTAACAATAATATATTTATGTACATTCACCAACAAAAAAACTCTCCTTTTTTTTTGAGGAAGATTAGCCCTGAGCTAACATCTGTGACCATCTTCCTCTGTTTTATATGTGGGACGCCTGCCATAGCATGGCTTGATAAGAGGTGCATAGGTCAGCACCGGGGATCCGAACCGGTGAACCCTGGCCGTGGAAGTGGAGCATGCGAACTTAACCGCTATGCCTCCAGGCCGGCCCCCAAAAACCCTACTTTATGTTGATTATCTGAACATTAAAAAAGGGTAAGTAGAATAATCTTTCTTGGTTCATATTCATGTACTTTAGTCTGTTTCTTATCTCTATCTTTACCTAATAATATGTATCTGGCATTTCCTGATTTCTTGTTTTTAAAAATTATATAAATTTTTAAAAATAGAAGTGCCTGCATTCTTCAAAATTGCATTTGATGGTTAATAAATGTGAAAATATTTGCATGTTCAAGTGACTCTTTTCCATAAATCATGGTATTTTTAAATCTGAGAAAAACTATAAGTGCCTAATTAATCACCAGGTAAAATCAGGGCAAATTCTGCTAAATGGAGAATATCCTCAAGTCTCTTAGTTTCACATTGAGACTTATAAATATTTCAGCCCAAATATTTTCATAGGTGCTGGCATTTTGCCCACATGTAAATTGCTTTTCTTTGTCAAATATTTTTACAAGCAAAACTCGTCAACAAATTGTTTCTATTAATGATTATTTTGAATGTTTCATCAAATTTAGATGTTTCACCAAATTGTAGACTTTCTCAATATAGTTCCAAGGTAAAATATATTTATCCAGTTATAAATAGAAACTTGGGATATTCTGAAGCACATTGTTAGAGAAGAAAAAATCAAATTTTATACGCTATTTTAACTCTCATCTGTAAGTTTGGCTCTTCCCTTTATTTGGGGAGAGTAAATATCATTCTCATTTTCTTTGCAAATTTATATCAATAATTGTAAGTTCCTGAAAGTTGTCACAGCATCCCAAGCTGCAGCTTATTAGGTTACCAATTTGATGATATTCCTGCCAAATTGAAGTACATTAATGAAATGGTTGTTATGATATATGGTACTTGCCAATTGTAAATATATTTCTAATCCATGCATTTCTTAATTTATTAAGAATAAGGCTTTTGCCAAGATGCTGTACTCCATCAAAATTTCTGTTTGAATTATTGCTACAAAATCAAATAATATTTTCTTCAAAATAGAATTTTTCTGAATTTAAAATAGCATCTACAGTGACAACAGATGTTTTACCTTCCACCAAATAAACTTTTCAAAGCTTAGAAATGATTTCAATAACTGGATGAAAAAATAGAATGCTTATTGAAATGCATTAACAAATAATTTTTTGTTTAAAATATGTGATGGCCTTGATATAAAATGGCGTCATTTAACATTTGAGGACTTGTTTTTATTGTTATAATAATAACAATTATCATTATTATTTTGCAAATGGAGCTAACATATTAACAGCAACCATTTCGCTTTTTATGTGTGCAGAAAATATTTGGCACCAAATTAAGCAAAATTAATTTAGGAGGACAGTCGCTTGACTTAAATGAAAAGTTGAGCGTGTTCTGCAACTGAATGAGGATCAGTGACTTTTGGCACTGTCTTCTTAAAATATCAATGACCTTGATAGATATGCTGGTGCTTCTTCAGCATATTTGTATCTTCTGTTTTTCCTGTGGTTGGTGATCTCTAGACACTGTGCACATTTGCCATCAAATATCATGATTTTAAAAATTTAACACATTTTTTAGCTTATTGGTGTCAAAGGTTTACTTCAAAACAAAACAAAAAAGTATTAAAATACATAAATAAGACAAAATAGATTTACACAGACAATAAATGAAAAAACCTATGTAGCAAGAGCATGCAGGCTATTATGTCTTTGCCACTTATTTCACATACCTGACTTGTAATTGCCTAACCTGTGATTTCCCATGCTCCCCACTGCCCCCTGTCTGCCTAGCCGCTTTGTGCTCCCCGCAAGCCACCGTGCAAACCACCTCACAGCTCTCGGGAACACCAAGAGACCAGTGGGAACAGATTATCCTACTCTCCTCCCATCACTGCCCAAGACCTGATGGGGTCACTGTTCCAGCTCTCCTGTCAAATGCACTTAATTGTATCAGCAATGCCCTGCATGCCGTCCTTGAGAGGGAGGTGTTAATTACCTGGTGTCTATAAAGTGCTTGGAAAAGAGAGAGAGGTTACAGCCAGTTGCCTTGCAGATTCAACCACACGTTTCAGTATGAGCTGTTTTCCTGCACTGTGACTCAGGCATTTCATTTGCAGGCTCTGACAGAAGCTGAAAGGACACAGTGCGGTTCTCCCAAATCCAGCTTAGCTTATGTGAGTGCACGTATTAAAATAATACCTTATTAAAATATGAAAAATCCAGGACAAATGCCAAGCCAGACAGGATGCAACAATATGCTGGGACAGCAGAGATAAACGGGGACACGTGGCTACTCTATTTATGAGGATCAAACTGTACCTAAGAAAATTCTGTCAAACTATAAATTCATGCCTATAAATGATGGTAGCTACTATTGTTTTGGCTTAACTGAAAGCTCACATTTGGAGAATCATTTATTTCTCAAATCCAGACATCATCAGTATTTTCAGTAAAGAACAAAGAAATTGAAGTATTTTGTACTTTTCATTTATTTATTTACTTATTCCACTTAAGCATCGAGCATTTTCTTTATGAAAACACTAGATTGTCTACAGACGTAAGTAAAGCAAGAACATGTTTATTCTCAATATTACGGTTTTTTAACATTTTAAGGGGTCTGATGCCTGGACTGAGATGGGATGAAATTTCTCCTCAGAAAACACATGTCCATACTCATATATTTCCACAATAATTGCAAGATGTCTCTGATTCCACAGACTCAGCTGTGCATCTCTTTCTCTAGGACCTAAATTTATATTGATGTATGAAAATGAAGACCATGCAAGGTGGTATGTGAAAATAAGTGTATTAGTCAGGGTTTTCCAGAGAAACAGAACCAATAGGATATATGTAGACATAGAGATTTATTATAGGAACTGGCTCACACAGTTATGGAGGCCAAGAAGTCCCATAATCTGCCCTCTGCAAGTTGGAGTCCCAGGAAAGCAGGTGGTGTAATTCAGTCCCAGTCTGAAGGCCTGACACCCAGGCCTTCGTCCCAAGTTCAAAGGCGGGAGAAGCAGGAGCTGCGATGTCTGAGGGCAGGAGATGGCTGTCCCAGCTCAAGAAGAGAGAGAGAATTCGCCTTCCTTTGCCTTTCTGTTCTACTTAGGCTCCCGTAGGATTGGATGAGGCCCACCCACACTGACGAGGGCGGATCTCTTCACTCAGTCCACTGAATCAAGTGCTAATCCCTCCCGGAAACGTCCTCACAGACACAGTCGGAAATAATGTTTTACCAGCTACCTGGGCATCCCTTAGCCCGGTTGAGTTGGCACATAGCCTAGGTGGTACAGCCTGCTCCACGCCTAGGCTGTATGGTACTGATCTACGGGACCACTGCAGTACGTGAGGTTTGTTGTTGATGGAAATGTCGTTATGTGGTGCATGACTGTATTTCCTGCCCCACTTCAAAATCAGCCATTTCTCCAAAGATCTCTGGCTGCTTTTATTGGAAAATGATATTTAGAAATTAAGATTTGGGCACTAGATGTGTTCATTGCTGGTACTGGGGTGTCACTGGTTCTAGGCTCACTCAGTGAACTGAGCTATGAAATAAATGGCTACTAAGTCCTGTATGCATACACACCTGTCTTTATTTCTGTGTCTATCTATAACATGAGTTTATGCTTATATGTATACTCTAGTCCACATTCTAGGCTTCTCCCCTTGCTTTTTTGTAACTTCTTTCTGGGATAGGAGAAACCTGGCTCTCACAATATACAAATTATTTACTTACTTGTTTAATCCTAGTATTCATATAATTTCAGAATTGTTAGCCTGTACTCCTGTGAGAAACGAAACTACCCACTAGAGTACAATGTTTGCGTATAGTTCTTTTTGTCTTTAATCTTCAATATCCAGTCAGAACACTGTTGTTCAAAATTATGTAGGTTGGCTCATTTTTTTCCATCTCCAGCAAGGATGTGCCATACTTTTGTAAAGCAGTGTATTCATTTTCTATTGCTGTGTTAACTTACCACAACCTAGTGGCTGAAAAGAATATGCCTTTATTAGTTCACAGTTGCGTAAGTCAGAAGTACAGGTGGGCTTTAGCAGGCTCTTTGCTTAAGGTCTCACAAGGTAGACATCAAGATGTCGGCTATGCTGGGCTCTTGTCTGGAATCTCTGTGGGAGAACCTGCTTCCTGGCTCATTCCGGTTGTTGACAGGTGCCAGTTCCTTGCAGCTGTAAGAGTGGTCTTCTTTTCATTGCTGGCCGTCAGCCGAGGTCACTCTTAGCCCCTAGAAGTTACTCTGGTCCTTGCACACAGCTCCTTCAAACTTCAAAGCCAGCCATGACCAACGGAAGCCTTCTTATGCTTAGAATCTTTACTTTTGCTGCCAGCTGGAGAACTCTCTCTGCTTTTATACCGCTTATGTGATTAAATTAGATTCATCTGGATAATCTCTCTTTTGATTAACTGAAGGTCAATTGATTCCTAATTTTAATTATTTTTGAAAAATTTCATTTGACATGTAACGTAATGGATACGAGTGTGAGATCTCATCATGTTCATAGTACCAGGGATTGGGGTAGGAACTCCAGGGGCCATTTTAGAATTGTGCTAACTACATGTAGTTAGATTCATTTGTCACTGTCTGCATTCCTTTCTGGGATCCCCTGATATTCAGGGTGATTTTTTAAGGGTTGGGAGGTGTTGGATATGTCTATTTCCTTGATTGTGGTTAAGGTATCATGGGTGTTTGCTTATGTCCGAACTCATCAAATTGTACAAATTAAATATGTACAGTTCTTCTTATATCTATTATACATCAATAAAACTGTTAAACATAAAATGAATGTTTGCATACAGTTACATTCATTCTTGGTGGTGTGGAAATGCATAGGGTTGTGTATCTGGCATCAAAGTAGCATACAGAACAGTTTCATCTCCCTAAAATCCCCGCGTGTAGGCACTTTGTAGACAACCCCTCCTCCCACAACCAGCCCATGGCAACCACAGATCCAAATATGTTTAGCTTCCCTAGAGTTTTCATTTTCTAGAATGTCATATGAATAGCACACGGTATGTAAGCCTTTTAGGTTTGATTTCTTTCACTTAGCAAAATGCATTTAAGATTCATCCATGTTGATGCATAAATCAAGAGTCCCTTCCTTTTTTATAGCTCAGTACTATCCATTGTATGGAGGTACCAAGCCTACACCTTTAACTAAAGTGTTAAAGCAACGTTATAATTTTTGCTGAAATGCCAGGATTCACTTTATAACATTGTTTGTGGCAACAAGGGAACTCAACTTTGTCTTGTTATGAAAGTAAACTTTCATAATAGCCTTTTGTAAGTAATAAGGGATACACACACATTTATGTGTGTATGTGTGAATGTGAATAATTGACTTCTGTGTCAATTTGGCTTCCATATCAAATTGACTTCTATAAAATATACATGAGTCATCCTAACACCTCCAGCTAGACTTGAAGGGAGTAAGTCTAGCCTGGAAAATGAGAAAGTCATTTTTTAATCTTATCTGCATAAAGCCTTCTACAACCAGCCTCATTTATTTCCTAAATGTCAATAGTGTTCTTAACTTTTTTTTAAAGATTGGCATCTGAGCTAACAACTGTTGGCCAGTCTTTTTTTTTTTTTCTTTTTTCTGCTTTATCTCCCCAAATCCCCCCTGGTACATAGTTGTATATCTTAGTTGCAGGTCCTTTTAGTTGTGGCATGTGGGACACCGCCTCAACGTGGCCTGACGAGCGGTGCCATGTCCACACCCAGGATCCGAACCAGTGAAACCCTGGGCCGCTGCAGCGAATCGCGAGAACTTAACCACTCAGCCACGGGGCTGGCCCCTCAACTTTTTTGATGGTAGAGGCTCAGTCAAAATTCCAAATATTTATTTAATGGTTATACAACAGAGAAAGGACATTCTATAATCCTTGGGTGATGCCTCCAGAGAGTATCACTTAAAGTAAAAATTTATTGTGAAGTCCTCTAAGAGAAGAAAATAATTTTAAAAACAAGACATTAAACCCTTAAATGATTATGTTTTCCTGCAACTTTAAAATTGCAATTCAAATCCTTTATTTCTACTAATTTAAGAAACATTGTAAAACGTGGAATATTTTCCATGAAAAACATTGAAAAAAAGAGAGAATTTGGACTTACTGGAAATGCATAATTTGAAAACTAAATAAAGTTACTTTTTCTTCCAGCCCTATCTTTCTCTTCTTACAAGTGAGTGACTAAAATAATGCATCTTATGCAACTTGTTCATTCAAATATATTGCCAAACCAAACATGTATTTATATTATTCATTCAGAAATACTGTGTGTATTTTTAAAATGTATGTATATAAGTATGAAAAAGAAAAAATAAAGCAACAGAATAGAATATTACCTTAGTGAAACTATGTTATGAACTTGAACATAGTGTGCTTTTTTTTTTTGGTGAGGGAGATTGGCCCTGAGCTAACATCTATTGCCAATCTTCCTCTATTTGCTTGAGGAAGATTGTTGCTGAGCTAAAATCTGTGCCAGTCTTCCTCTATTTTGTATGTGGGATGCTGCCACAGCATAGTTTGATCAGCGGTGTGTATGTTCACACCCAGGACCCAAACCCTCGAACCCCTGGTTGCTGAAGTGGAGAAAGCAAACTTAACCACTACACCATCGGGCCAGCCCCATAGTGCTTTTCATTGTGATGACTTTAAAATATTTGCATTACGTGTGGATTGAAAAAAGTATTTAGAACAATAAATTCATAGAGCAGAATGTAAGTAAGATTTTTGAAGCAATGTTCATGATTGAGGGCAAAATAATTTTCAGAAATGAAAAATATTTCCCTTTCTATGAAGCTTTTTGTTGTAATCATACTAGCAGATGTTAGAAAATAAGGCACAAAACACACTTAGGTGAAGTCATTTTGTGGTGCATTAAGTTAATAGCAAGGTTTGCATCAGCTTTTTTTTGTTCCTAGTTCAGTTTTTACTGGAATTCACTTTCTTTTTTGGGACAGAGAAGACTGGCTTGTTCCTCCCCCATGCACACACATACACAAAAACCCTTATATGGAACTTAATGCTTCATGGAGCCAGTGAGCCACAAATTGTACCCTACAGTTATTGAAACTCCCATCTCCCAGTTGAAATGTGGAAAGATTCACCTCTTTTTATAGATAGATGCAAAAATATTCCAGCAATTGCTACAGCATGGATGTACTGGAACTTCACCTCCTTCTCTATTTGCTCTGGTGAAGGATGCAGCACTCAACATTAATCTTCGCTCTTTTTGGGAGAAGAGAAAAAACAGCAAAAATACAAGCAACTCAAATCCTGTAATTTTAAATTGAAACCATGGAATTCGCTTCCCTCAGTCCAGAGGACTTTTCTGGTTCTCCTTGGTAGGCTCACCTGAACAGGAACGCCAATCATGCTCAGTTGGTTTATCTTTAAAAGAAAAAAGTTTTCCTCTTAGGCTACTGCTTATATTCAGGCAGTATATTTTGGGAGGTAATCTCAGGAAAGAAGAGTAACAGAGGACTGTAAAACAAGGAAGGAGAACGGACCAGGAAAAGGTCTCTTTTGCGGTTGGCTACCACTTTATGGAGCCATTCAGAATGTGCCTCAGAAGTTCCATCCAAGGAGCAGGTGCAAAACATTTATTTGTCAGCTCCCATTCCCGTTGATGAAAGCTTCCAGCGGGGCATTATTAGGTTGTTAGGAATACGCAGGACAATCTGGTCTTTAAAGGCATCTCAGATGGCTGGAGCCTGGGAGGAAAGTGAAAAATGAATAAGGCAACTGAGGCCATGTGTTGCCAAGATGACACCTGTAGGAAGCAGTTGTCCAGCAAGCAGTTGCTGTTGTAAAAGATGAAGAGAAAGAGTGTGAGGCAGTGTCCAGGAGGTAGTTCTGGTGAGTTTCAAACTTGAGCATACATCTGAATGCCCTGGAGGACTGATGACGGCAGATTGTCAGGTCCCACCCTGAAAGTGTCTGAGTCAGTAGGTCTGGAATGTGGACAGATGATGCTCATGCTGCTGATCAGAGGATTATACTTGAGAACCACTGGGTTGGATCTCCAAGGTCGTCTTGTTCTTTTAGGCTATGATTTTAGTAACCAAAGGAGAAAATTACATGGACAGAAGAGAAACATGGGAAATAACAAATACAGACTGAAACAAAATTCATTGGAGCAATACAGGAGATAAAAGTTTAACAAAATGAGGGGGGCCGGCCCGGTGGCACAGTGGTTAAGTTCACACATTCCACTTCGGTGGCCCAGGGTTCGCTGGTTCAGATCCCAGGTGCGGATCTATACCTTGCTTGTCAAGCCATGCTGTGGTAGGTATCCCACATATAAAATGGAGGAAGATGGGCATGGATGTTAGTTCAGGGCCAGTCTTCCTCAGCAAAAAGAGGAGGATTGGCAGCAGATCTTTCTCAGCAAAAAGAGGAGAATTGGCAGCAGATGTTAGGTTGGGGCTAATCTTCCTCAAAAAAAAGAATTTAACAAAATGATATTTAGATATGCTTGAAAAGCAAAACAGGGCAACGTATAATAATTTAAACTAAATCTCTAGCATTGTTTCTTTTTATCCCTTTTTCTTTTTCCATTCACATCTCTTCTTTTTTTCTTTTTTGATTCTCAACTCACCTTATTGCTTCAGATGGAAAAGAAATAGGTAATGCTCATATTTTAGATATTTTGTATTTTGGGGTCAGTGTAGATTTTCCATGTTTGTGTTTTGGTTTGTAGATAAGGTCTATAATTAAAACACATGGAAATACCAATTTTGAGATAAAATGAACAGTACTAACCTGCGATATTATCAGGTGACTCCAAAATCTCCCATTTGAGTATCAAGCTATATCTTCTGAATGAAAAATTTAGAAGCTTAAGTCATTTATGGTGGTATAATGTAAATTACAAGAGAAGAAATTATAGTCCACAGGCTTTGCTGAGTGTTGGACCTTAGCAGCATGAATAATTCATAAAAAAGTCCTGTGTAAAGGCATATGGAGTAACCTTCAAAAATAAATCAAGGAAAACCGGTTACTAATCTACAGAGTAGTTTACCTGGAGGAAGATATTGTGAAGGAAAACAGTCCATCATTTCGCATAGCTTAATGTCATCCCTGATGAAAGTTACCCAGGGCTACATATTACACATGGAATAGAAGATATTTACGCCCAAATATCTGCCACTTGGAAAGAAATCAGCCAAACAATGATAAATGAATTGAGCAAAGCAGGTATTAAATTAAGCAGATAAATTTCACTTTGATTGTGAAGTTCAGCCAGAGGGGAAAGAGTTGGAAGAAGAAGCCATAGCTGGGAGCCTCCAAGTCTGTCGTAGGGGGATGAGCACATAATCAGGCATTAGGACAGAAATTACCCCACTGCCCATTCTGTTGATGAGCAGCTACAAGGAAGACTAATTTTTTTGACAAATGGTAAATCTCCAGATGGTGATGGCAAGCAGTGCTCAAAAACTCACCTGTCTAAGGAAGACTTTGGTTTATATATATTTCCAGTTTCATGTTAACTTCTGATGAAATTTATAGACTTTCAACATGTTTGATTTGATACCGGTAAAGGGGTATTAGCCTAGACTTTACATAAATTTTGCTTGATTTATGCAAGTATAAAATGGCAACTAATGTAAATTTTCAAATTTCCAATTCTCTTATTTACAAATAAGTTTCTGTGAAAGTTGGCAAATAAGGCATGTTCCAGGAAGATATGGATATGAGGATCAAATCTGAAGTTTATACTATGTCCCAAAGACTGTATCTCCTATTAGATACAATTATGCAAAACACTTGACTTTGCTTTTATTTGTATGAGGACACATTTATGGCCTGCTTTTGACTACCTATGACATCTGGACGAAAAGAAGCAATGGATAGAGGGAATTCATAGTTATGCCCATCAGAATCCTCTTTGGCATAAGGAAGAAAGTTAATAGGCAAGCACATGTACTCATCCGCTATTCCATTCTGAATTGCTTCTTATCCATTCAGTATTCTGCATCAGGGGTGTGATTAGGGATGCAACAAGCTCTGTGTTCCCTCATCTGGTTGTTCTTCACCTTAGCTTCTATGGACTTATGTTGTAATAACCTATTTTAGTTAACCACTGTCGGGAATCAGAATTTGCCACCCCAAAATATGTCTTTTTGGCTTGATTAATTTTGAGAACAAAAGATACAGAAAGAAACTTTGACCTTCCTCCTAACTGACTAAAAGAATTTAACATGGAAGGCCTGTTTCAGGAAGGAGCTAATACCATAGATAATTATAGCATAATATAAACTAGGTGTGGTAATGAGGGAGGAACCTAGCAAGGCCCATTTGATCAAAGTCCTCTCCATGTATCATTGTCTTTGCAAGGCATGGCAAACATTTCTTTTCCAAACCTTTGCTTTTCCATCTCCGTGTGAATTATCTTCCTCCCCTGTGAAGTCTCAAATCACTACCCCCAACATCCTCCTTTGTCTTCAGCTGAAGATGCTATTTAAGGTGGTGGCTTCAGCAACTTTGGCAAGTTACTCAGTTTTCCTGGGTTTCTTCCAATGTATACATGTTATTAAATTTGTTTAATTTTCTCCTGTCATTCTGTCTCATGCCAATTTAATTCTTAGACAGCCAGAAGAACCTATAAGGTTAGAGGAATATTTCTTCCTCCCCTACACCACAACAAAGACTTTAAATGCCAATGTTTATTTGGGAGGTAATTCCAGGAAGGATGGATAGGGGGTGAGAAGTGAGGCAGGGAAAGGAAGGAAGCCAATAAATGTTGTGTTTATGGAGAGTTTTGCCACCAGCCTACAGAGGCTGAGTCATGTGAGTAAATACTAGGAGTCAGTGTCAGACCTCAGAATTATCCAACCAAGGGACAATGAAGAGGGGATATTTATCCGCCAGCTCTGTTCCACCCCTGCTTTCCCAGCACTTTCATTTAGTCTTTCATGCAGTGGCCGAGAGCAACAGGACACCTTCAGCGTGTACTGCAGTGTCAAGTGCCATGGGGAGATGAACTGCGCACCCACATCATTTACTATATCATGATGGGGCCCTTAATGATGAGATTACATTCTGAGAATGGGTCATTAGGTGAGTATGTTGTGTGAACATCATAGAACATACTTACACAAATCTAGATGGTATAGCTTACTACACACCTAGGCTATATGGTACTAATCTCATGGGACCACCATCGTATATGCAGTTTATCATTGACTGAAATGTTGTTATGCAGTGCATGACTGTATATACACATTTCTATGGTCACTTGGAGGTTTCCTTGATTATTGACATGTCCTTTACAGGTTGAGTTGAACAATGAGGATGAGGGGAAGTGAAAATCAGGCAACTCTGTCCAGTAGCAGAAAGAAATTGTATTGAAATAGGCAATGTTTGTCCCCAAAGGTAGGATTTGGGGACAAAGGTTGGATTTTAAGAGTAATTTCGCTCATCGATCCTAACAGCTGGATTTATCTCCAGCTTATCTAGACTTCCGCGAATTTGCAGCGATTTGAATTCCATGGAGAAAAGTAGACTGCAACAAAATCCTTCATGGATTTTCAGAGAAGGCTTGTCGTAGAAATTAGAGGTGGTGATTTGCAAAGCGATTTGTTCGTTTTAATTGCATTGATTTCACTCTTGTCAATGGAGTAGACTTCCGGAAAATAAACCTCTTAAAAAGAACTTAAGGGAGTGTGGGTGAAGATGGTTTCATGCACTTTATGAGTCAGGCTCTCTCTGGATACCCATCAATTAGAGGTGAAGACAATAAAGGAAAAATTTGCCCCATCTGGATCCACATAAAACTCCCCCAGAGCTTTGACAAAAAGTCTTCTCTGCAAAGAGAGGCCAGATCTCTGGGGAGGCATTTGTTTTTCGGGCTCTTTGAAATGCTTTTCCTTTTCAGAGATGTTATTTCAGTAGAACCAGATGAGATGTGCTTGCTATTTTTATAAGTTTTTAAAGGCTTAAGCAGGGCAAGTATGTCTCTTCAAGCTGCCTTCTGCAATAATCCTGATGCTAAGGCAGCTTTATGTCCCATAAAGAGGAACATTAGCCTCATGGAGCTACAGGCGATTTCTGATAATCTTGAGGATGCTTCCTCTGTATCAGATTAGTGTAGGAAAGGCTTGTATTATTTTCCCATTTTTAAAAGCTACCAGTGTAAATAAATTATATTTTGACCAAAATACTGTTTCTCTTTTTGACCAAGTTAAGCTTTGATAATCTGTATTTTTACTGGGTAGAGAAATTCAGGCTTTTGAAGATAATTTTTTTATTCAATATATGGCACGCTCTCTCTCACATTTCTGTATCTGGCCCTGACCATTAATGTTATAATTTGATTTTTGTTTCTCCTTCTTTACATGATCTCCCCACCTGGGAGACCTACTGCCATCTAAAATAAAGTGTATTAAAGATGGAGTTTATTTTCTTCGTCCAAAATCCAAATTTTCACTACTGATGTTTTATTTTATTCACAAGCTTGTATTCTTAGATTTTTAAAATATTTGTTTGTCCTTGAATATTGAGTAAAATTTCCAGAACTTACTCACTTATTCTTCGATCAAAATCCTTCTACGATTCCTGTTTCCCAGTCATATATCTAGTTGATTCCCAATTACTAGCGACAGCTTTATTTCTGGCTTTCTTGCTGTTCTAACTTCTCCCATCTTTAACCTGTCCTGCTTGCAGAAGCAAGATTTATCAACAAAATAAGTTTTGATTGTATAAAGCACCTTTTTTTCTTTTTCTGGTAATCTCAAAATGGCTTCAAGCGTGTCTGAAATTAAAGTCCCTGAATGTGGTTCTCCATAAGTTGTTCACAGCCCACTTCTCTCATTATCCTAATTGTCTGTTTTCTCCCATCCTCTGTGCCATTTTCTTCTATTTACATCACAAGTCATGATATGTACTCGTGCCTCTGTCTTTGGACATGTTGGAGATAGTACTTGCATATGGGTATCCTTATATTTGCCATCTCTGTCACATGTGACATGCACACATACACACTTTCTCTCCATTTTCTTCTTCCAAAGGCAGCTCAAGATTTGACTCTGGACAGCAGTGAGTCTCAGAGCCCCCGGATTATAATTTCAGCTCTGTCACTAATTTACTGTGCTCCTTGGGGAAGCCCTGACCTCTGTGAGCCTCACTCTCCTTGTCAATAGAATGAAGGAGATGAAGGAGATATTTTCTAAGGTGGATTCCATATTGAGCCTTTTACTATTTGCGTTACAATAAGAAATCGATTTTTGATTAACTACACCTGGCTGTTATCACCAGTCACTCACACCGTTGCAGAGATTGTTTAGCGCCCAGCTGTTTATGTGCAGTTAACCTATGTCTTTGTCACTTACTCCCACTATTAAATTACAAGCTGCTCGTGTTTTCCTAGTAGCGTCATGCAGTGGGCATTGAGGAAATGTGCAAATTGTTTGCACAAGTAAGAACTTTCCCACACAATTTGTGTTCTAATAGAGTTCTGTATGCTGAGAAATACAAGTATCGATGATTATTATTTCCAATAATGCCTGGCTGGAAAAGTATGAATTTTCATTTTTAAGCTGTGCTATTTTTTTCCCTTTATAAAGACAAATGCCAAGTTTAAATTTCAACAACTCTCCCTGTGAATTGGAGCTCTTTGCCGGCTTCTCCTAGGTGTATGCCCCGCAGTGAGCTGCCTGATAATACATTGGGAGCTAAGTTCTCTTTCTCCACTTCTCTGCCATATTTTACTTTGAAAAATTCCACATCATACAGCAGTGCCCAATGTGGTCATTAAATAAAACTGTAATTAAGGTGACATCGGCAGTTTTGGTAATTAGAGTCTTGCTCTAACTGTAAGAATAAAAATAACATTCCCTGTTGCTGAGATGGGGCAGCTGTGGGCTCATGCTGATAACGAACCTTGGTGATTTAACATGACTAATGGTAAGAGTGCTTCTTCACAGGGGTTTGTGTTAATCTTCAAAAGTTCTATCTCTGTCGTTTCTGGGAACCATACACTTTCTGTTTGTTCAAGAGCTGCTGTTTCTCCCTGCTTGGTAACAGCCCCCACATCCAGTTTAATAGTTCTTCTCAGTTGAGTTGTATTTCCTGCTTTTCAGAATAATAAAATGGTTCCCTAGTGTCCTCCAAAAGTAACAAATGAGTTTTTCTTTAGGATTATTTTAAATTCATGGATGTAACATTTTTAATGTGTTTTAATCCATTTAAGTTATTCTTTTTGATGCCAGATTATTCCATCTTTGATAGTACTTTCATTTCTGAGGTAAAATGCTCATGACTCATCTTTTTACATTTCCCACCCCAGACCTAGAATCAGCTATTTATTCCAAGCATCTTTATTCATTTTAGTGGGGAAGGGTATTTAGATTCAAATTTAGAATTATAGGATTTTAATTCTTGGATTTAATATTTATGTATCTTCTACAATGAAATCTTTTTTTTGTTAAAGATTTTATTTTTTCCTTTTTCTCCCCAAAGCCCCCCGGTACATAGTTGTGTATTCTTCGTTGTGGGTCCTTCTAGTTGTGGCATGTGGGACGCTGCCTCAGCGTGGTTTGATGAGCAGTGCCATGTCCGCGCCCAGGATTCGAACTAACGAAACACTGGGCCGCCTGCAGCGGAGCGCGCGAACTTAACCACTCGGCCACGGGGCCAGCCCCTACAATGAAATCTTGACTAAAATAATTCCTCATTTCCTTTATTCTGCTACAGTCGCATGTCACTTGACAGCAGGGATATGTTCTGAGAAATGCGTTGTTAGACATTTTTGTGGTTGTGCGAACATCATAGAGTGCACTTACACAAATCTAGATGGTACAGCTCACTACGCACTTAGGCCGTATGGTTCTAATCTGATGGAACCACCATTGTGTATGCACTGTCATTGACTGAAACATGGTTATGCAGCACACGACTGCCTATGTGTGTGTCTGTGCTTGTTTGTGTGCATATATAATAGTTTCAGATTAACAGTATCAATATTATTGCAAACAATAGTACTCAAAACAATTTAAGATTTCTTAACTTTGCCTTTATCCTGAGGCTATCTCCCACTAGTCCAATTGCTGTTTTAAATTCACTTGAAGTAAACACTTTCCGGGTTGTTAAGCAATCACTCTGGTAGATTATCTGTTTCACTTTGCCTTTGACTTTTAGGAATTAAGTTACTTGAAATAGTTTGATCCCTTCAGATCTGCTTTTAAGCTTTATTAGGTGGGACCACAGTGGCATTTAGTATGGAGCTAGTTTTGCCCCACTAATGAGGTCAAATCCTAAAATTAAACCTTGATGCAATTGAGTGACATATTGCTGTTCTCATTTATAGATGTTGTACCATTTTTCCTTCCTATCAACAATGCATGACAGAGTCTGTTTTTCAAATCTTGCCAACTAAGTAAGTGGTCAACCCCTTCACAATATAATAGGTGATGAATGATATTTCAGAGTATTTTAAATTTGTATTTCTCTTGTTGTAAGCAAGATTGAGCTTCCTTATTTTTAAGAGAAGAGCCATTTGCATTTGTCTTTCTGTGAACTCCCTATGCGTGGCTCTTGCACATTCTTCTCTTAGTATGTTCTCTGTTTTTAGGTACTTTTTATATAGAGAGGATATTAACTCTTTGGCCTTATATAAATTGCAAATGTTGCCCTAGGATTTTCATTTGTCTTTTTATTTGCTCTGATAATTCTTTACCACATATTTTTTTTACATAGTGAAATTTATCTTTTCTGAAATTGCTTCTAGGTTTTGAGTCATAGTTAAAAAAGGCTTTTCTTAATCCTAGCTTATAGAAGAATTCATCAATCCTTCCTTCTAATATTTGTATGCTTTCATTTTATCTTTTTCCATACCACTAAGCGATTATCCAGATTTAATTTTTAAAAAATAATTCATCTTTTCTCTACTGCTTTGGCATGAAGTCTTTATCAAATACTATATTTCCATGTTGGTTATCAACTTTTGCAATGTACTTTTTTTGTTTTGCAACATCGATATGGAACTAAGAACTTTTTAAAGCAGCATTAAAAATGTTTTAGTAATCAATAAGCATTAATCTAGTGATAATCTAGTTAAACCTAGGATTAGTTATATTGATAAAGCCTGATTTTTTAAATTCATAGAATATGACAAAAGAATTTCAGGAAGATTGAAGTGATAATCAGGTGAATTATAATATTCAAATTCTCTATTGTGAAATGATGTTTATCACTTCATGATTATGAAACAGTGTGGTGTTATTGAATATGTCTTTGTGGAAATCTAGTTCTTCAAGTAACACAAATACATCAGAATATTATAAATATACATGAAACTGTTTGGCCTGAAATAAACTTTTTGAAAGTTCTGATATATAAAATGTGCTTTTTAGAAATTTAGCTTGCTACTAAAAATCTTTCATCTTTAGGGAAAGCTCATTATTGGATCCACTTTGCTAATCTTTGCTAGATAACTTTAAGCCACAGACTTGTTTAAAATGTTGGATTTGGAAAGAACATTCTCAGATCTCTTGCTCCTTGGCCGCCAGCCTCCATAGGGTTCTAATCTGCTTTCCTGGTGACTGCAGCCTTAGTTTTCCTCTGACTCCCCTTCTGTAAAGTAATCACTAAAGTTAAGAATTCTGTATTTGCATATTAAAACCCAAAATGAGATAACATTTGCACATGTCAACTTGAATTTTTAAAAAGTACTCAGTTTTGTGCATCTATGTCTGAGGAAATAGGCATTGCTAACTTGATATTGGGAGCAAAAATGTCTAGACCCTTCCTAGAGGAAAATTTGCTTATTTGTGGAATAACTTCCATTTACCACTCCCATTTGTCTAACCTCACTCACTCTTATAGTTTCAGCTCAATTGTCACCTCTTCCAGGAAGCTATCTCTCACCACTACTCACTCCACATCCAAAGCATCCTAATTTATCCCTATCAGAGCAATGACTTGACTTTATTGAAATGCTCTCTTCTTGTGCCTTTGGTTCCAATTAGGCTGTGCATTCCTTGAGAACAAGGATGATGTTAGTGTCACCTCCTCCAGGAAGCTTTCTCTAACCACTACTCGCTCCACATGCAAAGCATCCTTATTTATCCCTATCAGAACAATGACCTTGCTTTATTGAAATGTTCTCTTCTTGTGCCTTTGGTCCCAATTAGGCTGTGCATTCCTTGAAAACTGGGATGATGGTTTATGGATTGTATGCACTTGTATCTCGTGCTCAGTTCACAGTGCCTGGCACAGAGGAGACACACAACTTGGTTTTTCTCTTGCTTTGTGTGTGTGTGTATGTATGTGATGAAGTATCGAGAAAATGTCTCACTGATATGTAGTCGTTGCGTTATTATGGTAAGTCCTTTGGCACCTGCTACATTAGTGCCTTTTTAATAAGTAAGAGCTTAATTTCTATGTTCTTATTTGCCTTGTTTCTCTTAAGGCAGAAGCTTTATGGCATTTTATACCATGCCACCTTACAAAATGCTAGTTGTTAACCAAGATCTATTTGGTGTTTAATAAACTTGAGTGATACTCTGATCAGAATATGCTATTGCTGAGATCTGTTATTCAGGTAAAACAATTAATGTACTATAAATATTTCAGAATAGTCACAGATAACACAAACTACACAGTGAATAATTACACAGTGAAGACATAATGGATCTCATGTGATTGACAGTTTGACAGAACATCGAAGGGCAAAGCAGGGAATGCCCAGGAAGAAAGGCATAAGTTGAAAAAGCTAGTAAACAAATTTAAAATGTTCCTAACCTGAAATAAGAAAGTAAGAAGCAAATAATAATAATAAATCACTGAAGCTTATGAGAGTACTGAAGTTGGGAGCAGTGTTTGCTTGGACAGTATTAGACTCTAGAAATAAGTATAATGGGTTTATAACATTTTTACCCATGGTGCTTCTCTAAAAAGATTGTTGAAACGCATGTTCCATTTTGTTTCCTAGTACATTTTCAGTGCTCTTTGAGCATTTTCTGAATGAAATGCTTCCAGCAAGGCTGGTTGTTTTGTTCTGCAGGCAGGATTTAGATGAAACAACTGTAGATTTGGCTTTGGAAGGCCTGGGTCCATTCCTTGCTACTGTATCCATGTATGAAATCGTTCAAGCCTATTAACCAACTTTATCTGAGCCCTCTTGTAGTAATGAGCAAAATGAAAATGAGAATGTCTGTCCTCCCAACAGCAGAGGTCTATCACAAGGAACTTGAGTGATGATAGATGAGAAAGCACTGGGTATCAGCCATGGAATCCTAGGCCCAGGTACAGTTGCACAATTGGTACTCACAGATATTTCATTATATGACTATCTATCTGCAGCAAAATCTGTTCTCTTCCTTTGTTTTCTTTTTTGTTTATTTAAACGTGAAACGTGTTGAAAAATCTAGAGGTGCAAAATTGTGATCTCTGTCCCTCCTCACTTCCAATTCCAATCCCCGGAAGAAAGAACTATTAACAATCTGCTATGTGCACTTCCTGACATTTCCCACAGATTACACAATCTGTGTTTGTTTGTGTGTGCATGTTTACAAAAGTGAAGTCATTGGATACTGGCTTATACTGTACATGTATTTAAGATACTATATACCACACTTGGAACAAGCCATGAAATCCTAGGCCCACATATCATTTCTTTGCAATTTGGCCAGTCTCTACCCTTTATGTTCTGGTTTTGGAATTGTTGACTCCAAGAAGGAATGTAAAGGGATTGGGTTAGAATCTTGGTATCATGGAGCACAGGACTTAGTGTAAGTTCAAAGCAGAAAATTTTACAATTCTCCAAAATGTATATTTTGAAAGTGCATATTAAGTATTGCAGATTTAATTCATTAGCCATGTACAGTTTTACATCTGAGGATTGGATTGAATGGAAAAAAAGCAGCTGAAGTCAAGCATGGCATGCATATTGGATGAAAATAAAAACAGTAAAGCTGACTATATCATTCCTGTTAAAGAGTCAGGCTTTTATAAAAGTTAGATTTCCTACATATGTGAAATCTATACCTTATGATGTTATTTTCTTTTAAATGGAGGAGCAAATCTATTCTCTAGTAACCATTCATGCTCCCCTTCCTTTTTTTGGCAAATGGTGCAACATATTTCCCTGTGGAAGCCATTTACTGCCAGGTGTTTTCCTATCAAACATTTAAGTAACAAGAACAGCTGGTCACAACTCCAGAGAGACATTAGGAAGAAAGCAGCAACCTCTGAAAATGAATGGAGTTTATAGGCAGAAATACCTAGAATGGTAATTTTAATTTTATATTAGAGCAACGTTTGTATTTGGTAGACACTCATTTTTATATTTATCTATTATATCACAATTTTAAATACAATTCTAGGGCAAGCCTAGGCATTATTTTGCAAAGTATATGAGCATTCTTATTCAGAACGTGAGGAAGGACAATGACATTCAAAACAAAATTCTTCATTTTTCCAAAGTGCGAAAGCATCTCATATTATGTTAAAAAATTCCACTTCTGTTCTTTGGACATTATTGCTGCATTTTACACAAGGGCAACTGGAATTATGGCTCTTCACCTTTAGATGATTAAAATATAGAAAGTCTCCTGGGGAGTGAGGTCAGCATGATGGTGGAGTGAGCACTTCCTTGAGTCTCTCCCCCCTTAGATACAATGAAAAAGACATTCATAAACCAACAGAGGACATTCACACAACACAGTAGATGTCTGAGGGATCCACACAGCCATATGTCTGAAGGTGGGAGTGCTGGACGCCCCCCCCCCCCCCAAGAGGCAGTGGAAAGAGGTAAGGGGATGGCCTCTCTCTCCCATGCCGTGGTGACCTAGGGGTAGGACCTTGTGGCAGCCAGTGCACAACCTTGAGAGGAGAAGGGAGGGAAGGCAGCCCTCCGTGGGAATCCTTGCACTCTTGGAGTTAGCTCCAAGCTTGTAGGAATGCTCCAACTGAGATGACTAAGCAATTGCCGGGGCATCTGCACAAAGTTGGGCAGACAGTGAGTGCAGAGCTGGGGCATGCAGGTTCACACACATGAAAGAAAGCACCCCCCCCAACCCCACCTGCCTGGTGCACTAGCTTGGCCCAATGGCCTGAGCAGGGTATCCCTGCCAGAGCAATGGCACATACATTTGTAAAGTAGCAGTGGCTAGCAGGTAAACACAACAGACTCTGTCAGCATAGCTTCCAAAGGACATAAACAGCTGCGAGAGATATTGGCAGGCTCAGAATACACAGCTCCTGCCCCCCACCCCCATGGCAGCAGATGGAATCTGTAACCAGATATTACCACTATGTGAAGGCACAAACCCACCCCCATCAAATAGTGTGAAGAGTACGTTAGTACTCCAGACCAGAAGGAAAATGATAAGCACCCAGAAATCAATCCTGAAGGCACAGAAATTTACAATCTAAATGACAGAGAATTCAAAATAGCTATCATTAAAAAACTCAATGAGTTATGAGAAAACTCAGATAGACAGTTCAATGAAATCAGAAATAGAATTAATGAACAGAGGGAATTCTTCACAAAAGAGATTGAAATTATAAAGAAAAGCTAATCAGAAATGTTGGAGATGAAAAACACAATGAATGAGATAAAGAAAAATCTGGAGTCTTTAAATAATAGAGCCTATACTACAGAGGTCAGAATTAGCAATTTAGAGGACAGAAATATTGAAATGCTTCAGATGGAGTAGGAGAAACAAGTAAGACTAAAAAGAAATGAAGAAATTCTCCAAGAAATATCTGACTCAATTAGGAAATGCAACATAAGGAGTATAGGTGTTCAAGAGGGAGAAGCGAGGGAGAAAGGAGCAGAGAGCTGGCTCAAAGAAATAACAGCTGAGAACTTCCCAAACCTGGGGAAAGAGCAGGAATTACAAGTAAAAGAAGCTAATTTAACTTCTAATTACATCAATGTAAAAAGACCTTCTCCAAGGCAGAGATTAGTAAAATTGGCAAAAGTCAATGACAAAGAAAAAATGCTAAGGGCAGCAAGGCAGAAGAAAATAACCTACAAAGGAACCCCTATTAAGTTTTCAGTGGATTTCTCAGCAGAAACCTTACAGGCTAGGAGAGAGTGGAATGATATATTCAAAATTTTGAATGACAAAACTTTCAGCCAAGAATACTCTATCCAGCAAAAACATTCTTCAGATATGATGAAGAAATAAAATCTTCCCCAGATAAACAAAACCTGAGGGAGTTCATCTCCATAAGACCCCCTATAAGAAATGATCAAGAAAGCCCTCATACCTGAAAAAAAAAAAAAAAAAGGAAAGGGTTTACAAAGCCTTCAGTGAGGAGATAAACAGGCAGATGAAGTCAGAAAACTGCAGTTCTCTACAAGAACAGGTTAGCAAACACTTAATTATAACATTAAAGATAAAGGGAAGGAAAACATCAAAAATAAATATAATCACTTCATTTTAACCACAAACTCACAACACAAAGCTGAATAAGTTGTGACAGCAATAACTTAGTTGGGGAAGAGGAAAGGGATGGAACCTGCTTTAGACTAAGGAAATAAGAGGCTATCAGAAAATGGACTGTCTCATCTATGAGATCTTTTATAGAAACCTCATGGTAACCATTAAACAAAAAATCAGAACAGAGACATAAATGATAAATAAAGAGAAAACTGAGAAAACCATCACAGAGAAGCACCAAACTGAATTGACCATCTGAAATACGTGGGACGAGAAACAAGAGAAATACAGAACAACTGGAAAATGAGTGATAAAATGGCAGCATTAAGCACTCATATATTAATACTCACTCTAAATGCAAAGGGATTGAATACTTCAATCAAAAGACACAAAGTGGAAGAATGGATTAAAAAAGACCTAACAATATGCTGCCACCAGGAAACACATCTTAGCTCTAAAGACAAACACAGGCTCAGAGTGAAGGGGTGGAAGATGATACTCCAGGCTAATGGTAAACAAAGAAAGCAAGTGTTGCCATACTTATATCAGACAAAGTAGACTTCAAGATAAAAATGGAATGAGTGACAAAGAGGGATATAATGATATCCAGGACATATATATATATATGTCATATATGTATATAATGATATAGGACATATATGTATATAATGATAAACAGGACACTCCACCAAGAGGACATAACACTTACAAATATATATACATCTAACACAGGAGCAGCGAAGTACATAAATCAACTATTAACAGACCTGAAAGGAGATATTAACAGCAACACAATAATAATAGGGGACCTTAACACCCCACTTACATCAATGGATAGATCATCCAGACAGAAAGTCAACAAGGGAATAGTAGAATTAAATGAAAAACTAGACCAGATGGACTTAATAGATATATAGAGAACACTCCATCCAAAAACAGCAGAATACACATTCTTCTCAAGTGTACATGGAAAATCCTCAAAGATAGACCATATGCTGGGAAACAAAGCAAGCTCAATAAATTTAAAAAGATTGAAATCATATCAAGCATCTTTTCCAACCATAATGCTATAAAACTAAAAACAAAATACAAGAAGAAAGCTGGGACAATAACAAGTATGTGGTGACTAAACAACGTGCTACTGAACAACCAATGGATCCTTGAAGAAATTAAAGGGAAATCAAAAAGTATCTGTAGACAAAAGAAAATGAAAACACACCATACCAACTCATAAGAGATTAAGCAAAAGCAGTCCCAAGAGGGAAATTCATAGCAATACAACCCCACCTTAACAAACAAAAAAAATCTCAAATAAATAATCTTAAACTACACCAACAGAACTAGGAAAAGAAGAACAAAGACTAAAATCAGCAGAAGGAAGGAAATAGTAAAAATTAGAGCTGAAATAAATGAAATTGAAACCAAAATAACAGTAGAACCGATCAATGAAACTAAGAGTGGGTTCTTTGAGAAGATAAACAAAATTGACAAAACCTTAGCCAGACTCACTAAGAAAAAGATAGAAAAGGCTCAAATAAATAAAATTAGAAATGAAAGAGGGGAAGTTACACTGGATACCACAGAAATACAAAGGATTGTAAGAGAATATAATGAAAAACTATATGCCAACAAATTGGACAATCTAGAAGAAATGGATAAATTCTTAGACTCATACAACCTCCCAAAACTGAATCAAAAAGAGAGAGAGAATCTGAATAGACCAATCACAAAGGTTACAACAGTATTCAAACACGTCCCCTCCCAAAAAAAGTCCAGGGACAGATGGCTTCTCTGGAGAATTCTAGCAAGCATTCAAAGAAGATTTAGCACCTATCTTCCTCAAACTATTCCAAAAAATTGAAGAAGACAGAACTCTTCCTAACACATTTTACAGGGCCAACATCACCCTGATCCTAAAGCCAGACAAGGACAACACAAAGAAGGAAAATTACAGGCCAACATCACTGATGAACATAGATGCAAAAATCCTCAACAAGATATTGGTAAACCAAATACAGCAATACATTAAAAGGATCATACACCATGATCAAGTAGGATTTATACCATGGGTGCAAGAATGGTCCAACATCCAAAAATCAATCAATGTGATACACCACATTAACAAAATGAGGAGTAAAAACCACATGATCGTCTCAATAGATGCAGAGAAAGCATTTGACAAGATACAACATCCATTTATGGTAAAAACTCTCAATGAAATGGGTATAGAAGTAAAGCACCTCAACATAATAAAGACCCTATATGACAAACCCATAGCCAATATCATACTCAACAGTGAAAAACTGAAAGCCATTCCTCTGAGAACAGGAACAAGCCAGGGGTACCCACTCTTTCCACTCTTATCCAACATAGTACTGGAGGGTTTTACCAGAGCAATTCAGCAAGAAAAATAAATAAAAGGTATCAAAATTGACAGTGAAGAAGTGAAACTCTCACTGTTTGCAGACAACATGATTTTATATATAGAAAATCCTAAAGAATCCATCAGAAAACTATTAGAATTAATCAACAACTACAGCAAAGTCACAGGGTATAAAATCAACTTACAAAAATCAGTTGCATTTCCATATTCTAACAACAAACTAACAGAAAGAGAACTCAAGAATACAATTCCATTTATAATTGCAACAAAAAGAAAATATCTAGGAATAAATTTAATCAAGGACGTGAAAGACCTATACGATGAATACTATAAGACATTTTTCAAAGAAATCGATGATGACATAAAGAAGTGGAAAGATATTCAATACACATGGATTGGAAGAATAAACCTAGTTAAAATGTCCATACTACCTAAAACAATCTAGAGTTTCAATGCAATCCCAGTCATAATCCCAATGACATTCTTCATAGAAATAGAACAAAGAATCCTAAAATTCATATGGGACAACAAAAGACCCTGAATAGCTAAAGCAATCCTGAGAAAAAAGAGCAAAGCTGGAGGCATTACCGTCCCTGACCTCAAAATATAACAAACTATATAACAAATCTAAAGTAATCAAAACAGCATGGTACTGGTACAAAATCAGGCACACAGATCAATGGAACAGAATAGAAAGCTCAGAAATAAAACCAGACATCTACATACAGGTAATCTTTGACAAAGAAGCTGAGAACATACAGTGGAGAAAGGAAAGTGTCTTCAATAAATGGTGTTGGGAATACTGGACAGCCACATGAAAAAGAATGAAAGTAGACCATTATTTTTTTCCATACACAAAAATTGACTCAAAATAGATTAAAGACTTGAAGGTAAGACATGAAACCATAAAACTCCTAGAAGAAAATATAGGCAGTACACTCTTTGGCATCAGTCTTAGAAGGATCTTTTTGAATACCATGTCTACTTGGGCAAGGGAGACAAAAGAAAAATAAACAAATGGGACCACATCAGTCTAAAGAGCTTATGGAAGGTAAAGGAAACCAGGAACAAAATGAAAAGACAATCCACCACCTGGGAGAAAATATTTGCTAATCATATATCTGACAAGGGGTTAATCTCCAAAATATATAAAGAGCTCACACAACATAACAAAAAAAACAAACTACCCAATCAAAAAATGGGCAGAGGATATGAACAGACATTTTCCCAAAGAAGATATACAGATGGCCAATAGGCACATGAAAAGATGCTCAATATCAGTAATCATCAGGGAAATGCAAATCAACAGTACATTGAGATATCACCTTACACCCTTTAGAATGGCTATAATTACCAAGACAAAAAATAACAAATGTTGGAGAGGATGTGGAAAAAAGGGAACCCTCATACACTGCTGGTGGGAATGCAAACTGGTGCAGCCACTATGTAAAACAGTATGGAGAGTTCTCAAAAATTAAAAATAGAAATACCATATGATCCAGCTGTCCTGCTACTGGGTATTTATCCACAGAACTTGAAATCAACAATTCAAAGAGACTTAGGCACCCTTATGTTCATTGAAGCATTATTCACAATAGCCAAGATGTGGAAGCAACCCAAGTGCCCATCGACTGACAAATGAATAAAGAAGATGTAGTATATATGTATACACAATGGAAAACTACTCGGCCATAAAAAGACAAAATCGTCCCATTTGCAACAACATCGATGGACCTTGAGGGTATTATGTCAAGTGAAGTAAGTCAGACAGAGAAAGACAAACACTGTATGATTTCAGTCATATGTGAAGATAAACAAACACACGGACAAAGAGAACAGGTTAGTGGTTACCAGAGGGCAAAGGGGTTGAAGGGTGCGCAAAAGATTTAAAGGGGCACATATATATGATTACTGAAAAATAATGTACAACTGAAATTTCACAATAATATAAACTATTATGACCTCAATAAAAAAAAAGTTTCTTGGACCAATGTAAATTTTTTCTTCCTCACTCAAATTCCATGTATGAGAGGATTAAACATTAAGATACTAACATTCTTCTAAATAAAACATGTTAATGTGTTAAAACAAGGTATCCAAAAGTATAGAATCACAAGACTGAATACTTAACAAGAAAAATCACAGCTTTATGTTTTCATTCAATTACGTGAATTTACAGGTAGTCTCACTCATTCTTTGTAAAGTTTTATACTCTGACTTTGCTTCTGTTAGTAGGATCACAAGAAATTACCAGGGTCTTGGGCTGTCCCGGAGTATGAAAGCCTAGAAAGTGTCTAGACCTATTAGTTGTAATAAAATAGCATAGCTTTCTTAGAATTGCAGTCCCTTCTAGTGTAATACATCAGTTAGAGATGACAAGAGGGAGTCGTGCAGGCTGCCCTCTCAGACTGATGCTCATCAAAGGGTGTTGGTCCACAGGAGGATGACTATGTGTGAGGTGCTCACAGGTGAGTCATATGAAAAGTCTGGTATACTTCACCTGGAAAGAGAGGCACTTGGACTGGAAAGGGGTAGAATGTCTTCACATCCTGGAAGAGCAGCCATCTGAGAATATAATGTAGAGATAATGGTTTTAACCCATGAGGACATAAAAGGCCAAAGAAAGAACAATGATTAGAAATTACAGAGATGCAAACTCATACCCATACAGGGAAGAATTTTCTAAGAAATCATTATCATTGTCCAAAAATGAAAGTGCTCTCCTGGGAGAAAGGCTGAAGCTTTTCCTGCATATCTTGTGCTTCAGCCCTCAAGGAGTCCCTGGTTTTAGTCCTTTACCACTGGTGAGTTATTATAAGCAAGGGAGATGGCTTCCCATGGACAGAAGGGTGGTAAAACTCAAAGTCTGATTTTATTCTTTTTGAAAATGCTTTGTAGTATCATAGTGTTTCTGTGTGTCAAGAGATACAGGAATTCAAATGAGCTTAGGAAAAAAAAAAAAGGAAACAAAGAAAAGAAAAGGCATGCAGAAGTCCCACAGTGCATAACAGATGGCAACAACCTGAAATTGATGTTGATAATCAATGTCAAAATATCTTAGGGTACTATTGACAGAAGGTATGAGGCTGAAAGTTAATCCAGGAAGCTTAATGAAAAATGCAGAACTGAGAGACTTGACAGAGGAAATACAGAAGATGGACCTGCAGGATATTTTAAAACATAGCTTGAGCAATGTTTGACTTATTTCTAGACTCTCTGAAATGTATTTCCTAGTAAGTGTGAAGCAGAGAAATCAATAACGAATAGACTCTGCTTATCCATGTTTGTTTTACTTTGTTTGGAAGGACCACTGAAAGCCACTGATGGATGGAATAGGTATTGACATTATTGTGTCTCTACTAATTTTTGAGACTTTTCCTTGTAAACTCAATAAGCTGGTGTCTGAAAAGTTTCTTGGTGGTGTAAAAAATCTCTTTTCATCACACAAAGGTATTTTTAGACGTTGCCAAGGGAATTATTATGCATTTTCTGATACGCTGATACTCAGCTTTAGTACAATATGGTATCCTCAGGTTCATGGCCTCATAAGTTCCATGAATCTCCTGCAGTTAAATTCTGGCAGAGATCATCTATTTTTTTAAGATGGTAATGCCAAAATTAAAAAGGGAAGCCTTCTTTTGACCTCTAACTCTCTGATATAAACCTGAGAATGTATTATCACAGTCGCCGGGTATTTGTCTTCTCACTGAGGCCTACCAGAGGCAGATAACCCAAGGCTCCTATACAATTAAAGGAGGATTGATAAATTTGCGATAGCTACTGGCAGTTATACAGAACCAAAGGGTTTTGTTTTACCCTGTGCTTTAATTATTTGTAACATTTTTTGCTATAATTTCAAATTAACAGAAAATTTGCAAGAATAATACAAAGAAGACTCTTATACCCTTTACCCAGATTCACCAGTTGTTGATATTGCTCCATTTTCTCAGTCTCTGTCTCTCCTTCTCTTTCTGTCCCTGTGGAAGTGAAGCAGTTGTGTACTGCTATGTAACATATTACCAAAAATATAGCGACTTAAAGCCGTGCCTGTTTCTTACCTCATAGTTCTGCAGGTCAGAAGACTGGCCTTGCTCAGCTGGGGTCCCTGCTTCAGTCTCACAAAGATGAAATTGAAGTGTCAGCAGGGTTGCCTTCCTTCCTGGAGTCTCTGAGGAAGAATCCACTTCCAAGGTCATTCTGGTTTGGGCAGAATTCAGTCCCTTGAGTTGTAGGGCTGCGGTCCCAATCCTCGCTCACTGGCTGCCAGCAGAGGGCCTCTCTCTTGGATCCTTAGGACTAAGGCATTCTTTCTCGTGTGGCCCTCCGTCTTCAAACCAGCAACAGTACAAGCCTTCACATACCTCACATCTCTCTGTCGTGCCCTTCTCCTACCAGCTGGGAAAGCCATTTACCTTGAAGGACCCGTATGATTCCCCCAGGTCATCTCCCTATTTTAAGGTCAACTGTGCCATCTAGCACAACACAGTCTCTGTGCCATGTTAGATGAGCATGATGACAAGAGAGACGTCTCATGAGATTCCTGGGATCCAGGGTTTAGACTGTGGAATCTTGGGGGCCATTATTAGAGTTTTGCTGACCACAGGAAGGGATTAAGAAAATGAGGTTTTGTACATTTGGGCCTTGAGAATACAGCATTCTGCTTGCATTTGGGGGGAGGGGGTCTGAAGTGAGGGTGTGCGTTCGGAGGAGGGTGGTTGAGGCCATAATGATGACCAACACAACTTACTGAGAATTCAGAAGACCAGGAGCTTTACGTTATCTCCTCAGTTTATCACAATAACCCCTTGAAGTAGGTATACTGCTGACTTAAAAACTGAGAAAACGACAGCATAAAGAGACCTGTTAAAAGACTGACTTAATGTTGCACAGCGAGTGGGTAGGACACGCAGGTCTCAAGCCAGTTCTGCTTGGCTCTCAGGGCCAGGCTCCTTCTGCTCGGACACCAGCCTCTACTTGGAGCCTGAACTGTCTTAGTGTGAGGCTAATTACATGCTCCAGGCTTTTCCTGACACTCTCCCCTGGAAATCTGATCTAAACTTGTCTGTCTGGTATCACATTTCTTTGAAGATTACTTTTGTCCACGTAATATGTTTGCTGAGCAGAAAATTTTCCCGTGAAGTGAATGCCTTTGGGCAAGGCCTTCAAGTCTGTCAATGTGAGGGGTGCCCAGCTCTTAGGATGTTATTTCTGTCCTGGAACAGCCAGTGGTGGCAAATAGGACCTTGCCTGTCCAAATCCCTGTGGGTAGAAATGGCCTCATTTGACTAACACTTGCTTATTTAGTATTTAGTGCTTTTATTGAGTTTAAAATGTCACTCCTTCTTTAAACAGAAGAAATATCAACGTACAACATAACTATCCTAGCTTCCTCTGTTTTTAGAGCTGGGCTTACCAAAAGCTTCTACTTTTTCCCTTTTTGAAAGATCCAGTGTAAACCTTGCAGTTTCTATTTAGGGTAGTTGGGCGCACAATAGAGTCAAAATGTCCACAATGGGTCAAAAGAAAAAAATATTAAATTCTGCCAGGAATAGCTACTAATTGGTTTCTCAGAGACCTTTTCCAGGGGGAAATATGCATTCGTTAACAGAAAGGGCACCAAAGAGCTGATTTTCTCCAGTGCATCTGCCAGTCCCCAGCAGCAAGAAGAATTAGTTTGGGGGGCGTAGTATAGTGCTGCAATGATAGGAAGCGAGTTATGACTATGGCGTGTTCTGAATCCTTAGGGGCCTCCATGGAACTTGACTATTGAGGGGAGAGAGTTGGAGATATCTTGAGTATGTGAACAAATCTAGTTCATTTAGTTGAATTATCTTGTTCTTAGTTATATAAGACACTGTGTGTATCATGGATGGCAGCACATACTTTGGGGGGGGCAGTGTAAAACCCGAGTGAGTAGATATTATATTCATTTACTTGATTGTTTGTGAGAAAGAATACTACAAAAACAGTATAATTCATATATATCTAGATGATAAGGATAAAGTTGTATATATATATGTGAATGATATGTGTACATATATGTATGTATATATTCTTATGCATGTCTATTTAGAATTATTCAAGTGTGTATATATTATATATATGGTATTTTTGCCAAAACTCTTTATGTTGGAATGACTTTCAAGTACATATACTGAAATCTATTTAGAAAGCCATCTCTAACCTGTCCTCGGGTTCTCTGTTTTGGGCTTTATAAAGTCATTTATTTAAAAAATTTCTCTCAAAGTGGAAGGCCAACAGAGCTATCCATTAAAGAAATACTGTGGAACAGGCAGGTGGGGATGTGGAACGTGTCATGCCGTGGTTGAGAGCATAGCCTCCAAAGATGGATTCAAACTCTCTTCCCACTCTACAAGCTGCAGGAATTTGGATGAGTTGCATTCCTCACTTCCCTCAAAGATTAAAGAGAGGCAGTAATAAAACCTACTTCCCTGGATTTTGGCAGAATTAAGTGAAATAGCCTCTGTAAAGTATGCAGCAGTGTCCCTTGTATTTTGTTTTTGGTTACTACTAACAACAACAACAACCAAAAAACAAGCTCTAAGTAGGAATCTAAGGGATATATTGATGTATGCATCTGAAATATTGGGAAGTATGTGGAGCATGGTTTGATCAGGGTTCTGTCTTAATTTTTCTGTGGTCCACTTGTTTTTGACATCTTCTGTGTACCAAAGAGATCAGACTTTGTTTGCTTGCTGAGTTCTCTCATGGTCACAGGATAGTTACAAAAAGGGATTGAGACATCATACTTGCTCATTCACCTCTAAAAGGAGGTAAGAGGAGGGGGATAGAGCTTCACTTTCACAACCATTGAATAAAATTTTGAACGGACTGTCCCTGCACGAGTTCTGTAGCCAAGGGAATGTCATATACTGATTAGCTTATGCCTGTTGCTGATTATGTCTGAGTCACTGTGGTGAGATTGACGGAATTTCCCTGAGTGGCTTAAACATATGCCGACTCAACCCTACAGAAAGGATTGGGGTCACGCCCACCCAAATTATAAGGCTGCACAACAATGAAAGAAGGGTGGAGTGACTCTTGGAAAGCCACCATAATATTTTCTACTGTATTTCATAAATATCATTTATAATTATTATTATATAATTTATTTTATTTATAATAATTATAAATATATTTATATTTTGTAATATAACATAACAATTATGTTATTATTATATAATAATTATGGACAATTATATAACAATAATGACAGTAAGTGTTATTTAATTCACTCACAGGGCAGATTATTAGCCTTAGCTTTGTTCCTGTATGTCAGAGGACAAGGAGGTAAAATCTTTGCTGATTTTTCTATTTGACTTCTGGATTACCTTGTGTATTTTAGGTTTCTGTATTTGCATAACAGAGCATGATCATTGGGGATAATTATGTGGGTTTTAGCTGGAAACTGTTCTGTGCTGGAAGCGATTGCCTCTGTCATTCCATATAATTCATTTCTTAAGGTGTAAAACTCTGCACAATTGTTGTGATGGTCATTTGTCTGTTTATACTCAGAAACTTTTCCAGCTCTTCTATGATCTGCTCAGTTTGCAGGGGTTCCACTCCTGTAATTTACCTTGCCAGGGCTCCCTTGCCAACTGGCTGCCAGTTAAGGCTGACCAATGGAAAAAGCCAGGTATTGCTCCCTCTTTCTACCTCATGTAGGGTCGTAAGCTACACCTGTGTCTCTCCTATACCATTCTAGCTCCCTCCTGGTGGTTCTGGTCTCTGCCTTGGATTCTTTGGCCCTGTGGTGCGTAGCAACCCAGCTGCCGTTGCTAATCTCTAGCTGGCCTCTGTATCCTGTTTGCCTTTTCAGATCTTCCAACACTATTGTTACTGATGCCTCATATTCACTTCCCTCTATTGAATTACCTTGCGTGGGCTCTGTGTTCCTGCCTTCACCCTGACTGATAAAAATCATTGAACTTCAAAATCCTGAAATTCTAACCTGACTAATGACTTTTTCCAGGAATAAATTTTATTGTCCATAATGTGAATGTGATTTATTTTTTCTAAAAATATAGATTTCTTGGTAAAAAACAAAAAGTGATAGGGGCTTTCTTTGAAACCTATAGTTCCTACGATGATTTAATTTCTTAACTTCAAAAAGGTGTGTGTTGAGATATATTAAAATCAATTGTAAGCACATTATTTGAAAAATACTGTATTTCAGCTTATTTTGATCAAATCCCGTTATTGGGTCATATTTGAAATAAACTTGCAGCCATCTGTTTTATTCAAAGCTAGTTTTAGGTGGGAAACCATATTCTTCTAATCAAGGCTTGGATAGTTTATTGAAACACACTCGTATTGAACAAAAAGCACTTTGGTAAACCACATAAAATACGAAACTTGACAGCCATCTGGAGCCTTTGGAAAATCGATCCTTTTTGATAGTTGGATTGTTTTTCAGATGACTGAGATTTTGCCCATTTGTCTTCATGATGAATTGTTTGGTCACAAGGAAGAGAAATTCACTGGGACTGGGTTAGGCCAAAATAAGTAAATAAGTGAAATGATTGGAAAGACAGTTGAGAACTCAAAGGCAGAGAGTGCTCCTGAGTCTCTGGGGGGAGTGAGAGTTGGAACCTGGAAGCTGTTAAGATCCTTGCGGGTGTCTCCCAGCTTGGCTTCTCCTGAGGGACTGCTTCATTCTTCTTTCCATGCCTACAGGCCTGCCCCATAAGGAGAGATGCTGATGTGCCCAGCCAGAGCCACACATCCCACAGTGCAAACACATATGTCTAGGGAGTGTGGTCTCATGGTCCATTTCCTACCCAGCAGGCATGGTGGGAGCAGCCAGACTTGCCAACATGTCCACTGCACTGCATGTGCACCCACTCTTGTTTTAAGAAAATATTAGCCTTTTCTAATGATGTACAATATTCCCATAATGTATGATACAATCATAAAAAGAATATTTTTGAATATTATTTAGCCATTTCTCAGTGACATATGGTGATACTCACTGTATAGCGATGTCTGCCCTGATAACGAATGACTTTAGATTGCTCTTTGTGTTTGTCTGTGTGTGTGGTAGATTTTTCTTTACATGTTGCAGTTTTTTGATGGCTTCTTTCTTCCCAGCTGTCATTTGTCATTGTCGATTAGTATTTGCCAGTTCTAATTTGTTACTGCTGGGTTTGTTTGGTCTTAGAAACCAAGTAACCTTTATTATAATTGCATATAAAATAGAGTTAATTAAATTTTGGTGAGAAGGTCTTCCTCTCCACTGAGAAAACTCATGGACCTAAGGGCTTGCACTTTATCATCTTATACTTCTGACCATGTGTGAGAAGGGAAATCACTTGATTAAATAAATGTACTTAATATATGTGGAGTCATTTCATGGAGGCTCTAGAATCATTGCATTTTAACATCAATTTCTTTAATTCCATTGCCATGGTCTCTGTTTCATCAAACACATTATGTCTGTGGTAGGCAGAATTATACCTCTCAAAGATGTCCAAGTCCTGGTCCCCAGAATATGTTACCTTACATGGCAGAGGAACGCTGCAGATGTGATGCAGGTGACAGATCTTGAGTAGGAAGATTACTCAGGATTTCAAGGTGGGTTCAATCTAATCACGTGAACCCTTAAAAGCAGAGGATTTTCCCCATCAAGGGTCAGTCAGGGACCTGCAGTGGGAGAATGGGAGGAGAGATGAGGTGTGAAAGAGTGTGAATAGCCTTTTGTTGGCTTTGAAGATGGAGGAAGGGGGCCATGAGCCCAGGAATGCAGGTGGTCTCTAGAACCTGAGAATGGGCCTCAGCTGGCAACCAGCAAGGAAATGGGAACCTCAGTTCTACAACTGCAAGGGAGTGAATTCTGACAACTGTCTGTCGGAAGGAAGAGGACTGATTCTCCCCTTGAACTTCCAGAAGGGAACGCAGCTCTGATGATACCTTGATTTTAGCCAGTGAGAACGACACCAGATTTCTGAACCACTGAACTGCAAAATAATAAATCTGTATTGTTTTAAGTCATTGAATTTGAGGCAATTCATTATGGCAGCAAAAGAAAACTAATACAATGCCCAAGTCTTTATTTTCTCCCAATAAATTGGAAATTATTTCTTAAAATCATTGGGCTCTTCTTATCCTAACCAGCCTGTTGGCAGATTGTATTTTCCAAAACTGGCTGCAACACTATTTCCCATCCCAAATGCTTTTTCAGAACTTTGCCATACTCCTACAAGGCGGGGTTCTCTATCGCCTTTAACCTGGTGGACCCTTGTGACTACCTCCATAAATGGAATTTGGCAGAAGTGACTCTGCGTGACTTTCAAGGCTAGGCTAGAAAAGGCCAGGCTGCTTCTGGTGTTTTTTTCTTGTGGTGCTCACTCTGGAAGCCTGTGGCCATCATATCATGTAAGAAGTCTTGCTATTCTGTGGCTGCCATGTGGAGACACGACTGGGAATGACTACATAAAGATAGAGAGGGATGTCCACAGAGCCCTAGACAGTTCAGTCTCCAGCTATTTCAGTTTTCTCAGCTCAGGCACCAGACACGTTAGGGGAAAGAAAAGCCTTTAAGATGACCCCAGCTCCACCCCCCCACCACCTGCCTACAGCCATGGAAAGAACTTGAGCAAGAAATTTCTAGATGATTCCAGTAAATACCACATTCATGAATAACATAAGTTGGTATTATTATTTTAAGCCACTCCGTAAGGTGATTTGTTATGGAACAATAATAATTGGAAATATATTTTTGGCTATCAGTGTAATTTTAATGAATTTATACAAAACTGTGTAATTTTCATACTAGATGTAAGAAAATCCGTATACCCATCATTTAGTCAGTAATTACACTATTTAAGACAACGGTTCACTTACCAATACTAACTATTTTGTTCTCAATTATCTTATATTCTTTACTCTTCGTTTTCTTGAAACTGTGGATAACTTTTCCTAATTTTTCTCCTGTGCTCCTTTGTGCCCAGCCACATGTGGTCTCTGAAGTCCACATGCTCTTAGAGCTGGGCATGCTTTCAGTTTTTATGGAGTCACAGTTTTACTTCATGCCTCAGCTCGTTGACGGAAAACCATTCATGTTTATTATTCACGTGATGCCTGGGAGACCTGAAATTGGCCTTCCAGATCCATTACTAGGTTCTTGAAGTGAATTAGATGAATCTGTTTTCAATTTATATTGATCAAGGAGAAACAGTGGAACAATATTTAAAACTTAACCCAAGCTAAAACTTGCTTTCCTATTCCTTTAGGTAGCTTATAATATATAGCTTAGAATATATTTGTGCAGTTTTTGAAAATTTCTTGCAGGTATGTTTTATTCAGTCATTATTACTAATTGAATACTTATCTTCTCCTGTCTTATCTGAGAATATATTATATGATATGGTGAGAACATTAATAAGCCCTTATTTTAATTGCAATTCACTTTGAGAATTCTGCTGTGTATTTTTTCAATCCACAATCTTATAGATCATACATGAGAAAATTGGAGATTTCAGATATTTTAATACCACTGTGAAACAGAATAATAAAAATTGTGGAACTAAAAGAGAGGCAAGGGGATGTCTAATCTAATCCTAACATTTTTAGATGTGGCATCATTAATCCAAAGAAACCAAGTTAGCTGGTGGCAGAGTCAAAATTAGAAAATTCACTGATCTGAGTGTGTCCGAGATGTTCTCTGTGTGAGAGGCCTGTGAGAACTCTGGGTGTGTTAATGACACTGCTGCTTTATTAGGCTGCAGAATCCAACAAGCAAATTCTTAGCAAGATAATTTGTTTATCAAGTTCTCAAGAGAAGCCATGACATAATTAGCTGTCTAGAAAAAAGTGAATCTTTTAAATGAATGAATCTCTGTATTTATATTGCTAGTGTGCTGGATACTGCTTTGGAATGCTATTTTTTTTTTCTTACCTTTGGGTTCCCTGTGGCTTTTGGTGTTTTCATTCTTTACTTCTGACCCTCCCACAATTCTTATATCTGGTCAGTAGCTAGTGTGTTCCCAGCTCACTGTCCCCGGCTCACAGCAGAAAGCAGGGGAATAAGAGCCTTTTCCTGTCTTTTAACTTTCAAAATTCCAGGCTCTCCTTTGCCATATGATAGAATCAAGGAACTCCAATTTAGGATTCATCATGATTACAACCTCCCAATTCCAATGTCTTTTTTTTGAGTAAACAGTATGTTCTTGTATAAAGAAGATGTTTGTTATCAGAAAAATTATCAACCTCAGGCCCTATTAGCTTTTGCAAAATTAAAAATGGAGAATATCCACATACATGCATATACACACACATACATCCATCTTTCTCTTAGGAGTGATTTACGTTAAAGAATTGCATCTCTCTGTGATCCGTGCTATTTGCAACAGATTCCATTCTAAGAGTTACTTTTCAAGTCTGATCACGCTTGAGTTTAGCAGCATTCATATTAATGACTCTTATTTGATTCCTGATTGGTTGTGCTTCTGTATTGTTGTAGTCAGTTTGGACTGCTATAAAAAATTACCGTAGACTGGGTGGATAAACAACAAACATTTTTTCTCATGGTTTTGGAGGCTGAGAAGTCCAAGATCAAGGTGCTGACAGATCCAGTGTCTTGTGAAGGCCCCCTTCCTGGTTAATCTTCCTGTTGCATCCTCACATGGAAAGAACAGAGAGAGAGAGGAAGCAAGCTGTCTTGTATCTCCTCCTAAGTAATCTTATCATGAGAGCTCCACCTTCATGACCTGATTACCTTCCAAGGCCCCATCTTCAAATATCATGGCATTGGAGATTAGAGTTTTGACATAGGAATTTGGGAGGGGACAGGAATATTCAGTCCATAGCAAGTATCTTTTTTAAACAATCCTTTTAGCTCGTTGAACTATTCCAGTACTTATTTTAAAGTTTTTGTCTGATAGTTCTACAAAAAAGAACACCACCAGGAGTGAACTCCTGTTCAGAGTCCTGGTTGTGTTGGCTGTCTTTCTTAGCATTAAATTTCTTCATGTGGTTTTAGAATCTGTGTTTGGAAGCATATTTTGTATAGTATTTTTTTTTCTTTTGTTTTTGCTTCCTTTTCCCTTTCATTCCTTCTCTTTAGTGCCTCTTACCCTGTCTGTCTGTGGTTTTTGCAGTTGACTCCTCTAGGCTTTTTCAAACCCCATTTTTAAATCCAGTTATTTTAATGGCCATGTGGAGTTATTGCTTCAGAGGCTACTGGAGTCACGGACAGTTTGTCCTCAGAGCCTTGGAGTGGCTCTACTCGGATGGTACTGATGTCCCCTCCTCCTCAGCATTGCCACATACCGGGAGTCCCAGTCCTAGTTGGTATTGAACCTCCTTTCACAAGCGCTGGATGTATTCATATTATATTTCTGCTGTAACAAATTATCACAAGTATAGTGGCTTAGCACAAATTTATTATGTTATAGTTCTGGAGATCAGAAGTCCAACATGGGACCCGTTAAAATAAAATTAAGGTGTCAACAGGGCTGCATTCCTTTCTGAAGAGTCTAGCGGAGAATCCATTTCTTTGCTTTTTCCAGCTTCTAGGCTGCCATCATTCCTTGTCTTGTGATCCCTTCACATTCAAAGTCAACAATGGCAAGTCAAGTCCTTCTCATGTCATATCACTCTGACATTGATTCTTTATCTCTCTCTTCCACATTTAAGGACCCTTGTGATTACGTTGGGCCCACCCACATCTTTCAGGACAGTCTCTATATTTTAAGGTCAACTGATTAGCAACCTTAATTCTATCTGCATCTTTAATTCCCCTTTGCCATGTAATGTAACATATCCATAGATTCCGGGAATTAGGATATGGACACATTTGGGAGGCTGTTATTCTGCCTACCACACTGGGGTATGGGGATGGCATTCGGTATTCTTTTACCTGCCCTGGTCTCCAGCTGTGTGCCTGGATCCAGTGACCCACCTCCTAAAGAATAATGCTGGTCCCATTGATCCCTGCAGCTGCTTTCACCCTGGGAGACCAGCAAGCTGGACCCTTGACACACCTAGCCGTTTTGGATATTTGTTCCCTTTCTGATTCAGAGAGCTACTTATTTTGTATTTTTTTATGTATATCTTTGTGATTTTGTATTTTTATATTTGATCTTTCTTTCTTAAGAGCCTGACACAGTGAGAGTTATGAAGTATGAATCTGCCCTGTCATCTTAATATGGAAGTCCTCTAAATTCTAGTAGTGGCTCAGCCTGAAGCACTCATATGCAAACTTAGAAAAATTTAAAATACTTGGTGAATTGTCACATGGGGAATGAATTCTCTGTTAGTTTCCTAGGGCTACCATAACAAAGCAACACAAACTAGGTGTCTTAAAACAAGAGAAATTTATTATCTCACAGTTCTGGAGGCCAGAAGTCTAAAATAAAGGTGTCAACAGTGCCATGCTCCCCCTGAAGGTTCTAGGAGAGAATGCTTCCTTGCCTCCTGCAGCTTCTGCTGGCTCTTGGCATTCCTTGGCTTGAGACAACATCACTCCAATCTCTGCCTCTATCTTTACACGGCCTTCTTCCCTCTCTTGTCTCCTCTGTGTCCAGATCTCCCTCTACTTTCTCTTATAAAGACACCAGTCATTGGATTAGGACCCATCCTAATCCAGTATGATCTTATCTTAATTTGATTATATCTGCTAAGACCCTACTTCCGAATAAGGTCTGTTCACAGATACCAGGAGTCAGGAATTGAAAATATCTTTTGGGGGAACATAATCCAACCCACAACAATTTTTTAAAAAAAATTTTACACGAATTTGCTTTGTTTCCCATTTCAGGTTGACATTCACACTAAGGGATTGAGTCAGTTGTCCCTTCCCTGCCCTCCTCCCCTGCCCTAGGATTTTCTAGAGAGTTGTTGCTCAATAAACACCAGCTGATTGACTGGGTGACTATTTGCCGTGTGACATGCTGACCCTTCCAAGATCTGCTAAAACCACAGGGGAAATGGAGATAGCAGCATTTTCCAAAGCAACTGTGTTTGTAGATTCACACAGCAATGAAATACTGTCTCAAAGGGGCCTGTGTGGAATGCAGCATGAAATAAAGGCGAGAACAGAGAACGAGAAGACATTCTGAAATTAAGTGGAGTTGGCTTTACATTTGAAGGGTGAGAAAGACATTTCTAAGCATATTATTAAGTGTGAAGGCCAAAAAGAAACATCTCAATAGATTTGACTGCCTTTTTATACTTCATTGTGTCAAAGAAGATTATTATCGAAGTTCAAAGAAAACGACAAGGCAGGGAAAGAGGAGTCAGAAGAATTGACATCTACTCAGCCCTGAGTGCTGTAGTCAGTGATGAAATCAGCTCAGGAGTGTCCCAGGAGAGAACCAGCAGCACTGCTATAGCTTGAAGGATGCTCTTTTTTAGCTTAATAAGACATGATGCTTCCATCTGATTTGGTAAAACTAAACTAATAATGCTTTTTCTGTGATTGCAAATTTTATCTTATCTTTTAAAACCATGACTGTTTGAAAATCAAGACTGTATTTCCAAAAATTATACTATATGTATGTGTGTGTGTGTAAAACCACGTTGCATTGAATTTTTATTGAGGTAAGATAAAACAATAAATACATATTCTTATGGAAGAGAAGAGATTAAATCACATTTCAAAAGTTATTTAAGCTGACTTGATATGAAAACATTTCACTGTGTTTAAAGAGCCCCTTTTCTTTAAAACAAAACTGCAAAGTCGTAATTATTTCTTTTAATTTAGTTTACGAGGTGTTTCATTTTGGCTTTAAGTGCAAAGAAACTCACAATCCCTATGGGAAATTTCTCCACCTCCCCGCCTCCCTTCTCTACCCATCCCTCATGCTTTTTTCTTCTTTGCCCGAAAGCCTTGCCCAGCCCTTTTCAAGTCACTGTGGCTGCATTTGTAAGCAAAGATGCTCCGTGCTCGCTCTGAGGTCTCCTCCAGTCAGAGTGGGTATCAGGATCCTCTGCTTGCTATCCCATCCTTTCTTTTATTGGGGCTCAGCTTCAGTATCCCTGAGGGGCAGAGGAGTCTAATAAAGCCAGGGTGTCCCATATACTGCCTGAGATGCTTGTCGCCACTGCTCTCCCCCATTCCAGGAGCATCTCCGTTCATCATCTAGTGGATTTAGTTCCTTGATGTTGGTCTAATAGGGCAGGTCCCAGATCTGAGTGCAGGACTTCCATCACCGGGCCAGGCCTCTCCACTCCATAGGACCAGTGAAGGCACCCTGGGTTGGACCAGTCTCTGTCTTTTGCTCATGAGCAGTTCTCAAGATACCAGAGCGGGTGGGGAGAGGGATAATCACAGAGGTCATGAAGCACATATTTGTATACAAGTTGTATGTATCTTAAAACTAGATGACATTCAGGAGTATTATCAAGATGTTACCATGACATTAATGTCCACTAGTTAATGGCTACTTCGTTTTCAGTTGTAGGGTATCATCTTCATCAAGGGAAAAAAATCCAGAACCTTGGGTTTTAAACAGAAACCAGGACAGATGGTGGGATACCTACTGGTCCAGGAAATGGGAGTGGTCATTTGTATTTTGAAGCAGGGCGGGGAAAATTTCCAGGAATATTCTGATTTCCAGCTATGCCCTGCACTTTTGGTTAAGAATCATAGAGTTTTGCAGTGTATTTCAGATGTGTCTGTGTGTAAGAATTGACTGGCGGGTGTAGTGAACATATAGGTTCCCTGGTTTCGACGCCCAGTGATTTTGGCTCAGGAAGTCTGAGGTATAGCCAAGAGTGCATCCTAGGAACCATCTCATGAGCAAGGTGTTATTTCCACTTTTCAGATGAGGAAACTGGGGCTTAAGGGGATTCATTTATTTGCCTAAAGTGGCCTAAATATCGAGGAGTCGATCCAAGATTTCCCTCCAGTTCTGATGCCAAAGCCCGTACTATTAACCTCACAATGAAACTACCACAGTACGCACGTACAGTTTCCCTGTTGTTAATTAGGAAAGCAAACATGGAGTAATAAAGAGCTATTTTTGCTGAGCTTTGAGCCTGTGCACACAGACTTGACCCTCCCATGACCCTGAGCCTGGGCAGTATGAGAGACTCTGAGGTGACAAGTGGTCGACACCAGAAGGAGGAAACAGAGCTCTGGAGTCTTTGGAAAACTGAGCAGAAAATCTGCAGAAAAAGACGCCAATAGTGAACATGAAACTATCAGTGGTCTGGACTCAATTATGCTATTTGGGTGCAATCTAACAAACTCAATGGGTGAACACAACACGACAGTTCCTAAAATCCAGAAGTACACCTGCGGTTCAGTGATTGGTCCATGCATGCTCCACTGTAACCCACCCGTCCTGAACTGCCAAGCTTTGGACTGACTTCCTTCAACTCTTCCTTGTGAATGAGTGGGGTTTAATTTGGGAGTCCCGCCCTTGCCTTGCCTATGGCCTAGGAGACAGTCTACAAGGACCTATAAAATACCCATAAAAGAAGATACTCCTTGTGTTTTAAAGTGATCATTGTTGGAGCGCACTTTAGAATTTGGCTGTATTAACTTGCTTGGTGGGTTGCTGAACCTCTGAGAGGGAGGACAGAGCCTGCAGGTTTGAAGCTAGAACTGCCATGTGCTCCTGATTCCCCATCACTCATATGGATCATGACCTGGCAGACAACGTGAGACCATCTGGCTCAGTGCGAATAAGGATGTTCTAAGGTTCATGAAAATTTTAGCAAATCCAGTTTAATGTTTAAAGCTTTAACGTGTTGGACTTATTTAAGAAATTATTGTTAAATACTGCTCTGACTGAGTAACTCAAATATATGTAGAATATTATTTTCCCTCTTCTTGATAGCAAAACTTGAGGATAACGAGGAACCTTCCAGGGCATAGAAAAAAATGGCAAAAGACAGAGGCTATTTGTGCTAGGAAAAGATACAGAGCTGAAAATGAGAGAGATTTTTTGAAAGAGTGAACAGGAACATGAATGAAGAAGACGCTACCCAAAGGGAGTTTTAGCAATGTGTGGAAATAGAACTTGTGACGACGGATGGCCCCAACAGTGGACTGACACAGGCCTGTCAGGGATGAGGGCCCAGGTGAAAAAGCACATTCTCCATGTTGACGAAGGGCCCCAGTCTCAGGAATGAGGATGTTGTACTGTCGTAGTTCTATGAGACCTACAGAAACAATTGTTCTAAATGTGCAACAACACCGAAAATACAGTAATTAATTCTTCTCTAGTCACTCTCCGTGTGGGCCTGTGGGGATGAACAAACAGATCTGCTCCATCTGGCGCCGTAAAAGCTGTCCCAGAGTTACCAGAGGCTGAGCTCTCCAGTCACCTGCTTCCTTCTGAACTGCTGGGGTTTTATGAGGTTATCTACTTTCTTTTCAAAGGCAATATCCTGTTCCCTTGTGATCAAACAGTCTGAGGGCACAGAGCAAATTAGAGTGCTTCTTTAGAGTTTTAAATCTTTGTCTTTTAACTATTTGAGATGGAAGCTAAAGAATAGAAAAACCAATTAGATTAAAAAACACAAAAACCTGAATATCAGCAATGGTGCTCTGCAGCCTCTCCACAAAGAAAAGTATTAGAGGAAAAATACTTTAATTGAAATAGGAACTTTAATTATAATATGAGGTAGTGATGGAAAAACACTGCTTTTGGTGCTTGGGGAAAAACGAGTTGATAGACTTAGGTGAATGGCAGGGTATAATATGCACCTTTAATTAATTGATGAAGATGATCCATAGGCATGATTAATAAGAGTTGGAGGAGAGGGAAGGGTACGTGTGGTGTTTTCGAAAGTGGTAACTGCTAGATCACCTGTAAAATGCGGAGGCAGTGAAGCACGAAAGAGTGAGCTTTCATTTGGAATCAAAATGCCTGTGTTCAGGTCTGAGTTTTGCCATGGCTAGCTACTAAAGTTAAGCAATTTGAGCCTCAGTTTTTTGTTTTTGTTTTTGTTTTTAAATCCATCAAAGGGGAAGAAAAACCCTAGTCTTGCGAATATCATGCTAGGTCCCAGGGAAATAATGCTGAGGAAATGCACCTAGAGTGCACCCTCTGTATCCGTGAGTTCCGCATCCATGGACACAAAGGGCCTACTAAGGGACTGAGCATCCTTGAATTTTGGTATCCACCTTGGGTGCCAGAGCCAACCCCTCCGTGGATACTGAGGGACAACTGTATGTACAATCCTTGCCATCAAGGAATTTACAGTATATTGGAGGGGGGAAAGAAATATAATAATCAAATAATTTAATGAATCACTATAAAATTACAGCTAACTGTTTTAGAATCACAGTCCATGTTTGGAAATTCTGCACATCAGGAAATTGAAGGCCATTTTAATCCTGTCTTTGGAAAGCAGCATTATTTCTTTAGAGCCGTGTCTCACTAAAGAGGACCTCTAAAGAATATACTTAAAATTGATATGAGAATAATGTTTAAAACCAGAGAGACAGTCTTGCCTTCGCCTTTGAGTTTTCCCTCCCTGCTTCAAGTTAGTGCCACAAATTAGTAGGTGGGTGAAAATTTTTGTTCAACATACTTGGAACTGAGAGTCCAGACAGCCTGTCTTGCACTCAGATAACAACGGTGAGAGCAAGTCCCAGCATTTCCTATTATGAGAATTTTAAAGTAAAAAGGCACTGTGGTGGACAAAAAAAGCAGGTGGGGATTGTCCCAGGATCCTGGCACTTGAGGCCTGCCCCTTTGATGACTGTTATCAGGCGCAGCCCGCGCGCTGGCCAGGCTGCCTTTGCGGCTGGTGCTGCACATTCTCAAGATCACACCTCTGGGTGGGAATCAAGCCCAGGCAGGTCTTGCAGCTGAGTTCCTTTTCCAGCTAAGCAAAATGTTGGACAGAGAAGTTGAAAACATGCAGACCAAAGGACCGTAAAGGGAAGGTCTGTTTATGCTTTGATGACTGACTTTGCCTAGTTTTTCCTCCTGTTGGGCTTATAATTTCTAGATCTTGTGTCAGGTAGTTTATCAGGCATAGTTTCTCCTTTATTGTGTAACTAATCACTTTCCTCCTGTTCAGGGGACTGTTTCCTTTTCATCATCATCACCAAGATACTAAAGTATGTTTGATTTAGTGTCTTTATTAGGACTGTTGGACAACAGTTATGTTGATGATTAGCTAGCATTATGCCATTGGGCACACCACAATGCATGTCAGGGTCCAATTACGTGCACTTCCCTATAACTCTTCCTCACCAGGAGGGACACTGCCGTCAATCAGAAATTGATAAAATTTACTCCTGTTAATTGCTGGCGAATAATTCCCTTTCCATCCTTTATAATTGTCTTACACCGTTTCTTGCAAACACAAACAGATGACTATTTGGCCACATTACCAACTTTCAGAGCATGGAAATAAACATTTTTTGAAATGTGATTGCAAGAAAGAAAATTCTAAGGAGCACTCTTATCTGAAAGGAACCAACTATAAAATCATGGCAAGCCACATTTGCGGGAAAAAAAATTCAATGTACTGCTGAACGAAGTTTGTAGGAATTCTAAGACATGCCAAGGACTCTTCTCACAGTTTTTCCTGCTTGCATTTTAGACAATTCTCCATAGTTTATTTCAGGAACTCTTTTTCAGTAACCCAAGTAACCTACAAGGTCACACATTTTACCTGTATTTGTTTAAAATGTCTGTGTTGCAAAAAACAGTCAGGGGCAGCAGAGGGTTCTGGTTATAATGTGAGCGGTTCACCTTTAAAAGTCTTTCTACCCTTTCTTTAGAGAGGTGAGAAGATGTCTCAGCAGTTTGTAGGAACTCGCATTGCTCAGTTAGTAGAGAGTGCTATTTTTTTTTCCAGTAAAGACCTGGATGTCACGGCCATTCTTGGTCTTATCTTTTCTCACCTTTGGCACCTAATAGAGGAGAAGCTTTCCAGATACGTGGGTCAGCGTCCCGGAGAAGCAGCAGTATGGGCCTCCTGGGAATCAGTGCATGGAGGGCTCCAGAAGGGTTCTATGGAAAAGAAACATTGGCAATGACTTTGGAATCACACCATTTGAATATATTCAAGGTGAAGCTTCTTTTTCTTTCTTTTTCCCAAGCTGCTTTTCTTCTTATTTTTGCATAAAGAAAAGCAAGAGAGAAAAGAAAAAAGAAAAAGAAAAAGAAAGAATATTTGCCTTTCTCTCTCTTCATGACTTTTCATATAATCACTAGAGATCTAGCATTTATTAGTGCTTATTGTTATTAAAACATCTGCTCCACAACTAAGTCCACAGATAAAATGTGGCCTTTTTGAAAAATACAACAATAAAACTTATAGAAGAAAGCACTGGAAAATATTTTCATGGCCTTGGGGAGGCAAAAATCTTCCGCAAGAGGACACAAAAAGCGCTGGTTTTCAAGGAAAAAGTTGATCAATAGAACTACATTAAGAACTTGTGTTCATCAGAAAACATCAGTGAGAAAGTGAAAAGGTAAGATATGGAGGAGGAGAAGACATTTGCAGTACATTTATCTGCCAACGGGCCTATTTTCAAACTATGGTTATGTACCGCATAATGATGTGTTGGTTGAAGACAGACCGCTTGTGTGACAGTGGTCCCATGAGATTAGTACCATATAGCCTAGGTGTGTAGTGGGCTGCACCATCTAGGTTTGTGTAAGTACACTCTGTGATGTTCACACAATGGTGAAATCACCTAACAACACATTTCTCGGAACGTATCCCCATCGTTAAGTGACACATGACTGTATATAAAGAATCCCCACAAAACAGAAAAAGGAGAACACTTAAAAAATGTACTTAAGTGAGAACTTTGTAAAATAGGCTACTCAGATGGCCAATAAGCCTGTGCAAACTGTGTTCAGCGTTTTTTATTCAGTGAGGAAATAATCAATGAATCATTCAATAAAACCATAACATGATAGCACTGTATGCTCACTAAAATAGGAAAGACTGAAAATTTTCAGATGTTGGTGAGGAAATGGAGCAGCCAGAATTCTCATATACTTATGGGGAGTTGGTGCAGTCTCTCTGGAAATCTGTTTGACAATATCTATTAAAGATAAATACTTGTATAACAGCCTAGCATGTCCACTCCAGAAGTGTATACACATCTTCACCAAATGACATAGATAAGAATGTTGGTGAGAGCATTATTTGTGATAGCCTCAAACTGAAAACAACTATCAATACTATAATGCCTGTCAATGCTCTAATAGATAAATTGTGGTATATTTATTCTATGGTGTATTACACAGCAATGAAAAAGAACAGACTTCTTCCATAATACAGCATGGATGGATTTCACATCATTGTGATGAGTAAGAGAAGTCAGACAAAAAAAAGAATACATAATTATATGATTCCATTCATATGAAGTCCAAAATCAGGCAAACCTAATCCATTAGGTTAAAGGTCAAGATAGTGGGTACCATTGGTAGAGTAGTGACTAGAAGGGTACTAGGGGGTTTGAGATTATAATAACCTTTCTGTTCTTGAGTCTAAAAAGTTAAGAGGGGAGAAAAAGAAATCTCAACGACAAAAGCCATAACATTTTTTTGAAACCTGTGTAGGCTTAATGGGGAAAAAATGTCAACTAACATATTTACACTTTTAAAACTAATTAAATGAAGACTTTTACTTTTTTTGAGAACAGAGGGGACACTTGGATAGACAGAAGCATTTCGTGATAGTTTTGCCTGCAGTTTCTCTGGAAATTATTGAAATGGTGACCCAAGATCAATATCTAGGCTTAAAGCAAGATACTCTGGGTCTCTCCAATTCTATTCTTAGTCTCTCTTCTTGTTCCTGACTATTAGCCCATTAAGTTTGTTTCTTTCCAACGTTTAGATTTGTCATATTTCTTTTAATGCTTCAGGCAATTGTCTGTGTTGTGCACAGAGAACCATTTTGCCAGGACACCACTAGACAGATCTCAGGTCTGTTTCTAGGCAGAATTGTGGGGAAGTAGATTGATTGTCTATGATGAGGCAGAGGGAAGAGACTAACATGACTCCTGGGTTTCTGGGTTGGACATTCAGGTGGGTGGAGGTGTCCTACACCAGGAGGGGATACAGGAAGAAGAGGGAAGACTTGTGAGCTCCATGAGTGTATATTAGATGCACTGGGTACTTGTATTCAGGTGGCGTGAAAATAGGGTTTGGAATTTTTAAAGAGTGATTTAGGTTCGGGTTGCAGAATATGGAGTAATCAGTAAATAGATCATTATTAGTACTGCTAAAATGGCCAGATGAAGTAATTGACATCTCCAAATTTTATTTTTCAAAATATTTTCTGTGGCAGTGGTTGAACTGTAAGTTAGTAGATTTGGTCTCCTAACTTGACCTCCAAGCTTCACAAACTTTAGATGAAAATTTTTGAATTTTCATTTTCTACCATGATAGGAGATTTGTCTTAGTAATGTCTTAAATAATCTCTCTGTTTTACAAAATATAAAGGAACCAATAATTTTCTGGATCTATAGTCAGCTTTATTAGACAGAATGAAACAACTGGTTTTAAGCAGATATGCTATTTTTTTTTAGTTAAAATTGTTGTCTTTTAATGAAAATAAAGCATGTGAAAATTGGAAAGGTAGATTAAATATGTTAATTTTAATGTACAAAAATGACAGGGGACTATATTATATCTTAGAGGTTTGAGTACATTTCAAGCGTATTTTAAATTTGCTAGTAGGAAAATAAAGGTAGGAATTAAAATTAGAACTTGTAAACACAGAGAAGAGGCCAAAATGCTTAAAACTCCTTAACACAAACCTGAGCATATACATTTAACAGTAATTCAGTGATTCCAACACATGTAACACAAATCAAGTTTCTGTTAATCGTTTCAGGTGGGAAGCAGTCTTAGCTGACCTTGTTTCTCTTTGTCTCCCCTTGCCCTCTATTCATGGAGTCTCTTTGGTTTCTTAGATAACAGGTCATTCTTCATGCTACTATGACTTAAATGAATACTTAATGATACACTTTTGTTTTTAAGTTGAAATCAAGGAAAGCCATAGAAGTGCAGCTGTAAACACCCAAAATTCCAGAAATTCATATTTTATAGGCTACTATTTCACAGGTACCCCTGCCAGGGACCATCAGTAATTCTTTTTACTGATTTATATTGCTATTAAATGTTAGGCCTTCATTTATACTGCATGGAGATGCAGAATATTTTGATCATAATACTGCACAAGCATAACGTATTGCTGGTCACAACTGTATTTTGTGGTAGGGTCGCATTCAAATTTTGCTTTTTTAGAAGAGCTCTTTTCTCAGATGTTCCTTCTCTATGGTATATATCAGCAATTCATACAAAAATCATTACTGAATTGTTTTTGTTTGATTATTCTATAGCCCTAGAATACTTTTGTATTCAGGATAAAATAATAGCAATTATAATGAAAAAAGAAAATCTTGATCTGCAATCAGAAAGATTGTTAATTTCCTTCCTAAGTGACCAATTGATTTGAACCAGCAATTCAAAACTGAAGTCTTGCAAAAAAATGTGCAAAATGGCTTTGAGTCTTTAAAAAGAAAACTATTTTTAAAAGAACAAACTATGATTGATTGCATGTTGATATAACCATGCACATGGGGCTAGTTCTGCAATCCAGAGATAGAAAAGTTCCTATTGGAATCACAGAAAAATAGATGCATTTAAAGGGAGCCTGCGGTAGTGGAGGCAAGAGGATTAAGAATTGGGGAAACAGCCTGAATTGCATTATTTTACTGTTATTAGAAGTGTGTGTCCGGGATGACATTTTGAGTAGTTTATTTTATTTATTTATTTATTTATTTATTTATTTATTTGAGGAAGATTAGCCCTGATCTAACTGCGGCCAATCCTCCTCTTTTTGCTGAGGAAGACTGGCCCTAGCTAACATCCGTGCCCATCTTCCTCTACTTTATATGTGGGACGCCTGCTACAGCATGGCTTGCCAAGCAGTGCCATGTTTGCACCCTGGATCCGAACCAGGGAACCCCCAGCCACCAAGAAGCGGAACGTGTGCACTTAACCGCTGTGCCACCGGTCGGCCCCTGAGTAGTTTATTTTAAGGAAGTGTAGCTTGTGGGATCTGGGGTAGTGTCTGCAGGAGACGGTGGTGTGGCTCTGGCCTGGACCTCACTGAGCACAGTGGACTCGGGGAGTGCCTGTGTCCTGAAACAGGGAGACATTAGTAAGCGGAAGAGGACAGGCCTGAGTGGGCAGACTGAGATTCAGGCTCCACTCTGTCACCCAAGACCTGGCTGGACTTGGGCCTGTCACTTCACCTCTCTGGGCCTTACTTCCCTCAGCTTAAGAACAAGAGGGTTCATTGGCACATGGTCTCTAAGGCAGTTTCCAGTCCTGACATCCTGGGGCTCATTGTGGGCTGACATTTCCCTGCAAGGAAAGGCTTTGTCAAACAAGGTGTTTAGACAAACCATGGGAAGATAAAACGTTAATTAAAAGACAACAACAAAAAACTCTAAGTGCTCGTAAACACATGGTTAAGGCCTTCTGCAAAGAGTGCACGTTCATTTATTCACCAACAGAGGGTTATTGGGCAATCAGCATGCCCAGACCTGTGCCTGATACTGGAGCGAGCAGAGTGAAGGCTGCACAGAGCTTCTGCACAGGTGAGTGTCGGACAAGTACGCAGGCACACAGTGCAAGCTTAGGGAAGGTCAAGGTGCTGTCAGAGTTAGGGAGGGACATCTGAGTTGAGAATAAGAGTCGGTGTTACCCAAGGGAGGGTGTAGCCAGAGGGGATGTCTGCCCGAAGGCCTAGAGAGGAAAGACACCACGATGAGGTCCAGGCACTCCAAGAACTACAGTTCAGTTTCAGGTAGGGAAATGGTGAGAGCTGAGAACAGAAAGGTAAACACAGGCAGATCATGTCAGATCTGGGTGTTTGTCTCTCGGCCGGGAGTGTGGTGGCCAGGGGCCAGGGGGGCAGGTGTGGAGGTCAGGGGCCTCAGCCCGGGCCTGCATTTCACTCTTGGCCCCTTGGGAACCCAGCGCCTCTCTAGCCTCATTCTTGTTTCCTCCTGTGGGGAAAGGGGAACCCCTTCCTGTCCTGGAGGGATTTGGAGTGAGGATGGGCAGCTGCGATGAGGCAGGTGGAAGAGGGGGAGTCCACTCACCTATTATGCCCTCTGCGCACTGAAACAGAAGCCTCAAGGTTTGTAGATCTCTGGAGTTCCCAACCTTAGTTCTACCCTAAGTAAGGACCATACCTGGGGCACAGGATGGGGCATGGGTGGACAAGCAGTACCCTAGGAGCCTGGAGCGCTGCATCTTGTTTTATTTTTAAAAGGAGCACCTGGAAAGAGGCCTGAAATGTTGTGTAACTGAGGACATACTAAGGGGAAGCCAGAAAAATAATTTGGGGCTGTTTTGTGTTGAATTTTACCGCCCCCCAAATCCATATGTTGCAGTCCTAACCTCCAGTACCTTGGAATGTGGCCTTATTTGCAAATAGGGTCATTGCAGATGTAACTACTTGAGTCAAGATATGATCATACTGGAGTAAGGTGCGCACCTGCTCCAATATGACTGGTGTCCTTATAAAAAGGGGAAATTTGGGCACAGATACGCACACAGGGCGAATGACATGTGAGATCTGGGTGATGCTTCCACAAGCCAAGAAACACCAGCGATTGCCAGCAAACCACCAAAAAGCCAGGGAAGAGACATGGGACAGATTCTTCCTCACAGCCCTCAAAAAGAATCCACCTTGGTCTCGGACTTCCAGCCTCCAGAACCGAGACAATACATTTCCGTGGTGTAAGCCAGCCAGTTTGTGGCACTTCGTTACCCCAACCCTAGCAAACTGATCAGGGGCACTTCAAATAATTCAGAGGTTTACTGTTTTATCGGGTTATTTTCTGTCAAATTGCTTAAATTTACAATAAAAAAATGAACGTATGCTTCTAATAAGGGCACTGAAGCTTCTTGGTTGTCTAGCTATTAATAGAAATATAAGATAAGATATTAATTTAAATCCTGGTTTGGGAACAATGCTTTTATTGATAGGATCGACCTGCGCACAAATGTTAAATAAATGTCAACATGTTTTTTGAGCTTGAAAATAGTTATATCAGGGCTATTTCTTTTGCACAATTTAGAATTATAATTAAATAGATATAGACATGCCTGTTTATCCCTAGAGGAAACTACTTAGAAGTAGTGAAGAAACGTTATTACCTACAAGTGACTTTGTTGATATTTTAAGTCTTTGAGAATTAGACATAATGGTGAGAAAATCAGCAGAATGGAAATTAAGTTTCTGACTTTATTTCTGACTCATTAGTGACCTAAGGGCACCTACTACATTAACATGTTATATTCAGTTTCTCCAGATGCAAGCTAGAGATTAAAAAAAATTACCTGCCATTTTATTCTCTTTTGATTTTGTTGAGAAAATTAAGGATGACATTTTTATTCTTAAATAAAAAGGTATTATTTTGTGTACACAGCATAATTCAAAAACAACATATAGATGTGTGCTGGCAGATGTCCAAAGGAGCAAAATGCACCTGTGCAACTATGTGATAAATATTATGATTGCTCATATACCTAGGGAAGTGAACGTAATTATGCACTGGATTTCATTATATTACAAAATAAGCCCCAGTGTATGTGCTGTGTGTTTAAGAAGATATGTATGATAACGACATGTTTCAAATGAGTGGGAGTATTCACCCTTGAAATCATGAATGTAGAGTAAATTCACTTACAAGATTTTTTAAATCAACTTCGTTAGGGCATAATTTACATATAATAAAATACACCGAGAATGTATGATTCAGTGAGTTCAGACAAATGATATACCTACATAACCACCACCATAATCAAGATAGAGAACATTTCCATCACCCAAAAACGTTCCTTTTCATCCCTTTACAATCTCTAGCCCCAGGCAATCGCTGATGTTTCTGTTACTATGGATGAATTTTGCTTGTTCTAGAATTTCATATAAATGGAATCACATACTATGTGCTATTTTATGTCTGGCTTTTTTCACTCAGCATGATTTTTTTGAGATTCATCCAATTTGCTGTGTCTATCAGTGGTTCCCCTTGTACTGTGAGAAGTGTTGTACTGTGTGGAGATGCCACATTTGTTAGTTCACCTGTTGATAAACATTTGAGTCATTTCCAGTTGTTTGACTTTTCTGTATAAAGATGGTATGAACATTACTATATGAGCATCTTAATGGGCATATGTTTTCAGTTCTTTTGAATAAATACCTAGGAGTAGAATTTCCTTGCTATACTATTTTTAAGCCTACTTCCCTACCTAGTTAAATTCAAATAAATCTGTGAAAATTATTGATGATATGCTACCTGGCAGTATTCTAAAATATATCTATTTATGTATTTACTTGACCCCACTTCATTCCAAAAACATTCTTTTTGTGCAGACTACCAACATTTTATAAAAATCTAGAATTTAAATAAGTAATACAATTGGACCCAAAGGAAAGAAGCATAGAAGAGCATTTTATGCATTGACGTACTTTTTAAAGAAAAGCATATGTAACTTTTATTGGATTCTCAAAAAAAAAAAAGGGAAGGTTAGAACCCAAAATAGGATAAGAATGCTGCTTTAGATGCTACAATTTTTATTCCTGGATTAAGAAAGACCATCTGATTTTTAATATTTAGGTATATTTTCTGCATTTTTTTCCCCATATGTTACATTTTCTTTAATCTTTTCTTATGGAATTAATCACTGGTCTAACCACACGCTTGGCCTATCATCTTTTTTCCTACATTCTCACCAACACTTATTTTAATTTCAACCGATTTTTAAAGCTGATAATACTATCTGGTTGTGCTTTTAATTTCTGTTTGCCTGATGACTAATGAAGTTGACCATCTTTTATGTGCTTATTGGCCATTCTTTTTTTTTGAGGAAGATTAGCCCTGAGCTAACTGCTGCCAATCCTCCTGTTTTCACTGAGGAAGCCTGGCCCTGAGCTAACATCCATGCCCATCCTCCTCCACTTTATATGTGGGACGCCTACCACAGCATGGCTTTTGCCAAGCAGTGCCATGTCCGCACCTGGGATCCGAACCTGTGAACCCTGGGCCGCCGAAGCGGACATGCACACTTAACCGCTGCGCCACCACGCTGGCCCTTTATTGACCATTGTTACATCTTCTTTGATAAAGTGTCTATTCAGTTTTGTGACAGTTTTAGTTTATTTTTTGTCTTCTTATCCAGATATGAGTTCTTTATGTGATCTGGAGAGAGTATCTCTGATAGATAGAGGTATTGCAAATATTTTCTTTCATTCTGTGTCTTATCTTTTTTATGAACAGTATCTTATGAAGAGTAAAAGTTTTTAATTTTGTTAAAATCTAATTTTTGATTTTTTTCTTTGTTGATTCTTTTATTAATTTTGTTGCTGTGTCCTATCTGAGAAATCTTTACCTCTTTCAGAGTCACAAAGATCTTCTATATTTTCTTGTTTAAGTGTTATAGTGTTTGCTTTTATACTTAGGTCTGTGATTCATTCTGAGTTAAGTTTTATTTGTCAAGTTGACTTGGTGTGCCTTTCTTAAAAGACTTTTCTTTCACAGTTGAATTAACTGTAATTTGTATAGCATTTGTTGTTGTTGTTAAAACTGTTTTATAGATAGTTTCCATTAAAATGAGTTTGTACAGAAAAATCTTACCTGATGGGGCAACTCCCTTAGAATGTCCAGAAAAGTGGTCTTTTGGCTTCATCTTGAATATCTCCAGTGACATGAAACTCACCCACCTGAGAGAGCCCATTCCATATTTGGAAGTCTCATAGTCAGAAGAACATAGGCGTCCGTGAGATTCTTTAGAGAGCATCGAGAAGGCTTTGGATTCTCAGACTTGCCACGCAGAAGGAAAAGAAAGTAGCACATTTTGTGAAAATAACTTCCATTTGTACTTCTGCACTAGATGATGAAAATCCCATGGTTTTGATAGTCAGAACTTTTGGCCCTGATTGTTTATCCTCAGCCAGGACCCTGACATCTACTATAGAGGCCAAACACCACTGGGAGGGGAAGGAACACAGCTGACATCTTACACTTGACCTCAAGTAATGCTGCACGTAGGGCACTTTGCAGAGGGAGACTAGCCCAGTGTTTGGAGTTGCCACTAAAGCTTCTTGTTTTTTCTTTTAAAAATCATCCCCAGTTTCATCTTCACTACACCCAGTCTTATTTTCCTTTTGCTCAAATACTACTGGTCTGTACTAAACTGAGCAAAACTGAAAGATACCAGGCCAGGAAATGATTATGTGAAAACGAATGATCCTGTCACTGCACAGCTCCCTCAGGTTATTGCTCTGAACAGGGTAGGCGTGGGCTAGCCATTAGTGTCTTGAAATATGATTTGCCATAATTAACCAACTTGGTTAAAAACATGCAACAAACGTTAAATCTCCAGCTGCACTGAAAAATGTTGACATTTTTATAAAGTCAAATTTTATTCAAAAAACAAGAAAGATTCCAGTTAGCTGAAAACAAATATGTGTGGGGATGGGACACAGTAGGGGTAAGGCTCATATGTGTGTTTGATGTGTGTGTTTGCATCTTAATTTTTTCTATCATTTTACTTTTTGGACAGTGTGGCACAAGAATAAAAGATATTTATATGTCAATGGGAGATTAATTCTTCAGGGGTTCCTAAGGGCCAGAAGTGCAGCGGGAGAGGTCAATGGGAATGTGCCTCGTGAAATAATTTTCCATATATCGGTGACTAGCTATTTTAATAATCAGATGATTTGGTTTTTCCCTAACATACAGCTGATTGTCAGAGTCACAGTGCTTTTCTTTGAGGAAGGTCTCAGGAGGTTTGGTATAACAGAGAGAATGGCCATTTACTTCAAACCACGATTTGCCTTTCAATAGGACTGCTGTGCTAGACATATTAACACACAGATAGGCTTTTATGAAGAAGCAGTTCGTTTACTTCATTGGGCTGCGTGGTAGGCATAATAATGGCCTCCCACAGAAGACCACGTACTAACCCCTGAAACCTGGGAATATCTTACCTTACAAAGCAAAAGGGATTTGGAAGATAAGAAGTTAAGGATCTTGAGAGGGATATCCTTGCTGGCTGTGAAAATGAAGGAGGTTTCTAGAAGCTGGAAAAAGCAAGGAAACCTCCAGAAAGGAAATGCAGCCCTATCAACACTTCAATTTTAGTCAATGAGACCTACATTGGTCTTGCTACCTGCAGAACTTTAAGATAGTACATTTATGTCGCTTTAATTTGTTACAGCAACAATAGGAAACTAATGCAGATTGTGCCCCTCAGGTGTAGGGACCGGAACAACAAAACCAGAATTAATCATTGTTACAACCCAGGGAGATGTCTATGCCTATGTTTATATAAACACACACACACATATATAGACACTCATATGTATACACAAAGACATACATGTATATATAATTATATATCATATATAATTTCTAATTGTTAAAGTTACAAATTTTGACTGAGTTACTATCTCAGTGGAGGGAATCCATATACTAAACAATATATAAAAGGAGTAAAATTGGGGTAGTTCCCTCATCTGTGAATAGCAACTACTGAAAAAAATGATATTTTTGAATATTTCTCAATATCTTGTTAGTTATAATTACACCCACCTGGTTATTATAAGTGCTTTTAAAAGATTAAAACTTTTTGAATGTTATTGATTCTGATTCATAAAATATAGATTTTTCTTCTTTCCTTTTCAGAAATGACAATAAAATAAGCAACTGCTATCATGTGTATTTCATTAAGAAAAATGAGATTCTCAATGTTATGCTAAAGCAATGAATCTCAAACTTTTGGTCTCAGGACAACTTTATAGTTTTAAAATTATTGAGGACCCCCCCCCCCGAGTCGTTGTGGGGTATTTTTGTTTGTTTGTTTTTTGTTTACAGTGGGAATATGTTAAAATTTATTAAAGAAAACAAAGCCCCGAAGCAGTTTGGGAAATAATTTAACAATAGTTGTAATTTAATAGAGACATTCCCTGCCATCTTACTCGTGAAGGTAATATTTTTCCCCAAATTTGTGACATTTTGGCAAATTTATTTATGAAGAGTTTTTTCCCCTAACTTTTGATTCTGAACCTTAGATAACCTTACTCATAAGATAAATATCAATTTCCTTATTTCTGTAGTGGTTGTTAGTACTTGGTTTCTTGGCTTATTTTTGAAAGTGAAACCATTAATGTGTTGAGTTAATTCTTAATCACAACTTTAATGTTTTCTTTCCTTCAAAGTACATCAGCAATTTTTATGGTCGTTTTTTTTTTTTTGATAAATCAATTGTCAGTTTTATTTATTTATTTTTTTATTTTTTTAGCTTTCAGATATACATCGTAATATATATTTCGAATTCTGTGTAGATTACATCGTGTTCAGCACCCCAAAATTAATTATAGTCCCTGACCACACATGTGAGCCTAATCACCCCTTTTGCCCACCACCCACCCCCCTTCCCCTATGGTAACCACTAATCCAATCTCTGTTGCTATGTGTTTGTTTGTTGTTGTTTCTATCTTCTACTTATGAGTGAGATCATCCCATATTTGACTTTCTCCCTCTGACTTATTTCACTTCGCGTAATTCCCTCGAGGTCTATCCATGTTGTCACAAATGGCCAGATTTCATCATTTCTTCTGGCTGAGTAGTATTCCATTGTGTATAAACACCACATCTTCTTTATCCATTCGTCCCTTGATGGGCACCTAGATTGCTTCCAAGTCTTAGCTATTGTGAATAGTGCTGCAATGAACATGGAGGGGGCAAGTATCTTTATGTCTCTGTGTTTTCAAGTTCTTTGGATAAATACCTAGCAGTAGAATAGCTATTCTTAATTTTCTGAGGAAACTTCATACTACTTTCCATAGTGGCTGCACCAGTTTGCATTCCCACCAGCAGTGTAGGAGGGTTCCCTTCTCTCCACATCCTCTCCAACACTTGTTGTTTCCTGTCTTGTTAATTATAGGCATTCTGACCAGAGTGAGGTGATATCTCATTGTAGTTTTGATTTGCATTGCCCTGATAGCTAATGATGTTGAACATCTTTTCATATGCCTGTTGGCCATCCATCTATCTTTGGAGAAATCTCTTTTCAGATCTTTTGCCCATCTTTTAATTGGGTCATTGTTTTTTTGTTGTTGAGACATATGAGTTCTTTGTATATTTTGGATATTAACCCCTTATCTGATATATGGTTTGCAAGTATCTTCTCCCAATTGTTAAGTTGTCTTTTCATTTTGTTGATGGTTTCCTTTGCTGTGCAGAAGCTTTTTAGTTTAGCGTGGTCCCATTTGTTCATTTTTTTCTTTTGTCTCCCTTGCCTGGTCAGACATGGGACTTGAAAATATGCTGCTAGGACCAATGTCAAAGAGCGTACTTCTTATGTTTTCTTCTAGAAGTTTCATGGCTTCAGGAGTTACATTCAAGTCTTTAATGCATTTTGATTTGATTTTTGTGCATAATGTAAGATTATGGTCTACTTTCATTCTTTTGCATGTGGCTGTCCAGTTTTCCCAACATCATTTATTGAAGAGACTCTCCTTTCTCCATTCTGTGCTCCGGGCTCCCTTGTCGAATATTCGCTGTCTATAAATGTGTGGGTTTATTTCTGCACTCTGGATTCTGTTCCATTGATTTGTGTGTCTGTGTTTGTGCCAGTACCGTGCTGTTTTGGTTACTATAGCTTTGTAGTATAGCTTTAAATCAGGGAGTGTGATACCTCCAGCTTTATTCTTTTTTTTCTCAGGAATGCTTTGGTTATTCGGGGTCTTTTATTGTTGCATACAAATTTTAGGACTCTTTGTTCTATTTCTCTGAAAAATGTTGTTGGAACTTTGATAGAGATTGCATTGAATCTATAGATTGCTTTGGGAAGTATAGACATTTTAACTGTGTTAATTCATCCAATCCAAGACTACGGAATATCTTTCCATTTGTTTGTGTCTTCTTCAATTTCTTTCAACGTTTTATGGTTTTTGGTTTACAGATCTTTCACCTCTTTGGTTAAGTTTATTCCTAGGTATTTTATTCTTTTTGTTGCAACTGTAAATGGGACTGTATTCTTAATTTCTCTTTCTACTACTTCATTGTCAGTGTGTAGAAATGCAACTGATTTTTGTATGTTGATTTTGTATCCTGAGACTTGACTGTATTCATTTATTATTTCTAAAAGTTTTTTAGTGGATTCTTTAGGGTTTTCTAGATATAAAGTCATGTCATTTGCAAAGAGTGACAGTTTCACTTCTTCTTTTCCAATATGGATTCCTTTTATTTCTTTTTCTTGCCTGATTGCTCTGGCTAGGACTTGCAATACAATGTTAAATAAGAATGGTGACAGTGGGCATCCTTTTCTGGTTCCTGTTCTTAGAAGGATAGCTTTCAGTGTTTATCCATTAAGAATGATATTTGCTGTAGGTTTGTCATATATGGCCTTTATTATGTTGAGCTATTTTCCTTCTATTCCCATTTTATTTTAGAGTTTTTGTCATAAATGGATGCTGTATCTTGTCAAATGCTTTCTCTGCATCGATTGAGATGATCATGTGAGTTTTCTTCATTTTGTTAATGTGGTGTATCACATTGATAGATTTGCAGATGTTGAACCATCCCTGCATCCCTGGAATGAAACCCACTTGATCATGATGTATGATCTTTCTAATGTATTGTTGTATTAGATTTGCTAGTATTTTGTTGATTTTTGCATCGATGTTCATCAGTGATATTGGCCTGTAATTTTCTTTTTTTGTGTTGTCCTTGTCTGGTTTTGGTATCAGGATAATGTTGGCTTCGTAGAATGAGTTAGGAAGCCTCCTCTCCTATTGAATTTTTTGGAAGTGTTTCAGAAGGATAGGCATAAAGTCTTCTTTGAATGTTAGGTAGAATTCAGCAGGGAAGCCATGTGGTCCTGAGCTTTTATTTTTGGGGAGATTTTTGATTGCTGTTTTGATCTCCTCACTGGTGATTGGTCTTTCAAATTTTCTACTTCTTCTTGGTCCAGTTTTGGAAGGTTGTATGTTTCTAAGAATTTATCTATTTCTTCTAGATTATCCAATTTGTTGGCCTATATCTTTTCATAGTATTCTCTTATTATCTTATCTTTCGTATTTCTGAGGTGTCTGTTATTATTTCTCCTCTTTCATTTCTGATTTTATTTATTTGAGCCTTCTCTCTTTTTTTTTTTGGTGAGTCTAGCTAAGGGTTTATCGATTTTGTTTATCTTTTCAAAGAACCAGCTCTTGGTTTCATTAATTTTTTCTATTGTTTTTTAGTCTCTATTTCATTTATTTCTGCTCTGATTTTTATTATTTCCTTCCTTCTGCTGATTTTGGACTTCATTTGTTCCTCTTTTTCCAGTACCTTTAGATGCATTGTTAGATTATTTATCTGGGATTTTTCTTCTTTGTTGAGTTAGGCCTGAATTGCTATAAACTTCCTTCTTAGAACCACTTTTGCTGTATCCCATAGATTTTGGCATGTCGTATTTTCCTTTTCATTTGTCTCCAGGAATTTTTTTATTTCTCCTTTGATTTCTTCATTGACCCAATCATTGTTCAGTAGCATTTTGTTTAATCTCTGCATTTTTCTGGCTTTTCTGGTTTTCTTCATATAGTTGATTTCTAGTTTCATACCTTTGTGGTCAGAAAAGATGCATGGAATTATTCGATCTTCTTAAATTTATTGAAACTTGTTTTGTGGCCTAATATGTGATCAATTCTGGAGAATGTTCCATGTGCGTTTGAAAAGAATGTGTATTCTGTGGTTTTTGGATGGAATGTTCTATATATATCCACTAAGTCCATCTGGTCAAATGTGTCGTTTAAGGCCAGTGTTTCCTTTTTGATCTTCTGTTTGGATGATCTATCATTGGTGTAAGTGGAGTGTTAAATTCTCCTGCTGTTATTCTGTTACTGTCTATTTCTCCTTTTATGTCTGTTAATAATTGCTTTATATATTTAGGTGCTCCTATGTTGGGTGAATAGATATTTACAAGTGTTACACCTTCTTGTTGGATTCTTCCTTTTATCACTATGTAGTGCCCTTCTTTGTCTCTTGTTGCAGTTTTTGTTTTAAAGTCTATTTTGTCTGATATAACTATTGCTACCCCTGATTTCTTTTCTTTGCCATTTGCATGGAATATCTCTTTCCATCCTTTCACTTTCAGTTTGTGAGTGTCTTTAGGTCTGAAATGTGTCTCTTGTATGCAGCATATATATGGGTCTTGTTTTTTTATCTGATTGGCCATCCTGTGCATTTTGATTGGACCATTTAGTCCATTTACATTTAAAGTATCTATTGATAAATACGTATTTATTGACATTTTGTTACTTTTTTTCTGGGTGTTTTAGTAGTTCTTTTCTGTTCCTTTCTTTTTCTCTTGCTCTCTTCCCTTGTGGTTTGATAACTTTCTTTAGTAATATGTTTGATTTCTTTTGTCTTACTTATTTGCTTACTTATTATAGGTCTCTGATTTGTGATTACCATGTGGATCCTATATAATATTCTTTGTATATAACAGTCTATATTGACTTGTTAGACTCTTTAGCTTGACCTCTTTCTAAAAGCTCTACTTTTTCACTCCCCTACTCCCACACTTTATGTTTTTGAAATCATATCTAACCTCTTGTTTTGTGTGTGTCCATCCATTACCCTCTTATCATTGAAATAGGTAATTTTAGTACTTTTTTCTTTTAACCTTCATCTTATCTTCACAAGTAGTTGACCTGCTACCTTTACTATGTTTTTACCTTTACCAGTGATTTTATTGACGGTTTATTTGGGGGGGTTTTTTGATGACTTTTTTCTCCCTAGTTGTGGTGTTCACTTTCCCAATTAAATAAGTCCCTTTAGCATTTCTTGCAGAACTGGTTTCTTGGTGATAAGCTCCTCTAATTTTTGCTTGTGTGGAAAGCTCTTTATCTCTCCTTCCATTCTGAATGACAACCTTGATGATATAGTATTCTTGGCTGTAGGTTTTTCCTTTCAGCACTTTAAATATGTCGTGGCATTCTCTTCTTGCCTGTAGGGTTTCAGCTAAGAAGTCTGCTGATGGCCTTATGGGCTTTCCTTTGTATGTCACTTGTTGCCTTTCTCTTGCCGCTTTTAGGATTCTCTCTTTATCTTTACTTTTGGACATTCTAATGATAATGTGTCTTGGTGCAGGCCTCTTTGGGCTTATCTTGTTTGGAGCTCTCTGTGCTTCCTGTACTTGGATGTCTGTTTCCTTCCTCAGGTTAGGAAATTTTTGAGCTATTATTTCTTCAAATAAATTTTCTGCCCCTTTGTCTCTCTCTTCTCCTTCTGGGACACCTATAATATGAAGGTTAGTGTGCTTGATATTGTCCCAGAGTTCCCTTAGACTGTTCTTATTCTGTCTAATTCTTTTTTCTTTTATCTGTTCAGCTTGAGTGATTTCCTTTAGTCTTTCTTCTAGCTCACTGATCTGTTCTTCTGTATCATCTACTCTGCTATTGAGTCCCTCTAATGAAGTTTTTGTTTACAGTATCATATTCTTCATTTCTGATTTTTAAAAAATATTTTCCAGTTCTTTGTTGATGAGCTCACTATCTTCATCCAGTCTTCTTCCAATAGCTGTGAGCATCATTATGAGTTTTTGTTTGAACTCTTTGTTGGGTAGGTTTCTTACTTCTGTTTCATTTACTCCTTTTCTGGGGTTTTGTCCTGTTCCCTTGTTTGGAATGTATTCCTTTGTTTCCTCATTATGCCTCTTTCTCTGTGCTTATATCTATGTATTACATGAGTTAACTATGTCTTCTGATCTTGGAGAAGTGGCCTTATGTAAGAGATGCCTTTTGAGGCCCAGTAGTGTGCTTCCCTCTGGTCACCAGTCCAAATGATGCAGGAGTGACCCCTTTGTGGGCTACTTGTGTCTTTCTTCTGTGGCAGGGTTGCTCTTAATGCAGGTACCCAGGGAGTCTAGTCTTTCCTTCCCTGGCCAGCTGTTTGTAAATCTGGTTTGGGAAGCCTCAGCACCACTGGCTACATGGCCTAACAGCATACTCCTGTTGCAGTCTTCCTGTTAATTGGGTAAATACCCAGTGTAGCTGGTTGGTAGGCTCAGGGGCTTACAGTTGCCATAGGCCTCAAGCCTACAAGGCTGTTGTCAGTTCTCTTAGGAGTGCAGCTGAGGGAGGCTGACCCTAGGCATGGGAGCACTCAATTGTTTCAGACTTTGGGAGGTGGGGCTGATCCTTTTTATGGCTATTTGTGAAGCACAGCTCTTCTGCTGCTGATAAGCCTCACTCCCCACAGGACCACACACACTGTCAACACAGTCCTGATCCATGCACACTTCCCAACCCCCTGGAGTGTACCCTGATGCCCCACTGCAGAGGCCCCACACTCTCCACCAGTGCCCCCCACAGTTCACCTGGTCCTCACACAGGCCCTGCCCCACAGAGGTGGAAACACTCTCCTGCCTGTAGAGGATCAAGGCACCTAGTCACTGCTGGCCGACAAGTAGCCTGAGGGCTTGCTGTTGTGTGGGGCCAGTCCCTAGAGCAGGCTGCTTGCCCTGGCTGAACTAGATTAAATCTGTGCTCTCATGGGTTTGGCAGACCCCTGGGCTAACTGGCTAGGGGAAGAATTTCAGTGGCATCTGTGGGGATCTGTGTCAGCATGCCTGGACTATCACATCAATGGCCACCACCAATGTCTCCATCTCTGGAGAGATCCCTCCTCTCACTGAGGTGCACCCAGAGCCTACCAGTTGAGTCTTTTACCAAAGGACTGTCAGCCTTCTCTTGGGTGATTTCAGGTTGCTGAGATGGGTAAGTTCATGCATGGGCCCTTTAAGACTTGGGTCTTTTTGGCTTTTGTCCGATCGCTTTTCTGGGGTTATTCCCCACTGCAGTTAATAGCCAGTGAAGCCAGATAGTAAGACCCTTGTCTCAGTTGTGCTGAGTCTGAAGGATGCTTATAGCAGTATCAGGGCCCTGCTCAGGATCTCACTGCTCCAGGGAGGGCTGTGTACCTTAGAGTGGCTCCTACCTGGTCAGCTGAGAAACTCCACTGTTCCTGGAGGTGGCTTTTTTTCTCTCCAGAAGGAATTTCTGACTCTTCTGCCTTAGTCAGCACTGTCCCTTGTTGTGGGGGTTCTTTTTATCCAGTTTTCAGTTTTCTACCCAGGGTAATTTTTCCAAAAATAGTTGTAACCTGGTTGTGTTCGTGGAAGGAGATGCGCTCAGAGTCTGCCTATGTTGCCATCTTGACAAGATCTGCCAAGTCTTTGTTAATGTGAGTGCTATACAGTGCTTTTATTGTACTAGAAATTTAAACTGATAAATTTTTAAAATACATATTCAATTATTCATTTAAAATAATGAAATGAACCCATTATTTGGAAACATAAATTATGTATTTTAAAAAAATAATTGTATTTCAAAAATAAAAAATAGTGATAAGAATAGTATTGTTTTAAATATTTTCAGATTTTGTTATTGACTGACTTAATAGAAAATAGCTTCATTTCCATGTCTGCTTCTGCACTCAGTCTGTTGCAATGTGTTTTGACTGAAGTCTGTGAAGATAATCTGGCCTCAGACAGATATATAGTTGAAAGAGATGGGGTATTTTAATAGCCTTTCCAGATAATTGTGGACATTATTCTTTAATATTATACCAAAGCCTTACAAGTTGTAGTTTCTTGAGGATTGGTTGTGCCATGAATCTGAAAACACAACTTTTTGTAGCTTGTTGCATGAAAACCCACTACTGTGTCTTGCAAAGTGTCTTTTACTCATGGATATTTTTTTAACACCATGCATTAGACATTATGGAAATACTGGCTCACGTTTCCAGATTTTGTCCCATTTCATACAGTAGCATAAAAGCTATATTTGTTAATGTTTTGATCACTCTCATCAAAAGTCTTTAGTTTTTGGAAAGCTGTCAAGCTCATCGTAGCTGATATGTGTTTTCTAAAGTTCTGTTTTTCTCTAGAGAGCTCAAATTCACCATTGGTAACAGATACTGTTAGTTGTTTTCCTTAAAGTGACAGCTTACTTTACTCATTTTCAAGAAAATATCTGCTAAATATTTGATATTTAATTCCTCTGTCAGTTGTTCTTTCAAGAAAAGTGGTGTTTCATGAAAAATTGAGCTACTGCAGCTCGCAACACAATCACACAAAAGTCCTATTCTTGAGATAACCATCGCACTTGGGCACGCCACAGAAGTGCTTTATATGCAATTCACATTTTGTCACAGAATTATTTTATGTACTCAAAGGTCAAGATTAATAAAACCTAACTTTACTAAATAAAACTTATTGCTTCATCAATGACATTCTTAAATGAAGCTGGATTTCTTTTGCTTTACTTCAAGTGTGTGGCATTGAAAAATATAATGACTGTTACTGCTGTTCCATGCCACTGCCGTGATTGGTGCTAAAACTCCTGAGGTTTTACCACCATTGTTTTTGCACCAAGTGCAAATATCAACATAGTGAAAAGTCAACTTCTTTATTATGAAAATCGGGATTGTTTTTCAGTCATTTTATTGAGGTCATGATGGTTTATAACATTGTGTAATTTCAGGTGTACACTACTATTCATCAGTTCCTGTGTAGACTGCATTATGCTTACTACCAATACTCTAATTTTTATCTATCACAATACGTGTGTGCCCCTTTACCCCTTATACCCACCACCTAACCCCCTTCTCCTCCAGTAACCTCAAATCTGTTTTCTTTCTCCATGTGTTTGTTTATCTTCCACATATGAGTGAAATCATGCAGCATTTGTCTTTCTCTGTCTGGCTTGTTTCCGTTAACATAAGAGCCTCAAGGTCCATCCATGTTGTTGCAAATGGGATGATTTTTGTCTTTTTTGTGCCTGAGTAGTATTCCATTGTGTGTATACATCTCACATTTTCTTTATCCATTCATCAGTCAGTGGGCACTTGGGTTGCTTCCATGTCTTGGCTATTGTGAATCATGCTGCAATGAACGTAGGTGTGCATAAGTCTCTTTGAATTGTTGATTTCAAGTTTTTTGGATAAATATCTGGTAGTGAGATAGGTGGATTGTATGGTATTTCTATTTTTAATTTTTTGAGAAATCTCCATACCGTTTTCCATAGTGGCTGCACAAGTTTGCATTCCCACCAGCAGTGTATGAGGGTTCCCATCTCTCCACATCCTCTCCAACATTTGCTATTTTTTGCCTTGGTAATTATAGCCATTCTAACAGGTGTAAGTTGATATCTCACTGTAGTTTTTCATTTGCATTTCCCTAATAATTAGTGATGTTTAACATCTTTTCATGTGCCAGTTGATCAGCTGTGTATCTTCTTTGGAAAATGTCTGTTCATATCCTCTGCCAGTTTTTTGATTGGGTAGTTTGTTTTCTTGTTGTTGAGTTGTATGAATTCTTTGTATATTTTAGAAATTAACCACTTGTCTGATATATGGTTGGCAAATATTTCCTCCCAGTTGGTGGATTGTCTTTTTGTTTTGTTGGTGGTTTTCTTTGCCTTGCATAAGCTCTTTAGTGAGATGTGGTCTCATTTGTTTATTTTTTTCTTTTGTTTCCCATGCCCGAGTAGACATGGTATTCAAAAAGATGCTGTTAAGACCAATGTCAGAGAGTGTACTGCTTATATTTTCCTCTAGGAGTTTTATGGTTTCAGGTCTTACATTCAAGTCTTAAATCCATTTTGAGTTAATTTTTGTGTATGGTGAAAGATAATGGTCTACTTTCATTCTTTTTCATGTGCTGTCCAGTTTTCCTAAAATCATTTATTGAAGAGCCTTTGCTTTCTCCATTTTATGTTCTTGGCTCCTTTGTCAAAGATTAGTTCTCCATAAATGTATGGGTTTATTTCTGGGCTTTCAGTTCTGTTCCTTTGATCTGTGGGTCTGTTTTTGTACCAGTAACATGCTGTTTTGCTTACTTTAGCTTGTAGTATATTTTGAAGTCAGAGATTGTGATGCCTCCAGCTTTGTTTTTTTTTTCTCAGGATTGCTTTAGCTCTCCCAGGTCTTTTGAAAGTAGTTTTGACCTCAGGATGCCATGGCAGGATCATGGGGACCCAACCAGGCTACAGTTTGAGAACCATTGCACCATACATAGGGCTGGCTCTGTGTATTCACAAACACCCCTCCTCACGATGGAGTAGGCCACTTTGCACAGTGTTGGGGACATAGTTAGCTGGGTATCACATACTCATATGTTTACATGGCTGTGTCGGTTAAACCCGTGCCAGGTGACCACAGAGGGGTTCAGGACTGCAGCACCGTGAGAGCGCATGCTCCATCTGGAGGGAAAACAGGCACCTCTCCATTCCGGCTGATGTTGCCGTCCAGAAACACAGTCCCACTGTGGTCACATCTGTTTTTCAAGAGACACCAGAAATTTGTCTTTTATGTTAAACTTTTTGATTTTTAAACTGTACCAGCTGATTAAGTATTTGAACTTAAAACACTAGCCAAGGACAAACAAACCCTTTGTCACTCTGGATTTGGTCTGCAGCCAATCTCTGTAGTACACAGGCAGTGCTACTTGTTGAACAAAAGAATTAAGTTAAGATGACCAAATTGAAGAGTAAGCAGTTCATAGCTCCGTATGTAGGTAGGCTGTGATAATATTTGCTGGGCTTAGGGCCTCTGAATCTTCAGCTGTCACAGACTGAGGAGAAAGGTGTGCACAGGCACCAGGGTAGTGCATATTCTCTTTGTCATTATCTCAGGTTCTAGCTGTCTCAGGTATAGTATCCAATCGTGCCAGTGCAACAGTGCAGAACTTTTCCTTGGGAACTAGGGCAGAAAAATCCAACACAAAGAGTGAGCGATACTGATGAGCAGCTGAGGGAATACTGTGATAATTATAGATATAGCCAAACATCCAGACTTTAAAGAATGCTGGGGAAACCATTGTAATAAAACTAGCAAAATTTAGTACCAACATCTACTCACTTGGATTCACTAGATGTATCTACCCGAAATGACTGTATCACAAATGATCTGTGACCTTTTAATATTTTTCCAATACGTATTATAGGCCAATTGGGTATTAGGCAATTGACCTGGTAGGATAGTCGTGAAAACTAGCCATTAAAAAAAGTATTTTGATACAAAAGACTGATCGTATTATAGATTTTTTTGTTAAATTCACATTCAGTAATAAACATTTTTTATGTTCAAATCACCATGTGAGGTGCTCAGGGGATAAAATTTGACTAAAGTATAGACTTTTTCTGCTCAGATTTGCTGTGTAGTGAGTGATAGAAATGCAGGCAGGTTGTAGAAAATGCCAGACTTCATTCACCCATAGCATGTACTGAGCACTTTCTCTTGGCCGTGTTCTGTTCTAGGCTTTAGGGAAAGTGCAATGGACAAAACAGAAAATGTCCCTGACCTCAAGGAGCTTACCTTCCAGTGTCCTCTGAAGTCAAAGACAAGTCGCGTGAAAGTGGAGGAGGTGGTGAAATTGACCCCACTGGAAGGATCAGAGATTTGAAGCAGAATGTGGCATTTGAGCCCAAACACATGATGTAGAGAACTTTTACAGGTAGAAATGAGGAGTTGCATGTTAGGTAGGTGCCTTCTGAATATCAGAGCCACACTCACAAAGTATGAAAATCTAGCGTGTCTTCAGAGAATTGCAAGGGGGAGATTGTGGGTGTAGAATTGACCACATTAGCCTCCCAAACCACATCACAATCTTATTTTTTACGTAAAAAGCTAGGGCTATAGATTGAATGTTACTGACTTTGCAATTTTAGAATTTCCAAATTCTAAATTATATGAACTTTGACAATAAAATTACACTTGTGGATGCATTCAGCACAATGTGAGAATGTACTAGCAATTCAATAACTATTGATTGATAGTGAAATTTAAAGAAACCAATATTACATTAGTCAGTTTTTGCTAAGGTTTTGGTTTGATAGTAAACAAAATATCAGTAATTTAGAACGACACAGACTTATATTTCTTGTTCATACTGCATTTTAGCTGCAGTGTCTGCAGCTTAGTTGTCCCTTTGCTCTATATGTCTTTATCCAGCTGGGATCCAGTCTACGGGAGCTGCCACTATTTGGGACATGTGTACTCATGGTATAGGGGAAACGTATCAATGGACAAAAGAGCCTTCTCATTGGATGTGGTGTATATGACTTTCATTATGTCCCGTTGGCTAATACAGGTCACGTGACCAAGCCCGTCATTTATGGGGCGAAGAAATCTTTTCCTCGCACTAGGAGGCACTGTAAGTCATATGGCAATGGTCAGGGATGTAGGCTAGTAACTATTTGGGAAAAGTAATACAATCTATTGCAATTATTCTCATATTTAGCCTCAGTGTAACTTGAGTTCTGGCGTATATAAAATGTAAGGTGGACAGAATTGCTTTATTGAAGTATAGTTTAAAAGTAAAATTCAAGAATTTTGCACAGTTCAATGATAAAACCAAGAGATACTTGTTGTTATGGTACAAGGCCCAATTCCAGAGGCAATTGTCTTGAAGATTTATACAATCTGGCTGGTTATACAGGCTGTAATTCATTCATGAATTCAGAGAAGTACAAAACCTGTGAAAGCTCTAGTTGGGTGATGTTCTTGTCACTTGGTAAAATTCTCCTAATAGAGATGTGAGTGTCTTTAATACATTTTTATAGACTCAACTGAGAAGAATTTCTTATACTTGTCTGAGAGCTCAAAATATGCACTTTTTCTGAGCAAGAAGCCCACAAGGCCATTCTCTATTCTAAGCCTGAATAAAAATTGCTTTGGAGCACTTAAGAATCCAATACTGAAATTTACATAGCAGTACTAAGCACTGTATTTGCTTTTCAGGTGCTCTCAGGTTTCTGTAGTCCAGGCACTGAGGATGAATTCTCAGTCTCATTTTCTTCTCCAAGGATGCAGGAGAGTCTCTATAGAGCTCGCATTGTTATCCATGACTCTTCTCTTTAATTAGATGAAGCATTTACTGATACATGGGCAGCATTTCAAAAGCTTGTGATTAATTGCTCGCGCCGCACCATCCCTTTTTTGATACTGAATTGTGAGATTTAATCATCAATATAAAACAATGAGTATCCATTGCTCTTAAATTAAGTGTTGCTCTTCCTGAGTTGCTATACTTGAAAATGCCATTTTCAGCATTTGACTAGAAGAAAGTTTGGGGGAAACCTAGTCAGCCAAGAAGTAGAGCTCTGTATTCACTTTTAAAGCTTTTCTACAAAAATGAAGAATGCTCACATCTGCTTTGTAGCACTAGAGCATCGTTTTGGAATGCTTAGCTCCCATAAACTCTGTATGAAATCGTTATGGTCCCTCTGGTAATGTTAGATTCTTTTGACAAGGTATAATACAAATAATTAAATGGAATGTTTAATGCACCCTTTCCCAACTTCCAACAAGTAGGGATTTGCAAGTTGATGTAATATTTTTATATCATACAGTATATTTTAATTAAAATCAGAATGCTGTGTAAGATTGAGCAAATTGTGTTCCATTTGAAGAATTAAAGAATTACTCAGGCTTGCCAGCATGATCTAAAATTCTAATTCTAAACTCTGCTACGAATGCCAGATGCACAGGATTCTTTTTGTCCATCAAATACCACCTGGAAGTATTTATCACAACAGAAGGAGGAAGCTCCTAATATCTTTTTGGAGGGAGACTTTTATTAAAATTGGCTTCTTTTGATATCGTCCACATTTACAATAAATGGAATCCATGAAAGGTCCTTAGCTCTAATCAGAAATGCAGAACTGATTACAGTGTTTTCATGACCATGTAAAAGATAAAACTCTTAAAAGATTTTGCTTGAGTGGTAAATCAACATTTTATGCACCAAAGAGGAACAGAAAAGCAAGGAGAAATTTGGCAGAGCAGGCTTGTTTGTCACCACCCGACTCAAAAGAAAATAGTTCAAAAATATTTTCTCCTTCTAGAAGAATACCAGTTGATTTGGGCCATGAAGTTCTTTACAAGTTCAGGAAGAGAAGCGTGCATTTGAGTTCTGCAGCTGAAATTCCTGCTTTTCGTGGTTTTATCTTCCATATTTCAGTAGCAGTTAGAAACTGGTATTAGTGTTTCTATGGATTAAAAAAAAAAAAAAAAAGATGATGAAGAAAATGACATCTTGGGCCTCGAAGGAAGTTTGATCGTTTATATCCTGTCCTAAGAGTGGAGCCCACCTAATTCATATCCTGAAATTGATAATCCAACCTGGTAGAAAGGGCGCTTTTCCAGCTTTCCTTAAAATCTATTCCTTTGCTTATAACATAGACTTGAAGTTAAGGAAATCAAGCAAATGGGACAAATTGCTTCCCAACTTATTTTCTCTATGGTGGCATCAAAATGGCAGAAGTCTGAATGGTTTCCACTTCCTGAAGTTGTCTTCTTCACCTTCCTTCCTTCCTCCCTCCCTTCCCCCTCTCTCTCTTTCTCTTCTTCTTTCTAGAGTACTTACTGAATATCTACTAAGTACTAAGCATTCTTCTAGGCATTTGGGAAATGTCAGCGAACAGAACAAAAAGCATTACCTTCCTAGACATTACATTCTAGTGGATGGAGACACAGTAAAGATTAAGTATAACAATTACACTGTACAGGTATTTAAACAGATCAGTTCATGATCAGATCATCCTGAGAAAGTAGGCAAGTGACTGTTTCATTGCAAGTGATTGTGACTCTCTTCCTCCTAGATGAGTATTTTACATCTAGCTTAAGTTCTCTCCAAGTGTACCTTACTTATTTCTTCTTGTCATAGAAATAGAGAACAATTCTTATTATGCCTTTCTGTCAAATTATTCAGCAAAGACCCTGTGTAGGGTGGCATAGCTGAGTCTTTACTCTTCACTGGAATGTGCTTTTGTGTAAAATGACAGAAAACAATGGAAGAGGTCATGGAATGTTAAAGCTTAGTGCCTAAGAGGATGAATTTTATGGACAGACTTCCTGGATTTGAATCTCAGTTCCTTCAAGCAGGATGATCTTGGGCAGAGTGACTAACCTCTTAACCTTCACTGTTTCTTCTCTAAAATGTTGATACTATTAACATCTGTCACCTGGAGCTGAAGCGATAAGTAAACAATGTGTGTAAAGCACTTACATATAACCCCACTTACAGTAACCCAACTTAGTACAATAACCCGTCAATAAATATGGGGGTTGTAGTTGTTGTTGATTGATGTTGGCTATAGTTTTTCTTTCTTTCTTTTTTTTAAGACTTAAGAACCTTGGATCCTTTCTCACAATAATTGGCCGTATCCATTTGTCATACAGTCAGATTTCCTCTTTTTTAAAATAAATCTTTTATTTTGGAATAATTTTAGATCCACAGAAAAGTTGAAAATAGAGTAGGGAAAGTTTCTATATACCCTTCACCCAATTTCCCTTAGTGTTAGCATCTTACATTACCCTAGTATATTTCATCAAAACTGAGAAACCAACATTGGCACAATATTATTGACTAAATTCTAGACTTTATTTGAATTTTACCAGTTTTTCCAGCCCTGTTTCTGTCCCAAGATCCCAACCAGGATATCTCATTGCACTTAGTTGTCATGTCTCCTTAGTCTTCTGTGGTCAGTGACGGTGTCTCATTGTTTGCTTATTTTACATGATTTTGACAGTTCTGAAAAGGACTGGTCAGGCATTTTGGAGAATTTCCCTCAATTTAGATTTAACTTTTTTCTCACAATTGGTCTGGAGTTTTGGGTTTTTGGAAGAATATCACAGAGGTGATGTCATCAGAGAGTGCATGATATGAACATGACTTATCACCAGTCATGTTAACCTTGATCACTGAGCCAAGGTAGTGTTGACCAGGTTGTCACAATTCTTTTTTAACTTGTAGGATCAACTCACTTTATCAGGCTTGTTTCTGGTCATTGCTCCAATTTCTTAGCAGCATTTTTCTTATCTGCTCAAGCAAAGTTTGTTAAATGCCAGGAGAATGCATGTTCCAGAAAAGGAGAGAAGGTGGGCCTCCAGAGCAGGGTAGGTGCAAATGATAAGCTATGTGGACAGAATTTTATCAGAAGAATTTAATAAATTTTAGGCAGGATTAAAATGCTTGCAAATCTAAATAGTATGTTAAAAGTAAAAGCACTAATCAAATATCTTTAACTACATTTATTTCCCCAGGGGATAAATTTATTAGCTGACCCTTTGCCTTAATACCTGCTGTGTTGGTCTAGACACCCAGTGATCAAAGCTGATTCTCCACCACATACTAGCTTTCGTTTCCCAGCTGTATGTGTTGTTTAAGAAGTGCCCTGGGCACTAGTGGACAATGATTTCAAAAGTGATTCAGACTGTATAAAACGGATGGGGAGGCCAGGTCAGCGTTCTTGCATCTATTGCTCCTTCACCATCCTTAACATTTCAAGCTCCTGGATACTTCAGTGAGAAATGCTGTGCTCCAACAAAAAGATGCTACATCGCTATCTTTAAAGATGAAAGAAAGGGGAGTCAGGAATAGATGAATGTGGTCAGCCTCTAGAGGAGAGAAAAGGCAAAGAAATGAGTTCTCTCTTAAAGCCTACAAAAAGAAATGCAGCCCTGCCGACCTCTGATTTGAGCCCAGTGAAACTCATTTTGAATTCTAACCTACAGAGCCCTAAGATAATAAATTTGTGTTGTTTTAATTTAGTCAGTTTTTGGTGATTTGTTACAGCAGCAATAGAAAATCAACTGAAGTAGGTAATGATTTAGCTCAATTATACACCTATTTCCTTTATGCCCAGAAGTCTAGTACAGTCATATTACTATTTTTAGTTTCCTCTTCTGAATTTAGAGACTTGGCTTCTGTATGTCTACTTGCCTTTATGTCTTGATGCCTTTCTATCATTCTGTACAATAGATTTCTCTTCTGCATTCTCCTAGACTTACACATGTTCTATTCAACCGTTACCTTTGGCTTGTCTTTTGAACTATTTTATTTTCTCCGTGCAGGGTATCAGTACATACAATTGGATTGATTTAATTCACCATGCTCCTCAATTAGATGAACAGTATCATTATTAGTCTGTCTTTTATTTTGTCCCTCTTTTTGACATCTTTACTCTTGTTGCCAGTTCCATTCTTCTCTCCCTGCGCTGCCTTATGCCCCCAATTCATGGTCTAATATCCTTCTAACATGTATGTGATATTCTGTTGCTTTAAAATATATATAAATTGTATCACAGTTTAGCTCTCATTCTGAATCATGCTTGCTTTACTCAAGATTATATATCTGAGATCTCTCTATATTAGTAAATGTAGGCATTATTTTTACTGCTATATGGTATTTTGCTTCATGAATTTAGCGAATTTCCTTTCCCCATTCCGCTTCGGTAGACATTTAATTTGTCCCCGCCTTCAAGCTATTAAGAACAAGGGTGAAATGCACAGGGTTGTATACATACATAGATTTTCAATTTTGTCAAACGCTGCCACAATGCTTCACAGAGTGTCTTACCAATTTATCTTCCAGAAAACAGCATGTAAGGATGTTTATTTCCCAAAGCCTCGGTAATATTAAAGTGTTATTTAAAAATATGTTGCAGGAAATGTGGTATTTCAATATATTCATTTTGCTGATTACTACTGAGGTTTTTCATATCTCTTTCTATGCTTGTTTGCCACTTGTGGGTTTTTTTTTTTTTTCTGTCAAGTGTGTATGCACATTCTCTGCCCATCCTCCTATATTGTGGGGGTTTTTTTGGTGGTGGTGGTGGTATTTAGGGCATTTTTATGTGCCTCATTCTTATTAGTAATACACTTTACAAAGATCTTCTCAAGGCTGCTATTTTAACTTGATTGTGTCTATGGCACAATCATTGTAAAATGACCAAATGTAAAATGTTGCCAATTTTAACATAGCCACATCTATGAGTCTTTCCTTTATACTTTATGGTTTTTTTCCTTCAGACTTATTTAAGACATCTGTTCTTACTCTAACGTCATAAATTTTTATCCTGTAGTTTCTTCTAATGTTGCGAAGTTTCACTTTGCACTCTAATATGTTTAACCCACTTGAAATATGTTTTACATATTGTATGAGGAGGAATTTAATTTTTCTCAGCATGGTGAGCTCATTTCTCTGCACTATTTGTCGTATAGCAAGCTGTCATAAACTAAGCCCTCTATTCGGTTCCATTGAACTATTGTTTTTTGTTCTGGTGCCAAATGTACACTGTTTTAGTTATTATGACATTGCAAGTTCCCTTTATTTGTTTGCTTTCAATATTTTTTAAGCTATTTTAAGACCTTTGCTGGTACAATCATTCTTCAACATGAAATATACTAGCAGTATGTCAAGTTTCCAAAAAATGCCATTGGATTTTGTTTGGAATTGCATTCAATTTTAGACGAACCATTCTCCAAATTAGCCCACACGTTATCTTTAGTGTGTAGTCTTTCCCACATAAACATGGAATATTTTGCATTTATTAAGGTATCTTTTATGTCTTTTAATAAAGTTTCAGAATATACTTTATAAATATTTTACATAATGCTAGTTGTTTCCTCAATACTTTAAAATTAATTTTACTAGTTATTTTTTTGTTGTTACATTTTCTCATTTATCTTGCTAGTGATGTTTAGGATGAATTCTTCTGTTAGTAAATCATGTCTTGGTTCTCTGGTAGGAAAAGACACCTAAACTTCAGTGGTATGATATTGTCTCTAACGAAATATATTCTTTACTTTTGAAAAGCCTTGCATGTTGGTTGGCCATCATGGACAACTGTGTTCAGATCGGGGGGCTTCGTCCTAAAGTCCTATATGCCTGTATACTAACTGGCTGCTTTCTTTTAAGGAAGTTGAGTCTCAAAATGTATCTTCGTCTCTTCTAACTCTAGGCTCAAATGTAAACTGGTAAATTGCTGACTCTGGAGAAGTGTTTACCGTTAAAAAATGATCAGGAGAAATTTTGTATTATTCAGTGGATTTTGAAAATTTGTTAAAATTTATCTGTAGGCTACTTCAGTGAGATGACTTTCGGGAAATTACATTTATTGCTGTCTTGATTTTTTTGAGATCTAGTCAAGTTTTCTACTTCTTAGGTCAATTTTAAATGTTCTTTTTTTAATCAAGAATATTACCCATTTAATCTAAATTTTCAAATTTGTTGATAGATGAAAAAGAAGAGTCCTTTTATTTCCGCAAACAAATGAAATTTTTAAACTATGTTTTATCATTGATTTCAAATTTTATTGCACTGTGATCTGATAATGTAGTCTTTATAATGTCTTCTTTAATATTGTTGAGAATTGTTTTGTGATCTCTACATGGTCATTTAAAAAATGTGTGTTTGATAAATGTGCATTTTCTGTTAATGAGGTATGAAATTCCACAATTCAGATCATATTATCCAAATGTTATTGTTGCTTTTGTTTGTCTGCAAGTCACAAAGGTTTCTGAAAGGAATGTGTTATTATCTCATAAAATTATAGGTTAGTTTCTCCCTGTATCATTTCAGTTTTTGCTTTATTTCAATGGTATAAAATTGCTCTTAAATACATGACACTTAAAATGAGATCTCTCATTACATAATATGACAAAGGAAGAAAGCTTAATATGCGGTCATAAAATGATTGGAGATGGCAGGAGAAAATGACAGTGTCATCACTGCTTTATTGTATGAGTGTATATCGTGCATTTTTGAGTTTATAAAAGATGTGATAGAATTAGCCTACCTTCTGGAAGAGTTAACATTCTGGGCTTAGAGGACAACACTAATCCTGAAAAACTTTCAAAATAAACAAAATATATTGCTATTTGGGGGAAAAAGTTAATTTGGGATATCAGGAAAGGAGAAACATGATTGACATTTGTATTTGATAGTCCAGGCTTTGAGAGAATTATAGGTTATATTAAATAAGACCTTGAAAAAGTAAAGATTTGGGAATCATGGAGAGAAGGGATGTGATGGTCTCAGTCAGAAGAGAGAGCATAAAGACAGCCACAAAACCACAAGAAAGTATGAATTTTTTTAATCTGTGCCCACGTGGTTCAGTGTTTAAGCAGAATCCCAATCCAAGAAGCATGGCCCAGGAATCAAGTAGTTCATTGAAATAAATTTAATTTCTTTATTTTTTTATACAAGTCTTGGCCAGTTAGTTTTTTTAAAGTACATTAAAAGAGAGGAGAGCGAAAGAAACCCTAAGCTTTCAGACGAGGGGTACGGAAAGCGTTATGGGGAGGTTGTGAACATTGTGTGGTCCTGAATCAGCAGAGATGCTATGAAGTGAGACAAGAGTCTTTTTTCAAAGTACTATTTTAAATGACAATAAATGAAAATTATCCCAATAGTATAAGACCATACTTTTCACCTTTAGCCTCCAAAGCAACATTTGAAAAAAAATCTCTTGCATCATTTATTTACTGAAGAAAATAAATAGTTAACAAACTATTGCAATAGAAAGTTTATCATTGAAGTGGTCCCAATAGACAAGCTCCACTAATGCTGATCATTATTTTTGTTTGACTACTTGATCTGAACCATGTTAATAGGACACTGTTGGGGCTTTCAGGACTAGTACAAAAAACAAAAGAAAAAATCCTCTCCAAATATCTATAATCCAAATAAGGCAATGTGCGTTTGCAGAATTAACTTCCCAAAGAAAAATTGCCGAATAATACAGAAAAGCTGCTTCAGCTATATCATCATGCTGAAGTCAATCTGTTTGCTAGATCCTGGGAGAACAGGACCTTTCCCCATTGAAGAAAGTGAAAGTGTACAAGCCATGGTTTGTAAAAGCCAGATGGTGCGGAGTTCTTTTTAAGAGGCTGGAAATATAACCGGCTTCTGAAGGTTGAAAGTGTGTAAATGCCACACATGTTTCTTCCAAAGCTAAATGCTCTCCCTTTTTCCAATTTGATTCTCTCAACTTGAAGCTTTTTGTCTTCTGCCAGGAGCCAGGAGTCTTGGAGGGAGAAAAAAGCTAAGAAGTTGCAACAGTCACTGCAAACAGTCAGCTGGACGGTGGCATCTGTGGCTGATGTGGCTTTAAATTCTTGGCTGGATAAATGTGTGACTGGGCAGTGCCACCACTGAGATATTGCTTCCAAGATTGCTTACTTCATTATAATTCACTTCTGTAAGGTTTTTTAAATTGAGATTTCCCTTATAGAAATCTCTTATGTTTTACTGCTTCGATGATGAGCGGAGATTAGCTTTGCATTTGCAAAATTAAATTACTTTCCCAAAGTATTTCTTAATTTTCATGCAGATGCCACCGAAAATTCCAAGAGAATGAAAAGTTGTTAGCTGTACTTTAAATACTAGAAAATCTCTGTATGGAAAGGAGAAAGGCAAGAGGGGGAAATTACTTTTATTTTAAAATTGAACGTAGGGGTATTCATTCTGCCGAATACACATCTGGAGAATCAGTACCTAAGGGGAAAACACTTTCATAGTTCAAATTTTGAATGTTTTTAGTGTCAAACTTTTGGATTAATATCATCTACGAAGGAAAAATAAAAGGAATTAAAAATGAGTTGTGAACAGCTTCATTACCATGAGGACAGGATGTTGGGCCCATCTCAAGCTTGTTTCTGAGAATGAGACTTCTCAAGGGTTTTATAGATGAGTTGAAATCTACCTTGATAGTACCTCTTTGATGTCCTTCCAATTCCAGACCCTCTTTCTATCTCCAAAATAGCACATTCCAGGAATTCCATAATGTTTTACCCTAATATCATACTTTTTGAGGAGAGGACAAATGTTTCCTCTTCCCTCTTAGGTTTAGTGACTGGAGCTTGCAAATTAAATTGACAAAGGATGAACAGATAAAAGTTTTATTTGTATGCACACAGAAGCCAACAAAAGAAATAGGTGACTGGTTAAATGGTTCAAATTAAAGGCTTATATACAAAACTTAGCAGGGGAAAGGAAGGGAGAATGACTTATGGGAAGAACAAATAGGTTTCTTCAGGAAAGATAAATGGATTTTTAGGAGAACAAATGGGAGATAATAAGTTTGTGATAATGTTTGTCAATATGGATCTGAGTGGTCTTTCCATTTTCTTCAGGGTCATAAAACTTCCCTGGAGAGGGGACTTATGGTTCATTTACTCTTGGTTTCTCTTCTTGTGGTAGAAGCTGCCCTGAAGAGGGAATTTAAGGTAATCTTCATTTCTCAAAACTTTCTGTCTTTAGTCAGCTAAGGGAAGCTCTTTCTCCATATGTTGAATTTCAAATGTCTTCAGCTTAAAATAATCTTTATGCCATCTCTGGGGGTCCAAGTGAGTCCCCACACTTTGAGGAATTCAGCTTTCCAACGTTGACACTTCGAATGTGCTAAAGTTACTCTAGGATCCGTTAGATTATAAAATATAAAAAGAAAGAAAAATGGAGAAGTTATTCTTAATCCCCTCAAGCCTGAAAAGCTCCCCTATGCTATCTCTCTAAATGAATTGGCTACCTTAAATGGCAAAAAGAAACTTTAAATTTTTCTCAGTAAATTATCCACATAAATGGTTATCTAATTAGGTACCAAGTTCTGAATAACCCATATGGTATTAAATATTTGGTCAATCAGCTAACGCTTACCAAAGATAGATAACTGACACATTATAACTTCCAAGTTTGGTTAAGCCTCTTGTCATTTGACATTTTCTGGAAAATATCTAGATCAATAACAAACATAGGCAACATGAAGCCTTGCTTAGATGATTTATTTTATAGTGAGCACATAATTATTGTGTACATTTAGATTTTTAGCCTTGTTTTTGCCTCTTTGTTGGGAAAATGAATAGATTCACTGTTCATGCTATAATAAGTAAATCTCAGAGTTTTGAAGGGTGAATTCTGTCCGTTATTCAGGTTTGACTTTAGTAAAGACCGTATGTCTAAATCATAAATGAAAATCGGTGCCAGAACGAATCAATGTATAAAATTATCTTTACATATATTGGAGAAACAAATCTAATAGGTCAAGTAAAATCGAATTCTACTGGCATCTTGTACATTTATACGGAAAAATTAATGGCTTTAGGTTTTGTGGTTTTGGGGTTTTTTTGATACTTATTTATGAAGGAAGAGTTGGCCATAATGTCAAAATAAGTCAACTTTGTTTTCTTTTCCTTCATGGGTAAAGCTTCATGTGATTCTGCATTGAAAGTATCAACAGCCATAGGATCTTTTAGTAAGTTACCAAATGTCTTGCACTGTTGCATCCTTTGTGTTCTCAAGTGCTTTTCTGGATGGAAAATTAAAGACTCTCTTATCCTTCTTGATATTTAGCTAGTAGGGGGTGGTGCGTATAATTATGCTGAACCTTTTTTACCTAAGAATGTCATGTTTCAAGCACCTAGTCTTCTGGAGTCAAACAGGCAAAAGATCCAATTGATGTTTCAGCTTTTCAAGCTTTATCCAGATACCCCAATGTGTATATACCCCAACATGTATCTAATGTGTTTGCTGGTCTGTGGCCACTGAAACCAAACCACCTGCTTTCTACCCCAGATTGTGAGCTCTGTGAGGGTGAGGAGTCCTCATGGAACCAGATTGCCAATACCCTGCATGGGTTCATATTATCCTGCCTGAGCACATATTATCCTTTCTCTCATTTAATTAGTTATATGAAGAATTATTAGGCAAAAAAACAAAACAAAACAAAAATGTCACCTGTGACCATGATAGATAATGACAAGGGGAAGTCATTGCATGGACAGTATGAATTCAGCAAATTCTCTTCTAGGACAAGAAAGCATAGAAAGAACAGAAGATAAAGAGGTCAATATTTGTAAAGATGATATTTCTAAATTTTAAACAAAAATTTATGTTCCTTTGAGGTTTTGAATTATTACATATGTCTACATATTTTTTCTCCTTTTACTAGGATATATTTTTACTTAAAATGGATAAGGCAAGAATAATTGAAGAATGCAGTGTGTTAACCATATTTTTCTGATGCTTTGACATCTGGGGCCTTGCTGACCCTGGAGAGACTGCCCCTCCCAGGGTCAGCCAGTTTCTAGAGACAGTTAAATGCTCATCTGTGAGTGCACCTTTTGTATGCAAACCACCAATCCAGAGTCAGCAACCTCTTCTATCAGGTTCTCACACTCTGGGCCGCTGTCCACCTGCCCTAATCACCCCACAGCCAGGCACCAGAGAACTGGGGACAGCCGCTGTGCCTCGGAGCCCGCTGAAATTAGTCGAACTTGCCAATTCTATGCCTGCCTACCCTGCACCACCCCTTCCTTCCCTTTCACAGTAACAGCTCTTGCCCACATTTCCCCCTCACTCCCCCTGCCTCCTGACCAACCCTGGTGCTTCCTCATGTGCCCCCACACCCCCATAGCATGGCATGCCCCCTTCCCTTAGGAACTGTGTGTAACAAACTATCTTTTCAATGACAGTCATTTCCTGATCTGCTGGCCTTACTATATGCATATATGTATATATATATTTACAAATAATAATATTTAGAAAAATTTTAAGAGATAGATAGATGTTGCTGTTAATTTTGTGGAGAGGAAGCTGAGCATCCAAGACTTTAAGTTGCTCAGTGTCACTGAGCAAATGAAGTAGTCAAACTAGGATTGATATCATGGTTAGCTTATTTTAAAACAGGCATCTAGAGCATCTTTTATTAGCTTTTTTTCATCTTTGAGTTTTTTACTTCCTATCCAGCCAAGAAGATGTCCGCCGCTACTGTTAGCTAGTACCTTCTCAGATCTCCACCCAGAGTTATACAGTCTGTAATACTGTTTTCTTGATTTATGATCCTTCTGAGATGGATGAGATAGTACATGATAGGTTATATATTTCTGGGGGCAGAGGGCTCTAGCTTCATAAAGACTAGACAGACATTACAGATTCTCATTTAAACTAGGGAGTCTCTCTTCTAACTACTTCCTGAAACATGTTGGGGTTCTGAAATGGCAAATCACACCTTCTTTTTTCCCATCTGAGTTTGGAAACAGTTGAAAGATGGAAGCAAGAGTCAGACAGATGGAGACCAAACTAGATGCCTTACTACTGATAAAAACTTCGTAGGGCAAATTGCTCCAGCTCTGATGCTAGTGGTCTTCCTTGCACTTCCTTCAGAATTTGGCAAAGTAATCCATCCTTGCACAGCCAGCAGGACAACTTTAGACCTTGCAGGACATGGCCCTGAACAGACGAGAGCCTTCTCTTGCCTCTGACTGGAGACGATGAGTCAAGCACACCCAGCTCTCCCTCACAAGCTGACCAGATTTGAAAGGAGGGCATGAGCAACAGGGAGGAGTCCACCATTGTTGTTTGTTTCAGCAAAAGTGTTTTCAGGGCAGCATCATGGAGCCAATTGTCTTCTGACTTTTCCAGTAAATACTCATATGACTTTGACAAACTGTTTAACTTATTTATTTCTCAGATTCCCCATGCATTGAGAGCTCATTTATAATGAGCACTCATAGGACTTTTGATTATTAAATGATAGAATATTTGCTCAGTAAACACTAAATAAATATCAGCTATCGTTATAATTAAGTTTTGTCAAGCTATTTTCAGAATTAAGTTCCATTCTGTGACACAGTAATTATAAACTAAGAAAAAGAGCAATGCTTTTCTTGTGAAACTGATTTTTCAATATTTGTTTATGTTCTTAGAGGGAAAGCATACTTACTAAAACTGTCAACAATGGACAATAATATTCCCTGTCATGTGAGACACTCTCAAGAAGGGAACCACTTCATCCATGCTAATAAACTTAATTATACTTATCCATTTATACGGATAGACCAGGCAGTCTTTACTAAGAATTATATTTCCTACATCACATACTTTGGCAATCTACACTTACTAAAAGCTTCGTCTGCATAAATTGTTTTCCATTGGCTTTAATTTAATTGTACTCACACTAAGAGTTACCATTTTTGAGCCAATACTATGGGCCAGGCCCTGTGCTAAGGGATCTCATCTAGTCCTTCCAGGATCTCAGAGTAGGCAGTTGTTTCTATTTAACATGAGCTTCCTGGAAGCTAAGGGACCTGCCCAAGGTCATCTGGTTTAGAAATGGCAGTTAGAATATAAACCCAGTCCTGACATTGCTCCAAAGCTTAGAGCCAACCCACAATTAGACTCACAGTCAGGTGCCACTCTTTTTCTTTGAACGCTTCTTATAAGCTTCTGTCATGCAATATTTGTTCCTCATATAAGTTGTCTGTCTCATGACTTGTATTTAGATTTTCATTCTGTTTCTCTTCAACAGACATAAAACTAAGGTGAGCCTTTTCTGTAGGGACTGCATCTTAGCAATCTTTTGGAAATCAGAGTTTCTAAAAAGTGCCATATCATCAATTCTGGCTTTAGGAAGTTTGCCTTTCCCACTGAAAAATATCTCTTAAATCACAAGAAAGGAGATTTGTGGTTTCTATTTGGTGTAAGGCTCCCACAATGGCATGAATCAACTGTAAGGTGACATCTTTTGGGGAATTCTCTAAAGAAGCCAGGCAGATGGCAACCTTAATTGGTCAGACAAGCATCACTATTTATTGAGATAATTTAATCTATTCCTCTGTGAATCATCTTTTTAGAAATCTAAGGGGAAAGAGATGCCTGAATATTCTAATTTAAAGAACTCCAGAATATTCTACCTGAGAAACTGTGCTTCCTCTCAGGCTCCACTTGATTGAGCAAGCACTGCACAAGAAGCCTTCTCACTAAAAACGCTTGTTAGGGAATGTTGGCTGTGGTGTTACTGACAAGTTATCTAATGTTATTTGAAATTCCAGTTAATTCTAGTTTGGTTGTTATTTCCATGCTGAGTGAAATGAAATATTGTAATATATGCTCCTCTAAGGTTTAATAGCAAACTTGTAGGCAGCTTCATTTGTCTCCTATTCTCCCTTATAAACAAGAAAAATAAGATGTGCCATCACCATCATCCTGTCTGCTGCCTGCCATCATTGTAACTCAGGTGCCAGATTAATCGTATTCTCATGGAACATAGTGTATTCATCACCTGAACATCCATACCAATTATCCCCACCTACCCAGCAGTTGGCCTGGGTTATGGTGGATATTCATGCATATGTCTACATGTACACGCATGCATGTGCAATGTTGATGCATTTAGGCATACAAACAGTCATTTTCAGTGTTTAATGCTTGCTCTGATTTTTTAAAAAATTTCTTTAAAGATAAAGAAATCAGATAACACCAAAAGATACACATACTTACATATTTAAGGTGTTATTCTACCACTTTCTGAACTCACAAAAATTGTGGTTCTAGACATATAAAATGTCACAGCATAGTGACATTGGGTCTCTATGACTTCTTGGAGAAATTATAGCTGTCTAAATATACTTACCATAGTATAGAAGAAAAAACACAAGTACAGGGATTAAAGAAGCTTGGGTTTGAATCACATATCGTTGATTGCTATTGTCACTTTTTGATTAGTAATTCTCCACCACTTCCTATCTCTGTGACGTGTGGTAGTAATAAACTATTTGAAATATTAATAAGCAAAAATAATGACAATGGATAATATTTCTTCATCACTTACTATGTCAGATCCTTCTTTAGCACTTTGCATATCTTATTTCACTTAATGCCCCAAACCATCTTATAAACAGGGACTTCTTTTCTTCTTTTTTTTTTCTATTTATTTATTTTTTCCAGACTAGAAAGCTAAAGTTTAAAGAGGTGGCATGCCTAATATCACTTAAATAGGAAGTGGCAAGTTTCCGTGATGGAGCCTAGATATGTTCATATTCAACTGCTCACTTTATTGCTGTTTTTTTCTAAGTCTCAATTTACACAACCAAAAAATGAAGGTGTGATGTGTTACTATAAGGATTAACTTAAAAAAAAATAAAGAGCTACGGACAGTGAGACACAGAAAACTTATATACCACTAGGTCACATTTCATTTAGAAATGAGTACTGCTGCAAGTGACAGAAGACCTGAATCTGATCGATTAAGCAAACAGAGGTTTAATTTTCTCATATTAACAAAAAGTTCCAGAGTTAAGCAGCCACTGGAGTTGATTCACAACAGTTCAATCATGTAAAAGCTGCTGACATTTGTATGATTTGTTTAGTGTTGTCTTATGTTTGCAAAGTAGATGCTGCCACTGCTGATAATTTCTGCCTTCAGAGATGAAAGAATAGTGGGTAGGACACCAGCTTCATCTCTCCCCCTCATCAGGAAGATGGGTCCTTGGTCTTTACCCTGGGGGAAAGAACTGAGTTTATGGGCACTTCTCACTGCGAAAGAGTCTGGGAAAGTGCATGTTGATGCTTTGTATTTTTCCAGTGTCTTGGTGTGGCAGAAGGATGAAGGGGATTCATGGTGTCTTTTTATTTTTTTCAGTGAAGCATCAATTTCTCCCACAGTCCCACCTTCTCTACTTTTAAAATTCCTCCCAACCCTAGATTATGTTCAGTTGGGAAAATATGCTGAACTGCATGTATCGGTAAGACAAGATCCAGACAGGAAACAAAGCTCCTCTTCTAGCTAAACTGATGCTTGGCATCAAAGTCAGACAAACCAGCAGTGAAACTTTGCAGTTTGAACTTACATATTTCAAAGTGTGAACTTGATAAACCATGAGGTGGTAAAGAGCATGGTAATAATTCATAGGATATCTATTAGATATGTGGGACCTGAGAACATGATAGATGAGGGACATGGAGGGAGGTCATCATGTCCCTTTCAACTTTAGTAAAATACAGTTTAAGTAGTTTTAATTATATTCTGCAGGGATTTGCTGAGCATGCAATGTGAAGAGCCAGAAGAGTTCCCAACTTGGAGTGGGAAGGAATATTTATGTTTTGCTCTATAGATGGTACTACCTGGGGTCCAGTTGTGTGAATGGTGCTGCTTTTAAGTTGCATCAGAGAATTATCAGTACCATCCTCTTAGCTCTATACTTGAAACACAAATTAATAAAATGTACTTCTTCCTACAAAATGCTTATGAAAGTTGGAGAATAATTTTGCTGAACTACAAGACAGAGGATGAATATGATAAAGGAGCATAGTAATGGCTCAAAAGTGCTTATTCAGTCCCCAGTGTGATTAATTTTAAGGCTTTACAGGGGAAATGTTATTTTTAACTGAGAAGATGAGCATACTTGGTAGGTAGAAAATAATGAGAGAGGATGTGGAGGGAGAGGATACAGGATCTATTGAACAAAGTAAAGTGAACAAAGTGGCTGGAATTCAGGGTGTGTGAGGCATAAAAGAGAGAAAAGTTAATTTGGAGTCAGAATTTGGGAGATAATAAATGCCTTGCTAACTTTAAATCATTGTTTTTATTCTGACAATGATAGTTACCTGAGATTGTATTATTTGAGGTGAAGTTGGAAATTATTACCATTGCACTTTATAGAGATCTAAATTAGTCATCGAGAAAGACACATTGGAGAGCTGAAAGGTTAGAAGAAGAATGACAGGTTGAGCTTATCAAAATAGTACAGGCAAGGGAAATGGGACAGACTAGGATGGATGGAGTATAACTGGAGTTTAAGGTAGAAGATCTCTCCCCTATCTTTTTAATCAGAAAATGAAAAAAAAAAAACATGACTGTGGAGGAGGACCCAAATTTACTCAACCAGTATCCTTTGAATTCCTACTATGTGCAAGGGCATAATGTTATTACCCATAAAAATGGGATCTATGTCTTTCAACTTCTTCACATGACAGTTGGGGATAAAATGTATATAAGTGACTTCTCATAACGGTGAAGTAGCTTGTATTTGACTAAGCTTCCAGCAGATTGTGATTAGAAGTCTGAATTGATATAAAAAAGTAATATTTAATGCACTGGAGAATGCTAAAAGAAGTCAGAAACTGCAGGGTAAATGATCTTTGAAAAAAGAGAAATGTCCTGAATATGATTTGTTCTTCCCATGATGTTTTGCATGGCCCAAGTGTTACTCGTTTACAGTCAGAGAAATGGAGTTTATGCCTTCCTAAGTGGCTAGAACATGAGATGAGAAATCCCAGAAAGAAGGAAGCCATGAAAGGGAACCCCCCCAAATCCTTGTCCTACCCTTGCACTTTGCTTGTACAGGGAGATGTCAAAGTGCCATAAGAAAACAATGTCACGAAGCCTGAAAGAACTGAGCAGAGATTTTAGTGGCTCTTCATCTCAGGGAGACAGAGTTTGAGGTTTGAGTCCAGCCAAGTCAACTGCTAAAACAAAAACCAACACTTCAAGGAAGGATAGCAGATCCCAGTGTCTCTATAACATATCATACATAATACCTTGGATATAATTTAAAAAATAGACATGTAAAGAAATAGAAAAATGTGACCCCAAATCAGGAGGAAAAATAGTGCCTAAAGACTCAACCCCAGATAACTTAGATATTGTACTCAATAGATAAGAACTTTAAAATATGTATCATAAATATATTTCCAAGAATTTAAAGGGAATCATGGCCATAATGAGGAATTAGAGAAATTTAAGCAGAGAATTAGAAACTATAAAATAAAATCAAATAATTCTAGAACTTAAAAGCAAATAAGTGAGATGAAAAATTTACTGGATGGACTTAATAGCATACTGAAGATGGCAGAAGAGTGGGTCAGTGACTTTGTAGATCTAACAAAGAGATGATCTAGTCTGAAGAACAGAGAGAAGTAAGATTAAAGAAATGAACAGCACCTCAGCAACTTCTGGGTCAGATCAAGTGACATAACATATGTGCAATTTGAGCCCCAGAGCAGGAGGGAAGAATGAGACAAAAAGTATTTGAGGAAATAATGACTAAATTTCCAAAATTTGGTGGAAAACACCATGTATTAAATCCATCATGCTCAGCAAACATCAAACAGGATGAATGTAATGAAAAGCTCAACTGAGCACATGATAGTCAAACTGCTAAAAACCAACAGTGCAGAGAAAGAAGTAACAGAAACAAAAGAAAAATAGCGCATTACAGGAGGGTGTGGGGGATCAGAATTTGCCACCCCAAATATGTCTTTTTGGCTTGATTATTTTTAAGAACAAAAGACTCAGGAAGAAACTTTGACCTTCCCCTTAACTGCTTAAAAGACTTTAAGGTAGAAGTCCTATTTCAGAAAGGACCTACTACCATAGATTAGTATAGTATAAACTAGATGTGGCAGTCAGGAAGGAACCTAGCAAAGCCCATTTGGTCAAAGTCCTCTTCATGTCTGATTGTCTTTGCAAAGCATGGCAAACATTTGTTTACCAAACATTTACTTTTCCATCTCCATGTGAATTGCCTTCCTCCCCTTTGAAGTTTCAAACCACTACCCTCAACATCTTCCTTTGTTTTTAGCTGAAGATAGTATTTAAGGTGGTGGCTTCAGCCATTTTTGGCAAGTTACTCAGTTTTTCCTGGGTTTCTCCTAGTGTATACATGTTATTAAATTTGTTTGATTTTCTCCTGTTATTCTATCTCATGTCAATTTAATTCTTAGATCAGCCAGAATAACCTAGAGGGTAGAGGAATATTTCTTCCTCCCCTACAAGGGGAACAAAAATACAAATGGTAACTGATTTCTCATCAAAAGAAGCCAGAAGGCAATATGACATTTTTAAAGTGCTTAAAGAAAATAACAGTCAATCTAAAATTTGCATATACCAACAATCTCCTTCAAAAATCAAAGTGAAATAGACGTTTTAAGATCAATAAAAACTGTAAGAATTTGTTGCAGTTACATCAACAGTACAAGAAATGCTAAAGTTGTTCTGAGTAAAGGAAAGTGACAGAAGATGGAAGCTAATAACTCTAGAAAGGAATGAAAAGCACCAGAAATTACAAATATGTGGGAAAATATAAAATATTTTTAGTCTCTTAATTTTTTAAAAGATATGTAAATGTTTAAATAAAATAATACCACTTCATTGAGATCATCATTCCTTTGGAGTAATATATATATGACAATACCACAAATGACAGGCAGCAAATGGAACTCTACTGTTACAGCATCTTTGCATTTTATATGAAGAACAGATTGTGATAAGTTAAGGGAAAATATTATAACTCCTAGAGGAGTCTTTATCGAGCAAATTTACATGAGAGAATTAAACAATGCAGAAAATGAATGTAGGACTATTTTCTCAATTGCCCCAAAGATGGTCCATAGTTGCTGTCATTCTAATGCATAGGTAAGTTAATTCATTACATTCAATGGATATTTTGGGCTTTAATTTTCTCATGGAAACTCATTTGAGAAGGGTTATGCACAAAAGAAAGACCATAAACTATCCATATCACCGATAAAGAAAGAGCTATTGCTATACACTCTAGAGATATTAAAAAGATAATAAGTGAATACTGCAAACATTTTTATGTCAAGAAATCTGAAAACCTAGTTTAAATAGACACATTCATAAAAGCCAGAACTTATCCAACTGACACAAAATGAAATAGAAAATCTGAACACATGCACACACATTAAATAAATTGAGTTTGTTCCCAAAAAAGTCAAATATACACACCTGCACACATTCACACACTCCAGAGAGAGTTTCACTGGTTAAATTCTACCAAACACTGAAGCAAGAAATAATACCAATAGTCCAAATTCTCCTTCAGAAATTAGAGGAGAAGGGAAGACTTCCCAACTTGATTCATGAGGCCAGCAATACTCTACTATCAAAGGCATTATAAGAAAAGAAAATTACAGACTTCTATCTCTTATAAACATAGCTGCAAACATCCTTGATGAAATATTAGCAATTTGAATGCAGGAATATATCAAAAGGATGATGCATGATGAAAAGTAAAGTTTATCTCTGAAATGCGTTTGATTTAACTTTAAAAAATCAATCAATATATTTCACCATTTTAACTAGACTAAAGGAAATTTTCCCTCAAATGACCATACCTGTCCTGAGAGAGGAGAAAGATCTTTTCAGAACAATTAACAACGTGTTTATGATTTAGGTTGGGGATCCTGTTGTGAAAATGGCTGTCTCTAATTAATATTGCATTGTTAAGTTTTAACCAGTGCTGTCTTTGTTAATGCCAAGACCTAGGCATCAAGACAATGCTGGGCTTAAATTGAAGGCAACTGAAACCATAGCTTATGATATGAGGGAACAACTATTTTAAACAGAAGGTTTAAAAAAAAAACCCGCTGTGATTTTATGTGAGTTCTATTGAAAATATGCATGTATTGTTCCATATTATTGGGAGTGATGGGGGGTCTAAAATAAGTGTTATAGGTTCTATTGACTGTTTCACAAATTTGTTTCAAAAGATATTAATCTTTTCCACCTTTTAGAGCACTACCGCAGAGTGGGTTCTTATTTTAATTTCAAAGTTTTCATTTGGAAATGTGCCTGTGTGTGATTGGAATGGATTTTCTTGTTAGTGAAAGGAAAACTTAGGAAAATTAAAAATTTGAAGCCATAAAAATATAATCCAATTTGCCAATTATCATATACTCACAGAAGCTGTGTTTGCTTTTTGAAACACTCTGATGCATGTGCTCTGTAGTTTGAGAATTAGTAAGTTCAAGGTGAAATAGCTAATTGGTGGCAAGCTGAGGGGGTCTCACATGTCCTAAATTCTAGGTCATTGCTATTTTGTCCATGCCCTTCATCTACCAGAGATCTATTTTGGATTGCATTTAAGGCTAAGCTAAAACAGAACATAAGCAATAATGTGCCAAAATAAATATTGTGGTGTAAAGTTTTCTTTTAAATGGTGGCACAAGGTAGACTTCTTGTAAATATAAATTTCTATTAAACATATTTATTTGGACTGGAGCAGAGGGAAATAATTAAATGAAGTTCCTGTTCATGACCAACCTAAAAATGATATATGAATCCAAGATGCAAAGATTAATTAAATAAAAAGTATAGCTTGAGGGCATTAAAAAAAAAAGCTGTAATAGCGTCACAAGGTACAAAAGCCAACACTGTGCTTTTATTCTCTTCTTTGTTTCTTCCTACAACATATTACTGTATTTCTTGAAGTTAAATTGTATTTTAAAACTTGGATGTGTCCAGTACAAAAAAATGCTTTTTGAATATGTTCTATCACATTTTTCTCTTTGAAGAATATCCTGCAGAATTATTCATTTTTTAAAAACCTAAGTCTAATGATGGTATTTCTCTTCTAAAAATTTTTCAAATATCTCTCCATCTTCTTTTATCTAAAATTCAGATTACTTAGCCTTCTGCCATCAGCCTGTCATGAACCGCCCCCTCCATCTGCTCTCTGTTTTTCTCTCCCACTCTTACTCAGCTTATACCTGTACTTCAGTCTTGCTAAAGTATCTACTGTTTCTCAAACGTCCTGACTCTATGATTTTGCTTATGCAGTCATCTCTACCTGGAGTATCCTTACCTTCTTGCCTAGATAATTTGCTAATGCTTTAAAATGTTGCTCAAATGTTTCTTTCCCTGAACACTTCAGGCAGAATGAATCACTCCTGCCTCTGTGATTCTGCAGTGGTTTCTATATCCCACTCTAAGGACATATGTCTCATTGTAATATATTTATGTAATTGATTTTTCCATTTGATCAGAGTTTGGCAAACTAAATTGGCCCTCAGCTTTCTTTTTGTAAATAAAGTTTTATTGGCACACAGCCACATCCATTCATTTATGTATTGGCTTGGCTGATTTCATACCACAATGCCAACATTGAGTAGTTGCAACAGCTTGTATGGCTCACTAACCTTAAAATATTTACTATCTGGGCCTTGACAGAAAACATTTGTCAACCCCTCTATAGACTGTGATCTTCAAGAGAGCAAGGACAGAGATTTGCTCACATCTGAGTCCCTGACATTTTGCTTTGTGCTGCACCCAGCTCTTAATTATTTGTTGAACCGGCTACAGATAAATATATTATAGTGGTTAAGAGTATCATTTCTACATCCAGCCATCTGAGCTCTGATCTTTCCCCATTCCAGATGTGAGATCTAAAATGAGTTACACCATTCAACTGTGCCTCAGTTTTCTTTTCTGCAAAATAAAGATGATCATAATGCCTTTCTCACATAGCTAATGTGAGGATTAAATCTCGTGATAGACTGGTAGCCCTTAATTTAGTGACTGATATACATCCGATACTCAATATACATTATTGTTATTATTATTACACATCATTCATAACATGCTGTAGGGTTTTAACAATTAATTTCAGGACTCTGGGCCTCATTTTCCTCCCGTAATATGGAAGAATTAGCTTACTAAGTTCCTTTACACTTCTATCACTTTAGGATTAGATGAGTCCATGTGTGGTTCTCAGTGCTGTGCTGAGCTTCATCAGGGTTCACATGGAACAATGAGAGAGAAAAGTGACATCAGCTTGGGCAACAAGAGCAATTGACTCAACCACAGCATCCCCATTACCCTCAGAGCCCAAGAGTCACCACTTAGAAAATAGGCTTTCATACTTCATGAGATGAAGGCTTTACGGTCTGAGCTCAACTACAGCAGGGCCAGAGAGCCATCTGTGACCCAGAAGGTGTCTAGCCAGACAAAAATAGGTTATTTTATAGATTTTCCCAGAAATCTCCCAGAAACTTTTAGATGAGTCGTTCTGATAAGATTGTGAATCCAGAGTCAGCTTTGATTCATTTTTGCTCTCCATGAGAATTTTGTTGTAACAGTGTATTTTTCTCAACCAATATGTAAGTTACACAGAGAGGTTTTTATTTAAAAATATAAGTACAAAACTTAAACATCAAAACATCACATTTGTATTTTACTATGTTTCTGGAAAAGTTTTCTTTTCAGCTTTCAGTAGTCAAGGAAGATATACAACCTCAGATCCAGGACCTTTCGAAGAATGGACAAAATATGGCAAAGGTACAAAGAACAGCAACAATGAAAAACAAAACGTGCTCCAAAACCTCTGAGAAATTGTGTTGTCAATCAAGTATAGCGACCTGATATTTAACTCATACCAATAGTAGACTCCTTTCTCTTGGTAACAAAGAATATCTTGTATACTGAGCATGACAGGGAGCCCTGAAAACATTTCGAAAAGGTTATTTCACACCTAAAGACAATCAATGTCTATAGTGAGAACCGACAAGGATGACTAACTTAAATAGAGACCCTTAAAGACAAGAGGAGAGTTGACTAAAGAGGAACATAGGAAAATATTTTGGAGCAGATTTATTGGTGAGATTGACAATATCTGGATAAAATATCTTTTCCGATCACTTCTAGTGTTGACCATTTATGGCTCAGTTACCACAAAACAATCTGTTGGCTTTTGCTCCTTGATTGTGAGCATACCCCTTTGCACTTTCATAGCACAGTGAAGTTTATTTTTTTTAAATCAGGATTCCACTTCATATATAAAACACATTTGTTTTCCTTTGAGGTTTGCTTGTTAAATGAGAAAGAAACAATGAAAGCAGTCTTCTGGAGATCTCTCGTTTTTATTTTTTGTAACTGCATTATTTTTTGTGGCACTTGCCAGTGCCTGTTAGAGAACATCACAGGCATTTCCAAGATTTACAAGAAATTTCTGAGTGCTTTAATTAAAGAGAAATGAATGGGTTGGATAACTTGAGAAACGTGTAGAACTTTATAAATTAGAAACAGACAAACACTACTGCATCATTTTAGACTACACTGTTGGCAGATAATAATTACATGTTTTGTCTGTTCTTTTTTTTAAGGGCTGTGAATTTCACATGATAACACTTCTTTCACCTCAATGTGAGAAATTGAGTCTCTATAATCAGCTCAAGTTATTCCTGCTTTCCTTGGATCCCATTATTTAAAGCATACTCTTTTTCAGTAGTTAATTATTATATATTATCTTCCCTATAATTATTTTTTTCTTTTTCTGCCTCACTTATTTTTAGATGTCACAATTGCACTTAGCTGAATACTAGATAAAAATACATTTAGTCATTGCAATCTTGCCTCATTACTCTGCCCTTCCACTGCTCTGAATCATTTTTTGTGAACTTCTTGGAACTCCTTCCAATTTGTCTCCTTCTTTGTGTCATTTCAATGAGCTAAGCTAAAAGCCAGGGACAGCCCCTGCAAACAAAGGCGAGAACTTCACTGCTCCGAAATGGAGGGCTAATTCACAGCAGTGTTTCTTGATGGCATCTACCTGTTAGAAAACTCTTTCACCTGTAGCCCTCTGTTTTCTGTTTTTTCTGCTACTAAATAGGTTTTGTTTATATTGATTAAGCAACTTTTAGGAGTCTCTTTAGTCTATGCTGTAGACTAACATCTTCTCTGGAAAAAGATTTACTGGTTTGGAAACAAGAGGGAGTTCGAAGAGAATACTGTTTGGTGGCAGTTTGTACAAGAACGCAAGAAGGGAGTCCTTTCAGGTATGTGGGTAATGCAAGCTGGGCTGTGTGCTTTATCATTCTAACATTAATCATGACAATTCTTGATAGCAGTGGTGGTTTAACAACAGCCATGTGCAAACTCCAGTTCTCTCAAAATCTCCATTGTGGAAAAGAATGCTTCTGGTAGATTTGGATGATGGACTAGAGTTACGTACCTGAGACTACATCAGTAATTCAAATGCTTTTTAAAGAGAAGATAAAAAATGATAAATGGACCTAAAAAACAGTATACAAGGTCCACCCATTTTAAGGGAGTCCCTTGTCTCAGGATGACAGAGCACAGTAGTTGACATTTACAAAATATTAGTAAACCTTTTTTTAAAATATGTGAATCAATCATTCATGTAACGAGTGTTTATTAATTAAATTCTCTATTTTTAGCATAGGTAAACATTGGGGAGTGCAGAAGATGACCAAGACAGCGATTGCCCTCAAGGAGAGAGCAATTAATCATGGAGACAACTTTTTTACCCAGAAAGCAAGTTGAGAACAATTTAGGGCACTAATTAATTACTGTTGACTTTTCATAGTGACCAGAGACAAAAGCCAAGCAATGGAATTAGGCTGGAAGTGAAAATTTATTCCTAATTAGATTTGGCGAGGAGGCTTTAACGTGGATGAGGGTCCTTTGACTCTTCAGCTGAGTATCTTCCTCCGCAGAGTCTTCCCTGACTTCCCCTACGAGCCTTCCTTTCCCTTCCACCTGCCTACCTTCATGAGATCACCTTGGATGTCCTTGTTTTCGTCCATAGCACTCTTTTTATGCCCTGGTGCAGACTTTGTCATACAGTATTGAAGTTTGTTTTGTTTTATGTCTTTGAGGGCATTTATAGGGACAGCATCTGTCTTGTTCTCAGGGTCTCTCTGAGCCTCACACAGTCCCTATTCAGGGGTGACTCGCCAGGACTGACCCTACCTCCTTTGCTCATTCTACATCCACTGTTTCTGCTTTTCTGGTTGCTCAAGGAATTTGCAGGCAGCATTTAGACTTTTGGCAAGAGAACTGGCTGCTGAAGCAATTCTGTGAGAAGCAAACATAACCTGCCTCTTAAAGTTTGACATTTCTCAAGAGTGGAAATGACTGCTCACACATTATCTCCAGAGTCCTTTCCCAGTCTCTTGCAGAGGTGGTCCATAATTCTATAGAAGAAATTAAAATCAGGCATGGGTGGGAGAGAGAGAGAGTAGGGTAAGTCCAGTCCTTGGTCAAGACCCATGGTCTATGTCAAAGTACTGATGTTTGGTTTAACAGCAGCAAACACCATCTTCCTCACCTGGGAGGGAGAGGTCATAAGTCTTGACCTCAGACCAAGTTTGCTGTAGAAAGAGAGTTCCTGGTCTGATATGGAAAGATTGTGAGCCTTTCCCATTCATACCCTCAGGGTCCCCAGGGTCATCTGGCATTTCCTGAATTCCCAGAACACTTATCCCTGTACTCAAGACCACCTGGTGCTGCTCCTCAGTGTCCACTGTGGCTCCTACACTGACTGCACTGTCCATGATGCCTGCACTGCTTGCATAACCCTTCTGCTCTGCTCTCAACAAAAGAGACATTCCAGAAGATTCTTGAGTCATCTGGAAGCCTGAATCCCACCTCTTGCTCCTGGGTGTGGTTCAGAGTGACTTCCTTCCTGCCCCTGTAAAATTTTTAAATATTAAAATATTACACATGATTTAAATACCTAATAATGGTAATAATACTAAGAGTCAATTGATTAAAATTGGTGAGAGAGAAGAAATGCCATTATTGACAATCCAGAGGACACCAATTGTTATAGGACATCAATGATTGGAACTCTATGATATCTGAAGTGGCTGTTCACATGAACCACAGAGGATAAGGGACCGGCCAGTGTAACCTCTTGAACATGGACCTTAACCTAAGTCTTTCCATTCATCATTTTTACCACTTTGTGAGTAAAAGAATAATGTTATGGATTATATAGATAAATTAAAAATCTAAGCACGGTCTTACCCATCAGGCTTTTAAAAGCTTTGCCATTTGGCATGAATTGAACATGAGTGATCAGAGATTTTTATTTGACTAAGGAAAATGCATCTATTGCATGCCTTACCCATTATCTATTTACTAAAATGGATATGCAATGAATATCCTGAACTGTCAGGGACAATATTTTAAGAAGCAGTTTCTACTTTTAATCAATGACAAACCAGTTCATACTTAGTGACTTGCACTAAGAAATAATACCATAGGAATAAGACGCTTTTTATTATTATTTAGGATCTTGTCAATTCGCATCAACAAAATGTCTTTATATTTTCACAAATAAAGGGACAAAGTCAAAGTGAATATAATCTGTAGATTGTTGGTATATATTAACTGTCCCCCCAAAAAATCCTAAAGCTTTAAAGAAACCAAAATATCTTGTTCTTTCATTAAAGCCTTATATCTTAATCTTGGTTCAGATGGAATTTTTATATGGGTGCTAAATAGCACTGAAAATAGGATTTTTAATGGCAAGACTCACAGGCAGTTAACTGCATAATATGGTGAGCAGAGCTATAACTTAGCACTTATAGGGTTTTTGTACATCTTGGAATAGTTTGTTTAAAGCTGTTCTAATATGTTTATAGCTCTGTTTCTATCAAAGCTGATTTAAACAGTGCTTTATCAAGTTTTTGCTGTATGTACTGGTGGCAATACTTATTTTTTGTATTTATTTAGCTGAAATCCATAAATCAGATACCCACAATGCAACTGCAGAATTGTATTGGATTTATAATAAACTTTAGAAGGCTCGAGTCACTGCAGACTAATGGCAAAGCACCGTTCCTGGAATTATTCAAGCACAAAATAAAAAGGAAAGGAGAGGAAGGAGAAGCAATGAGAACTATAGAATAAATGAAGTCACAGTCTTAAACCATGGGTCTTGATTCAGCATCCATTATGGTGAAACTTCCCAATGCACAGGGTATTTTTTTTTTTCTGATATTTTTGAATACAGTGGCCTTGGACCAACTCAGGGAACTGTTTCAATCTTGTAAGGTTAGAGTTCAAAGAACTTTCTGCTTCTTACTTGTTTTACTGTTAAAGACTCTGTGTTTTAATGTCGCAAACCACGAACAATGTCATCAACTTGAAGCTTAGTAGTTATTAGAGAGATTATGTTGGCGGTTTATAAAGGGATTATGTTATAACACATTTAATGACTGCCTGGAAGTTTTTCTCCACAGACTCAGCCAACCCTATGGGTACTGTAAAAATAAATTATAGGGAATATTATATAATTAATAGCATACACAAAATCGTCAAAATAGGAAGCATAGCTGATGTCTCTGAATTCATTTGTCTTTTACAGTGGCCTAAATTAAATTATCTGAATAAACTATGGCTGATATCTATTGGACTATGTCCCAGTGAGTGAGATCAAATTCATATATTGGGATTGGTGTCCAAGATGAATAATGATTTGAGAGATTATATTTTCCTAACAAAAATTGGGACTCCAGTTCTATAAAATATTTTGGGAAAAACAAGACAAACTGTTTGGACTTGGGATAGTCATGGAGCTTTGGGGATTTCTCTATACTTTTTCATACTCTCTAAATATTGTTTGACAGCTTACAAAAATACATATAAGACAAATATTAGGGAGGAGATCTTAGAAAATGAAATGTGAAGATAATAACAAGTTAAGGATACCTCTGATTGACACAATGCATGCACAGATTTGGGTTGGTGCTGTTTAGGATCTAGTAGCTCCGTCCTTTCCAGCTATCAGATCTTTGTCCTCGCTTTTCCCTTCCCCTGACATGCTGTCTCTACTTTCTCAGTTGCTGGCTTCTCCGCATCTTTCGGGTCTCATAAATGTGAGGGCTTGATTGAGTTCTTGCCCACCTGAATGCTTTTAAGGTAACTAAGAGTGGCTTAAGTAATTAAAGGGCAAGAGAGTCCGAGGTTTATCAGCTCAGCTGTGTCATCCAGGACCCAGCTCTTTTCATCTTTCTGCTCTGCTATTGTCAGCACGTGGCTGGACACAGTCTTGTCACCTCATGATGGCAAGTTGTCTGCTGCAGCCTCAAGCATCACAAGTGTTTATGGTGACACTCACAAAAAGAAGAAGGAACATTTATATCCACGTATCTTTTTTTATTAGGGAGAAAACACTTCCCAGATGATGTCTTGTCTTGTAGGTTTCCTGGTGTGTCTCATTGGAGGGCATTGCGTTTCATGCCCAGGCCTGAATGTCTCAATATCAAGGAGAGGCAAATACCATGATTGGCTTACAATCATCAACATTTACCTCCTGCGACTGGGAATGAGCCATTTCCCAGAGTACGTGAGAATGTAAACACCTAAAGTAAAGCAGACAATGGAAGATGAAGGATACCACCAAAACCCCCTCCCACATTTGTCCTGTCCCTCAGATCTAGAACAGCCTCCTCCAGTAACTTTTTGTGGCATCACCTGACTTATTCCTTTCCTACCACCAGGAATCATCTGTAATTATTACATGAATTTGATTTTTTTTTTAATGTCTCAAAACTCCGTAAGAGTAAGGACCTTGTTCACTGCAGTTTTCTTAGCACTAAGACAGTGGAGATGATTAGTAAATATTTTTATTGAACAAATAATTACAAAAAAGGAAGGGTATAATTCAAAGTATCATCCAACATTAACCTCTTAGAAGAAATGAAGTCATCACTTATACAAAGACCTTAGGTTTCTTTTAGCCCATGAAAGAAACATTATGGAATAATATCCTAATGAGGGTATATTGTCCTTGAAGTCTGGAATCACTGTGTAAGCTGACCTGATGTTCACAGACATAGCAGGTGTGTATGAGTCTGGCTCCTGGCAGGAAGTAGATTGCACACTCTAAGTGAACTGAAGAGTTCAATGAAGAGACCAGGTGTAGGGATAAGTGAAAAGCAAGCAGTGGTGATGGTGAATTGCTCAGGGTCTAGTCACAGTGGAAAGCTGTTACCATGCCAAGGCTGAGGGGCAAGAAGAAGGAACTGGTCTGGAACTCCATCAGAGCTTTTGCAGTGGTAAGGGTGCTACTTGACAGGGGCGAACTCTAGGTAGACAGCCACAGCCAAACTACAGCCTGGCAGAGAGGGACCAAGAAGATTAAATATCCCAACCTCTCTCTCTTCTTGCTTTCAGATTGTCAGAACCAAACTGGAAGCCGAAGGGGCTACCATGTAGATATGGTATAGGCATTGGGGTCCCCTTGGCTTCCAGATAGATAATAGAAGATAGATAGATGGATAGATAGATATAGATATAGTATCTGGGGAGGCAAACAAAATTCCTAGCTCAGTTCTCCCAGTTTTCCACTCAAAATCCATTATTATCTTTTGCTTGTTGTCTTTTACTTAATTAAAAAAACAAAAACATACGCCTCCCACTGACATCCCGAGGGTAAGGTAAACACAAAATTCCTATTAAGTACTATATTATTTCAAGGCAAGTGAATTTAGTCATATTCTACCCTGGAAGCTAAATTGTAACTTGAATCATGACTGGTGTTTGTTATATAAGGTAGCAGGAAAATATGGGAGAAAGAAAGAATTAATTGACACAAACACAGCTGCTCTGGCCCCTGCTTCTGTCATACCGTTTACATTAGTAATCATAATTCCCTTCTTTCACCGCCAATCTCATGTGCTCCTAATCTTCTGACAGCACCTAGGACTTGATTCACATGAAATTCAAGTCTTCAGTGGTCTTTTCTTTGTTGCTTTTCTATCATTTTCCTTTGACATCTGAGTACTAAGATGCAGGCCACAGTCATATCCTGTGCTTTCCAGGGGTATAGTTAAGGGTGGCTGAGTAGTTTGCACATATTAGTTCCACTCCTTAAGCCGTTGGTCTCATTCATTCACAATTTTCCTTGGCAATTTCTCATTTTAACCTTTTTGACTATAGATGTCTGTTGATGAAAGAATTAAATTAACCAATCATGCAGATCATAAATGCCATGGCCAAGTGCTTAAGTCAATTTGTTACCAAGCAAGTGTTCCCTACCCAATGCACATAGATGCCAATACTACAGCACGGGCTTTTGAGAGAAGAAGGAGCTTTATTGCATGTCCAATCAGCAAGGAAACAGGAAGCAGGGCCCAAACCTGTCTCCCCAAGCTGAAGCGAGGACAGACTTTTAAGAAGTTGGGAGTGGGAGTGGTTATACAAAAAGTTAACTTGGCAGAACCTGATTGAAGGGTGGGAGTGTAACAGTCTTATAAGTCGCATGTGCTACAAATCAAAAGACCCTTCGCTTCTCATTAAGTTCCCCATTCTGCTTTGTCTTCACATTGAGTTCTGTAGTTAGGGAACTTTTGGTTCCTAGGCAGCTCGAGGTCATCTGAGGATAAGGTTTCCATCTTCTGAGTATGCTCTAGCTACATGACTTGTAGTGTTTGTTCATTGCCCCTGCAAAACAACTTTTGATACACCATCATTGATACAGTAGGGCCAGTACGAATTGGTCTATGATGGTTACAAATTCATTAAACCCCAAATCTCAAAAGAGTGCATGCATATAAATGTTTAGCCCAAATTTACTATTAGACCCCTTCCTTCATATATATTTGATAGTGACAGGGGGATTTGGAGATTCTGAGTTCTCAGCCTCAAGTACACTTCACCTAATGCCATATCCCAAGTGTCAGAATCCTACTTCTTCTCAATCAAGGCTTTACCTTAGACCTGCGAGTTGCATATTTAACTCTGTAGGGCAGACATGGTTGAACATCAGGCTGTAATGCTTGCAAGGTTGTAATCCCCAGGATTTTGCGTTAAGTCCACACTGTAAATGTATCTTTCCCCTCGTGTGCCTTCTCCAGGGCAGTCAGGATAGTTCTCTCTTCTCACAAGCTTGGTAAATGCTACTGTTGCTTTGGGAACTAAAGGCCAATCTTACCCTCCACCTGACTTTCATCCCACACGACCAACAGTGTTGTCCACAGATTTGCATTTTTTCCCTTCAAGGAGGTGTTGTCTGGACTGATGAAATATGAGCAATCCTATCCTGTTATCCTGTTTTGAGGGTGTGCTTTGGGAATACCCCTAGAGGTTATTACTCTAAGTCAGGGGTTCCTGCAAGGGACAGTTGTCTCAACCAGAGTCGACTGAAGAAACTGTAATGATGTGCTAGAGAATCACCAGGAGACTGGTAATTGCTCGAAGCTGTAACCTCAGTCAGGCCTGAAGGACTGTAGAGAGGAAGCTGTTCTGGAATGAAAGGGAAGCTGTTCTGGAATGAGCGAGAAGCTGTAGCAGAGGAAGAAGAGCTGCCTGACAGAAGCCGTGGCTGCAGGTAAAGGAATGCAGCCACTGCTAACACCATAATCTGGTAGGGAGGGGATGGGAATAAAAATATCTTGGCTTTTTCCTTCTCCTACAGTTCGTACTCCCATATCTGTCACTGGCTAAATCTAATTGGTAGCCAGAGAGTAAGAAAGCCTGAGAATGGTAGCCTGTAGATTTCAGCCTCGCAGGGCATAGAGCAGAGCAGATGGAAGGAAGGAGAGAAAAATGGAACTTAACCAGAACACCTTGTTTATTCATTATTGAAAGTAGAAGATGAATAATAGAATTATTTTATATAGTTCTGAGATTACTGCATTTGTAAAATGACTTCAATACCACTCAGTTATGGTTTTGTAATTATTTATCTCATTATTTTTCTAAAAGCTCTATAGGGAAAAGAAAGAAAAGTAAAGATAATTTCTTTTTGATTTTCCTAAGGCACTTACAAAGTTTTCTTTTTGATCCTGGTAGATATGTTGATGTTCTGAGACATGGAACTTGGAAATCATTGTTCAAAACATGCTGAGTCAAATGGACTTCAGTTCATTATTAGTAACAGTAATTCTAAACAGCAAACATTGTAAAAAGGAATTGGAGTCCTTAACTGATTTAACTGGTGGACACAAAGAAAAGGCAGACAACAGAGAAATGAGACCTACTGGGACAGCGTGGCTGGGGGCCACGTGGTAAAACTTGGAGACCAGTGGTCTGGTTTGTGAATCCTGGCTTTGCCAATTGCTGGCTACATGAACTGAGGAAATTATATAAATTCTGAGTCACAATCAACTCATCTATAAAATGGCAATGATAATAATAATCCTCTTAATATTAGAGAATATGAACTAAAGTACAGTCATGCATTGCTTAAGGATGGGAACACATTCTAAGAAATGCATCGTTAGGCAATTTCGTCCTTGTGCAAAGATCATAGAGTGTACTTACACAAATCTAGATGGTATAGCCTACTACACACCTAGGCTAGGTGGTACTAATCTTATGGCACCACCTTCATATATGTGGTCCACCTTGACCAAAATGTTGTTATGCGGTGCATGACTGTAAACACATTACAAAATATCTAGCTTAGCACCAGCAAGATGGTAGAATCTGAGCTGTAACACGTCTTTTCCTCTCACTTCTTTTCATATTTTCTGAGCTCCCTCAAAAATTTTTAGGAGCTAGTAGGAGAGTCTGCTCCTGGAAACTAGATGAGGTATAATATAAGTAATAGACATTTTCTTTCAATGCAGTGTCCTCCAGAGTGGAATGGAAGGAAAAGAGTGAAAGGAGGAATACAATCAACTTCTTATAAGGAGACATTCAGAGCAAGAGGACATATTGGCTTATTATCTCCCATTCTCACTGTATCATTGGCGACTAGAGACTCAGAATTAATAATAAAGAAATAATGCTTAGATGGCAGAGCTTTGGAATGCATTATAAAGGAGACATGGCCAATTTTTCATGCAGACAGACATGTAGTAATGTTCCCTTGCTAGCAGTTACATTTGAACTTGATGTGGAATGAATGGAGAACATAAAATTTTGATGTCAGATTACGAAGGAACACAGTAGCACACCTTAATTCCTTTTTGTTTTTTAGACAACATGTCTAGATGCTGAGATGAGACAGAGACAGAGACATTGCTGTATATGTTGTCATTTAGTTCCTAGTAGATGTGGCGAATTTTGGTAGCCAGGTAAATTTTCCTTCTTGTCCAGGCTTTTCTCCAAATCCTGCAGGACCTTATGAATTACAAGCATCATGCAGATATTTCTGTGATACCAAAACTTGATTGTAAGAGAATTCCACCAGGGTAGAAATATTTTTCAACCTAAGTCTGCTAAATAGAAAGTTAAATAAAATTCATCCTATTTAAACTTCCTGCCTACTATCTATTATCAGACTTTTCAAATATATTGGAAAATACTTTTTAATTTTATTCTCATATCCATTACGTATTTATTGAAAACTTTCCCCTCACCCTGAACTGCATTAGGGGTTGTAGGTAACATAGGGCAAAATCAAGAAAGAGTGTTGCCTCCAGAATGTTTAAATGTAGCAACTTACTTAAATCTGTCCAAATTAAGCATTTCACATGTCTTCCACTAAAAACTGAAAGGTATTATATATTTTTAATCCACTTATTTTAATAAAGAAAAAACTATGATGTCATATTGTATGAAAAATTATGTACCACCCCTTTTGTAGTTTCTTGCCGAGGAGAAATGTACTGAGCTTCAGGAGTTAGTGTGTGTAGGTTGTTAAATATTGTTCCATAAATTATTGCTATTTCTCATGTGAGAAGGGAAGAGATTCATTTGAACATTTCTTCTGATTGGTCTGGATTCAGACCTGTTTAACGGCCTCAATGAATATTTTATTTTAGGATATGAAAAAAGAATTCTATTATAGAACATAGACTACATCTTCTGTTGTAAATCATTGCTTTTTCATAGAAGACTTTATTTTCATTATTATTTAGGAAGCATGAACAAATCAAATTAAATATGTTAATTAGGAAACTGATGCGCATCTCAGGGAACATACGTGAACATCCCTTTTACTCTTTTCTCAGACATGGTGGGGGTTTTATACGGCTGTTCATAGGCAACACAAAGTAGGCAGTTATCTCTGATACTCTCAAGTGGTCGCTCAGCAAAAGCTAAAATCAGAACTTTCACTTGCATGTATTAAAAACAGGATCACATTCGCTATTGAATTTCACATTGAAAATAATCTTCCCTTAGGACTTTCAAGCCATTTTTGCACCATCTTTTTTTTTTTTTATTTTTATTTTTTAAAGATTTTATTTTTTCCTTTTTCTCCCCAAAGCCCCCGGTACATAGTTGTATATTCTTCGTTGTGTGTCCATCTAGTTGTGGCATGTGGGACGCTGCCTCAGCGTGGTTTGATGAGCAGCGTCATGTCCGCGCCCAGGATTCGAACCAACGAAACACTGGGCCGCCTGCAGTGGAGTGCGCGAACCCAACCGCTCGGCCACGGGGCCAGCCCCTTTTGCACCATCTTTTTGATATTTCTTTTGAGAGGTCTGATGCCATGTTGGTTTTCCATCTATTTGAATATTGAAGTCCTAGCCCTCTGGATACTTTTGAAATTTTCTGTTTTGAAAAATTTTGGAAAAATTTGAAAACCTGCCTGGCATAGTTTATATATCATGCTGGGTTTTGGTGAGCCATCTTAATCTGGAAATTCATGTCAGTTCTGGGGAAATTTGTTGAATTATTTTTTTGAAAATTTCCTCCACTGATTTTTTTCCATTTTATCACTCTGGAAATCTTCTTATTTGGATTGTGATCTCCTGGCTAGATGCTTCCGTTTTCTTATCTTTCCTCTATGATTTCTCTTTTCTTTGGCGTTGCTATTGCTGTTGCTTTCCTATCTTGATGAAGAGTCCCTTAAATTTATCTTGCAAACTTTCTTTTGAATTTTTCATTTCCATTATCAAATTGCAATTCCCAAGGGTTCTTTGGTGTCCTCTAAGTGTTCTTTTCTTATATTCTCCTGTTCTTGTTTCATGAATAAAATATCTTTTAAAGTCTCTTTGAGGATATCATTGATGGCATTTTTAAAAAGTCTGCTCTGAGCACCAACTTCCCTTGTTTTGTTTTGTCTGTTATGGTAGAAGCTTTACCTCAATGCCTGCTGCTCTTGCCTGTCTGCTCATATTTATAAGAAAGTTACTTAAGAACTTTTGGAAGCTCAGGAGTGGGGTTACCTAGGGCATTGTCCTCTAGTGGCTGTCATTATATGGTGATCCGACAGAACAACTTCACAGGAACCTCCAGCTGTCTGCACCTTGGCTTGGTGTTCCTCCCAGTGTGGCTGGAAATTCTAAGACTGATTACCTGAATTTGGTTGATGGATGGAGTCTTACCCTTAGATGGAGACTTTTACCTAATTTCTTTGTTTTCAGTACAAGACTTGTGCCCTGGAGCACTAGTGCCACTCCAGAGTGCAGAGGAGGTAGGGAGTCAGCTGGATGCATGGGGTTATGGTGGAAATCTGGGGCCTCTAACTGATTCTTCTGTCTCTAATGCTTCCTGCACCCTAGCTTCTACAAGTTACCATTGCTTCCCTTACCTTAGCTTTGCGGAGTCTGAAGTACAAACTAGTCTTCTGGGTTTAGTGGCTTAAAACAACAACAGTGTATTATTTCTCATGATTCTCTGGGAAGGCTGTGTGTTCTTCTGCTGGTTTTGCAAATATATCTGGAAAATTGACCAGGAAGGGGCCTAGCTAGAACAACTGAGCTGGAGTCAGTCTTACATCTCCAGTTGTCTTCCATACCCTAAGATACTAAACAGGTCCTCCTCACAAGGTTACGACCTCATTCCAAGAGGGCCCCAACATCCAAGCACTTATCAAGTCTCTGTTTACTTTACATTTGCTGATATCTCATTGGCCAGGCAAGTCACATGACCATGCCCAGAGTAAATGGGAGAGCAAATGGGAGCCATTAGAGTAATGATGTACCACATTGATTGCACCAACTTATATTCCCACCAGCAGTAGGAGTGTTCCTGTTACCCCATAGTCTCTCCAATACTTGGTAATTTCCATTTTTAGTGCTTATACCTTTCTTAGTGAGTCTGATGTGTGTTTACTGTTTCCTCATTGATTTTTATGTCAATGAATGATGTTAAGCAACTTTTTATATACTTGCGTTAGTCTCCTATTACTATTATAACAAATTACCAGAAATTTAATGTCTTAAAACAATATGAATTTATTATCTTACAGTTCTGGAGGTCAAGTCCTAAAATTAAGGGGTCAGCAGGACTGCATTCCTTCTGAAAGATCTCGGGGTGGGTGGGGGGCAAAGTGAGGGAGAATCTGTTTCCTTGCCTTTTCCAACTTCTAGAGGCTGCCTGCATTCTGTGGCTCCTGGCCCATTCCTCCATCTTCAAAGCCAACGACATAGTATCTTTCAATATTTCTCCTTCTCACCTCTGCTTCCATCATGGCATCACCCTCTCTGATTCTGATCTTTCTTCTTCCATGTTTTAAGGACCCCTGTGATTACACGGGGCCTAACCGTATAATCCAGGATAAACTCCCTACCTTAAGAGTCTTAACTTAATCATATCTGCAAAGTCCCTTTATCATGCAAGGTAATATATTCAGTTTCTAGGAATTCAGGCATAGACATCTTTGGGGGCTGGGCATTATTCAGCCTACCACAATACTTTTGGCCTAACTGATGTCCTCTTTTATAAATAATGTTTGCCTTTGTCCATTTAAATTAATTAAAATAATTTTGAAAACATTTAGGTCCACACACTGTATTTTTAATCATGTATTTTGAGTCCACTGTTGAAACTAGAAATTTAATGTCGACTTAGGGTATATAATAATTTGGTAAAAGGAAAAATTCAAAGACAAAATGAATAATCATCCTAACTTTTAAAGTGTTTGTTGGATCTAACTTTAAACCATCTTGCCAGCATTTTATCTATGGCTTACTACTTAAAATAGCCTGAAAGGGAGCCAGTGGAATTGCATGTTCCCTTCATTCATCAGAGCGTGAGTTTATTTCTCCCAGCAGAAATAACATAAGTGGTTACAGAGTAGGGATGGAATGACCTGGATCTGTCTTGATCTTTCTTCCAGGAAAAGGGGATTAATGATTGTTTACTGACTATATTAAGGAATGACTAAAACTACTGGTGTTATGTTTTGCTTTGCCATCTTGGTTTCTTTGATGTGGCTTGCTTTAAATATTCAGCTCTCTCCTCCTCACTACAAAGCAAATATTCTTCCTTAATGTTTAACTATGTCTTATCAATTCCTGCCTATGCTGACCCTTATCTCCCAGTTCCTGCCACATATTTTTCCATTTTATATAAACTTTTTTTTTTTTTTGAGGAAGAGTGGTCCTGAGCTGACAGCCGCTGCCAATCCTCTTCCTTTTGCTGAGGAAGATTGGCCCTGAGCTAATGTCTGTGCCCATCTTCCTCTACTTTATATGTAGGACATCTGCCACAGCATGGCTTGATATGTGGTGCCATGTCCACACCCGGGATCTGAACCCGCAAACCCTAGGCTGCCAAAGCAGAGCATGCAAACTTGACCACTACACTGCCGGGCTGGCCTCTGAACTTAGCTTTTTTATAGAGATCAAATACTTATTCTTGAAACAAATTTTAAGTTCCTTGAGAATAGAGTTTCTCCTTTTTCTGGATCTTGTACATATTGTAACTAGCACTGTTAACATTTCTTGGCCTTCTGTTAGGAGCTCAAAATCTGTTCTATCTGTTTATGTATCTATATTCATCTATCTATCTGTCTGTCTATCTATCTATCTTTCTTTCTTTCTCTCTCTTTTTCCCTCTCTTTCTCTCTCTCTCTCACTCTCTCCTTCCTTTTAGGGAGTGATACAATTTTTGCTGTAAGTAATAAAGTTTTGAGTGAATTTTATAATTGACAAAAGTCATCAAAATTAACTAAAGGACTATGCTTTTCTGGTAATTTTATTGGAAATGTTTGTTTTATGATCATTTTAGTGGTGAGCTGATTCAAAGGAAAGTAGCTTGGTTTTGCACTCTCTTGACACCCACCCTTCTATGGGAGGGCATCAACTAGGCTGGGCAGAATGTCCCAAGTGTTGCCAGTGCATAATTTGCACTAATGTATGAAAATCCTCTAATGATCATATTTGTACCAGGCTGCTTGGGATTTGTGGAAAACCATGAGGCAGATAGAGAAGGAAGCAGTGACAGATGGATGGAGAGTCTCAGTTACTGGAAAGGAACATCTTTTCTCATGAATGTTATTTTCCATTTAATTTCATGTTGTCATTCAAAGACCCTAATGCATCAGTTGAAAGAAAAGCCTTGTAGGGAATGACATTTGGGAGAGAGCCAATATGGGACACAACCCGAGGCTGCAAATGCCAGTCTGTTTGGCAGCTGCAAGGAGAACAACTGTTTGGCAACAAATTACTTGGTAGAAAGCCTCTAGAATCAGCAAAGGATTAAAAATAGAAAGACAGGATGGGTTTCCATGGCTTCAGAAAGACAGAATTCAATTCCCCTGGCTGCAGGGATAAATCTGTAATGCCAGAACCTTTCTTAGAGTTTATAGGCTGCAGTGTTAGATGACAACTAGGGATGGCCACAGTGAAAGGAGTAGTTAATTCTGTTCTACATCACTCTGCCAGTCACGCTCCATGACCTTGCATATTACTTAATTAAACTATATCTGAATTGGATCATAGCATAATAATTCTGTTCCTCCCTCATAGGACACATTTCAAGGCTATTTAACTGTAAGATGTGGGGCTGATAGTCTTGACCTGACTTTTCCATAGAGCAGGATCCTTGGTCCAGAGTTGATTTTATTCAAAACATATTGGTTGACTTCCTATATCCTTGGCATATATTTGTATTTCTTTTTCAGAGTATTCTCTCCTGTGACTAAAAATACATTTGTCTATTACAAAGCCAAGAGTATTATTCTCTCTACCTTGTTCTTCTGAGACTACATCTGGTAATTGCCAATGAATCATAGATCCATGCTTCTCAAAATTTAATTTGCAGAAAAATCACCTGGGATCTTGTTAAAAGACAGATTCTGATTCAGTAAGTGTGGTGTGAGAGGCTCTTTCATTGTTCTCTCTTTTTTTTTTTAAACACAAACTAGTGGCACCTACTCTCCAAACTCCTGCTGTTCTTCTCCAGGTGGTGGTTCCCCATGGCCACTTGTCCTAACTTAGGATGCCCAGGGCTAGGATGGTGATTCCTCTTGGATTATGTTTGGCTGCTTCTTGGTGTCCAACCTGATTAGATTATTTGGTTGACGGGGAGAACATGGTAGAGAGTTGAATCAAATTCAAGGTATCTTGTCCACAAACAGAATGTGATTCACAGAAGCCCTGGCATGTGACTTGGTCTTGGTCACTTTACAATGTCATTCTCTTCCTGTTATCAGAAATGGGGTCTGCTTCTCCTATTTCTGTCCCCCAAGCTTTCTGCACCAGAAACCAGGATTTGTGTACTTGTTTATCTTGATGTTTATTTCCAAGGGATCATGAGAAACGGGGACCCATTTCCTACAGACTGAATAGCTTTATCTTACTTAATGAGACTAAATTTGGTAATATCATGAAATACATTATTTTTAGTGTCCATGATGAGTGATCAGTGCAAGGTGCTTAATATTGCTTTCTTGTGATAGTGCTTGTATTATAAAATTGTAGGTAAGAACTTGCTCTCTTTCCTGATTTCCCAAGGTTTAATCATTCCATGCAGAAGTCAAAGAAATTCACCACATAGATATAATTAACACTGTTTTACATGGGACTAATTGACTTTTACAATTGTTGAAGTTTTATAGAAAGGTGCTCATTCAGTAGTCAATATGCTAACAGTATAATGTGAGAATTCAAGTCTTGAGTAAAGTAGGTTTCCATAGACATCTTCCCTTAAGATTGTATCAAAGTCTGGTTAAATGTGTTGTTCATCTTGAGCCAAATAACCTAACTTATTTGGGCTGCTGCACTTTTCCCAATAAAAATGTAGTTTTGTGTTGAAACATGGATGTGCCTTTGCACATTATCTGAGTCATGAGATTAAGAGTATATCATCCAGTAATACATATACTGCTTCAGATATTTGCAGCAGAACATACTTTATATAGGGAATTTGGTGTTAAAAAATGTTGGCAAGGCTGCAGAAGGCATCAGAGGCTGAAGCTTGTTTTCAGGCTTATCACTCCAGTTCTGGTCCAGAGAGTCAGGAAGGTACTGGTGCTGCTCTGATAAGGAGACTGTAGGAAACCAGTGCTAATGGTCTCTGAATGAATGGATCAGGGTAAGACTGTAGAAGAGGAAAAATAATTTTCCTCCTACTGTATATAGTGAGTGCCTGGCTGAGACCCCTTTTCCTCTAGGGCACCTGGTAAAGGGATAAGCTTATCTAGGTTGAAAATTGCCACTGTGACCACTGTAATTCAAGATTATCTTTGATAAGTTTGACGTGCTTTTCAGCCTTAAAACAAAACTTTAGGGGCCAGCCTGGTGGCACAGCAGTTAAGTTCACACCTTCCACTCTGGCGGCCCCAGGTTCGCTGGTTCAGATGTGGGGTGTGGACCTATCCTCTGCTTATCAAGCCATGCTGTGACAGGCATCCTACATATAAAATAGAGGAAGATAGATACAGATGTTAGCTCAGGGCCAATCTTCCTCACCCAAGAGAGAAGGATTGGTGGCAGATGTTAGCTCAGGGCTAATCTTCCTCAAAAAAACAAAACATAACTTTTTATTCAACTGAGGCCTCACACTGGCTCCAGTCCAGCTTAAGTCAGAACCAGGCCGACCCCAGACCCAATCTGTTTTCTAACTTGGACCCAGGCTGCAAAATGAAATGCTCAAATAGTCTGAAACCTCATAAGGCAAAATCCTAAGCTCCAGGATCCGTGACTTGCCCAGCACCTCTGGAGGCAGCGAGAAAACAGCAAGCTTGGGGATTCGCCAGGGGCCCTCTCCTAATTGCTCCTGGCTCCTGGGCACTGCTCGGGGTCTTCTTCTGTTCCCTCTCAGACACCAGAACTGTTAAAAGATAAACTGAGGCATATTAAAAATTTGAAGAGTTCAATTGGAGCAATAATCGATTTGAATTGGGCAGCATCCAAACCAGCAGATAGAAAGGAGCTCTGAGGGCTGTACAAAATGAAAGACTTTTATAAGCAGAAGGGAGCGGGAACAAGGAAACTTTATCACGCAAAAAAGTGGTTACTGCAAAGTTACTTTCCTTTAGGGGATGGCAGGGGTCTGTCAGGCAGATTACGTATCTAGAGCTGGTCAGGTGATTCCTGATGGCCTGGTATAAGATTCCATTCCTGGGAGAGCTGAAACTGTAATTAAGTCTTAATTTGCTGACATGGAGCTTAGCATAAGTGACTCCATTTGGGCCTGTTGTCTTGTTTTTAGCAAAGGTTGGGGGCTTTCTTTACCCTTGTTAAAAACTAGAGTGGAGGCGACATCCTGGGCGTTTGAAATGGCAGATGCAGGTTTTCTTTATAGAGCATCTGTGTGCCTGTGGGTTCCAAGTGTTTCTGCAGACCTTGTGGGAACACAGGTCTCAGCTTGTTGGTTATTGCTTTATTTCAGCACCTGAAATAAGTCTTGTTAACCATCAATACTTGAAATACTGCTTTCATTTAAAAAGAAGCTCGAATCAAATGCTGTCGCTCTTTCTGCTGAAAGAAGCATTCGAGATTCTAGTGTTCATGCACACGAAGCATCTCGCTGAAAGGCTTGGCTCAGCTCAGAGAAGAATTTGTCACATTTCCTCCTCATTTCCTTACAGAATCTATGAACAGCTTATGAATGGACGCCATGGGCAACAGATGCACATTACAGAGATGACTTAAAAAACTGTATTATTTTCTTTTGGCCTCTGGCCAAAGAAACAGTGTCTAGGAACTGATTAAAAGTGTGTGCTAACTTCCTATTGCTAAACTCTAGATGGCTTTGTTTTTTATACAATTTTCTAACTGCGTTAGTAAAAGAAATAGAAGGAAAGCCATAGAGAGAGGAAGAGGAAGAAGACAGGGAGAGAAGGGCGGTGGAAAGGAAAGAGAGGAGGGGAGGAAGAAAGAATGGAAAACCTTGCATTCGGAATACCAAAGGAAGGATTATTCAGTAAACAGTGAACTTCCTAGATGAAACATGAAGGGGATCTTGTTACCCAAGTCCCCAGACCCCATCCTATGGCTGGACTCAATAAGCTCTTCAGGATGACTTAGAAGAAGTTACAAGACCAAGGCAGGGTCAAAGATGTGCCTCCATCCTGGGTTCTGAACTAAGAATTGGAAAGGAACTCTGTTATCACAAATTCAGATATGTGAATTTGAGAAGTTGTAGAGGTCCATAACAATAACACTTTAGACTTTATAGCACTTTCAACTTTTTATAGAGCACTTTTTAACACTATACTCTATATTGTAAAAAAGTGCTTTTATGTGTTCATGATCTCATTAAATTCTCAAAATAATATAAATAAAAATGGTAAATGTGGCAGAAACTATGAGGCTCCCCTTGTAGTAGGAAGAATTCTAGGATGACCTCAATGATCTAAGGCCATGTGTAATCCGTCTTCTTGATTGTGGGGGACCTATAAATATGGCGGGCTCTCACTTAGTGCTTAGAGTCTGCTGTGCGACACAGCTGCCTTCAAGAGAGGGCGACTATCCTCAGGGGGCCTGACTCCAGGGTGAGCCCTTACAAGGGACTGGGCGCTTCCTGGTGAGAGAGATTCACAGTGTGGGAGGGATTCCTTCAGCTCAGGGGTAGTCTCCCTTGCTGGCTTTGAAGCTAGAAGGGGCCACGTGACAAGGAATGAGGCTGCTTCCATAAGCTGAGGGTGACATCCAGCTGACAGCCAGCAAGGAAGCTTTTCAGTTTCATTTGCATTATTAATATTTTCTCCATCAGGTTTTGGAAACATTTCTTGCAAAGGGCCTGCTGGTAAATATTTAAGGCTTAGCAGCCACGTATAGTCTGTCTCTGTCATATCTTTTCCTTCTCTTTTCTTTCCTTCTTGCTTTCTTCCTGTTTTAAAATGTAAAAAATTCATTCTTAGTTTAAGAAGGATTGAACCAAAACAGGTTGTGGGCTGGTTAGTCAGTTCCTGGTCTAGACAATCAACAAACAATAAATTAAGGCCTGAACTGCATGTTTGCCAATTCTGTACCATAAATACATCCACCATGATTGACTTCAAGCTGCCAACAGGAAGTTTCTTCACTGTCAGAACAAGAGATGTACTAGCATATTGTTATATAGTGTTTCCATGTATAAACAATAGGAGTAAATAACCATAGGAGCATAGATAATAATGAAATAATTAGGAAGGGTTGAGTTTTGAGTATCTGCTGCCCTTGTTTTTAGCATAATTTAATTGTGAGTTTCTGTAATTTAATTTTTAATAAAGGCTGTGCTTAACAACCAGCTCATGTAATTCCTGAAAAGTTAACAACTGGCTCTGATGAGCTGGTGCTAGCCACCCCCAGCGCAACACTGGCTGGGCCCTTAAAAGAGACAGGTATGTGTTCCACTCCCCAGTTCTTTCCTCCTGTCAGCTGGAATGTGAACCCGGCAGACATGATCATGGGCCGCTTTTCACCCTGTAGGCACGACTCCATCAGCGGGGATGGGAGAACAATAAGAAGGAGCCTGAGTTCCCTGCACAGCAGAGCTACCACATCAGGCCTGGACCTGCTCTGATCCTGTCATTAGGCCGAGGGGAAATCAACTTCTACCTTGTTTAAGCCACTCCTATGTGGGGTTTTTGTTACAACAGCTGGCTCCACATTTGAATTAGCTGTTAGAATTCCCTTGTTTGAGCAAGGAAACCGATGCTTAGAGAGGTAAAAAAGGTGTTGCTTTCCCCACATCACAGGGCTGAGAGTCTCATACTCAGCATTTTAAACCACATCTTTGAACTCCAAGTCCACTGTGATTTCTGTTACATCCTGTTGCATATCCAATCAATCAATCATTCATTAATCAGCGCAGGTATCCAGCTTGGGGATTAAACAGAGGCACAAGTCTGCTCTTGACTGACTAGTGGTCCTGTCTCTGGGACTGTTTTACTATTGAGTAAGCGATGCAGTTTGGAGAAGGCACCCTGTGAGAGAGTGAGAGGAGGGCCCTGTCCCTGTGCAATTGGGGAGGAGGACAAGCTGAATCAGTGTCCTCTCACATCTGAGACTTTATTGCACACAAACAGGGAGCTCATCGCTGTGCTACTGCTATAGGGATCACACAAATACAGAGGGAAAAGTAATCTAATATCCAAGTATTTGCATATCCAAATGTATTGGCTCTCAGTCCCACCTATATGAGCTCATATTAACATGCTCTGGGACCACTTTTGAGGATTACAGTCTTATAGGACCACGTGTACCCCAGGACCAGATTCATTCATAACTCAGAGACTGACACACAGATATGCTTAGCAATCATTTTTCAATTGAAATTTTTTAAGTTCTTGTAACACAAATGCATATTAATTAAAATAATGATGTTAGTGTCTTCTTATGCAGTTAAACAACTGGAAACATCGTGGCATCTCATATAGCATGGCTTTTTCCTGAACTAAAGCTCTTCCCTTGTTATGTGTGTAGGAATATGTTTATATATCAAATGCAATAGTGATCTTTTCCGTCAAACTAACTACTTTCAGGCATAAAAAAATGTCTTATGTTCTCTTTGTATTTTGTCTTAATCCTGGTCAGCCTAACTTAAATCCTTAATCTTGGGGGGATTAATTTAATTTTCACTGTCGCTTCTCTGTACTGACACCAGCTGAAGACAAATGGTGGGGGTTTCCATTACCAAACATTATGATTGTGTTCTGCTCACTCTGTTGGGAGGACAGGTGGCTGTATATTCCGATAAGGACAATTCCGGGTGCTACAGCTTTCTATTTCCACTTTTGGCAGAATTATGTATTTTTTCAGGATGCTTCACTATGTTGATGCTTCATTGGTCAGAGTCTTCCATGTTGAACTTAGATGGGTCACATTTCTCTTGGCCTCGTTGTATCTTACGCTTTTGGCTACTTGTTCATGGATAGAGTCCCGGCTTTGCTGCCACCTCCAAACCATGGCCACTGCCACATCATCTAGTTGCAGCACAGGCGATCTCGTCCTCCCCTAGGGTCAGTGCTGGCATCTGGAAGGACTCCTGGTGTCACCACTGGATGGGAGACACAGGAGCTCCAGCAGGCAGCCCCCACCTGGTGGACCCATGGGGCTCTGGTTCCTTCCGCAACGCTGGGCAAGAATGAAGCGCCATGGCAGAGTGTGCCATGTCATCATCACCAGTGGGGATCTGAAAAGCTCAGGTGACACAAGCTGGAAACAAGGAGGAGTCAACTCTTAGTGGGGCAAACTTTGACCAATGAGAGACAGGAGATGAGAAGAGGCTGGACATACATGTTCTCCGTCCTCTGATGTGCTGGACTGAAGTAGGGAGTTGCTGTGCACAGTCCAGTGATGTCCTGTGTGGCTGATGACTAGCTGTTTCTCTTTGTGAAGCAGCGGCCACCTGAGGAGCGCACTATGTGGTCTTTGCTTCCCAACAGTCCCGGCCTCTCGCCACTTTCCCCTCACTCTGCTCCCTGGGATTACAGCTCCCCTTACAACATTAGCACTTACCATTTTTCAGTTTTTTAAAAAAATTTTAAAGTCTCGATTTGTATACTGTAAGGCAAAGACAACAGAGGATCATGCGAAATAATTCCTCAGTTTTCTTTGTAAACATGGCACAAACTGAAAATAAGAAGTCAGCCCTTATGCGATTCCATTTCAGTTTATAGCATACTGGCATTTATAAGTTGGAAGCCACATGGAAGAGTAGAAATAAAAATAAAAACAAGTATTATAAGAGAGAACCTAATAAAATGAATCATGTGTTAGAGAACACATCCGAGGAACCAAGTTGCCCCTGCACAGATATTTATAAAGTTGGATTATGAGCACAGAGTATATTGAAAAACAGGACAAATTATTGCAAAGGCCCAAGTTACTGAGAAGAACCAGCCCCTGAGCACAGCAGGAGCAGAATCTACATTTCTGCTCGTGGAACAGTCACACTAAAACCTCTTTTTCAAGTGCCAATCAAGCAGAAAACAGTGCTTCTCACCACCCTGTGGCAACAATGCAGACCACCCAAATGAGAGCAAGCAGAAGCTATTTTTTCAGATCTGGTATGGCAAGCGCCACCATGATTTGCATTTGGCAGAGACTCAAAGGCAGGCAGCGGAGAAGGAAAGCTTTATAGTGGGGAAAAGAGAGACTTCAGGTGTGGCCTGACTGGAGGCTGTTGGGGGAAGCTGCCCCTGGGCTAACCCAAATAGACATCCTGTGTGATGGGTTAGGGGCGCATCCTGCTGCTGCATTGAGTGAGCCTTTCTCCTGCTGGTCCTAAGTTGGAAGGCGGGGCAAAAATTAGGGAACCGGTCACTTATTAATGAAGTGCTGGCCATTTTGGACCAGTCGCTAGAGTAGTTGTTAGGCATCCTGGACTGGTTGCTGCATGTTGGGGGTTTGCAGGCGGGCTTCCCACAGATGGTAGTTGCTGCGGGTTGTGGGTCAGTTCTGTTCTCATGTGTGTCATGGCTCTCGTCTGTTTGTATACTCAGTCTCTCAGCCCTGAGCACAATCTTTTTTTTTGACCTTTTTTTTTGAAACGGTCTTGTGTTTACATAAGTGCTATACAAATGAGCCGATTCAAAATATTAAATTTGCGGCCATAATCTATTCTTAATTATTATTTCTCTGGAGAATTATGTCTTAGATTTTTCCTAAAGATGAGTTTCAGGAAAAAAGTGATCTTGATATGATTTTAAATAAAAAGGAAGGGCTGTGTGAGATTGGAGAGGCGAGGTAAAAAGATGAGAAGATTGCCAGGGATGGATTGCATCCTGTGTAGGATAATGGCGGTATGATTGACAAGATGAAGGACAAACTCAATCTGAGAAAGCAAGCATTTAAGACGTGGTTCACTTAGCCTGACAGCAAGTTGCCCTGCACTCACAACATTTAAAAACTTCACAGAAAGTATTGTTATTTTTCTCTTTCTTAGCCCTAGAAAAGTTTCTCTTCAGGGTTTTGTTACATGTAGAATGTTCAGGAAGTTAGAGATAAGTGGAACAATGTGATGCATTTCAGGGGTTTGGATTGGTAAAAAGGCATTGAATGGTATTTCAATTGTTCAGTCCAATAGGTAATCAACTCAATGCACACAGCCATGATTTCCACTCTCAGTGAGTTTGTAATTCAATTGTTTTGAGAAAGGAAGAACATTTGAATAAAAATACAAGAAGATAAATTGAGGTCTGGAGAGAAACTTAGAAGGAGCCTCTATACCTTAAATAAAACCAACCATAAATTAGCTGTTTTGTTTGCAATTGCAAATGGAAAGTAGTGAATTAATCTAAGTGCCATAAATGATTCTGATTCTCACAACTTCCAGAGTCACCATAAAAAAAATGTACATTATGTTTTTCAAGAGACACTGGAATCAAGGGCCATTTAGCTTCATGAAGAAAATGGTTTTTATTAGTAAATAAAAATTCTTTTCTATAAGCGATGGTGGACGAGCTTCCTAGGGCTGCTGTGACAAAATACCGCCAACTGGGCGGCTTCCGGCCCCAGAAATGTATCCATCCGCAGTTCTGGAGGCTGGACGTCTGACATGAAGGCGCTGACAGGGTGAGTGTCTTCTGGGGGCTCTGAGGGAGAGACTGTCCCCAGCTTCTCTCTCTGCCTCTGGGGGTTGTAGCAAATCCTTGCTGTGTCTTGGCTTGTGGACACATCACTCCGACCTCTGCCTCCACCTTCACACGGCCTTCTTCCCTGGGCTTCTCTGCAGCCTTTTCTCCTCTTCTAAGGACGTTCTCATTGGATTTAGAACCCACCCTAATCTAGTAGGATCTTCTTTGAATCCTTAACTAATTAAATCTGAAAAGACTCTTATTTCCAAATAAGGTCAGATTCTGATGTTCTAAGTAGACATGAATTTTGTGTATTGGACCCACTACAGACGGACTCTCAGAATTACTTATCTCAGCAAAAGAGCCGAACAAAACACAGCAAGGTATATAGTCTGAACTCTGGCTCACTGTTTTATTGGAACCATGATCTTGACAAACCAATCTTGCAAAATTCTATATTTAGATTTCTTCGTTATTTATAAAAATTATTTTGTTATAAATAATATTGATTTATCTATCAAAAAGCATGTTTATGAGTTTTGAGTGAAATACTAATTATGAAAGTTCATTGACAAGTATAGAATACTATTCAAATACACAGTGAGCTTAATTGTACTTTTTCTTCTCTGTTCTACATTGGCCTATCTCAAAAACTATGGGACATGCTTCATAATAGGGAAGATTTTAGGAAAACAATTTTGCATATTTATATAAAACTTTTAATTATTCAGTAGCTGTTTTCTAGTTTGCTCTTTGCTGATTTTCATACATCGTTGATGTCATCAAAGAAGGAACACATATGAAACCCAAGTCAGTCTATTGTAGTTCTTTCCAGAAATTCTGAGGAAGAGGGTTTCACTAATTCAATAATCCAAGAATTATTGGATTAAATGGTAGCTTATTTGTAAATTCACCCATTTCTATTTCCCCTACCCCACGGCCATGGATAATTTAACTGAAATATGCTTCTCTGAATCTCTCTCTACGTCCCCTCTCCATCAACGTGACTCCAGTACCATATGTGATTGGCCTTCCATATCTGTGAGTTTCACATCTGAGATTCAACCAACTGTGGATCAAAAGGCCTACAATGGCTGTGTCTGTATTGAACATGTACAGATATTTTTTCTTGTCATTATTCCCTAAACAATACAGTATAACAACTATTTATATGGCATTTACATTGTAGTAAGCATTATAAGTAATCTAGAGATGATTTAAAGTATATGGGAAGATGTATATAGGTTATATGCAAATACTACATTGTTTTATATAAAGGACTTGAGCATCCATGGATTTTGGTATCCCCGGGGGGTCCTGGAACCAATCTCCTGTGGATATCGAGGGATGACTGTATACGTATGTGGCTTGCAGACTTTTACATCCTGTCCAGACTCTTTCTTTGAGCTCCAGACACGCATATCCAACCATTTTTCAGCATCTTCTCTTTGATATCTTAAAGATACATCAAATTCAACTTGCCTTGCATGAAAACTGTGCTCTTGGGCCCCACCCTTTTTCTAACCCACCATAAAATCTGATCCTTTTATCTGTTTCCTATTGGAGTGAATGGCACCCATGTCCACTCAGGTATGCAGCCTGGAAGCCCAGGAGTCAACTTTGATGCTTCCATCTCCCAGCAACCTCCATATCCCCTCCAACACCAATTTCAGTCCCTCTAAACTTTATATATCCCTTAATCCTTTTCACTTATCTTCACTTCCATCAACATCCTAGCTAGCTTTAATAATTTTTATTGACTTGTGGCCAATCTTGATTTATCTGTACCCCAACACACTGCCTCCTGGATTATTTTGAAAACTTTCTACTCATCATATCATTTCATCTCTAAATATTTCTATATACCTATAAAGGATAAGGAATATTTTAAAAGGCATACCTGCAATTTCCTTGTCACAACTGAAAATATTAACATTAATTCCTTAATAATGTCAAATATTCAGTAAACATTTAAATTTCCCCAGTTGTCTCCTTTTTTCCTCATACAACTTTTTTGTTTGAATCTGGATTTGTTGCTGTCAGTGGTCACATCGACAGTCTAAAGGAAACTCTCTATGATGCCCATTGGTTTCAGGAGGAATACAACATTGCCACAGGCACTAACACAATCAGTATTTGGACCCTATCTATACCTGCATCCTTATCTTGCTGTCTTCTTCCTCTCTTCTTCAAATAGGCTGGAATTATTTCAATATATCATTCACTAAGTGCTTATTTCTGCCAAAGGGCTTTTGCAGAAACTATTCCTACTGCCAGGAACACCTTTTCCTCTTCATTTTATCCCTTTGTCACTGTGAGGTCCCTGATCAATTGCACATCCTCAGGGTCACTTTCCTGACTTCTCTGACCAGATTTAGTCCCTTAACAGTCATAGTACCACATATTCCTCCTTTGCCTGACTTGGTCAAAGTGATGGAAATAATGGTACACCTATTTTCTTGTTTTTGTTATGTTTCCTCTCACTGGCTTGATTTCTTCCACTTTCAAATGGTTTTGCAATTTTCGAACACTAGGTTTTTTTAAAATTTAAGCATATCTTCAAATCTGTAGGGCTGGTTAAGGCATTGTTGGGGACCATTGAAGCAGATGATAAATTATTTTTATTAGAAATATTGTAAAGAAATACATACCAGCAAGTTTCTCAACTCTTCAAACCATTGGTGATTTTAAGTCAATATTCAAAAGCTTATTTAGGGACAGTGAAGTGTTATCATCCGTCCTCTTTAGAGATCCTAAAGAATGTACATTCTAGATTTTCAAGTTCGATTGTTCTAGTCTAAGTCCTAATATTATGCTACCTTGAGATCATCCAGAGTTTATTACATTCCAAATCTCATAAATGAGGGATTAAGTCAAATATGCATCTTTTACTTTAGAATCCATAGAAAATTTTAGTATGCCACTACAAATAGTAAAGAAAGCAATAAAAACATGGACAGATATTTTGAAGGAAAAAATCAATAATCTCTCATGATAACAACCCTGCAAAACACCAGCAAGACATCAGAATGACCACGATAGAAATAAATAAACAAACAAAACTGGGAACAAAGTTTTATCTAAAGTAAAGAAAACAGAAGAAATTATATTTCCCATGATAGTAGCTCCTTCTTCCTTTCTTTTAACTTTATAAAGTTATATATAAATATCAAAAGGAAATTTAAGGGAAGTTGAGATATATTTTAAACCATGTGTCAATGCTCTATCTTCTGTATATGAATATGGTATTAGATATAGGAACACAGATTTTAAAATAAATAAATTTAATTATTTAATACCATAACCTGAAACTCAGTATATAGTAGGCCCCCAATTCCTTGCTTTATAGAGCCTTCAAATTTGTTATTTTAAAATAAAAACTGTAGGTCTGATCAAATTACCTTGTGATAATCGCTAATGCTCAGTATGAGAAAACTGCGTCTTAGAAAACTTCTATATGTAAGATATAGTATGATCTGTAGTAACCTGTCGTAATGTATGTCAGAATCATATGTGTTTAGCCACCAAATAATCCATTAAAATGAAATGGTACCTGCTCTATCACAATTTTAATGTTTTGGAATGAGTCTTTTCATATCTTTGGTAATTCCCTCTGATTATTAGTGGAAACCAAATTTGAATATCTTATTTAGTCTGGAAGCAAAGCATAGAAACTCGTGAGGGATGTCAGTGGTTAAATAACACTTCTGTGTAACAACAGAACCCTTTCTGGAAGTTGAAATATATGAGAGAGGGAGAAAGAATAAGTTAAAAGGGAGGGGCAGAGAGGGGGGATTCTAGAGAAGACCAGACTCACAATTATATCTTTAGTTCCTAATACAGTGCCTGTCACTGATGAGCACAAACAATATGTGTTGAATAAATGCATGCTTAAAAGATGCCTGAAGTTCAAGGCAATGTCATTTATCGAGAGTGACTACAAATGATGACTGGATATTCCCAATCATCCAGATGCCTGGCCCTTCATCCAGAGCCCCAGCCCTTCAAAGGCTACAGTGATGATGCTCAAACACAAGCTTTTTTGAAATTCTTAAGTGTATTTCAGAATCTGAGATCCGTTGTTTTCAACAGTTCCAATTATGGTATTATCTCTTTTTCCCTCCCTAAAATGGAAAGTTTAGTGTTTTGTAAGAAGCTGAAAGTCACTTGGTGACTTAAAAGGAGAAATTTAGACTATATTTTAACTCTGAAGTGGAATTATATGGCAATGAATCATTTCTACTTCCAAATGAAATTAGGAAAAGGCGTCCAAAATGCATTGGTCAACATTTAAAATAAGGACCTGGCCTCCCAAGTTGACTACTTAGGATGTCCTCATAGTCTTTAAAGTAGAATATTTCTTGAATGTTTTCTCATTTCTTGAAATAGTGGTTTGAAACATTCTGTGTAGAGTTCTGGAGTGGCTTTGTTATAGATCACTGCCTAAGTTTTGATGATTTTCATTCTATTTTTCTATATTTTCTATTTTTTACTGTGCATGTCTAGAAATAAAATTGATTTTGCTATTTTTACCTTCTATCCAATGACTTTGCTAAATTCACATGTCAATTATAATAGCTTCTCTCTTCATTCATTTGGATGTTCTATGTGTACCAAGTCATCTATGAATAATGGCAGTTTTATTTCTTCATTTCCTAAGCTTGCCTTATTGTATTACACAGGACTTTCAGTAAAATGTCAGAGAGAATTGGTGATAGCAGACTTCCTTGTCTTATTTCTGATCTCAAGGGAAAGCATTCAATACTTCACAATGAAATGCAAGGTTTGCTGGAAGATTCTTATAGATATTCTCTATCAGATTAATGAAGTTCCCTTTTATTCTGCCTTTGCTAGAAAGTTTTCATTAACGAAGGCTGAATTTTATAGACTGTTTTTCCTGCATCAATAGGAATATTTTATTATTTTCTCCATTATTTTGTTAATGTGGTGAATTAAATTGATTATTTCCTACTCTTGGGGGGAGGAAATGTTATGAAAATATAACATGCATACAGAAAAGTGCAGAAATCACAAATCTGTAGTTCAGTGAATTTTGCCAGATGAAACCAGAGTGATCAATCTTACATGACAAAATAAGCTATTACCAGGACACCAGAAATACTCTATGACGCCTTCAGTATAGAGACTGGGGAACCAGTATTTTGACTTCAAATGTCATGGATCGGTTTGCCCTATTTTGGTGGTGGTGGTGGCAGGGCCATCCGACTTCTTCTATTCAATATTATGTTTGTGTGATTAATCTTTGTACTTGTAAGTAGTTGTAGTTTGCCTATTCTCATTGCTGGAGAGTATTCCATTGTAGGAATAAGTGACAATCCATTTACTCATTCTACTGTTCACAGATATTTGGTTTGCATCTTTTTTTTTTTTTTTGGCTGTTATGATTAGTGCATATATCAACATTCTTGAACAGGTCCGTTTTGACTATATCCAAGCATTTCTTTTGAAGATACTTTTTCTTTTGAAGTATGTATCTTCAAACGCACACACACACACACACACACACACACACACACCCCTAAGAGTAGAGTTTCTGGATCAGAGGTTATGCATATGTTCAGCTATAGCAGACACTGTCCAGTGGTTTCCCAAAGTGATGTACCAAATTGCACTTTCAGCAGCAGTGTATGAGAGTTCATAGTAGATTCTTATTAAATAGTAGGTGTTACTATTATTATTAGAGAATATCCTTCCCTCCTATGGAGGTGATAGAGGGCAATGAAAAGTAGTGGGCCTGGTCACAGGTCAGATGGACTGGATTATATTGGATCTGGTTCTTATATTTTCCTTCCATGGTGTTGAGCATATTATCCTCCAGCAAGTAGCCATCCAGTAAGCTTCACAGAATTGAAAGAAACTACTAAAGATCTCCTTCATAATATCTGGCTTGTGGAACGAGCAGGTACAGAGGTGATATATTGGTGGGCGTGGGCAGCCTGGAAGCACCACTGTAGATATGAGCAGTGGGCGAATATACAAATAGATATGGAAGGACCTTGAAGATATGTTTCCCACCTTGGATTTTTTCTTAGGGTTGTTTGTGGTGAATAGTCAATGTTGATTATCCCATCTATTATCCTTATCATAGAATTCTGTTTAAAAATTGAATTGTTTTGGGGGCAACCTTAGAGGGATAAGGGGGAGGTCTGGTATCCAGAAATCCAGCTCCTTCACCCACCTCTACCCCTCCTCACATTCAGACAGGGCATTTCTACCCATCTCATAGAAGATTTTATCGATTGCCATAGGAGATTTTATTTGAAGATACTGTTCTGCTAAAAAAAGAAAAAGAAACAATTGAGATAATAATATTTTTCTTGATTAAATACTAAGTTTTCTGTTTCCTGTCTCAACCACTTGGTAACCATTTTAGCATTTCTTTTCAACTGTCACATGATGATAACGTAGGTGTATGTTTTTCTTTGTGCAAGGGTCATTCTGACAGACTGGGTTTTTCTGTTAGCTTTGTTTTTAGTCACAGTACCCTGTTGCTTATATTTTTGTCAAAGAATATCTATTCTGTCCACCTTTCAGTGACACCTAGCTGTGATAGTTTTACCATCCCTAATATTGGCCATTTTTTGCAATCAAAAGGAGAACTAGAAGCAGATTTTTACATCAGTGGGATTGTAGCAAAGCAATTACATCTTAATATATGTGACCTGACATGAATAAGCCAGTTTAAAAATTTCCCATCATCTAGAAAGGAAGTGGACTGTGCTAAATAATTCTTGATAGTTCTGTAAATATTGGTAACTCAGAAAAGCATGATTTAATTAATCATTTAATTAGAAGAAAAGGCAAGTTTCTCAGGGGAGCATCAATGTTAGATAATAAACATTGTATAAAAGTATTTTGTCTTTGTAATGTTAGAAGTCAAGAGATTTTTCCATCATAATCTAGTCACTTCTGAGAGTTTAGTTCTCCTTTAGTGTTTTGCTGTTTATCCTGTTCCGATAAAGGCCTGCTCTAAATGTTTTACAATATGTGCCATTTAGAATATGGGATCTCAACTTCCTCTTGGCAGATTAGCATCCTACATACGTACATGATTTTGTGGGTCAAGAGGCGTCTCTCTGATTATCAGATATAACTGGCAGCCGCAGTTCTGGGAAACTAAGTCAATGTTTTTCTCCACGTGTCTTTGAAGACATTCCTAGTATATTGGCTTCCCAATACTGAGCCATTGCGTAGGAAGTATATGCACATAGATAACTCATGCATGTTATCTGTGTGCTTGTGTAAACCGCTTGTTATGAACTCTGAGTCAGAGCCAGGGGACACCTTACAGCCTAGTGTTGAGGTTGGGAGTTGACACCGATATTCTTTAAAGACTCAGTCACTCCCTCCATTGTCAGAGTTGAGGAGGTAACTGAAACCTACTCAGGGTGTCAGAAGACGCTTGTCTGATTATTTGCGCTGCTGGAAAGAATTGACTGTCTCTCTTGGGTGCATAGATTCAGCTCATCTCTGCTTTCTGCTCAAGTCTTGTTTTGGCCCAGGATCCACATTAGACAAAGCTCTCTTCTGAGTATTTCCACTGTTCTTGGGTTCGGAGTGGTGATCTCTCTGACGATGGTTCACCGTGTTGTGTGGTGTCAGAGCTCCTGCAGGGTGTCAGCGGCTTCAGGTCTGGCTAGCCTCTGCAGATTTTGAGGTCATTAAACAGGCTCGGTTCAGTTTTAGAGGCTAGGATATTGCAGCTTTGCATCCTTTGTTACATGAGGGTGTCCTTCACCAAAATGACAGGACTAAGACTTAAGGCAGAACACAGCAATGGAGAATTATAAGCAGTGTGTAATACTAGACCCCCCTTAAAACACATAAACTCTTATAAAATCTTGAGGAACCAGTTCTGAGAGTGGTGGACATGGTCTCATGAAGACTTGGTCTTACCATTCCTAATAACTGGCTGTGAGAATAATTCATCAGTAAAATTGTCTAATTGTTTAAATTGAGTTTAAACTTAAAAAAATCAAATATAGATATTGGCCATAGAACTCAAATCATATTTTTTTTTCTTAGTCAACAGTCTTTTAAGTCACATAAAATGATATTGGTATCATTACCTAATAGAATATATCATAATTTCCAGGCTTTATGTCTGCTAAGGTCTGAAAGTTTGTGTCCCCCCACAATCCATATGTTGAACCCTGACCCCCGAGGTGATGGTATTAGGAGGTGGGGCCTTTGGGTGATTAGGTCATGAGGGTGAAGCCCTCACCAGTGGGATGAGTGCCCTTATAAAGGAGACTCCAGAGAGTTCCCTCGTCCACTCCACCATGTGAGGACGCTGCAGGAAGTGAGCTGTCTGCAGCCTGGAAGATGGCTCTCACCAGAACCAGAGCATGCTGGTACCCTGATCTCAGACTTCAGCCTCCAGAACTGTGAGAAATGCACCTCTGGAGTTTATCAGCCTGCCAGTCTGTGGTGTTTTGTTATAGCAGCCTGAATGCGCATGACTGTACAAATGCTTCTTTTCCTCTCTCACACTTGTTCCAGCGTCTTTCCTGACCCAAGCACGGGACTCACCCTTCACATCATGAAGATTCTGCTGCTTTTTCTGGGAGAGGGGAGAGGGTGAGGAGCTCCTGGGAATTCATGCAGTGGCACTGAGGATCATGGAACCCCTTAGGCAGCGACACAATTTAAAAGTTAAAGCATTTTCCCAAATTGTCAAGTATCTATTTTCTCACGGGACAGTATGGTATTTGCACAATCTTTCCAGGACAGGCTGATAAAATATACACAGATGGGATTTGCTAAATAAGAAGGTTTTGCTAGTGACACGTTGGAGAAGGAGTGCACGTGGTACATAAGTCCGTGTTCTTCATGTCCTGGGGAGTTCGCATCCTGGGCGTGAGCGGGGCCTAGGCGGAGGCAGAGGAGAGGGCGGGTGTCCCTCGGGTCCGCAGGGGCGCAGGCGCCTCGCTGGAGGAGCACAACCACGAGGATGGCCAGATCCTCTTTGTTCACGGAACCTGCGTCACACAAAACCTTGTTCTGTCTGCCTTTTTCTTCCACATTTCTTGCCATGCTGTGCTCGGCAAACCAACTTAAAATTTCAACTTCCAATTTTGTTTTCTAGCTTGGTGAGAAAAGGTAATGAGATTTTTTTTTGTTTTTAAATCTGAGAAAGGATATTTTCGTTCTTTTATTTAACACATTTCCTTTCGCAGTTACACGTGTGCCCAAGGGCCCTCAGATAACTGGCAAAGGAGTTTCCTTTTGAGTTGGTGAAATCCTGTTGTTTTCCTTTGATGGAGCTGTTCAAATCCCCACCCTGCCGGGTCCTTTAAAACACCCGCCTTCTGACTTGAAACACCCTGCATTCATTTACAATTTTCTGACTCCCCGAGTTGATTGAACATTCTAGCGCTTGGCTTAATGAATTTCTCCTCGCCAGCTAACGTGACATTTTTTCACAGTGATTTTGTCGTCTTTGTGACGTTCCATCCAATGTTCTGTCTTCCTATCTCACAGATACCTTGTTTTCATCTTATCTCCACCGTCCTGTCCCAAAAGAAGCACCGAGAGTTTGTTATTGCGGTGACTGTGCTGTCTCTTCAGTCGCCCTGCCCCCTCTCCTATGGACGGCCAGCTCACTCCTCTGCTGCCTCCACTCCCTCCAGACCCGCCCCCTCAGCGTCTCTGTCCAGGGCGCTCAGCACCCTTTTGCTGTCCACACTCTCCTCCTGTTCTCCTTTCTCTCATGTGGTTTATTTCCACAGTCCTTGGGTAGAATTATACTCTGGTAGACTCTCAACTCCCTTGTCATTTCTAACCCCATTGTAGTCACTGGGCACTACCCCTCTTGATTGAATAAAATGTTCCACCTACTCTGGGTGTGTGATGAGCAGCTCATTGTGGCTGAAGAAAAGACCTGGGCCGTCCTGCCCCATCTCCCTTTAATTGCTGACCCCTGGCCTCCACTGGAACTCCGGACTCTGCTGACACATTTCCCTTTTCCTTGCTTTTCAAATTACCTCTCTCTGTCACGTTCTCAGAAAACTGAAGTAGAATGGTAGCTTTGTCATCTATGGGAAGACTAATTTAACAGACCAATTTAACCAGAGGCCAATTTAGAATATTTTTTATCAAAAAATTATAAAGATTCCACAATAATTTAAAGCCAATATGAATTCATGTAACTTTATTGCTATGGCCTGTACTTTCGACTTCCATTATTGATTATTTCAGCAGAGCTTCAAAATGAAAACAAATAGGCATTAATTAAAAATGACTCAACAGTTTAAAAATATATGACTTGCCATTTCAACTATCTAAAATTAACATCTAGGCCATTACACTGGGGGAGCAATTATGAATGTCTGTGTGTGAAATGCACACAGAGGCAGCCTGGATTTATTTTATATCAACTTAATTGTTACCAATAAAACAAAGTGAGGAGAGATGATGTTTATCTCCCACACATAGAGCAATTCTAGTGTTTTGTGCCACTTCTGATGGAGCAAACAGTTACTGCTTCTTATCAATCCAGGGGAAACCACCCACCCCACGATGGAGCCCTGCAAATGATGGTGGGTTCCAGGTGAGAACGTCTTCCCATCACCCTGGGCAACTGCATCACTGGCAGGTGAGGGAAAGAGATTTCAGTTATTTAGGGGCAGCTTAAGAAAATGGACGTGTTGAAAATATGAAGCTGTTTCCAGGCTCATCTTTGTCTTCAGATCCTGGTTTTTCTCTCCGACTGTTTTACCGGGTGTTAGTGTGGAAACCTGGCAACACAGAAACCAGTAATTTCGTTTTTTCATATAGTGCAATTCTCTAAAGAATTTCATGAAAGAACTTCAAATTGAGTATTTTTTATTATAAAGTAGAAAGTGAAAAGAGAAACCTAAGGGAAGCCAGGAAATAAAAAGCAGATGAAGCAGAATAGCAAGATGCAAAAAAAAGGAGAGAAGAAAGGAAAACGAGCTGATTCAGAAAAGAAGGTATAAAAATGAAAAATTAAACTTAATCATGAATAATCAAATGCAGTCAAATTGCTATGATAGCAATAATGTCAGTAACATTCATTCAACACGTATCTATGCCCAGCGCGGTTTTGTGACTTCATATGGATTAACTGATTGAATCTGAACTATGGCCCTAGAGGTAGAGGAAGTTGTTATTCTTATTCTCGGTATTTAATAAAACAAGATCATGCTCATGGTTGGTGAGGGCGCAGTGCCCTCGTGATTGATAATGGAAAGTAGAACAGACATTTTGTAACCCATTGAGAAACTTAAGAACATTGGCCCACTAATTTTAAGTTAAATCAGCCTTCTTCAGGAAATAATATTATATGTAATAAAGTTTCCATAAGTTGAAAATGTTGAAATTAATATAGCTTAACAGCAAGTCAGAATGTTGTGCAGACTTTAACACTTGGAGCTTAAGAACAGTACAAACATGTGCAGTGTGATAATCGAATAAAGCATACTAATCATAGGTGCTTTAGGATTCCTGTTTTGTAAATGGATATACATATAATCATAGAAAAAAAGACAAGGAAGACATAGAGCAGGATATTGTTTTCTCTAGTTAGTGAAATACGGTGAATTTTTGACATTTCATAATTTCCAAAGTTTCTACAATTAAAAAATCAGGTGCGGTGGATTGATTGTATCAGTGGTCCCTGTCTCCAGACCTTTCCTTAGTGCCCTCCCACACGGATTCTGGTCTCACATGACTTGCTTCAGCCAATGGGATGGTAGCAAATTGGATCGTTGAAAAGTGTTAGTGCATTTCTGAGCTCTGTTACGCTTATCTGTGATCACCATGAACACATTCCCTGAAGGGGATGTGAAGGAAACGTGGAGGAGAGCTCAGTCATCCCAGCCCGGGCCATCCTACGTCTGCTAGCTCCCAGCCAACAAGCCAGCTACCACAGACACAGGAGAGCCCAGCAGGCAGATCTCGCCTGGATCAGCAGAACTACCCCCTGATACCTGGATGCACGGGAATTAACACATGGCTGCTATTTACCCCACTTACCGCACTAAGATTGGGGATGCTTTGTTTTGCAGTGAGTTAACTTATACAGGACGTCATTTAGATTTCAGAGCTTTACTGAGTAGCAAACCCAGGTTTAAAAGCATTCATCAGTAAAGGTGTGCAAGGTGTTCATCCCATTATTCATTTTTCGAATATCCCTCTCTGTATACATTCCAAGGTAACCTGGCTTTATGTGCTCCATATGTTTAACTAGATGCCTCCACTAATCTTTTTCTGACTACTATATTGTGATTAGATTCTTTCTCACAGGCCCCCCAGCTTCCACTGATAACCTGGGCTTAACACTGTCTAGCGAGCCTCGTGAAATTTTCCTTGCTCCCTGAACCCTTAAAATTCATGAGGAGATCTGATTTCACTAAGCCCTCTGTCCTGCTGGCTACCACATGGACAGGCTGACTGTCTACTTTTCCTCTGAAGAACTGTGAGGCTTTGGCTGCAGTGTCCCTGGCTGTTCCATGATTCACCATCACCCTCCAGTGAGCTGACTTGTGTTTCAGGTGAATCTTGTCCCTGTGACAGACATTTTCCTTGGCCCCTACTACTGTTCCTGTCTATCTGTTTGCCTCTGCAAGCCTCCCTAATTCTCAGGCTCCTCTCCTAGCCTTTCTCATGCCAGTTCCTAAAGAGCCGCTGGTCCAGTATTCATATCACTGTCTTTGCTTCTGTCTGACTCTGCAGTCCTGCTCAACCACTCCTGCTAACATTCCACACATACCGTTCATCCATTCACCACAACCTATGAAGTATTCCTGTGATGGGCAGTGTTTGATGTGCTTTGTGTATGAAGTTTAATGATCAGTATTTCCCATTTCCAAGAAAACTGTGATTTAAACAGAAACAGGTACATCAGCAAATAATTTTGAAGCAATGTATTAATAGTCGAATCAAAGGCATTTATAAAATGCTATCTTTGTCTTTTGTCCCTATTTATTACCTTTCTCAATCCACTGACTCTGTGTGTGTATGTGTGTGTGTGTGTGTGTGTGTGGTGGGGAGGTTACTTTGATGACAAAACAGAGAACCAGTTACCATCCTGCCTTTTGCAGTGTGCAAAGCTGCCTGGCTCTGTGCTGGTTGGCACGGGGTCATCTGCAGAGGCAGCGGCGGTGGCAGGCATGCATCGTGAAGCCTGATCAGCCATGACAGTGATTAATCGCTGTCCAGTCATGAGAAGAGAGAACAGGGTCAGCAACACATCCAGGTATGTTGGAGGAAGCCCACAGGTGCTTTTCACAGAGGAGGAGAGCAACAGTGACCCAGCTCCCCTGGCTCTGCCCTCTGAGTCCTCACAGGCTACGGTGTGTTGCCAAGTCTAAGGCATTTAAAAAAAAAATAGGGGGCTCATTTGCATCTACTTGGAAGGAAAAATTGCCCAAGTCAAATCAATTCTCCCAAAGGTGCTCTTCAGAGCAAGCCCATTAGGTGGCCTGGGCCTAAGGGTACATAAAACTCATCATGACCTTTCCAAAATTCACTTTCACAACTGAGTAAATGTGGTTCTTATTATTACACCAAGAAGCAGTCAAATCCCAAAAGGCCTGGATTATTCCCTTCAGATCAATTCACTCAGTATTGTATACATGTGCACACAGAAGCATCCTAAGCCAGACTGACTCGGGAGAGTGCAGTTGGCCTGCTCCCCACGGAACTGTATTCTGCTCTGGAGAAATGCCTGCTTTCCTATGGACTTCTTGTGCTTGGTGCATTCCCAGGGTCTCAGAGAAATGGTGGCAAGTATCTGCCTACCCAGAACTGCTGCTGCTAGTGTCCACACGGTATCCAGCTTGCACACAGTAGGTCCTCAAAAATTAGTTGTTAAATAAGGAATTTCAGTACTCTATGACGAGCTTAGGTGATCAAATACACAAATTAAGGTAGCTAAAAATATGCATAAAAGTTGTAAAATAAAAAAAATACAACCCAGTGCAGTAGTTCTCCAAGTGTGCTCCCCAAGTGGCAGCATCTGAATTACCTGGGGACTTAGAAATGCACATTTCCAGTTCCCACTCCTGCCCGCAGAACCAGGAGCACTGGGTGGAGCCCAGCAAACTGGGTTTGTACCATCTCTTCTGTGATGTGCACTCAAATATAAGACCCTCTAATTGAGTGATGACAGTCTCTTGTTTCTAACAAAGGATTGCAAAATTATTTATTCTAAAGTTAACTCTCAATCACTTTTCCAATAGGAGAATGTGTGATTGACTGTACTGTATCAAAAATGAAAAATAGCTCCAATTCCCGTCTTATATCCGTAACTTAATTTTTAAAATATTTGTAGGGTTTTTTCCATATCTAAACACAATTCACAACCGCCTTTAAAAAGATACATTGGTTCAATTGGAGAATTTCCATATGGTTGGGTATTAGATAATATTAGGAAAGTATTATTAATCTTCTTATTTGCGATGACATATTGCAAATGCCGAGATGTGCTGGAGCACATATATTTGAAAGAATTATCATTATAGATTCACCCAGGTGAAGTAAAATGCAAAATTTTAAACATATACAAAACATTAAATATATACTCATGTTTTTAATGGCTTTAATTAAGGTAGGACATAACAAATGAAAAAAATGATTATTCCATGCAAATAATACAAACCAAAGCAAAATATTTTTTTCAGATTCTAGAGGTAAGTTAAAGAAAGTCAAATTGAAAACAATATAAGTACATATATTACTAATTTTCTCATTCTTAAATACACAACTAACAGCAATAGTCATCAGTGTTTGTCTGTTGTATGTTATCCTGAGCCTCATATCAGAATCCGTGCTGAACCCTGCTTTCATCTCCACGACAACAGTGGCAGGTATTTGTCGCACTCCCTGGTTGACACGGGGGTGAAAGCGAGATGTGGAGGAATTAAGTCACTTGTTCAAAGTCTTTCAACCAATAACAGTGCATGAGGATTCATGCTAAGTTCTCAGATCAAAATTGTAGGGCACAGACTTTCCACATGGCGCGCATCTTAAGGAAGGAGCTTATCAGCAACAGCTGCACTTAGGGTCTGAATGCAGCATGCTGTCACAAGTCATTTTCGATGTGCAAAAGCACGCATACACTCATACACGTTAGCTTACTGGGTTGGGGTTGGGAGTAGAGCTGGAGATGGGGGGAAAGAAGCAGAATTAAGTCCTCATGAATATGTAGTCTGGGAGATTTCTAGAGAGCAGGTGGATGTCAACACCTAGAATCTGGAGAAAATTATCAGCAAAATGCTATGATTTTTGCAAAGGGGTTGTAGGTCACTTAGAGCAAGAGTTACTAGGAATGAAGTGTAAAGTCCTTACCTTGGCCTTGAAGGCCCTACAACATCTGGTCCCTATCTGCCTCCTGGACTCCTTTTCCAACCTCTCTTCTCTCCTCTCAGCTCCAGTTACCTCCCTGAGGCTGACAATGCTCCTGCCTCAGGGCCTCTGTTCTTGCTCTTCCCTCTTCTTTCCTGATGACTAATGGCATCTGTGTTAGTTTTAGCTCTAAATTATATATTTTTGATGTTATTATAAATGATATTGTATTTTTAATTTTGGTGTCAAATTGTTTGTACTTTGTACATAGAAATATACTTTATTTTGTGTGTTGATCTTATATCAACTTTGCTAAACTTAGGGTTATAAGAGCTTTTTTTGTGGATTTCATAGATTCCTCTATAGACATGCACATTTGAGATAAAGTGTATTATGCTATTCTTGGTGCAATGTTCTATAAATGTCAGTTAGGTCATGTTGGTTAAACTGTTGTTTAAGTCTTTTATAACCTTTCTGATTTTCTGTGTACTTTTTCTATCAATTATTGAGAGAGGAGTATTTAAATATTTGACTGTAATTGTGGGTTTGTCTATTTCCTTTGCAGTTCTGTTAGTCTTATCTTCATGTATTTTGAAGCTCTCTTATTAGTTGGATAAAGGTCTAGGGTTATGTACTCTTGGTGAATTTTTCATTGTGACTGCTTTGTCATTATGAAATGACCCTCTTTGTCCCTGGTATATTCTTTTCTCTAAAGTCTGCTTTGATATCCTTTTCCATACTTTTAATTTTACATTTTTTGTGTCTTTATGTTTAATGTGAGTTCCTTGTCGGCACCCTAAAGTTGCGTCTTGCTTTTTTGTCCAATCGGACAGTCTCTGTCCTCAATCTGCATTTAATGTGGTCATTTTTATGGTTGAGTTTAAATTCACCATCTTATACTTTCTTATTTTTATACTCTCACCTGGTATTTGCTCATTTTCCCCTCATTTTGTAACTTCTTTTGGATTGTATATTTCTTTATTCTGTGCTATCTCCATTGTCAGTTTATTAGTTACGATGATTTGTTTTGTTATTTTAGGGGTTGTGTAGGGCAAATAATACAAATCTTTAGGTTATCTCAACCTATTTAAGTGATATTATACTTTTTTGCATATAGTACGGATATATTTTAACTCTACCATTTTAGGGATAAAGAAAGCTGAAACTCAGAGAAGAGATGTGACTTGCCTATGGCCAGAAACCGTGTTGGAGCTAAAATAGGAATTCTAGCCTACTGACTTCAGACTCGGTGCTTTTCCCACCGTGTAATGCTAGGATGAGAGTCAGTGTATTTTCTCTGGAGAATACCAAGTCACCACAATTAGAAATTATACTTATGAGCGCCAATGGGGAAAAAGTTGGGATTATTTTTTTCTTATTTAGGAAAGTCTAAGTTTTAAATATCCAATAGGAAAGGCCTAAAATTTCCCTGCAGACCACATGGAGAGCATCACACATGGGCATCAGGTGAACAATTAGAGATGAGGCTGTGAGCTGGCGTTTCAGCAGAGACCCTAGAGCAGAGTTTGGATTCCTTTGGCTTTTCCCATTAGTCACTCTGGGAGAGCAAATCACATCCCGTAAATCACATTCAGACTGTGACTTGTAGGGTTGCCTGAAATTGTATTTACTCATCTCCTTCTATGTGCCAGAATTAAAGTGTATCTGAGACTGTCTGCATGATAGGAACCTCTGTCTAGGCCTGATTATGTCAAAGTTGAATGCAGGATGCATCTTTACTCCTTGCATTTGTAACATTGGGATTGCACAATTAGTCTGTTAATACACTCCATGAGGGCAGATCAGATTTTATGCTTCCTGGATCATCATTGGCACAAAGAAAAGAGTCTATTAATAATATAAACGAAAATGTCAATATTAATTTTAAACACAAGTATGACATAAATAGGAACCAATATTTATTAAAATTCAAAAGAAATTTTTGCATTCCCACAATTCTTTTACATATATTTTCTTTTTTTTTTTTTTAAAGATTTTATTTTTTCGTTTTTCTCCCCAAAGCCCCCCGTACATAGTTGTATATTCTTTGTTGTGGGTCCTTCTAGTTGTGGCATGTGGGACGCTGCCTCAGCGTGGTCTGACGAGCAGTGCCATGTCCGCGCCCAGGATTCGAACCAACGAAACACTGGGCCGCCTGCAGTGGAGCGCGCGAACTTAACCACTCGGCCACGGGGCCAGCCCCCTCGTATATTTTCTTTTTTAAAAATTTTTTTCCTTTTTCTCCCCAAAGCCCTCGGTACAAAGTTGTGTACTTTTTGTTGTTGTTGTGGGTCCAGACATATACTCTCCTTAGTATAATTGCATTCATGTCCAGCTTTACTCCAAGTATTATATATTTATATAAGATTAATATGAAATGCCTTTCTGGATATTTACACATTATCGTTATTTGTCATTCTTATTCATGAGCTCTAAATGGCAGGTACTTAATCTCTGAACCTCAGAGACAGGTCATAAATGTAATCAGTTGATATAACTGGTCTGATTACTCTTTTCTCTGGTTGAAGAAAATAAAGAAGGAAGGTTGAAACAAAATTTGTCAGACCAGGAATTTATGTATGACGTATGTATATACTTTTCCAGCACCTGTTTTCAGAGAATATCGATGATACTAGAATGCCTGGATTTCTTCCCTATATTTATAAGAATATTATATAGAAATACCCTCAAAATATAACTTTTTGACCAATATTTATAGAGCCAGAAGAATTGTCAGCCTTAGTTGTTAAGGCATGTGACAATATCTTTTTAGCTTCCCCTAGAAGTCTACAATGTACTGGGGGGAAGAAAAAGGAGTAACCGTTGTTCAGTGTTTCCACTATAAATGCACAGGAAGCCCTGTGTGTGTGTGCCCGCAAATGATCATCGCAGACTTAGGCCCCTGAAGGCAAAGGCAAGAAGAGTCCCTGTTCTGGTACATGATGGAGGAAAGTGGAAAAGGAAACAGTGAAATGAGAGGACAGAAAAACAAGGCCGCTTAGCCTAGTCCTGTCACTTTTGCTGTGTAGCTATGCAGCTTTTAGACTATTTGCCATTCGTACAGCCTTTCCCATATGGTTTCATAAAAACAGGAAATCTTTCCAGCATTCTGCGTTGCAGTTGTCTGTTTAGCTGGCAGTTTCACTCTCTCATTTCTTTAAAAGAGACATATTCTCAAGGATCTTTGCATTTCAGTTTCAGGAAATTGCTTTATTTCAGTGCGGAGCTATCTACCATCTAGACTCGATGATGCCGTGCCATCCTCCTGAAGGTGGCATGATGAGTCCTGTCCTGGGAATGGCTTTCAACTTTGTTTCCTAAAATTGCTTTAGACACGCTGATTCTTAGGGTGAATGATGACACAAAAACTGTAAAACTAAATTAAAGTATTTGCTCAGGAAAAGCAAGAATGTAGGGTGAAATTTTATAAACAATTTGTAGTAAAAGATCACCTTTGATTAATGAGATGTTCATTCATTTGTTTATTCAAGTGTATTTCTGAATGCCATCCAAGGTCCAGGCACTCTATTATGCTGGTTGGTATCTATTGTAAGTTGATAAATTAAAAAAATATATATGACCGATCAATAAACATGACAAATAAAAATTTAAATTTTGTATTATAACACAGTTGTATTTAATGAATGCTATGATGGAGAATAATCTAGCTGGGTTCCTATTAAGAAAGTATAGTTATGGGAAGTCCCTCAAGGAATTAGAATTTAAACCAACACTCAGTCATATGACCAGTCCACCACGTGAAAACTTGGCCACGTCATTCTAGAGAAAGGAAGTGACATGAACAGAAGTCTGGAGATGGCCCGAACTTAGCATATTTGGGAAATGGAGAGGGAGCTGGTGTGCTGAGAGGGGCAGAACTGAAGGTGGGGAAGATGGAGTTTGGAATATTTAGGGCCTTATAAATCAGAGGAAGGTGTTTGGAATATATACAAAAAATGGGTCCATAAGGTAATTCCATTTCTTCTTTACTCATTAGTATTACTTCTGTTATGCAATGTAAATTGTCGAATACAAATTATTGAATAAAATGTCAACTTCTGCTATTCTATATGCCTTAGCAGATATCTTCTTTAATCCTGAAAGCAAATAATCTCAGACCATCCAGTGGAAAAGAACAGGCATTGTGACGGGGCTGACATGCTGAAGGAAATGACAATGACTTTGAAATGACATAAACTGAGGTTAAGTGGTGGTAACAGGTTTAGAACTCAATTCGTGTTTAGTCTTTAACATGATTCTGGTGAACTTCAATAGACTGAAAAATAAATCCTGCGTGTATTGATGTATTATGATATAATGTGACATGATGTGCTGTATGATAAAATAGTGTGACAAGCAGGATTCAGGAATTGATAAGGTAATGGAGATGGAGCAGTTTTCCAGATTGGATCTCTCTAGTTTCAAAAGAAGAGGAAAATGAGTAGAAACTTAAATATTATGAAATACGTTTGCTGTAACTGTATATGCAAAGTATGTTAAAATTAAGAGCTGTACCAAAAATGTCCCCAATTATATGGAGCATTTACTTTACTACAGTAGTTAGGGGAAGGGCATGCAGCATGGGTCAATGTCATGGATCTGTTGTCATCTAAAGCGTATTTCATATTTCTATCACTGTTTGTTTGCCTACTTTCCATCTCAAAATGTATTTATCTCTTGACCACTTATCCCTTCACGTCTTCCCGTCCTTGAGGCTCTTCCCTCTGTCTGAGTCTTGGCCACAGTGTGCTGATATGTCCCCTTCACACAGTAGTTCACTGTTTTTGTATAAGTGCTGGAACACCTTCTCTGCAAGACATACCATAAACAAGACGCTCTCCTCTGTCTCAAAACCTGATGAGGAGGAAAAGATATTTAGATTAACAGCTACAATGCCGGGGAAAAGTTATAGTTGGTGCAAGAGAAATTAAAAACATCTCAAGGGGGAATTCAGAAGCGGGTGCTAACATTTGTTTGGGAGGATGAACACGTTTCTGGAGGCAGCAGAATTTGAACTGACACTTGCAGAATGGGCATTGCTTTGCAGGCTGGAAACGGAGGTCCAGCTGAAGGTGGGTAAAGGAGAGCCGTGCGTGCACTAACCTTGAGAAGAGAATGATTGCCCCAAGCTGATAGTTTGTTGTGACACAAGCCGGCATTACCCAGCTTGGTCACCCCATTACTCCTACTTGGCACCCAATGACTATTATTATCAGAAATAAAACTCACCTGGTAAGATAAAAATATCTATGCTGATATGGCTCAGTTATGTTTATTTTACTATGGGATCCAGGTTCCCAGTGATTCACACGCTTGCGTAGTCCACTCCCACATTGTACCAAGGTTGGTCTCTGGGACCAATATAATACAGAAGAGAGGATGGTATGTCACCTTTGAGACTAAGTTATAAAATGTTGCTGCTTCTCTCTTGATTTTTTGCTTGCTCTTTCTTGGATCACTTGCTCAAAGAAAAGCCAGCTGCCATGTCATGAATAGCCCTCTGGAGGGGCATACTTAGTGAGGAACTCAGGCTTCCAGCCAGTAGCCACATGAATGACCTTAGTAGCAGATCCTAAAAACCCAGTGAAGCCTTCAGATGACTGAAGTCCTGACCAGCATCTTAATGGCAACCCCATGGGAGACCCTGAGCCAGAACAACCCACTTAAACTGCTTCTGATCTTCAGAAACCTTTAATGAATGTTTTTTTTAAGGTATGAGTTTTGGGTTATTTTGTGAAGCATAAATAGACAACTAATACAATTCCTAATGCCTTGAATAATGGTTGAGATATATAAAAGATTCTCAATTAATGTTTAAAATATTTAATAAATAATTAAATAGCGTGTTCACTAACTTTTTATACTGGGGACTATTTTTTTAATTTTTAGATCTAAATACATAAGCCTCTATCTAGAACTCAAATTATGTTTAAAGAATTCTTTAAATAAGAATTTGGAATCATTCCATGTGCTCTTTTCTTAGTCACTTCCCCAGTTAGTCTCTGACCTTCAAATATCGACGTTGCTGCAGGTTAAGATTTAATTTTCAGCAGCTGGCTCCATCCCAGATAAAAGGCTATGATTCTATTGTTGTTTATCATGTATGACTTTTATTCTCCAGAAGCAAGTTAGAAAGAAAAATGGTTCTTGAAAGTGTTGATTCTTAAATGCAAAATTCCTAGATAAACGTGTAAACGTAATTGGGGAACTTAATTTTTAAAAGATTCTGTCTCTATTTTTCATTATATTTAAAAGCTCCTAGTTGTGAATATATCTGATTTGAGAACTTAAATAATATCTGTGCAGGAACACAGTTAAATGCAGACTTGAAGTATTATTCTGCTTAAGTCTTGATCAATCTTGTAATTTTTTAAAAGACATTATTTTCATAAGCAGTCTAAGATTCACAGCAAAATTGCCAGGAAAGTACAGAGATTTCCCATATTCCCCGACCCTTACACTTGCATAGCCTCCCCCATTATCAACATCCCCCACTGGAATGTACATTTATTATAATTGGTGAACCTATATTGACACATCATAATTGCTCAAAGTACATAGTTTACATTAGGGTTCACTGTTGCTGTTGTACATTTGATGGGTTTGGACAAATGTGTAATGACACGTATCTGTCATTATGGTATCATACAGAGTATTTCCACTACCCTGAAAATCTCTGTTCTCCACCAATTTATCCCCCACCCAAACCCCTGGAAACCACTGATCTTTTTACCATCTCCATGGTTTGGCCTTTTTCCAGAGTATCATATAGTTGGAATCATACAATATGTACTGTTTCCCAGATTGGCTTCTGTCACTTAGAAATATGGATTTAATATCCCTCTGTGCCTTTTCGTGGCTTGGTAGCTCATTTCTTTTTAGCGCTGAATAGTGTTCCGTTGTCTGGATGGACCGCAGTTATTTATCCACACCTACTGAAGGCCTTCTCGGTTACTTCCAAGTTTTGGCAGTTATGGGTGAAGCTGCTGTACACATCCATGTGCGGGTTTCTGTGTGGACATTCGTTTCACTCCTTTGGGGAAATGCCAAGGAGTGTGATTGCTGGATTGTATTGTAAGGGTGTGGATAGCTCTGTAAGAAGCTGCTAAACTGTCTTCCAAAGTGGCTGGACCGTTCTGCGTTCCCGCCAGCAATGAATGAGCCTTCCTGTTACTCCACATCCTTGCCAGCGTTTGCTGTGGTCAGTGTTCCAGACTATTGCCATTCTAACAGGTTTGTAGTTGTATCTCGTTGTTTTAATTTGCATTTCCCTGATGAGATGTGATGTGGAGCATCTTTTCGTGTGCTTGTTTGCCACCTGTATATCTTCTTTGGTGAGGGGTCAGTTAAGGTCTTTGGGCCATTTTTCAATCATGTTGTTTGTTTTCTTATTGTTTAGTTTTAAGAGTTCTTTGTATATTTTGGCTAATAGTCCTTTATCAGATGTGTCTTTTGTAAATATTTTCTCCTAGTCTGTGGCTTGTCCTCATTCTGTTGACATTGTCACAGAGCAGAAGTTTTTAGTTTTAATAAAATCTAGCTTATCAGTTATTTCTTTCAAACTTTTAATTTTAAGTATTGAGATAATGGATATGAATGTGTTTTTATATGTTGTTCACATAACTTAATGTGGCCGACAGACCCTAAAGTGACTCCCAATGAGTCCCAACCCCTGATGCTCGTGCCTTTGTGCAATCCCCTGTCCTTGAGTGTAGGCAGGACCTGCGACATGCTTCTAACCAATAGAATGTAGCCAACACGATGGGATGCCATGCTGGTGCTTATAGTAGTTACATAAGCCTCTGTCATAGCGGCCTGGAGCTAGAGATGCCCCTTGTGAACCTGATGAAATAAGGGCCACGTTTGAGAAGCCCCTGTGGTGAGGACCTGCAGGAGGCTGCTCGCACCTGTGGGCAGCCCCTATGACCTGAGGTAGCCTCCAGCCAACAACCTGCAAGAAGCCAGGCCCTCACTCACACAGCTGCAGTAACCCAGATGAGCTTGGAAGCACCTTCTTCCCCAGTGAAGCCTCCAGATGAGAATGTGGCCCAGCAGACACCTTGGTCGCAGCTTTGTGAGACCACGAACAGAGACCAGCTAAGCTGTGCTGCACTCCTGACACGTGGAAACTGAGAAAATAAGAATGTGGTATTTTAAGTGGCTAAGTTTGTGGTGATTTGGTGTATAGCTAGAGAAAACTAATACTCTTGTCATGTAAATTTATTCTCCTTCATGTTCTTAACCTTTTTAAAACCATTTCTTTGATGATAACATATATTTTTGCTATTTCAAGATAAAATTACTTCAAAACAAATAATTACAATGACAAATCAGAACAACCCCCTTTTTTTTTTAAGAACACAATTCCCCTGGATATTTGTTATAACCTTCTATGGGGAAGGGGTGCATGTGTGAATTTTTCCTCCCCTGACACTAAGTGACTTTTATTTCTATAACACATAGGCACCTATTCAATTTTCTTTTTTTTTCTGTAGGAAGATGAAAGGGAGGTGGAAGGCAGGACCATTTGCTGTTGGGGGGTCACTCATGCACTTTACTGCAAACATATGTGGTCACTGCATGGCCATGAGTCACCCTGGGGGTGAAGGACAGCCCAGTTTCACGTGGCACAGCCAACGGGCCTCTGGTCTGCAGAGAGGATTCAGTGTCAGTTTATCAGTTTCCTCCTACGTCAGCTCCTCTCCAGGGATGGGCTGCATTATCAGAACCACAAGTGGGATCCTCCTAATTCAGTATGGTTTACACCGCCACGTGAACCTCAAGCTTTTTCTGGTTCATACCTTGTCATCCACTGATTTGTCCCAGTAAAAGTGAACAAGCAAGAGCTCCAGAGGCTGAAATCCACCTACTCTGCTTTATGAAACGTCCAACTTAAATTGATCTCGAATAGAAAGACTTTTCTCAGCTGTGCGACATCTCTCTGATAATGTTTTCCATTGTTTCTTGTTCTTTTCTGCCCGTATGTTTCCCTGCGCACTCACACAACAGTGTCCTGCAGGGCGGGCCTATATCTCCTGCTTCTCGGCCTGGATTCTGCCTTCTCTTTCTGCTTCCTCACCAGTGATTCAGTTGCTGCTTTCAGGTGCTAAATTGTTTTGTGCCTTGTTTCATTTGGTTCCCCTGATAACCTTATATTTTAGGTAATATTATTATCTCCAGTCTACGGGTGAGGAAACTGAGGCTTAAACAGATTAAGTGTTTCAAGGAGTTGGTGTTGGAAGCAAATTTTAAAAGGATAAAAAGAGAAAGCAAATATTTTTAAAAAGAAAATATATACAGAAAAATGAGATGACACAGGAGAATTTTGAGGGGAAAAGTATTTATTGAAAAGCCCATTTTTTGTGTCCTGTTCCAGGCTCTGACAACAGAGCAGATATATTAAACGTGATCTGATTACGAAGGAAACACATTGCTTTCCAAAATCCTGCATATGTTAGAGCTGTGGACTGAGGGTGAGAGCTGTGGGACCCCACGGAAAGGAACAGCCATTTTACTCTGAGATGGGCTGCATGCTCAGCTTTGATAGATTAGTATAGTAATATTATTATGGATTATGAAAAGGCAGAGAGACCAAAATTCTTCTAGATCAGGAAAACTGGGTGACCAATAGAGGGAAAGAGAGCAAGTGTATCTGGGGCAAACTTGAAAAATAAAAAAATAAATGCAGAAATTAAGGCAGGAAAGGGGAAATCACTGTGCATTTCTCTCCTCTTGAAGGTCACCATCATGACCCTAATCTCCTGCAGTGTGAAACCCAGCACCATTTACACACCAAGTACGTTAGTTTCCTTCAGTTGTGAAGACAACTAAAATAGCTGTGCTAAATACACACTTCCTATCTGAATTAGATAAAATCTCCAGAGATCTACTCATTCTTCTGGGTTATTTCACTTTAGCTCCGTTTGTGCGTAGTTCACCTGACCGAACATCTGGAACTTGAGGGGGATCCATGTAGACTCTATATTTGTATTAATCAAAGTGCCCGCCACTCACCACTAAACATGGTGAGACCTCAGTAAGTGTTTGCTGAGGAGTCCGGGGTTGAGATTGGGGAAACAGAATTAAATGGAGATGTTTGAATTGGTGGTTACTTCTTTGTAGGAGATGGAGGAGTGTTGAGAGCACAGTAGGGAACCAGAACATAATCCAGGCTGTATGTATTTCATCATAGAGTTACAAGAAGCCATTGAAACCACTTTCTGAAAAATTTAACTGAGCAGCAGATTGAAGGAGAAAAGATGATACTGGAATCTAATGTAATAGTTGAGGAGGAGGCTACAGGCAGTAGGAACGGGAACAGAGATGAAGATATTGAGATCTAAAGAATCAGAGAGAGAAGTTCAACTCTAGTTCCTTCTCTGAGCAGCTCTAAAGTGAGTTATTTCCTTTTTTTTTTGTTGTGGACATCAGAAAGGAACATCATATTACTTTCTTTTGGTGGAACAAGTGTTGAGTTGTGGTCCCTTGGTGTAATGCCTTGAACTTGTTGAGCCTGTCACAGTACCTGATCCCTAGTCCCATTTGGGAGGAGTGTGGCATACATGGAGGGAAGTGCTCAAGTTCCGGTCAGCCTCCCAGGTTCCAATCCACGCCTTCCCTCCTGTGTGGCTGAATTAACTGCTCACCCTCCCTCGTCCCACCCATTCGAGTGCATGTGAGGGTAGTGGTGGTATGAGTGTAGCATGGTCACTGTGGGGAGTACGGGACCTCCATGAAGCACTGAGCACAGCACCTGACCCATAGTAAGTGCTCATGCTCACTCACTAGTCTGCAAACGGTTAGCAAGGCAGCTGCTTCCAAAATTCTGATCACCATGTTCAGGGAACAAACCAAGGAGCATATTGTCCCACTTGATACAGTCTGCCTGAGTGTATCATGTTCTTAAATATTGGCCTCGCAATTATTTTTACAATGGGGCCTATTAAGCTTATTTTCTTAAGATCAAAATTGGTATGCATTGCCCATTTTCAGTGAACAAAATAAAAGATTCACTTTCAAATTTTCTTTTGAATAAGAGGAAAATTTCCACACAATGGAACTGTAAATTTAAGTGAAAGAATACACTTTGGAATTTACAATAGATGGCAGACTGAGTTCTTAGTCTTCCTGAAGGTGTGAAATTGTAGTTAATTGCTTTGTTCTCAATTTTAAAGAGCAAAGAGTTCATAAATAATGAGCTCGAGTGGCAGTTTGCAAAGGCTCTGAAACCTCTCAATGTGTTTTTCGTTGCCAAAGATGTAATTCTTCTGAGTGTTGATTATTCCCATGAATTTTAAAATATTTTAAAATACCCTACGGAGACTAAATGGATGAAAATTATCTCTCAGTTCCCTTTGAATAGAGTTGTGTGTGTCAGTGAGAAGCCTGCTACCTCTGGTTTCCTATGATTCATGCATCCTTCATCAAGGTATAATATTTCTTAAAAATACCATGTACGGTTCTACAGTGAAATGTAAACAATGATAAGCAAATTTTCAAAAATTTTGGGTTATACACCATATGTACGTGTATGTGTATATGTGTGTGTGTGTGTGCTCTGAAGAAACAGTGTACTAAGGAAAAAAAAGGAAGAGGCCACAGAATATGGTAAACTTTTGGCCAAGAGGATGAAAGAGGCCAAAGAAAAATGCCAGGAACAGATTGCCAAGAGACAGAGGCTGTCCTTTCTGAGAGTTTCTACATTAAGTGTCAGTCCAGTAAAAAAATGAGATTTTCTAAGAGTAACAAATAAGATCAGACACCAAAAGAAAAAATGCAGAGAGAGAGAGAGAGAGATTATTTTCTTCATTTCTGGCAGATATTTCTTCACTGAAAATATCAGTCATCAAGTGATAGTGTGATCTACTCAATATCCTAAATCTTTCTGGATTACAAATGTCACCAACCATTTAAAAATACTTACATGTATGTTTAGTACTATAGTACTATCCTTAAAATAAAAATGCAATAAATATGCATCGTATTTGGCTCCTTCCTCCCAAAAACTTCACAAATCACCTCATGAAAACCACACTCATCTAAGGTAAATATAATTCTTTGGGACACCCCACCATCATAAGATTAGTTGAGATATTCAAGGCACTCACTCTACCTGGTCATATTGTATCATCATTTGTTTTTCAGGCAGGATTTTTCTGTAAAGAACTTTCACATGTAACAATGTGATCAGAATCCTCTTTTTAGTGGCCAGATGTTCCGCAGATAATAGTAACAGCAAATAAATACATAAGCAAAGCAACCAAACCAAGGGATGAAGAGTAGAACACTGTTTTACTAACTCAACCCCCTGCCCTGGGAGTCCGTGGGGGGATATTAAGGTTTGTTACACAAATTACCAAGAATCCCATTTTCCTCTGGGTTCTTCAAATGTCACAGTCTCCCACGGAAGCAGTTGGAAATCAGATTTGAAAGCACAATTCGGAGAGAACAAACAATAAATTGCTTAACCTGCTTGTAAAGTGTAGTCTAATTTAATCTTATGTTTTGTCTTTGGGAAATTACACAAGGGGAAGATCTATTTTAGATGACGTTAAACCTTGCAACGTCCATGCTGTGAGAGTCAGGATTTTGCACGGAGACGTGGCCAGTGCCACTTCTGATGTAAAAAATAACACTCCCATCAAAGAGGAGGCATATCTGAAAGTACAAGCATGAGTCATCCCTGTTCGATGAGGTTCTTTTTAGAAGCCTGGGTTAGAAACTACTGGTTTTCTTTTCACTCCTTTAATTCCTTTCATTTAGTTTAGGCTAAATGACCACCTGGAGGATATACTGCAGAATATAATGGAAAATCAGAAGAAGGTTGTGCTACGTGATCCCTAAAATCTTTATAAAAGGAAGTTCTTTGTAGCAAAATATCTTCCACATCATGGTGGGTACTCCAAAGTTACTAGTTGTAGTGATTCCATGACAATTTAATTTCATAAAACAAAGCCATGTTGTATCCTTTCTTTTCTTGGACTGGCATCATCTGACATTTTTGCCTCCAAAATAATTGGACAGTTTGCTGTTTACACTTTCGGGGAATGGATGGCTGAAATGAGAGCTGTGCTCTTTTCTGATTTTCATCAGATTCTCAGCAGAAAACCTTTATCTTACTCCATTCTCCTATTTTTATTGCCCCTGTCATCCAGAACAAAAATAACAACTACTTAAAGGAAAACTCTGTACTTGAAAGCTTTAATCTTTCCCAATATAATATCTAGAACACTCCCATTTCCCTAAGTTATAGTATATATATATGACAAAAAGTAAAAAAGTTTAGGATCTAGAAGGAAGGAATAAAAATTGTGAAATAAATAGGCCCCCTCTCTGATTTCCCTGAAACCAGACCTATTTTCCTTGCTAATTCACACAGATGGGTTTGGTCCAGCGTCACCTTCCACTCTGTGACCTGCAGACAAGGCATGCAGTTGCAGAAGCTCAGAGATTATGTGATTGTTCCAAAGAGCAAGAACTGGGACACACTGTGGTGTGTGGCATAAAGGGACGGACGTCTACACATACTTAACGAGGTAGGAATGGTTGTGATCTCTTCCACTCCTGCTCTAGAAAACCTCATGTGAAACCACTAAGAATACAGGAAATTTATCTTTCTAAATGAAGTAGAATTTAACAGACATTTCATACCTATCTAGTTATTTATAAATATTCTATAAAATTAAAATAAATTAGAGAAAGAGGAATTCTGTTGTATTAGCTGGTGTTCACCTATATTGATCATTTATTCTCACTCAAAACATCGTGGTAGCTTTCTCTCTCTGTCTCTCTCTGTCTCTGTCTCTGGCTTGCAGAAGGTAAAAGCACGTGTGACACATTTGATCAGAGAACTTCTAAGTTACCTGGACTATTGGCAAGTACCACACCTTCCTCCTGTGCTGCTTCTCTGAAACTTCACTAAGATTCTCCTAGGTCCCCGTATCAGTTGGGATGATTTGGGCCCCAGATAGACAATGTCCTTGCTGGAGTACCCAGTGCAGTGAGAAGGTGGTCTTCTGATACAATTATTCAAGGGCAAAACTGGCTTCAGGCTTGGGTGGTGTCACCTCTCATTGACATCTTCAGAGACCTTGATGTTTTCCATCTCTCTACTCTGTCTTCTGCTTTTCAGCACAGCCTCCCTTCCGATGTTGCATGATGGCTACTGAGATTCCAGGTATCACATAGAAAAGGTAACGATGAGAGAAGAAGAAAGGAATATCCTCCTTTGAATCTTTTTAATTTAGGTTTAAATGACTTTTGCCAAAGCCAGCCCTGTGCAGCTCCCGCCTGTGGCAGCTTGCACTGCCTTCCGGGACACCATAGAGACAGCATTTTCATCTGCATCATCTCAGCATCTGCCGTCCCTGCTCTAAGCACAGGGTTTCCAGCGTTTCCAAACAATTATTACTATCCACCATGGCAGCCTCTGCCCATCTGCCTGGACATTTCCACAGAAACAAATATATTTTTGTTAGTATTCTAGCAACAAGGTTGTATAGATATGGGAAACTTTCAGAAGCCATATTATGTTTTTTAACTTCGGAGAGAAATGGCAAATACCATGGTTATAATAATTGTAAGCAACAAAATCCGCATCTTGCAGGCAAGATTGACCAATGCATGCTAAAATTAGGAATACTCTTTGAGTCCATGATGGAGTTCTTTACTGTGGGGTTTACATGTTTTACATGGCTTGTAGTGGTTTACAAGGGCCTCTGCTTAAGTCTCCAACTCGGCTCTCCCCATTCCCTCCTCCCCTGAACATTCTAAACCTGACAACATAGATCTTACATTGTTGCCTGCTCAATACTCTCCATCCTCTGTGTACATTTTTGGCTCTGAATGGACCACATTCTCCCAGTCTCTTATCTCATTAACTTCTATAGTTCTTCAGATCTCAGTTGAAATGTCACTGCCTCTGGGAAGCTTTCCCTGATTCCTCTGAGTTAGCCCCCTATGCCCTACCTAACCCAACACTGATCAGTGTGTGGTAGAACTTCTTGCTTAGTAATCTCTATTCCCCACTAACCCTTAAGATACATGTGGACAAGAATCTAAGACGTGTCTGGAACATAGTAGACGAACAAGGAATAAAGGAAGAAAATGGTCCTATTCTTCCTCTTGCCTTATCCAGGATTCTTCTTGCCACACACCATTCTCCTTTTTAGGCCCACTCTTAGCAGTTTTTAGTAAGTGCCTTCTATTCTTACCAAGTGTGTTACCAAGATATTTGCATTTTAACACGTTACTTTTGAGGACCAAAAGCCTTTAAGTAACATCTAGATTAACATGTTGGGAAATTGTAGGGCTTGAGAGATTGTGTACTAAGGCAGGAAACTTGACCAGTCCACTCAGAATATGCCCCACAGTGGCTGCTGATTGGGAAGGCCACACCAGATCCACCTTTTTTTCTAAAGTAAAAATTAAGAACCGGAAGTAAATAAATTTTAATATCAATTAAATGAACTGAAGGGATTAATAAGTTGGTAATTACATATTTAGAATCACTTTGTGCTAAGCTACATGCACAGAGCTTGGAATATGAAGATGAAAGAAAGGAAAAAAAAACCACAGCAGACTTGGACCTTGACCTTAAGAAGTTAACAAGCTACTCAGATGACAAATACGCAAAACAAAATTCCAATACAATGAAATAATTGCTATGATGGATCCCTGCACAAGGCACAAGGGGAGCATATGGTACAAGCGTCTGTTAGACGTCCAGGAGGAGCAGAGTATTAATTCTATGCATATTAAATTACAAAACCAGCAATTGTTCAAACTGGATAAGTGTTTGAGGTCACCTGGTTTATCCTTCCTACATCAAATTCACACTTTTTTTAATTAACTTAAAAAAATGTGTCTAGAGAGATTATTTGGTTGCCTACGATTGCCAAACACTGTCAGAATCATAATTACAACCAAGGTTACATCCTAAAAAATCAAACTTAAAAAAAAAAGCTTTCATGATCTTTAATTTGTCTTGGGAGTCATGTCTTTGCAAACTGCCAAACTTTAAAAATCTTCCATTTGTATTCATGGAAAAAAATCAGGGGTGTTTGTGCAGTCAAGGACAATTTACTCTTCCTTTCTACAAGTCAGTTAATAGACCAGAGAAACTGGCCTTAAGCACTGTGCAAAAAGAAAATGTTAGGATTTCAGTCCAATGTGCCAAAGAGATCTAGAAATCTCAGAAGAGGGGTTCAGGTAATTTTCTTATACTTGTCCACGTAATTGATAGCCATGTAATTAAGAGGCTGGTTACAAATAATTTCCTTGATTAGGTATACGTATGTGTATGTATATATCCATGTATATATACATAATTATGTATAATATATAACATTAATGTATAATTAAAATGTTTTCTTATTTTTCCTGATTAAAGTGCAGTTTTTTGGGGTTTGTTTAAAACTTTTTTTTTCTTAAAGATTGCACCTGAGCTAACTGTTGCCAATCTTTTTTTTTTCTGCTTTTTCTCCCCAAATCACCCCAGCACATAGTTACATATTTTAGTTGTGGGTCCTTCTAGGTGTGGCATGTGGGACGCCGCCTCAGCACGGCTTGATGAGCGGTGCCATGTCCGCGCCCAGGATCCGAACAGGTGCAACCTTGGGCCACCGAAGTGGAGCACGCCAACTTAACCATTCGGCTGCAGGGCCGGCCCCCTGAAATGCAGTTTTTAAACCAAATCCTTTTATAGTTGCTGAAAGTGTAATTTCTGAAGAAAACGTTTTGAATACAAAAAAAAATAATTCCCAGTGGGAGAGAAAGTGGGAATGGGATTATAAGGTGAAGCAGCCAGGACTGGTCTTGTACAGAGTCCACGTTCTGGACTGTGAGCAGAGCCTGGAAAGGAAGCTTTCCTTCAGCATCTCTCATCTCTGGTTGAGTCTCTATTAGAGCTGCGGTTTCCCCCTTACTAACGTAAGGTTTGGGGATGAGAACTTGCCGCTTGACTTTGCTTTGGTACATCTGAGAGGCCTCCCCAATGCCGACTCACTGAGAGGGACCGTCGACAATATGGGTCCCTTCAAAGACTGTTTTTATGGTCTGCTTATTTCCTGCTCTGTTGTTTGCTGGCTTAGTGACTTGCCTGGACTCATTCTGGGAAGTCTGTTTCCCCCATAGTCTGCAACGTCCCTTGTCCCTGCTCAAGATGTTTTCCTCCCTTGTTATTATCTTCGAACCTGGCTACCTAGGCTTGTCCTGGGTGGAATAAGCCACTTATTGTCCAGTCTTGTGCTTCTGTACTCTTTGCCAGTTAGATTTTTTTTTTTTTTTTTTAAGATTTTATTTTTTTCCTTTTTCTCCCCAAAGCCCCCCGGTACATAGTTGTGTATTCTTCGTTGTGGGTTCTTCTAGTTGTGGCATGTGGGACGCTGCCTCAGCGTGGTCTGATGAGCAGTGCCATGTCCGCGCCCAGGATTCGAACTAACGAAACACTGGGCCGCCTGCAGCGAAGCGCGCGAACTTAACCACTCGGCCACGGGGCCAGCCCCGCCAGTTAGATTTTTTACCCTCTATTTATTGTTGGATGTGTCTGTGGCTTGGAGGATACTATCATGGTTCAAGGGGGTTACATTTTTTGACATGTCTTCAGCCAGGGTCTATTAACTTGGAAGTTCTCTCTCTGGTTCCTCCTGAGAGGACACAGGCTGGGGCAGGCACACAGTCTTCAGACTTCCAGGGACAAGTGCGGTTTAATTCTGAACCTGCTTCCTCGAAATTCCCTCTGGGTCAGAGTTGCTTATTGTTCAGTCAGCATTTGGGCAGAATTTGTGTTTAAGTCTATGTGCCCATGAGGTTTTGCCCTGTGTTGAAAGAATGTTTCTCCTTTACTGTATGCTTTTATGACAATTTCCAGAGAATTAAAATGATTTGTAAAATTAATTCTCATCAGAGAAATTGCTGTTTTGCTGGGGAGAGAGTTTGCCAAGCTCCTTACTCTACCATTTTGCTTGTAGGAATTTTTGAGAATTGAATGAAATCACATATGGGAAAACCACAAAGCAATACTTTGCACATAGCCTCTGCTCAGAAAAATATTGTTTCCTCTCTGTCTACTAGAGAATTGGCTACAGTGGTTTAGCGTTATGATTATTATGTGTGCAATGAATGAAAAATATATTGCAGAATTCATATATATGTATATTGAGTATATACATATATACATTTCACATAGCTACATATATCATTCATCTATCCATGTGTATATTACATGTATCTACATCTATATATAATCATAGCTTTGGAGAACAGCTTTATTTTCTTTTTAGAACCCACACTGTCATTCTTTGTTTCGCTCCTCTCATGCCATCCTAAAGAGCCAAACCAATAAGGCTATGTATATCTTTTTAACTCAATGTACAAATGTAGAGAAACATTTGCAAGGGGGATAAAACCTATTTAATTACTACTGTTCTGAATATATTAATGTCTTTGATTAATCATTAGTAAGATTGGATCTGGTTGAGTTAATTTGGTTCTACCTGCCATTTTACCATCATCTGGTACAAAGACACTGCCCTTGTCCTTGACAGAGTTTACAAAACTCAAATTATGAAGACTATTTCTGAGCATGAGCCCACTTAGCTTCCTTTACTTGACTCCTCTATCTTCTGCCTCCTGAATGGATTTGCCATTCTGGAACTCCCAAGAAGACAACTTTATTGAATTTGCTTTGCCTTTTCCGTGTATCAAAGGAAAGTTCTTTTGTTTGAATAAAAGTAGGACAACAATGATTTCTTTAAAGTCTTTGAAAGCCTCTCACAAATCCATCACAGATGTGTGGAGTGGGGCTTTTACATAACTAGTGTACCACCTAAGCATCCACAATATACGTGGATATAAAATAGCAATCTGGCTCAGGTTTCTGGTAGAAGAGGGGAATTCCTAGACATGCTTCATCCAACAAAGACAGACAAACCGTCATCCAAATAGAAAGTCCAACGCCTTGTATCCTTCACTCATTACATGCATGCATTCCTATCTTGTTACCGCAGAAAGTTTGAACGAGATATAGAAGAGGTGACACAAATAAGTAGGAAAATATTGATTGGTGGGCTGTGTGTGGAGGAGGCAAGATATCAGTATACAAGATGAAATAATCTTTATAGGCACAGTCATTTTCACATCCTTCTGTCAGAGAAGAGCACAGGCTCCAGCTGAATCTTTTGAGGATCCAAAGAGAAATATTGATGAAAACAACAAACCACAAGGTACAGAATTCTCCAGGATGGATGCAGATCACGTTTAAACAACAATGCATAAAAATGTCATGTCAGTCACACGGTGCTCTTACATTGTCCGTGTTGTATTTTTTTGTGAGCCTTGTTGTGTTCCCAAATAAGGTAGCTTCTTGCAGGAAGATCAAAGATTTCCTGCATAGCAACAAGAGCTAATGTTACTAAAGTGATTTGAAACAAAGTTTTAATGTGCCAGAACAGATACGTTTTCTCCTTTACTCCAAAAAAAAAAAAAAAGATATAGAAGAAAAAGTAATGCCTCCAGTTTATCAGCATTCAGAATTGACTGGCAGAATTGTTTTATTCTCCTTGATCTACATTTATATCTATGTATAATATATAGTTATATATATATGATTTTTTATATATATAATGTGGTCATGTATCATAGGTGATATATATCTATATTTGTATCTATGTATAATATATATAGTTATAGATATATTTTATATGTGATATATGATTAGAAGGCAGTTACTTTAAACAGTCAGCGAAAATTATGCTAAGATTTTTTTGAAGAATGAAAGTTTTGCTGCTTTCCAACTATTATGCTTAAAAAATCGACAGAACAACTAGGATAACAGGACAGCGAAACTAACAACCTATGGAAAATACTAGCCAAAAAGAAAAAGAAAGAAAGGAGTACAAATAAATAACAACAATTTCCAAAACCTAGGTATTTTATAAGAGAATAAAGTCAAGTGGCTTCTTGGAGCTAATTTGAGAAACGGGTCTCCACTTTGCTTTTTTCTTTGGTTTTGCAATGCTGTTAGGGAAGAGGGTGCTTCTTAGGAACAGGAAGGTGACTGTTCCTCACAGAATAGCAGGAGCAGACTGCTCTGGGCGCATGGGAAGATAATCTCGATGGGAACATGTTTCCTGGTTTTAGTGACTTTTTCCACTAGTGGCTAAATTCACAGAAAGTGAAAACAAATGAAAGTAACATTTGCTGTTGTTCAACATTCAGTGCAGAACATGAAGGAGTTTCTCTTTTATCGACAGTGAGATGAACTGTCTGTTCAGGAAGTGAGAACCCAGTTACTCCTCATTCAGTCGCGTCCTCTTTCCTGCCTGTTCTGGCCCAGGTTCCACCGTGTTAAATTCTCTGTCTCACACGGGGGCCGCAGATTTGCTTCCCTGGTGCCTTAGCATTCTTCTTGCTAATAACACTGCAATTTGCTTCATGCCTCCCAGAGATAGGAGCATTTTTTACTGTTCTGTGCTATTTACAAAGTACAGGCATTGTGATTTATTGCCTTCTTCGATATTTATCAATATTAATGAGCATTGTGCATGTTTATTGGATCAGGCACTTACTTCAATGGAAAGAGATTAAAAGTGGTACTGTTATTTGGCGTCAAGGTGGTTTAGACCTTGAAGAGAAAGTGATCTGCTTTGATTGACTTAATGAGATAATGAGAAGGTGATCTGCTTCAGATACATCCTTATGGATAGAAAGAAATAGGGTAGTTAGGAAATTTAGCCATTTTACTTGGACACAGTCATTTTCAGTGTATGTTTTTATTAATATTTCTTTATATAAGTATATACTCACTATGATAACTTAAGTAGTATGAAACTGCATTGTCCAATCTGGTAGACTTACATAGGACACCACTGAGCACTTGAACTGTGGCTAGTCCAAACTGAGATATGCTCTAAGTGTAAAATACACAATGGATTTTGAAAGTTTTGCATGAAAAAAAATTATGTACGATATTTCGTTAGTACTTTTATATTGACTGCATGTTGAGATGATAGTACTTTTGATATATTAGGTTAAATAATATGCATTGTTAAGATAAATTTCACCTGTTTCTTTTTTTTTTAATGGCTCTACTACAAATTTAAAATCATATATATGGCTCCCATGTGTGGCCATATTTTATATTTCTCTTGAACAGCAATGGTTTTGAAGAACAGAATAAGGTAAAATAAGTAATATGAAAGAAAGATAAAACAATTAAGTAACAAATGAAAGTTCCATTTCCTCATCTCCACCCAACACCACTCTCTCTCCTGAGAGTTAAGACATCTCTTTTGCATCATGCGTACATATAAGCATAAACTATTTTCTAACACAAAGTGAAATCCAAGTATACATAGAGTTTTGCAGCTTGTCTTTTTGATTTAAGAGTATGTAACAGAAATCTTTCCACAAATATGCACATTCTTTAACTTGCCTTTATTTTTTCACTTAAACATATAACGAAACCAGTAGACTTGCCAAAGAGTGTCATTTAGTGCCTTCATGGCATCCCCCTGAAGGGCTGTAGGTGGTGAATCCTACTCCAGACTTCTACTGCTTGACTCCTAGGGCCTTTCAGAGACCTGACCTGGCTCCATGTTCATCTTCCCCTGCTGTTGTCCCAAAGCATCCAGCTTGCCTATCCTCTTCCCCTTCAGGGCAGTCTTGTCTATGAGGCCTGCTATAAACCCAGGCTGTATGCGGAGAAGGTTCTCTGTGAATCTTCCTATTCTGGCTCTGAGTACTGCTCAAAAAGCTTTTGTATTTAAAGACTCTGCTTCTCAAGGCTCCTGGAGTAACAAAGCTTAAGAGACCTTAAAATGGAAGCCATTCCACATGTCAAAATTATAGTCAATCATTGTATCAGCCAATCATATAAATACCTCTTTATTAAGGGGATTTGTATTTAAATATTTAATAACATCCTTAAAGAGAGGCTTTGGATTCAGAAACATCAAGTGAAAATGAGGGTAAAATGAAGGAATTTTACTGAAAATAGGAGGATTACGTGAAAGTCTGCTAACTAAACCTTGAGACACCATGTCTTTTCTCATGCTTGGCTCCCAGTTTCACAGCCAGAGAGATTGGAGGATTCCTTTTTGAGGAATTAAGTATATATATTTTTTAATGGGGAGGACATAACTCAAAGTCAGGAATGGCTTCCACTGTGAGCCCTGAGAATGAACAAGCCTACCACATCCTTGGTGAATCCTAATTCAGGACTGAACACATTGAATTGTAAGGTGATTCCAAAGTGATACTTAACTTTTGTAGGTAAAAGAAGCAAAGGGTTTTCTTAAAGAGGTAAATTAAATCATTTTATTAAGACATTACTTTTGTCATAGGCTTGTCTTCCCGTGGAGAAGTTCCCTGTGAAGGACCTCTTCTTCCTCACCTATGACAGTAGCTGGAGATTTGAGTCAGTAGCTCATTTGACTCATATTGTTTGATAGAACACAGGTTTTCTTTCAGATTAAGCATGTTAGAGTGCTTGCTTTGGTCCCCAAGGCACATATTCAAGGACATTAAGTAATAAAACTTAATATAGGAGCAATTAAAATATGGAATATAATTTATGAAATATTAGAAACCAAGTTGAATGTTTATTATTGCAAACGTTAATAAAAAGTTAATTGTGCCCTTTAGCAATTAATTTATGCACAATTATCTCAAAGTGTTACTGGGCCTTCTGAACTAATTATAATTATATAGAGGTATTAAAAAGAAAACTCCAAAGTATCTACAAAATAGCTCCATAAAATTCTGTATGCTGAGCTGATGTGGAAGCCCTTAGCTATGTAAGTAATATTAAATGAGTTAAGACTATACTCCAATTACTCTATAAGAGTCGATCATTTAAAATTAGTGTGCTGTGGTTGGCTACATTTAAAGAGCCTTAAAAGCATCACAAGGCATTCAAAACAATTACTATCTATTGTACCCTTTATTTAATCACAGACTCAGTGTTGTATGTTAGAGCTCCTGCATTTAGTTCAATAGATGTTAAATTAATGCACTGGAATAATGTAAATCTATGAAGTAGTATCTTCATAGCTGCAGGGTTTTTTTTCAGGCTTCCACAACTTAAAAATAAAAATAGGCAGCTACTCTCAATTGAATTTATTATAATATTGCAAGTCATAATACCATTTATTGAAAACCTACTAGGTGTCGTGTACTTTATATATGACAATAGATAATTCTTATGAGGCTCTTAGATCATGCTAGCTCTGTTATAAAAATGATTATAAAGTACCAAACTAACATGCATATAATATGTATAAAATACATGTATGTACATAGTCTTGTTTGAGCCTAGCATGATTTAAGAGCTTATTTTTAATATATATATTTTATATATTATATATATAATCAATAAATGAATCATCAGTGAATATATATTCATTTACTCATCATAAGAAATGTAATTGCTACTATTATTATCATTTTGAAGAAAGTCAGACACAGGGAACTTCGATGACTTGCCTGATATTGTGGCATGACAGAGTGCTAGGGCAAGGATTTGGACCCTGGGAGTACAACTCTATAAATGGTGCCGGCTAACCAGTAGTCCACATTGACTATTTGGAGCCACATATTTTTGGGTTTGACACCTCACTCTGCTTCTTATCAGAGTTGTGACCTTGGACAAGTTACTTAATTTGCTTGTAAAATGGAGGATATTAATAAAGCTGTCTGATAGGGATGTCAACAACTTCAAATGAGATAATCTGTGCACATTAATTAGCACAGTGCTGGCAGACGGTCTGTATGTCCAGGACATGCAAGTTTTTATCATCATCTACTATTGCAATTCTCCAGTTAAACATTATTAACCAAATTTAACAGAAGAGCAATCTGATGTTGACAAAGTATGTTGCCAAAGGCTCGTGGAAAGAGCACAAACATTCTAACTAAGTTTTATCTAATTCCAAAATTCTACATGCTGTTCACTCTGATAGGAAACTGTAACAATGATGGCAGATCCTTTCAAGGCTACATTTGGTCATATGTGCCAGGGTGGGTGGGTGTGGTCTTTACTTACTTGAAGACGAATTAATTCTCTTGCTACTTCTATCTACAACCAGCTCATGTCCAGTCATTTGCTTTCTCCTTTGAGTCCAGTGGATGTGGTAAAGGGACTGCAATTTATTGAACACTCATTTTATACTCAGGACTGAGTTCTGCTAGCATAGGGATGATGTGGCAGAGGATGGACATGAGGGGTATGAGGAAGACAAAAGGGCCAACACCAAGATTCAGATATTTTTCTTGATTCACTATGGAGGCATTTTTATTTTCTGTGAAAGTAACCTAAGTGTTTATTTTATGCCTAAAATGTTTATTCCTCCCCTCTTAAGTTGCTGTTCTGAGGTAGCTTTGTGCTGATTTTGTATTCAATATTGTAGTATCATTTTCCAGATGGTGAATATTATTGGGTAAGATTGTGCCCTTTCTTTTATTTTAGTGGGGTTTTTTGGTGAAGAGGGGCTGTTTAGTTCCTCGAAGTCTATATCTCAGTAACCAACATCGCTTTGTTGCTTTTCTCTAGAAAAGAGCTTCAATGGTAGACATTTTAGTAAATGTCTAAATTTGATATAATTTCAAACCTACAAAAAAAGTTGTAAAAATGATGCGAGGAACTACTGTAGCCAAATTCACTAATTGTTAGTATTTTGTTCTGTTTGCCTGATTCTCTCTCTCTGTCTCTCTCTGTGTTTCTGTCTCTACACACACAGAGACACATGCACAAGACAGCAAACAGGTTTGTTCATCGTTTGACCTTTCAGAGGAGAGTGAATTGCAAACATGATGCTCTTTTATCTGTGTATTTCCTAAGTACAAGCATATTCTGTTAAATAACCACTGTGTGTGTGTGTATTAGGAAAATTAATATTGATGTAATATTATTATTTAATCTTCAGTCTATAATCAAATTTCACCAGTTGCCCCTAAAATGTCCTTTATGGCTATTCTTATTCTTAGTCCAGGATCACACATTCCATTTAGTTGTCATGTCTATTTATTATCCTTCAATCTGAAATAATTCCTCAGTACTTCTTTGCTTTTCATGACTTTGAAATTTTGGAAGTGTATGGGCCAGTCGTTTGAATGTGTCTGGTGTTGCCTCATGATTAGATTCACATTATGCATTCTGGGCAGGAACAACACAGAAGCCATGTGTTTTTCTCCCTATGAGAAGCAAATTCAGTCAATTTGTTTCATTATTGGATATGTTCACTTTTACCGTATGGTTAAGGTAGTCTCCATCAGGTATTTTCACCATAAAAGCTACTACATTCCTTCTTTCTGTGATTAATAAGAAACATATTTTGAGACTATGAAAATATACCATTCCTTATCAAAGTGGCAGAATTTTTAGAAGTTTATTTCTAAATATCTAGATAAATGAACATAGTGTGTAGGGACACTGGGTCAGTTATCTGAAATAGATCATATGTGATAATTAATTGATGAATTAATTGAAGAATTGCCCAAATCTAACACGTTATTCAAGATCGCTACATCCAGATAAACATGCACAATACATTTATGCCAGTATGCAGTGGTGTTACATGAAAATGAACACCATCTTTCAATTTGTTTAGGAATTTTGGCAAGTCAGGATTTTATGATATAGTTACATTTTTAGTCCTCAGATGGACTAAAAAGAGTAAGACAGGGAAGAATGGAGAGAAGTCCAAGAACCCCACCTCCCCCTCCCACCCCAGCCAGAGTCTAACGCTGACAAATCTGAGAAAAAGAACAACTAAGTTCCATTAGTTTTAAACCCTTACATCTTCTGTTACTTTATTTTTATTTGCCTGCTTGTTTGTACGTTTATCTTACAGAACAGAATCTCTCTCTGTGTTCTATTCAATGGCCTCATAGTGCCTTTACAGATTATAGAATCAGGCCACTTTTAGAACATAAAGGATATTAAAAATCGTTTCACCAACTTTCTTATTTTACTGATGAAAGAAATTGAGACCTAAAAGTAATCTGAATAAGTTAGTCGTAGTGTACTAGGAACTAACATTCTGGTTATTGATTCCTGAGCTGGTGTTGTAATCTCCAGTTGACTTTGTTTCTTGAATGGGTTCTGCTTGATTACAACTGAGGATTTGAAAAAAAGTACTGGGCTGGATTCATGATGGTGGAGTATTCTTTCAAGTACCTGTTTTAAATAGTGTGTATTCTTGCCTCTGCTGTAACAGCCTCTCTACTGGGATAAAGGGGCACAGGTGAGACAATTGTGATGGATTCTTAATATCATTATTAATTACATTGTTCTCACTTTCTGTAGTGTATTGTCTGATGCTGAGGGACAATATTCTCTTCATTGGCCTTTCCTTTTAATGAAAAACTGTATCCCCTGCGCTCATCATATAAAATCCTAATGAACTGCTCCAAAGAGACATAGGTCATCTCAACTTCTAATGTTATCTTCACTTTAGGAAAATCTCTAATGTAATCTTGAGTATTCTTTGAAATATCATTTGGCATATGGCCAGAGAGCTCAAGAATCCTTTTAAACCCAAGGCGCTGGAGTCTCTAAGTCTCAATGGTATACACTTTATCTTTGGAATTGAACCAGAAAATCCATTTACAATCAATCTTTTATTGGAAGCAACATTACTCCCGTCATTTGGCCTTACACCCGATTTGTTTGGAAAATTGAGAGCCTATAAAAGAGGGTCTCCTTGTAGTTTATATCTCTTCTACTTTTCCAGTTGGATGAGACTTTTATAAATGCCTGAGCACCACTACCAATAAGGATTTGTCATTTGTTGTCAAAATGGTCATACATAATTTTTATTTTGAAGTTGAGCTTTAGAGTTACTTACTTGTTTTTTTTGTTTTTTTTTTGGCACCATGGCTTAATGTTTTAAGCTCTATAGTTATGATAATATATCTTCAGTCCCATTTCTAAATCCATCAATAACATTGCAATCCAATTCTGCAAAAGAAATTATTAGTCAATGCCTGTATATTAATCATTCAAAAACAATAAAAATAAAATTGAGGGCAGAACACTAGTTGCCTCAAAGTATTGAATAAGCAAACTCCTAAGGGAGATTTATCATCAGGATTTACAATTATTTTTCCTGAGGAAATTGAGCTTTGTCTGTTAGAATTAAATTGAAGATCACCTTTCCTGAGTTCTGTAAATGTAAAAACACATTCTTGAAGAGAATATTTGGAACAGGAACCACATATATTTAGCGTGATTTCTTTTGCATCTTTTCTAGTGGTCAGTAAAATAGAATATATAATCCTTGTAAATGCAAGGATTTGCATTTCGGCCTGGGAATTTCCAATGAATGAATAAGTACCTTAAATCAAACAGTCAGTCAATAAATTGAGTCGAATAAAACCACCTGTAAATAGATGTCAAGGACTAAAGACATATTGCATCGCTATAAATCATACTAAATAGAATTCCACTGAGATAATAAACATTTTAATGTTCCAAAATATGCCCTTCTTTTAATGTACAATGTCATCCTATTTACAAAGCAACATGCACAGTCAAAATTCTTTGATTGCAAGCAACAGAAACCAAAGCACGGATTGCGGGGAGAAAAAAGTAATTTCTTATGCATATAGTTGGTAAGTCAAAGATGGATAGATTTGAATTTGAGGACATTGAGGTCCAGACCCTGATGTCTTCATCTCTCTTTGTGTATCACTGAGTTCTGCTTTTATATTCTTGTCTTCATTCTTGGGGCTTTCTCCATGGTGGCATAAGGAGGCTCCAGGCTTGTGTGTTCATTGATTTCGGGAAAGATACAGAGAAGATAATAAAGATAGAGATGCCTCCTATAGAACCAGTCAAAACCTCCTGTGTTCTATTTGGCCCTCTATGGTCACATGCCTATCCCTGAGGCTAATTACTATAGACTGAAAGATGAGAAAGTATATTGGATTAAGTCTAGATAAAAGGCCATGCTTTTACCAGATGGCAGAAAAGTCCCCGTGATTGACACTCCCACCTGAATCACATGGGATAAAAGATGGGCAAATGGCCAGTTGAAAGAAGAGTGCTTGATAGAAAATAATAAGAGATGTCCATTGCGTTCCATCTGTGACCCTTATAAAAAGCTGTATAATATTTACTTCCTTGTCTGCTATTGAGATTCTTGTTCTAAGCAAAATGACATTAGAATGAGTCACCCCTTGCTCTGAAGCAACGTGAGTGAAGCTCAAGTGAGGCTCTTCATTGTAACTGTGGGAGGCCACCCAGAGCAACAGAGTGGACTCTTCCTTGTAATTGCATAGACGCCCCGTAGAACAACAGGGATCTCGCCTCTGCACAGCAGGATTGCTCAGCTATAAAATCTCTACATTCCTTTTCTTTAGAATTCTTGTTTTTATGGTATATGAATGTGAGGAGTAGATTTTACCCATCATATCTGACACTGGCCCTCCAACCAAGGATTTTAAACAGCCTTCATAAGAGTTAAAAAACAAACAAACAAGATCTTGAAACTCGATAGCCAAAAGTTCAGGGGGGTTTGGTGGGCTTAAGGCTAAGTTTCCTTCTCCTTCTCATCTCTTGGGGCAGCTTCCATAGCTCTTCAATGCCCCAAAAAACATGAATGCTCATATGAGTCAAACAATAAAAAAGGCATTCTCATCTGAGCATTCAAGGGCACTGTGATATGAGTCAGAGAATCTGGATTTCCATCCTATGTCTGTTTATTAGGAGCAAAACTTTAGTCAAGTTTTATAAATTCCATGAGTCTGTGATTTCTCGTGTGTCAAATTCAAGGCATAATTTATTTCATCAATATTTCTTGAGCACCTAGTATATCCTAGGCATGCTGTAGAGGTGGACTACAGCCAAGAAAAAAACCCAGAAAAGGCCTTTGCTTTCATGGAGGTTTTATTAGAGTATGAGGGATCAGCCAATGAATAGTTAAATTAATAAGCAGACAAATAAGGTAAATTAAGTAGTGCTAAGTGCTGTGAAGAAAATGAAAGAGTAAGGACAGAGCCAACGATTGATGAGGGCGTGGTGAGGACTATTTAACTGGGATAATGAGAGAAGATCTTTAAAAGGACATAAATATGCACTGAGACCTCAGTGATGAAAGTAAGTTAGTCACATGACTATTTAGGAAGAATGTATGCCGGGCAGAGAAAAAGAAAGCCCCCAAGTGCTAAGCTGGTAATAAGCTGGGCTTATTAGAGACTAGTAAGAAGGCCCATGTGTCCAATCCATGATGAGTAAAGGGAAGAGAGGTAGAACTGAGGTCAGGGAAACAGACAGAGGCCACCATTACATGGTTTTAGACATAGGGATGACATGATCCAATTTTTGCTTTTTAAAACATGTTTTGGAATGGCTTGTCTGGGGAAAAAAATGGAAGTGATGGGGCTGGCCCCGTGGCCGAGTGGTTAAGTTCGCCCGCTCCGCTGCAGGCGGCCCAGTGTTTCATTGGTTCGAATCCTGGGTGTGGACATGGCACTGCTCATTAAACCATGCTGAGGCAGCGTCCCACGTGCCACAACTGGAAGGACCCACAACAAAGAATATACAACTATGTACTGGGGGGCTTTGGGGAGAAAAAGTAAAAAATAAAATCTTTAAAAAAAATAAATAAAAAATTAAAAAATGGAAGTGATGACTCCAATCAATGGGCTGTGGCGATAATCAAGGCCAGATGTGATGGTGGCTTGAAATAAGCTATTTGGAATGAAGATAGTGAAAAGTGGTTGTATTTAGGTTTTATTTAGGAGGCATCATGACAGGACCTACAGAGAGACTGAACATGAGGAGTAAAGGAAGAGTTGAAGACTGGTTTCCAGGGTTTTGCACCTGAGCACCCGAGTATGTGATGGTTAAATGATGTGGGAAAGATGAGGATGAATAATTAGAGCATGGTCTGCTAGACGTAAAGCGCCGTGATTCTGACTGACTTTGAATTTAAGATGAGCTCTGGGCAAGCGAGGGCAGGATCACCCATGTGCTGTCTTCCTCCAGGTCACTGCGTAAACAGTGAAGTGCAACAGATATTCATAAGTCTACTGCTTTTCAACACTCCGAGTCCAATAGTATTGAAGCTTTTGACACATTACAACAAATATGCAAATGTCAGATATTCTTTTTGGCTTACTGACAGCTTTTTTATTCCCTTCTATGATTTCTTCTGTTTCCAAATTTGTAGACAGACATGAATTTGGCAGTTGCTATAGAAGTGGGAAAATTATAAGACATGCTGAACTACTCAATGACTAGATTTATCTTTGAAATGTATTTTTCTCTACGTTCTTTCTTTCTAATTAATTACAGCTTTGGACATCTGGGTAGCAGATAAATTGACAGAGGCTTTGCCCCCTCCGGCTGAAATGATCATAATATAGTGAGTAGTCCTTCAAACTGTGCGACCCCAAACTGTGATAAGTAGAACGGTGCTTTTCATAGCAGGAAAGTAGAAGTACTTTGAGATAGCTTGACAGCGTTTGAGACTGTAAGTGTTGCACAATGCCAATGAATATAACTAATAACAAGGATTTCTGTTGCACAGAAATATATAAAAATACCTTTAAAAAGTTGTTAGAAGTCAGTGTTCAAGGTAGCTTCTAATCGATAATCTTAAATAATGTTGATTTGCATGGTGTTGCTTGCAGTTAAATCCTTGTGATAAGAAAATTCATGTATGAGTGAGAAAAGGGGAGAAGGGTCTTCCAAATTATTAAAATATTTAGGTATATGTATGTATATTTTTTGTTTAATTTTTTTAAAGATTGGCCCTGAGCTAACATGTCTTGCCAATCGTGTTTCTTCTTCTTCTTCTCTGCAAAGCCGCCCAGTCCATAGTTATATATTCTAGTTGTAGGCCCTTCTAGTTCTACTCTGTGGGACATCACCTCAGCATGGCTTGATGAGCAGTGGTAGGTCCGTGCCCAGGATCTGAACTGGCGAACCCTGGGCCACTGAAGCGGAGCATGCTAGCTTAACCACTCGGCCATGGGGCCAGCCCCTAGGTATATATATTATTATGTACCTCCTCTTTTCCATATCTCTGTCAATGTGTAGGTTCCAGAAAGGAACAAATGAAAGTGAGTGTCATGAGATGATTAGCAAAAACAAAGATGGGCTCACCACTCAATTTCTCCCCCTTTCAGAATTTATTCTGTAGAGACAAAACAGGATCAAGGTGTTCAGGGGCTACATAAAATGACTTGCCAGTGAGGTGGACCCTCCAATGTGGATTAAAAAAAATGGCAACAATAACACCTAATTAAGGCAGTGACACTGGTCCTGAGAATCATCCAGCCCATCCATGCTGGTGTTACCTGTTTCTACTTGTGCCGGTCTAAGAAGTGTAGAGCATATCACTGATTTCATTCCCATGTTCCTTGCTTGCTTGCTTGCTGAGGAAGTAAGTCCTGTTGTCATGGGTTTATTGGAATTTTGAATTTACTTTTTGAAATACCTCTTTATATCTTTTGCCCTGTTTTCCATCATTTTAAAAATCATTTGTCTAATATAGTTAAAAATAGCTTTCCTGGTTTTGCACGTCATATAATTTTATGGAGACTCTTTCATATAGGTATTTTTAACTTGTACAAAGTCAAAGCATTCAATCTTTTTCTTTCGTGGTTCAAGCTTTGTTGTCATGTTTAGGAAGTCTACTCCTGACCCAAGATTCCAAAACTGTTCACCTGATTTCTGTCTAGGCTAGTTTTTTCTTTTTAAACATTATTATTATTGTTATTTTATCATTCCATGATTGATTGTAGCTGAGAAGTGAGAGATACAAGGTGAGAGATACAAATCACACATAGTGGGCTCAATAATTATTGAACAAATGAATGAATAAGCCACATTGATAACCCAATGGCTCCCTATGGTATATGTGAGTCGTAAACTTGAAGGTTTATAATAATCTGACATCTAGCTATTAAGTTAGAGAACTGAATTCCAAGGCCTCTATAGTACTTAGAAAAGAGGAATCCTTTTTATCTAGGCTCTAGAAACTTTATGGATATTTTTTAAAGGCATTTTTTTTTAAAACACACTATACTAATGTATTCTAACCAAATGAGAGACAGCATGGGAATGTGAAAAACTTTTGAGTGAGACAGATTCCGGTTTGAATTCTAATCTTCTAATTCTTTGTTTTTTAATCTGGATTTTCTTGCTGCTCTCTCAGACTCAGTTTTTCCATCTTTAATGTGGGAATAGAAATGCTCACTTTTCAGGAACATTGTAGGAATTGCAGTGTTAGCATACACAGAGCATCTAGCACAGTGCCTTTTAGAATAGATGTATTCATACTAGTTGCCCTTTTCAACCCTTTTCTAAGCATTCTTCTGAAGTTCTCAAGATTTGAGAGATTTGTCAGTGTATGCTAGCATGAAAGTCTTAAAACTTGTGTTCTTTACGTAAACTTTGATATGTGGGTAGGTCATTTTCTAGTATTAGAGTGTTTACTCTCTAATCTGTTATTGTGAACCAAGTGTAAAGAGTCAGGTTGAACTGTTGTGTACGTGCTTTTTAGTTTAAATAAATTGTTTAAATAATAATAAAAAAAATTAATTGAATGAAATTTACAGACTGCAAAATTTCAGGTAACTTGCAATTAAATATGTCGTTTTCCAAAAGGACATACAGTTAAAGTAGCTGTGACAAATTTTGTACCGCCCCACACTGCTACAGACACTTATGTCTGACACTCCAATTAAATAAATGCCTATCTTTAGCCAATAGAACATCCAGCATTGTTTAAATCTGACTTTTGAATTGCCTTTTTAATGAGTCATTTACACGTTCACATGTTCGCATAAACTGAACTCGGATCCTCAGATGATATTCTGTTGCCCAGGGAAAATGCTGACTGAATTGCTTAATGATCCAAAGTATAACAAAAATCTAAAGAAACTAATCATGTGTCTACTGGATGGAAATGATATAGTCACTGTTGAGAGCATGTGCCAAAGAAATAAATTATGCACTAAAGCTATTTCTCTTGTTCCCCTCCGTGGACAGAAGGACCAGCTTATATTATCCTATAAAAAGCATACTGTGACTGGGAACAAACACTATTCTTCCACACTTTCCCTAAAAGGCTCAGCGTGGTTCTTTTTACATAAAACAGAATTCTCTCTCTGGCAAACTAATGAAATACAGTGAAAAGAAAAGAATATCATCAGGAGTGAAAAAAAAGTGCTGGCTGAATTTCTGTCTCTCTGAGTGCTGTCGATGTCAAATGTTAAACTTTCAAAAAGAAACTTGACAGGATTAAATGCTGCCAGAAATAACAGGCAAACCAAGCTGGGCTTCTGCACATCTTACAAAAACATCCACTCCCAAGCAAAACGTGGAGCCAGTCTAGTTTTCATCTGCTGCTGCATTTTCCTTCTTTTTCAACAATGTGTCGTTTTCTTACAAATGCTTACAACCCTCTTCTCTAAGCTGCATTGTTTGAGTGCTAATTTGTTCTGTTGCGTTAAAATTAGCTTTTCCACTGAGAGCTCCATGACTTTGCCTTACTTTTTTTTTTGATGAAATTAACATTTTGTCTTAATAAAAGCTACAATCCCAAATGACTAGAGTGCCAATATTGAAAAAAATCATAAACATTTTTCATTATTCTTTATTCTCTTTGGAAAGAAATAATAGGAAGTAGTTGAGGAGAACTCCAAAAATGGACTTAATTTTACTTGGAACATATTATTTATTCATTAGTAATGAGCATTATTTTGTTTTTCTGACAGTCCTCAGAGAGTTTATATCATGTGTTAAATAGTAAATAGCTGTAAAACAGATTGACAAATGCCATGTACTTATTATTTAATATATGATATTAACTCAGGATTGTCAGAGAAACAAAATAAAGCAGATTTTTTTTACGTTTAAATGATCTAGTTAATTGGTGTTGACTTTTACGTCTCAAGTTAAAGTATTAAGTTTTTCCGAGTGAATTATCTACAGGTAGTTAATGTGTGTAACTGAAAGAACACTCAGATAAAGAACTCTATGGGTAAATAATATTCATAGGATGAGACCCCTTTATATTCTGTAGTAACTTTGCAGTAGTTTAGGACTAAAGTTCGTTTATAGACTTCCTAAAAAGTGAGTTTGACCTTTTATTTTTACGTCTACATCTCCTACCACCTGCAACACAATGTCTTGCACATAATAGTACTTCCATTTGTTAAATGAGTGAATGAGAGAATGAAGAAAACGCAACAGACCTCAGCCACTTTAACAACCCTTTGTCCAAACTAACCATCAGGGCCCAGTCTGTAATTCCTGCCACTATCATCTGATAAATACACATTTGCCAGTGCAGGCAATCAAGGTCAAGTCCAGCGGGGTAATTTCATATAGTTTCATTCACAGAAGTGATATAGAAACTCTGTTTCCTTAAGAATTATTATAGTCTAACTTTACCTAAAACGACAATATATATAACATTTTTTAATGTTTGTTCTGTTCTTTCTTGAGCCTAACCATTCGAACCTAAAACCAAACTTTTAAAATATGTAACATTCTCTGCTTCAATGATATGGTAAGAATTGAACTGCAATTAAATGAATTTTCTTTCCCATTTGGAGAATGTCAGTAAAATGAACAGAGAAGAATTATTAGTAATTGAGATAAAAATGTGCTTGTCTAGGTGAGTATATGGTTTGGACGAATATTGCCATAAAAATTACTTTTGAGGCAAAGATTTTCAGTAACTACATTAAACTACATTTTAAACTGAATGATTACTTCCTTTGTGGTTTTCTTTACTATGAACTGTGTGAGAATCATGAGCCATCTTTGGCTCCCCATGTGTAGCAGCAGAAGTGCTTGGTGGGGGCTGGTGCTGATGCTCCTGGCCCTGGCACACAGTCGGTGAGATTTCCTAGTAACCAAATAAAGACAGTGGCTTGTGGACTCTATTATCTGAGTAACGTGGGAGTCTGGCAGCCTCAGGCGGAAACCATCTTTGTTGATGTCTCTGGTCTCAGCTGCCTTCCCCACTCCTTTCCTCACGCTGTGATGAGCATGGTATGTCTTGCAACTGTAGGTTTTGAGGTGAAGCAGCAGCTTTCAGGATGAGGAGAGCTCTCCTGCAGATCACTGGGTTCTTGAGAGCCCGTGGAGCAGTGTGCATTCCTGTTGCAACTCAAGCTGTTTAAGACCTGATATGTGCCTCTCCCCATACAGGCACATTTTCTTATCTTCAGCATACCCACTGAGACGCCTACTGTACATGTGCAAAAGCAGGTTGCAAACTTTTAAATGGCAATTTTCCTTTCAAATAAATAAATGATTTACACACAAACAAACAAACAAAATGTCATCAGGTATTTAGCCACCTCTGCACGCCTTCCCAGTGGGCCCAGTACAAGCCTTGATACTCCACATGTACAAGGGAGACTTGTGCTCTGAACCCTGGTGCTTACCCGGACTCCCAGACCCGCCTCTGTGGAGCTTTCTCTCATTCCCCATGCAGGTAACCCGACCTAGGACAGGCAGGAAACAGGGATGGACTTCTCAATGTCTGGAATATGTAGTTTAAATATGGGAGCTGAAGGTGGTGCCCAGATGTAATATTGTTGTGTAATAAGAAATATATATTTGGTCTTTGCGCCCAGGTCCTGGCAGAGAGCTCTTAAAAACTCTTGTAATTTCTTGGGTGAGAGGGGTGATGGGAGCATCCTTTGTTCTTCATAATAAGCCCCTTTGACCAGACCTGAGTTTATGTTAATGAGATGACCAGTGGCTAGGTGCTCCTGAGAGCTTTGGGAGGGGGGCTGGTTCCCAGAGGAACCAACTATGTGGAACTTTCAGGCCCACCTTCCAACCTCTGGGACGGGGAGAGGGGGCTGAGGATTGAGTTAATCACCAATGGTCAATGCCTACCTAATGGAAGCTCCATAAAAGCCCTAAATGGCAGGGTTGGGTGAGCCTCTGGGTTGGTGAATGCCTGTGAATCCCTGGGCCAGGAAGGTGGCAATCTCAACTCCAAGGGGACAGAAGCTCCTACACTTGGGACCCTTCTGGACTTCACCCCGTGTGCCTCTTCATCTGGCTGTTCTTTTGGATCTTCTGTAAAAAACTGGTACCAGTAAGTAAAGCATTTCCCTGAGTTCTGTGAGCTATTATACGAAATTATCAAACTTGAGAAGGGGGTCATGGGGATCCCTAATTTGTATCCAAACCAGACAAAAGTGCGGGTCACCTGGGGACCCACGACTTGTGATTGGAATCTGAAGCCAGGGGCAAGTTGTGGGACTGAGCCCCTAACCTGTGGAGCGTGAGCAAACTCCCAGGAGTTAGTGTCAACATTTAACTAAATTGGAGGACACCCAGCTGATGTCCTCAGAGAATTAGAGAGTTGATTGGAGTGGAAAACTCACACATTTGGTGTCATAAGTGTTGTGAGCAGAGAGACAGTTTTTCTTGACCACACAGTCTGAATTAGTGTCCATTTTTAAAGCACAGTCATCAAGAACACAGGCCCTATAACCAGAGTACGTGAATGCATGCTTGGGCCGTGTCAATTTGAATTTGTTTCAAGTGACAGTCTCTATGAGCCTCCAATTCCTCAACTGCAAAATAGAAATATTAATAGCACCAGGCTCATTAAGTTATGAGGAGGATTACATGATTTAATTGTTGCAAATAATTTAGGTATTTCCTGGCTCGTAGTAAGAAGTACAATGCCTAATTAAATGAAGGAATAAAATAGATTGGAAAGAATCTGATTTTTCTTATCCTACTTTGTCCTCTGTTTGCCATATCTTTTTGCCTCATAGAGAATTCATTTTATATTTCTGTTTATACTTTTTATTATTAGCCCTTGATGTTCAGCTAATATTTTTATATAATATTTCCCTTTGATTACCAGGAAGGGCTAAACAATAAAAAAAAGCCCAAAATTTGCTATTGAAATATTCCTACTCAAGGATACCATTGAAAATGTTTATTCATTGAGTTGAGAATACCATTGTTTATATATTATTTTTCATTATTTTTATTTTCCATTAGAAATATAAAGAGTACCCCCATGCTATGGGAAAGGAATCAACATGTATTTCTTCTCTTCTTTTCTTTTTTTTGAGGAAGATTAGCCCTGAGCTAACTGCTGCCAATCCTCTTCTTTTCACTGAGGGAGACTGGCACTGAGCTAACATCCGTGCCCATCTTCCTCTACTTTATATGTGGGATGCCTACCACAGCATGGCGTGCCAAGTGGTGCCATGTCCGCACCCGGGATCTGAACTGGCTAACCTCGGGCCACTGAAGTGGAACGTGCACACTTAACCACTGTGCCACCGGGCCGGCCACCATGTATTTCTTCTCTACTATTGGAAAATAGTTTGATAATATGCCACTTATCTAAAAACAATCCTGTATTTCATCTGTATCAGTGATTTTCAACCTGGAGCAATTTTGTGCAATCACCCCTCCACAAAAGGGACATTTGTCAATGTCTGGAGATATTTCTTGATTGGCATAACTGGGAGAAGGTGCTACTGGCATACAGTGGGTAGAGTCCAGGCATCCCTGGACTAAACATCCTACAATGCACAGGACAGTTTCCCACAACAAAGAGTTGTCCATCCTAAAATGTCAGTAGTAGCAAGGTTGAGAAACTCTGATTTACGTAGAGGATCTATATAATTTATATTTATTGCCTGTAAGTTCTGAATAGATTTATCCAGTTTTGATGGCTATCTTTTAAAAATGTGTTCCACACTGGACACATATTGAACTGAAAACAGTAGAATTATGTTCATAATAATTTTGACTATCAAAATGCTAATGGCCCCAGTCAACACTGATGTCAGTGTCACGCTCTCATATAGTTGTAAAGATTTTCTATCTTCTTCCTTTCTTTCAATGCAAGTTAATATCTTGAGTTGTAGATTCTTATCTGCCGTGTGCTGTGTAAGCAAAGATTTGAGTTGATTTTATCACATGGGCATATATTTTGGGATGGCTGGAAGACCTTGCTTGACTTGATAGCATTTTATGTACTATCTCAAAGGTCAAAAAGATAAATACTTTTGAAAGACAAACATCAAAAACATTTTTATTGCTTCTTTTATAAAGCTGATCATTTATTGCGGCATTTGAGTTGTCATGATGATGTAAGACGGCTGAATAGAGAGGACACTGGAAATGTGCTAACACAGTCAGAGGTCTTCTATAAAATCTTCATGAATGTTTCCTTCTGGAGTCAGCTTTGACACGGGGCAGTCTGCTTCCCCAGTGTCCCGGGGCATTATTAATTTCATAAAATTATCCTATGACTCAGTAATCTTTTTGGTCTCTGTCTTCTCTATTATAAGCTGAGTGTCTAAGAGATGAAGACAGTGTGTGGTGGTGGGAAGACAGGGGTATCCTGGTACCAGGAACAGAAGACATAGGAATTTCATTTATAATAGTAAAATTTGGGGGACTGATAATCCTTCAAGTTAATCAGATGAAATCTTAGCATTTCAAAGATAAGGAAAATGAGGTCAATTTCTTCTTTATTTCAGTCAAAATTTAATAGTGCATTCCTTGTTTTATCCTAAAATATTTCTCTGAATTCTAAAGGAAGCCAGTCAAGGATTTTAAGCAAAGGATGGAGGGAGCAGGGGATGGATTTCATTTTCCAAGATTATCGTGGCGACAATATGAAGAAATACTGGAGGGAAAGAGGATTGGAGGCGGGGAGATCTGTTATAAACTCATGAGAACAATCCAGATAAGAAGTGACGGAGGCCTAAACTGAAGCAACGTCATTTGAATGGAAAAGAAGAAATGAATTGGAAAGTTAATATAGGACTAGAATTTATAGGGCTTGACCATAAATCAAATGCAAAAGGTAGAGAATAAGAACGGGGTGGAATATGAAATGTCTAAGGTACCGCTAAGAGGCTGAAATTAGCTGAAGAGGTGAGTAATAATCCCAATCATTAAACTAATATAAATCAGGGTCAACCTAAGGATTTAAGGGAAAATGACAATTTGAATGGAGATGTTGATTTAGAGGTGACTATGGAAACCTCTCAGCAGAGATAATAGAGAAATTAATTCAATAAACTATTTTGCTGCTTAGCAGAAATGTCTGTTATAGAAATATGTATTTTGAAGTCATCAGCATATAGTGGTAGTGGTAAATAGTCAAAAGATATTAATTAACTCGTCAGAGTTTCAAATCATTATAAGACCGAGACTGGGGTCTCCAGACCTATCTTCCCTACAACTCTACATAAGACAGTGTTACTTACAGGAACACTAAGGAAATAGAAATCTGTACATTGAGCTGCATTTCCCCTTCACATTCTGGGCATATTTGAAACTGGCATATCTCTTCCTAGTTTTAAATCTAAGTAACTATTTTATGTTCAAGAAAATGTGTCACATTTTATCTTATTTTGTTTCATGTTTCATTATTATAATACATTCTTATGATTATTTTTATTTGTAGTTTTTTATTAATGTAATTCATTTTATTATGGCAATGCTCAAATTTTTAGAAAAGAAAACAAATTGCTTGAAAGATTAGACATTGTAATGTTGTTTGTTCAAGAATATTCTGAGACAATCTTGGCAACGTGGGTGGGAAGTGGGATTGGGCAGAATGTAGAAAGTTGGTCTTCAGTCTGACTCTAATCTACTTGGAGAGAAGAAAATCAACCAGTGTAAAAGTTAATGCATCTGCATAAATGGAAATCACTGAATCGATTTTTGAGGGACTTGTTCCTCTGCTGCCGTTTCCAAACTCAATACCATGTGATGTTCTAGAATAAGGTCATTACAAAGATCAACAGAAAATAAATATAAAGTTTTACTTAATTCATGAAGATTACACATTTGCAAAAGCCATTAATTGTACAAGTTTTCAGTGAAATTCAAAGTTTTAATTTAATCACAAATCTATAATATGCAAGTTGGCATTGTGCTTTCCAGCACTAAGAAATCTATTCTTCCACTGATGTGTGAAGGATTTAAATGGCTATCAACTCTTAACACTAATAGCTTTTCTCTTTTTCCCTCATGCATCTGCAGCATATATTGTTATTGTCTAAAGGACTCTTAGCAGTGTTTTTGAGCACATTTAAGAATTAAACATTAAAATTCTGCTAAATCATAATGCCAACATGATAAGATGCCTGTAGTCATTATACCTACCAGATTATGACAATAGAACTTTCTTTATTCCATTCAAAATAAGACAAATCAATAACTAAAATTTGTATGCAGAAGTTTTTATTCTTTAAAAAGTATTTGCTTTTAAGTGTTGGTATTCTTTTTAAAAAATCAGCTAACGTGCTTAAATCGTGCTTGTAACAATTTCAGGCTTACTGAGTTACTGTTAGGTGCCCCTGTTTTATGGTTTTTAAATTGGGCTTATAAACATATAATATGAACGTATGTGTGTGCAATGAATGTGTATGTATGTCTTCAGTTGATAAAACATCAAAAAGCAAACAAGAAACATCATTTGACCATTTCTGTATAAAGAAGCAACATCAAGTGAACATTGGGATAAATTCAAGCAACCAGAAGACAGACTCTCACATAAAGATATGCATCATTTACATCTAGGTAGAAATATATTCGCTTCAAATCTCCTCAGGATGACAGCTTAAGTCATCCCTACAGAATGGAGAGTTCATTGCCCCAAAACTTCTGCTTCCAGAATTGGCAGATGTGGAGGCAGCCAGAGGTGCAAGAAAAGAGCATGCCTGATGCATGGTGCTCACTTACCCATCTCTCCAGGCTATCAAAATGGGTCGCTTGTCTTTCCTGTTAGCCAGGAGAACTGCTTAAGAATACACCCTCTTCCTTGATAGGGCATGATTCTCCTCTTCTAGAATAAACCCGAGGCCTACGGTCCAGAATTGTGAAAACAGAATGTCCCCTGGAATACTTCTGGCCCTCATTGCTTTTTTTCATTTCTAGAGTTGAATCAACTCATCCAACATCTGTTGCCTTTAACCAAAGGATAACTGAGAATGATAGTAGTAAGAGGAGAAATGCGTCATAATATATCGAACCTGTGATGGGAAACCAGCACTGTGCAAGGCATGCAGTACATTTTACATCTATGATCACATTTAATCTTCATAAAAACCCTGTGAGATGGGTACCATCTCTGTTTTACACATGGTGAAATCTAATGCTGTGAAAGATAAGTAGCATATCCTGATTATGGCTAACATGGAGGCCAGAGGAAATTTAAACCCCGGACTATCTGGCACCAAAGCACATGTTTTTAAAATTGCTTTCTTCGCTCTCACCTCAAATGATTTTTACGCACATTAAAATTTTGGAAAAACAGCCCTCACCACTTTGTACCAAAGTTTGTTGCATGAAAGTAACCAAAATTTGATTGGTTAAATTTAAGTCTCTGCTTTCTCCGAGTATGAAGCCGTAAGCACAGCTAACAGGTGATTACCACGGCAGATAGTCCCTTCTGTCTTCTGTGAGCTGCTTTAACTAAACCACTCGTTCTATCTGAGGCCATCCTCATCTATGCGTCATGATGTTTAGCTTTATTTCTCAGCCAAGGCTTCCGACTTTCAACCTTCAAGTCATTTGCATTGATTTAGCCTCTGCTGCCAGTTTACAAAGAACCTTGGCCCTGGCTTTCCACTTGATTAGCTCAGAAATGACACCACCACTGTGATTTGGTGCTGTCCGTTCTTTTGTTTATCTGGAAACATTTTGCTCTCATTGTCTGTAAGACTCTTGAGGATTGTGCTAACCCAGGCTATTGGCAAGGGTTCTGTGATATCCATTGGATCGTAGAACCTCCTTTCTGCAATTATTCCCTGCAAGCTATGTAAAAAATATTTATTTTCTCTGATTGTCCTTTCCTAAAATTCTAAGTGAAATGCTTTGTTTGTTTTTTGGTTTTGCCAAGTTACTTACATTTATGAACTCTGCTCAAGCTCAATATACAGTTTTCACTTGGTCCAATCTTCATTTTCTAGAATTTTATTAACCATTATATGTCTTAGATGGTTTTATAGCTAATTTGGCATCATTGTCTCGTTTAGACACCAAGAACTGCCTGGAAACATTCTACTAAAAGAAGGAACTTATGATTAGTACTCCCAGCACCCTTGGTAAAATAAAAGGACATGTCCAAAATCATATGAAGAGGACAGTGGAATACTATACTAGCAATGATTCTATTTCAGAGATCTCAAATATATGCTAAAATACTTTCCTAAAAACTTGGTATCAATAACTCGCTATAAGAAAAAAACTTAATTGGAGTTATTTATCAAAATGTTGTAAGCCAGTGTTCTAAACCCGGTATTAGCAGGTTAGGGTCCATATCCTTTGAGAATTTCTAAATATCTTGGTAGAAAGGTGTACATGTATATAAAAAAAATCTTATGAGGCTCTAAACATAAATTATATATATATATGTTTATGATAGAGCTAGAAATGTAAAATCGGGGAGCGTTTTATTTTAGAGTGATTGAAAAATTCTTTTTTTTTTTTTTAGGAAGATTAGCCCTGAGCTAACATCTGCCACCAATCCTCCTCTTTTGCTGAGGAAGACTGGCCCTGAGCTAACATTCATGCCCATCTTCCTCTACTTTATATGTGGGACGCCTGCCACAGCATGGCTTGCCAAGCGGTGCATAGGTATGCACCCAGGATTTGAACCGACAAACCTTGGGCCACTGACGCAAAACATGTGAACTTAACCCACGCCACCAGACCAGCCCTGAAAATTTTTTTATCTTGATTGGTTGGTGGTTAATCATGTGTATACATTTACCAAACTCATCAAATTCTACATTTTGTAAGATCCATGCATTTTGCTGATGGAAATTTCACGATAGAAAAAAATATTGGTAAAACATATGTAATAATGTGTATTTGGACTTAAGTCTAAGAGAAATTTTCATGGTCAAAAAGGGGGAACTGAGAGCCAGCCCTGATGGCCTAGTGGTGAAGTTCAGCACTCTCCGCTTCAGCAGCCCAGGGTTTGGTTCCTGGGTGCAGAACCACACCACTTGTCTGTCAGTTGCCGTGCTGTGGTGGTGGCTCACAGAGAAGAACTAGAAGGACTTACAACTATCATATATACAGCCATGCACTGGGGCTTTGAGGAGGAAACGAAAAAGGTGGGGGGACTGAGATAGCTATTGAGTCATCGTCCTTTATTTTTCATTACACTAATTAACTATTTGAAGGAGACTCTCCATTTCCATTTCCCTCTACACCTTTCCCTTCCCATCCTGAAATCTCACTGATATTCATATGCATTTATAACCGTGTGGCAGCATAATGGCCCCTCAAATATGTCTGCATTCTAATCCCCAGAGCCTGTATGAATGTTACCTTATGTTGTAAAAGGGACTTTGCAAATATGACTAAATTAAAGATCTTGAGATAAGGAGATTATCCAAGATTATCTGGGTGAGCCCAGTGTCATCACAAGGGTTGTTAAAAGGGATGGAGGGGGCCAGGAGAGTCAAAGTGAGAGAGGATGTGACCACAGACTCAGAGGTCAGAGTGATGCAATTGCTAGCTTGAAGATTAGGGGAACCACGAGACAAGCAATGTAGGCAGCCTCTAGAAGCAGGAAAAGACAAAGAAACAGGTTCTCCCCTGGAGTCTCCAGCAAGAACACAACCCTGCAGACACCTAGATTTTAGCCGGCGAGAGCCACTTCGATTTCTGCTCTCTTGAATTGTAAGATAATTGATTTGTGTTAAGTGACTACATTTTTAGTAGTCTGTTACAGCAGCAAAAGGAAACTATACATTGCTCTAAACTTTAGAAATCCCTCTTACGATTGCTATGAAATGTCCTTACGATTATGACACTGAAATCCCTAGATTTTACCTTCACTTCTTCCTGCTCTTTGTCTCCTTGTGAATTTTCTTTTTCAATCTCTAGAAATCTAATTTTGGATGATTTCACATCACTTTAAACTCAGTATTCCAAATCTTAATTTGTTGTATTATTTCTTAAATTAGGACTTCTCCAAGTCTTCCTCTTTCTATAAATGGCACCACTACTGCCTAGACATCTTGGTCAGGACAAACAGCAAAGCACGTGCCTCCCCGTCTCCTGATAATGGTTTACCTTGAGGATAATCACGTGGGGTCACTGGTGGGGAGAGGCCTAAACTACAGAAAGGGATATTTGTCCGTGTTAAATGAGAGAAAAAGAGAGGCACAGTAATCACTTAATAACTCTTAGTATCATTATTTTCTTTGTGCACACATCCTAGTCTTTCTGCAAAGTAGATTTTTAGAAGTAGCCTGTTCTAAATATGCAAATAATATGGAGATCTGCAAATTGCCTAGTGATTTGCATTACTCAGTTTCCAGGCATTATTTTATAAAATGTTTGTATGATTATGCCATAATTTTATTGCCCAGATTATGTGAGCAAAATACATTTGTATCTCCCCCAAGGATTTCAGAGATAGATTCTGTGTAGTAAAGAATTTTCATTCTTTTCTTCAGTAACATTTTAAAATAAATCATCCAAATGAGTTCTGCTGCATAATGTGTTTTTTTCTTTTTTTTAGCTTTTTATCTCTTTTCCACAAGCCATGCTTGGATAGATACTTTTAAAAGATTTTAGCAGTTGAAAAGTGTACAGAGCAAAACTGGAAAGACGCATTTGCCATGCTCCTCCATGATTATGCCAACTTAATGCTAGGGTATCTGAGGAGTATTGTTAAAGAAAATAAAAGCTTCTGAAGCTATTAATTAGACAACGAATTCTCTCCTTTCTTCTCTGATTTATTTTTTATTCAAGGTCAGTGCAAAGTCTTAACTTACTAGCTGCTAATTTTAGTCTGTTTTATTGTGGTGAGAACATTAACATAAGAGCTACCTTCTTAAATTTTTAAGTGTAAAATACAGTGTTGTTACCTATAGAGATAACGTTGTACAGCAGATCTCTAGAACTTACTTATCTTGCATACTTGACAATTTACACCCATTGACTAGCAACTCCCCATTTCCCCCCACCCCTCAGCCCCCGATAACCACCATCCTACTCTCTGCCTCTGTGTGTTTGACTATTTTAGATGTCTTATCTAAGTGGAGTTATGCAGTATTTGTCCTTCTGTGACTGGCATATTTCACTTAGCATATTGTGCTCCAGGTCCATCCATGTTGTCGCAAATGGCAGGATTTCATTCTTTTGTAAGGCTGAATAATATTCCATTGTATATATATACACCACATTTTGTTTATCCATTCATTTGTCAATGGATATCTAGGTTGTTTCCACATCTTGGCTATTGTGACTAGTGCTTCATTGAACATCGGAGTGCTAATATCTCTTTGAGACGCTGATTTCAATTCTTTTGGATAATTACCCAGAAGTGTGATTGCTCGATCATAAATCAGATCTATTTATATACTTTTAAGAAATATCCATACTGTTTTTCAGAGTGACTTTGTTTTAATGGTTTCATGGATATGACACCAAAAGCATAAGCAGCAAAAGCAAAAATAGACAAGTGGGACTTCATCAAACTTAAAAGCTTCTGCACAGCAAAGGAAACCAAAGAATGAAAAGGTAACTTATTAAATAGGATAAAATATTTGCCAACTATGTATCATATCAGATAAGGGATTAATTTCTAAAATATGTAAAGAACTCCTACAACTCTCTGGCAAAAAAAGAGGAAAAACCCGTAACAACCTGATTGAAATATGAGCTAAAGACATGAATAGACACTCTCCAAAGAAGACATACAAATTGCCAACAGGTACATAAAAAGATGCTCAGTATCACTAACCATCAGGGAAATGCAAATCAAAACTCCAATGAGCTATCACCTCACACCTGTTAGTCTGGCTACTATCCAAAAAACAAAAGACAACAAGTATTGGCCAGGAAGTGGAGAAAACGGAACTCTTGTAATGTTAATTTACAGTGCACACTACTAAGCTTGTGATTTATTGACCTGTGACTGATACTCATGACACTGGGTTGGTCCACCAGGAAGTTAGTTTTACTGTGTTAGCCCAGTAGTAACGGAGCTTATGAGAGACCTTCGTTCAATTTTAACGTTCTGAGTGCATCCCTCTTTTTTTTGTTCTTTTTTTCGTTCTTATGTAATAGATAACAAACAATTTTTTTTTTTGAGGAAGATTAGCCCTGAGCTAACATCTGCCACCAATCCTCCTCTTTTTGCTGAGGAAGACTGGCCCTGAGCTAACATCCAGGCCCATCCTCTACTTTATATGTGGGACACCTGCCACAGCATGGCTTGGCAACTGATGTGTAGGTCTGTGCCCCGGATCCAAACTGGTGAACCCCAGTCCGCCAAAGTGGAACGTGTGAACTTAACCGCTGCATCGGCTCCCCAAAATAATTTTTAATAATTTCGTTTTCTGAATAAAGCAAAACAAGCGCAATTCTTTAGGTTGATATAATACTTTGCTTAAACTATCCTACTTTCAAGAGTGCTCTGAGTATCATTTTTAGCTAGTTATTACATTTATGAAATTAGCACTGAACCATTCTAATAAGTGCTAGATAGTTTCTTATGAAAATTATCAGAAGAGTTGTAAGATTAGAATATATCTTTTATAATTTGTGATAAATAGTATAATCAAATCTGGTTCTAAGCTTTTTTTCAGAGCTTTAATTAGGTTTTATAATTTCCTTGTTACTAAGATTTTGCATACTGTGTAAAACATCAATTATTTTAAGAAGTCAGTGTCAGTAATAAGATGAAACAAGCATTGGAAGAGAATGTTAGAACTACAGGGATTTTAAGAAACCTCTGATCTGAGCTCATTCTACAGAGAAGCTGAGATCCAGAATATGGAAATGAATGGCCCTGGTTGGCTCTTCCTTCAGGCTAAGTGTTGCTGCCTTCTTAGGTGAGGGGTGAGTGGCTCCCATAATGCAGTACCCCAGAGGTAACGCAGGGAGCCTGATATTCATCCATCCTTCATTATGTGTGAGTTCCTGGGAGTCCGCACTTATGTACCTCTTCACGCAGTCCTCACAAAAGTCCAGAGAAAAAGACCTTAGTTTCCTGTTCTAAAGTCCCCACTTTTAATGAGAAAACTGAAACTGAAAATCTGTTGCTGTGGACTGAGTGCATGTGACCCAACCCCCATCAAAGTTCATATGTTGAAGCCCTAACCCCCAAGTGTAGTGGCATTCAGAGATGGGACCTTTGGGAGATAATCAGGATTAGGATGGCTCATTGAGACTGAGACCATCGTGACCAGATTAGAGGCCTTATAAGAAGAGGAAGAGAGAGAGAGCTCGTTCTCTACATGTGCAAGCATCGACGAAAGGCCATGTGAGGAGGTGGTGAGAAGGAGGCCATCTACAAGCCAGGAAGAGAGCGCTCCCCAGAACATGACCATGCTGACACTCTGATCCCAGACATCGAGCCTGCGGAACTGTTGTGTAAGCCTCCTAGTCGCTAGCATTTTGTTATGGCAGCCCAGGCTGACTCACACATCTGTCACATAACTTTCTCAAAGTCGCAAAGATGCTAAGGGCCGACCTGAGCTCCCAAAGCAGATGGATCTCTGTACACTGTGCCAGCCTGTCCCTTGGGGCTTAGAAGTCAAGTTCGGTGAGGCTGTTTAACATTTGCCTTGCCTGTCTATCCCTACTGAAACTATTAACATGCCATTGTACAAAAAATAACATAATTAAGGCTCACGTTAATGGAGCATTTACTATTCCCAGGCACTGTGCTTAATATTTTATAAAACTTGTCTCATTTAAGGGGCTGGCCCCGTGGCCGAGTGGTTAAGTTCGCACGCTCCGCTGCAGGCGGCCCAGTGTTTCGTTGGTTTGAATCCTGGGCGCGGACATGGCACTGCTCATCAAACCACGCTGAGGCAGCGTCCCACATGCCACAACTAGAAGGACCCACGACGAAGAATATACAACTATGTACTGGGGGGCTTTGGGGAGAAAAAGGAAAAAATAAAATCTTTAAAAAAAAAAAAGCTTGTCTCATTTAAGTTAATTTCCTGCTTTTCTTTCTTTTTTTTTTTTTTGATGAGGAAGATTCGTCCTGAGCTAACATCTGTGCTGATCTTCCTCCACTTTGCATGTGGGACGCCACCACAGCATGGCTGATGAGTGGATTACGTCCACACTGGGATCTAAACCTGCAAACCTGGGCCACCGAAGCAGAGTACCTGGAACTTTAACCACTAGGCCACAGGACCAGCCCCAATTTCCTGCTTTTCTTACTTGTGGTCTTTCTATTTTCCTTCTCCTGAAAGAGAACACCTTACTCCTACCTTCTTTAGTAATTTCTCATGTCTGATTCAGGAGAGACATTACCGTAGGGTCCATAGGGAAGGAAACCCAGTTTATTCAAAGGCTACAGACAAGTATCTTTATGATTTCCTTATAAAAACACCCTCTGTGGACATTATAATTTATGCAGTCTCATTTCTTCAAAGATTTTTTCTTTTTCCTGAGGAAAATTTGACCTGAACTGACATCTGTGCCAATCTTCCTCTAGTTTTTAGTATGTGGGCCACTAGCACAGCATGGATGCTAACAGAGCGGTGTAGGTCTGCGCCCGGAAACTGAACCCACGCCACTGATGCAAAGTACGCTGAACTTAACCACTAGGCCACCGGGGCTGGCCCCAAAGATTTATTTAAAGAAACTCTACTCTTTAGCACATTTTGATGCTTACTGTGAACCCTAAACTAGGAGAAATTGGGCAAGTTATTATGATAGCTTTATCATTGTTTCAATGTACAGTCTTGAGGAAATCATTTCATTTCTTGATCTTCCCCAATCCTGACATTCATCCATGGCTTCTGCTTATGAGAGACTACCTCAAACAGTAAAATAATGTGTATAAGTGTTTAGCTAGCATCAGTAGTGTTGGAGGACACCCTCTGCAGAACACAGAGTTTCCCTACAAAAAAGCAGAGGATCCCATGCTTGGCTGCTCTTCCTATCTCTCTTCTGCGTGCACTCAGACTTAGCAGCAATGCCTTAGGTTAGCCCCTTACAATCTGGAAAATATAAGTCACTGGCCTGGCAAAGCAATCTTTCAACAAGTTCCTAATGAGAGCCTGTGGAGATAGAAGACTGATTAAAATGAAAATGAGGAGATAGAAGAGATCTGAACAGTGTCCCTAAGTAAAGGAAGTCTAATCCATGGAGATTAGAGACTCATCCATATATTCAGTAAACAGGCATTGGTAATGTGTCAGGAGCTGTGCTAGCGGCTGAAGATAGAGCAGTGAGAAAGGGATGGTCCCTAAAGCTTGTGATCCAACGCAGCCTTTCTAGGCAGGCTTCCATGAAACTCTGGGAAATGCTGCTTTCTCCATAGTATACTTCACATTATCTGTTGGAATGAATTTCATAAAATGATGCCTATGCACTCAACAGTACTCTAGCTTATAGAGTGAAACGAAGAAGGCCTGATGGAGGCCAAAGACATTGTTTAGGAGCATGGGTTTTAGAATCACATAGCTATGGTGTGAATCTCTTTCTTTGCATTACATGTGAAATCTTGAGCGGTTATGTAGCATCCTGAAACCTCAATTTTCTTGTCCACTCAATGGCGGAAGATCCAGTTCCAACCTCATGCTTTTGTTGAGAAGATTAAATAAGATGAATATAAAGTTCTTGCTAGAGTGAAGATGTATAATTCTTGGAAAAACATTTAGCCATTATTAATATTGTCATAATTATCAGCTGATATAATTTTATCAAAGAGATAACATAGAAAGAATAGTGCTGCCTTACTTTGGATCACCCCGGATGTAGACTCTGAGACATGGATTAAGCAGTTTATTTGGAAATTGATTCCAAGGAACATCAGACGAGATCAGGGAAGTAATGTACAGAAGACAGGAAAGCCCAAAAAAAGGCATTATCAAGCATGTCACCACTGTGGGCCACTAGAGCTTAGCCCTGCCAGGCATCAATGAGGAGCACACACCTTGAAGTTACCCTACTGAAGATGCAAGGGACCTGGGGTGTGTATCCTTCAACTCTGACTCTCCCTCTATCATCAATTCCCTGGCACTTCTGTCCTGCATCCTGCTAGGGCAGAGTGGGCTCTAGAGGCCAGAGAAAGCCTTCAGAGAAGGAGATGTAGCTCTGGCAGTTGAAGGTTGGTCTATGTATTGGTTTTCTATAGTAAATTACTACACACTTAGTGACTTAAAACAACACCCACTTATTATCTCACAGTTCTGTAAGTCGGAAGTCCAATTTAAATATTCAATTTGTAGAGTCAACTGTTTTAACAGCCAACAGAAACCTTAAAATTGATTGCAGAAAATAGAAGCACAGTATAATAAATAGCATGTTACCATAGACTGATTACCCAAATGGGACAAGGAAAGTTGAGTAAGAAGGCGGTGGCACTACCTGCTGTGTTCCTTGGTCCTGGAGACTTTCGTTGTTTCATCTGACTGCACCAAAATGTAGCCTCTGCGAGGCTTTTATAATGCATCCAGAAGCACATTTTTTGCTTCATAAATGCTGGTTAACATTCTCATACTCATGTCAATTATTAGAACGAAAAAACTATGTGTTTCATTTTATATCTAAAGATTTTGTATATATCATCCATTCTGTTGACCTTATATTTGCTTCCAGGAATGTACTAAGGAAGATTTCAATGGTTTTCATCCAAGGCCTCCTAGGGCTTAACCCTTTGCTGGAAACTTTCTCTCATAATAAAGAGTTCACTTGGTATGCTCCCTTATCCTTCCATGAATGTCTGATGTCTACTGATTTATCAGCTTGTTTTGTTGGTTTCTTATTCCTCCTCATGAAAAAATTCTGGAATGGAACCACCACTGCAGCAATAAGTACAAAGAAGAAAGAAGGATAAGCCTGCAAGCCACAGAAACATTGCCAAGCTCCCAGCTAATTTTATCCCAGGAGGAAAACAAAGCAAAAACTGCTCTTAAAGTAAAATTAAATACAATGCCAGAATACTGAATTGAAGTTTGTTCAAAGATGTGCTTATTTGTCTATAAGCTTCCCTTTCATACATGTGTAAGGTTGTTAGTAAGAAGCAAGGCTAGTGAAAAACATTCACTCTCTAATATGTTATCTCAGATTTCTTTATTGCTTTAAACTTTATTTCCAAACAATGCAGACCCCGATTCAAGAGGCATATTAAACAACACTATCCTAGGTTTTTCTCCTTTTGTGTTTTGTAATATTATAACTAGATGTGCCTGAGAGGTGGGGACTATGTTATCTACAATTATATTTTGTTTACAATATAAGAAACCTTTTGAGAAGTTAAACATAATATCCTTTGTAATTAACTAGGTTCTCTTTAGAAATTGAACTTAATTGAAAGAACGTGCAAACTGATTAGCAAGTGGCCAAACTAAACACATCTAGACTAAAGCATCATCAGCGTGTCCTCTTGGGATGTGCTTTATTTTTCATTAGACAAGTTTCCTCTGCAGCCTTATTTTGTTGATTAGGAGCTACCAGGTAACCTAAAAGAACCTATATTTACACGTATGTTGAACCCAACGTGTGACCCATTCAAACAAATGTCCCTGCATGTGAAGCTGCCAAGAGTGAAGTAAAGAACTTGCTGTATTTTATGTCGCTGATAGCAAAGTAATAATTAGGCAACATTTCTCCCTTCTATGTTTCATAATTGATTTTTTTTTGTATTTCTGCGTTTTTAATCATTCATGATCCCTCAAGGGAAAAAAGGGCATTCTAAAGAAAGGTTCCTTGCTGAGAAGTGAAAATACAATCACAAAACCCTCTGGCTATACTTGTTCTTTTGTATTTTTTTTTTTTTTAGTTACTCAGAACTAAACTTTCTTGTTGACATGGTATTGTATATGCCACACTGCACATTTGTGGGTGTAAAATGGCAGTGTGAATGGTGAAGGAGGAACGCTATTGTAATAATGTGACAAATCCTCTGTCAACACCAAGTTTGAGAACTCAGGTGTCCCTCACTCACAGGCTCGCTTTTTAGACTGTCCTGGGACCTTCTCTAGTGGCATATCCAGTAAATGTGGTAATCACAGGACTTCCATCAGGGTTTATCCTAAAATTTAGCAGCAGAAAATCTCTCTTTTGAAGAGCAGGCCTGCTTTCCTTAATCGGCTAGTAGGTGATCTACCAGCTAGTAGGTAGTAGAGGGTCCACCTGAAAACAATTTATTTTAATTTTCCATCAGAAAAATTATATTAGACTAGGATTTTCTATATTTAACCTCATCTAAACCTACAACATTTTGATCTACTTCTATTTTTATGCTTTTACAGTGTGGGGAGGAAAGTGTTTTATATATGTATTCTTATAGAAAAAAATATATATCTAGAGAGAGAGATTTTCAGTTGTAAATCATCTTAAGGTAAACTTGAGGTTCTGTGAAGTACAGGACATCAATTATGATGCCCCACAAGTTAAGGTTTCATGAGCAAATAATTGAAGACCAAACACAAGAACCACAAGAGGGAATCCACTTGGAAATAATAGCCGTCTGGCCCAGCAACCTGCTGCTTTGGAAATTAAATTTTCAAGAAGAGCAACTATGATGTTTGACTGGGACCTAAGCTTGAGCCAATTTTGCATTAACTCAGCTTCCCCTTTTCTCCAGAAGTAGGTTGACAGATAAGCTTGAGAGGCATGTTACCATGTCCTTTGAGGAATGTAACTAGCCCAACTAAGGAAGAAGGTAAAGGGAGAACTCTTAACCCATGCCTTCCACAGAATTATCTGTGGCGCTGATCTGAAGTCAAAGCCTGTAAAACATCTGGAGTCTTCCCTCTCTCCTTGTTTTTATCTGTACTTCAGGGTTAGATTTGACCTATAATTAGGAACTCGTAGGGTATAACATGGATGAAGGTGGGTTGTGCTGTTGACGGATTCACTTCTCCAAAGGTGATCTGGATCATTGATGTCACTGACAGTTATGGGACAGGGAGCAATTGTCATAGCTGTGCTTACGGAAGAATCATTTCATTTGTGTATTTTCCAGTGACCATTGTTCAAGTCAGAGAAGAAAAGAAAATATTAGGATTATCATGTTTGCCTTAGTCCTTCTCCAAATCTGCCATGTTTGTGGGAGCATGGTCTCCTAGGCCAGCCATCACCAAATCTCTATGATTCTCCCTTCTTCATCTTGTTGCACAGAACTTTGCAACCCACCTAGTAGCCCCTTGCAGAGAGCTGGGAATCTTCCAAAACTGAGCCTTACTGAGCTCCTCAACCCAGAAGGCAAAATCCAGTGAGAAATTATGTGCAAAAGAAAACATTCCAAGTGGACCAATGTGTAATTTAGGACACATTTGGCATAATTACATGATGTAGCTTTGAATAGCATCACGTTTCATTGTTATTACACCCTATCTGTGCTGTTTTGTTCCCTCAACATTCAAAGTTCCAAGTGATACCGTTGGCAGTCCTTTTTTTCCCTCCACACATACCAAGCCATGAAGTAAAAAGATCAAAGCTGTATCTCACATCTTTCCTTTTATTCCAGCTCTCACCAGGTTGGTTCAGGGCATTATCATTGCCTAGTTGGAGGATCGTACTGGCCTCTCGATTGTACACAGCCTTCAGAGATTTTCGTTAACTTTAAACACTTGAAAGTTACTTACCTAATTCATTTATTCAATGTAATATTCATTGAACAGCAACTGTCACATACTCTGCAACATACTGGGGATAAAATGAATAGATGAGATGAGAACCACACCTTTAAGGACAACTAGCAAGGTGACAGTTTTGAATGCACTTAGAGAAAGAAATACATATTTTTCAAATTTTAGTATAAGATTTATGATGTGGGAACTGGACATAAATGTGGGGAGTCAGGCCTGGAGGCTTGGTAAGAGAGAATGGGACATAAAGGGGATTTGGACACCAGGGCAGAGAAGAGACATGACAGCGCCAGGACATTGGGACGGGAGCCCAGGGCCATGGGTGCCCAGGAAGGTTCCCACATTGGTGATGTAGGGTTGTTGCAAGGGTTGAAAATGATAAGTATTACTTTAAAATGTGGCTAGTTCCTCTGTCTCTGCCTCCATTCCTGCCTGAAATCTCTGGTTACGTTAGCTGGAAGATCCAAGGAGATGCTGAATTGACTTAAGCTTCTCCCTCCTTAGAAAAGCAACATTGTGGAGGTTCTCACGTCCCCCCCTCTGTCTTCTGTGGTGAGCCAGCTGTGACCAATAATTGCTGCTGACAAGGATTCTGGAACAGTCATCAGGGTAATGAGGCCTTAGAAGCTGTTAGTGAGATCCACCCTGATGTTCTTTCACTACAGGAATGTATCTAAAACAAATTAAACATGAGTTTTTAGATGAAGTAGTTCATCTATGGCCATCACATCAGAATTACAAGGAACAGTCAGAATCCAGTATATTCATATTCTTTTCATGGTTTCCTTTAGATTGTTCTAGAATAAAATTAGATTGAGTCAAACCATATCATAGCTTTACCAGAGAAAACTCTACTTTCAGCTCTTTTCAAGGCTCTGAAAAGTTTGCTGGGGCTCAAGAGAGTATATCTGCACATATGGCTTCTCTTTATCACTCCCAGAACTGCCACTCGGATTTCCATTTTAGATTATCTGGGGTGTAGAGATCCCGTTATTTCTGCACTACCACTTCTTAAAGATGTGAAATAGCTCTCATCACAGCTCCGAAATTAGAACACCAAAAACAGAACTAATGAAACCACGGGCATCTTGAAATCAGGAAAAATAGATGAAATGGCTTATTTTGTTCTTAAAATAATTACTAAAATGTTTCCTATGACATTGGGGCCTGTTAATTAAAAAGAGGCTTTATCCCTTTACTTATCTTATTTTTTCCTGTATAGTTTATAAATGAATACAAAGTTCTTGTTCTTCCTATATTTTCTCAGATACTCATTATCTTGTATTAATTCCGGTTTTGGTTGAGGAAATCATATTATTTTTCAACAATAAATGTTTGTCATATGCTTTTCACAAAAGCAATTGCCTCAATTTTTATGATTCATAATGTAGTGGGTGAAGGAGACGGTAAATAGATATTAGACTGTTAAAATAAATTGCGATGGCTTCTATCTCTATTCTAAACATAACTCTGAAAGGAGACGATTGTTAAAACGTATGAACACACGTGTGTGTGTGTGTGTGTGTGTGTGTGTGTTTAGCCATTTTGAAAAGAAAGCTTCTGTATTGGAGTCAGGACTGGGGAGCTAAGGCTGGGAGTTGCTGAATAGCTCTCATGTCCCTCCCAGCTCTGCCGTCAGCCCCTACAGACCCAAAGGGAAGAGGAAGAAAAGAATGACGATCAGGAGAAAGAGCAGACATACATGAAAATAGGGATGTGTGTTTGTGCTTGTGTGTTGTGATGTTGGGTGGTAGAGATTAAATAAATAAAAACCATTGACTAAAATAAAAGGAGCTCTTTTTCCTTGTCTCACCTTATTTCACACCTTGAATAAAAAAGTCCATGGTATGTGAAAGTCTACTCTATTTACTTTGTGAACGTTGACACTATAAATTATTTGGGAACAGAATAATGTTGAGATAATTGAATAAATATATTCAGACGTCTCAGAAGCCTAATAACCTGGTTTTCATACAAAGACCAACAAGACTTAATTTACAAAATAAGACATAAGTTTGGAGGAGGAAAAGGCTTGGATTCTTAACATAAAATTTTTCTTTTAAGTTGTATAGTGGAAAAAGAGTTAGGAAAGAGGATTTACAGTTTAAAGGACATAGATTGCCAGGAAGTAAGTCAAAGGCAAGAATCTAGTACCTCCTTTTTGATGTGACCTTTCCATGTGTCCTCATGACTTACTCCCACCCCCAAATTCAATTGTGTATTTGACCTAAGACAACATCCAAAAAGCTTTGCATAGCATTGGAGAAAGCAAATCTTCTTTTAAGACTTGTGCTTCCTGACAGACAACTAGCACCATTGTCTTGCAGATTCTGAATACAATGTGACTTCTTGGCAAGCATCCCTTCTTTCTCCCTCTTTCTCCATTTGATTGTTAAATTAACACCTGTGTGTGTGCATACCTCAGCATATGTAAAAGGGCACACCTTTTCTAGGAAGAAGAGTATTAGCTGCCTGAAGGCCAAGTAAATGTCCAGAGGAGCAAATCTCAAGGGACATTTCCTAGAGAGAGGTGAATACAGTCTTGAAACTTTCATCTTATTCTTCACACAGGTGATAACATACTGTTAATACTGTCATTTAAGCTGTTGCCTGCTCAGTTGTCTGAAAAAGAGGAATATAGTTCTGTCTGAATGAGGAAATTATATACAAGAAAAGGAAATCTACCAATCACACATTGGGTGTAGGGCCACCATTTAAAGTATCTGCCAGTACAACTTAGGAAATGTGCTCAGAAGCTGCCCTTTGACTATTGTCTTTCGCGTGTCCAAACCTAAGGAGACAGCATGGAAGCATTTGCATCCATTGGTATCACTCTGTAAAGAGTTTGCATTGAATATACATCCTACAATGAACCCCTCTTCCTGTCACATGTCAAGTCTAAAATCAGGAAATAATTATGACTTCCATTCTTCATTGTGTTTTGCAGCTGATGGGAATTATATATATCTCTATCTATGCACTTATGTACCTACATCCAATCCACCTCTATGTATCTATCTATCTATCTGTCTATCTATCTATCTGTCATCTATCCTCTCTTGAAGGAATTCTTTCCTGAAAATATATTAGAGTTCTGTGAATAATATTCAGATGCAAATTAGAGACTTAATTGTTTCATGCTCTGTAAGCAGCACAAACATTTTTTTGACCTAATTGATTGTGTGCATACAATAACTAAAAAAAATTTAAATAACTGGTTCCATTGCTGAGTTTCATTGTTTTTCTTTGAAAAGTACACATTGTAATGTTTTTCCTGGCACTCAACAAATTGTCTTTATTAGCAAAGTTTTCCCAAGATAATTAATAGATATTTGTTCCACAATACTGTGGAGCGGATGATGTAAAATTTCCCTAATCATTTTTAAACTGATCCGTGATCCTCTCTGACAGGGTTCTCTAGAAGTGAAATATCAGATATATTTTGAGGTTCCCTCCCTCACACCAGGGTCTTGCAGATTTTCCGGGGGCTTTCCTGTGAGAGAAAATCTGATATGCCTGTCTTTAGTTCATGGTTGGGACTGTGACACTTTTGACTCTGTGCCAAAGGATGGAGGCCTCTATCAGTCTCAATCTGGCATTTCCACCTACCGTAGAAAGCCCACAAAGTGAAGCAAATTACCCCAATATGGAAATGCCATATAGAATTACCCAAGCTAATACATTGCTAAAACGTATTTTTCATAAAGAATACATGGTATTCATAGAGCCTGGTTTCACTGCCACTGTGTGTGTTAATTATAACTCTCAGAAAGATGCTGGTGAACTGGAAAGATGCATGAGAGTTGAGCTTCTCCACATACCCCCTTCTGTTATACTTCAAATGTAGGTTTCCATGGGTGAAAGTTAGATCAGTCATCATCAGCCTATGTACCTATGGCATGATTTCTAGAAAAGTGAGCATGCTATAGCAACTTAGTGACATCCATTGTCTTACTTCTGAAAATGAGTTTGGGAACTGACATGGCACTCTGACGTGCTTATCAACCACCATGTGCTCATTTTGTATTTAACATGCACTGGATGTTGAGCCCATTTGACGACATGGAGAAGACTGAGAGATAGAAGTGTAGAGGTGCACCTGGGGCTAGAAGTTTGAGATGCCAACAAAGGTCTGGGTGAGAAGTCACATATGCAGTTGGATGGAAGGGTCCTAAGCTTTGAGAAGTAATCAGGGCTGGGAATATAGAGATGATATTTAGAGCTATGACTTGATTAATTCTTATAGAGAGTGTATAGATGGAGAAGAAAACTGAACCCAAAACCTTAGGACAAACCAGCATGTAAAGGTCATATGAAAAGAATAAGCCAACCAATGAGAGTGAGCAGGAGTGGATGTGAGGCAAAACAAGGAGCATGATGAATAAAACAAAGAGAAGACACTTTAATGGAATATAACAGAATGAATATAACTATAAAAAGAGCATAGTACTGCTACATTTATTTTAATTGATTAATTATATTTAATTATTTCTTACTGGTAAATATATTCTACTAATTAAGCTTTGCATTTTGACTTCTTTTAATTTAACAGAAGCATTTTCTCTGCATCCGTAATGATGATGCCATAAAGTTTCATCTTCAGGAAATTAATTAAATAGTGAGACATGTTGGAGATGAGTCCATTTCCAGAAAAATAGCCCCTGTTTTAGAAATAAATTATCATACTCAACAATTATTACTGCAAGTATTTGAAAATTCCAAGTGACTATATTCAAAAATTCTCACCAGTCTAAAGCTTTTCAACAAATTATCAGGTTCCTTATTTACATAATATATTCAAGAAAATGTGCAAGTATGACAAGGAAGCACGTCCTGTAGAGAGGGCGAAGAGCAGGTGAGCGTCATAAATGATTTGTGAAAGCTTATAGAAATAAATTTTAGTTTGAATGTTCATTAAATTAAGATTTTACTTTAAAGTTTGTCTAAAAATGAAAACCACTGGAATTTTCATCTTTCCAATGTGTGGGTTTTCAATTAGCTACTGTGTAAACAGGTAATCAAGATATTAGCATGGGTCAAAAAGCCAGTAAACAACTATACTCAGAAAGAAGAGGTGTGGTCTTTCCTTTTGTTCCAGTTCTTGTTCTCTATGCCTGGGCCTTTCTCGAGCACCCTCAGAATCAACTAAGGGTCACCATGGACCAAAGAGGAGCTGCCTGATGTCCTGTCCATCTCTTACACCTCCACTCAGTCCCTCAAGAGCTAATCACTTGGTTTCCCATGAGGTGAATGAAGGTATTACACTATGAAGATGTCACATTCTTCTCAATTTTAACCATTTGAGCTCCTAGCAATAACTAAATAAGGAATAACCACTAATTTAATTATGATGAAGCCAGATTAATTATGATTAATTATGATACAAATCTACAAACTCTGCTTGTTCTCAGTTGTCATTGAGCAGTATAAGCACTTATGATAATATATATGCTGAAGAGTCAGAAAGTAGTCACCACTGAAAATAAAGATGAACAGAAAACACAAGAGAAAACAAACTGTCCACCAGAATGTGATATCTTCCTGCATCCTAACTGTTTTCCCAGAAACCCACTCCATAATAAGCTTACTCTATGAATTACAAACTCTTGTGTGGCATAGTCTATTTTCTAGAGCACATTTAAAACTGCCTATGGCTCTGTGGAGAAATGTCTGACTCTTGGTCTGGGGTAGAAAATACAAGATGAGCCTGGAGGATCTAGTAGTGCCAGAAAGTAAGGAATTGCTAAAGAAAAAAGGATGAGGCAACCCAAAAGGACATAGGAGTCAACCTGAAAGAGCTCCCAATGGCCAAAGTTGGAAAATTATGAGCAACAAAATAAATTATGACAGTATTTTATTCTAACTCAAACAATAAAATAAGTATCTGAGTCAGTGCTGATGTAAATAAATGATTGAATAAATAAATCAATGTGGGAGAAGAGATGAATCTTCCTTAGAGAAGAATTCCAATTAATTCTTCTCCTCTGGGACAGATACATCTTCTACAGGTGGAATAACAGTTTCCCTCCTGCTGAGTGTGGGCTGGATTTAATCACCAGCTTTGAAAGAAGAAAATATAGAAAGGGAAAAAGGGAAATTTTATGGTAAGAAACCTAGCATTGATCAAGCTTAACATCACCATTGAAAAGTCATGTTGATGTCAGCAGTGTCTTCCTATGATTAGGGTCAGTTACCTCTGCAAGTACGGTACTCATTTCTGTATCTTTCGAGATACACTATACAGTGTCTTTTTCTGCTACAGATCCTTCTAGTACCATGAGGTCTGTTGAATCATATGGCTGAAGAGGCAAGGCTACGTATGCCTCGGTCTGGATCAGCTGCAGCAAATTGTTTTCCTCAGGACTCAAAATTAAAAGTCACCCACATAACCCAAAAAGTGGGTCCGAGCATTATCCTCCAGTGTGGAGTATGCAAAACTTGAAGAAGTCTATCACATGTGATCCTTTCTTTGTTGTAAAAGATGCAATGTGCAATAATTTTCTTTTATTTTTGGGAGATGTGCTGGCAATCTCCTGAATCTTTGTAGAGTTTCTATCAGGCCATCTAGAGTATTTGCTTCTTTTTCCTCTACAGATTAATATGGTGTCATGAATGTACTAAAGTGATGTTCTGCAGAATATCCAGTGTGGCATGACACCTTAAGACCATGTTGTGATGGAGAGCAGGAGAATGAACTCCCTGAGAGAAGCTGCCTCCATGAGCTGAGGGCGATGCCCAGAGTGGGGATGGTATACATAATGCATGAGTGGCCAAAACCGGGAGTGGTTGGGGGATGAATGCACTGGGGACCTGGAAGGGCACCAATTATACTTGTAATGAATACCATGAATAGAAAGAAGCTTAAAAAAAAAAGACACAAGAGACAAAAAATGAATCATCCATGAATTAAAATGCAGAAGATATTTTAGACAAATGACTGACAATTAATTTGTTATAATATCGAAAAGAGAGAAACCATTTACTTGTGGTTCAATGAGCCATGATAAATTTCATGAAGTTTCATTTATATTTACACTTGTAGAATGTGGATTGCATATGACATCATTCTAAAGCCAGTAACTGGAGTGAAAAATCAGAGACACAATATAAATTAAAGCTTTAAAAACAGTTCAGTTTTCTGATTGCAAATATTTTGTGTTTTGAAAATCCTCCTGCAAAGACAAACTTAAATTGTCAAGCCACATTTCAAAGTGGCTAATACCCAGATCAAAAACCTTTTTCAAGTTTTTATCAAATACAACTCGGAGAGAATTGCCTTTATAACTTCTATAGTTGTCTCAATGGGTACATTACTGGAAGGATCAATGATGTCCACGTAATTGAGCAGAAACACTCAGTTCTCTGGATATTCTAAGCATCCTTAATGTCGATGAAGACAATGAAATAATAAAATGACAGTTTAAATGTGCAAGTCTCAGACATAGGATGAGAATTTAGGTGCTGAGTAATTTTAGGGCTGAAGACGATTTTTACACTGGTTTGTTGGCCATTTTAGTGAGCCTCGTTAGGTAGTATGTACGAACTCCTTCGGAGCAGCTGGGACTTTGTTAATGACTGCAAAGGATATGGCAAAGCTTTGTGTAACAGCTGGACCACAGTAAGTGCTTTGGCATATGACATGTTGGCAGAAGGAGAGTGTGCAAATTCAAGCCTAGGCCTTAAGAGGCCTTGTGTATTTCCACCTGTCCTTTTTTGTGTTAGCCTTTGCCATGAGAGGAACAAGCTATAGCTATCATCATCCAAGAAAGATGCAAGACACGTGGAGCAGAACCACCCCAGCTGCTGTAGCCTGAAGCATAACGGCTCAGCTGAGCTCAGCCTAGATCAGCCAAACCCCAGCTGACCTTAAGATCCATGAAAATAAATGCTTATTTCTGCATGCCTCTGAGCGTTACTGGTCATTTTTCATGACCAAGTTTTGCATGTGCCCATGCCCCACCCTGGTCTCTTACTCTGGGTCTAAATTTCCTTTATCTCTTTCTCTTTCCATCCTGCCTCTGCTTAGGTTGCAGTACCATCAATGGGAGTATAGCTATCTCAGGCTGTAGGACCACCACCATCTTTCCTGACTGTGCATGCTTTGCTCCTGAATCTGGTATAAATTACGTCTGTAAGTGTCCGCAAGAATCAGTCGCAGAGTGAGAAATTGAACTAATTATCCAATTAATATGATGCTAAAGATTAATTTTCCTGCCTATGATCTGTGTGGTGACTGGAAAGTGGATGACATTTAGTGAGTACCTACTATGTGTGTGTAGGACATTTTGCTGTGGTCTCTAATGCCCAGCAACTCATTTAATCCTTAGAATAAATGTTAACATGGGTATTATCACTCTCAGAAGAGACTCAAAACTCAAAGGTTATGTTACTTGCTAAAGATCACCCATCTGGGAACCAGTGGACTGAGTGCAGACCCAGGACCATCTGGTGCCAAATCCCATTTTTTCCCACTATTCCAGTATGTCTAACTTCCCAATGATAGTGTAATGATTCTAATTTACTAAAATCTCCAATACATTTAATTACATAAGTGTCATAACAAAATGAGATAGAGCAGGACATGTTAATCTCCATTTTTTTTCAATAAAATGATACATGTAAATAATATATCCCAATATCTGGTTCTTAATTGTTAGCTACCACTAAGGGTTAGCCTTCCTCACACTTATCAAAAATATTGCTAATGCAGATGAAAATAAATATGTGAGAAGAAAATGGTGTTCCCAAGCCATTTACTTTGGCTTGCACGGGAGAAGACATAGATCCTTAATAATGTGATAAATGTATCCCCTGATGACCTAACATAAGACATGATGTAAGCTGATGGCTGACACTAGGATGGCACTGACTGAGTGCCAGGAAAACAACTGTGTGCTCTATGTATTAACTCATTTAATCCTCAGATACCCTATTCTTTCAGTGTACTTTTACTAACCCACTTTTCCAAGTTGGAAAACTAGCCACAGAGAGGTTAAATCACTTTTCCAATCATGCATAGCTAGAAGCGGTAGGATTAGGACTGAGAACCAGATGTCCTCAGTTCACAGACTCTTATCTTAATAGCTATTCTTTGACTTTTCCCCTCCTGAATGGGATTTTCTGCAAAAAAAAGAAAAAGGGAAAGGTAGGAATAGGAATGGAACAAACCCACAGCAAATATCATTCTCAAATGGAGAAAAACTGAAAGCTATCCTTCTAAGAACAGGAACCAGACAAGTATGCCCACTGTCACCACTCTTATTTAACATAGTATTGGAAGTCCTAGCCAGAGCAATCAGGCAAGAAAAAGAAATAAAAGGGATCCACATTGGAAAAGAAGAAGTGAAACTGTCACTCTTTGTAGACAACATGATTTTATATGTAGAAAACCCTAAAGATTCCACTAAAAAACTTTTAGAAACAGTAAAGGAATACAGTCAAGTCGCAGGATACAAAATCAACTTACAAAAATCGGTTGTGTTTCTCTACACTAACAACAAAGTAGCAGAAAGAGAAATTAAGAATACAATTGCAACAAAAAGAATAAAATACCTTGGAGTAAACTTAACCAAAGAGGTGAAAGATCTGTACACCGAAAACTATAAAACATTGTTGAAAGAAATTGAAGAAGACACAAAGAAATGGAAAGATATTTCGTGCTCTTGGATTGGACGAATTAACACCGTTAAAAGGTCCATACTTCCTAAAGCAATCTATAGATTCAAGGCAATCCCTATCAAAGTTCCAACAACGTTTTTCACAGAAATAGAACAAAGAATCCTAAAATTTATATGGAACAACAAAAGACCCTGAATAGCCAAAGGATTCCTGAGAAAAAAGAACAAAGCTGGAGGTATCGTACTCCCTGATTTCTTTTTTTTTTCCTGCTTTATTTCCCCAAGCGCCGCCCCCCCCCCCCCCCCAGCCCCATACACAGTTGTATATCTTAGTTGCAGGTCCTTCTAGTTGTGGGTCCCTGATTTCAAAATATACTACAAAGCCATATAACCAAAACAGCATGGTACTGGCACCAAAACAGACACACAGATCAATGGAAGAGAACTGAGAGCCCAGAATTAAACCCACACATTTGTGGACAGCTAATATTCAACAAGGGAGCCAAGAGCATACGGTGGAGCAAGGAGAGTCTCTTCAATAAATGGTGTTGGGAAAACTGGACAGCTGCATGCAAAAGAATGAAAGTAGACCATTCCCTTACACCATGCACAAAAATCAACTCAAAATGGATTAAAGACTTGAATGTAAGACGCGAAACCATGAAGCTTCTAGAAGAAAACATAGGCAGTACGCTCTTTGACTTTAGTCTTAGCAGCATATTTTCAAGTCCCATCTCTGACTGGGCAAGGGAAACATAAGAAAAAATGAACAAATGGGACTACATCAAACTAAAAAGCTGCTGCACAGCAAAGGAAGCCATCAACAAAACGAAAAGACAACCTAACAATTGGGAGAAGATATTTGCACAGCATATATCAGATAAGGGGTTAATATCCAAAATATACAAAGAACTAATAAAGCTCAACAACAACAAAAAACAACAATCCAATTAAAAAATGGGCAAAAGATCTGAACAGAGATTTCTCCAAAGAAGATATACGGATGGCCAACAGGCATATGAAAAGATGCTCAACATCATTAGCTATCAGGGAAATGCAAATCAAAACTATAGTGAGGTATCACCTCACTCTGGTCAGAATGGCTATAATTAACAAGACAGGAAACAGCAAATGTTGGAGAGGATGTGGAGAGAAGGGAACCCTTGTTCACTGCTGGTGGGAGTGCAAACTGGTGCAGCCACTATGGAAAGCAGTATGGAGTATCCTCAGAAAATTAAGGATAGATCTACCATATGATCCAGCTATCCCACTGCTGGGTATTTATCCAAAGAACTTGAAAACACAAAGGCATAAAGAAGCTTGCACCCCTATGTTCATCGCAGCATTATACACAATAGCCAAGACTTGGAAGCAACCTAGGTGCCCATCAAGGGACGAATGCATAAAGAAGATGTGGTATTTATACACGATGGACTACTACTCAGCCATAAGAAATGATGAAATCCGGCCATTTTTGACAACATGGATGGACCTTGAGGGTATTATGCTGAGTGAAATAAGTCAGAGGGAGAAAGTCAAATACCGTATGATCTCACTCATAAGTAAAAGATAAAAACAACAACAAACAAACACATACCATTGGAGATTGGGTTGGTGGTTACCAGAGGGGAAGCCGGGAGGGGGGAGGGCAAAAGGGGTGATTAGGCTCACATGTGAGGGCATGGACTATAATTAGTTTTTGGGTGGTGAACATGATGTAATCTACACAGAATTCAAAATATATTATGATGTACACCTGAAAATTAATTAAAAATAAAATAAAATATGCAGTGATGTGAAAAAAAAAAGAATAGGAATGGAAATGAAACATCTACAGGGAAAAATATTGAAGTCCTGAGTCAGATGAAAAGTCACTAAGAAACACCTGGTGGTTGAATGGATTAAATTGTGAAAAGTGAAATAGAAATAGATGGCTAATAAAAAATTGGATATTTTTTTCTCTTTGGTACAAGACAGACTCGAAACCTTAGCAAAATGCACCATATGCGCAGTTGCTTCTTTTAAAGATGTTAGGTTTATTGGTCAAGAAGGTAACTAAGAAGATGCTGAATGTCCTTATAGCTTACGTCGTGTATGGGAATAGCTATTCCCTCAATGCTATAAAACACCTGTAGAATAACCTGAAATTAATAAAATGTGTGGCAAGATTTTTTTAAAAAGCAAGTTTGAGGGATTTTGAATGAAGAGAAAAGTATATGAAAACATTTCTCAGGATCATCTTTCATCTCACTGGTAATAGATCATTAGTTGAAATAATTTTCTCATATGAAACACAAGCACATTTTAGGAAGTGATTATCATTTATTCTTATTGAAATACAATAGGCCCACTTAAAGGAAATAAGAAAAATCTGTAGGAAAGAGGGGGCAAAAGATATAATAACAGGAAACTCCTAAGAGAATAAGTACAAATATCATTGGCAGCAGGAGGAAACCAGACATAACAGACGCTCATTCCTCAACAATCTGTTCGATATTCTCCACCATACACCTTCCACTTCTCAAGGAAGAATTTCTGTTAGCAAGGAGCCTCAAAATAGTTACTGCTTACATGGAGATCTGCAGTGGCAGAGGCCATCAATTATTCTTTTCTGAAAATTTAGGAAGGATAGAAGTAATTATACATTGTGGGCAAAACAGGGCTTTCCCTCAGAGGGAGCGAATTGATCTTACCAACCGCCAAGGTGTTTATAACACTTCATAAAGAGAGGGCCTTCACTTAATGGTCATGGATGAAAGAATGAAGATCACAATTACATGCAGTCTACTTTATTCTTTTCTAACTACAAAATCACCAGAGTAGGAAGAATCTCTATCAAGCTTCATATTCACTTCTTATTCTAAGAATGATATATGTAAATTATGCCCAAAGTAAAATTTCTAATTTCTTATTTCTTAAAACTTCAGTTTCCCAAATTCTGGGAAATATTGGCAAAGATATGGTACAACTGAAACTCTCATATATTACTGGTTCAAAGCAAAATACAGCCCCTTTGTAAAAGAGTTTGGCATATGACCCGGTAATGCCATGCTTAGGTATTACCCAAGAAAAAAAGAAAACATATGTCCACACAAAAACCTTACACGAATGTTTATTCCAGTTTTCTTTGTAACTGTCAGAATGCTGGAAATAAGAATGGAAAAATTACAGTATATCTACATTGTAGAATACCACTCGCAATATATAGGAATAAACTCTTGAAACACACAATAACTGCCTTAGCTGAATTTCAAAGGAATTATGCTGAGTGAAAGCAGCCAGACTTAAGAGGCTACATGCTGTGTGCTTCCATTTGTATCATGTTCTGAAAAAGGGAACATTATAGAGACAGAAATCAGATTGGTGTCAGCCAAGGAGTGGGGAGTAGGGAGACGGGATTGACTATAAATAAACCTTTAAGGATGATTTCAAATATGATATTTCTTGATTGTGGTGGTGTTACACGACTATATGAATTTGTCAAAATTCATAGAACTGTATATGTAAAATGTGTGAATTTTATTCTCTGTAAATATACCACGTACCACAATAAATAAGCAAAAAATGTAATGCCTAGGTACTTACTATCCAAAATATTTTTCTTTTCATACTGAAAAATAAAAACATCTTAAGCTTCACTTTCTTCTGCAGATTGCCCAATGGTAACCTCACAGGATTGTCATGAGGACCAAGCAATATAATACTGAAATGCTTCCTAAACAGTAAATTTTAGGCTGTTTCTGTTACCTGGGAGAATTGAGGTCACAGGTTGTTGCTCCTTTCCCAGATGAAGTCAGTGACTTGCCCTTGGCATTTACTGGTAAAGTGCATGGTTAGGACTAAACCCGAGATTCCATTTCTTGGAGACAAGGGAGACTCTTTCCCATATCTTTTGTTTTTCTCCAGCCTATGCAGTAAAAAAACCCCAAACAAAGCTAGAGATCTTTAATCTTAATTCCTTTGAAAAAGGATAATCTCTCCATAAAATTAAACATTTAAACATAACACTTTATAGACAACAATGGATGTATGCAGCCGTCCCCTGGAAGCCTGTCTGCTTGGGTACCTCTTGTCCCATGTTGTCGTGAATCCTCTCATCTGATGGGAACACTCTCCCTCCTCTAGTTTAGGGAAGGACTTCTCTTCACCCCACCTTTAATGATGAGGTTCTCATAGAGAATGGCTGGAGAGGAGAGCAGATGATGCAGCCCCAGAGATTTTCTAATTAGAACTGAGGAGAGTAGCGTCTTTTGAAGAGTGGGAGATGTGTCCCAGGAGCTGCTGGAGACAAAGGCTCCCACCCCATGGAAAAAGCCAGGAAGGGAGAAGTAAGGCAGCCTGCAGAGTATGGAGATGGGAGTCACAGGGTCCTGAGCATCCAAGCTCTGCCTGTGCTGTGCTGCTCTTGACAGAGATGAAGTATCCAGTGGATGTCAGTCCCATGTCCCTTCTTCGCTGGAGTTGTATTTTATCACGAGCTAGTTTTGAAATAAGGTTTGATTTGGTTTTGTAATCAAATGACCTCTAACTAATAGTCCCTAGATCCCTGTTAACAAACCCTGATATGAGCCATAGAGTCATGAACTTTTTATTGAAAGTTAAGGTAATTCGTGTAATTCCCTATCATTATTTTAACGAAGAAACTGAAGCCTATAGAGTTAAGTAATTATCCCTTTATCACATGATATAAATAGTAGAACCAGGAATTAAATAGATGGCTTTTATTTTTCTATGCTTCTTCCAATGCATACAAGGAAGAAGCAAGACGTGTGTCATATCTGAGCCTCTTATGATTCAGCAGCAGGCGGTGATACCAGCCTGTGCATAATCTCTTGTCCCTTGTTACTAATAAAGTTGTTTTTTTTAATTAGGAGAATTAGAAACAAGATTCTATATACTCTGGCTACCTGTTCCCTCTGGCATCTCTATTCTAGCACACTCCTCAAGCTCACTTCACTCTAGCCACCTTATCACCTCACTGTTTTAGCATGGTGTATTTTTCTCCATCTATTCATTTGAAACCCGTATATGTCTTTATATTTAAAGTGGGTTTCTTTAAATATACAACAACATGTAGTTGAGTCATGTTTTTTTGATCCACTCAGGCAATATCTGTCTTTTAATTGGTACATGTAGACCATTGACATTTATAGTGATTGTTGATAAAGTGGTTATTCCTATTGATATAGTGGTTATCGATACAGTAGGATTAGTATCTACCATATTTGTTACTGTTTTCTATTTCTTGTCCTTGTTCCTTGTTCCTATTTCTGTCTTCCACTCTTTTTCTGCCTGTTGTGGTTTTAACTGAGCATTTTTTATGATTCCATTTTCTCTCCTTTCTTAGTACATCAGTTATATATATTTTTTCCTCTTTTTTTTTCCTTTTTTTAGTGGTTTACCTAGAGTTTGCAAGATACGTTTACAACTAATCCAAGTCTACTTTCAGATAACTCTATAGCACTTGATGGGTAATATGTGTACGTCTGGGAGTTGCCCCACAGTCCTTGGATATTCTGTTCTGGGTGTTGTTGTTTGGGGTTTTGTTTTGTTTTGTTTCGTTTTTTCAGTCTTTGTTCTCTTTGCTTTTCAGTTTTAGAAGACTCTAGTCAGATGTCCTTAAGCTCAGAGACTCTTTCCTCAGCCGTGTCTCGTCTACTATTAAGCACCTCGAAGACATTTTTCATCTGTTACAGTAGTTTTCATATCTACCATTTCTTTTTGCTTCTTTCTTAGGATTTTCATCTCTCTGCTTACACTGCCCATCTGGTCCTTGCATGCTGTCTGCTTTATCTATTAGAGCCCTTAGCATACCAATCTCCGTTGTTTTAAATTCCTGGTCTGATAATCCCAACATCCCTGCCATGTCCAGTTTTTATGCTTGCTCTGTCTCTTCAAATTGCATTTTTTGCCTTTGATATGCCCTGTGATTTTTTTCTTGATAACCTGACATGATCTACAGAGTAAAAGGAGCTGCTTGCTGTAAATAGACTGTTAGTCATGTGGTGGTGAGTTGTGGGAGAAGGGGAAGCATTCTGTAGTCCTATGATAGGTCCTAGTCTTTTTTTTCTTTTTTTTTAAAGATTGGCACCTGAGCTAACAACTGTCGCCAATCTTCTTTTTTTTTTTCTGCTTTTTCTCCCCAAATCCCCCCAGTACGTAGTTGTATATTTTCGTTGTGGGTCGCTCTAGTTGTGGCATGTGGGATGCCGCCTCAACATGGCCTGGTGAGCGGTGCCATGTCCGCGCCCAGGATCCAAACCAGTGAAACCCTGGGCTGCCAAAGCAGAGCGCGAACTCAACCACTCAGCCACAGGGCCAGCCCCGGTCCCAGTCTTTGAGGGAGCCTATGCCTCCAGACTGTGAACTTCACACGTGTTCCTAGTGTTTTCTCCCACCTTACGTGGGACTGGATGGCTGCAGTGGGCTGGGCTTGGGCCTTTCCCTTTCCCAGGTCAGTCAGGCTCTGATAATATCTCAGCAGGTTAGGCTCTGGTTAAGTAGTTTCTCCTGAGAGCAGGCCTTGAGAAGAACAGAGCACTCTGGTGTATTTTAAAATAGTTCCTTTCCCCTTCCCCTGCTGGAAGCAGGAGGGGATATTTTTCGGAAATTTACTGTGGGAAGCTGGTTGAGCTCCTAGAGACAAATTCTCACAATATTGTGGGGGTGCCCTTATGACTGGGTCCCCCTGCAGTCTTTAACTCTCAGACTTGTCCACACCGAGCCTCCAGCAATTCAACAATCACAGCTCAGGTTGCCCAACCCTGTCACTGGTTTCCATGATGGTTAATAAGTCTCTGCTCCAGGAAGCCAGCCACAACTCATTATGTGCCTGATTGTTTCTCCAGTCCTGGGTGTAATGGTTTGCTCTGTGTCCTCACATCTCTTACAGATCCAAGGGATCCAAGAACAGTTGCTGATTTTTCAGTCCATTCAGCTTCTTATTTGTTGTTAGGGCAGAGTGGCGACTTTCAAGGTCCTTAATTGCAGAACCGGAGACCCAAAGTCTCCCCTCTCTGTCTTACAGACAGTCATGCTTCCACCTAAAATCTTTTTTACTTGTTTCCTCTTCTTTGAATTCTCTGCCATCAGCTGTCCTCTTGGCTCACTCCCTCATCTTCTTTAGGCGTCGTTTTGTCAACTAAAGTCTCCTCTGGACACTTCATAGAATATTGCAACTCCCTCCGAGTTTTCTATCCTCTCCCTTCTATTAATTTTCCTCTTTAGAAGACATCATTAACATCTGTTACCTCTTTTATATTCTTCTTATTTGTTATCTGTCTTGCCCACTAAAGTGCATGCTTCACTAGGGCAAAGATGCTTGTCTGTTTTGTTGATACTACATCCACTGACCCTTGGAAAGTACCTGGAATATATGAGGTACTCATAAATTTTTATCAAAACATGTTAAATGAATGGATAAGTAAGTGATTCTGGGGTTTTACTTATTTCATAATTGATTTTTGTTCACTGAATACAGAACTCACCAATGAAATATTTTTGAGGGTTTCATTTAGGTTCTAGTGAAAGGAAGACCCTAATTCCACCAAAATTCTATACAATGAAGAAAAACTTTTTGGTAAGGAGCACCTGTGGAATCTCAGGACTGAATAAAACATATTTCAGGCCTTAAGTGGTCTATTCCTGGGAAGAGAGACTACTTCAAGGTCTGGGGCAGTCAGCTCCCTGCCCAGTCCATCCAGAGCCCTGTGGTCTCTTACTTCCATTTTCTCTGTGCACATGTTCCACCTTCTGCTGATCTGTACATGTGTTTGCTATGTTTACCCCCAAGCAAGCTCATAGAACAAAGAAGAACAGGGTTAGTTCTTATTGATCATGTGTTCATCCCTGTATGATCATCCATGACCAGGATGGAGGAGATGAAGTTGGAATCATGGGAAAAATAGCAACGCCCCTTCTAGAAACTGTGGGCAAGTAATATTCCCTATAAAGGACTAAGGGCAGGTCTGAAACATCCAAGAGTATTTTGTCATTGATAAAGTCACTGATGTAATATAAATATAAGTCTGTGATTCTCACCTGTCTGATGGATCTGGAATAGACCTCAATAGATGACATACATTTTCCTTTCTTCATTTTATAGAGGAGGAAATTCAAATCCAGAGATGTTTTGAGTGTCGTCAGTATTATCACATTACTAGGCTTTGATATCTTATAAAATTAACCTCCACATCCTTGGGTCTTAGTTTCCCCTTTAGTGAAATAAAATGAATTATAACTAAAAAAAATATAGTATTGGCCTTGAAATAAAATTTCACCAATAATCTTCCCTACTATTCTCCTACTATTTTTCTATCTTTGGAAGACACCATTCTGTCTGGTTTTTTTTTTTTCTTTTCCTCCATAATTTAAATGAAAGAATCCTAATTTCTTAGTTGGCGAAAAATCTCAGGAAAAGAAGCAAAATACCCCAAAGGAAGTTCTTGATTAAGAAAAGACAAGTGCAGGAGCTTCACACAAATGGAACAAGAACTTGTGAAGAACACTGACACGTATAACTCACATATACATAAACAGGTGAATTCCCAAATATATTCACATCCCAAACCTTATTCTTTTGTGAAGAAAATAAACACAGTATCTACAAAACTTCATTTTGATTTGTACAACAGAGAAGCAAAAAAATAAGTGTTTTGTGTCTTTCTTTGAGAAGTATCTATTTACTTCCCATTCGTATGCTTTGCTATACGTATTTCTTCTTTTGCACATATGTACCCCCTTATACTCAGCAAAATCACCAGGGACGCTTTGAAAAAATAAAAGGAATTCTACTAAAATAATGTGCACTGCATAGTCCTTAACACAAATCAACTTTAAAGAATAATATACTGGAAAAAAAAGACGACAAACCCTTGAAGTGATTGCCATTGTCTGGAGCAGCATTTGCCTGAAAATTCATGAAAGCTAAAAATGAGCTCCACAGCTGCTGTTATAATTTAATAGATCTTTATACAAACACTAGAATATTTCTTTGTCAACAGGAGTGATATTTTTGTCTACTATTACATATTACTGAACTCCAAATTTGTAAACAAACGCTTGTTTTTGTTTTCTGGACTGTATGCCACTACAAGATAACTAGATGTTGACATCTTAAATATGTAGGTTCATTTTTAAGAAAAAATGAGGAAACAAATGTTTATTAATTTAACATATTTTCTCACTTACTTTGGAGGTTACACATATGGAAACTTAGTTTTCCTGAATGACCTTGGGTACATTAGCTAACCTTCTTTAACATCAAATTCCTCACTTACAAAATAGATCCTAACTCAAAGATTTGTGTGAAAAAGTCATCAATTTCTGCCTTCAGAAAGCTTAGCAAAGAGCCTCGTATATAGTAATGGTCAATAATATTTGCTGTTGTTATTTCTATAATTCTATAGCATCGGGATATTACCACGGAATCAAATGCTCTCCAGTAATCAATGTTTTGAAAGACTAATATATTTGGAAAACTCACAAAACTACTTTGCTTTATTTTCATTTGGTGATGATCAGTTTTAAATTACAAATTAATTTGTACCTTGAGATTACATAGAAGATGTCACCTCCAGTAGATGATGAACACATGCATCTTGACCAGGACCGCACTTACCGGCAATAGAATATATGGCTGAGTTTCTGCACAGTGACTAGTGTAGTCGTGGCAGATGATCTGTCCACTCTTTGAGCCATTGCTATAATGAGCTTGCCTTGATGAAATGGTAGTTCATACCACTTAAGAAATTTAACCATGCCAGATAATCATCGTATATTTCATTTCATTCCTGTAGTAGACAAAACATGCTGATTGCACGCCTCTAAAATTTGACCTTTTCCTCTCCTTTGCATTGTCCTGTGTTCTGTAAGGAATTTAATACAGATGAGTAGCTTGAAAATCATATATTGTCAAAACAAGTTACTACTTAATCTTGTTCTTCCTTTTTATTTTCTCATGGACATCTTTGACTTGGCTAATGACACACTTCAAACATTTCATTAACATAGAGTGGCCAGTCAAGGGCTGGTGGGAAGTCTGGTGTAACACAAATCATCAGCATCCCCATAGTTCTCTCTAAACCGAATTGGGTTCATTTCTCCCTCCTCCGTTCAGTTTGTTCCTGTGCTGAATTGCTGTCTTTCAACTACATGCATCTAATATGTCTCTATTGAAGTTTCAAGGAAATACGGGTGACTTTTATGTAGCATATTGCTAGACCACACAGCTTTCATCTTTGGGGAAAAAAATTGCAAAAGCAAATCAAACAAATAATCATCTAAAAATCTTCCCTGCTGATTTCAGAAAATGTCTCATCTACCTTTGTTGATAAACCCAGACAATTCAATCTGGATGTGTTTGTTTAAAAAATTTCAAAAGTAAACTTTGGTATTTACAGGTTAAGCTCCTTTTTGGCAAATGCACTAATCCCAATACTCTCCCACTTTCATGATGTGTGAAAAATATTTCCTATAAGCAAAATTGAAGATGTAGCACATCATTCAATAAGTTGAGATTTGATGCCAATCACTCTAGATACATCTAGAGTTTGAGGGCAACTAAATTCATGTAAAATATAAAATGAGTAAGCTATTAGTTATAGTTTATGTAATAATTTAGTTGTCACAATCAAAAGACTTTTACAAAGCTAGAAAGTTTTGCGCAGCACCATAAGCCAAAGAATCTAAAAATATCTAAAATGTTCTTAAATAGATTTAATTAACTTATATGTTTATTTTTCAAATTCATATTTAAAATATAGAAGCAACTGGTCAAAACTGGAAAGACAAAGATGTTGGTTCACTGGCTGAGAAAGGCAAGGCATGGCCCCTTCTCCGTGGCCACATTCAGACCCAGACACAGAAAAGCATGATTCTGAATGTGGGGTTTCAGACTAGGCAACTGCTGCCTCTCCATACTTCTGGCGTGTTCTTTCTAGACCATGCAAATATATCAAGAGCTGGCATTCATTGAAAACTCCTTCCATGTGCCAACCAAACGTGTACCAAGAAAAACAAAGGATTATGTGCCAATAATACTCTACTACACTGTGTTTGGCACAGATTCTTGTGCCAAATTTCCCAAAGAACTGACACAAGTCTAATGGAGTTTGGGACTCATTTTAAAAATTATTCAGAATACTATTAGCCCCTTTCTATAAAATGGTTCTTTCATGTATTAAACAACATTAACAAACAGACAAACATGAGGAGAAGGAAAGCTTTCTTTCAGTAGAATGGCAATTCTATAAAAGTGGAAGGCTTATAGAAAAAGCACCATTTTGAAACTAGCCTAGAAATAACTGATGCATCAATGGGTGTTGAAACCATTGGGTGAAAGTTTGTTTCAGAACAGGACATTTATGCAGTTTCAAAATCTCTCACCACAGAAATTAACAAGTTAATAACAAAAGGAACAAAATACCTTTTCAGTGGAGAAATCTGGAGGACAGCACCTAAACCAAGTGATCAAAGTTAGCATTCCATTAATAGGAAAAAGTGACAGTAGGTACCTCTTCACATGATCCACTAAGAAGGACAAAACAATACTTATGTAATATTCTGTCAAAAAATGCATTTACATTAAAATGTGAGGAAAGATTCAGTTCAACTCTGAAGGATAGACTACATCACTGCACACCTGTAGGCCTGTTGGTTATTCTTCAAGATCATCTGTCATTGCTTTCAATGAATCATTTCTCAATCGCTTTTAAAATTCGTAAAGAAAATTAAATCTTAATATATGTATGAAGTAAATTTTAAGACCCATCAAAAGCATTTCCCTGGAAAAATGAAACACGAAACCATCACATTGAGACAAAAAGAAAGACAAATTCAACCAAATGTGGCGTTCAATTTACACTGGAGACTGTATTTTCTGGAGATGGAACTTTACATATTTTTAAGCCATCATATACTCCTAGTCTTCCTATCTGTTCAAAAGTGCTTAACTCCCATTTTCTACAGAATTACCATTGGCTACTGGACCTGGGGATGGGGGATGTGTTAAACACGTTGAGAGTTAACACGTCTTTGAAAGAGCTGAAGTAAAGAAATTAAATAGATGATAATGTTATGAAGATACCCCAACAATGTTTTCTGGTCATCAATGCCCTGTGCCAGTGCTGATTTTATTTATAGCTCAGTTCACTGTGCGTTTTCTCCAGGGAGTGGTCCAATGGTCTGTTTAGCATGGAAGCAAAAGAGAATTCTTTCTCCATATTCGTAAAAGATTTTCTAGCTTTGTCCATGTTCAGTGAAAATGGTGGAAAAGAGTAATAAACCTGAGGACACCCATCCTGACCTTGAATCCCACGATTGTCAAGCTAACGGCAGGCTAAAGCTTAGCTAATAATATCCACATCTGTGCCTCCCCACATGTTAGCCTGTTTTTAATTCTTACATTGATTAGGTATGATTACAGTGTGATTTCCCCTCCTGCAGACAACTCATTTGTATTGCAAATTGTTAATAACATCCTAAAGTCCGACAATATTATCGTCGCGGGGGCCCCCACAGCCTTCATATTCACTTCCGAGTTATTGAACTAACAAGCAGGGATGCAGGGACAGCTGCAGCTCCTGGGGAAGCTTCTGTAATCAGAGCTGACTTTCCCGGTGGGGACCTCAACCTGTTAAAGGCTTGTAACCCATTAGGTGAATCTGATGAGTAGAGGGAAAGCATTTGCTTTATTCGTCCTTTCTGTTGGTGTATACATTAGGAACGCTAGCATTTCTTTTAGCAGGTGGCTTCCTGTGAGCATTTTGTATTTATATTCCTACTCAATAGTTTCCCCTCCAAGTATAACTCAGGCTATATTTATTGAACAAGTATATGCAATGGATATACCTTTTGGCTTGGAATCAAATATACTTGAGTTAGAATGTTGGCTTCTCTGGTTACTATGAGTTTCTTTTCTCCTTCTGCCTGTTTCTTCATTTCAAAAATATAAATAGCAGCAATCCTTTAGTGTATTTAATGAAAATGTGGATTAAAGTGCTTGTGTTCAATAAATACTACCAGCCACTGCTAGAGCTAATCATGAAAGTGTTTTCTGTGGCAAGAATATGCTATTTCTTAGATTTTATTTTAAGTGAAATAAATATATTATGCATTCAATTGGATTAAATATATACTAATACTTTTCCAAATTGCATGTTACATGTGGGTATCTTGAGGGGCTCAATGATTGTAACACTATGAGACATTTAAATTATCAAATCAGCAAATAATCTCATTTGAAATATGGGCATACATTTACTTAAATATTTTAGATTGATGGTAATTTTGTTCTATCAATCATTTTCTTTCACTTTTAGGGCTTTATTTTTAGACTCGAGAGTGTGGTAATTGAAGATTTCTGCTTCTGGCTATGATGGATTAGTTTGCAACTGACCAAACTGAATGCCAGGAATGCTAGAAAAGGGAAATGCAATAAAAAGCACATTTTTGAAGGTGCCAGAGAGCTATCAAGGCAGTTAGAACTTATGGAGCCAAGAACCCAGAAAGAAAGACAGTACATTGGAGTTGAGCCCAACATTCTGCACTTTTTTTTTTGGTGAGGAAGATTGTCCCTGAGCTAACATCTGTGCCAGTCTTCCTCTATTTTGTATGAGGGATGCCACCACAGCATGGCGGGATGGGCAGTGTGTGGGTCTGCACCCAGGATCCGAACCCAGGAACCCCAGGCTGCTGAAGCGGAGCACGTGAACTTAATCACTACACCACTGGGCCATCCCCCTCCAAAGGACATTTTTAGTCAAGGCATTTGCAGATTGTTAAACAGCATGGAGCAGGATATAGAAAAGCTGAGCAGAAAGTAGCAGCTAAGCAATGTTCCTGACAGTCTTACCGGTAAGACAGCCAGTAATTGGGGGTCAGATCTTTTAAAGCAGCCAGAACTTGAGGGGCCAAATCCTACAGTGGAGTGAAGAGGAGCAAAATGAACCCCACTCTGCTCCAATTTTCATCTCAATGTTGTTCAGTGAAAGGGGGTCATAGGACAAAAGGCTAAGCAGAGATTGGCTCCTAAATGTCTGAAAAGATACCCAGAGACTTGTGCAGAGTCACAGCTCAGGAAAGTGAAAAACTGGAATTTGAGTCCCCTCAGAAGAAAGGGATCCTAATAAACAACCTCTAAGAAGAGTAACCAGAGAAAAACACCAGGTCTTACAAAAAAACCTAAACTCACTCTTGACTCTGTGCAAGTCCTGCTTGCACGCAGTGATGCCTAAATTAACTACATGCAAGAATTTAAAAGCTAGTTTCATGAAGGAATATAGCATCATCTAGAGCCTGTGAAATTTTTCATGCAAAGTGGACAGCATTTAATTTTTAAAAATTGAGAGGTGAATAAAGAAATAGCTTCAAGAAAATAACATTAGACATGAAGCCAGTGATTATCCACATGTTGAAGTAAGCAGAAAAGAGGTTTAAAACTGTGATTTATATCAAGAGGAAAGATGACAAGTTAGAGGATTTCCAGAGAGAACTGGAATCCATAAAAAATTCCTCCGTAATTTTGGAGTAAGCAAAATTTTCTTAAACTAGATGCAAAAATCAGTAATCATAAGGTCTTCCAGATTCATCTATGTTGTGGCAAATGGCAGGATCTCCTTCTTTTTTGAGACTGAATCATATTCAGTGTGTGTGCACGTGCACATAGATATCACAATTTCTTTATCTATTCATCTGTCGACACGTTGTTTACACATCTTGGCTATTGTGAATATCAAATACATAGAAGCAAAAAGTAGAATGGTTGTTACCAAGGGTGGGGATGTTGGGAAAGGGGAGAGATGTGGTCAGAGGGTACAAGCTGTAGTTATGTGGGATGAATAAGTCTAGAGATGTAATGTACAGCATGATGGCTACAGTTAATAATATTGTATTGAATACTGGAATTTTTCTGAGAGTAGATTTCAGGTGTCCTCATCACAAAAAAAATGGAAACTGTGTGAGGGGATGATATGTTAATCAGCTAGAATGTAGTAATCATTTCAACATATGTATATCAAAGCATCATGTTGTATACTTTAAATATATACAGTTTAAAAATTAATAAAATATCATTTTGAAAATGAAAGCAGTAATAATATAGGAAAAGTTTGATAAATAGAATTTCATGAGCATTAAGAATGTTTGGTCATTAAAAGATACCAAGAAGAGATTAGAAAGGCAAGCCAGAGAGTAGGGGAAGTTATTTGCAATACACGAAAAAAGAATATCCAGAAGGGATCAACAACTTTAAAAAACCACACTTCACAAATGAGAACAACCAATAAGCCAAGGAGTAAACAAGAAATTCTCTACATCATCAATCATCCAAAAATGCAAATTACGTGACAACTAGAATGGATAAAATTGAAAGGATGGGAATATGTTAGTGAAGATGTAGAAGAACGTAACTCGTATTCTGTGGGTGGAAGGGAAAATGGTTACTAGCACTTCGGACAATTCTTTGGTCCCGTAACTAAATATGGATGTGTGGATATTCCATGACTCAACAATTCAACTACCAAGTTGAATCAACAGAAATGCACAGAATATGTACATTAAAGATGTACGATCATATTCCTGGCAGCGTTATTTACAATAACTCCAACCCAAACACTCATCAACTGTAGAACGGATAAATGATTTATGGTATATCCATACAATGGATTAATGTATACAAATAGAAATAATTTAACTTATGCTGCAAGAAACAATCATGGATAAATCTCACAAACATAATTTTGAACAACAGAAGTTCAGTACAAGTGTGAATATGCTGTGTCAGTACATTTATATAGATTTCATAAACAGTTAAAATTAAGCAATAAGATTCGAAGTCTAGATAGCGGTTATTTGCGGCTGGAGGTTCTGACCAGGAGTAGCTAAGCAGGGGTTTCTGCAGTACTGGTAATGTTCTATTTCTTAACAAAGACAGTAGTTACATGATTATGTTCATTTTAAATAAATCAACTGGTACCCTTGTGATATGTGCATTTTCTTCATATCTAACAATATCTCAGCCCCTGAGAACCCCTCAGAATTGCCTTAATAACATTATTAATTTTTAATCAATCAAACCAAACCACAAGCTTTTGTAGCTTGTCTTTATATAGAAATAGCATTTGCCTTCTCCCTCTCCAGGATTTATCACTTTCTCAGCTTCCCCAAAGTGAAGACTGCTTATAATCTTAACTTTCTGAACAGAACACTTTGGATGTTGCTGTTTTCCCATCTCTGAAATATTAGAATATTTTTTAATTGTTATATGAGAGAATTAGCACAAGGCTAGGGCTTCTGCATGTACTCCAAGATTGATTATGCCATTAGTTCTTCTACTTGCTTGAATTATGCCATCCTACTCTGATGCTTCCCTCGCCTTCCCTTGTTCATCTGCCTGCAAAAGTCTGAAAGAGGTATGTCCAGATGGAGGAGTGTGTGAGCGTGGGCATACCATACTCTCCCCACGAGCACAATTTTAGCAACACATTAATTTTATTAAATTTCAATTATTACTCTTTAAAAGATCCAAGATTCACCACCATTTATCAGTAAAATTAACCGAAAACAGAACTTAACATTTATGTTGCACCAGTGTGGTTGTGCGCCTGCTTCGCTTCACTTATACATTTAACTGTTTGTTTATTTGTTGGAGTCAGCACGCCCTTGCTTCTCTGCAATAACACTGTTTCTCCCCAAAGAGAAGTTAACAAACCCTATGAAAATATTACTGTTATTATATTTGCTCATTTTTTTCAGATCTTCGGACAATCTCGTGATGCTTTATCTGTTCTTTTGCTTTGCAGCTTTACTGATTGTTGTTGTAAACTTTCACTGTCTGTACTATTCACATTTTCTGTACCACTTGGAAAGAAAAATTATTTTACTCCAAACAAATGCTTTAATTGTCAGCAAACAATACTTGCAACAATGGAAGCTATTATCACCTTGTTGATCTGTGAATCAATAGCCAGGAGGCATTTTAGCCAAAACACTCAAATCAGATTGACTCTGCAGGCTGGTGTTCTGTCTGGGGAAAGGGAGTGGGATTTAGGGAAACTAGTCAGATCAGCCAATGAGCTCTTCCCTTAACAACGCAGTGTGTGTCTAAACACTCTAACAGATCTGTTTTAGGTTTTACAATCTGAGGAGGGGCATTCAGCTTATGATAATAGCCTAGTTTGTGACACACCAACTTTTGCCCTGAGAACTACTGGAACAAACAAACAAAACTATTTGAAGACATCAGAGAGCCACCTTTAAGGCAGTGAGTATTTTAGGGACTAAGATCTGAGGAAAAGAAAAAAGCCAAGAGATGAGAGTCTGGCATTTGGCCCCATTCTCCACTGAAGGTGATGACAATTCTAAAAGCAGCTGCTAACAGACTGAGATGAGTAAAAACTTCCATAATCCTATGGGACTAGGAGAAGGAAGCAAAAATGGAGTTTACATTCACCCAGGAGGAGGGGGACCTTGTAAATCAATCAGAGTTTCTGTTGGGTCCTTAACATCTCCACACAAGCTTATAGGTAAACCAGAAACCAGCACCACTGATACCGAAAATCTAATTTAAAATCTACTCAATGCCCAATTAGATTAAGGTGATCTCCAATCTAATCTGTCCGCCTGAAGCAGAAGCAAATCCTTATTCTATACTTTTATGTAAATATACAGGATTTAATAAAATATAACTTGACAAGAAAGAGGAAAAGACTAAGAACCAAAGAAAAAACTGGATAATGAAAACATGCAGAAGAAAAGTAATGAAAATATCAGATATGTACCTTGAAATGATGATAATTAAAATGTTCAAAGTATTAAAAGATAGAATTGGCAGAGAACTAAATTCTAGAAATGAAACCATACAAAACTGATGCAGTTGCTGAGTGGATGAATATAATAGCAGTTTAGACATAGTTTGAGCGAGAGTTTAGGTGGATAGGTGAGAATAAAATACCAAGAATGAAGCAGACAGTGAAAAAAGTATGACTAATACTTAAAAGAATTTAAAAGAGGTCCTGGACATTGCTAAAATTCTGACATGTGTGTAACTGCAGTCTCAGAAAAAAGGAGTAAGATAATAGGCAGAAGTAACATTTAAAAATATAGAGGTGGATGACTTTCCAAAATTAATGAAAGACATTAGGCCACAAACTTAAGAAGTGTTACACACCTCAAGCAGGATAATTACTAGAAAACCACACCTAAATGCTGCCGAAAGCCAAAGACAAGTAGAAAAATCTTAAAAAATCAGCCAGAAAAAAATATACATGTTACCTTCATTGCAGGAACAATGAGAACGGTCGCTGGTTTCTCAATGTGAAACAATGGAAGCCAAAATACAATTATTTCTCATTATTTCTAAAAAGTGCCAAAAGAAAATAACAGTCAGCATAGAATTCTATACCCAATAAAATATCCTTCATAAAATGGAGGTGGGGCTGGCCCCATGGCTGAGTGGTTAAGTTTGCATACTCCGCTTTAGCAGCCCGGGGTTCACCAGTTCAGATCCTGGGCACAGACCTACACACCACTCATCAAGCCATGCTGTGGCGGCATCCCACATAGGAGAACTAGAATGACTTACAACTAGGATATACAACTATGTACTGGGGCTTTGGGAGGAAAAAAACAAAGAACAAAAAAAAGAGGAAGATCGGCAACAGATATTATCTCAGGGCCAAACTTCCTCACCAAAAAAAAGAGAAAGAAAATGGAGGCAAAAGAGTTTCTTTTTTAAGATTGACGCCTGAGCTAACATCTATTGCCAGCCTCCTTTTTTTCCCCCTTCTTCTTCTTCTCCCCAAAGCACCCCCTCTACCCCCAGTACATAGTTGTATATTTTAGTTGTAGGGCCTTCTAGTTCTGCTATGTGGGATACTGCCTCAGCATGGCTTGATGAGTGGTGCTAGGTCCGTGCCCAGGATCTGAACTGGCAAAACCCTGGGCTGCTCAAGTGGAGCACGCGAACTTAACCACTCAGCCACAGGGCTGGCCCCTGAGGCAAAACATTTTTAAACAAACAAAATATAAGAGCCTCTGTCACCACAAACCTTCCCTAAAAGTAATACTAACAAGTTATTTCTCATGAAGAAGGAAAACGATATTAAGAGAAGAAGAGCAGAAAGTAAACTAAGCAGATAAATGTGTGGGTAAAAGCAAGTCATTACGGGGTATACAGTTTCAGTCTTACAAGACAAAAAGTTCTGAAGATGGATAGTGGTGATGGTTGCAGAACATGTTGAATGTATTTAATACAACTGAACGGTGCATCTAAAAATGGTTAATATGGTCAATTTTATGTGTATTTTGCCACAATAAAAAAAATTGAAAAAAGAAACACACATACACACACACACACACACATACAAAGATACAAGGAATAGCTTAAAGAATACTGAGCACCCACCAACAGCTTAAAAAAATAGTTTCCTGTAAGCGCTGCATCAGTGATGTCACTGAACTCGAGGGTCACTGGCTTGTTTTCTGCCCTTGTATTAACACGTGAAGGGCAACAACTGGGCTATGAATGCAATGCAGCTTTTTGAACAATCCTTCCTCTTCTTAACAAACAGTCCTTTCCTAAAATTAAAAAACAATTAAATCATTATTGATTGTACTAAGCAATACATCGTAATGTTTTGTAGAACTTGAAATTCAAATAAAATAAAATGTTCAACATCAACAGTCCACGAGCCAAAGAAAGGGAAAAGTTCTCTGAGGTCCACGCATTGACCAGGATGTGGCAAAAGCACTAATTTAAATTAGACTTTAAGTCATCAAAAATGCATGCTGCAATTTCTAATTTCTAAAAACATAAAAGAATATAAAACTTACAAGCTAATACAGAGAGAGTTGGAATAATAAGATAAATCGTAAATCAAGCTATTTTATTATTGGTTTCCCCCCCAAAAAAAGGCTGAAGGAGGGGCTGGCCCTGTGGCCGAGTGGTTAAGTTCGCGCGCTCCGCTGCAGGCGGCCCAGTGTTTCGTCAGTTCGAATCCTGGGCGCGGACATGGCACTGCTCATCAAACCACGCTGAGGCAGTGTCCCACATGCCACAACTAGAAGAACCCACAACGAAGAATACACAACTATGTACCGGGGGGCTTTGGGGAGAAAAAGGAAAAAATAAAATCTTTAAAAAAAAAAAAAAAAAAAGGCTGAAGGAAAAGGCTTACGAGCTGGTAGTTTTTTGGGGAATGTGATCCCAGGGAGAAGGAGTTCATGGCAGGAGTTGAAACAGGGAAGGAAAGAAAACTGATACAGAGATGTGTTGCTGACTTAGCCGCCATGATGCACTACCAGGCTACGTCCTTCCAGGACTGTCTGAAGAGGCTTAATGAAATAAAGGTCATAACTGTGTACCTGGGGATGAAAGAGATGAACGTAGATCCATCTTCTGCCCGATTACTTAATGGTGGCCCCAAGGGCGTTAGTCCCCTGTACCCTTGGGTTCTTGATGGTCTCTCAACCTGCAGCTTCAGGGAAGCTCTTCCTCAGGCAATAAAATACAAGTTATGCAAGGAGGCTCAACGCATCATCTGATACCACCTGCAGAAAGCTGGTCTAAGTCTTCATGGAACTGACTCCCCAAGTAGTCGTTAGGGAAAGAAATAGGGCCAATCGGATTTTGAACAGGCAGGCATGAGGCTCTGTTGTAAAGTTTTGGGTGTTGTTCCTGAAAAATCCCTAAGTCTCTTTCTTCATATCCTGGAAAGCCTGTGAGCTACTGAGTTTTCTTTCAATAAAGCTCAGCTTTGCTTAAATGATCCAGTGTGTGTGTGTGTGTGTGTCTCTTTTATGGAACTAAGAACCCTGACTGAGGCGAAAGAGAACGCTATGAATATTCAGGCTTCCTCTTGACTTCAAAGAAGCAAATATTTAAAGGAATATCAATAAGAAATAATTAAGATTCCCTAGAAGAGACATTACAACCAAATGTAGCTTTATAAGTTACATCTGGATCTCACATTAAACATCTGGAGAATCATAAGTACTTTGAGAACTAAAAGAAAGTGTTATCCAGTGAAATCAGTATTTCTGAACAGAGAGTCATTTGAGCTCAGATATTAAAAGAGAATGTTCCAGATATGGAAAGATACAGTCAAATGTTGATATAAGGAAGGTACCTCAAGGTGTAGAAACAGCACCATGGAGACTCCCATCCAGAATATATTCAGGCTTAAATGTTATATCGAAATACAAGAAAAATATTTTAAAAAAGTCCTTTTGTACAAGAAAATCAACATGAAAAATAAAGGCTTGACTTGGGGTGAGTTCAATATATTCAAAAAGAGAATGCATGAAATTGTGTATCTTTAACTTGCTGTTCTCCTTTTGCATTAATTATCACTAATCTTTGCAATGGGAAGAGAAAAATATTTAAGTGGAAGTGGAAGAATAGGGGATGTGATGAGTCCCTTGTTATTTGATAATAATTTAAACTTCCAAATTCATTAAATAGCAATCCTAGGTGTTATGCTAAAGGAAATAATAAAGTCATGTTTATGGTAATTGGGGGGGGACTATTTTCTGGGAAATAGGAGTTAGATGGAATCTCCCACAAATGACAGTTCATTTAGAGCTCCACAAATAAGATGGAAATTATGTAATTGAAGGAGCAACTGGGAGAGCTGGCAGTATTTAGATTACAGCATAGAAGACTAGAGATGGGGCACATATGCTAGCTGTCTTCAACTATTTGCAAGATCTTCATGTGCAGGACAAAGTGCCCATCTTTTAATTGTTTATGTAACAGAAATCCTTCTCTTCGCTAGATTTCTAGGAGAATTACGGTATCTCACTGCCTGAGAAACTAGACCAAGGAGTGGGGAAGTGCCTTTCTCATGTTTTCATCCTCCTCTGTCTCTCTCACCTAGAGGTTGGCTTTCAATTACAAACACAACAATGCTCTAATAATCTTTCAGTATTCTTAAAGCATTGAGGTTGGCAAGGAAAAGAACGTACATGTGTGATCTGAGACAATGTTTGAAGATTGGAAATGTTATTTGCCTACACATAGCCTTAAAACCCACCACATCCTGATTACAAATCAAGGAGAATAAATGTGCGCCTTTAAAATATACTTAAAATATCTGTGGTTAATGATAGCTGCATCTCTTTGGACCATATTAATCCACCATCTTCATTATCCCTTGTACTTGACGTGCACTGTCACACACAGTAGCCCCTTTGAGTCTTTGACATGGACGTTTGCAGTCCATGTAGGAGGAAAGTGCATTCCAGAAATACACAGAATCCAGTGTCTTAAACTGGGTGCTCTGTGATTTTTCTCAGCCACTTTTCTGTGTTATCCTGTGTCACGTATGTTGTGCCAGATTGTCCCTATAATATTCAGATCATGGCTTCTAGTTTATGCAGCATGCAGATTTAACTTGAAAGCATGTGAAGTCCACTGCAGGAATTTCTCACCAGATAGTTTGGTTTCATTATCCAGAGAACTGAATGTGTGACAATGGGTCAATGCTGCTATTCTGGTCATTTGAGAGACAACTCTACTCCACTGTCATTTTGTTATTTTTACTGCTCAGAGTTGAACTATTTGGGCAATTGAAAATAGTTTGACTCCTAAGTGGCAGATTTTAGGAACAGTTTAGCCTACTTTGTTCCAGAAATAATTTAAAGGAGAAATGTATAAATTAACAAACTAGATAGGATAATTTGCTTGATCTTCTAACAAAATTCTTATTTTGTTAGATTCTTATTTTGTTATGATTTTAAATGATATAAATCATTTAATCCCATGCTACCCATTATTTTTGAAAGATAATTACTTCCACCTTATTGTAGACAGTTAATGTCTGTATCAATGAGGGGAGTGTTCCATGAAAAATGAAATACTTTCTTCAGGTATAGAAAATAGTTAAGTATCCTGGGTACCTGAGCCCTGGAGCCAGCCCGCCTGTGCTGGAAACTAGGCTGTGCTTACCACCTGTGCAACCTGAAGAAAGTTAGGTGAATTCTGGTGTCTCTGTTTCCTTGTCTGTAAAATAAGGATACTAATATATCTATTTCTAAAGTTGAAGTATAATTATGCATGCAAAATGCTTAGAATAAGATATTCCACTTCTGGGTATATACCCAAAAAGAACTGAAAGCAGCTACTTGAACAGATATTTTACATTTCACGTTCATAGCACTATTCACAATAGCCAAAAGGTGGATACAACCCAATGTCCACTGAAGGATGAATGGATAAACAAAATGTGCTATATACTTACAATGGGATATTATTCAGCCTTAACAAGGAAGGAAATTCTGATGCATGCTACAAAACCTTGACCACATTATGCTAAGTGAAATAAGATGGCCACAAAAGACAAAAATTGTATGATTTCACTTTATGAGGTACCTAGAATAGTCAAATTCATAGGGACAAAAAGTAGAATGGTGGTTGGTTGCCAGGGGCTGAGGGGAGGGAGGAATAAGGAGTTACTGATTAGTGGGTGCAGAGTTTAGTTTGGGGATGATGAAAGAGTTCTGGAGGTGGATAGCGGTGATGGTGTCACAACAATGGGAATGTAATTGATGCCACTGAACTGTACACTTGGAAGTGTACTTTCAGTGAGTCAGCCAGCTTGCCTAAGCCTCATTTATGTATACACTTGGAAGGGCTAAAAAAGTAAATTTTACGTAATGTGTACTTTACCACAATTTTTAAAATATGCTTCACATAGTGCTGAGCGCAGTGGTTTTCAATGTGATGTCTGGACCAGCAGCATCAGCATTATCTGGGATTTGTCAGGAGAGCGGATTCTCGGGCCCCACCCAGATCTACTGAATCATAGACTCTAAGGGTGGAGCCCTCCAGGTGATTCTGATGCACAGGCAAACTAAAGTTTGAATTTTACAGGAGGAACCAATCGTAAGTAGTTTACAAGTATGAGCTGCAATGACATCACTTATCATCCTTTCTTATAGTCTCTAGACTCTTGATTCATTTTCCAGAAAACATTTGTGCTTTTATTTAATTCTTTATTTCTTTCTTTACAATACCTTCTCTAATGTCTCACAGCTAAAACATATAACAGAAGAAGCAAGTATTCAGGGATAAACAACACAGAAAGTTATTTGCTGGTAGAGGCATATTCCTAGGGCTTATCTTTCATATGTTTGAGTAACAGATAGACCAGAGGTCATTTCCATAGTTAGGCATATTCTGCAATTTTCAGAATGCAGACTGTAGAAGAAAATTGTTGCAAATGCCTATGGAAACTGTAAAGCTTTTCAGAAGAATGTTTGTAATACCTTAAGTTGGCGTGTTTCCCCTCATGATAAACATAGAGGTTATGGGTTATTTAAATGGGTTGGAAGCATCTGGGGGGCCATTGTAATTCTCATTAAACTTCTACTAACCATAAAGACCTCCTTATTCTTAAAATGAACACGCTGAGAAGGAAGTCATTGCAAAATACCCACACTGTGACAGACATTAACCTCCTACATCAAGAGCTTCTACTTTTACCGAACTCCAATAAAACCGAGGAATTCTCAACTGGAAGCACTTTCCTTCCGCAATAAAGTTTGCTTTTTGTGAACCTGTAAATCAAATCACTTTCTTTTTCTGAACAAAACCTAAACCAGATTCTTTTGCCTCATTTTCATCAGGCCCCAAAATGGGTAAACTCTTTATTCAATGCTTGACAACTAGTGGTGGTTTCCTCAGGAAATCGAGCGCTCAGAAAATGTGGCTAACCCTGTTTAAAATTCATTTTTTGCAGGAGCTAACAGTGGTACATGATATTTTCAGGAAATTGCCTCATCATGGATGTCTATAAATGGAATGCTGGACCCAATCAGTGGATCTGAAAGTTTGCCCTGTGCCTTTTTTGGCCATCTCTGATGACGTACCCCAAAGTGTACATCTTAGGGTTCTGAGCTGTAGCCAGGAGGACTTATTTTTGATGTGCCACTTATTATGTGGCCTTCAGTGAGTCAGCCAGCTTGCCTAAGCCTCATTTATGTATAAAACTAGACTAGATTCTCTCTAAGGTTCCTTCTAATTCTAAGGTTCTATGACACTCCCCCACCTACCCACCCAAGGAGAAGGTACTAAAAACAAGCTGAATGCTTATAATAAAAAACTAGCAACTCAGAGAGAAAATGCAAATAAGAAATGGCTCCTGATTCACCGTCAACTTTCCCTGAGTAGTAGTCACCCTGGAGGAATCAAAATGAGACCGAACTCTGAGTTACCGTTCAAGGGTAATTTGGTTTTGGGAAGGACATAGGCCTGTATATACAAAACCATCTTGAGAAACTTCACCTCGAGGTACCCATTCAGGGCCCTGTGCATAGGACTCCACAAAATTGAAAGGGACCTTTTGGGGAAGGGAGAAGGTGGTGGCTCATTAGTCATGGCCAAGCAATGCAAACCCTGGGGGTCATTTATGTTTTGTAGAGGGGTCAGATTTTATCCTGTTCAAACTGAAATGTTCCACAAAAGTAGTTTTGTTTGTTTGTTCGTTTAACGTTGCTGTAAGTTGCTCTGGAACCCAACTCCTAAAAGTAGCAATCCATGGTAGGGAGATGGAGAACCCACAAAATGATTAAAAACAAACAAATTCAAGATAACACTTTCTTCCAATTCGAAACTGTCTCTTTCTGTTTAATTCTAGTTCATTAGAAGAAAGTGCCAGCAAAGTTTAAACCACTTTTCATGGCTGTTTCTCCATAATCTATGTTTCGTTTTTACCTCCTTTTTCCCAAGAGGGCAGCTGGGTTAAGAAGGAGCCTTGCAAATCCTAAGGATGTGTGTGAAGTCATTCTCCGTTCTCTCTGGCCTTCCCTTGAAAGTGCACCCTCTGGTGAAGCTCCTAGGTACCCTGCCGCGAGGTCTGCCATAGGGGGGTTTATCTTTCCTGCTATTGGTTGCAGAGTGTTGACAATGTCTGGTACCCACTGCTGTTTCTAGCCTTTTGCCTCCAGTCAAAAGGTCCCCACTCTCTGCCGTCTCCTTGTTGTACTCTGAGACCTGCACAGGTCACCACTGAGTATGTACTTGGTGTCTTCATTCTCTAAGCACGTGGGAACCAGTGGGTATCATGCTTGGCAATGCCACCTGTGGGGGCTTGGACTCAGGGCACTACTTGAAAACTTTTACCCAGAGACCACCTTCCACCCTGCACTTTGTATAGCTCTCATGCCCTCTGAGGGATGCTATGGAAGTGGTGTCCTCATTGGAGCTTTTTGGTACACTTTCTATCACTCACATACCCCTTTGACCAAGTCCCGGGGGCATGTTGTGTGTTGGTCCCCTCTCCAGGTCCAGGTCAGGGTAGTGAACGTAGTTATGGCACCACTGCTCCCCCACCCTCTCTTCCTTCTACAGAGGCTCTTTGCTTTCCTTCCTGATGAGACCTCCCATACAACCCATCTGCCGTTTGACATTCTACCCTACATTTTTGCTCACAGTGGGACTCCATACTCCACTCAACATCACTACTCACCGTGAAACTCCACATTCTGAATCATCCTGGCTTAGTTCTTGAAGTGCAGAAGAAAGTTCTGAATTTAGTATACCCTTTACTCACAAATGAAGGCTATCCATCTGTCAAAATCTATTACATCACTATGGGCTCAAAAATCTTGGGTAACATTCAAAAGCAAATACTTATGCTGCTTTTTTCCTCCCTCTTTTAATAATCTCAACCTTCCCTGATGCAACAGATACCTTTGGCCACATAAGAAAAATACGTGACACTGATGAGGAGCTTACTCTGTGCTAGGTTATATTCTAAGCACTTTATATGGTGACTCAGTTAATTCTCTCAACTATACTAGGAGACAGGAACCATTAATGCCCCCATTTCACAGAGGAAATTGAAGCTTAAATGAATTAGATAACTTGGCCAAGGGCACACATCTAGCAACTGGGCAGCTAGTATCTCAGGAAAGAGCCACCTAAGAGCCAAAATGACTTCATTTTTATTCTTTGTGTATTACATATATGTCCAGTTATTTGTTTCATATATTATTATTTATATATTTATTTCCTCTTTTACTTATATATATAATTTACTAAATACTAAAGGGTTTAGTACTGATTAGCTAATTATTCTCTTGTTTTCATATTTTTAAATCAGAAAAGCCACTTTCATTAATATCTTTGATAATAAGATAAAAAGAGGTACTGCTCAGGTTAAAGTGGGGAAAGGGAGAGAGGCTGTCTATGGGCCTGGCAACAATGGCCAGTCCAGCTTTCTTCCTCCAAGGCAACTCTGCTGAACCCTAATTCTTCTCAGATTTGAGTTTGAAAGCCCTGTCTCTGCAAGTGGGCTTCTTATCATCGAAACGTCTCCTAAAGTATAATTCAAAATCAGATTGGACTGGATCATAGACCATCCAGTTAAGTTTTTGATGTGATGGGGGCCTAGTGGTGAATGCTTGAGCAGTGGTCTGTAATCTCATGCTTCTTGACTCTCCACTTCTCTCCAGTGTTGGAGGCCCCCCCAGGTCTCCAGAGCAGAGGGTGCCAAGTAGAAGCTTGAGCCCTCTTCCAAGGCATGTTGAGTTTGGTTGCTGTATTGTGTCAGCATGTGTCCACCACAGTCTAAGCCCCTCCTTTCCACCTCTGCTTACTTCCCTGAACTGACTAGGCCCTGACAGCTTCTCTATGTCCAGCCTTGACCCATAGTGGTTTTCTGAAAGCGTGAAATTAGAATCAGGATGTCAGCTCATTCACACTGGGGGACACATGCTCTGCAAGGGCAATGACTCCATCTTGTCCACGAATGTGTTCCTACCACTGGGTATGCTACTTGGGACGTGGTAAGCACTCAACACCTGTTTTCTTACATTATCAATTAACTAATGGCACAAGCTTGTGCTCTTATCAATTGATTTAAATGTCAATGCCTTAATTATCCTGAAGAAGCAGATGTGGTTTTACAAGCTTAATTGACAAAAATAAGACTTTTGTTTATCATAGGTTTTGTTTTAAAATCTTAAAAAAAAAAATAGTAGAGGGATTTGGTGATTTGATGAACCGTGGAATTCATTGCTTGCTCTGCCCAATTTTAATTACTCTCTCCCTTGCGCAGTCTGTTAAAGATGCTTTTGGCAGCTATGACACTTTGTTTTACATTTTAAATAGCAGGTCAGCTCACCTTCCATTGTAAACAAGGGACTATAGTCATTCAATAGGGTAGGGGAAATTTATCAAACTTTGTATCCCAAGTACACAAACAAGTGTGAAGCAAATTTGTAACTTAGAAAACATTCTAGTTTTCCATATCCTGGTGTAATTCCCTGGAAACATAGTCATCATTTGGCATTGTTTCTCTAACATTATAGTTGCAAGTTACATTATAACAAGCTTTTTAAGCCCTCTGGGAAATTCGAAAATATTTGCTAAACTCATATCACAAAGTACAGCTCTCTTAAAACTAAAACTGCAAAGATTTCATTAATTATTTTTATCATGCCTGGTTATGAACGATAGAAGTTTGTGAGTTAAGTGCCATTTTTAAAGGAAGAAAATGTGTGTGTGCTCTTAACCACATCAATGCTGTTTTAAATAATATGGATGTCAACTCAGTGTTCAAATGACTTCACCTTATCAAAATGTTAAAGACAAGAAATCATTTTTCAGTTTGAAGTCCTGTCCAACTTTTCTACACTCTAATATACAAGTCTACCTTTTCACTTGAACTAACTTTGGGTGAATATCTTCAAGGAAAATTAAAGGTATGACAATTGATGTGATATCTTGACCTTACCACTAATTTGGTACGCTACCCAAAATAGGAACATCGCTCTGAGAGAAAACGATGTCACTCTAATGGTAGTATCTATTTCACACAATTATGATACAGTGCCTTACTTTCTACTTATTATATACAATTTTCCTAAATTATAATAACAATCGGGTCTTAGAGGTTACAGCGATTAAATCCAACTCACCCACAAACCTACCTGGCCGTGGGGCAAGGAAGGGGCCAAAGCCAGGATTCAAAATACGGTCTCTTAGATTCTTCTGTCAGTTTTTGTTCCTTTTTGTCATTTTGCTTCTATATACAAATTGTTAATTAGCCATTTAATCTAATCATGCCGCAGGTAAATTGTGCATTAAATATTTTAAATACTACACAGATTCACCATTTTACCACAGTGACTATACTAAACCTCACAAATGTATTTTAAAGGAAGAGAAATGTCGACATTCTTTGTGCACCACTAATTCCTTATCACTCTATTTTTTTTTTCAGTTATTTGATTACAGTCCCTAGAAGAGGCACGATTTTTCATATAAAAACCATGAAATCAGAGGGATGCCATTTCTCTGCAAAACCAATTTTCATTAAGAAGGAAATATAAGATTGACCCAAAAAAATGCTTCTCCTGCTTTCAGTTGTTGCAATCTCTTTAAAAAAAAAAACAAAACCTACAAAGCCTCATTTGCAATTTAAAATGTCTTTCTAAAAGTCCACAATTCACTGAAATGCCACATTTAGAGATGCTTTATTTCTTTCATTCTGATGGCTTTTAATAAGTAAATTCATAGCCACTGCAATAGTTTCTCTAAAAATCTATCAAGACTTAAATCATATACTTGAGTATTTGTGTGCATGGGGGCGGTATATGACCTCCCTTTCAAAAGTTCACAAAACTATTCTAAATAATAACTTTCCCAAGAACCTGAGAGGAGGTCAATGAATCCAAAATCCTGCTCACAAGCCTGTACCATTCAGAAAGCTTACTGTTGCTCTTTTCATTTTTACATCATCAAGGATTTCCACTAGAGTCAGTGAATATTGTTCTATTATGGATCAGCACTTCAAGGCAATCGATTTCCATTGCTGGATTAAAAACAGTGATTGGCCTGCCTGATCCCGCCCTGTGGCCCTCATCAGCCTCCTCTTTCCCGCTCACAACTTTTCTGTGGTCTGGTCACCACCGTCTCCTTTCCTTCTGACTCAGTAGTTTTGCACACGGTGTTCTACCAACTCAGAGGACTCTCCTTCTCTTCGTCTTAAAATTGAACCTTAGATGTTACTTCCTCAGTGGAGTACTACATAAACCAAGAAGTTACGTGTAGCCCCATTACTTGCTCTTGTAATACCATATATGTGGAAGGTAGAATCTCTTTCATTACACATAGGTCAATTGCAATTAAATAATGAAAAGTTTGATCTCTTTCTCCACTGATAGAATGTAAGCATCTTAGAGGAGGCTAACCCTACATTTACTCCCATCATTGCATGCATTTCCACCACCACGATCCTCTCAATTTTATACATAAGTTGCTTAGTACTCGTCGATATACCCCACTACTCTGTGAGCCATGTCAGGACAAGGCTGCCTTATCCATATATTCATCTTTTTATCCAGACTATATCACAGTCATTGGCACAAAAGAAGATGTACAATGAGTATTTAATCAATTAATGAAACTTTAACTCAACTCCACTGTAAGTGTAGTAGTTAGGATCTTACTGATATTATACTGGGCTACTGAAAGATTTCCAAACCTCAGCACTGTTGACCTTAGGGCCAGATAATTATTCGCTATGTGTGTTTGTTAGGGGGAGGGGCTGTTCCATTCATTGTAGGGTGTTTAGCAGCATCCCTGGCTTCTGTCCACTAGATGCCAGTAACATCTCCCCCCAGGTCCTGACAATGAAAAATACCTCCAGATGTTACCAGTGTGGTGCTGGGTACCCAAATGACTCCCTTAAGAACCAGTAGACTTACATAATAATCCAATACTTGTCTCCCTCTGCCCCAAATCTGTCATCCTGCTAATAAAATCTTATTATTAGCAATAATAATAAAACAAATTCCAATTGTGTCTCTACCTTGTCTAAATACCTTTTATTAGATTGTCATGTCTATGGAATCTATAATTTGCCATGTAAATAATGGCATTGTCAAAAGCAGGTCCTGAGACATTAGCTCTGTACCGTCTCTGCCATGAATTGCTGCTCTGACCTTCAGCAAGTGCTTTGACCTCCCTGGATTCCAAGTTACTCATTCCAAAAGCTAGGCTAAAAGATTTATAATGTTCCTCTCAGTCTAAAAGTCTCTGATTCTTTATATAATTAAGTTACCCATGCAAATTGGCAAACCCCGTCTTTACATGTTTAGGGCTATGTGCAGGCAATACCACTATTTAAGGTGTTTAAAAAATTAGATCTGCCTGCAAGACGCTTCCTAAGAACTCAGAGTTTGACCTAATATCCTTCTTTTGAGGTGCCAAGAAACCCTATGCAAAACTTTTCACAGTGTATTATTTTGAAAATACAATTTGTTCTTTCTCTAACAGACTGTAAGGAGTAGAATGCTATGTTGTTAAAAGATGGGACCCTGAATCCTAGTAACTTATTACCTGACCTTGGGGAAGTGATTTAACTTCTCTGAACCTAATTTCCCCATCCATATGTTAGGAATTATAATGATGCTTCGTATGGTTGTTGTGAGATTTAGCGTTTGGGCACAATGCCTGGTGTATAGTGAGTATTTAATAAATTTTACTGGCTTTTACTAATTCTAACTAGTAAAACACTTTTTAGCAATGGCGACTGTGCTTTAATCAGCAGAGTTTTCTCTTAGTGGCACATATGAGAAATGTTCACCTTACAGTCAATGACATCATAGATTACAGGCTTTTCAGTGAACACATTATATGGGCTCACAGTGCCCAACAATATGGAAGCTTAATATACACTTGTTGAATTAACTATCGTTGGTGTACATGCATGTTTCAGTGATGTGTGGACAAATTTTGTTCCACTTTACAGAAAAATGTGGTTTTATTGACCTATTTGGAAACCAACAAAAGTCGCTTCTTGTTTATGACCTAGATGGTCAGATTAAAAATCACATTATAAAGTTATCCTTATCTGCATAGAATGTCCTTTACTTATAACATTTAATTAATATTATAACTCATCAAAGGCACTGAATAATAATATATGCCACTATCCTATTTGGCCAATCCCAAAGGAGCATATATTTATTTAGATTTCCCATACCAGAGAGATTAAGGGCTGAAGATGCTGCATTAGAACCTACAGCTATCTTTGTTTATTTTTCCCTAGGCTGCTAATTATGTTCTCCAAATATGATTAGCTGAGGTAATTTGTATGCAAAGCACATCCTTTGATACAATGCATTTACGTCTTTGTCGCGAGGTTACTCAGCTCATAGAATCTAACAACAACCCATTATCAGGAAAGATGATCTGTGTACACGTGAGAACAATGAATGAAATGTTGATTCAAAATGTGTCAGTAAATTCAGAAACAAAATTAATGTTTTTAGAAAATAAAATGCAACTTAAAGTAATACTCATCGAGTGGTTAGTAATAGGCCTCAAGTTGGGCTGAACTTGAGAATCACCCAGGGATCATTCTAAAACACAGCAATGACCTCATCTCATATCAATTGAATGAGAATAGCTGAGGGACTATCTCTGCATAGAGATATCTTCTAAAAGCTGCCCAAGTGACTCTAACATGTAGCTAGGGTTGAGAATCAATGAGCTTGAAAACAATGGTGTTTTTGGAGATTCAGTAAAGAAGTACTAAATATATAGACTATGGCCTAGTTTCTATACGAAAGGTGCTTATGCCCGTGGGTTTGGGTGGTGAGGCAGATGAACTAGACTCTTGCTTGCTAGCATGATTATTTGTCTAATCTGTTTAAATAGGAGTCAACTCTGGTTTTAAAACTTTTGTCAACCATTGAAAGAAATGAACTCAAAGTTTCCCAAGAAAATAGTATAAGTATTTATGATAATCCTCTATGTCTTTACATTCTCACTAGTTTTTAACACAAAGGCCAATAAACATCACATATTTGTAGATATTTAAAAGACAAGATTCTAGCTCCTAATTATCTGATAATACGATTCTTCCTGGGGAATCTTTCATTGTTATTATGAAAAACAACAAAAAGCCGTATCTTCCTATCATTGGTGTGATTTCAGCCCAGAAAACAGAGGGTGAGAGTTTAAAGAAGGATCCTGAGGAAGTAGGAATGAAAATCATTGTGACAGGGGCCACAGATCTACTAAGGGGAACCTCATGGGACCCCTGTGGCTGAAGAAATGCAGACGATGGTTTGCTTAGTCTGCTTTCAAACCATTAGGAAATTTGCTGGTTTGGGTCACTCATTTCATTATAATAAACTACAGATACAAAGATTACCATCAGAAACTAATTTATTTTATGATTTCAGGACGAGAGAGAATTTAAATAAGACTCATACTTAGTCTATTTTATGAAATGCCAAAAACAGAAATAAGAACAGAAGCTGACCACCTTCTTTCTGCAGATGGCATTAAGATTCCTGTCATGGTTTTTATTTCACTATTTGCTGAAAAGTATGAAAAGGATAAAGGAATCATTACATACATTTTGTTATGCCATACTATATTAGAGTAAACTAGATATATTCAGTATAGTTAGTAAATGGATAATATCAAAGACTTACAAACATATACTACTTTTGATCATTCAGAAGGAGGGATCTTTCTCTTTTATGACATAGGGTCAATACTGGTTCTTCGTGGCACATATGATCCTATGTTTAATTAATTAGTTAATCCATTCATTAATTAACTCAGAACTTAGGAAATCTGGGGAGAAAATGTTGATTTGACCTGACTTCATTTCCTCCTGTTGTTGTGCCCTAGGGCCCAGCCTCTTCTTCTTGAGAGAGTCATTTCCCCATTTCTTGAATCTGGGCTGGTCTTATGATTTGTGTTGGCCGATACAAGCCCAAGGAAGTATCCAGGTGCCAATTCTCAGCCTAGGACTCAAGAAGGCTTGCTTGCTTGTAACTCTGTTTCAGGACCCTCTTACCTCCTTGAGAAAGAGCCTGAGCTAGCCTGCTGGAGAATGAGAGGCTACATGGAGGAGAGCTAGAGCCTATAGCCAGACAACCCCCAGAAGGAGAGAAGCCTAACTGACGTGCAGCCACTGTAACAGATGAGAGAGTCCAGCTGTGACTAGAGAACTGCCAACTAGCCCATAGACTAAGTAAGCAATAACAAGGCATTATTATTTGAAATCACTAAGTTTTGAGGTGGTTTGCTATGCAAAAACATTGTCTAGAAAGTAGTAGCTAAAAGTGGGATGCTGCCATAGCAAAAATCTAAAATATGTGTCATTGGGAAGAAGGAAAATATTAGTGAGAGCAAAAAAAAAAATGGCAAGGAATTTGGTTAGCGAAGACTTGGGCAATGGTGAGAAAAGTTTTATTGGATGCTGGAAAAATGACCGTAGTTTCTCAAGGAAACTGTCACTTGTGATGAATAGAAAATAGAAACAACACACCTAATGAATTTGAGGCCTTGGCGCAGTATTTGCCAGGTGGAAAATGAAAATGTCACTTAATTTCTTTTTGCCGAATATAGATAAGATGTGGAGAGGGTGAGAGGGGCTGGAGATCCATTAAGCACATCTGAATGAAAACCAATTCATAGTTACAGACTCCATTATTGATCATTCACAGCTGCCGAGCTTTGTGAGGGAGATTTAAATGATCAAATTGACCACATTGCTCTCATTTCAGCATCTCCTCAATTGCAGTTGCCAACTGTGAGATTTAAAAAACCATTTCATTTTAAACTCTAATCTTTTGATAATTATCCATAAGAACAATCAAATTTATTTGACATGCTTTTTTTAAAATTTCATACACATTTATCACTCTTTATGCATTAGCCTTGAAACTTATTTTAACTGTTACATCAATTTATTTGATATGAGGTTGGATTTGCTTATTTGTAATATGAAGTTTATCGCATAGCGCTTGCTTATATGTATTTTGCCTATTTACTAAGTGACTTAAATTGTTTGGGCATCTAAACGCATCTTCTCAAGCAATCTTTCGTTTGCTTCTGTATAAAATTATCTTCACTAACACCAGAATTACCCATAGTACTTGTCTTGTGCTAGAGGAATTTTAAGCAAAATGCAGACTCAATTTTTATTTCATGTGCAGTCAGCAGTTTTACATAAGTATTACAGAAAGTAAGTTAACATCTCCTAAAAATGGGCAAAAACATCAACTTAGGCTAAGACTGGGGAAAAAATAAACAGTGTAAATCTTCAAAACCATTCTTTTTAGTATTTTTATTCATCTGTTACCCATAGGTGTTCTATATGTCACACAGAAGAGTTTTAGAGAACCAGTTTCTTTGGGGCATCGTTATCTTTATAATTAATCTCTATAACTATATCTCTATCATGAATAGCCTTTCAAAATTTAAACAAATAAAAACATATAATTATAGGAAAGTATTCAATTATTTAAACAGATAAGTATACTTCAAAGTCTTACAAAAAGTATACTAGTTTTTTATTTCCCTGACACCAAATCAGTGCTTCTGCGAATGATTGGTTCATGTTTAACTGGATGAATTTCGTTCTGTGCACACTCACTACACATGTTTAAGATTAATAACTTTTCTCAATATTTTTAGGAAACAAAAAAGATTTGCCTTGATGATGATTTCCATTTCAAACTTGTATCTATTTGAAGGGATGTGTTTAAATCATCTCAATATTATCAGTGTCCACATTCAGTTTCTGTTTGCTGTTATAAAGCAGATGATCTGAGCTGATATTTTACTCATACTGTAAAAGTGCTAGAGAAGCCTGAAATTTTACATATGCATAAATATTTTGTATAAGGTTTGTTTAGGGTGCTTCAAATGACCAAAAAAAGCCCCATCATCGGTAACAGTATTTCTTACTTAAATAGAACCTCATACACAGGGTGTGCTCAATAAATAGATGCTGAATGAATGATTAGAGAAAAACATCTATTCTCCCACAGCAAATGAAAGAAAGAGGAAGAATGTAAAATAACATTAAAAATGCAATGATAGCGACAGTATGGTGCTTGGAGTCTAGGCAGCTGGTGCGTTGGGAGCATCTTCCTGGCGGGTGGCGAGCCTGGATTCCAGTCCTGCATTCTTTCCACTCACTGACTTTGAACCAGTCACTTTACTCATCTGAGCCTTGGTTTCCTCATTTGAATTATGAAGATCAAACTTTGTAACATACAAATATTCTCTTTGGTAAAATCTACCCCCTTACCAATGTGATTCTTGTTGGGATTTTATGTATAAGTCTAGCAATCTTCTCAGTGTTTTATTTCCTTTACTAGGGTGGAGTCTTTCTTTTATCTGAAGATTCTGCCCTGGCAGTAGTGTTCTTCCTAGCATTAATATCAGTTATTGGTGTCTGGAAGAAATCTTACAGATGATCCTTTCCTATTTACTCATTGTACATAAGAACTGAAACTCTGACACGTAACGTGAATTAAGTTTCCGCATTGAATTGGTAGGAAAGCTGAGAGTCTTGGTTTTCTGATTTGCTGCAAAGAGAGAGCTCTTTGTTCTCCCCCATTGTACCAGCTCAACAGATCTGACATTGTTATTTAGGATTTAATTCACATCGTGATTTCGTCTTCCTATCATTTGCTTTTATTTTTCAATACATGAACAGATATAGTATCCTTCAATTAACAATTACCAACCTAGCAGAAAGAGAAAAACACACACAAGAGGACTGTAATATGGTTATAATTGCTCAAAATTCATTTTTGAAATATAATGCAACAGTCACCAAGAGCAGATTCTTATTGATAAAAACATTTTTAGCAGCTGAACTTTAACTACCATCCAAATGATTTTGAAATGTTCTTAACATAGCCAAAACGTATTCCTAGATCTTTAATTTCGGGCATTTTACTTGTAGAGAATCAAAGAGACAAAAACATGAAATTCTCCCTCGTCTTCTCCCTCCAAATACATGAACCCCTCTGTGAGATAGTAATATGGGATCTAAATCCAGGAAACATATCTGTTTCTTTTATTAATATCATTATACTTTGGGTATTTTTCCCTGGGACTAGAAGTAGATGGCTTTCAACACTTAAAGTGTTTACCAATGGCAGCTATTTTCATGAATTCACATCTCAGCACCATGGGGGATGCTACTTTCTAATCGTGAGCTGAATCTGTCAAAGAAAATGATGAGCAGCAGTTGGTAGCAAATATTATTTGCCACACTTGGTAGATCCTTCTACACGCGGCTCTCTGATTGCAAGTGGGGATTCACACGGTTCTGAGGGCCAGAAGCAGTAACTCAAGGAGCATACCTAACCAGAACTCCTAAACATCTGGGAATCATTTCAAAAGCCATCTTATTTTCCAGCTATTACTGATACTGTTAGCACTGGGAACAGTTCGTTAATAAGGGACAACTAAAATATTAAGAATTTTAGTCTTGAAATTGTCAGGCTTAAAATAGCCTGTGTTTTATTCTTAAATGAATCGCATGTCCTACATTGCTGTTAAACCTCAGCCCAATGATAAGCAGCAAGCCGTTTCATAAAACAACTGATCAGTTTGATCGAAAGTGGCTCAGATTAGCATCACTGTTGTCACATGAAATAAAACATAAGGGTGATAACCAGGTTATAAACGTTTGACTTTGGTTATAAATCCAAGCACTAAATATTTTGCAGTCACCTGACATTCTTGGTCACACGTCTTTCTTCATTTCCTCCGCCGTTGTTTTGGCTAACATCATTCTTTCTGTTCTCTGAACTCCTGTAGTAATTACACTCTGTACTTCAGCTCCTAATTATGTGCTGCATTGCCATTGCAGAACAGAATGTTAGCATTTGAACAAATCTTGCTAATCCTCTAATCTGACCTCCTTATCTAACAGAAAGTGACCCAAAAATAATAAAGTATTTTTACAATATCTATATCATGTGCCTGATGTAGAGCAGAACTGAAAGAAGACTCTAAATTTATTGATATCTAATATCATCTTTTTAATGTAGTACTTTTGTCTCCCCAACCAGATTGCAAAGCCCCCATGTACCTTACACAGGAAGGTACACTGGAAGAAAATTGCATGTAAAGCGGGTATATAAAAAGTACTTTAATCTGATTCTCTTATGCCCTGGAGTATGTTAGAGTTGGAAACAACAGCAGGAAAAGGCCACTTCAGTAAATTTTACACTTGCCGTAAAATCTTCTTGTGACAGATAGGTTTTTTAAATAATTAAAACATCTAGAAAGTGTGATCACATTTTGAAAGGTTTAACAGGACTCCAAAATCTATATTCAAATATAAAGTAGTAATTTGATAAAGAGAAATTATTTGGATTATCCTGCTTTGCCAAATTATCATGAAAAACCTTTTCTCTGTGCACTTAAAACTTTATAAGGAAAATTGTTTCTCCTAGGCATCCACATTTCCAATCAAGAGATTCAGGGATCTTTGGAGAATTGCTAATTGTAGGACCAAGGCAGAAAAATACAAGGTGAACTGGTTCACCTTGTAGTACCAAAAATGAAGTGTAAAAAGACCCAAAAAACTCTGTCGAGGGGATGTGTTAAAGGGACACAAGAGCCAACTGAAAGAGTTTCCAGTAGCTAAAGACGGGATGATTTGAGGAGCAGAATGAATAAAGTAGTACTGGATTATAATGCAAAGTTTGAAATAAATATCCATGAGTCCAGACTGATATCAAGAAATGATTGAGTAAATAAATGAGTAGAAGAAAAGAGACAAATGGGTCCTCCCGAAGAATTCCAAATATTTTATGTAGATACCCTGCCCCCAAGGAAGTGAAACAGAAATCCCTCTTCTTAAGGGTGGACTGCACATAGTGACTTCCTTCCAAAGAACATAGTATGGAAAGGGAAAAAAATGGATTAACTTCGCGGTGGAGAACCCTAGCAAACACAACCTCAGCCTGATGATCAAGGTCAACATCAATGGTGCTGTCGTGTTGACTCATGTAGATTTGATATGAGGTGATAAATATGACACTTTACCCCTGCGTTCTTCCTTCCCAAAACCCGTAACCTTAGGCTAATGATAAGAAATATATCAGAAAAATCCCAATAGGGGGACATTTTACAAAATCCTTGACCAGTACTCCTCAAAACTATCAGGGTCATGAAAAACAAGGACAATCTGAGAAACTATCACAGATAGGAGTACGCCAAGGAGACATGACTACTAAAATGTACTGTCAGTAAATGAATGGGATCCTTGAACAGAAGAAGCCCATAAGGTAAAAAACAAGAAAAGCCAAATAAGTATGGACGTTTGTTAACAGTGATGTATCAATATTGTTGAATAAAATTAGCAAATGCACCATGCTAATATAAGATGTTAATAGCAGGGGAAACTGGGCAGAGTGTTTATGGGAACACTGTTACTGTGTTCACAATTTTTCTGTAAATCTAAAAGCTTTTCTAAAATAAAAAGTTGATTTAAAATAAACAAATTGGCAAAATAGTTGAACACACAAGCTGCAAGATAAAACATACAAATTGCTATTAAGCTTACGAAAAGATGTTCAACCTTATTAGTCAGATATGCAAATTAATACCACAACGAAATACCACCGCGCCTGCCACCACCAGGGGGTGGTGGGTATTTGTTATAACTGGGACTTCCCTGTGTTGCTGGACAGGCTGGAAAATTGTCAAACCATTTAAGAAAACGCTTTGAGATTTTCTTAAAAAGTCAAACATATACTTGCCTTATGAGCCAGAAATTCAACTCCTAGATATGTACTCAAAGGAAATGAAAACTTATGTCCCTGCAAAGACATGCATACAAGTTCACAGCAGCTTTATTCATAAGACCCCAACTCTGTAAATTAGTAAGAAGTTTCTTATAAACAAATTGTGTTAATAATAAAATTATGATTACATATTTTTGTAGTAGTTTTGCTATATGTATTGTCTCCAGAATATCAAGATAAATGTTATATAAACACAAAGATGATAATCCAGTGTTTTATGTTAGGCTTATAATCATTTATTCATATCTGTTCAAGGATAACCAATCTATTTTTAAATAATTTTTCCTTAAAGATTTCCACTTCAATTCTAATTATGCAGTCACGCTCAATAACTGCGAGATGGCTTCCTCCAAATCGTAAAAAATAAGATTCCTTTTCAATGTGCTTTTCAGCTCTAGCTAGTTCGAGTTAGATCTACTTCAAAGGAAGCTCCTTGTGATTTTTCTTTTCAGTGGGACGTTTGGCTGACATTCTAAGTCAGAAAATACTTTGTACTAATGGAAAATGGTTAGATGCATCATTGTGTATTATTTTTACTCATCCTCTCCTGCGTTAGATCAAATGTTGCTTCTTGTTTTCTTCAATATTATGCTCTGAACGGAAATGCAAAATTAATGTATTGCATTTAGTTTTTAATAATGACAGAATATTTACAGTTGTGGTTGTTTTTATAGAGTGGTGGCCATTTATATAAAAATGAAAAATATGTATGTAATTATTAAATATTTTGATTTTGTTAAATCAAAGCATCTAAGTAGTAATTAAATATGTCATAATTCAAACCTAAATTGTTGCCTTAAAGACATATATTTTCATAATGTTTGAGGAAAATAGAATTATTCTTTCAAACCCACTTACTACCAATTTTTAATTTAATAAAATGTTCTGTTGAGTTTATTTCTCTCCTTTATTTGAAAACATTGAAGTAGCCTACACTGAAATTAAATGATGAGGCATCTCTATATTTTTCTACTGACACTAATATTTCAATGGCAAATATTCTGCCTCTGATTTAAGATTCTGTTTATGGGCAATGAAGATAATCCACGAGACCAGCTTCTTATAGAGAGCTGTTCCTAGAAGATGTATCACTTTATTATCTAGATATTATTTATTGCATATTTCAAACTTGAAATTGTTTGGAGACAAGAATTACTTTTAAAAATAATATTCTTTAGGTTCAAATTCTCCCACCTTGTCTTGCAAACAGGCATGAGTAAATCACTACTTGGCAACATAGCAAAGAGAAAATAAAAGTCATAGGGGACATATTAAAGTTATTTGCTAGGACAGTTCTGGACTGTGCCACAGTTAACATGCAATCACATGTAGAAGATAGTCTTGGAATGGGCCGCTTTCTTACCAATGTGTTTTGCATAATTTGGAGGATAGGGTTTCCTCAGAAACAACAGTACAGTCTCTAAATACCAGTGCCAAAGCAAGAGAACATGTTTAAATCCAGATTCATGAATTCTCACCTTGCTTTCCTTCCCAAATCAGGGAATAACACCACTTTCCTTACCTTTGAGCAAACCATTAATCTAGGATGTATTTTTGATACCTCCCTCTTTTCTCTAATTAGTCACCACATCGAACCAATTTTAATCTCCAAATATCTCTAAGACACTGTGCACAGATCTATAACTGTAATCAATCTCCTAGTTCATATCGTCATCTTCTTGCCCCTAGATTTCTGTAAAAGTCTCTGAATTTCCTGCACTGGAGGCATAATTGTCTTCTTGCAATGGAAACCTGATCACCTGATCCACTTGCTTAAAACTGCACTAACTCTCAATTACCCAAGGATAAAGAACACTTTTCATCAATGTCTGTACAGATTTTATGCTTTGCCCATAATTTCAGGCTTACTCTCAGTCTCCCCCTTTGCTGTGCTCCACAGACACATGGATTTCTCTCAGTCACGTGACTGTTCTTTCCTGCCACAGGGCCTTTGCACAAGCTGATCCTTGACCTGAAATGCCCTTGTCACTCAGAACACTTTTCATACACCCACTTCTGTACAGATGTCTGTTCTTCAGAGAAGTGACTCACAGTTGCCTAGAGCAGACAAGGCAGTCTGTTTACAAGCCCTTTCTTTACAATATCAAGGCACATTTTTATTGCTATATTTTAATAGTCTATCAAACACATGGACATTTGGCTCAGGATTTTATTCCAAACGCTGAATACGGTGAAGCAAATAATTTTTGATGAATGAACAAATACTGATAAAGCACCTACTTTGTTCTTGGTAGTGCTATGGCTCCTCAGAGGGAAATTGTTAACAGAGAATAATAGATAATAAATAAATGTCAGGAAGTGTGAAGTACCATGTTATTAGTTCTAAGATACAAATAAAGCATATTAAACCAGAGCAGAGGATAGATTGACATGGGGACATGGTACAGTTTTACGTCCCCTGGTCAGAGTCTCTCTGAGGAACTGACATTGGAGAAGGGAGCTAATGACCCGAGATGCAAGACAGTCTGCTTTCCGGCCACATCACGTAGGGTCTTGGCGGCATGTTGCTTTAGAGCTTTGAATTTTATTCTGAGTGAGATGAGAAGTCATCAGAGAGTTATGAGCAGGGTGTGATGTGGTCTGACTCAGTAAATAAAGTGATGTGTTCTGAATAAATAGTAAAAGCTCGCTCTGCTTGCTCCATGGAGTACAGACTTTATTATGGAAAAGGCAGAGGCACCTCGATTAGTCATCAGGTCACTACAAATGTGTAGGAGAGAGATGTTTGGATTCCGGATGTGTTTTGAAGGTAGAGCTTTCAGGATTTGCTGGAGGAGCAGATGGGATTCGTGACATAGACAAGGGTATCAAGATGACCCCAAGATTTTAGTCTGAGCAACTCTAGGAGAACTGACATTTACTGACAGAGGAGAGCGAGGGAGGGGTACAGGTTCAGGTGGGTGGGTTTAGAGAGAGAATTAAGAATTAGTCATTATTTTAAGAGAAGTCAGTTTTGTTCATGAGTGAAAATGTCTCAACATAGCAAATAACTTAGAGCATGAGAAACTCACGAGCCAGAAATCATACTCAGGGGATTCTGTGTTGAAATATTGACATTGGGCCCTGAAAAAACGATAAAATATTTATATAGTGGTAATTAATTTTTGCCTTTTGGCGGGGGATGGGGCAGTGTTTGGCTTATAAGGCCAATATAGGGCCTGATACAAATTCTCTAGATGGTTTAAAGCCTATGGTTTTAAATTACTGTAGCAAACACAATGTTAAATTTGCTAACTCTTGATGATGTTGATTTATTGTAAGTGGATGATGTTTGTTGAGGGCATCACCTCACTATACCTTACTAACTCGTTACAGTAATTCCATTGGAGCACTGATAAGCTAGGAGGGAAGAATTCACATTTAGACAGGTTGAATTTGAAATCCTTGAAGACACTCTAACACATATTTCCAATGATTATCCTCTTAGTATAGGAGCAATCAAGAAACTTTGCCTGTTTCAGCCCTGGGCTGTAATTTTTTTAAATCGCCTAAATAATTATAAGCATACGCATGCCCTCATACGTCTTTGGGGTTTGAATTCACAATACTGTCATAATTGGGAAAAACTCAGGCTAAAAAATACATTTAAAGTTGTCCACAGTTGATACTGCACCTGCCACCTTGCAGAAGTTAATAACATATTTACAAAAGAAGAGATATTCATTCAACCCACGAGGTTGATTATCCCAAATAGATCCACGAAGGATGAGCTCATCATTCAGTGTTATAAGACACATGAGGGAGAAAGGCATATTAGCAAGAGTTGTCAGGAAAAAAAAAATATGCAATCAGAATCCAAGGACTAGAGATTATGGAATTATTAGAAACAAAATATTTATAAATGGTTAAGAGTGGATCAAAACATGGGAAAGGAACAAAATGTTATCAAAAAGATAAAGCAGGGTAGATTTGGATTTATAATTATAGCTCTCACTAATGTAAAGAGCTCAGAAGTTGTCATTTCTTTCCTTATAACCACAAAAAATCTGAAAGAAATGACTTGGACACATGAGAGAATTGAGGTCGCGAAGTCTTGAGATACAGCCAAGTACAGAGAACCACAGTGAGATCAGATTACCTGGAGCAGAAGCTTCAGGAGCTATAAACTAGGCTCTGAGGGAAGAAATAGTCCACATGTAAGCACAGATGAGTAATGGAAAGAGAGAGATGGAAGCTCTAAGAAAGAATCGAAGGGAAAGGCTAGAAAATGAAAACACTGTCAGAGAAATAAAGAATGCTTTTGATGGGCTCATCAGTTGGGTGGATATAGCCAAGGAAATAATCAATTAGCTTGAAGATATGCCAATAGAAACTTCCTAAACTGAAAATCAAAAGGAATAAAACCTACCTCACAACAGGATATCCAAGAACTGTGGGACGATTTAAAAAAGGATAATATGTGATTAATTGAAATATCAGAAAGAGAAAAAAGAGAGAATGAAACATAAATATTTAATGTAATAATAGTCTAGACATTTCTAAAATTAAGCAGATGCCAAACCACAGTTCCAGGAAGCTCAGAGAATACTAAAATCTACACCAAGGTATTCTAACTGCAGAAAACCTAAGGCAAGATGAAATCTTAAAAGAAGATGGGGGCAGAAAGATATCAGCTTACCTCTAGAGGAACAAAGATTAGAATTACAGTGAGTTTTTGGTCAGAAACCATGCAAGCAAGAAGAGTAGAGTGAAATATTTTAAGTGTTGAAAGAAAAAACAAAACACACCAACCTAGAATTCTGTAGCCAGTGAAATTATCCTTCAAGAGTGAAAGAGAAATAAAGACTTTGTCAGACAAACTAAAACAGAGATGGCATTGCCAGCAAACCTGCCCTGCAAGAAATGTTAAAAGAAATTTCTCAGGAATAAGAAAGGAAAGGCATTGGGGAAAGAATAAATGAAGGTAAAATAAAATCTTGTCTTGATCTTAATTGATCTAATAGATCAGTATGGATAAGTGAAATGAATGACAGCAATGTTATAGGGGATGGGAGGAAAGAATTGGAAATAATCTTATATAAGGCATCTACACTACCCGTGAAACAGTATAGTGTTATTTGAAAGTTGTACTTAGATTAGTTGTAAATGTATATTAAAGATAGAGCACATTTGGAAAAAACGAGCGTATTCAAAATGAAAAATATATCAAATTAAAAACTAAATGGATGAGTAAAAGAAAGATTAAACCTATGAAAACACAAGTACTACTTGGGATAAAAATTCTGAAGAAATTATGCAGATGTGGTATAGAGATTCAGAGAGCTGGAAAACATGGAAGAGAGATCCAACAGGACGCAGGCTATGGCAGAGTCCAGGCTTTACCTCTGAGGAAGACTACACAATCTTTAGCGTGTGATGATATTTAAGACCACAAGAATGGTACAAGTAGTTCCTGGGGCTCTTCAAGGCAAAAAGACAAGGCCAGGTGGGCTGAGCAGATCTGAGGAGGCTCCTAAACAGAGCCTGGTACAGGTTGATGATGCCCCAATTTGGTTAGACCTAGGATAAAAATCATTCCACTGAAAATTATAAGGTGAAACTTCTAATAATAACTGTTCAATCTTATATTTGGTAAAAATGGTGGTTTAAAATATTTGGAAAATATATATAAGTCGATGTTATTATGGCAAATCTTGGAAAAATAATTACCATCTGCATTATGACTCCATTTTGGGTTCAGCTATATTATGTCTGAAGTATTTTAATCCTTCCATTCCATGACCAGGAACATAGGATTATTGAAATGAACTGTTCCTAATAAAGATGAATGCATAGGACAGTAAGGATTCTACAATGGAATTTTTCTATGTAAGTGACGGAAAGAAACATGAATATATCAATAGGAATGTTAATTTTTTTTGTAGATTAATACTTTAGTACTGGGGCCAGCCCTGTGGCCGAGTGGTTAAGTTCGTGCGCTCTGCTTCGGCAGCCCAGGGTTCACCGGTTCGGATGCTGAGTGCCTACACACTGCTCATCAAGCCATGCTGTGGCAGCTTCGCACATAGAAGAACTAAAATGACTTACAACTAGGATACACAACTATGAAGTGGGGCTTTGAGGAGAAAACAATACTTTACTTCCAATGTTAAATATTTAAAAATACTTTTCATGGACTTGAATTTGTATAGGAGTATTAGTGCGCCTAATACTATGAAAGAGAGAAGTGAAGTACGTGAAAATTTAAACACTTTTCTAGTCAGACAGTCTGTTCTGTTCTTCCGTGGGAGAAAAGAGGTAACCTTTTGCCATGATATGCTTCTGGAGGGATTATGTTTGCTGGTTGTTTGTTTTATTATTGTTCACTTCTAATCATATCTGAATACTTTGAAAAATTTTTTTATATTCCCCGAAATAATACCAGGGACTTGAAATAATAACCTGGAGCAAACTTTTAATGTAGCCATCACATCATTTCTATCTTTAATTTTGTGTGGCTGACAGCAGAGAAGTTAGCAGTATCTTTGTGCTTGATTATTAAGGTATGTGTTCAGATAAATGAAATGTTGGGTAATAATGATTGCCGATTTCACAGGAATTTTTTCTCCAAACACGTTTGCAAAGATATTCCTTTAAAAAATTTCTGATTGTTTTTAATGTAGCCTTCATTATCTAACAAACTCCTAGGAGACATTAATGGAAAATAAGGAAAAGGTTTTGTTTTCATTTGTTAATGTATCATACTGTGTAGGTATCTGATTTCTACTCATGTGCTGATAGGCTTATAATAGATGATTAATCTAATATAAAGATGGGTAATGTACACTAAGTAATGCACAAGACACTATCAGAATGTGTAACCTATGAAAATACCCTCCCTAAACCCAAGTTGAAAAGACCCTGAATCTGGAAGTAGTGTGTAAGACAGAACGAAGGAAGATAGTAGAAGGTGGGGCATAGTGGATTATCTTGGGGAAGAGATATATTTTGGCAAAATTTTTTTTTGAAATTGCTTTTTACATTAAAAAATGAGAGTATACTGGGGCCGGCCTGGTGGTGCAGCGGTTAAGTGCACACATTCTGCTTTGGAGGCCCGGGGTTCGCCGGTTTGGATCCCGGGTGCAGACATGGCACCGCTTGGCAAGCCATGCTGTGGTAGGTGTCCCACATACAAGGTGGAGGAAGATGGGCACGGATGTTAGCTCAGGGCCAGTCTTCCTCAGCAAAAAGAGGAGGATTGGCAGGAGATGTTAGCTCAGGGCTAATCTTCCTCAAAAAAAGAAAAAAAAAGAAAGAAAACGAGAATATGCTATCCACTACTGCTAGAGAAAATAGTCTGAATTTGAGACAGGGACTCATATAGACCTTCTTTCCAGTTTATTTGAGTCCATCTAGGCCATCTGAAATTAATTTCATCATTTTAAATTATCAGTTCAACCTAAAGTTCAAAAGATAGATTCAGGCCCATGGTTGATTGTAAAGTAACCAAAGATTTTAAAAAAAATCAATCTAGGTTTTTTCTCATTGTACAACTTTTTTCCAATGGGTTGGGAGAAATCAATACAAGAGATAAATAAATAAATGAAAATAAATATTGTTAAGAGATCTGGTTAAATATTTTAGAGAAATTAATGGATAAAATGATATTAAGGGCCACATGCTATGTTCCTATGAACACAGATAATCATTACTGACCACAAATTCATGTTAAATAAATAAAAATGAAATATATTAAAGCCCAAAGTTTTCAGGTATGTAACCAAATTAGTCAAGCCAACTAACAGTGGCCCTGGAAAAACAGGAATGAATGAAAAGAAACCAGGTTTCATGGTATAAAAATTTTAAGGAGAAGTGAGTACCTAGGCCACATGTCTCCAGTTTTACTGTGTCCTCTGTCTTCCTACCCACAGATTTGTATTTAAGTAGATGGTGGTAATTGTGGAAAGTAGCTAAAATGCAGCAGTCTGCAAAACCCTGAGTGGGTCACAAACTGTTGTTGTTTTAACCTGTTCCCTAAGCTTGTCAACCCTAAAGAACAATTTGTAAAGCTTTCAATGGCATGGCAAGATAAAACTAACAGCCCTGTCACGAATTGGAAATCAATAAAGCATTAAAAATGCAAATATGTTCTCGTTAATATGATATAATTGCAAAGAACTTTTAGGCATTCAATTACCATTTAACCCAAAAGCCTGTAAGAATATAATTAGGAATCCTTCACCTAATTGAGGTCAAGATTGTTAGCAGTGGATGTCTATCTAATTAGCTTACTTATAGCAGCTATCTTTTTTGAAAACTCCCTGGATAAAATCCTTCCTTAAAAGGTATTCACATACCTCTCTCCTACCACATACACACACACACGCACACACACACACACACACACGGAGTGCGTATAAAAGCTATTGAAATCCAAATAAAGTCTCTACCTGAGTAAAGAATATTGTAGCATCTTGAGATTCCCGGTTTTGACAATACATTATGTTTACATTATCATTAGGGGAAGCTGGGTGAAGGGTACTCAGAAACTCTCAGTAACTTGTTTCTGCAGCTTGTGAGTGTTACGCAATTTCAAAATAAAAAGTGATTACAAATGCATCGTAAGCTTTCATAATTATAAGAGTATTTGAATTGTCTACTTTCTCTTTTGAGTTTACAGGAATTATTTTAGACAATAATTTGTTCCATGAAGTAAGGCCAAATTAATACGGTATTTGATACAGTTCAAGTAAATACCAGGTCAGTCGATCTAAAATTAATTAAGAAGACCTCAGCTCACAGTGGCCCTTCTAAAAGTTGTTGGAGAAGATTTCCCTGACTGTTTAGATTCCTAATTTGCTTTTGGCCAGATTATGTGCTTTCAATATCCAGGTATAAAATCTCAGCTGGAAATAAAATCCAAAATGGAGTCATCAAATTAATCTCCTTTGCCTGAGGGAATAAATAGCCCATTTTATGTTGTTTAGGATTAAGTCTCTCATAATTATTTCAATGGAAAATACATAAAAAAGAAACAGAATTTCATAATAGGCTGAAAAGAATGAAGGGAGATTTATAGTTGTAAAGTCTAGAGTCTCCAATAGCAGCAATGATCAAATTTTGTTCCCTGAAGCTCTAATGCTCCCAGGTCATTCAGGAAAAAAGGAAGGGAGTGACCCCAAATTGGATCATTATTCATGTATTGTGTGTATTTCCACATTTGAAGATCTGAGAATTTCTTTGTTTATACTCAGCATATACTGAGCAAAGTTTGGCCTTGGCATTCTTTCTAAATTTCCAGTTAATAACTTTTAAAATCAGCGTTCTACAAGAACACATGTTGGGAATGACTAATATAGAGTAAAAGCACGCTTCCTAATTATATCCAGTATCAACAACCCAAATTAGAAATCTATATCACACATAGCCTGGGGTGTTCATTTAAAAACTAAGAATCAGTTACACACTTTAATAACTTACTATTTTTGTTAGAGTTACCTCACTCACCTTTTTTCTTTTAATTTTCATTTTTAAAATTGCATCTTAAAATCCAGATGAAATGTTTATATTTATCTTGATTATAAATCATAAAATTCAAGATCCCCGTGACCAGAAGCAGTCTTCTGTGTCCGGCATGAATTGTTTCCCTTTCCTTGGTGCACAGTAGTCTCCGTCTATACTGGCCGTCTTCCAGTTCCTTGAACACACCAACTTCTTCCATGCCTCAGGGCTTCATCACAGGCTGTTTCCTCCACCTAGAAGGCAATTCCCTCTAACCTGTACAGTACTGCCATTTTTATCATCCATTTATTTGTCACTTAAATGTCACTTCAAATGATATTTGAAGATCTAAGACAGTACAATAATACTGACTTTAAATAGGGAAGTTCTCTGACAGTCCATGGGGATTTTTACACTGGAGAGGAAAATCTGTCTGAAATCTTCCAATTCTGCATACGTGTGTGCCCACTGAGCATCCTGTGCATATCACTGCTACAATGGGCATAGTTTCTTTGAGTCATCCCAGAGAAGTGGGTCATGGTTGAAGGTAAATTTTGTCAGGAGTTCTTATGTGCTCCTCTATAGTCCTGAAAACATAGGTATAGGGCTCAGATTGGGAAATTATCAGCGGGATAGTGCTAAAAGCTGTGGTATTTGGGTATTCACATCTAAATCATTATTTGTGCAATGTGCTGTTAGAATTGTAAGTTCTTCAGTAGTGTTTCATATTTTGCCCATTTCATGCTCTACCTACCAGCTATGCTTGGATGTACTGCAAGCAGTATTAATGGATATTTTACCCATCCTATACTATAGCTGTAACCACCTCCCCTGTCTTGTATTTCCCTTTTCTCATTAAGATTCCAGTTAATTCCACTGCCTTCATTCATGCAAAGCCACAAAGTTGGTAAGGAAGGTGTAAGAAAGGGAGAATGCTAAGATTTTACTAAAGAAATAAAAATAAAGTATCCTTGTGAATGAATTATGTTATTCGTTTACCAAACACTTGTTACCAGCTATCACTGTTGATTGAAGATATGCCAGGAACTCTGCTAGGAACGTTGAGCCGCAAATGTGGATATTTAGCTTTGCTACCCTTGATGGAAAATTGTAATCCCTTGATAAATCAGGTCATTTATCAACCGGTCCCACCTCTCGGCCCCTCCACCTCTTTTTCAAACTCTCAGTCAGCAGCAACTACGTAGATCCTATATTTTTAGATATAAAAAGAAGCAGCACCCCACATTACATGATATTTTAAAATAACATTTACCTATCGACCTTGCCATTTTTACGAATATATTGAAAATTAGGTTCTCCTTCTCAGCTTCATTTTAAACATGATTCTAAATACTAAGATACGAATAAAAATATAGAAATGAGGCATTAGTCATTTCTAGTATAGAAAGACTCTTGTTAAAATGAAAAAAATATAGACCTTGAAAATCCATACAAGGCAGCCCTTAAAATTGCCTGAATGAGTTACTGGAAGGCTTATTCACAGTAATAAAAATGGTGTTTTTATACAACGCCAAAGTTATAGTAATAAAAAAGGCAAGTATCTTCCCAACACATTAGAGACTGTCCCTTACAAGTCAGCTGCCTATGGCCAGCAATTATGTGGTAAGAACTTTCATTAGGGATTTTTCTGACTGAGTTCCTTCCAATAAAGACAGTAGGTCTATTATGTAGAATGTGAACAGTGAACTAGAATCAAAAAGTAAACAACCTTCTTGTGCCATAAAAAAAAAAACACTTAGTTTCAAATTAGAGTCATTCCAATGAATTTTGGCCTAAAACCATGAACATAATGATGTTACAATTCTAGGTGCTTCTAACAGGAAGTAAGAAAAAATCAGGAGCCAGCTCTTTGGTTTCCTGAAGATGCAACATATGTTCTAAAATCCTTTGCACAGAAAGCCAATATGAAGTAAAATAAATCATTTCTCTCAAGCAAATTGACTGATATTTTAGCAGGTGTTTCTTTGTGTTAGAAAAATATACCAGTTACATTTTTAAAGAAACGAATTGATGATTTTTCCACTGAATTTGTACGCTTTGTGGAAATATTTTCTAATATTTGTACATAGTGTACTTCATTCAAAAAACTAAGTAGAGGGGCCAGCCCCATGGCCAACTGGTTAAGTTCGCGAGCTCAGCTTCGGCAGCCCAGGCTTTCGCTGGTTTGGATCCTGGGCGCCGACATGGCACCACTCATCAAGCCGTGCTGAGGCGGTGTCCGACATAACACAGCCAGAAGGACCTACAACTAGAATACACAACCATGTACTGGGGGCATTTGGGGAGAAAAAGCAGGAAAAAAGAAAAAAGAAGAAGATTGGCAACAGTTGTCAGCTCAGGTGCCAATCTTTAAAAAAAAAACTAAGTAGAGACATATTATTTTATGTTAACATACTTTAAAGTCACAAAATATCCACAAGTAAAATAATTTTCAGAGAGAATAGAAGATTTTATTTCTTTACATTTGTTGAAAAACAAAATTCAACCAAGTGAATATGAAGATCTAGTTGGCTTTATTAAATGATTCATGAAGTGGGCAGCTTCCCGTCTGCAACTGGAAGGGCACTCAGAGGGCTTGTACAAAATGGGGGGTTTTTATAGGAAGCAGGGTGGGGCAAGGGAGAATTAGCAAAAGAAAAGACAGGATTATTTTTAGGTCGCAACACCTTTTTAGGGGAGAAGGTTTGGCAAAGCTTTCCTCTTCTTCCTCTGGAGAATGGAGAGGGCCTACCTGACCGAGTCCCTCATTGGTGCTGGCTGGAAAATTTCAGCCTGGTTTATTAAGATTTACATTTCTGGGAAAGTTGGGACTGCAATTGAGTTAGGTATTAAATCTCTCACGGTTTGTTATTATGGGCTTCAGCATGAGTGACGCCATTTCGGGATTGTGGTTTTCTCCTTAACGCATTTTAATTTAAGTGCAATAATTATTGATTTGATTTTTATTTTGCTCTAGCAACCAATTGTGAGTGAATATGTGGTCTACGTGTTTATCCTTTTATCTACCCATTTTTCCTACTTCTTTTTAGATAAGAGTGAAAAATAATATTATGATTTAGCCATGTAACACAGTTTTATTCGTTGTTAGTGCACCCATGTCGGTTCTGACTCCTAGTGAAACCTGTGTACAACAAAGCGGAGATCTGCCTGGTCTTTTCGTGCCATCCTCTCACCTTCCAGTGCTGTATCAGACAATGTTCCACTGCCATTCACAGGATTTTCATGGCCAAATTTTTCAGAAGTGGGTGGGCAGGTCCTTCTTCCTAGTCTGTCTAGTCTGGAAGCCTTCCTGAACTGTCCACCATGGATGACCCATCTGTTATTTGAAATACCAATGGCAGAGCTTTCAGCATCACAGCTATGTGCAGCTGCCACAGTTGACAACTGACAAATGGGTGGTTCCCTGACCAGAAAAGGAACACAGGCTATGGGGGTGAGAGCACCAATCTTAACCACTAGACCACCATAGCCCTGCCTTTTTTTCTCTCTTTCTTTTTAGAAATTCTCATCACCATATACCACTATCGCAATGACATTTTAGAAAGAGTTTTTGGCAAATCTTGATATTCTCTTGTATCTCTTAACGAAAGATATATTTAAGTGGGTACTAAGGCTGAAAGGGCAGTAGTTCTTCAGGAAAGGCAGCAAGGGAAATAGCCTTCCCCTGGACGACTGGGGAAGGCAGTTATTGTTGCCAAACCTTTCAAATGCTTGTGTCTTAGTCCCTAAGAGTTGTGTCTCCTAAATGCAGTCCTGGGAGTATAAGGGATGGAGAGAATGCTTGTTTCCAGAGACCATTCTCTTTAAAGGCAGAGGGCCCCATTTTCTTTCACAGAGTGCTCTGGGCACGTCTACACCAGTTTGTACCGCAGTCTGGCTGCAGTGTTTGGGGGAACACAAAATGACAGCCCTGAAGCTACTGCTGTCATTTAAAATTATAAGGGGTAATTAAGAGGTGAGGAGAAGAGAAAGAAATAAATTGAGAGATGCCACCCAGATGGCTAAAATCCAAGGAACTAGATGGAGATGAAACAGGGAAAATCCCTAGTAATAGTCACTAAAGGATATTTTAAGAATGTGGGTGCCTCCTGTTCAATTTGAAGCTGTGTTTGTTGTTCCTATATGTATCCCATTCTCCATTTCCCCAAAATCCTAATTCTTCAAGGAAGACTACAAAGTACTCAATTGCTATACGTGAGGTTTTTTGAGTTTTAGTGATTGTGTAGGAATAGAAAAAATTTTCTGAGTTGATGCCATGTGGAGAGGAAACTCGTACACCCAGGACTGCGAGATGATCAAAACATATAAAGTATGATTGGGGAGCCAGAGGTGATCAAGACAGTCATTGCCACTCAGGAAGTAGCACACGTTTGGGAAAGCATTTTGGATATACGTAAAGATTGGGTTTTATGTTTTAAGCCAGTTTTTCTGGCAGGAATGCACCAGCTGGCATTTAGGTTCCAGAGGAAGTGGTTAACAAGAAGAGTGGTTTACATGATAAAACAGGGCCATCAAAATTGAGCTGAGAATCTCTGTGGTTACTGGCAGCCCAGATTATAGAACAGAAGGGAGTTGAATAGGAGCCTTTTCTAGGGGAATGGCAGCCAAGAAGTGGTGACTAACTCACTCAGTCATCTGGTGAAGACACTAGTACGGGGGCTGAATCAATTGTGCAAGGAGGCAGGAGGTGACTGCGGCGGGGTCAGGGAGGGGAGGGTTAGTCAGTTATGTGGTTGCCACTCTGTTCACAATCTCCTGTCATTCATAGTGCTTTGCAAGTCACCCCACTCCCCTGCCCCCACCTCCTGTCCTCATGCCCTCCTCCAGGCCCTTCCAGGAGACTTCCCAGCCCTGTCTCTACCGTCCTTGAAGGGACTGTGGATTGTGCAGTGAGCAATGGGACTGGCATCGGCATGAGGTCACCAGTGCCCCTTCCTTGCAGTAGGGCAGCCCATGCTCTCTCTTGGGGGTATAGGGGCTGCTGCTCTGCCTTCTTTCCGTGGAAGGGGTCAGGTAGGCAGCAGTTAGAAAACAGTCTGTGATTCCTGGACCTGAGGATTGGTGAAGTCCTGTGGTCCTACCATCCTTCTCCTAGGATTGTGCTCTGACTGTTGGACCTACTCACACTAAGATGTACCAGTTCCAGAATTTTCTCCTCTCATCCAGGCATTGAAAGTCCGGTCCATCACCTGTCACCTGGCCCAAGGAATTGGGGATATCAGTGCTTGGGAGCATGTCTCAGAGTTTCTTCAAGCCCCAGGCAGCATCAATAAAGTGTGCAGAAGGGGCTGGCTGGGGAAGGTGGTCTTCCTGGGCTGCTCCAGCCCCTTCTCCACCCCTCGCTCCACGCTGGGCAATGGGCCTGCTATCTCAATTCCAGATTGTAGTGAGAAAATGGCAGTGAGCCCCTTTTCAAATGTGCAGACAGTTAAAATATGGGACACTCTGAAAGACACTATGTTTCTTGCAATTTTCAGAGTAGTTAAACACATTGAGAGAAATGTAATCCTGCCTCTTCAAAATGGCTGGACTTTTGCCAACCTGGCTTCCTGGAAATAGCCATCTTGTTCCTATTTAATGTCCAGCATAAAGTCTCCTAGCCACAGTTAGTTGAAACATTTAGTAAGAATAAGGGTATTGTGTAATTATTCCTGCAGGGAATTGTGGTCTCCACCTAGAAATACAGTTTTACTTTGCAGCATTTTCTTAATTGCAAGATCTCATTTTCGCTTCTAGGTACCCCTAGGCTATCGGACATTCTCTTGAGTCTGCTACTTACTTGACTCCTGGGGACTTTTGTCCTCCCTCTTTATGAAGTTTTTCTTGGGGGTGAGGGAGTAAGCACTGTTGCATTTCACTCTTATGCAGTAATGCCTGTGCCTATGTTATACATTTGACGATCACTCTTTCTAAAATTTGAAAAACAAATGAATAAATGAACAGAATTGATTCTGCTCTTAATAAGAGAATTATAAATGTTGTTTGGATAAACTTTTAGATAAATTCAAACTTGCAGAGAAGCCTTCAGTACTGCATTAATGTGTGAGTCACCCCATGACTCTCAGATCCATTTGTCTGCCGATTAATGAATGCAGAGTTGATCAATTCAAGGGGTAAAATGGCAGAGTTCTTTAGTTTTTGCTCTCAAGTCAATCATATTCATTGCATGCCTATCTTTTTAATAAATTTTACTTTTTAAAACAATTTTAGATATACGAGAAAATTGTGAATATACTACAGAGTCTCCATATAAACCTGCATTCAGTTTCCCCTCTCTTTAACATCTTCTGTTAGTATGGTATATTTCTTACAATTAATGAACTAATATTGATACATTTTTATTAACTAAAGTCCATATTTTATTCAGATTCCCTTAGTTTTTACATAATGTCCTTTTTCTGTTCTATGATCCCATCCAGGATGTCATATTACATTTAGTTTTCACGTCTCCTTAGGCTACTCTTGGCTGTGACAGTTTCTCAAACTTTCCTTGTTTTTGATGACATTGACAGTTTTTAGGGATACTGGTCAAGTATTTTGTAGAATGTCCCTCAATTGGGATTTATCTAATGTTTTTCTTATGATTAAATGAGGGTTATGTGTTTGGGGAGGAAGATCACAGAGGTAAGATGGCATTTTCATTACATCATATCAAGGGTGCATACTATCAATATGACTTATCATTGTTGATAGTGACACCTGGCTAAGAACGTGTTTAAAGGCTTTATCACTTAAAGTTACTCTTCGTCCTGCTCCCTTTCCATGCTGTACTCTTTGGGAAGAAGTCACTATTGTGGACAATGATAACAAAATGGAATAACATATGTCAAGGCTTCTCAATGGGGCTGGGAGGCCATTAAGGAAGTGGGGCTTATGCATGCACACCACATCCACCACTAGATGTTAACTGAACTTTTGAACTTTACCTGACACCAGAGGTCACATTCTGAAGCACTGCCTTATTCCAAGAACGAGCAATCTGCCTAGATACTAACCAAGGACCAACCATGTGCTGACAAGTCAGCTCACCCCATGCCAGAACCAATCATTAGCTGTTCAATGTAAACCTTTGTAGGCCTGTATCCTTTGCCTTTATAATTACTTGCCTCCTTTGTCTTCCTCAGAAGACATGTTGGGTTTCTGCCTGAATCTGTGTCTGCCAAATTGCACCTCTAATTGCCCAAATAAACATCAGCTGATTGAATTGTAGTGAATTTTCCTTTGGTCAACACTATGCACAAACAATTCTCCATTACAAGGAAACAGGGTTCCTTGGAGAAATAACAGCTTCTAGTGATGACGCAGAGAAAATACAAGATGAGCATGGGGGATCTTGTAGTAACAGAAACTAAGGAAGTGTTCAAAAACCAAAGGATGGAGTCATGTCAGGGGGAGACAGGGGTCAACCTGAAAGGCTTCCCAATGACCAAAACTGAAATAATTTCAGCAACAAATAAATAACTGCATTGGATTATAACTCAAAGTATAAAACAAATATAGCGTGTCACTCGAATATATGTAAATAATTGAATAAATAAATGTGCAGAAAGAAACTTTGTTACTGAAATATCCAAATAATATATGTAGATAATTTCCCTTCTAGGAGGTGGAACTTGTCCTCTTCGCTTCTAATTCCACTGAATGTGGCTTGGACTTGGTGACTTGCTTCCAAAGAATAGAGTAGGGAAAGGTAAAAACAGTAACTTTTGAGTGGAGAAACCTGGCACACCCTACCTAACCAGTTGATGAAGGCCAGGTTCATTAATGATGTCATACTGACATCCTGTGCCCGCTAACATGAGGTGAAAAGAGGGGCACTTCACCGCTGTGGTAGTCATCCCCATGGCCCTTGACCCCGGTGTCATCATGAGCAAACGTCAGACGACGCCAGCCTGGAGGATATTCTACAGGATGCTGGGAACTATTCCTCAAGACTGTGAAGGTCATAAAAAACAGAGTAAGACCGAGAAGCTGTTGTAGATCAGAGGAAACTGGGGAGACATGACAACCGAGTCTAATGCAATATCCTGGATTGAATCCTGGAACAGAAAATGGGCATTAAAGGAAAAACTGGTAGAATCTGAATGAAATCAGAACTTCAGTTAATATTAATGTTCCGATGTCAGTTTCTTAGTTTTGACAGATGTGCCATGGTAATGTAAGATGTTAATAGTAATGGGGAAGCTGAGTGGATACGGGAACTGCCTGCACTGTCTTGCAGCTCTTCTGCATATCTAATAGGATTCCGATATAAGAAGGTAAGTTTTTAAAAAGAAACTAATGTTTCTAAATTTAAAATAAAATAAATCATCTCTTAAGGAGCATATATATTCAGCATACAACAATCAAACAAATATAGACTAACTGGAATGACTCCTTATATTTCTATTAATGAACAGTGTAAGTCACAGGGAGCAGAAATATTTCTGACCTTCAAATTTAAGAAATCCATAAAAAGATTCAAGATTCCATTATCTTTACATGAACTAGGTTATCAAGCAGAATTTCTTTTATTTAGAGCAGAGAGTATTTCATATTTCTTCTCTGAAATTCTTAATTTTGCAAGGAGGGCTGTTCTTGAATTTAACTGAAAAAGAAAAAAAGCACTAAGCCCATTAAATATTGGTGATTTCCCCACTGTACTGCATGGGATATGAGAAGAGGTATTTTTACTGTGGTAGGTGGCTTACTCTGAAGATATTACAACTGGAAATGAATACAGTCCAAGAAAGCTACAGAATGTGTTGTCATTTTAGAGTCACTCTTAGAGAGGATATGGCAAGTGTAAGAACCACATAATGCCCAGTCTCCCACTTTATTCTTCATGAAATAATACAACATATCAATACCAACCAAATATTCTCTAGATATATGTATTATGTCAATGTAGGTGCATAGAGACCACAACGTGGGATACTAAACTGTATAAAGTGTGATTTCTATTACAAGGAAAATGGCAGTTAACTTCTTTGTATTTTTAGAATCTAATAAGTAATATATAATTCTGATGAGTAGATAACAGAGTATGTAATTTTGACCTTATCAATGCCGTTTAGTAGAATCTGTGATGAAATTAGACAATCACACGAATTTCTTAAATTTCAGAAAAATAATTATAATATTCTATTTAGAAAATAAGGATTTATATTTTGATATTTTTACTTTCTCATATCATATTCTAGTATTTGGTGTAAATTGTACCTCATTAATAAAAGCCTAAAATGGAAAGTATAAAGACTGGAATGTTGAATCAAGAAACCTCCACAGCAAAAATCACTTTTGCACTTAATTACTTAACATAGTCTACTAATTATTACAGATAGTACTTGATTTTGAACAGTATGAACTATATTTTATCTTGTATGCCACTTTAAATAAGCAAAATATAGAGAAAAGCATGTGACACATATTCGTTTTTTCCTTCTTAAATAAACTCTTTTCAGTTAAAAGAAGAATGAAGAAGAAAATACTGTTCAGGATGAGTCTGGAAATTAAGAAAAAACATTACTCTGCCCTTTTGCATAGAATCCATTCTTCTACTAAAGGGTAAATTTGACATTCTTCAAACACCGCTAAAACTGTCAGAAAATCCTTGAAAATAGCCTTTAAAAAAATCAATAGTGCCCCTTCACATCTTCTAAATTGGTCAATTTTGATTGCCTAGTTCCCTGAAACACTTTGAAATTCACTTGAGTATAGATGGCCTAAGCCAGTCATTATGAAAGCCATTAAAGAGAAACACCAAATTTAGAGAGCAAGATATTGTAGAAAGATATTAAAATGTATCCTTAGGTGCTGCTTCTAAGGGATACCATGATTTCTTAAATATATCCATCTCCTGGGTCAGTACCAATCATTATCATTGACATATGTATATATACATATATATATATATATATTTGGCTTGGTTTAAAAATATAATCTTCTAAATTTGCAAGCATGAGTTTCTTTTATAGGATGGTATGAAACAAATTGAGAAAATCAGATGTAATTTCCAGCCAAAGGTGGTATGTAAAGAGAGGCCTCTCCTGAGGTGAGGTCAGGAGCTCTGAGACAGTCTGCTTCTTTGACTCTGCTTTGTTTCTACTCTCAAGACTTAGGACTCAAAAGGGTCCTGATAGGCACCATCATTCTTGTCCTTCCCTCCACAGTGCCTACTCCCCACTCCCGCATGACATCAGAAACATGCCATGCTCCACAAGCTGATCATACAATCACAATTGTATCTGCCCTACTGCGATGGATTTATGAACAAGAACCATTGTGTCTGCAGTACAAGGAAGCGTAAGTGCAGATGAAAAGAATGATAAACTTACTTGGGTAAAGCTGTACTGCAAGACGCGACAGCCAAATGAGATGGATATTTACAAACAAATTTTTAGTTTTAGAATAGTTTGATGTACATATCAGTTGATTTTTTTCAAAAGGGTGGATTACTTTTAAAATAACCTGTATGCTTATGCTAAGTTTAAGATATGATATACTCAGTAGAAAAGAGGAGAAGTGGCTCCTGAGGCTGTGATTAGAATCATGAATATGGCTGTATCTAATGCTAAGGCTGACCTGGCATTTGCAGTCAGTTAAGCAAATGTATGTTGTGAGCTGAATCGTGTCCCTGCAAAATTTATATGTTGAAATCTTAACCCGCAGCATCTCAGAATGTGACTGTATTTGGCGATAGGGCCTTTAAAGAGCAAATAAGTTAAAGTGAGGCCATTAGAGTGGTAATCCAATATGGCTGGCGTCCTAATAAGAGGAGATTAGGAGAAGACAGACATGCACAGAGATAAGACCCAAGTGAAGACACGGGGAGAAGACAGCCATCTAACCATCTACAAGCCAAAGAGAGAGGCCTCAGAAGGAACTAACCCTGCTGACACCTTGATTTCGGACTTCTAGCCTCCAGAACTGTGAGAAAACAGATTTCTGTGGTTTAAGCCACCTAGTCAACGGTACTTTGTTAGGGTAGCCCTAACAAACTAATACAGATATTTGTTTATATGCTTGTTTATTTGTTTGTTGCATAAGCCAATTTGAGATGATTTTTCAGTCACTTATAACTCACAAAGTGCTAAAATATTAACGTTATTTCATTCTTCCTCATTGACTTGTACTGTTGGTTTTCTTCAAAAGTCTGGTAGTCCCTTGGTGGCCTTTCAAGTTTAATGGAGTAGAAAATCTAATGGAAAGCTCTGTGTGCTTGTGTTTTCTAGAACTCCGTTACAGGCTGAACCAAAGGAGGGCCAGACTTCATGCTGAGGAGCCCCATTGCCAGAGCGGGAAGGCTTGCTCTGGGGCAGTACCCACCCTAGCAGCCCAGCTCGCTTTGGACAGTGTGTTTCAGGACTTGCATGAAGACTTCTTTAGTGGCTGGCCTGATTGTCTCACTTTTCAGTGCATGAGGGTGGAGAAGCAATGGTGAGAATTGAAGGAGTAAAGTTTCAGCAATCTTTCAATTATTCTCTGTTTCTGTTAGCTCTATCATTTGTTCCTGGCTTCCACCATCATACCTGTTGGCTCCATTCTGGATATTTGGGGAGTCTACCCGCAGGGCAGGTTGGTTCTCTACTCTACTCTAGTCCTCCCCATGTATCTCCTGTTTCTTCCCCCAAAATTTTCGATCCACTTTTACTTTTCTAGAAAAATATTTAAAATCTCTTATCTAGGAATGAGTCGTCCTCCTCTCTGTCACTTGTGAGCCATAGAAGGCAACAGTTAAGAGGCATCTTTTATATCGGTAGCCAGGGAGGAGGTATTAATATTAGAGGGTCCTATCAGAGAGACTCTCTGCCCCCATTAGAGAGAGCCAGCACCATTCAGCCACCGATGCAATCTTCGATAGTATCGGTCACCTGAGACTTCTGTGTACTTGTATTCAGTTCCCTGGATACAGTTTTGTAGTCCAAAACTGGAAGAGCCATTGCTAGCCAAGTGAGGTGATGGCAGAGAAGAGGAGGAAAAGCATATGGTGGGGAAGTGAACGAAGGACTGACCATGGTCCTCCATTCCTCATAATGGGTGCTCAGCCTGTTGTTGGCTGGAACCGAAGCAAGGAGGGAGCTGTAAACTTGAACAAAGTTTCAAGGTTTACTCTTACCTAGGACTAGGCATTTTAATTACTAAAATTAGACATTGTATTCAGACTTAGAAAGGATTTTTATTATCTAAGAGTGACTGGAAAAAATGAGACCTGCTTGACTGTTCACATAGTGTAAAGGGGCAGTTTAGACCACAGAGTAGATTGTAAAGGACCATGACCAAATCTTCACTCACTGACTTTTAAGCTAAGTGTCAAGAATGTTTTCCTTTTAGTAGATGTTTTATGATGACAGCGTTTTGGTGGATTTGCTTATAATTTTGCTTCTTGAGAAAAATTTTCAAATATCTTTGGATGATCTGTGAAGGAACAATTCTTTTTTTTTTTTTTAAAGATTGGCACCTGAGCTAACATCTGTTGCCCCTCTTCTTCTTCTTTTTTCTTCTTCTCCCCAAAGCCCCCCAGTACGTAGTTGTATGTTCTATTTATAGGTCCTTCTGGTTGTGGCATGAGGGATGCCACCTCAACATTGCCTGATGAGCAATGCAATGTCCACACCCAGGATCCAAACCAGGGAAACCCTGGGCCACCAAAGCAGAGCAGGAGAACTTAACCACCTGGCCACGGGCTGGCCCCGGAACAATTCTTTAAGATAAGGCATCTTTTTTTCTAATGTTCTATTTGTATGATAATCTGATGGTGCTTATGCACATGTACAAACTATCAGAGGAGAAATGTCTTGACTCATAGCTTAAAAAAATAAACATAATTTCAAATATTACTATGAAATTGAAACTTCTTTTCTAGTGATAAAACATTACAAAGTTGGAGAAAAATTTTAACAATTCATTTCCTTTTCAATTTTTTCATTTATTTGGCAAATAATGAAAATCCCCCAAAAGTCATGTGACTCAGTACATTTTTTAGTTTTCACTTAAATGATACATGCGCCATTCATATTACAAGTTAAATTGATTCTAATTAATTTCCTCTTAGAATGTGGATGAGGGCATCCATTCAAGTATGTTGCTCATTTGTTTTCTGTCTTCATTAAAAAAACTTTTTCAAGATTTTATTATTCTCATGCAGTCTAATTATATGGATGAGTGGCAATGCTGTGCTTTGAGCCCAGTCCAAAGGTGCGACTTTTTAAAATCAATTTTATTGAGGTATACTTACATACTAATAAAATGCACTAGTTTTAAGAGTACAGTTCAATGAGTTTTGATAAATATATACACCCAAGTGACCATCAGCACTTCTAAGACATAGAATATTTTTATCATCTCGAAAATTTCCCTCATGCCTATTTGCAGTCAATTACCCTGACCCCCAGTAGTAGGCAAAAACTGCTATGCTTTCTGTCACTATAGGTTCGTTTTGCCTTTCCTAGAACATCAAAGACAATGAATTATACTCATGTGTGTGTCAAGCCTCTTTTGTTCAGCATGATGCATTTGAGAATCATCTGTATTGTGATGTATGTCAGTGGTTCATTTCTTTTTCTTGATGAGTAGTGATTCCATTTTCCTCATTCACTTTGTGTTGTTAGCAGTGATCTGTACCCACAACACCTGGAAGAATGAAACAGGGGGATTTGATCCCTAAACATGCTAATTATATATTGCATAACCTTGAGCAAATTCCACTAAGCCAGACTTTCCAATTTCTTAGAAGTGGCTCATGATGGAATGTTACTTTCTAAGCCCAAGAAAGGTTTACATAAGAGACATAGGAAGTCAAGCGAGGATAATGTCCTTGCAAGCATAAAGATGCAAAAAGGAGTGTGGGGAATAACAGCTCTCCTTGTGAACCCGAATAGCAATATTTTTAGCCTAATCCAGGAAGCCACCACTACTGTATTCTATTATTATCCTTTATGTCCTCATTTGTGGGAAGGTAATATTGCCAATATTCATTGCTGTGAAAAATGATTATTCTCCATTTACAGAGGGTGTGCTTTCAAATAAGAAATGAGCAGCAGGAGTAGAAAGATTGTTTAGAAAACATATTTTTTATTCCAAAGCAAGTGTATAGTCATATTTGTGTAAGACGTGAATTAATAATAAATGGAGGGATAAATAATATATAATAGATACGTATTCAATCTGAAAGCACATCTTTTTCAAATTGTTCTAGTTGCCCTTAAAATATTGTTATATTAGTTGTAGAGCATTATTTGCTCTTGTGTGCTCTATATACTGTCACAGTCATGTTAAGGAAAGACCAGATGCCATGTGTTTGCAGATTGTGTCTACCTCATGGACGATGCTTCGTGCTGTGAGGGGGTGTTGTTTTCTGGTCTGAGCCTATAGATAACCAGTGTTGCTGGACCAGCCCTTGTGGTTCTTATTATGATTCTAAGACAACCTCAGCAATAACCAGCAGGAAACTTTGAAAAAAAAAGGGTTATTACTTGCAGGTCCTAGAAATTACATGGCACACCTGAGACCACGCTGCAAGGTGACAGGGTGGGAGAGGGAGAGGACAGGCCTGGGGTTCTGCTTTTACTGGGGTTGAGGGTGGGGGCTTCATATCCCTAATTCCAGCCAAGGTTCATTTGGGTCCATGGAGAGAAAGCCTGAGACCCAGGGCCAACTTCTCTACTCATGTGCCTTGGGAAGGTCTTGCTCTCACCCTCCAATGCTCCTGCAGGCCCTCATCTCTCAGAGGTGAGATGTCCTCCTGGCCCTCCCCCTTCTGAAGTTCACCGACCACTATGGACTTCCACAAGGCACTGTCCACATGGTGACCTCACGTACCACCATCCCAGTAGCACCTGAGGGCTTGGATGGGGAGATCTGTCTCCTGCTGCATGGGCCTCTTCCTGTCTGTCTCCTCAGAACCAATTCATCATCCTCTCAGGAAGGAAGTCTTTCATTTGTGATCATTATTCACAGGAACAATATCACAACAAGGTACAAGCATTGTGATAGTTCATTATGTCTGTGAGAGGGTTTCTGGAAGAGATTAGCATTTGAATCCAGGGATGAGTAAAGAAGATTGCCCTCACCAATGTGGGTGGGCATCACCCAATTCACTGAAGGTCCAAATAGAACAAAAAGGTGGAGGAAGGGCGAATTTGCTGTCTCTTTTTGAGCTGGGATATCCGTCATCTCCTGCCCTTGGACATCAGAGCTTCTGGTTCTCAGGCATTCAGGTTTAGACTGGAACTACACCACAGGTTTTCCTGAGCCTCCAGCTTGTGGATGGTAGATTGTGGGACTTCTCAGCCTTCATAATCATGTGAGCTAATCCCTCATAATAAATCTCTGTATATCTATATATATATATATCCTATCGGTTTAGTTTCTCTGGAGAACTCGGAATAATACAGATTTTGATACCAGAAGTGATTCTAGAGAAACAGAATTTTAAGGATGAGTTTTCTGAATTAGTTCTGGGATTTCTGGAGCTGGCTTTCTAATCTGATTAGATTTCAAGATGCTCATGACTCTATTTCCAGTAGTAAAGAGAGCACCGATAGTCCATGGTATGAACTGTTTATAGCAATATGCAAAAATATCTTCATTAGATACTCCTAATCAAGGAGTTAAGTGACTCTGTATATGATACTTTCAAACATTTTTGAGCGTTAAAGAATATCATGACATTGGTTGGTTGCTCCTAATGTTCTGGACGAAGTGGTGAAAGAAAAGGCTGAGCTGGGGGATTCAAATTCCCAGCTCAAACACTGCATAAATTACCTAAAAGCTTCTCTGTGTACACTGAAGGAGACCCCATGCATGCAGGGCTGAAACTGCTGGAAATCAAACACAGAACCCCATCCTGCAATTGGCTGAATTACAATACAGGTTGAACTCCCAACCTCGCAGGGTGTCTACTGTTAAAGTGAAGAAAGAATGAGATCCAGTAAGACGGGACGGGGACATGTGGGTAGACCATGATGACACTGGGGACATTGAACCTCTAAATTCTAATGAGTCTTCTGTGCCAGTGGAAGTGCCCTCCCTACCCCCATGTTGTGTCGACCTTTCTAGCTCCATCGGAGGGATGTGAATAGGAAAAGTTAAAATGGGACAAAGCTGACTGTTCTTACTGAGATCCAACTGTCTTTCTTGAATAAATGTCCCCTATGTTAACCCTTTTGGTTAATTGCCAGAGTTTTGAAAAACTTGATGCTCTCAATTATTGCCAATGTTCTCATTCTTTTATGGAGAAGGGAGTTTTTGAATCTTCTTCCTCCACCACTATTCCTGCTGATGTCACCTAGAGTCAGATAACGATGTTATTAAAAGCATGATTGCAGCCCTTTTCCTTCACTTTCCTAACAGTTGTTCAACCAGAGGTTACAATTGTCCACATTATTCCACTTTGTTGAATAAAATGACAGATGGTTTTGTTTCTGAAAAAAGCTAAAACAAATACTCATAGTGTTTCCCTTTTAACAGTAGCATGCAATAATCACCAGCTGTTCAATATTTGTCACGTTTTATGAAGAATCTATAACAATGAAGTAGGATTTATCTGCCACGTTTTTAAAGTGGATGTATCATCTCAATTTGCCCACATTTCATTTTTTGGTAATAATTATTTGTAAAATGCTTTTGGTAAAAGAAGTCTAATTGATCTTTTCTCACTCTAATTTTTTCCTCAAGCACTAGTGCAAAAAATGAATCAAATTCTGCAATTAGTTTCATGATTTTCATGACATTTCTATTATTTCAAGAATACTTCTTGTCACCATGATGTCTAAAGAGGAGACCTCTTTTTCCGAGAATTAAATGACTGCAATTAATCTTTTAGTCTCTCAAAATAATGCTGAATATTGCCTCTTGTCTTTACTTGAAAAAATTCGTTCAATCTATGCATGTTTATTTATTTATGTGCAAGCCAACTAACCTTAGCCTTTTTCAGTCTGTGGAATCTTCGCGACTTCTGAGTGTTCTCATCGTATGCATCCAGTCTCAGAACCCAATTGATGTAAATGATTTCCGTCTTTTTGAAAAGAGTTTACAAACAAAATATTATTTGAAACTGCTAGTCATGAAGTTGACTATTTGGAATCTCATAACAGTGTAACTTCAAAAACATTTTTGCCATATATCTGAGAAATCTCTCTTTTGTCCATTGTATATTCTCTTTGGTAGTCTATAAATATTACTGAGAACATGATTTTGGGGGGGAAAACACCTGTTTTTTCATGTACTAGTGTTGACTCGATCTTATTTGTTTCTATGGTTTATGCTTGCTGTCCTTTTTGAATTTTAGTTTGATTGATAATATTGAAAAAATATCAATATCCATCTGAAAGTTAAGAATGCCTCAAAACGTCTATAGCCTCTTCAAAGGCCCCTGACAGGAGGACTAAGCATGAGAGGAAACATTGAACTGGAGAGAGAAACTAGTCTTAAGCAATTGTGATTAAAATGTCTTGCTTTTACAAATTTTACAGAAGCATTTCTGTAATTCAGATCATTTCCCGGGCCTTAAAAGCTGCCTGTGCAACTGAGGCATCCAGAAGCTTAGGTGTATTTGAATCTCCACCCCAGACTTTTCTTCTCACTCTTAGGTGATAGAAATTCCTGTGGCTCCCTTAAGTTAGGAAGAATAGCCTCTATTCAGTAATTAAAAGTATCTAGTCAAAAATATTAACACTTCTACTGTTGTTGGCTCCTTCCTCCAGATGGGCTGATAGAAATGGAAATCTGTGACATGGGAAAGGGAGAGAAGCAGCTTCTCTCTCTGTCACTCACCTCACCATCCCCCCCAAGTTGCCACTTCTAATGCCACCATATCTGATGAGCAACAAGCGGGGAAAGAAATGGGTGGTAGGAGAGTTCCTACTTCACGGGCCCTATTGTAAATTGGCTCCACTCTCTCTAGATCTGGAAGATATTTAAATCAGATTCTCTGTCTTGCATGGGTGCTTTCACAATTTCTTCAGAGCTCCCTCCACCTGTCAATCTGCTGGTTGCATCGAAGTGCAGCCTGGGTGATGTTTTCTGTGACCCCGTTTGCCACTCCTTTCTCAACCTGTGGTTTTCAGGAACTTCAAGCCACACAGACTCTCTGTTGGAGTTCCATCCTCTTCCAAGGTGGTTTACTGGTTCAGGTGTCAAAATAGATCCAGGCTGACTCACAACTTCAAGGACTACCTCTGGTTCATGGAAAACAGTCACCTGTCCTAGATCCCGACTTGGCAAAAGTGCAGGGCCGTTCCTGTGTAACCACCTTGTTCTGAAACTCAGCCTTCACAATAGATCTCTGTTTTTCTTCCTTCCTTCCTTCCTTCCTTCTCTTTTGTGTGTGTCTGTGTGCGTGTGTGTGTGTGTGTGTGTGTGTGGTAGACCTCTAAATTTCAATGGCAGAAGTCAGATCTCATCCCACTATTGTTCGCCCCTTCTAGGAAACATGAAGCAAGCTCTCCTTGAAGCCTCACCTTCTACCCCCAAGATAAGGGAGGCAGATAATGTCCCTCCCTGTCCATACATATTTTATTTGATATATTTATTTATATTTGATATATAAACTTCTATCAACTCACACTCCCTTCCTCTTGGGTGTTCTTGGGTGGGACAAATGGCACAGATTTCTCTGAAGAAATTGTCTTCATGAACTCCTTTCTGTATAACTAAAAATCCTAACCATATTCTACCCTTAAACTGAATATCAGCTCTTAGCATTTCCTTTTGATATCTACATCCTGATCTGACTCATGAAATACTTTATTATTTATATCTGGGTGTTTCAATCAAAACCTTCAATATAACACCATTTACTTTTGGGGAACCTTAAAATAATAGATTCAGAAAATCTACTTAATTATGTTTATTTGGGTTGGAAAAGATCTCCGAAAATGTAGGCTCCAGCAAATCAAAAGTGGGCTTGCATCAATTATTGACTTTGGAAACACAGGAAGTCGAGGTCATTAATCAATCAATCAATTAATCAAAGACGCTGTCTTCCTAGACTAGCTCCTTATAAACAGAAGTAGAATATTAAAGCTTGTTCTTTTCTGTAGTTTTTTCACAGTTTAAATCAGGATAATGTCAGGAGCTAAATCAGATATAAATTTTTACTTGTGTTCCAATAGGAAATTCTTCTTGCCACCTCTCTCACTCCCATCTTATTTTTCCATACTCACCAACAGAGACTCTTCTCACTCCTGGTGCTCTGTTCCAACTATAGGGACTGCTAATTATTTGGGTAAGATTCAGGGCAAGACTAAAGCTGAATGATCTGCAATCTCTGTTTGCCCTTGACAATCAGCTTTTTCCACAGTAGCTTCATGCTTCGCAGAAAAGGCAGGCTTAATTAGTCAAAGTCTCGAATAGCACTGAACAAAATCATCATTTTCAGCCTTTTGTGAATCGTTAAAAGATTAAGTAAAAAAGCCAGTTTGTCTGCAATGATTTAAGCTAGGAAAGGCTTTGTTATTTATTTAGTATTTTCCTATTTTCTCCTCGGTCTAAGCTAACTTATCTTAAAGTACTGCCACCAATGGTCCTCACTTACGCGTAACGTAAATACAACAATTTAAATGTATAAACTCTGTTTGATATAATAAAATATCTCTGTAACCCCCAAAAAATCTAGACAATCAGGGGCTGGCCCCGTGGCCGAGTGGTTAAGTTCGCGTGCTCCGCTGCAGGCGGCCCAGTGTTTCGTCGGTTCGAATCCTGGGCGCGGACATGGCACTGCTCGTCAGACCACGCTGAGGCAGCATCCCACATGCCACAACTAGAGGAACCCACAACGAAGAATACACAACTATGTACCGGGGGGCTTTGGGGAGAAAAAGGAAAAAAAATAAAATCTTGAAAAAAAAAAAAAAATCTAGACAATCAAAAAGATAATGTCTCCTAGATAAGACTCTTCCAGGAATCTCTCGTTTTCTATCCCTCTAACTCTTCTTATCCCCAAAACAACCTTCCTTACTAGTTTGTTTCCTCTTTAAATAAATGATTTGCTGCAGTAAAATACACTTTATAATTTTACATTTGGGTTGTATGTAAATTTATTACTTCCTCTCAACGTTGGTCTTCTTATTCCTTAATAATGGATCCCAATATTTAGCTGTGCCCTTTGCCATTAATGCTGTTCCCTGCCTTCTTGTCAGCTAGGTACAAGCTCCAATAATATGTTCGTTTTGAGATGTGAGTGGAAACCAAATATTTTAAATGAGAAAGTCTCTATTCAAAGAGGTAGCAAATACCTAAATATAAGATTCAAGATGACCTTGGGTACTGTGGTATTCATTGCAGCACTGGTTATAATACAAAATTTTGACGGCAACCTGAAAGTCTAGCAGAAGGAGGTTAATTAAATTATTGTACAGCCATGTACAAGATCCTCTGCTACCTCAAATCAAGTTTTTCCAGGATACTTAATAATATAGGGACATATCTCACTGTTCACATGCTGTGAAAGAATTAAGTAAACTATGTTTTCCTATAATGTAAAATTATAGGGCCTTAAAATATTGTTTCTGAATATTACTTAATAACATGGGGAAATGTTTATGATATTGTGTTAAACAAAAAAGCGTAATATTCACTTGTACAAACTGCCTATTAGGGGCCAGCCCTGTGGCATTGTGGTTAAGTTCAGCACACTCTGCTTCGGTGGCCCAGGGTTCGTGGGTTTGGATCCCAGGCGTGGATCTACACCACTCCAGAGCCATGCTGAGGTGGCAACCCACATACAAAATAGAGGAAGATTGGCACAGACATTAATTCAGGGCTAATCTTCCTCAGGCAAAAAAAAAAAAAAAAAAAAAGAGGAAGATTGGCAGTGGATGTTAGCTCAGGGCAAAATCTTTCTCACCAAAAAAACCAAAAAGCCTGTATATGCATAGAATAAGTCCTGAAAAGAAATACCTGAGAATGTTAAACACTGCCTTAACGTGAGTGGTGAGGGTATGCATATATTTTTCTTTTCTCCTCCCTTATTTTTATACAGTCTAAAGTTTCTGAAATGGAAAAGTATAATTGTTATAGTAGCACGATACTTATATTTCTAAGAATAAATATAAATGCTGTAGAGACTTCAAGTAAAATGAAGGTTAGAGAGATTTCCTCAGCTTTGGCATTTTGAAAGTAATTGAAGAACTTAGCCAGAACATTTTTGGTGAAGTTGATGGGGGTAGAAGTCAGCTTACTGTAGATTAAAATTTAAAATGGGAAGCTAAATGTGTTAGTGAATTTAAACGCTATTTCCAAACAGCTTGGCTATGAAAGGAAGGAGAAAGATAAAGCAGTAGCTAAAAAGGGACATTAGCTTAGAAAAGGGCTATATTTATATATTTAATAGGAGATACTAGAGGATACTAGGGGCTGTGTAGGAGTCAGTAAAACAACAAACGTTTTGAACATAGGTTAAAAGCCTCAATTTTATAGATGAAGAAGGAGGGGAAATTATCAGCAGAGAAAAGTGGCTGGTGACAGGGTGGATTTTGTGAGGGGAATGATAAAAACTTGAAATCATTGCTGTGATGAACGGCACAGGGAGTTGACCAACGGCCATAACAATATTGCTGAGCAGGGTCGGAGTTCAGCTGCCACTGGGTTCCTAGAAAGCGTGATGACATCAATCCTCTCAAGTGTGTGATTCAATCTAATAGCCTGCGGGAGTCTAGGTAAGGAGCAGAAAAGGTGGAGAACTGGCTCGATTCAGAAGGGTTGAGAGATTAGCCGTTTGGGTAGGAAAAAGAGACAAAAATTACAACTCCTTTGCAACTTCAGTGACATGGAGGCCAAGGGAGCTGGGGTGGGGATTATTAGATAAAGGAGTCGAGGCATAGCACCCAGATCAGATAACTTACAGAATCCTCAAGGGTGGTCTGATGAACTCAGGTCACTGGGCAATCCTGGGTCTCTTAATTGCTAATAGGTCTAGCTCATCGTTACCACTGAGTTAGTAGGGTTCTATTGTAAACGTGATCTAACCAGAGAATATTTTCCAGGCTCACTTTCTTGTATTTGTTTTTCTTTGGTTTCAGAGTGTTTTGAATAGTCAGAGAAGCAACAGCGTGGTATAGTGTCACACACAGAAAAATGAGTGATCATTGACTGCTGAGAATAAAATTGGTCAGATGGAGCTGGTGAGTTTGTGCTGTGGTCTGTGCACATAAAGGAGCTTCTAGAAGGAGAGAAGACCCCCAAGGCTCGCATCTTGCTGGTTCCCAGGCAGCTAACTTCCTCTGATTGAGCATCTTCATGATGATCAGGTTTTTGCATCAACCATGAACAAAAATATGTGTGAAGACTGAAAGTATTTCTCTCTGATTACAGAAAATAAGGTAGGATAGTATCTCTTTAAAATAAAATAGGTAAATATGTATTTTCTTTTTAGTTTGATCCAATAATTCACATAAATTATCATCTCATACTTTCCAACTACAGTAGAAATCAGATGTGATTTTTATTAGATATGATCATTGCTGCCGCAGCATCTCTGAGGCTGTCTAGTTCTTTCTAATCACACAGTAAGAGGGATGCAGTAGAATCCTCATCAGCATCTACATAGAAGGTTATGATGAGATGGAAGGTCAGCAGCTATAAAAAAATGGCTAGATAGACTGTGAGAGAGAGTATGACCCCAAAGTATGAGAGGTGCTACCATACCGTGTATAATTATTAGTGTTATAGATCAGTTCTTCCACATCTTTATGGGCACCTCTGCACCTATTCAGTGGGATAACTGGTAATAGACCCTGTGGGTTTTAAAAATTAGCGATGTCTTGTGAACAGAATTAATAAATCCTTCCTAAGCAAGTGGGGCAAGAAGGAAAATACTGTGTATACTGTAACATATTCAAATCCATATTCATACTAAATTTCCATTAGAATGTGTGTTGGAAAATGCCACTAAAAGCACATAGTTCTTAAAAGAGTTTGATAATGATGATGATATCTATTTGGCATACACTCGGTGACGGGCACGGCTCTAAGTTCTTTACATGTATTATCTCATTTAAACTTTTCCTTAACCCTATCAAATAAGTATGATAATTGTCATTATTTAAAGAAAAATAACTGAAAATAAAGAGAAGTAAACTCTCATGCTAGAGAATATATACCCGCCACCATTTAACCATCACTATCCTACGCATGATTTTATATGTCATTATTATAAGTCGTTAAATTTTATGGTTTCCAAGAATGATCAGATTTTTTTATCCATTTATCCAACGAGATTCATTACTTTTGCTTTCCAACATTGAGTTAGTACACTGAGCTTCTTTTATACCTAGAGGCATACTGTTTCAAAAACTGAATTGATACAGGCAGTAAAATCTGATAACTCTGTGTCAGTGTCATTAATTGAAGGGCCGAGTTAACCTGAGCCATCTCTTAACACAGAAAAAGATTCTAGACCAAAATTTGTTGATGCTAAATATTAAAAATATGATCATCAATACATTCCAGCATTGCCCATAAAAATGGTATGGTATTGTGTTTGGTTCTGATTTTTCCCATTTCGATCCATCTTATCTTTGAAGTTTCATTGAATTTAAAGGTACCTCAAGATAATGAAATGTACACATTATTTTCTAAGCACCATTGAACATAGCTTTTGGATTTTTAAAATTACATCTGTAAGGTGAAATTTAAAGTATACGCTTTGGTTTATTTTTATTAAAACTCTGCATGCATACCTAAATTGCTCTCCTGAGAAGCACATGGCAAATATATAACAATTTAGGCTCTAAAGCAGCTTTGTAAGTACAAATTAAATATTGTCTCACACAGGCTAATGGAGTTTTTATTAACATTCTCCATGGGGGGACAACAAAATTTATCTAAGCTGGAGAAGAGTAACTGATTGGGCCTCGAAAATTAGAACTGGCCCATTCTTGGGAAACACTGAATGCGTTTTCTGATAGATTTTCTGAAGTAGATGGGCCCCTTTCCTGAGCGAAGCGGCGCGTCTCTCCTATAGTAGATCCTCGCTAGGAGACTCTTAGTCAGATTCCCCAGTACGACCATCTCTGAATCTATCCCAAGAGGGAAAGAAATGTTTAAAAAGGAAACTTTTCTCCAGAGACCATTTTAGTAGGGCCATGACTTTCTTAAATGTTCTTATCTGCTCTGTAAGTTCCCCTGGACAAAAAGTGAAGCCATCCCTCAACTGCCTGTGACCATTCACGCTCCCTGGTCCAAAGATTTACTCGGAAAGTTGCGGTTTTCCTGATAAATGACTTCAACTGATCCTTCACTTGACTGAGCGTCAAAACCTCCTCTAGCCCAACCATGCTTCCTGAGCTAACGGCTCCCTACGAAGGTCCTCTCATCTCCCACTCAGTCGTGTCAATTCCGCCTCCTGACAGCATCACCAACTTCGTCTTCAACTGACCTGAGTTTAGGTTCCAGATCTGTCACTCTCACTTGCATGATTTGGGGCAAATCACTTAACTTCTGTGAACTCAACATTCCCATCAAAATGTAATGCTTAATTAAGAAGGATGATTGTGAGGATTAAAATAGATATTGTGAGTGAAGTTTATTTGTGACACATTATTAAAATGACATATAATTAGGGAGGCTATAATCCAAACTTGAAAATACAGAAATGCAAAGTTGTTGTATATAGGAGAAATACTGCAATGAATTAAAAAAAGTTGACAATCAGGGCAAAAATGAAAAAAAATAAGATTTATCATAAGGCTGTCACAAATCGTCATATTTTAAAAAATAGAATGTTATAGTTTACCTTCATATGCAAGATGACACCTCAAAATCAGGACACTATGCTGCATATGCTTTGGCAAACTAGAATTGATATGTATTTCACTTTCTAGTCAGTGAGAATTTATTTTTAAGAGCAGTCTATAATTAACAGAAATAAAATTATAGGCACATCTCAAGTGAAAGCATAAAGAAATGTAAAATCTGGAATTCTCATGATACTGAATGAAGCCTTACATGTATGGGAAAGAAATACTATTAAGAAATTACTCTGTTACATGTTCCTCTAAATGTTTTACATGGATCATCTCATTTAATCATTACACCAACCTTGTGATGTTAGCGATGTCCTTAGTGCCATTTTACAGATGACAGAACTGAAGCGCAATGAATGTATGTAACTTGCCCAAAGTTGCAAGGCAAATAAGTAGCAATATTTGGGCAAACAGGAGCTTATTCTAAATTTCAATACTTTAGGTGATTCTTAAAAAAATTGAGCAATGAAGGATATCTTTACATCAGCTGAATCTGTAATATTAATCATTCATGTGTTAACATTTTCCTCTGGCCTCTGACTTTTCCCTTAAGATTTCCTAGTGGAGACTGTTTGCTCAGATGTTGAAGTGAGTCGTTTATAACAGCCTGATCTGGGCTTGAAAGCAGATGTGTGTAGTACTCTAGATTGCTGTTGCTTTTTAAATTTATACGTGGACAGTTCATCTCTCTTCTGTACACGTTCAAGGATTACCTCTAGCATGAGTCAGCAGTCATCATTGTGGTTGATAGTTTATTAAAAGTGCAAATGTTTTTTATACTGCCCTGCCATCATTTATCATAGGCCGAATCTATGTACTGTCCACCTTTCTCCATCTAAACAGTAAACACTGTCCAACCTTAAATACATGGTTGATGGCCCACAGTGTATTAATATGGGTTAATGAACCACTGAGAGACAAAAATGGTACGTACATTAATAAATTAAATTATAAATATATAATTAATAGATGAATATTTTATCCCATTAAAATTAATCTTTACATCTAAGGAAAAGGACAGAATACCTACAACACAGAATGTAATAAACAGATGGTAAGAGTAAAGGAACCCATTTTTGGTGATTTTCCCACCTTCTTATTCCTCATGCCCCTTCCTCCAGGTGAACTGGATTTAGGGGACTCATGTACTGTTGAAACTCCTCCTTAGTAACTGCAGGAAAAATGAGTTATTACAGTAAATCTTCATACGGGTTTTAGTCTTCAATGTAGGAACAACATAGGATGAGAGGTTTGTGGGAAGAGAATAAGGCATAGCAAAGTGTTTTTTGGAATAAGTTTTAGGAGGAGAGTACATAAAGAATTTGTACAAGTGCTATGTCCCAAGGTTGAAATTAGATTATTTTAGTAATTGTATTACTGTGGAGTGAAGTTCAGAAATCCAAGCTAAACCTTGTTTCCAGAAGCCAAACCTAAGCCATTACTTTTTAATAGTAATGTTACCAGAACTTACCTAAAAAAGCTCAAGACTGTATATCATTTGAGGAAGATGCCTGGAATATTGTTTAGCGTTGCTTTCCTGACTGGCATTCCAAACATGCTCATCTTACTCTTGGAGGCAAGAAAACATAATTACCAGAACTTTCGTTGATTACCTACCAATAGATTGAGCAATGCTATCCCCGTGTCCTTCTAGTTCTGTTGTTGGCTAATTTTGGATGCCTTTTAAAGTCCCCCAAAAGCAAAAGAGGAAACTAACCAAAGTGAAGCACAAAATATAAATAAGGATAACACCTATGACTGTAGTCAGATTTCTATTAGGTAATTGGTCTACTTTGTGTTACGCTGTCTTAATATTTGATGATCTCGGTAGAAATAGGCCAGTTTTTAACGTTGGAAGTTTTTTAGAGTTTTATCTTTGGGAATTTTGTTCTTAATAGAACTGACTACTTCCACTGAATGGAATTGTTTCTACTTTGTGTATAGAAAGAGTTGTAGTGCTATACTTTCCTAATATTCTAAAGAAAAAGACTATCACAAAGGTTATTGCCATGCCATATGAATAGTAAATACATTGATTAACTTTTCTCTCACGAACAATGACGATCTAGTCCCTAGATGTTTTCATCTACTCCAGGTAATTGCCAGTGTACCAAAAACCAATTCAAAATGACATCTGTTTTTCCTCTAAGTTGAACTAATACTTAGAATTGCAGGTAGAATAACGAATTCCGCTTTCGACAAAATTTTTTTATTTGGGGATTAGATTTGTCACTAATACAAGACTACATACAAGTGATTTAAATAAATCTCAAATACAAATACTTGTTTGTTAATCTATATACATGATTTAAACTTTATTGATATAATAAATGTTATGCAAATGGAATTATTCTGGAAGTATTTTAACTCAAGTGTATCAAAATGCTCAGTCTAAGAAATTACTCCTACAATTATGGTATTTTTAATCATTAATATCAATTTGGTTCAGAAATGTTTGCCCAAAAATTATAGTATGTTTATACTTAAGAATTAGTATTTTTTCAGTTACCTTACTTAGTAACTATGTCTTAACACTGGTTCATGGTTTTCAAGCACCTCAGGGAAAATCTCTTGGTTGTAGTTGAAAAAGTGTTCACAAACTGGCCATTTCTTCTCTAAACATACTCACATTTCATTCCTCTCCAATATATGAAAAGCCCTACGATTATCATTTTGTACCTTTCCATAATGTCTAACTCTTGCTGGAAAGAATCACAATCATTTTACAAATCACGTCTGTTCTGGAAATGTTAAATAAACAAATGTCAGCATTAACTTAAAGGTTGATCCGAAGCTATGAGAATTCCCCTGGGGCCATGTTTGTGTGAGAACCTCATTACACTATTTGTATTTCACTTTGGTGAGCTTTTCTGTCTCTTTTATTGGAATATAAGGCCCTGAAGCATATACAAAGTGCTGATCGTTGTGTGAGGGACCTTGAGCTACAAGCTGCCCTTAATACTGCAGTTGATATTTAATAATTACTCCATCCAAGTTCAACTGAGAGAAGATTAAGACTTTTCTATTAACACTCAAAGTCATTTGGCTTTTCTGAGTCTTATCATGATGAAATCTAGCATGTTGTCATTAATAGAATTTCCTATAAATATTAAGTAAGATAAAGCCATTTAAATTCATTTATTCAAGTATCTATTGAGCACATACCGTATGCCTGTCACTATTTAAGTGCTTGGGATATATTGGTGATTCCTTCCGTCATGATAGCGTCTATTATTAAAGAGCAAGACCGATAATCAAATAATAGCGAATAAATATATCATATGGGATATTAGACGTTGATAAATATTATGTGAATAATGAGAACAGTCAATCAGAGGCAGTGTTTAGGGAATATGGGGTGAGGAACAATTCTGTACTAAAATTCTAAATATTTTGGACATAGTAAGACTTATAGCAAAGGTCATACTTTGTGGACAGGGCATTCCACACGCTAGCTGGTTAAAAGCACTCTATTTTTAGAATCACTAAAATTATTTCTCTAAATACATGTGATCCTTAGACATCTCAATTCCAATTTTCTTTGTTAATGGCTTAAACCTTTTAGAGTACTTTCTCGGAAAGGCCATTGCATATCTTTACACGTCTATGTAAAGCCATTTCTATGTGAAGTCTTTGTATATCATAAATCCAGTATTTCCAAACCCACTAGTAGCTATCTTTCAGTGAACCTGCTGGGTCAGTGCCAGCCCTGATTTACTAGCAGACTGATGTGTATTTTTACATTGTTCGTTATGTAGTAGAGACATGGACACTTTGATATGAAGTGGTATCAAATTATTATTTCAAATTGACATTTACTTGACATTTAAAATACATGTGTACAGAAAACAAAAAGTATACAAGGATTTGGATTTCAAAACTCTTTTGTATAAGTTTATTGATTTTCTTCTGAGTGTAGCTTTTAATACATTCCTTAAGATCTTAGAATTTCAAACAACTCCAAATTTGTAAGTAATTATGTAACCGTAAAGTTTAAATGTCCTATTTTGAAATGATTCTAGACAAATATTAAAGAGAAAACAAAAGCGCAGCTCCATAAAGATACTAATTCTTAAAATTACAAATTTTCATTTTTTGTTTTACATCAAAGTTTATTGCCATTAGTCTACTGAAATTAAATCCAAATCTTAAAAATGTAGATAAATACTCTAAAAAATGGAAATAAAAATAGTGAAATACTACAAGAATAAAGGTCAAAGCATGTGTTTAGTCGCAAAGTACAAGGATTGTGGTGCTGGGCCTCAGAAGCTCACCTACTAGTTACATAGCATTGAGTAAGTCACTTAGCCTCTCTGGTCCTTAGTTTCCCCAGCAATAACACAAGAGAGTACAACTATCTTACTGGTTTCCAGGTAATACTTGGAAGATGCTCTAGAGCTTAGAAAAAAACTGAAAGGGCCTGTGAAGCAAAAAATAAACTTTGTATTCAACCACATGTATCACTAGAACTTCAGATTAACTCTTGGACAGCTGGAAAAAACAAACTTCAAACTAAGTGTTAGATCTCCTCTTTCCACCCAGCATAACCCAACTACAGGGAGATATATTGTGAAACGTGCTTATGTGTATGCATGTGCAAATTGATACAGCTTTTCCATAAACATCAAATGAGTACATTAAAAATGTTTTAAATTGCACACCTGTGTGATAGAAAAGGCCTTTGATAGTGATGTAATTATTTCTATAAAGGAACAGATTGGTTTTGCTGAATTCAGTGACTTCTAAACTGGGTCTCTAAGTTCCTATCATTTCAAGGCTGTCTTGATGAAGACGTAGGAGAGCATTAAGTTTATACAAGTTGGATTAATGAAACACTGATTTGAATAGAGTGTTATCCCACAATATTTAGTATTTCCTTGCTTCTCCTTCGCTTTTTAAAAAATCCTTTTTCCTTACTCCTTCAGTTTAATCTACGATGATTTTACAAAGAGTACTTGTATAGAGTGTTTCAGAACCACGCATGAGGCCATTTTATATTGGTTGCAGTATTTTGAAATTATGGTTTCATTATCTCTTGGCCTGTGTTTTAGAGAGACAAAATATGTGTATCACCACTATTATAAGCTCTGGAGGCTTTGGAACACTATTGAGATCGAAGTGCTATGCTCGCAAAAAAAAAAAAAAAAATTGATTCTAACAAATGGCGTGCTTTGAATTTTCCTTTCTACTGTGTTTTTATTCATTTTTTAAATTCTCACGCGGTGTTCTGAAGCAGTTACAATGAATCATGGGGCTGAATTCAGCTTTTCAAATACATTAAAAGAAATTATCAGGCATTTCACTTCATCTAGAAATATCACCCAAGGGGAAAAAAAAAATAAACCTTTGCTAGCTAGTGTTGCACAATGAGCAAAAAGAATTGAATCAGTATTATTGCTTTCCATTTGACAAGCACAAAATTGTACTATCTCTGGGAGAGGAACTATTTGTAAACTTCTTTGAACATAGTTACCTTTGTAGTCATTACTTACTAAGATCCATAATGTACCTCAGTAATATTGCATAAATACCACTGTGCTTGAACATACATCATGTGCCTTGTTTAAACTCTTACACCTACGACATCGATGAGGTTGTTTAAACATTTGCTCTGGGAAACTGAGCTGCTGGCAGATACCTTCATTGAGACCCAAAGGTAGGAGAAACTGCTATACACAGTGAGGCCCTTTGGATGAAAGCAAATGTGTTGGCCTTGTGCAGTCTCTCCAGCGCAGTTTCATGGATCCCATGAACAGCCCCCCAAATGATGATTTATAATGTCTCCATGCAGGGGAGGCCGTTGACAAATCACTGCTTACGTGTTGCTTTGAGTTCTAAATGTTATTAAACTTGTAACTAAGAAAAGCTTTCAGGTGATGGTCTCTTCCTGATAACATGTTCCGCAATAACGGTGAATATAAGCTGGCTTTTGGTTATCCAGAGCTGAATGCAAAATATTTGTTTATCCACAATATTCCTATAAACCATCACAACAAACTTTGGTTTTCACATCAAAGAATGAGGAGGAGAAAAGCGGGTAGAAGTTAACTAAGACCATTTGGTGCCTTGGCTTCACCTCTATGAAAGTTTATGAGACGGTAGGTAAGCCACCGTCTAGGTGAGTTTCAGGAATTACTTGTCCATTACGCTAGCTATATTGTCAATTACCACAGATAGTAAGAAACCATATTTTATGCTATTCTGAAACAGTAGAAAACCTTTTAAATCTGAGTTAACATGGAATATAACTACATCCTACATATTTACTCAAGTCCTTGCTGTTTAGACTTTCCAGTGTTTTCTTTTTATATAAATTATTAATATATTCTGCATATTCAGAGACAATATCAATGTAAGTAAATTTAAAGGAGCTATCTATACTTTGTTTAATGTTTTCACTATTTTAATAAATACTTTATTCTATTTCCATTTGTTAGTGCTGCCGAGTTAATTCCAACTCCTAGCAACCCTGAGGATACCAGAGCGGAACCCTGCCCAGTCTTTTGGCACCATCCTCTCACCTTCCAGTGCTATATCAGCCAATGATCTGCTGCTGTTCAGAGGGTCTTCACGTCCAATTTTCTTGGAGGTGGGTGGCCAGGTCCTTCTTCCTAGTATGTCTTAGTCTGAAAGCCCTGCTGAAGTCTGTCCACCATGGGTGACCCTGCTGGTATTTGAAATACCAGTGGCATAGATTTCAGCATCACAGCAACACACAGCCACCACAGTATGACAACCCAGAGATGGTGGTGTGGTTTCCTTCAGTGGGAAGCCAACCTGGGCTGCGGTGGTGAAAGAGGAGAAACTTAACCGCTAGACCCCCAGGGCTGGCTTCTATTTCCATTAAGAGGCCCAAATTTCAAATTAAATAGGAAAAATAATGCAGGAATTAGTTTCCCTTTATATGGCAAAAAACTAATTTCTTAGATAGATACAGACATACATAGCCATAACCATAATACAGACATGGATGGGCACTCCCATCTATCCTCAGGATGGTATATATAGTTCACTTAAGTGTATGAGTCATTTTTTAGCTGAAACTGTTTACGTTTCTCTAGCTGTTAGGTAAACTTTGGAAGTTACCTTCTTTGTGATAGTTGTTTCTCTAATTGCTCTCTGTAGGGGCTGAAAATGTCAAGACTCAGAAGGACTCAGAATATGCTTCTCCATTCTCTTCTGGATGTTTTAATGGTTACATTGCAATTACAAATTTTCTTTTCCCTCATGAATGGAGTGGGGAGATTACATCAAACAGACAAGTGACATTAGATTGCCAAGTTAAAGGTAAAATTTGAAACTTCTTACCTGCGTAAATAGTATTTGTTATAACACTGAATTTGAATTCTCTAAGAAAGAGCTGCTTTTTAAAAACCTGTCCTTAAATTGTATGCTTTCATGCCATTAAATATTTATTTTATTCAAATAGATCCAGAATGTCATTCAGACAAATCTTTATCTTATCTTTAATTGTACAACACAACTAAGCTTATTGAATATGAATACATTCTGTAGTTGGATGCATTATAAAATGCTATGCTCTGCTTTTCGGGGAAAAAAATCTCCCTTTCAGTGTAACTTTGGCTTATGAATATTATAGCAGTTCTTTTCGGTTCATATTCAGTGAACTGCAACAATTTTCACTCTAGTATTTGGAGTCTCCTTCCATGAATTTGTCTTATGAGAATGCATAATATTCAATGGTTGACTGTGTCTGAAGGAAAAGCAATATGGAAAGCTCATAACCTTTATAGGTACCCTGAGTTTTGTTTTTATTTTTCAGTATCTCAGGCAAAAATTTTCATAGGTTCACTTTTCAGAGAAAGGTTACATAGATTTCACAATCAGAGTAGAGAGTGCTACTATTTTTCTGACCAGGAAAGTTTGACTTTGGCGTATGACACATATAGTAATAATCTTCCTCAATTAACAGCCCATTCAGAGGATCATTGCCACTAGGCTATGTAACCATATGGTTCAAAAAGTTTATCTAGAAAATATTGGAAGGTTCTCTTTCAAATCACTGAATAAAAAATGTTACTTTGTTAAATTACACATCTGAATTTAGAGGTTGTAAATCAGGAAATATTCAAAGGGTAGGAAGTATTAAGTCGAGGGTCAAGAAAGGTGAGAACTTTTATTATGCTTGCAGGAATCTTTCTTACCTCTTTCTTCTCACTTGATAATAAGATATATAACTGCTAAGTATAAAGTCAGCAAAAAAGGAGCTGATAGCCAGTTAATAAGCTTTTATTGGGGCAAAATATTTCTAGTTCAGAAAAACAAGTAAAAAGTAAAATGGAATCTAGGCTTTAGCCTGGGGAGGTGGTCTCCATTGAGGGATGCACGTGGGCTGCTGGAAGCCAATATTTCCAACAGCTGAGATGTGTGTGCCTGGGCCCCGAGGCAAGCATCCGATGGAGCACTACACTATCCACCACTACCTCTATGTGAGTCCTCCCATTTCTGTGACTCTGGAGCCATTATAACAAGAACAAGTCAACACTGCTCAGAGGTGTTTAGATATCCTCCTAATACCACACACCGTGAACTTAGGATTCCTGCAAATAAAAACAGGAGTCCATGGTAGCCTTGTTTATCTTCGATCCTGTGCATCTCTTGTGGGAGGAAACTATCCCATAAAATCCTGGGCTGGAGGCCATTCTAAAGTGTATCCACCTAGCTGTGATGTGATTTCAGCTTCCATCCACTCCCTTGGCTGGACTCGTCATTCTGGGTATGATAACTTGAACTTTTTTAGCTAAAGCCTCCCCCTTCCAGCGTCACAGGTGATTTATGGGGATAGATTTTTTTATATGGACATATTGAAGAGCTGTCAGATTGTGTTGATTAAGTACTCGGGCTCAAGAGACGGGCTGCCAAAGTTAAAAATAAGACGGTAAAGCATACCACCTTGGAGTCTGCCAGCAACATCTCTGTGTTTTACTTTAGTTTCCTAATAAATCAGGAATGGTGATGATGATAATAATAGTAATAACAATAGTACCTACCTTATAGGGTTGTTTCAAATATTATATAAAATTAATCTATATAAGAGTCACAGCATAGTCTGGAACACGGTAAACACAACATTAGCTACTAGAATACTCTAAGTCGATTGTAGTAAAATTATATTCTAAAAATAACTATTTTCACCCAGTAACCGATAGTCACACTGAGTGTATTTTTACAGCATCCCTGAACTAAAGGTGTAATCAGCCCAGAGATTCAAGAGAATAAAGGATGGAGTCTCAGACAAGTAAGGATTTATCCTCAAACACTTCTCTAATCACTACACTGAGAGAAATCGTCGCAGGGTGGGGATGGGGAGCGTAAAGGAGGCACCCAAACCAGCCAGGTAGACTGGGAGGTTCAGGGAAAGATTAACTGAGGAAGCAACTGGTAGGCTATGTTTTCTAGGTGCGTTTATTAATTTTCTGTCACTGTCATAACAAATTACCACAAACTTAGTGGCTTAAAAGATACTAATGTGGGACCAGCCCTGTGGCGCAGCAGTTAAGTTCGCGCATTCCACTTCGGCAGCCCGGGATTCGCAGGGTCGGATCACGGGCACAGACCTACACACTGTTTATCAAGCCATGCTGTGGCAGGCGTCCTACATATAAAATAGAGGAAGATAGGCATGGGTGTTAGCTCAAGGACAGTCTTCCTCAGCAAAAAGAGGAAGATTGGCGGCAGATGTTAGTTTAGGGCTAATCTTCCTCAAAAATAAATAAATAAATAAATAAATGTATTGTCTTACATTGTAGAGGCTGGAAATCTGAAATGGGTCTCAATGGACAAAATCACCATGTTGGCAGGGCCGTGTTCCTTCAGGAGGCTCTAAGGGAGAATCCATTCCCTTGCCTTTCCCGGGTTAGAGCCCAGCCACCTTTCTTGGCTCGTGGCAACTGTGGGCAGAGTCCTTCTCACGTCACACTACATTACTCTTACCTACTGTCAGCTTCCATCTTCTATTTAAGGACCTTGTTATTACATTTTGCCCACCCAGATAATCCAGAATAATCTCCACATTACAAGGTCAGCAGGTTAGCAACCTTAATGCTATCTACAACTTAAATTCCCCTTTGACATGAAAGGTCACACACACACAGCGTCATAGGATCTGGGAATTAGGACATGTTCATCTTTGGGAGGTCTTCATTCTGCTTACCACTGAAGACTAAACGTTCACCCGAGGAACAAAATAGCAGAGGAAAAAGGAAATGTAACACTGAGGGTTGAAAATATTTTTTAATATACAATGATACAAAGGGAAAAGATACCACACACAGGAAATTCTACCTAGCAAGGCCTTCCAAGATCAGTTGCTTAAATTTTCTCAAATAAATTAATATTACCAAAATGCCTTTTTGTTTCTTTTTGTGAGGGCCACAGAGTGTAATGAAAGCATCTGATCATCTGATTATTTGCAAAATAAATGGGAGAAATTGAGGAATGGCTTCATCTTTGCTGCTCTGCATAGATTTTGTTCACATTTTATTAGCATTAATCAGCAAGCTTCACATCCCTTTTTACTGCCCATTATTCTTACTAGAAAAAAAAATCAGCCTCCAGGTCCTCAATGAAGTCAATCTAAACAGAAAAAACAGAGAAAACAAGAAGGGGAAAAAAGGTAATATTGGTTATATCTGAGCTTACCCTTTTACTGTTTTCACTTTAATATGAAATTGTAAGGTAAACACAGTATATAATTATAGTGTTTAAAAATCAAGCAGGACATGGAGTGTGTTAAATAATACTTTACAAATCCTCCATAATTCCCTATTCCAGTCTCAATTCGTAAATATAATTGCAATTAATATTTGGTGTGTGTCTTTCCAGATATCTTTTATGCATGCATATGTACATATTTAACAATCAGGAGGAAAATATATACTGTCCTCCAGCATGGTACATGTATATAGCCTATTGCTAGTTTGAGATGACACAATTTAATCAAGAAACATTTACATCTTTATGATATTTAATGTACCTTTCTAGGAAAAAGAGAATCTCTTTTATTTATGTACCTTAGTTATCTTAGTGGAGGTTTAAATCTTTCTATATAAGAACCAGGCCTTTTTTGGGACTTATTCTTAGTGTGTTGTATTTTTCTTCTACTTCCTCTGTTTGTTTTTTGTTAATGGTCTCTTCTCAAACAAAGTGAATCATCGAACTACAAGCAATTACCTACTGCATTCCTTCCTGTTGGAAATGTTCCTCTGTAACATCCTTGAATACATGGTCTCCTTGTTCTCTCTGCTTCAGGAATACAAGTACCTACAACTTCTGGCCTCCTTATCCATCCTCTTCTCCATAGCTTTACCAGAGTCTGTGAAGGAAGTTCTCCTGTTGGTTATTCCTAGGACAGAACACGTTTTCAAGAAAGTCAATCACTGTTTTATCTTTAGTAATCTGTGGAATTTCTGCATGTCCACCCATGTATGACAGGGCCATCCCCACTTGGGACACGGCTCGAATTCTACTCCTGGCACAGCCTAGTCTCGCAACCTCTGATAAATCATTTGGGCCACTATTTTCTTACCTATAAAGAGGGCCAGTGGAGGGATTTGGTAGTTTTCAAACCACATATGAGCCCTGAGTTTCTGGGGGCAGCCTTAGAAGGGAGGCTGGGGTAGGGAAGAGAGATAAAAGGAAGCATGCCTATTTTCCTTTGTTCTTATTTTACATATGAAAGTAATATTTTGTTTTGTCTTTTACATAATAGAGGGTTTGATCCTGAAACAAAATACTGAAACCCACTAGAGTGAATAATCTTTACATCAGAATCTCTGAGAAGATACTACAGAATCTCCTCTTTTGTGGATTACACATAAAATATCTGTAGAACTTGTCTAAAATTAAATTAAGCCAAGGCCTAATTTACTGTTTACTTTCATTACAAAACATGGAAAAATCTATACGATTCTCTGCATTTCAGAAGACTCAACTGCTTTTAATCTGATATTTGTATTATCAAAAAGCAAATATATTTGAAAACATCTTATAACTGGAGCATATTTTCATCACTGTAAAAAAGTGTATCTCTTTTGGCAACTCTATGTTCTTTTTTCTATCAACTATTTTCCAACCCACTCTACTTTCCCAGACAAGATTAATTTCTCCCAGTCATGGAAATCTACTGGCCCAAAGCTCTCACAGCTAAATTTCTATATTTATTTATAATTACTTTCAGTTGTGCTAGACTAGAGACGGGAGGGAAAAATCATAGATAGGATAATTACCAAGAGTACAAGTAGTGGATTTTTTGGTTCTTGTGTGTGTGTGTGTGTGTATGTGTTGTGTGTTCATGTGTTCCTTGCCTTGCTGCAACTACAATTTGATTTGGGCACATTAATCAATCTTTGTGTATCTCTTTTTTTCAGAATCTCTAAAATGCTTTTATGAGAGTTAAATGTTGTAGTTTATATGTTAATCACTTGGTAGAGTGCCTACCGCGTTGTAAACTGCAATTGGCTGATAACATTGAATTGCATGCTTTCTCTGTATCAGTCCAAGAAAGTAAGACCTTTCTATCTAGTGCCAAATTTAAAAACACACACACACATGTTATAAATTTTATTATCATTATAGAAAGGATAACTTGGAACTATTTAGGTATTTCTACTTCTTATCTTTTTTAATGAAATTTTTTTTTAAAAATCATGAAAATACGTGATTGTTCTCATTGTTTAATCACAGAATATGTAATACAAATAAAATAACATCAATACAAAGAACACCATGGAACAGATAATAGAGTATTTTTGCAACAATAAAGCAGAGAGAAGAAATACAGAGTAATGTAAGAGCCACAACTTCACTTGTCCAGGTTCCAGGGCAGCCATTACTAAATTGATAACATCCTTCTTTTCAGATATGCTGAATTAACTTATTATTCCCAGCACACATTCCAGGCAGCCACCATCATATCAACCAGAAACGCATAAGAGATGAGTCCTATTTATCACCCCTGCTCTAATGTAATGTTATGAAGAAGGGCTCAAAAATACATGAGGAAAGTCGAGTTTATTTCCTCCAAATAAAAATAATTAAGCATAAAAGCAACAAGTAGTAAACTAAGAAATGTTCATACAACTAAAACCTCTTTAGGAAAATATTCCTAAAATGAATAGTCAACATAATGAAGGAAGAAGACTGGAAAATCAATGAGATATTTAACTTATTTTTTAAATCTATGATTTAAAATAACAATTTTTGCCAAAACGGAGAATAATTATGAAGCAATGAAGACTCAGTAAAATATGTATTAATCAAATACAGAATTTGAATGTGCATATAAATTTATAACCAATATGGAATGAACTTATTTAATATTCAAAGATACAAGTAAAGCCCTAAATATTGCAGTTTTATTTAATTCTCCTCAAGTCTTGAAAACAATTCTTGTAAATATATTCTGATTTAAATAAATTCAGAATATAATTTCCCTTAAAGATACATTTTTACAGCACATTTATCTTGTCAGTAGGTGTTATACTGGAAAACCACAAAAACAGAGAGCCAGTAAAACTCAAGTAAAATAAATTATATACTCATTTTCAAATATAGAATCCCAGAATATTGTAAGTAAAAATATTTTTAAGATTAACTGATCCAATCTTCCTCAGCCTTGCCTTTATTTTTTATCTTTGTACTAATATTTTCCCTTAAACTATTCATATTTTTACCTTATATGTAAGAGATACATATTCTATGTAAGAATATATATTCCTAGAAATCACCTGAGGTTAATTTTAAAACAGGATATCAGTAAATTACTTTGATGTCTTCTTTCCCGCTTCTGCATATTAATATGATACATAGAAAGATCAACTCTGCCAAGCACACAGTCAGACAATTAGAAATTAGGAGAAGCCCCTGAGGCCCAGATCCTTGTACAATTTGTCTTTTGTTTGTTTGTACATTTCAGTCAATAGGAAACTTCAGCCAATTAACTGTAGAATCTTTTCATCTGTAAATAAAGTCAAATGATATGCAGTATTATGTTTTAACACAGGATCTATTGTCAGATGCATAAGCTCATCTGCATACAAAGAATAAGATACAATTTTCAATGAAAAAATGCTTACAAGATTATTATATTGGAGTCCATTTTGACTAAATAGATAAGGAAACATCTTATGGAACACTCCTACAAACTTAGGAAAATAGGGTAAGCACCAGAAATTATAGCAATTACATTTGAATGATTACTAAGATGAATATTGCAATACACACTGAAAAATGGACAGAGCATTCCATGATGGTTGTCCCTAAATTGTGTTCCTCAGACCATACTAACACGTATAGTTAAGTACAGTTTCCTGACACAACCTTTGTTTTCCTCCATAGTAACAAATCCTGTGAGTCCAGACTTACCTTAATGATAAAAATTTAAGTTCAGCCTGCCCTGAGTATATGATAGACATTTCTTAAGGATTAATCAGATCATAAATGATAATAAAACATTGCAGTTTATTCCTGGAACTCTTTTATTATCATTGTTTTCTCTACGGGGTAAAGATTTCTGGGTGTATTAAAGGTAAGTCAATTGATTACTTGTAATTTGAGGTCTAGATTTCACACTTCAAGAAAAAGTAGAATATTATTTTCCAGTATTGTTTCTTTTGGGAATGTCTATGAAAATTAGCAATTACTTTTAAGAACATGGTGCACATCTTAAATATTGTATAAAAGGAGCAAATTTGTGGGGAAAATATCTTAAGCGGCCAACTGCTAGGAATGAGCAAATGCAGGAGAACTGTCAAAAATCTGCTACTAAGCTCAATGGGTGGTGTCCTCCAAATGCAAGTCATTTTATATTTTGTTTCTTTGGAAATAATTTAATACCACCCTTTTTGTTTACTTGCACGATCACCATTTATAATGCATCCAAGCAGGTTTTCTTCCTTCACTGGCTACACTTGGTGAAATTGATCCAACCAGCAGGTTGTCTGTGTGAACACATACAAGATTCAGAAACAAACGCATGCCAATTAAACAGCTTCTTTATAGTAAATATATTTGCAGTCTCTCTTTCTGCAGTTGCATTGTGTCTTCTGTAATTCACACTGTATCACAGACTGTTAACTCAAGCTGCACATAATAAAACTTTGAGGTTACTTGTTTTAAGAGATGACCATTTTTTATTACTAGTCTAGCTATGGACTCATAGCATAGTAGATTCAAGTGAAAAGGACTTTATTTTAGGCTGGCAAATACAGTAGCCCCTTGCTACATGTGACTCTTTAAATTAATTTAAGTTAAATAATGCTAAATATTCAGTTTCTCTGTTCAGCAGCCACTTTTCAATGTGCAATAGCCACATGTAGCTTGTGGCTACTATGTTGCATAGGGTGGATATGGAACATTTACATGATCATAGAAAGTTCTGTTTGACAGCCCTGTAAATCCCGTTGTTCCTAGATGAGATTGCAAAGTATATGGAGATCAAATAGTTAAATGTCCTTTATCAAAAGTAACTCTTTGTCCAAAGATATCAAATGACTTATTCAAGCTCATATCACTTAAGTTACTAAATTTAAAAGGCTGTGTGTTTAACTGTGTGAGTGTGTTTATTTTTGAATATGGTTGCAAAATGGCTATTATCAGTAGTCTTAAAATTGGATTTAGATATGTGTTGGTGACTTTAAAAATTTTTCTGAAATGCATTGAGACATAATTTACATAAGTAAATACATCTTTTTTTAAATTATTTTTTATTGAGGTAATATTGGTTTGAAACATTATATAAATTTCAAGTGTGCATCATTATATTTCGATTTCTGTGTAGACTACATTGTGTTCACAACCCAAACTCTAATTGCCATCTGTCACTGTACACACGTGCCTTTTTACCCCTTAACTCTCTCCCCTTCCCCTCTGGTAACCACCAATCTCATCTCCGTCTATGTGTTTTGGTTGTTGTTCTTGTGTTTATCTTCCACTTATGAGTGAAATCGTATGGTATTTGGCTTTCTCCAACTGACTTATTTTACTTAGCATAATGCCCTCAAGGTCCAACCATGTTGTCACAAATGGCAAGATTTTATCTTTGTTTATGGCTGAGTAGTATCCCATTGTATATATATATCACATCTTGTTTATCCATTCATCCATTGATGGGCACTTATGTTATTTCCAAGTCTTGGCTATTGTGAATAATGCTGCAGTGAACATAAGGGTGCATATATCTTTTTGAATTAGTGTTTTTATGTTCTTTGGGTAAATACTCAGAAGCGCCATTATTGGATCATATGGTAGTTCTATTCTTAATTTTTTGAGAAATCTCCATACCATTTTCCCTAGTGGCTGCACCAGTTTGCGTTCCTACCAGCAGAGTATGAGGGTTCCCTTTTCACCACATCCTCTCCAACACTTGTTATTACTTGTCTTGTTGATTATAGTCATTCTGATAGGCATGAGGTGATAACTCATTGTGGTTTTGATTTGCATTTCCGTAATAATTAGTGATGTTGAACATTTTTTCATGCGCCTATTGGCCATCTGTATATCTTCTTTGGAAAAATGTCTGCTCATGTCCTCTGACCATTTTTTGATCAGGTTGTTTGTTTTTTTGTTGTTGAGTTGTATGAGCTATTTATATATTTTGGAAATTAATCTCTTCTTGGATATATGATTTGCAAATATTTTCTCCCAGTTTGTGGGTTGTCTTTTCGTTTTGTTGATGGTTTCCTTTGCATGCAGAAGCTTTTTAATCTGATGTAGTCCCATTTGTTTGTTTTTTCTTTTGTTTCCCTTGCCTGAGTAGACATGGTATTCGAAAAGACACTGCTAAGACCATGTTGAAGAAAATACTGCCTATGTTTTATTCCAGGAGTTTTATGGTTTCAGGTCTTACAATCAAGTCTCTAATCCATTTTGAGTTAACCATAATGTATGGTGTAAGATAATGGTCTACTTTCATTTTTTCACATTTGGCTGCCCAGTTTTCCCAAAACCATTTATTAAGACTTTCTTTTCCCCATTGTATGTTCTTGGCTCCTTTGTCAAGAATTAGCTCTCCATAGATGTGTATGGGTTTATTTCTGGGCTCTCAATTCTGTTCCACTGATCTGTGTGTCTGTTTTTGTGCCATTACCATGCTGTTTTGATTACTGTAGCTTTGTAGTATATTTTGAAATCAGGGAGTATGACACCTCCAGCTTTGTTCTTTTTTCTCAGGCTTGCTTTGGCTATTCGGGGACTTTTGTTGCTCCATATAAATTTTAGGGTTCTCTGTTCTATTTCCATGAAAAATGGTGTTGGGACTTTGATAGGGATTGCATTGAATCTGTAGATTGCTTTAGGAAGTATAGACACTTTAACTATGTTAATTATTCCGATCCATGAGGATGTAATATCTTTCCATTTCTTTGTGTCTTCTTCTATTTATTTCAATGTTTTATAGTTCTCAGGGTACAGATCTTTCACCTCTTTTGTTAAATTTATTCCTAGGTATTTCATTCTTTTTGTTACAATTGAAAATACATTTTTAGGTGTAGATTTCCATGAATTAAAAAAAATGTATACACTAATATAAGCACCAACATTTCAAGATATAGAACATTTCATCACTTCAAAATGACCCTTCCCAATCAAACTCATAGCAGGTTCCAGCCTCAGGCAACCTCTAATCTGTTCTCTGCCAGGATAGGCTAGATCTCCATTATCTGCAGTTCAAGAGTCATGTATATTTAATGTACTCTTTCCTGTTTAGTTTACATCTTGTACTCTTGCTAAACTCTCTTGTTTTTTTTAGTAGCTTTTTATAAAGATTCTTTAGGAATTTCTATGTAGACAATTGTGCCATTCATAAAGACAATTTTATTTTCATTTCCAACAGTATGCCTTTTATTTCTTCATCTAGCCTTATTTCTTGGGCTAGAACTCCAGGACAACACTGAATAGAAATGATAAGAATGAACATCTTGTATTATTCCTATAATTAGAGAGAAATAGCCAATCTTTCGTCATTAAGCATGAAGTTATCTGTAGGTTACCTGTCTGTCTGTTTATCTATCACAAGGATTTGAACTTATGCAACTGTGGGAGCTGGTTAAGCAGTGTCTATATGGCTGTTGTCTTGTATCTGATGCTGGAGGTTTAAGTCAACAGGACAGGCAGTTAAAAAGGGAAGATAAATGTGAAATAGCGTGATCATGGACAAGACGGAACCCACAGACATGAGCTTGAACCTATGAGGATGGACTGGAATCTGTGTATGTTTGTGTTATCCTCAACATTGATGATGTGGGTGCCTTGCAGGAGAAGCTGGTGCCCTTCATTACAGACCTAAAGAGGCATCTGGCCCAAAAGTCAAAGAAACTGAAAGAGGATCCAGTGGAAGGAGGAGCAACTGCAGATCTGGCTGCTATCCCATGAAAAAAAAGACTCAAATTCCCTCTAAGCACTGCTTTCACTGCATCCTACAAATTTTGGTAAGTTGTGTTTTCATTTTCATTTGGTTCAAAATATTCTTCCTCTTGTGATTTCTTATTTGACTCATACGTTATTGAGAAATGTCTTTTTCTTTCTTTTTCTGAGGAAGATTAGCCCTGAGTTAACATCCACTGCCAGTCCTACTCTTTGCTGAGGAAGACTGACCCTAAGCTAACCTCTGTGCCCTTCTTCCTCTGTTTTATATGTGGGATACTTGCCACAGCATAGCTTGATAAGCGGTGCATAGGCCGTGTCTAGGATCTGAACTGGCAAACCTTGGACCGTCAAAGCGGAGCAGGCGAACTTAACCACTATGCCACCAGGCTGGCCCCAAGAAGTATCTTTTTTAACCTCCACGAATTGGAAGATTTTTCAGCTATGTTTCTGTTACTGATTTCTAGTTTAATTCCATCATGGCCAGAGAACAGACATTGTATGATTTCTGTTATTTCAAATTTGGTGGCCCAGAATGGGGTCTACCTTGGTGAATGTTCGCTGGGAGCTTGAGAAGAATGTGTAAGCCGCTGTGTTGGATGAAGTAGTCTATAGACTACATTATATCCATTTGATTGATGGTGTGTTGAGTTCAGTATATCCTTACTAATTTCCTGCCTGCTGTATCTGTCCATTTCTGATACAGGGGTGTTGAAGTTTCCAACTCTAACAGTGGATTAATCTATTTCTCCTTGCAGTTCTATCAGTTTTTGCCTCATGTAGCTTGATGTTCTGTGTAGGCACATACACATTCAAGATTGTTATGTCTTCTTTGAGAGTTAACCACTTTATCAAGTAATGCCACTCTTCATCAAAGATAACTTTCCTTGCTTTGAAGTCTGCCCTATCTGAAATTAATCTAGCTATTCCTGCCTTCTTTTGATTAATGTTAGCATGGTATATCTTTCTCCATTCATTCACTTTTAATCTATATGTAATCTGATTTATAATTAAAGTAGGTTTCTTACAGACAACATATAGTTGGGTCTTGTTTTTTAATCCACTTTGACAATCTGTCTTTTAATTGATGTATTTAGACTATTGACATTTAAAGTGATTATTGATATAATTGGATAACATTTACCATATTTGTTACCATTTTCTGTTTGTGCCCTATTCTCTGTTCCTGTTTTTGGTTGCTACTCTTTTTCTTCCTTTTGTGGTTTCAACTGAGCATTTTATATGATTCAATTTTCTCAGATATTTCTTTTTTCACTTTTTTAGAAGCTGCCCTAGAGTTTCCAATATGTATTTACAAAAACCCAATCCCACTTTCAAATAACGCTATACCACTTCACCAGCAGTGTAAATACCTTATAATGACAAAATAATCCTAATTCTTTCTCCCTGCCCTTTGTGTTACCACTGTCCTTCATTTCATTTATATGTAAGTATACATAATCGTATATAAAAAATATATAATCAAATACATTGTCAATTTAGAATAAGAAAATTAAAAGTTTTATTTTGCTTCCACTTATTCCTTATTCTCAGATACTCTTCCTTTCTTTATGTAGATCTGAGTTTCTGACCTATATCATCATACTTCTATCTGAAGAACTTCTTTTAATGTTTCTTGCAGAGTAGGTGTACTGGCAACAAATTCACTTAATTTTTGTTTGTCTGAGAAAGCATTGCTGAAGGATAATTTCACAGGGCACAAAATTCTAGGTTGGTGATTATTATTTTCCCCTGAACACTTGAAATATTTCATTTCCCTCTCTTCTTCTTTGCATGGTTTCTGAGAAGTCAGATATAATTCTTATCTTTGCTTCTCTCTAGATGAGGTGTTTTTATCCTCTGGCTTTTTTCAAGATTTTTCTTTATTTTGATTTTCTAGAGTGTGAATTTGATACACCTTGGTGTAGGTCTTTTTATATTTATCCTTCTTGGTATTCTCTGAGCTTCCTGGATCTGTGCTTTGGTATTTGACGTTAATTTGTGGAAATTCTCAGGCCTTGTTGGTTCAAATATTTCTTCTGGTCCTTTCCATCTTTTGTCTCCTTCTGGTATTCCCATTATGCATATGTTACACCTTTTGTAGTTGCCCAAGAGTTTTTGCATATTCTGTTCTCTTTTTTTTTGTTTTGAGTCTTTTTTCTCTTTACTTTTTCAGTTTTGCAAGATTCTACTGAGATGTCTTCAAGTTCAGAGATTCTTTCCTCAGTTGTGTCTAGTCTGCTAATGAGCCCATCAAAGACATTCTTCACTTCTACTACAGTGTTATGGATCTCTCACATTTCTTTCTGATTCTTTCTTAGAATTTCCATCTCTCTGCTTACATTGTCCATCTGTTCTTACATGTTCTCTCCTTTATCCATCCCTTAGCATATTAATCACAGTTGTTTTGAATTCCCAGTCTCATAATTCCAACATCCTTGACATCTGAGTCTGGTTCTAATGCTTGCTCAGTTTCTTTAAATTGTGTTTTTACCTTCTAGTATTGCTTGAAATTTTTTCTTGATATCTGGACATGATGTACTGGGTAAAAGGAACCCAGCACTGGTTCCAGTGTAGGTCTCTGCTCTGGTAAGTTGTGATTCTCTGTATTTACCTGTCTGTGTCTCCAATTTTGGTGCAACAGTTTGCCCTGTGACCTCACTTCTCTGACAAATCTAAGATGAGTTGTTGATTTTTTGGTTTGTTCAATTTTTTTCTTTTTTTACTTATTGTTAGGATAGAGTAATGACTTCCAAGCTCCTTACATGTAGGACTGGAAATCAGAACTCTTTATTACAAGGCTTTAAAAAATAAATTCAGAGCCCATAAGTACAAAACAAAAGGACAGAGCCCATAGTGTAACTCACAGGGAAATATATATATTTTTAATCTGTGAGATTAAAAATGAAAACAAAAACAAGCTTTTTTCCTACAAAATAACATTTTATATTAATTTGGGAGATAAATTTAGTTCCATATTTTCTTCACTTCTCCCATCCCAGATAAAATGAAGGATTTTTTTTATAATTTTTTTTTTTAAAGATTGGCACCTGAGCTAATAACTATTGCCAATCTTCTTTTTTTTTTCTTTTTCCTTCCTCTTCTCCCCAAAGTCCCCCAGTACTAGTTGTATATTCTAGTTGGTTGTGCAGGATTTTTTCCTTTATAAACAAAAGTTCCATTAAGATGTTGACCTCTCACAAGAGCATAGAGTTCTGTTAAGGTGAATGTTGCTGTTGGTGTGAGGGAATGGATACAGGTAGCCTTTTAAAAAATAACTATGATCATAAATAAGAAGGGCAAAAAGTCCACAATGGCCCTAACCGTAAATATCCTATAAACATAACTACTGAATCTGACTTGTTGATATAAATATTGAACTTCTTACAAGAATATTTCTTGACTTGTTAAACTTTTCAATTGAAGAATTATTGAGTCTAGTGATTAGTGAAATTTAAATAATACTTAACATTTAAATAACATTTAAGCATAGGCAATGAAATATATAGCCTCCATCTCCGTTAGAGAATATTAGAATGCCTTTTTTTCTTAGACCTTGATAATAGGATTAAAGCACATTTCTCAAAATTTTATTAAACTCATCAATGAGGGAACCATCAAGAATACAAGAGAGCTCACTTAAAGAACAGCTGAGAAACAAGAAGATTGGTTAGTCAAGAAAGAAACGTCTAAACATGTCTAACAAGATTGCTAAATTATGTATAAGACTGGCTGTCTGGAGGCCAATAAATTATATTATCAATATTTTCTGGTTAACCTCTAACTTTGTTGAGCTCTAAACTACTTGCAATTTATCAATTGTGGATTGTTTGTCAAATATACTGTGACCACAAAGTAACACCTTCAAGAGTATCAGATGAGAGTCCAGCAGAATTTTTATGAAATGCTCCGACATAATATCAAGAGTAATCATTACTTCATGTCTTTCCAGATGCAACTCCACAGGTCACCTTGTTTTTTACACCAAGATGCCTTTTGGGTTCAGAGGGATGAAGTGATAACTCCCACCCTTTGCACATCCTCACTGGAGGTTTATTTACAATATACAACTCAGACAGACCAGGTATAGTATACTAAAAGGATTTCTTAGGTGAGAAATCAGTATACAGCAGCCCCGGAAGACCCTCATTTATCTTTCAGCTAGTAAATTCCATCAATATGTTTAAAGGAGGACAAAACTGCCTGAGTTGTCCCCAAGGAGGATGAAACAGAGTCTCAGACCCTCTGTTAACCCTTTCTTACCCATGTGTACGACAAATAATGCTTCTATGAATTGTTTACATTTGGTTTTGATGGTGATAAATGATATATTATTTTAAAAGGGCAAAATCATAACTTTCATGCAAGTATAAAAAGAACATATGCCATAGATTTTATATAACTCATTAATTAATTAATAAGCCAGCAAAATGTTTCATTGGTTCAAAGGAGAATTCAAAAGATACACCCATATATAGTCATTCAGGAATGCTGAAGCGAATTTACAAGCAAATGCTAAACTGGTCAGCATTTACAGGACAATAATCAGTTGCATTCCACAAGATTAAATTCATTAGCATTTCTATGCAAACATAATAATTTACTGCACTATATGTTTTCTACCACCTACAGAGTCATGAAATAGCTCAGAAACAACAAATTAGAAAACCTGGAAGAGTGAGCTTGACGGAAATCTCGTAATTTTTGTGTGGGTGTGTGCATTTCAAAATGTTTCACAATTTTTCCTGACAGTGGACATTTTTATCAGGTATTTTATCTAGAAGTAGATTTGCTGGATCAGGGGTATTCCTATGTTCAGGTTTAGTGGATATTGACAGATATTTGTTTTTCAAAATGATTGTGCCAATTTAGACACTCATCAGCTATGTAGAATTCTTTATAATACTCTCTTGAAAATTAGGAAGTTCTGAGCTTTAATTCAGATCTGCAGAGAGTGAATTTTTCAACACTCTCCTTTGTAGTTCTCATGCATACTAAATTTTTAGAACTATTATCTGTGGTACAAAAAAGAACATATCTATTCTTTGTCTCTGGTCCCAGGCTCAGAACTTCAAAACCCTTGGAATTTCTTGAGTGACAGGAATGTCTTTCTTATGTTAATGAGGTGACTCAGAGGGGGCCCCTAGTTAGCTTCAGCCTGGGGCTGGTCCCCAGAAAGACCAGCTCTGTGATTAGAGGGCTGGAACTTTGGGCCAGCCAAACCACTGGGAAGAGGAGGGGGCCTGGAAATTGAGTTCCATCACATGTCCCAAGGATTTAATAAATCATGCCTATATCACAAAGCTCCAGTAAAAACTCTGGACGTTGAATTCAGTGAAGTTTTCTGGTTTGTAAACACATTGACCCCGCTTGAGGCTGGTGTCTAAAGTTGGCACATATGAAGTATGTGTAACTTATTTGTTGAACAAGGAAATGCACTGATTCTAACCTGAGTCTTACATCTTCAGTAAATCATTCTGGAAATATAAATTCTATGAGCAAGGGCCAGTCATGTTGGGTCTTGACATTTCTGTCCATGTAGAGAGATTCTAGAAAGTTATGACTAAACAATGGGAACATTATTGTGTGTAGGAAAGCTATATATCTTCATAGGAAATGATATTCTCTAGCACAATAATTTTCAGTTCAAAGCAAGTCAAGACAAATTGACCATTCAACTTGTGGTCCAGACAGTGGGCATTGGCCTTTCTACTGGGATTAAGAGGAGGAGAGTGAGTGGAGTAGCAACTTGAAATGTGATTTGTGTTTCAATATCTTACAATATGAGGAGGTTTCTAGGCTGCAATTCATAAACGCTTAGTGTGTGAGGCTTAAACTCAACAGAGGAAGTATTTAAATATTCATCTCTAGGAAATTAAATTAGCCCTAAGAGGAACAAAAATCTAAAACTGATATTAGGCATTCATCAATAAACATTCACAAACAATACAGTGTCTTCTGATGTCAGAATGACACTTTAACCTTCATTTCCTAGAATTAAATAATTTTGGAAAAAAAGAATTAAGACTATGTTGGATTTTGGATATCTGGCTAAGACATTTTGGTTTTAATCTTTGTTTGCAGTGGGGAGTTGAGAAGTTTTGATCAGGAGTGAGGAGTGAGGAGAAGAAAGTGGTGCTACAGGGAAACAGATCTAACAATAACCAGGTGAATCAAGGACGACGGAACCAAGAGAGACACTTGACCTTCACTATATACAGCTACCAGGCTTTCTCTAGGTTCATTGTTTTACTGAAAATTTGGCTTTTTGAACTCCTAGGATTATATTTACTACCTACTTCTTCCATGCAGAGTGTGCTTTTAATTTTGTCTTAATAAGAAATTTCATGTTCATTTCTAGGCAGGTATACAATTTCTGAATAATTAAAGAGATCTGAATATATCATAGAAACCTCATTGTTTGATAATTTTGGCCAATTATTAGTAATTTCAGTATCAAATTTAGGAAAGAAGAGTCTTTCATATTGCCAAAGCAAAAATTGCACCAGACAAAGTTGAACAGGCAAGGAAGACTTTATTCTGGGCTATTGCAATAGGGGAGAGAGACCAGAGCTTAGTCTGAGCTCAAATTCACTGAAACAAAGGGCACGGGAGTTTTTATGGGCTGGAGGGAGAAGGAGAACACAGGTCATCTATGTAGGCTAATTGGATTGAAAAGTCAACTCTATCTTTGTACAGGAGGTAGTTTCATAACTAGGAGACAGGCACATATCAAAATTAGGCTCCCACTCTCTCACAGAAACCAGGGAGTTGTATGGGTGCTATCTCCCTTGATGTTCACCTTCAGAGAGATGGGTGACATAACCGGCCAGAAGCTTTGTAAAAGCTTCTTTCTACCTCAAAGGGGCAGGAAAAGTTTTCTAACATAAACGTTATAGAAAAGAGAGATCAAGTGCCTAGAGTCAGAAGAATCCTGTGTAAAGTTTAGACAAGCTGAGGGTAATAGTAAGACCATCTTGGTCCATATGGTTAAGTTTCCTAAAAAACATTGAAGCAATCATAGAGAGGGGCAGTATATTAGTCAGAGCTGTACAGAAATAGAACATATAGGAGGTGTGTGTCTATCTGTATATATATATGTATGTAATACACAGAGAGAGAGAGAGAGGGAGCATGGCAGGGGGAGAGAGAGAGATTGAGAGAATTGGCTCATGTGATTGTGGGGGCTGGCAAGTCTGAAATTTTCAGGGCAGGCTGGCAGGCTGCAGACCCAGGGAAGAGTTGACATTGCAGCTTGAGTCTAAGGACAGTCTGCTGGCAGAATCCCCTCTTCCTCAGGGGACCTCAGCCTTTTTCTGTTAAAGCCTTCAACTGATTGGATGAGGCCCGCCCATATTGTGGAGGATATTCTGCTATACTCAAAGTCTACCATTTTTTTTTTTAAGGAAGATTAGCCCTGAGCTAACATCTGCTGCCAATCCCCCTCTTTTTGCTGAGGAAGACTGGCCCTGAGCTAACATCCGTGCCCATCTTCCTCTACTTTATATGTGGGACACCTACCACAGTATGGCTTGCCAAGTGGTGGTGCTGTCCACACCTGGGGTCCAAACTGGTGAACCCTGGGCCGCCAAAATGGAATGTGCACACTTAACCACTGCACCACCGAGCCGGCCCCTCAAAGTCTACTAATTTAAATGTTAATCTCACCCAAAAAGTTCCTTCATAGCAGCATCTAGACTGATGTTTAAGCAAATATCTGGATACCATGACTTAGCCAAGTTGACACATAAAATTAATCCTCATAGGCAATGAGCCTGGTATACAGAAAAACCCTTTAAAGGGCTAGGTAGAACTCTGACCATGTCTTTCCGAAGAATAAGTGTCTCCAAGAAACATTCCTATACTACTTTTATTGAATAAATCAGTTACCTAATGGGAAAAATTCAGATAACTTGACATAGACTACGTTCTTTTGAATTTTAGTTTCAGAGAAGCAGAAACAATCATAATTTTTCTTTTCCAGATAATGAAGCTGGCTTTGAAATATATGAATATGAGAAGAGGGCCTGCAGGCAAAGAAGAGACTGCTTTTTAAGAAAAGGGTCCAATTTGGGAAGCAGGAACTGTGCTTTCCATGGCCACCTAGGGAAGAAGACTCTGACCTTCTGATGATAAGAGCGTATTATTTCTGTAACTGCAGGGGACCCAGCGCACAATCTGAGAAGTAAAGAGATTTGCAATTTACATTTTCACTGTGATATGGCAAAAAACGAGATGCGGAAATAGAGCTCTGCTAGGAGTTCGTCTACACACCTACAACCCATGATAAGCGTTAGATGTAGTTAGCCTTAGAAACGATAACTGTAGATATTGTGTCATGCTCAGGACTTTGGGAGAGTAGGAGACAGGAAAATAAAATAGATGCATTCAAGCACTAAATAGAGACGTTAAGAAAAGCTGGCAGCAGAGGAAGTTATTATTCACCTGATGTGTTGCTATGTCTCAGATCATTGGATACACCTTAAAATGCAAATTGCTCCTTTCTAGATATTGGCAATTTTTTCTCTATTCAGAGGACCGAAGATAATTTTGGTTTTCTACCCAGGAAGTTTTTCAACTTCCAAAATCCTATGTAAAGGTAAAGTTATTTTCATCTATTCCCACAGGTTCCTCCTTCTCTCCGAGTCTTTATTATCCTTTACTGTTCAGCTCTAAAGAGTCTACTAATGAATGGCAACTTCTAACAAAGAGGAAATTAAGCCAACCTAAGACATAGATTTATGGAAACATATTTGCTAGCTATTTAATCATTTCTCAAAGATCAACCATGTGTATAATAACACTGAATTATTACTCTACTTTTTGGAGTCCATACCCTAGGTTCTTTTTTTCTGACTCCACATCCTTCCTAGTATTTATTCTTATTTAATACTGAAGAGTAGCAGAATGTGCCACCTAAAAATACATCACTTTGGCATAAGAATTCTTTTGAGCTGAAGACAGCTGAGAAGAAGTAGAGACAAGGAAAGGTCTCTGCCTTCCCCCAATTTGACTAAAGTCAGGACCTATATTTGTAAATTTGTCCCCTCTCGCTTCTCTACCGGGAAGGACAGAGCGCATCACTGGAGACAACTCTACACGCTAATTAGCGCAGAGACGGCACCAGAGGAATCTACATAGCGAACGTCACTAACTAGCCCTTATCTCGCACTAGTTCCCCCACATATTTACCTTCTCACAATGTGCTGCCCCAGAAACTCAAAAGTCCTTTTCCTTTGTGTTGTCACTTCTCTGAAAATTTATTGTTCTTTTGTTAAGATGCTACATGAGCCCAAGTTCTAACCACCCCTTTGAGTTACTCATCACTGAGTACTGCTATGTGTATGACAGATGCACAGGTTAATAAATTTCTGTTTGTTTTTCTCTTGTTGATCTTTCACACGGCGCCAGCCAGAGAATCTAGGAGAGTAAAGGAAAAAATGTTGCATTTTTTCCCCTCCCCTACAATACCAAGGCTTGATTTTATAAATCTTTTTTCCCCCAAACCCACTTAGATTGCTAAGTATTTCGTTCTTTGAGCTCATAAAAATGCTTCATTTGGGGCTGGCCCCGTGGCTGAGTGGTTATGTTCACGCGCTCCGCTGCAAGCGGCCCAGGGTTTCGTCAGTTCGAATCCTGGGCGTGGACATGGCGCTGCTCATCAAACCACGCTGAGGCAGCGTCCCACATGCCACAACTAGAAGGACCCAAAACTAAGAATCTACAACTGTGTACCAGGGGGCTTTGGGGAGAAAAAGAGAAAAAAAATAAAATGTTAAAAAAAAAAAATGCTTCATTTGCCATGTTTCCTAGATTCTAAAATCTTATCAATGGTATGGTACTTCATAAATTTAATGACATTTCAGAAAAAAATAAATTCAAACTAGATTGTAGAATAAAACCTGATTTTAGGGTCTTAAAATTAAAAGTAGTAAAGTTTATACATCTATGCATATATAACAAACTATGAAGTAATGTAAGTCAATGATAAAACAAAAGGGATCAATGGGGAGAGGGGACTTCAAAGGTAAGTGCTGTGTGATTTCTTGAACTGAGTAGGAGGCACCTGGGTTTTTCTGTTATTATTACTCTTATATTTTACAAATATGTTAACTATATTTATATATACATATAAAATATATTTTGTAAATTTGTACACATACATATATATACATATGATGTATCTCTTTCTGCGTATACATATACATAATTTGTAAAGACATCAATTTGCAATGGCTGATTTCTGATTTAGATTCAGCATGGGCCATTACTCTCTCTTAAGATTACTTTCTTTTGTCATTTTTAGTCATTGTTTATGTAACTCATGGATTGAGTTGCTTTTGAAATACACCTTCTCCAATTTAATTTAGTTGAGAACAAACACTTCTGACAAAATTATATAATATTACTTCTCTAAGATCAGTCTAATAGAATGCTTTCTTTTTTAAATTATCATTGTGTAAAAGGAAAAGTTTTCCCTTACAGTAGCATTTGCCTAGGAGATATCAAAATGAAAACTGTTTCACTAACATTATTCTATCCAGCTACTATTGTCAAAGAATCATAAACTTTCAGTGACCCCATTATGCTAGACTGGCATTGCACTTGACTGATGACTCTTTCCTGACCAAGAAGCAATAGGATTTGTGTTAACTAATTATGATCAGACCTATGGACGTATCCCCTTATCCAGAGAGACAGCTTTCATGCCCACCAGGATATCCTCTTCCTAACCTTTGAAAACCCAAGACTTCCCCCTCATCTAACTACTAGGTAAATTCCTCACTGGTATGTTCTCAAAGCTGGCAAATCAACGAACCCAGCTATAAAAGTTGTCTTGTTTTGTTTTATACTGACTCCAGTTGCTTTTGCAATACTTTTGAAACATAGGTTCAGAATATCAATTTAATTTATGATTTATTTAGATCTGAAAATATGCTCATAAGAATGAAGCTGAAGTAATATTTTATCCCATATTAACTCTCCTGATTACAAAATTGCTATCAATGTTTTTTTTTCATCATTTCTTGGAACAATCGTCCTATCTCTGATATTTTTATGTTAATACAAATTCAGAAACTGAATTTTTTCCCCTTATTTTTCCTCCTTTTATTTTTTTGCTCGTGACTGTAACACCAGTCGTTTGCAGATGAGGTTTGTTTTTGTTTGTTTGTCGTGGAAGTTTGAGCTTTTAAAAAAATTCCTTGCCAAAACCGTTGTTTCATCCTCTGTTGCGTAGAGTACCCATCATGAATGTATCAATTGCGCTCAGTTATACCGAAGAAAGCAAACAGAACTTGGGCAGTGCTTTTCTGTCTACCCATCTCCCCCAAACAAGTAAATAAATTGGAGTAATCTTTTCATGGACTTTCTGCGGGGGCTGTGAGAGAATGTAGTAAACCAAGGATTTAAGTCATATTTTCTTAAACTGGTAATCCATCCTCAGTCTGAATTGGTTGAACACTACAACCATCATTGTTTCCATTTCATTTAATGCCCTTAAAAATGAATTCACTTGAATTCACTGGCTGTAGGCTCAGAACATTTGCAATGTATTTGTGCTGGATTATAAGACTGATCTCTTAACTTTTTTTGTTTGTATTTTATAAAGAACATTAACATGGGAATAGCATAAAGAAAGATGCTCAGAATTCCATCACAAATTAAATTATTTTCAAATTTCTTTCCACTCCAAGCTCACATACTAATTTTACACAACTATCATCAATGCTTTTATAGGGTTATGTTAACATAAGCATTTTTGCCATTACTATATATTTTGTAATGGTACTGAGTGGATTCATAATATTACATCAAGTCGATTAAGCAGAGTTTCCTTAACTATTGTTTCATTCTGGGTAGTGGAAATGTAAACCATTTCTACTTAAAACAAATCATTAAAATTAGCCTGTAGTTTAATAGTGATGCAAATGGATTCTTCTCCATTGTCATGTATTTTAGAACAAATAAATTTCATCTGGTGGCATTTCTGGGTCAAATGCTATATACTTTTCTAATGACTCTTGTTATGAATATATTCTTGTTACATATATATTTCTGAATGATTTGAGTGTAATTTGTAGACATCACATCTCTTTTTCCACAAATAAATTCAGTGACTATTTCCTAAGGTATGGATTTTCTCTTATGCAATCATAGTATGTTTATCAGAATCAAGATACTTAATACTAATACAATAATATTATGTAGTCCATAGATAATATTCAGATTTTACCAATTGTCCTGATAATGTCCTTCATAATAATTTTTTCGTGGTCCAACTCCAATCCAGAATCACATTTAGTTGTTATGTACCGATGTTCTCCTTTAATATTAAGCAATTCTCAGCCTTTCTTTTGTCTTCATGATCTTAAGATTTTTGACAAACACAGGCCAACTCTTTTATAGAATGTAATTTAACTGATATTTGCCTGATGTTTCCTCATGACTAGACCCAGGTATGAATTTTGGCAGGAGCATCACAGACTTGATGGTGTGCTCTTCCCATAGCATTATTCTAGAAGACACAAGATGTCAGTTTGTCCATTTATTGGTGATGCTAAGGTGATCACTTACTTAGGTGGTGTCTACCAGGTTTCTTCCCTATAAAGTTACTGGTTTTTCTTTTGTGATTAATACATAATTTTAGGGAGATACTTTGAGATTATGTAAATATTCTGTTTTTCATTGAAATTTTATCCACTATCTTCAGCATCTATTATGATCCTTGACTGAATCAATCATTACTTTGATGGTTGCAGAAAAGTGATTTTATAATAAACCATTATTTCTACATTTACTAGTTTTCTGCTATGCATGAGAGCTTTCTCTCTCCTCCCTTCATTTATTTATATCAGTATGGATTTATATTTGCTTATTTAATTCTGTGAATGTTCTACTGTCATCATTTTGATGCTCAGGTTTTTCCAGATTTTGCCACAAGGAACCCCTTCAAACTGGCTCCTGATACGTGCCCATAATGTTTTAAACACTGATTTATTTTTTTGGCACAAGAAGATGTCCCAGGCTTGTCTTGAACTTTCCCTATCTCAACCTTGAAATCAGCGATTTGTCCGCAGAATCCCTGATTCCTTTAGTGGGAATTGGTATATAGAAAACCAAGGTCTGGATGCTTGGAAAGAATACTGAAGATCTGTGGTATTTTATCCATGACCCACTCCCTCCCATGTCCCCCCAGCTCAGTGTGACAGACACACTAGTCTGTGTGGGGCAGCTGAAAATATAGGGCTCTGTCTCCTGCCAGCTCACAGACTAGGACTACAGTTCATTGAGGAAGGCGTATATCACCAACATTTCTAATTTCTTTTAACTCCTGGTCTTCTGCAGAAGCTCTCTTCCTGGAAGGTGTAGCTGAGGACCAGGTTTCCTTTTTCCACATAGGATGGTAGCTCTACTCCAAGCACAGCAAGCCAAGAATGCTCGGCCTCAGCTTACTCTTAAGGTGGAAGTTTCATGCCCCAGGGAAATGGCAAACGGACTAGGTTATACTAGCCACCCAGCACCTGCTTTTAGAGCAAGGTGTCACACGAGAGAGGGGGGCCACTGTCCTTACTCCCAGCTCCTGTCCAGTCTCACAGAAGTTCTGCCAGGGGGGAAAGGTAGGCTCTATTGATGAAGCACTCTGCTGTTCTGCCTAAGGTAACTGACTTTACTTGGAAAAGAATGTGGACAGGACCATACTTGAAGAGATTGACAAAACAACGGAGGTCTTGGTGGAGAGTATTCAAGAGGGAGGACAAAGCTCCATGATAATGGTAGCAAAAAGCAAATGGCAGAGCACTTGGAAGTTTAACAGAGAGAATCAAAGAAAGACATAGCCAACAAGAGCCATCCTGGTCTCACAGTAAACTCTGGGGATTGAGAAGGCTGTGATAGGTGCTAGGCTGCACCCACTCAGGAGAAATTAGAACCCACTGTGATGTGGACCTCAGAACAGACCCCAAGTCACACACAAATCCATCAGCAAAGGACAGAAGCCTCAACTGTCACTAGGGGATTAAGCACAAGCTCTGGCCAAACATTGTCTGAACAATAACCAGCTCTGAGCAGGGGCGCCTCTTAGGAAGCTGGGCTTAAAGATAAAATCACAGCCATCCCTGGCAGGCTGGGATACTGCGTGCATGCCCAAGACTGTGCCCTCCCAGGAGTGGTTAGAGAGGGAAATCCAAGTTACTAATCTCTGCCTGAACATGGGGCAAAAACCTAACTTGAACTGTAGTAGCAGCCTCCGAGGCATACATGCAGAAAGTGGCAAAGATCTAGCTGGACAAGAGGATGTAAGGACAACGTTTGAGCAAAATATGACTTATGCTGACCCAGCAGTAATGCCTACACAGCATTTGACAGAATTCAGCACTTTTCAGACCAAAATATAAAAATTTAAAAATCTGAGCACAGACATTATAGACATAAGATATTAGATGTCATAAATATTTTAAAAGAATTTTAAAAATCATGTTTAAAGAATTAAAGGAAGATATGACAATGTGTCAACAAACAGAAAATAAGAACTTATTAAAAAGAAACATATAGAAGCACTCTAGAGTTCAAAAGTGTAAAAACTGAAATTAAAACTCACTAGAGGAAAGACAATGCCAAGAGAATGAGAACACAAGCCCCATACTGGGAGAAAATATTTGCAAAAGGCACATCGGATAAAGGACAGTTACCCAAAATATACAAAAAACTCTTAATACTCAACAGGACAACAACAACAACAATGAAACAGATTGAAAAATAGGCCAAAGACGTTAACAGACATCTCTCCAAAGATGATATAGAGATGGCAAATAAGCATATGAAAAGATGTTCCACATCATATGTCACCAGGGAACGGTAAACAAACCTCTTAAAATGCCCCACATCCAGAACACTGACAACACCAAATGCTGGTGGGGATGTGGAGTAACAGCGACTCTCATTCTCTGGTGATGGAAATGAGAAATGGTATAGCCACTTCATAAGACAGCTCTTACAAACCTAAGCATAATTCTACAGTGTGATCCAGCAGTCGCACTCCTTGGTATTTACCCAAAGGAGTTGAAAACTTATGTCCACACAAAAACTGGCACATGGATGTTTAGAGCAGATTTGTCCATAATTGCCAAAACCTGGCAGCAACCAAGATGTCCTTCAGTGGGTCATGGATAAACTGTGGTACATCTAGACAATGGAATAATATTCAATGCTTAAAAAAAAAATGACATGGGACCGGTCCCACAGCAGAGTGGTTAAAGTTCCATGTACTCCGTTTCAGAGAGTGGAAGGATAGATACCAAATGGTCAGCTGTGGTTATCCTGGGGGAGGGGGTAGGATTTCTTTCACCATTGGGTACCGTTTAGGGAGGGCCTCTAGAGGCTTAGTACTGTGTTGGTTAGTAAGTAGGGCTTCTTCTGTCTTCATGGATTACAATCTCACAGGAGACTACATGTCTGTTTTTTGGAGCAGGGGAGGAGGTTTTGGTGTGATTAACATTATTTTCTCAGGGCCAGCCCCATGGGCAAGTGGTTAAAGTTTCTTGGCTTCTCAGTGGCCCCGGGTTCACGGGTTTGGATCCCTGGTGCAGATCTGCTCCATTTGTCAGCCATGCTGTGGAGGCATCCCACATACGATGTGGAGGAACATTGGCACAGATGTTTGCTCAGGGCTAATCTTCCTCAAGCACGCACGAAAATGAGCTATCTAGCCATAAAGGGACACAGAAGAAACTTAAATGCATATTACTAAATGAACAAAGCCAATCTGACAAAGCCATACTGTTTGATTCCAAATATATGACATTCTAGAAAAGGTAAAACTATGGAGATAGGAAGGAGATCAGTGATTTCCAGGGATTTGGGGAGAGAGGGATGAAAAGGCAGAGCACAGAGGATTTCTAGGCCAGTGAAAATATAGTCATGTGTCTTTGCTTAATGACAGGGATACGTTCTGAGAAATGTATCCTTAGGCAATATCATCATGCAAACATCAGTGAATATAATTACGCAAACCTAGACGGTATAGCCTACTACACACCTAGGCAATATGGTAGTAATCTTATAGGACCACCATCATATATGCAGTCCATCATTGACTGAAACATCATTATGCAGCATGTGACTATACTCTGTATATTACAATGATGGGTACATGTCATTACACATTTGTCCAAATCTACAGAATGTACACCAAGAGTGAACTCTAATGTAAATTACGGACTTTGAGTGATTATGATGAACCTATCATTGTAGGTTCATCAGTTGTAACAAACACATCACCCTGGTGGGGCCTATTGATAATGGGGGAGTCGATGCACATATAAGGGTAGAGTTTATGGGAAATCTCTGTAGCTTCTCAATTTTGATGTAAACTTAAAACTACTCTAGAAAAACATATATTTAATATCGTACCAGAGGATCTAGTCAGGGCCATTAGGCAAGAACAAGAAATAAAATTCATACAGATTGAAAGAAAGAAGTAAAGATATCTTTATCCAAAGATGGCATGATCATTTATGTATAAAATTTTAAGGAATAAGTAAAAACATTATTAAACTAGTTCAACGAGGTAGCTGGATATTATAAAAATATTTTAAAAATCAATAGTATTTCACACTAGCAATGAACAATCCAAAAATGAAATTATTAAAAACAAAAATACATTCACCCAGGATACTATAAGAAATTACAATATCCAATATGAGGAGCCCTTACGTTTAGGATGTAGCAAAATACTTGCTTAAATATGGATTTTGTTATTTGGGTAATGCAGATGTCTCTGAAAATCAGCATCTCCTCTGTGAGAAATTCTGGGTAACTACTAAATGAAGTTAATTTGTTGCCAGAAGGAATCACACAAATTCGGAAGGAAAATTAATAGAAATATTTACAACAAGGAAAGACAACTTGTTTAGGAGTAAGAAAACCCGATAAATAACGTGCAAAGATTTTTTTTTTTGAAGTTTCTTTAGAAGGTATTTAATCAGATGAAATTTGTTAAAGGAATATGCTGTAGATGTGGCCAAATCAGTTTGGGGACTAAAAGAAGTAACTCACCTAAAAAGCATGACCTAATCAAAAGAACTCGTCAAAGGATGTATTTGATTGTGCTAATACACACATACATACACACATACACACACACACACCCCGTAAGAAATTCACAAGGTGTCTTTTTCACCCATTTTGAAGTTTAACAATGGGTGAGAGCCATACCCTTGATTTGATCTTTGCTGCATAAGCTCAGTCGTCCTTTATTGAACAAAGGCCTTGTGAATTTTATCTTTTGCCATTTGATGATCAAAAGCAGTTGCCTTTTCCAACTCTACGTGTCCTGAATGGTCTCTATGCTCTTTTGCCTCCCAAATTATTTCAGACCACCAAAATTTTCATCATAGAGTAAGATGAATAGCCATTATTAGAGCGTTCAGTATCACTGTACTTCCAGTCTGCCAATTAACTATTATGCTAATACCACATATATTAGTTTTAATTAAGGCAGCTTCTTCTTCCAGATACCATTATTTATAACAGTCAGAATGGACCGAGAGTGGTAATAAATAACCCCAAATCTCAGTGGCTTAGTTATATTTTCCTCCATCACAGGCAGCAGGTGGCTCTGTGCATCTCAGTCACTGAGGGATACAGGCCAATGGGGCAGTCATCTTTTCAAACATTACCAAGAGGAAAAAAATCTTTGGAAGGTCTCGAACCAACAATTAAATTCTCTGACCCAGAGACACAGGTCACTTCTGCTTACAGGTCATCACGAGTCACATGACTTCAGTCAACCACAAAAGTTTTAGGAAATACAATCCTTACATGTGCTCTGAAGGCAAAGAGCCAGTATTAATGGGAAATTTGTTAATTTAGGGGGGATTTATTAATCCCCATAAGAAGTCATCAGGATTTCAGAAATAATGGTCAAATTGGAAAACCATTTTTTTAATTAAGGCAAACAGTATGATACAAAATGTGTACGGATGTACACAGCATGAGAAAAATGTTGTAGTCAATGTACTGAAACTAGATTGAGACTTCAGTGACACAATACAGTGGAAAAAATAAATTTCAATTTCAACTTACATATACTATTTTTCCCAGTCCCTCTGCTGGAAGAATCACAATATAATAATACCTTGTGTCTTTTAGCAAACCTCCCTTTCAGCTATCAAGATTACTCATAACATTTTCCTTTCCTTTAACTGAAATGCTTGCTCTCTCAAATTTGCAATGTCTGCCAAAGAGAATTAGCAAATTATAGAGTTAAAAGGGATTTTCAAGTCATTTAGCCGTAAATCCTAAACATTATTGCTTTTATTAACTTAGCCTTGGATTGTATAAGGCAGAAATAGCAGAATTATAAGTTACTTAACAATCAAATGGTAGTGCTGGGGTTAAAAATCAAGCAGTCCAGCTTCAGCATCAATGCTTTAGGTTATACACGCTATTTCCTTTGATACACTAAAGTGAAGAGCAATGATTAATTACTCATTAATCAAAATCAAAATGTAATAAAACCCCAAAGATTTCCATTCGCAATAGCAAAAGAAAACATGCTATGAGGTAACTAGAAACACAATTTTAAAATATTACCTTTTAAAGTCGAATGGTATTAATAGAGAGATAGCCAAAGAGGCAAAATAAGAGAATGCTGAGCTCAGACACATACTCAGGTGTGTGTGGAGACCTGGTTTATGAAAGAGGTGGTACTACAAATCACCGGGAAATGATGGCTTTTTATTAACTGCTAATGGGAAAACTGAACATCTATAGGAAAAAATATATATCCCTTGCTCAGATTACATACCCAAGTCAAGCTCAAATATTCTAAACACCTCAATGAGTAAAGCTAATCTAAAATGTCTAGAAAATATATAGATAATTATTCTTAGGAGATCAAGGTAAAGAGGATTTTCTTAAACAAAGCAGAACAACCATAAAGGAAATACTGCTACATGTATGCAATCAAATAAATCATAAACAGATTCAAAACACAAGAAACAGACAAGGAGTGTCTTTATAGCTTATTCAAGCAGCCAGTATAAAGAAGTCCTAAAAATCAATAATGCACCAAGTATGTATGAGCAATTCCCCTGAAAAGCAATAAACACATGGAAGGAAAAGGTTCAACCTCACTGGTAATCAGGAAAAATGCAAATTGAAGCCAATATTTCAGTCTTACACAGGAGAAACTGTAATATATTTTGAGGAAATTGATCTTAGGAGAGAATCAACAGATTAGATTATTAATAGCCAATATGACGAGTAGAGAGATAAATACATATTCTGCTTAGATATTATTTGTATTTGGCTCTTTTTTTGGCTTCCTTCACTACATCAATTTTTACTATAAATAGTTCAGGGACAGACAGCAAAGGGGATATAATCAAAGCATGCCAGAAAATAATGTGTGTAGCAGCCTTAGAGGAATTTAGAGGTTTGTAGCATCATTGAGCTGACAGCTCTGCAGAAAACACACACCTACACAAGAAATGCAGCCTGAAGTAAAGACACTCTTGGCATATAATTTAACAGGGTGCTAATTAGATGAACAGCAACAAGAAACATGCCAAGGAGATACTTTTGGAGATTTTTTAAATGCTGAATGGATAGGATAAAATGCTAAAAATTCTCATTTGAAGTCAAGATGTTTGGTTATATATTGCTGCATAACCTACCACCCCCAAACATAAGGCTCAACACAATAATTTATTGTTATTTGTCATAGTTATGTGGGTTGACTGGGCTTAACTAGACAGTTCACCCGTGGGGGTGCCATTGCCATCAGATAGTGGCTGGAACTGGAAACTCACATGTCAAGCATCTTAGTGAGGATGGCTAGAACATCTGAGGGATGGCCAGGAATCCTCACATTGCCTGGTTTTCCCCAAAGCAAGACTGAGATGGAATCTGCCCACTTCTTGTGGCTAGCCTCTAAAATCCCAGAACATTCATTAGATTGCATTCTACTGGTCAAGCAAGTCACTAAGGACAGCCCATATTCAAGACAGCTGGAGATAGGGGTAGATTGGATGATGCCATCTCTTGATGTGAGAAGCAGCCTGTGGGCACAGGCAAGGAAGGAATGGTAGCTGGCTATCTTCGGAGATCATCCACCATACAAGATAACTTCAGCATTCCTTCATTCCCCACACTGTATTACTGAGATGATTCTGAAGGGTCAGCTCCTTCAAGTGTTAGCACTATATGTGAATGGACCAGTTCTTCAAGCTTTTATCCCAAGGCATGCACGGGCCCAGGTCAGCACCAACAGAAGTCTGAGTCATGAATGTTGGCAGAGAAAGGGGCCATGTTATCTCTTTATTCCTAAAACATCTCCTGCCGTGGCAAATCTAGTCATCTGGCTTTTTCAGGGGATTGTGTGAATCACTGAATGTCAATCAAATCAAGTCTAAGGAATCAAATCAATTTTGTAAAATCAATCTGATTAAATTATCTTCTGAAAATAGTATATGTCTGAAGAAATTTCATCCTTAGTATCATTCCACTTAAAGCCTTAGCTCTTCTTAAAGTCGGATAAAATATTGGTTTAATTTGCTGAAAAGTAATTAGTAGGTTAGAGTGTATGTCTTTCCTTCTAACACTTAGGATTATTTTTTTCCTCTTCACATTGTCTTCCAATTGAATAGCTAATTATGACGTCCAGCTAATAGTATGCTGTGTTAGCTCTTATTATCAATAATTAATTCTTAACTGACTTTGTCATTGTATTATTAATTTCTCATTTAAATCACTCAAAAACACAATTTCTTCTTCAAAATCTACTTCAGAATTTTGTTTGAATAAAATCTATTTTACAATTTATCAGTCACTAGATATATTTATATTTTATTTTTATTTCTTACTGAGGTAAGAATACTTAACATGAGGTCTAACCTATTAACAAATTTTTAACTGCACAATATGGTACTGTTAGCTATAGGTATAAGGTCGTACAGCAGGTCTTTAGAACTTATTCGTCTTGTATAACTGAAACTTCTTACCTGTTGAGCAGCAGCTCCCCATTTCTGCCTCCTCCCAGCCCCTGGAAACCACCACTCTACTCTGTTTCTATGAGTTTCACTGTTTAGAAACCTCATCCTGGAATCATGCTATACTTGTCCTGCTGTGACTGGCTTATTTCACTTAGGATAATGTCCTCCACATTTATCCACTTTGTTGCATATGGCACAGTTTCTTTTTTAAGGCTGAATATTATTCTATTGTATGTATATACCGTATTTTCTTTATCAACTCATCTATTGATGGACATTTAGGGTGTTTCCACATCTTGGCTATTGTGACTAATGCTACAATTAACATGGGAGTGCAGCTAGCTCTTCAAGATGTTAATTTTAATTATTTTGGTTATATATCCAGAAGTAAGAGTGCTGGCTCATATGGTAGTTCTTTTTGTAATTTTTGGAGCAACCTCCATACTGTTTTCCTTAGCAGCTGCACCATTTTACATTCCCACCAACAGTGCACAAGGGTTCCCTTTCCTCTGTATCTTCACTAACACTTATCTTTTTTTTTTTTTTTTATAATAGTTATCCTAACAGGAGTGAGGTGATATCTTTTCATATTCCTGTTGGCCATTTGTATGTCTTCTTTGGAGAAATATCTGTTCTAGTCCTTTGCTCATTTTTGAATTGGGTTATTTCTTTCTTTCTTTTACTATTGAGTTGTCAACGTTCCTTATATGTTTTGGAGATTAATCCTTTATCAGATATATGGTTAGCAAATATTTCCTCCCATTTTCTAGGCTGCTTTTTTACAGTTGATTGTTTCCTTTGCTGTACAGAAGCTTTGTAATTTGACGTAGCCACACTTGTCTATTTTTGCTTTTGTTGCTTTCACTTTTGGTTTCATATCCAAGAAACCATTGCCAAGACTGTCTTGAAGCTTTCCCCCTATGTTTTCTTCCGGGAGTTTTACAGCTTCAGCTCTTATGTTTAAATCTTTAATCATTTGAGTTGATTTTCCTGTATGGTGTAAAATAAGGGTTGAATTTCATTCTTGTGCATATGGATATCCAGTTTTCCCAAGACCTTTTGTTGAAGAGACTTCTGGAAAGCAGTCATTCTTATAGAAAAGATTCATAATTTCAATTCACTAAAGTCTTGTTGCTCTCAGAAGCTCTCTTTTTCTCATGAAATTCAGGTATTATACTAAAAATTTAGCCACACAATTTAGCTTTTAGATGTCTTCATCTTCCAGCTCTGACTTCTGATATTTGGAAATTCTGAGCTCAAAATGATTTTTATTGCTTAATTTCTTTTGTGCTGTCAATTAAGGACCTCTTTCCTATGTTATAAAAGACCATGTCGTGATTCTTTGCTGAAAATGGTTGCTATCCAGCTCTACCCTTTAATCCTTCTCTCTTTTATCTAAAGCCTCATATCTCAAAGACTGAAATAATATCCAAAGTGTCAAAATGCCATAGGATACTTTGCTCGAATCCTGGCATGATGGACAATTCAAATGATCACAGCAATCTCTTCATGTGCTGATGTAATCAAAGCTGTTTCACAAAATAAACTAATGGACTAAAAATAATAATAATAAAATAATCTTATTTCTTGATCTTTCAGTTGTATTTCTTTAAGTGTAATCTGAACACCTTTTCTCTAATCTGTGTCAAACTATTTTCCCAAATGGCTGTATGAATAAAACACTCCCATGAGCTGTGGACAAGAGTTCCTCTTGCTTCCACATACTTACAAACACTTAATTTTGCCCAATTTTTGAAAATAGTATTCTAGTATCATCTGTGATACACAGACATTATCAACTCAAATGTAATTGAATTTACTAATTATTACCTTTATGATATGCATTCTTTAGATATATAGGAAGAAATGTCTTAATTTTAATAAAATGTAGGAAAAATCAATATCTAAAGTATTAAGAATTTTTCACTGTTGGTTTTTCAAGGGTGTTTAAATCTTCATACCACTTTAAAGAATATACATATAATATACATATTGCATATTACTATATTTTGTTATTTATAATACTATACAAAATCTACTATCTGCAGATCATGCCAAATAACTCAAATCATTAGACTACTCATGTCCTCCATTTCGGAAATGGCAAACCATAGATCAAGCAATTTATATATGAACTATCTTGAAAAGTGCAAAGATAATTCTGCAAGGTCATGGTGAAAAAATAATTTACCTTTGCATTACACTACTTACAAGTGTTGGATTTTTTTTCTTCCATAAAGAAGTGTAGCAGCTTTACTTTAAAAAATTTGCACTTAGGGAGTATCTTGTTCTGAAGGGTGATGGGAGTCGTCATAGAAACCACCACAATTGCAAGATAGACAATGATCAGGGAGGAAAATATTTATCTTACAGTCTGATCTACTTTTTCCTTGTTGAGGAAATGAGTCCGTTTTTTTAGGAGCAAGTTTTCTATTTCAGGAGGATGTAGAGGATTATTAACCTTCTAGATTTTCCTCTCCCAGGAGTTCTTTCTTTCAGGCATCTTGAGGCTTAATTTAAGTAGTGTCCTGCATCCCAACCTTGCTGTGGAAGTCTCTGATGCCTCTTCACAAGATTGATTAGAAATTATGTGATGGAATAGAATAGGCTGTTGTTTGTGTTTGAGAGGGAAAAAGACACCCGTGATATTTCCCAAGGCAAATAATTATCTTCAATAATAGTTATCCTTGGTGTATTCAGAGTTAACAGAAAAGCACAGGGGTAGAAGCAGAGAGACATGTGTAAATACCTCATTTATTTTCTTCTGCCTGAAATTTTACCTGTTCTTTTTCTAACAAAATGATGTTTCTTCGATCAACCTCTTCAAATTCCTAACTCTTTATAACTCCACAACCAGTTCACAAATATTTTAAAGTTGTGTCCAATGCTTAAAATATATATATCTTAAATATATGTATATATTTCATTTTAATTGTTTATTTATATTTATATATAATATATTAAATATTATTTATAAAACTAAATACATACATTTATTTATATTTTTAATTAATTAATTTATTTTACTGAGGACGATTCACCCTGAGCTAACATCTGTGCCAATCTTTCTCTACTTTATATGTGGGTCACCACCACAGCATGGCTGATGAGTGGTATAGTTCTGTGCCCATGATCCAAACCTGTGAACCCAGGCTGCTGAAGTAGAATGCACTGAACTTAACCACTACACCACGGGGCTGGCCCCCATTTATATTTTAAATGTACATATTTTTAAAAACATTGGACACAATTTATATATACATATATATTTCCTGATATCTTAAAATTTAATAGTCTGTCCTACTTTCTTCCAAAAATAGATTTATGGCAACTTTCAAATATAGAGAGTATAAATGAAATTAAAGTAAAAATGAAAACCTTAAATGGGAAAAATCAGGTAAAGATAAAACAAACATACAGAATACAAGATGAAATCTGGTTCTCATAAAGTTGCTGGAAGGGCAGTTAAATTGACTTCATTTGCTCCATCAGTCAGTACAGTGAGGGGAGCACATTTCCCCTCATGCTTAGCAGTGTCTTAAAGATGCTATCAAAGTCGATGCTCAGAGGAAAGAGGGAAACAGTTATCTTCACTTCTACTGAGGAAACTTCCCGTATGAGTATCACAAAGATCCCATATAAAGCACCTGACTTTTTCAACAACATTTTATACTAAATCACAAGGTTTCATCTTGTTGTATGTTAAAACATCCTCCAAAATCGCAATGACAATGATGGGAAATTATGTTTTAGGAAAAGCATTCCACGATGGTGTCAGAAGACTAGGTTCCTGGTTCATGCTTCCTCTGGACTAATAGCAGGATAGAGTTTAGAGTGCCCAGGAAGATGGACAGATTAAAACACTTCAAGTTGAAATGTATCATTTCACTTAACTAGAATCTTTGGTAAGTTTCAATGAATCAAGTTATATTCACTGATAATTACCGGAGTGCAGCTGGCCTACTTCACCCTTTGTAAGTAGATTCCATCAGCGAGCCACAAGTAAAATTACATTCTTTGTCAGGAGACTTTGACAAGCCACAGGCTATGTATAAATTAGCCTTCTCCTAGGCTATGGAGGACTAACAGGCAGAGCCTACTAGTGTTTCACACACACACACACACTCCAAAGACTGAAGCTTCAGAACTCTATGTCATAAAGCACAGCATTGGAAAAGTTTGGAGCAGATGTACAAAGGCCATGAATTTCTGAATAAGGACCCAACAATAACAACGTTTGAAAATAAATATCCTAGTGTATCCAAGATTAACTTTATAGAAAATATATCCTAGGCCCATAGCTCTTGGACTTGGGGATTTCAAAAATCATTAAAAAGTACATACACACACTCACATGCACGTAAGCATGATAGCTACACCTTATCACTACCTTTTATTGCAAATTAAAGCCAGGGAAAGTGATTAAGCATGCACGCATACATGTACACACACGCACACACACACTCACATACATATATCTTACACTGGCTTCAACGATCGTTTAAAAATGTGAAGGTTATTTTAACAAATCGAAAAAGCCAAAGTAATTTACTATCAGAGGATAAGTCGGTCTTAAGAAAGAAATACGCTTGGTGGAATTTTCCTTTTTTTCTGAGATTAATTTAAATCATTTGTCATAGTCTAACACAAGTGTTTGGATCAACATTAAGGAAGCTCTGTCTTAGGTAACAATGAGTGAATTTGCTGGTTGGAGTTTAATTATTTTCAAGCTCTAGCCATGAAACAGATCCCATGTTAGACACAAAGCATGGTCTGATAAACACCAAATAAGCTTTCATTCTATCGAGAGGGGTAGACATGGAACGGATAATCCCACAAATGATATTGAAACTTCACTTCCAGCAAGTTCTGTGAATGAAGAGTTCCAAGTGTAACGAGAATTCCTAACAGTAACTTCTCATCTGCTTGGCCCCCTCCTGCAGTCTCACAGGTAAGCAGCGCAGTGACAGGAAGTCCCGCTCTGTTTCTGCTGTGGCTTTTTGATCCTCATCAGACATGCATTCAGAGATTCAACATATTTCTTAAGAACCTAGAATATTCCTGGGGCTTTCCTAGGTATTCCAAATGATTGATATTCAATGACAGATTAGCAAGTGGCATGTTTATTATTTGGCCAGGTCTTCCCTAACCCCCAGGCTATGAATCTCATTTTTCCCCCACTCATTAAATGTCTTAGACAACACTCTCCGGTTATATCCAAAATAACTGACATGACATGGCTTCATGAAAGAAGAGAGAGTTGCTAGGTTACCCTTACATTCTTAGCTTGAAAGGATCCTGTCTCTATTCTATCTAACAAAAAAGTCTCAAAATTACATGATTTTACTTCCTATTAGCCTTGATGTAAGTTTACCAATATTTTTACCATATTCCTAACTTCTTTTGGTAGTGGCCATCAGGATATAGGAAGTACTAAAAAGAGGAAGGGAGGTTAGATTTCCATGTTAACTTGACATTTTTCCAAAAATACACTTAATTAAACAATAATAGATTTAAGAATTATAGCTAATACCAAATTTTAATGTCTTTAAAATTTAAAAGCTCAGGGAACTTTATGAAAGGTTAAATATACAAATAACCTAGTGTTGGGAGGTGAGTTTAGTGGTCTATTTCTTTATCTCTTCCTATCTATATATGCTAAATAATAAGGATGGTAAATTGAAAAATTGATGTTTTTATTTTTGACAGATTTGTTCATTTATTTGTTTTCTGGGAGAGTGTTGTGTTATTCCTTACAGAATTAATAAAAAATAAAATGTAGAAGTATAGAGTATGCCAAAATATGTTATGTTTTTCCCAGATATCTTTGTCCCTTGGATATATATTTTTCTAATTCACTTTAGGGATGTTTCTTTGCTCATTTCTTGGCCTGAACTGATCACCTCCTGCTCACACTGCAACATCTGGTATTTTTAATCGCCAAGCCTATAGAATCTATGCTTTTAATTATAAACTTCAAGTCTTTCTAATGAACATAAATTCCCATTAGGATTCAACTTAAATTTTACTTATACCTAAGCATACTGCCTCCCCCCAATTTTCCCACGTATCTTAAACCATTGTGAAATGTCTTTCCCCATGTTTGTCACAGTATATCCTCTCTCCACAGTGTCCCTGCCTAAAGTCATCTCTAGGAAGAGCCTAATATACTTCAGTCACTACAGATACGGAAGTTTTAATCTACTAGGCAGACCGACATCATGTTCAATGACCTAATCATTTAGGGCCAACTTTAGTAATAATCTTGACTCTTTGTCTTCTTGCATCATCACCCTTCTTTGGACTACTTCATTGTTGACCTAGGAAGCAGAGTCCCTTCCTTCTTGACCTGGGAAGCAGTTTTAGTTATCACACTATTTACCTCAAGTCATGATCTTCTCATTGAATGAGTTTGTCTTCAAAGTTAAATGGAAAATAAACACCAAAATGAGCAGAGGGGAAAATATATTTTGCTCTTTTGCTTGAGGCTCTGTCTGTATTAGTCATGTATTGCTGCATAACAACTTGCCACAAATTTAATGACTAAACCAATACACATGTGTTATCTTATAGTTTTGGGGGGTCAGGAGACTAGGCATAGCTGATTCGGTCCTCTGCTTTAGGGTTTCTCACAAACCTAGCAATCAAGTTGTCAGCCAGTGTTGTGGTCTCATCTGAAGTCTTGAGTGGGAAAGAATTGGCTTTTAAGCTCACTTATGTGGTTGCTCATAGGATTCAGTTCCCTTTGGGCCGTTGGGATGAGGGCCTCAGTTTCTAGCTGGCTGCTCGCTAGAAGTTGCTCTTGCCATGGGCCACCCCCGCCAACATGGCAACTTGCCCCATCAAAGCCAGCAAGAGAAAGCATCTTCTACTAAGATGGAAGTTAACACTAGTATATAACCTCATCATTGGAAGTAATGACTCATCACCTTTGCCATATTCTGTTGGTTAGCAATAAATTTTTAGGCCAGCCCACACTCACAGGGAGGGGTCCACACAAATGCTTGTAACTGGAGGCAAGAACATTGGAGGTCAGCTTAGAAGCTACCTACTGCAGCATCAATGCAGAAAAAAAAAAAAAAAAAAGAAAACTGTTACAGACATCCATGGCCACTAGCAGCTTATAGAAGTTTTGTCCGTGGGCAACTGGCTGTTTTCACACAGAATAACATCTGTTTCTATAGAGGCAGCAAGCACAGTCTGGACCTAACTCAAAACTACAAGATTTTATCTGTTTGGGCAGCATTAGAGAGCTGGCTGCTGGCAGTCCAGTCTTCCTAAAATGACCTGGCTGAGGCAAGAATTAGATTTCAGGGAGCATCTTTCTACATAATGGCCTTTTAGCTATTATGTGAAAAGGTAACCATGGCCTGTAATTTATTCCTTCCTCCTCAGGGATCCCTGCGGAAGTTTGACCCTGACCAGAATTCTTTGCAAATATCAACTGATCGAATATACTAGCTAAAAGATAAATGAGAGTCTTGAAAGGGTTTGTTATGCACTGATTACTGATTTCGCAATAATTTCAGCATTATATCCTGGTCCATCTAGATTGTTTAAATTATCCTGCAAATTAAGGGCTGAGGCTGTGCTGAAGCATGGGAGTTATATGCAAGGCCAGGTGTCTAGTGAGACTCCAGAACCCAGCAGCTTCCCTGGCTAACATGTCACATGTGTAGTCAGTTATTGACAAACTCCAAAACCAAAATATGTCCTGGTAGGAGAAGAGACGCTCAGGAAGATGCACTTGCAGGTTTGGAGCCTCTCAGATGCTGTGTTTGTTGTTGCTCCTGTCTCCTATCCATTGATAATTCTGCATAAGCCTGATGCTGGGTAAGCCAGAATCTTTCCGAATCAGTAGGGATGATAAGGGTGAAGGCAACTTTAGATTAGCTCTACGACCATTGGTGCAATGTACCTACTTTTTAAACAGCTTGATGCAGATATAATTGGCATACAACAAACTGCACATATTTAAAGTTTTGGCATATATATATATATATATATATATATATATATATATACCCTCCAAAAACCATCACCACAATCAAGATAATGGATACATCTAATTTGATACTGCTGACCCAAACCATGATAGATGCTATGATTTAGGTGCTCCCCAAATTTGGGCTCCTTATGTTACATTGCTATCTAGGCATCAAGAAAACACTCAAGAGACAATAACCTCAGTTATTATGCAGGGGATTAAATGGGTGGCAAAAATATTCATCCTACCCAAAAGAAAGGTGAGACTAAGGGGGAAAATTATAAAGAAGGAAGGAAGAAGTAATAATTGACCTAGTCTGCTAGAATTATTTCATTTCTGTTGCAAAGCAGGATGAAAAAGGAAGAAATGGAGAGGATCATTAGCAGAGTGTTGGTAGCATAATCTTGCGGCTTGAGAGGAGAAAAACCAACTTCATCTCTGGCTGTGACACCCACAAACTTTAAGAAGCCCCTTCAAATTCACCGCACATCACCTACCACGGAGAAGCACAAATTCAATATAACGATCAGGATTTGGAATAGAAAGTACTTAAAGAGACGCTGAATTCATCCCCTCACTTAAAACCATACCATTTTTAAAATAGATTAACTAAGGGTTTTGGATCTGCTCACCTGACCCTCAGAGGGGAATCCTAGGAACCAGAAAATCATGTGGGTGGAGTGACCTCTGTACAGTTACTAAAATATTTGGAATGATTGCTCTTGGCACCCAGTGCACCACAATCTGCCTGGTGGTAAGAGGACACTTAGAGAGCCTAAAAGTGAAGTTTGGAGGGTAGCAAGATGCTGTGATAGATGATACCAGTGTAAAAGTTAAACTTTTATTTGGAAAACATGATGAGAGAAAGTGTTCTCTGGTTGCATCGCCTTCACTGAAATGCGTAATTGGGATGGATGACACACATGGATAGAAGATGATGCCCCTAAATTCTTAAATTGTATGTGTTCCATATCCACTCTCCATGTGGTTTCAACTGAAATGCTGAATGAGAATCTTTGCAATTCCCAAGCCCTCCTCTGTAGGAAATATCAAACAAGATAGAATTCCAGGAGTACGGGGAGATTAATGCTTTAGTTAGCATTAATGTTGAAGTAGGGATATTGATCTCCATTAATTCTCTTTTTAACAGCCCTTTCATGCCTAAAGGCAAAGCAGACGATTTACTAATACTGATCGTGGCCTATTGGGAATTCATCTATGTAGATCTACCAATAGCCTCAGATGCGCTATAGATATGATTAAAAAAAGTCACTGCACCAAAAGGCCATGGACTATGGACTACAGGAGGTTGGGATGCCGGAGAGACCTACCTCATGGTTTCTTTTATATTCCAATTTCAGAAGCCAGTCAAGAACAGCTTGTGTTCAAGTGGGACTACCTCCAGTCTATAATAACAATGCTTACACAAGGACATTTAAATTCTCTAGTAGACTGTCACAATCTAGTGTGGCTGCACTCGGTCTTAATAACCACTAAGGGTAAGTTGGTGACACCGTTGACACATAATTGCCTCCTCAGAGGAAGCAGCACGGGGAAATTTAGAGCCTGTGATCATCCATCTGCCAATAGAGCATGGCCGATAAACCCCATTAAAATTCAAGACTTGCCCTAGTATCTGAAAATTTGGGAAATAACATGAGCAAGAACGAGAAGCTGTCCTCATAGTGTGAGAAATAATTTATCACCTGATCTTGACCCCACCACTAAACAGCCCAGAAACTGGAGAAACTGTTTGAGTTATGGCAAAATCACATCTCCTATTTGGGGTTATTGTTAGTCCTATTCACAAAGTCACCAGAAAGAAATCTGAGATTGAATTGTGCCCTGACAGAAACAAGCAAATAAAAGATTTATAAAGGGCTGTCAATCAGGCAGTGCCTCTTGAGCCTTGTGACCCAATGCACAAATGATTGTAGAAGTGTCAGCAACTAGAACACACACAGACTAGAGCCGTTGGCAGAAATCAATAGAGCTACTCAGCGGAGACAGCAGGGATTTTGGACTTGAAAGTGGTCTGATGCAGATGCTCAATACAGCCTTTAGAAACATAATTATAAGCATGTTGCTGGGCAATGGTAGAAATTGCTCCTACCAGAAGAAAACTTCAGACAATCCTGAAACAAGAAACACCCATCATGACTTGGGTGACTGATGTCAGAGAAACATGCAAATTGAGGAAACATCTCAATGGAGCTGGCAGAGAAATGGAAGAGGTACACTCAAGAGTATGCTTTAGCTAAAGGTTCAAAAGAAGTTCACTGCATTTGAAGCCAATAGTAAAACCCCCAGGGTCTTCTCTGCTGCAACTACTGGATTCTCTGAACCCTGAAATTCTCCCTTAGCCATGCAGAATGGCTGCTAAGTTTACTAACTGGATTTCCTAAACCAAAAGTCATGAAGCTGTTTGGAAATTCATTTTTACATGTCCAACATATAGTAAATCCTTGGTGGAAGAAGGAAAAACGTTAAAATGGCTTTTTGAGAAACTTTAAATTATGCTGAAAAAGATTTGCTAACACAAGCAGAGACAGTAGAGGGAGCTGTCTTTCCGGAGACTGGCCACAGCTGGCAATCAATTTAGAGACATAGTAAAGCAATCTGACAATAGACAATCGGTATTACCAGACTCATCAAACATCAATCTTGCCAGCAACTCTGGGAAAGAGCATCTGCCCTTACTCAGGGGACATTTTAATAATAATGAAATCAGATGTATTTAAGAGACAATGGTGCGAGTGGAAAAATGTCACTAAGGCTGCAGTCCAGTAAGGTAGCTGTAAGCTACATATGGATATTGAGCACTTTCAGTGTGGCTAGCCCAAATAAGATGTGTCATACATGCAAAATACATATGGGATTTCAAAGACAACACAAAAAAAGAATGTAAAATACCTCATTGATAATTTTATTTTGGTTAAATGCCGAATCAATATTACTTTGGATATAGTTGGATAAATACAATGTATTATTAAATCAATTAAAAATTCAACTATTTCTTTTACTTTTTTAATGTGCCTCCAAAAAGTTTAAAATTATATACGTGGTGTGCATTATATTTCTTCTGAACAGTACTCCTAAACAGTACTCTTCTAGATTGCTTACTGTTATTACATAATAATCCTGTAATTTATGGACTTAAAGTGGGCTGAATAATTGAAGGCACACATATAGCTAGCATAGGGATACAAGAAGATCAAGATATATAAACTGAAAGGCCCCAGATTTGGCTATTTCCCTGTGCTAACTTGTTCTACACATGCCCAGGTCTTATCACTACAAAAGCAAAATATTTCCTAATTTGGAAAAGGGGACCTGGAGAGGTGTATCTGTCAGATCCAGGGCCTCTTAGTCAGTGATGTGGAATATGCATCATTCCTGCCTTGTGTCCTTTGTTAATTACGGCAAATCTTCACACTAGGTAAGACGTGTTTCCAGTGAATCCAGTGGGCAAGTTGAGCTTTGTATCTGCACAAGGGTGGAAACAACATTTGTTGTTTTTACCATGTTTTTTCAGCAAAGCCTGTGAGACATTGCTAATGCTAGGTCTTGGAAGACAGCATTAGTGGGCTACCTGAAATCTCTTCCTCTTCTGCAGTCTTCACACTGTCTACAGAGCCGTGAAATGGGTCTGTGAATAGACCAGCCTTGAATTCATGTGGCTTGTCTCAAGTCACCTCTCAGCATGTGATCTAAAATTGCCTACATCACCTCTGATCATAGCCCTTGGATTCAGAAACCTAATTCTCCACACAAGAGAACTGTTTCCCATAAAAAAGGAGGACAATTTTTTATTAAACAAGTAAAAATGAATGAAGTCCTTTATTAAAATAATAGGACATTTTCTTAAGTGGAATAGGAAGTCAATGAAACTATTGTAAAAAGTGAATGATTTCTAGATGGGTTTTCTCAGGAAAGCAAGGAAGGAAGGACCTGACCTGCTTAGAAAAACACAGGCTTTAATCTCACTTTCATAATAAGAAAAGTGGACATTTGAAAAGAAATAAGTACAAAAGCTTTTTAAGAAATAGGCAGAATAAACTAGATGAAGAGTGGTATATCTTAAGAGAAACTTTAGATCTTAAAAATCGAGATGGATAGAAAGGGACAAAAAAAGATGTAATTGGGTCCATAGCCTCATAAAAAATGTAAAAGTGGGGTATATACCATAGTTTCTAAATAAAAAAAGCTCATGTGGACACAACTGAAGTCTAACAGAGAAAGGGAGGCTGTCTCAAATAGAGTGGGTCTACCTCCCCTATGAGGGGGCCAGAATCCAGGAAGCCACTCAAAGGAGGTCCCTGAACTTTGTAAAGAGAGAATTTCAAAATACTGAGAAGGTTTTAACAAGTGCTTAAAGAAAATTTAGACAGGTGTGAAAGAGAAAGATTCATACTCAAATATTAATAGAGAACTTTAGAGCAAACAAAACTCAAGGAATTCTTGAATAGATAAGCAACTGGCTTTTTCAGGTGATCTGTCCTCAAGGGATTTTTATTGTGTAATAAGATCTTCATGGCAAAAGAGTCTAAGGTCTCATCACTGGAAAGTAAGACACACAATAGTAGATGTGACTGCTCACATAATAAATCCCTGACTGGAAACAAACCTGAGCACAGGTAAGTCATTTTCACTTCTTAAGTTGAGGGAAGGGTGTTTGGAATATTATAATTTGGGGAATTATTGCAAAGCTTGTGTATTCAGAATTGTCCCGTTTAGAAAGCTTTCAGATTAACTCGCTCTACAATAATTACATCAATACTTTCAGCATTATTTGCAATTTCTGGTTCAATTAAATATACATATTTCTAAATACCTATAATCAATATTTATCTGTGTTTTTATTATTTCTACCATGAAATATTCAGTTTCTCTAAGTGAAGAAATCTGCTTACCTTTATTATTAAAATAAGTTTTGTGCTTTTTATTCCCCACACCCAGTGGCTTTCCATATTGAATTTATCGTACACTCTAAACATTAATTGGTCTACTTATAACCACTTTTGTTGTGTGTTTTTATCTTCCAATTATAAACACATTGTATGATGCCAGCATTAAAGCAAAACATTAAAAAATTTACAACTCAGACTACAAACCTCTATCTCTCATGTACATAGAAATAAAATTTCTTAACATAATTTTAGAAAAGAGAATCTATAACTATATACAATTATAATACATTATGACGAAAAAGTTTTATCTCAAGATTGTAAGCTGTTAATAGTAATGATAAAAATCTCAGCCAACTAGGAATAAAAGTGAATTTCCTCAGGCTGCTAAAGGGCATCTAAGAAAAATCTCCAGATATCATCATACTGCTCAGCAGTGAAATACTAAGTGAATTTTCCTTAAGATGAATAACAAGGCAAAGATTTCTCTTTTACAACTTCTATTCAACATTGTACAGGAAGTCTTAGCCAAGGCAATAAGGCAAGAAAAAGAAACAACACACAGAGAATGAAAAAAGAAGTGACTCTCTTGAGTATTGCCTATTTTTAGATTGCTTCTTCTCAAAGGACTAGAAATTTCTAATAAAAATTTCATGGCAAAAGAGGTTATGATTTTCATGATTATAAAGTAAGACAGAAATGAAGACACACCTGTGTGTAGAGAATAGCCTAAGGAAGCCATTTAAAAAGCTGCTAGAACTAACATGTGAACTTAATGAAATAACAGAATTCAAGGTGAATATATATAATTCTGAACATAAGCAATCAAGAATTAGGAATTGAAATAAGACTAACAATACAGTTTATTATAGCATCCAAAACCACAAAATAATTAGGAATGGATTTAAAATTGGTAAAAGATCTCTACTTTGAAAACTAAAGGGAGCACACTGCATAGAGAGAGGAGATAAAAATCAATGAAGAGATATAATGTTCTTGTGAGTCAGAAGCATCAATATTGTTAAGACCACAGCTCTCCGTAAACTGATTTTCACATTCAGTGCAATCCCATGCAAAGACCCAACAGGTTTTTTAATAGAAATTGATGAACTAATTCTAAAATTTATATGTATATTCAAGAGACTCCAAAAGCCAAAAACACTTTTGAAAAATAAGAACAAAGTGGGAGGACTCACCCTACCTAATTTCAAGACTTATTATAATGCTACAGTAATTATGATGGTGTGGTATTGGTACAAAGACAGAAAAGTAGATCAACAGAAAAAAATAGAGTGCATAGAAATAACTGATTTTTCCACAAAGTTGCCAAGGTAAGTCAATGGGGGAAAGATTTTCTTTCCAACAAGCAATGTTAGAATAACTGTATATCCATATATTTAAAAAAAAAAAAAAAAGACTTCTTCTCTTACTTGATACACACAAAATTCAATCAAAATGGATATAGTGTATAGTTAAAAGGAAAAATTTTGAAGCTACTAGAAGAAAACAGAGTATCTTCATAGTATTCATGAACATAATAATTCTTATATGGAACAGCAACAAGCACACATCATGAAACATATGATATTTGAAAGACATGAATAAACAAATGAATCATAAAATAAAAAATTAGATTGTAAAAATTTTTAAAGTCTTCAATAAGACAAAAAAAAATTATATAATTAAGCTTATATTGAGAATAAATAACCCTAACAACTCAGTAACAAGGCAAACAACCTAACTTTATTTTTATTTATTTTTTTATTTGAGTTAATGATAGGTTACAATCTTGTGAAATTTCAGTTGTACATTAATGTTTGTCATTCGTGTTGTAGGTGCACCACTTCACCCTTTGTACCCACCTCCCACCCCACCTTTCCCCGGGAAGCCACTAATCTGTTCTCTTTGTCCACATTTTTAAATTCCTCATATGAGTGGAGTCATACACAGACTATCCTTCTCTAAACTGGCTTATTTCACTTAACATAATTCCCTCAAGGTCCATCCATGAAACAACCTAACTTTAAAGTGTGAAGCTTATTTGAACAAATCATTCACAAAAGAAGACGTAAATGACTAATAAGCACACAAAAAATTATCTGTGTCATTAATTGTCAAGAAAATGCATATTAATATAATAAAATCTCTCTACAATAGCTGAAATTTAGAATGCCAGCAATAGTAAGCATTTGCAAGCATGTGGAGTAATTGGAAATCTTATGGATTTCCTCTGGGAATATAAAATTAGATAACCACTTTGGAAAACACTTCGGCAGTTCCTTATACCTATGCTTACTATGTGCTTCAGCCATTTTACCTCTAGGAATTTACCCAATAAGAATGAAAACCTATGTCCACACAAAGACTTCTACATAATTGTTCACAGCAGCTTTATTCATAGAAGACCCAAACTGGAAATACTCCAAATGTCCTTCAAGTGGTAAATGGGTAAACGAATCATGGTATAGCCATGCAATAGAATACTGTTTGGCAGTACAAAGGAATGGACTGCTGATACACACAAAAACATGGATCAATCTCAAAAGCGTGCTGGAAAAAATGGCACACAAAAATCTATATTTGATTATTCTATTTATATAGAAATGTAGAATGAGATAAGCTCACCTATAGTAATAGCAAGAAGATCAGTGCTTGCCTGGGGCCAGGAGCTGAGGGAGCTGACTTTTAAAGGGCATAAAAGGGCATTTTGGAGTGATAAAAATGTTCTGTATTTTGATTGTGATGATGACTATATGAGTAAATACATTTGTCAAAACTTATCTGTGTATTTAAACTTATTGCATTTCATTTCATGTAGCTTATATATCAATCAACCTGACTTAAAAATATGCATGGGAAGGGGAGTAGACATTGTATGCAAGGGATTGCCTAGAGAAAACAACTCCTTTTTCCTTCCTGGGGACACCAATAGAAAAACAGACTCTACCGTCAGCACATAAATTGGTTCATACCTATCGGTTATTGGCAACATTTGAGAAGAAAAATCTGAGGAAAAACTTTGGCTTTCTGATAATCAAGCAAGTGTATCTTTGTGCTTAGACATTTGGAAACTTACTGTGTATCTAATATCAGATGGAGAGGCCTCACCAAATCTTATCACCTTAAGAATTTGTTAATGCACTAGAATTTTTTCTTTCATTTGTTACTAGTGTGTTTGTACACAGAAAACATGCTTTGTAAACTGGGAAGAAATGATGTTACTATTGCATTTCAAGTTGTACCTGGTGTTTCCCAGGTCAAGTTAATCGGCATTCTGAGGCGAAGCCTCCTGTCTTTTCCCCAATTATGCCAAGTTATTTCACGCCTCAGTTCTTTCTACTCATGTTGCTTTCCGGGCCTGAAATTTTGTTCTCTCATCTCTGCTTGGCTGGCTCCTACTCCTTCTTCCAGGCGCAATTTAAAAATCGCTTCTTCACAGTCACCATTCTGTTTCAGTGTGGTGTTCTTTATTAAACTTACTCATTGTGCCACATTTTACTCCTTCAAAACATTTGAATCTTATTTAAAGCAAGATTTTTTGCTGACTATCTGTTCTCCCCCTATGCTAAATTCTATGGCCCCTCTCCTCTCTAGTGCATAGAAATGCTGTTGATTACTGCAATTGCTCAGCGCTTTTGGATCCCAGAGAAAAGTAAAGTAGAGTCAAAGTTTTCACACAGAGAGAATATACCATTTTTTTGTATAAGCTTTTTCTAAATCGCTTTATAATGTAGCTTAAATCTGTAAGTAAACTGGGGGGATTTTGAAGGCAGCAACTCTAATTTTGTCCAACTTTATACCTCTTTTTCCTAAAAGAGTGCTGGAAAAAAAACCCAACAACAAACCATCAAACAAACAAATTAAAATGCAACAAAACAACAAAACAACAAAACTAATCGGTCATTTTGGAGGATGAGGAAAATATCATTTTCCTGAAAAATGGTAAATAAAGGGAAAGAATCAGCATTTTCCTGCCTCATCTATATGAACTGTACCACTTCATACACAAGGAGTAAATCATGGAAAGTATCTCTTTATAAAACTATCCCAGCAATTTAGTAAAACAAAGAGCTGACAGAATTAAAATGCCACCATTTTGTAAAAGTTAATAAATCTAATCACTGAGCATCAATGGCTGATAATATAACCAAGAGTGAGACAACTAAACATCATATGCTTCCCGATGAAAGAACACAACACTACCTAGAGTCTTTCCAAAGGAACAGAACACGGGGCTGAAGAAGCTTTAGATCCTGCACCAAATTTTCAAAGAAATGCAGAGGACCAAGGACCGTGCTGAACTGCACCATGAGTACATAAAAAATAAGGTTCGTTCTGTGGAAAATCTTACAGGACACACATCCTGGGTTCTTCAACGGACGGATTTATTTTAAATGGGCGGGAATAAGCTATAAAAGTCACGAGCAGATCTTCTCTACAAGAATTACTAAAGAGAGTCCCTCAGGCTAAAATGAAAAGAGGCTATGGAGGAACTCAAATCCAAATGAGGAAATAAAGAGCACCGGAGAAGGTAGTTGCATAGGTAAATAGAAACAGTATAAATATATTTTTTAGCTTATAGCTGTTTTTTTCTCATATCTGATTTAAAAGACAGCTCCATAAGGCAGTATTTCTAAACCTATATTGATGGGCATACAATGTATAAAGGTGCAATTTGCATAAAAATAACAGCACATTGAGAAGGGAGGGAACGGAGCTATATAAGAGCAAAGCTATTGTTTGCTATTGAAATCAAGCTGGTATTAATCTCAACTAGATTTTTAGAAGTTAACTGTAACAATGTTTATAATATTAATTGTAGTCCCCAGAGCAACTAATAAGAAAATAGCTCAAAAAATATTAAAACAAATGACAAAGGAATTAAAATGGGGGGCCGGCCCATGGCGCAGTGGTTAAGTTCACATGTTCTGCTTCTCGGTGGCCCGGGGTTCGCCGGTTCGGATCCCAGGTGTGGACATGGCACCACTTGGCATGCCATGCTGTCATAGGCGTCCCACATATAAAGTAGAGGAAGATGGGCACAGATGTTAGCTCAGGGCCAGGCTTCCTCAGCAAAAAGAGGAGGACTAGCAGTAGTTAGCTCAGGGCTAATCTTCCTCAAAAAAAAAAAAAAAAGAAGAGAAAAGGAATTAAAACAGTATGCTAGAAATATCTGTTTTGCACAAAAGAAGACAGTAATGGAGGCAACAGAGGATCAAAAATGCTTAATATATACATAAAGAAAATAGCAACATGGCAGATGTGCATCTCAACTTACCCAAAATTACATTAAATACGAATGAATTAAACACTCCAATTAAAGGTAGAGGTTGGAAGAATGGATAAAAACATGTTAACTATGACCTGTCTACAAGAGACATTTTATATATGCAAAGTCACAAACAGGATAAAAGTAAAAGGATGAAAAAAATATATAATATGCAAATAATAATAAGAGAATTGAAGTGACTATAATAACAGACAAAATAGACTTTAAAACAAAAATTGTTGCTAGATACACAGAATGTCGTTCTATAATGATGAAAGAGCTAACCCATCAAAGAAAATATAACAGTTTTAAACATATATTTCTCAAACAACAGAGGCCAATATACATGGGGGAAAATCTTACATATTTGTTTGTTGTTGTTTTTATCTTCTATTTGAGTGAGATCATACAGTATTTGACTTTCTCCCTCTGAACAATTTCACTCAGCAAAATACCCTCAAAGTCCATCCATGTTGTCACAAATGGCCGGATTTCATCATTTCTTATGGCTGAGTAGTATTCCATTGTGTATATATACCACATCTTCTTTATCCATTTGTCCCTTGATGGGCACCTAGGTTGCTTCCAAGTCTTGGCTGTTGTGAATAGTGCTGCAATGAACATAGGGGTGCAAGTATCTTTACGCATTTGTGTTTTCAAGTTCTTTGGATAAATACCCAGCAGTGGGATAGCTGGATCATATGGTAGATCTATTCTTAAATTTCTGAGGAAACTCCATACTGTTTTCCATAGTGGCTGCACTAGTTTTCACTCGCACCAGCAGAGTACGAGGGTTCCCTTCTCTCCACATCCTTTCCAAAATTTATTATTTCCTGTCTTGTTAATTATAGCCATGCTGACCGGAGTGAGGTGATGTCTCATTGTACTTTTGATTTGCATTTCCCTGATAGTTAATGATATTGAACATCTTTTCATGTGCCTGTTGGCCACCCATATGTTTTCTTTGGAGAAATGTCCAAATCTTTTGCCCATTTTTTCATTGGGTTGTTGATCTTTTTTGCTGTTGAGATGTATGAGTCCTTTGTATATTTGGATATTAACCCCTTATCTGATATATGGTTTGCAAATATCTTCTCCCAATTGTTAGGTTGTCTTTTCATTTTGTTGATGGTTTCCTTTGCTGTGCAGAAGCCTTTTAGTTTGATGTAGTCCCATATGTTTTTTTTTCTGTTGTTTCTCTTGCCAGCTCAGACATGCCCGCTCAGTTTCTCTTGCTGCTAAGACTGATGTCGAAGAGCGTACTGCCTATATTTTCTTCTAGAAGTGTCATGGTTTCAGGTCTTACATTCTAGTCTTTAATCTATTTCAAGTTTATTTTTGTGCACGCTGTAAGGTAATGGTCTACTTTCATTCTTTGCATGTGGCTGTCCAGTTTTCCCAACGCTATTTATTGAAGAGACTCTACTCTCTCCATCGTATGCTCTTGGCATCTTTGTTGAAAATTAGCTGTCCATAAATGTGTGGATTTATTTCTGGGCTCTCGATTCTGTTCCATTGATCTGTGTGTCTGTTTCTGTGCCAGTACCATGCTGTTTGGGTTACTACAGCTTTGTAGTATAGCTTGAAATCAGGGAGTGTGATACCTCCAGCTTTGTTCTTTTTTCTCAGGATTTCTTTGGCTATTTGGGGTCTTTTATTCCATAAGAATTTTAGGATTCTTTGCTCTATTTCTGTGAAAAATTGTTGTTGGAACTTTGATAGGGATTGCATTGAATCTATAGATTGCTTTAGGAAGTATGGATATTTTAATTATGTTAATTCTTCCATTCCAAGAGCACAGAGTATCTTTCATTTCTTTGTGCCTTCTTCAATTTCTTTCAACAATTTTTTATAGTTTTCAGTGTACCAATATTTCACCTCTTTGGTTAAGCTTATTCCTAGGTATTTTATTCTTTTTATCATAATTGTAAATGGGATTGTGTTCTTAATTTGTCTTTCTGCTACTTCATTGCTAGTGTATAAAAACATAACCGATTTTTGTATGTTGATTTTGTATCCTGCAACTTTATTGTATTCATTTATTATTTCTAAAAGATTTTTAATGGATTCTTTAGGGTTCTATATATAAAATCATGTCATCTGCAAACAGTGACAGTTTCACTTCTTCTTTTCCAGTTTGGATCCCTTTTATTTCTTTTTCTTGCCTGATTGCTCTGGCCTGGACTTCCAATACTATGTTAAATAAGAGTGGTGACAGTGGGCATCCTTGTCTGCTTCCTGTTCTTAGAGAGATAGCTTTCAGTTTTTCTCCACTGAGAATGGTATTAGCTGTGGGTCTGTCATATATGGCCTTTATTATGTTGAGGTGTTTTCCTTCTATATCCATTTTATTCAGAGTTTTTATCATAAATGGATGCTATACCTTGTCAAATGCTTTCTCTGCATCAATTGAGGTGATCTTGTGATTTTTATTCATTTTGTTAATGTGGTGTATCATGTTGATTGATTTGTGGTTGTTGAATCATCCCTGCATCACTGGAATAAATCCCACTTGATCATGGTCTATGATCTTTTTAATGTATTGCTGTATTTGATTTGCTAGTATCTTGTTGAGGATTTTTTGCATGGATATTCATCAGTGATATCAGCCTGTAATTTTCTTTTTGTGTGTTGTCCTTGTCTGGTTTTGGTATCAGGATAATGTTGACTTCGTAGAATGAGTTAGGAAGCTTTCCCTCCTCTTCAATATTTTGGAAGAGTTTGAGAAGGATAGGTATTAAGTCTTCTTTGAATGTTTGGTAGAATTCACCAGAGAAGCTGTCTGGCCCTGGACTTTTACCTTTGGGAAGGTTTTTGATTACTGTTTCAATCTCCTTACTGGTAATTGGTCTATTCCAATTCTCTACCTCTGGATTCAGCTTTGGAAGGTTGTACGATTCTAAGAATTCATCCATTTCTTCTAGATTATCCAATTTCTTGGCATATAGCTTTTTGTAGTATTTTCTCATAATCTTTTGTATTTCTGAGGTGTCTATTGTAATTTCTCTTCTTTCATTTCTGATTTTATTTATTTGAGGCTTCTCTCTTTTTCTTGGTGAGTCTAGCTAAAGGCTTGTCAATTTTGTTTATCTTTTCAAAGAACCAGCTCTTGGTTTCATTGGTTTTTCTATTTTTTCTTAGTCTCTATTCTGTTTATTTCTGCTTTGATTTTTATTATTTCCTTCCTTCTGCTGATTTGGGCTTTGTTTGTTCTTCTTTTTCCGGTTCATTTAGGTGCACTGGTAGATGGTTTATTTGGGATTTTTGTTCTGTGTTGAGTTAGGCCTGAATTGCTATAAACTTCCCTCTTAGAACTGCTTTTGCTGCATCCCATAGATTTTCACGTCATAGTTTCATTTTCATTTATCTCCAGGTATTTTTTGATTTCTCCTTTGATTTTTTCATTAACCCAATCATTGTTCAGTAGCATTTTGTTTAATCTCCACATTATTGTGGCTTTTCCAATTTTCTTCCTATAGTTGATTTCCAGTTTCATAATTTTGTGGTAGGAAAAGATGCTTGGTATTATTTTGATCTTCCTAAATTTATTGAGACTTCTTTTCTGGCCCAATGTGTGATCACTCTTGGAGAATGTCCCATGTACATTTGAAAAGAATGTGTATTCTGCAGTTTTCGGATGGAATGTTCTATATATATCTACTAAGTCCATCTAGTCTAATGTGTCATTTATGGCCAACATTTCCTTATTGATCTTCTGTTTCAATGATCTATCCATTGGTGTAAATAGAGTGTTAAAGTCCCCTACTATTATTGTGTTACTGTCTATTTCTCCTTTTATGTCTGTTAATAGCTGCTTTATATATTTAGGCACTCCCATGTTGAGTGCATAGATATTTACAGTATTCTGTCCTCTCGTTGGATTGTTCCCATTATCGTTATGTAGTGCCCTTCTTTATCTCTTGTTACAGTTTTTGTTTTAAAGTCTATTTTGTCTGATACAAGTATTGCTACCCCAGCTTTGTTTTCTTTGCCATTTGCATGGAGTATGTTTTTCCATGCTTTCACTTTCAGTTTGTGAGTGTCTTGAGGTCTGAAGTGTGTCTCCTGTATGCAGCATATACATGGGTCTTGTTTTTTATCCAATGGGCCACCCTCTGCCTTTTGATTGCAGAATTTAGTCCATTGACATTTAAAGTAGCTATTAATAAATATGTATTTATTGCCATTTTGTTACATTTTTTCTGGGTGTTTTATTTATTTATTTTTTTTAGAGTTTTACATATATGCTTTATTGAGAATGATGCCCTTTATATAAAAATCTTACAGCCTATACATTCTATATATTGTAACAAAAAATGAATTATATTTATTTATGAATATCCCTTAGTGTTACATAATTATCTTATTAATGTTATTTGTTGAGTAGAATTCTAGAAAGTTCAAAATTCATATTTAAGAAATGTAGTTTAATATTAAAGAAACTATTAGTCATTTTTTCTCCATAAAAACATTTTTTGAGATCTTTAAAAGTATGATATAATTCTCATGCTTAAAAAATATTTTTTGAATGCTATGCTAATGAAAAAAGAACAGTATTATTTGGTTTATTTTTCTGATTTCTTTTCTCTTTTACTTTTATTATTTTAAACAAATCTGGTTTTGCCACTGAATCATATGATTCTGTTTTTTTTTTTGACCTTTAAAGAATTATTTATTCTTTCTTCTTTTAACCTTTTTTTAATTTTTATTTTTTTCGAATGTACATCATATTTCGAATTCTGTATCCATTACATCATGTTCACCACCCGAACACTAATTATAGTGCATCCCCTCACATGTGACCCTAATCACCCCTTTTGCCCTCCCCCCTCCTCCCTTCCCCAATGGTAACCACCAGTCCAATCTCCAATGCTATGTGTTTTTCTTTTTCGTCGTTTTTATCTTCTACTTATGAGTGAGATCATACAGTATTTGACTTTCTCCTTCTGACTTATTTCACTCAGCATAATACCCTCAAGGTCCATCCATGTTGTCACAAATGGCCAGATTTCATCATTTCTTATGGCTGAGTAGTAGTCCATCGTGTATAAATACCACATCTTCTTTATCCATTTGTCCCTTGATGGGCACCTAGGTTGCTTCCATGTCTTGGCTATTGTGTATAATGCCACAATGAAAATAGGGGTGCAAGTATCTTTATGTCTTTGTGTTTTCAAGTTCTTTGGATAAATACCCAGCAGTGGAATAGCTGGATCATATGGTAGATCTATCCTTAATTTTCTGAGGATACTCCAAACTGCTTTCCATAGTGGCTGCACCAATTTCCACTGCCACCAGCAGTGAACAAGGGTTCCCTTCTCTCCACACCCTCTCCAACATTTGTTGTTTCCTGTCCTATTAATTATAGCCATTCTGACCGGAGTGAGGTGGTACCTCATTGTACTTTTGATTTGCATTTCCCTGATAGCTAATGATGTTGAGCATCTTTTCATATGCCTGTTGGCCATCTGTATATCTTCTTTGGAGAAATCTCTGTTCAGATCTTTTGTCCATTTTCTAATTGGATTGTTGGCTTTTTTGTTGTTGAGCTGTATGAGTTCTTTGTATATTTTGGATATTAACCCCTTATCTGATATGTGGTTTGCAAATATCTTCTCCCAGTTGTTAGGTTGTCTTTTCATTTTGTTGATGGTTTCCTTTGCTGTGCAGAAACTTTTTAGTTTGATGTAGCCCCATTTGTTCATTTTTTCTTTTGTTTCCCTTGCCCAGTCAGACATGGGACTTGAAAATATGCTGCTCAGACCAATGTCAAAGAGCGTACTGCCTATGTTTTCTTCTAGAAGTCTCATGGTTTTGGGCCTTACATTCAAGTCTTTAATCCATTTTGAGTTGATTTTTGTGCATGGTGTAAGGGAATGGTCTACTTTCATTCTTTTGCATGTGGCTGTCCAGTTTTCCCAACACCACTTATTGAAGAGACTCTCCTTTCTCCATCGTATGCTCTTGGCTCCCTTGTTGAATATTAGCTGTCCATAAACTTGTGGGTTTACTTCTGGGCTCTCAATTTTGTTCCATTGATCTGTGAGTCTGTTTTTGTGCCAGTACCATGCTGTTTTGGTTACTATGGCTTTGTAGTATAATTTGAAATCGGGGCATGTGATACCTCCAGCTTTGTTCTTTTTTCTCAGGAATCCTTTGGCTATTTGGGGTCTTTTGTTGTTCCATATAAATTTTAGGATTCTTTGTTCTATTTCTGTGAAAAACGTTGTTGGAACTTTGATAGGGATTGCCTTGAATCTATAGATTGCTTTAGGAAGTATGGACATTTTAATTATGTTAATTCTTCATTTTAGTTAATAGCCAGCAAAGCCAGATATTATGACACTTGTCTCAGTTGTGCTGAGTCTGAAGGATGCTTATAGCAGTAACATGCCCCCCGCTAAGGTCCCCACTTCTCCAGGGAGGGCTGCCTACCTTATGGTGGCTCCTGCTTGGCTGTGAAGCTCTGTGGCTCACGAAGGCAGCTTTTTGTTCTCTCCAGAAGGAATTTCTGCTTCTTCTGCCTCAGTCAGGACTGTTCCTTGTGGTGGGGGTTTGTTTTATCCAGTTTTCATTTCTGTCTCTGGGGTAACATTTCCAAGAATAGTTGCAACCTGCTTGTGTTTGTAGGAGGAGGTAAGTTCAGAGTACACCTACACCACCATCTTGATGAGATCTCAAAACATATATTTGAAGGGAGAGATTCTTCAACAGTAATAGTTGAAGAAGTTAATATCCCACTTTGAATAATGAATAGAAAAACTAAGCAAGATTGAAAAGTAAATATAAAACTAGAAAAACACTGTAAATCAATTAAAACTAACAGCCATCTATGAAATACTCCACCCAACAACAGCACATTCTCCAGGACAGGCCACATAGTAGTCCTTAAAACAAGCTCCAACAAACTTAAAAGCATTCAAATGGTACAAAGTATGTTCTCCAGGCACAATAGAGTGAAATTAGAAATCAATAACAGAGAGAAATGTAGAAACTTCACAAAAATGTGGAAATTAACAACACTAAATAAACACTAAATTAACAACTATTAGATAACCATTGGGGTAAGAAAAAGTCACAAGAGAAATTAGAAAATACTTGGAAAGGAATGAAGGCAAACAATATATCAAAACAAATGATATGCAGCTAAAGCAGTGCTTAAAGGAAAATTTATAGTTGTAAACCTGTATACTAAAAGATGAAAAATAATTTCAATCAATAATATAATTTTTCACCTTAGGAAACTAGAAGAAAAAAGGAAAACTAAACTGAAAGCAAGTAGAAAGAAAGAAACAATAAATATTAGAGCATAAATAAATGAAATAGAGAATAGGAAAACAATAGATATAACAACAAAACCAAAAGTTGATTCTTTGAAAAGATCAACCAAATTGACAGCCTATAGCTAGGCTGACCCAGAACAAAGATAGAAGATTTGACTCACTAAAATAAGGAATGAAAGAGGGGCCATTTCTACTGACCTTAAAGAAATAAAATAATTATAAAGGAGTATTACAAACAATTGTATGCCAACAAATTGTATAACCTAGATGAAATGGACAGATTCTTAGTATGACACAAACAACAGACTCAAAGAAAAAAACTGACTCAAGAGGAAATAGAAAATTTGAATGGACCTACAACAAGAAGAGAGAGTGAATTAGTAATGAAAAACTTCCTACAAGAAAAAACTCAGGATCAGACGGCTTCACTGGTAAGTTCTGCTGACTGTTTAAAGAATCAACAGCAGCCCTTCAATAAGCTTTTCCAAAAATAGAAGAGATGTTTCCTAACTCATTCTATGAGGACAGTATTGCCATGAAAACAAAGACATCACACACACACACACACAGCAACAAACTAAAAACAAAACTACAGATCAATCTTCTTCATGAATATTGATGTAAAAATCCTCATTAAAATATTATCACAAGTTCAGAAACATATTGAAAGGATTAAACACCTTGACCAAGTGGGATTTATTCCAGGAATGCAAGGTTGGTGTATTATGTGAAAATCAATGAATATGATACACCATATAAATAAAGGGCAAAATCCATTTCAATACAGAAAAAGCATGTGAAACCTCAAACCTTTTCATGATTAAAAAAAAACTATCAACAAATTTTCAATAGAAAGGAATCTGATAAAGGGCATCTAAGAGCTCAAAGCTAAAATTATTCTTAATAGTGAACGCTGAAAGCTTTCCCCCTGAGATTTGGAGCAACACAAGGACATCTGCTCTCACTTGGTCTATTCAACACTATACTACAGGATTAGCTAGGGTGTTTAGACAAGAAAAAGAAACAAAATGTGATCAGACTGGAAAAGAGGAATGAAACCATCTGTATTTGCAGATGACATAATCTTGGAGTCTAGATATTCTTAAAGAATCCATTATAAAAAACTAATAAATTAGTTCATTATGTTTGAAGGATACAAGATCAATATATAAAAATCAATTGTATTTCTATAGGCTGACAATAAACAATCTGAACAGGAATTTAAGAAATCAATTCCATTTTCAATAGCACAACAGTGATAACATACTTAGAAATATATTTAACCAAAACATTTAAGATGCATACAGTGAGAAAACTATAAAACATCTTTGAAAGAAACTAAAGTGTACATAATAAATGTAAAGACAACATATGTTTATGGGTTGGGAGACTTAATATTGTTAAGACAGCAATATTCCCCCAAATAATCTGCATATTCAATGCAAACACTATCAAAAACACCACCTGTTTTTTTGTGCAAAATAAGTTGACCCCAAAATTTAAATGAAAATGCAAAGGACCCAGAATAGTCAAAAAGATTTGAAAATGAAGGACAAAGTTGAAGGATTCACACTTCTGAATTTCAAAACTTACTACAAAGCTAGTGTAATCAAGACTCTGGTGGTGCTGGCATGAGGATAGATGTGTAGATCAATGGAAGAGAATTGAGAGCCCTGAAATAAAGTCATACTTGATCAATTGGTTTTCAACAAGGATGCCAAGAAACTTCAATTGGGAAAGAATACTCTTTTTCAACAAAGGGTACTGGGACAACTGGAGATCATAATACAAAAAAAAAATAAGGAAAAAGATTTTTGGCCTCTACCTCACCCCATATACAAAAATTAACTCAAAATGATGAAAAAAGCCTAAGTGTAAGTGCAAAAACTGTAAAACTCTTAGAAGAAAACATAGCTGTAAATATTGGTGACCTTGGATTGGGCAATGATTTCCTAGATATGACAGCAAAAGCATAAGCAAAGAAAAAATAGGTAAATTGGACTTATTCAACATTAAAAATGTGTTGTGTTTCAAAGGATACTACCAAGAAAGTGAAAAGACAACCTACAAAATTAGTTAACAAAAAAATAGCTAAAGGATTTCAATAGAAATTTCTCCAAATAAGACATACATATTGCCAATAAGCATGTGGTAAGATCCTCAAAATCATTAGTCATTAGCAAATTAAATTAGCAAATGCAAATTAAAACCACAATGACATCCACTTTAGGATGGCTATATAAAAAAAGACAGAAAATAACAAATGTTGGCAAGAATATGAAGACATTAGAATCCTCATACATTACTAATGAGAATGTAAAATGGTTCATTTCTGCTTTGGAAAACTGTGGTATTTCTTTAGAAAGTTAAATAAAATTGTCATATGACTCAGCAATTCTATTCATAGGTATATACAAAACAGAATTGAAAATATATGTACATGCAAAAACTTTGCACATGAATGTTCATAGCAGCATTGTTTATAACAGCCAAAAACGTGGAAAATCTCATGTCCCTTAATTGATAATGGAGAAACAAAATTTGCTATATCCATAAAATAAATATTACTCAACCATAAAAAGAGTGAAGTATTGATTCATGTGACAACATGAATGAAGATTGAAAACATTATGCTAAATGAAAGAAGCCAGCCACAAAAGGCCACATATTATATGACTCCATTAATATGAAATGCCCGGAGTATACGAATCCACTAAGACAGAAAGTAGCTTAGTGGTTACCAGTATCTGGGGGGAGGGGAATGCGGAGTGATGACTAATAGGTATAGGGTTTCTTTTGAGAGTGGCGAAAATATTCTAGAATTAGTAGTTGAAAGATTTGTAACTCTACTTAAAACCACTGAGTTGTGTCCTTTAAAGGGTGGCTTTTATGGTATGTGAATTACCTATGTCAATAGAAAATAAATCATAATCATGAATACTAACCATATTTTTAACTTAAAATTCATAAATAAATATATGTTTATTCTTAATGTTTGGAAAGAGAAATGACTCCTTCCCGTGAATGTAGTCCAGTGATTGCCCCGTTGTGTAATTTTCTCATAATCCACACCCATAATGCATCTTTTTAGAGTCCTAGTTTTAGGTTATTTCAAATTGAGTGAGAAATTAAAGACATTTTTTGGATCATTCTGAGGGCAGAATCTGGCTAAATATTTTCCCAGTCTTTTACAGTTCCCTCATCAACACCTAATTTGACAGCTATTTTAAAGCTACTCTTCTTTATTGAGTCTTTCTAAAGCCTTTAATTTAGTTTAAATTGAACCACTAACTTTCTCTACTTTCAACTTATATTTCAGCAGTTTTTGGTATTTGATTAAAACACGTCATAAGAGGAACATCTACAAGTGGCAAAAGCAGTTTTGAAAGGAACATCGCTGATTCTTGACAGGCATGTCATTCAGGTGGTGTACTCCAAAGGGTGAGGGCAGGCAAAAGGAAGAGGCCACAGGCACAGGTCAACAATGGGGAATCCAGTTTGTTCCAGGATACTGGTAAGTGGAAGTTAGCTAAAATAATTTCTACTAAACCTGATATTTCCAGATATACGGGAAAGTCATTGCACACACATTGAATAGCAAGGGCAATAGAATAGATTTTTGGAAACATAAGTGAAGAAATTTGACCAGTATTTATATACCTGTGCATGAATCAGTGCCCTTAGTTGAGCGTATTCTTCAGTCAGGTTTCTAGAACATTTACTGCAGAGATGGTGATGGCTGAAACGTGATTGACTGTAAGCATTCCCTCCCATTAGAGTCCCACCTCTGCGTCTCCACTCTACTCAGGATGGATTTCTAATTAGTGACTTGGAGAAGGTTACATGGACCAGGTTCACATCCTGTCCTTTTCACTCTCCCGCTTGGGAAATGGCTTTCCTCATCTTTAAAATGGCTATCACAACAGATATATTAGGCAGAATAGCAGTAGCCAAAGATGTCCACACCCTAGTCTCCTGTGAATATGTGACCTTACCTTGCAAAAGGGACTTTGCAGGTGAGAGTAAGGTTAAGCACTCTGAGATGGGAAGATTATCCTAGATTATTAAAATGGGCTAAATTTAATCACATGGTTCCTAAAATTAGAAGAACAAACAGATGGGTGTGTCAAAGAGACACAACATGAGAAGGACTTAACCACCTCTAGCTACCTTTAAAGATGGAGGAAGGTGCCATGAGCCAAGAAGGTGGGCAGCCTCCAGAAATGGAGCATGACCCCTAGCCAATAGCAGGCCAGGAAACCTGGACCTCAGCCCCACAACCACATAGAACTGAATTCTGCCAAGAATCTGAATTCGTGAAGAAACACATTCTCCCTGGAGCCTCCAGAGAGGAACACAGCCCTGCCAAAACCTTGATTTTAGCCCATGAAATCTGTACTGGGCCTCTATAGTAAGTTTATGTTGTTTTAAGCTGGTATATTTGTGCTAGTCTGTTGTGGCAGCAATAGGAAATTAATATAATGTAGTCATACTTGTAGAATTGTGATCAATTTAAAATTAGATAATCCATGTAAAAAGCAAGCTTGCATGGAGCCTGTCACTTAGTTGTTAACAGTTTTACCGTTGCTATTTTTGTTATCATTATCACAGCACTTACAACACTTGATGAATTCTTTTATGGATATATATTTAAAAACAGATTGTATGCCCGGTGGTGGCAATAGTGATCCTAATTTATCTTAGAATACGCAATGCTAGCAAGATGCCACACCATTGAGAGGTGCTTAAATTCTCTTGTGTGTGTGATTAAACAGTAATAATAAAAGAATGGAAGTGCAAGATTGCATTTTCAAAGTCTTTGGATTCTGAGCTAGATAATCATCAGAACACTTGAGAGTAGCTACCTTTACCTAACTAAAGAAGGAATGAAAATGAAAGTAAACTTACTGTTGTAATTGGGTTTTAGATAGGCTAGGACATGGCCAATAATGATTGAGGAATGGAAAACATACCCAAGATTAAATGTGTTGCAACATTTGCTAGCTGGATGTTGACCTGGTTGTTAGAGGTGAATCTCATGAATGATAAAACATGCGTGGAACCAAAAAATATATCTACATTCATTGCTGATGCGATTGTTGTATTAGAAACATTAGGAGTTATTATTTCCCTCCCATTCTGCTTAGTAGAAAAGATGAACAACCGACAGTAAGAACAGCTCTGTGATCTCCTCTATAAATTTTTTGCCAGTCAGTATTCAAATTATTCCAAATTGATGCCTGTTTGTGTTACCGCATATACAGAATACTCATCAGGGATTATACCAAAGGACATTAGAATAGAAAGAGGCTTCGAGAAGTTGAATTGAATTACTAGAAACCCTTTTACTAAGACATTTTTTCCCCTAAGCTTCTATTTTTTTTGCTCACAATGACATCCCCAGGGCTTCAGCAGCACAATTTTCACTTCTTTGGAAAATGATGTATTTTCTATGAGTCACCGAGGTTCAAATAATTACTTAGTGGAAGTTTACAAACAAAACTTTTGATGTATTGAAAAGAAACACACAAAACAGGCAAAGACAAGAAAGATACGTTTATACATTGTTTCGCTTTAGATATCACTTTCTCCTTAAATGCTTGAGAGTAGATAGGAAAAACATAATCTAGAGGCTCTCAGGAATTGCATTTATCTCTGTGTGGCTCCCATGATCCCACCTCCTGGTACTCTTGCTTTTATTCTTGCATAATCTCCTCCCCTTGAGTGTGGGCCAGACTTCTGACTTCCTCCTAGGCTATAGAATACAGCAAAAGTGACAGGCTATATGTGATTACATTACATAAGAATGCTACAGTTGTTTTTCTAGAGGACATTTTCTCCTTTGCTGGCTTTGAAGAAGCCAGCTGCCATGTTGTGAGCTGAGCTATGGAGAGGACCACGTGACAAGTGCCTGAGGGCAGCCTCTGTCCACCAGCCGGCCACCAGCCGGCAAAATACTGCACCCCTCAATCTGATAGCCTGCAAGTGGACTGAATTCTGCTGACAACCACATAAGCTTGAAACTGGGTCCTTCCCCAGTGGAGACTCAGATGAGACTGACACCTTGGCTGACAGATTGACGGCAGCTTTGTTAGCCACTTAAATGGAAGACCCAACTAAGTCATTCCTGGAATCATGTAGAAAATGTGAGATTAAAAATATATGTTGTTTTAAGCAATAGTTAACTAACACACTAGGTTTCAAAGCCAACTTTTTACCTGTGAAAGCCTAGAAAAGTTTCCTAATTTAAGCTGTTGTCTCATATCTCTTCCTTAAATACTAAATCATAACTCAATGACATCTGTTGACTCATTGTAATACTACATACACAAACTCCTGGCTGACAAGTGGAAGCTAGCCTCCCTATGAGGTTTCAAGACTGTATCTGAAAAATTAGTTATGTAATCAACCTAAGTACCCATGTTATTTAATTTGCTGTAAAGGATTCTCATCTCTTTCTTCTTTCTTATCTCAGCTATATCCAATCACCAGGCCAGGCCAATTCACACCCCAAATATTTCTTAAAACTCTCTGGTTCTCTTCATTCATATTCCCAGTCCCTGGTTCACGAACCATCCTCTCCCAGCTTTTGACTGTATCAACTTCCTTCTCGTCTCACCACCACCTCACTCTCATTGCTGCTCCCCTCCTTTCATTTCTGCCTGTAGTCTGAGTGATATTACCTATATAAACATGTGACTAGGCCAGCCATATTCTTTAAATCCTTTCCAAAGCCTTTGAACAAAGGTTAAATAACTCTTCAGTAAAACTCATATTATGTCCCAGATTTTATTTATTCTATATTCCTTGCTAATAAAGCATATTTTACCTTCCTAAGGGTAGGGATTGTGTGTGTCTTATCATTTGATTCTCAGCATCCTACATGTTTGATTCAAGTCTGAAACAAATCTGGCAGTTGCTATTTCTTGAAGGAATACATAAAGCAATAAATAACATTTTTGTAAGAGGTAGATCTTACATCTACGTTTAATATGTGCAATGTTTTGTATATTAAGTATACTTTAATAAAACTGAAAAATGAATTTAAGAAGATTTTAAATGTAATAAAATGTGTTTCTTTAAAAAAATGTATCTCATATGCATTTTGCACATTTATTTCCTGAAATTGGTACCTAGTCATTATTAAACCTTTTTTACAAGATCTAAAAGGCATCTGTGTTTATACAAGCTCATATCCAGGTACTGAGATATGTGCATGTGTATCTCCTTACAGGCACCAGTGGGAAGAAGAGGCGAGAGGAAGCAGAATACAGAGAGAGCCAAGGTAATGACTACCATAAAGTGAGAGAATAATGGGAAGTGACTGCACTCTGCACTGCTGTGCACTATGCAGTTTGAACTAAGATTCAGCTCCCCAGTAGTCACAGACAATTCAAAAAGCACATATGTAACCAGTAAATGCAAATCTCCAAGAGTTATCTACATAGCTGTAATTTTAACTGAAAAACTTTGGCCAACACAACAGAAATAGATTGGTTAGTGAACATGCCGTTGGGTTTCTCTCCAATCGGGAATCTCCTAATCCCCTCGGTCTGCACTGTCTTTGGAGCTTTGACCACAGAAAATACCTTTATAGATGTTGCATGAAGATACGAACACACACGTCTCTTTGGCCATTTCCACATAGGAATGATTAAATTATACCATAAAATTTCATTCAAACATTTTGTTCAGACTTTTCCCTTTCTTTGCACCACTCTGAATGACACACAAAGAAATAAAATGAAATTAAAATTGGTTTGCATGAGGGTAATAAGAATTTCCAGGAGAGGTAAAAATGGGGCTCTTTGCAGGCCATGGCTGGAATTGAGGCAGAGAGGATGTTGGGGGAGACGTGGATCCACATTCCTCACAGCTGCTGACGTTCGCTTAAAGTAATAGGTTCTGCACAACTTTTTTTGCACTGGTGGTTTGAGGAACCTTGAAAAGTCATTGAGTGATTCTCTCCTTTAGCCAAATATCAGCCTCTTAAAGCATAAAAATTAAGAGTATCTGAAAGAAAGTAGGGTTGTTTTTCCTCTTGGTGGCTCTATATCTGCTATCCTATATGGTAGCTTCTAGCTGCACGTGGCTATTAAGGATATGTACCGTGGCTAATCCAAATTAAGATGTGCTGTAAATGGAATATATACACTGAAGTTTGAACATTTAATATGATGTTAAAAGAATGTAAAATGTGTCATTAATATTTTCAAAATGTTACATATTGAAGTGATAACATTCTGGCTATCTTGGATTAAATAAAATATATTATTAATCTCACCAGTTTCTTTTTACCTTAAACATGGTCACTAGAAGTTTTTTAATGATGTGGCACATTATATTCTGTTCATCAAGGCTACTCTACGTACTGATATTCTTTAATAGTGAAAAAGGAGAAGTGAGATATGTCTGTCTCAGCTCTTATGTTTCTCATGGGCAGAGAATCCATCTTCTCTGTACTTCATAAGCCCTCATACTCCAAGCCCAAGGCTATAGAGTAGATGGTGAGCCTTTAATGTTTTCTAGCTCCTTTAAAAAGAAGTAGCTGTAGCCCCTTTAATATAATTTTTAGCTCCTTTTTGCTCTAACATCTCTAGTACTTATCCTGCAAAACACACATTGTAGCTAATAATTGTTAAGTTCCATTTCTGATAATTAACTTGCCTGTGCATAAGTCCATTTCACTAGAGTATCTCATCATTACATTATTTTATCATTGAGGCTTCTTGGTTGCATGCAACAGAAAACTACTCTGGATAACTGAAGTAGAAAAAGAATGCATTGGAAGGATATCTGAAAGTCGTGCCTAGAAGGTTGGAGAATAAGACTTAATGAACCAGCAGAAACTGAGAGCGGATAGGCAGTGGGAAAGACAATCAAGGCCACTCCTTGAATTCCGACACTCCCTCCACTGAATAATTGACGATGTTGATGTTTCCACGGTCCCTGTAGTTATGTCTCTCCCTTAAATCCTATGTGGGAGCATTCGATTGATGAGGCCCAGCAATCCATGCCCATGCCTTCCTACACAAGAAGCTTAAGGTGACCGCTTGCGTATTGAGAGGCAGATTCCTGCCCACCACCAGGCCTCACAAGATGGAGCCTGTCAGAAATCTGAGAAAGGTGTTCAGATTCTGGGTCATATTTTTAGATAACAAATATCCCTAAAAATCCCTCCAGAAGTACCAGTTCTGTGGTATATAACAACAGATAGTAAGGTTGACACGGAAATTTGAAATTTATATTTTCAGTGAGAAAGACGCTGGTATATTAAACACAGCATGGTTTTAAATGTGTCAGCTTATGAAAATAAACTTTGTAACTTAAATTTAACAAAAACTTCCATGTTTTCCAAAATTAAACTGGCCCTCTCAATGGGTCTCTAATGAGGATCGAATTTTAGTGTCAGAGCCTTTCGATTTTTTTCCAGTAATTTTATTGAGATCATAATTTTTTTCAGTCTTCAGACATTTATTGACCTATTAGTCTTAGTTCAGCCCCTAAGAATGAAAGATCAAGGAAGAGTAGATAATTACAGGTAGTTATTTCCATTACAGGGGGCCATGTAGGTCTTTTTGCAGCTGTTAATGGTCTGTTGACACTCGCTATGAGAGTAACTCATTATATTCCTAATTTTATATCGAGCTCTGCCTATAATTAGCTATTCATAGCTTAGGGTACTCATTTAATTAAAATTATCAAATAAAAAAATTCCTCTTTTTCTTTACTTAAAAATATATACCCATCAAAGCAATCCATGAACATCCAAAAAATGAATAGTGCCGTGCCTAAAGGTTTATCACAAAAAGCAAAACTCTTTTAACCAGTCATTTCTTGCCCTCAGTCCCACCTCTTGTAGCTATTTTTTGGTTTCAATTATTCTAGAGGTTATACACACAACTTTAAATAACGTATTCATACTGCAATTTAAAAAATCTATTATCCAGACCCAAGGCACTGAATAACATTCCCACTTTGTATTTCACAGCCTATTGATTCCATATCATCACAAACGACTGTAATTTGTGCAAAGTAAAAGTAATTAGATGAATCACAAGGGAAAAATAAGATGGACTGAATCAGAGGTTTCCCAGTGACCATATTCTAGTCTGATTTGGCTTTATTTTATCTCTTAATGGAACAGAAAAATTGGGGGTAAATTGTCAAAATGCCTGGGCATTCATTATTTGAGTTTTTACATGAGAATAGAGAGAACCACAACCCTCCTTCCAGGCACGTGCTGAGGAAGCCTGAGCTGAAGTGTGTCCTGGGGCTGCTGTCCCCATGCAACCAGTAGCAAGAACTACTCTCTCCCCAAACTTGGTCTAGTCTGTCTGAGATCTGTTGACAGCTCAGCAGCCGGGATGCAGCTGCTATTTGCAGCTCAGTTGTTATCCCTCAGAAAACTCAAGCCAAGAGAAAAATATTAAGGAAGCACAATATTTATTTTTGGCGCTTGTTCATCTATTCAGAGTTTTAATGACATCAGTTAAAAGACTCTGAACCACAAGACATACCAAGCACCATGGTGTGGATGTCAAAAACCAAATCCGGAAAGTAGTCCGCTATTATTTGAAGTGAAAACTAGAACTTAATTCTACTCTTTGTTGTGTCTGTGGTGTGTTTTATTGGCACACAAATATTATTAGTAGAGATGGTCTTCTAATTAAATAGATTTTGTAATGATATTTTGAAAAACACGTAAATGAATACGACTTCTGCATTTTAGACTACCTATTTAGTTGTCTAGGTGAAAAAGCTGGGACAATGGTAAAAATTCTGCCGTCTAACACAAAGCCTGATTTCTTGCAGTATTCCCCATCTTAGTAAATGGAAATGCCATCCTTTCAGTTGCTTTGGTCAAAAACTTGGAATTATCCTATAGTTCTTTTTGTTTGTTTGTTTTGTCACAAGTCACAACCAATTCATCAATAAAACTGCTCAGCTGGACATACAAAATATGTTCGGAATCCAACCACTTCTCAGCACTTCCCTCCTTAGTCCAACACCGTCTGTCACTGGATGCTGCGGTAACCTACTAACTATTCACCCTCCTTCCACACACAGTTGTTTTAAATTCCCCATCTGATAATTCCAGCATCCCTACCATGTTGGTTCTGATGCTTGCTTTCTCTCTTCAAATGGTGTTTCTTGTCTTTTGGTATGCCCTATAATTTTTTTTTGATAGGTGGACGTGATGTAGCAGGTCAAGGAACTGTAAAATAGGCGTTTGGTCCTGTGGTGGTGAAGTGTGATGGGAGAGGAGGCGTCCTACAGTCCTACGAGAGGTCTCAGCCTTTGAGGGAGCTTGCACCTCTGCCCTGTGAACTTCATGCATGTTTCTGTTTTTCTCCCCACCTCACCTGGGACATGACGACTAGAGTGGGCTGGGGTTGGATATTTCCCTTCTCTCAAGACTAAAGGCAGTTAGACTTGGCTATTTCCCTTCCCCAGATCAGATAGGCTTTGGCTAAGCAGTTTCTCCTGAGGGCAGGCCTTGTTAAGAAGAACAGAGCGCTCTGACATATTTCAAACTGGTTCCTTTTCCCCTCCCCCGAGAGGATTTTTCTCCAATATTTACTGTGGGAACCTGGTGGAGCTCCTGGAGGTAAGTCTCACAATATTGTGGATCCTTCCTTGAGGGTCTCCCTGGAGTTTTTAAACTCTCAGACTTGTCCACACTGAGCCTCCAGCTCAACTACAGTTCAGGTTCTCCCACCCCAGCGCTGGTTCCCGGGGCGGTCTCTGCTCCTGAGTCTGCTCTGAGAAGCCGCGACTCCCTGCCTGTGCCTGTTGGTCTCTACAGTCTTGGGGGCAGCAGTTTGCACTGTGCCCTCCCCTCTCTTATGGGTCTAAAAAGAGCTGATTTTCAGGCTGTTAGCTTTTTGCTTGCTGTTAGGAGGGAATGGCAACTTCCAAGCTCCTTACCTGCTGAACTGGAAACCGAAGTCCCCTTGGCCAGGGAAATTTATTTAAATTTCACACAATCTCTTTTCAGTTGAACTCATGTCCTAAAAAGCACACACAGCACTAGGCCTTGATGATAGTTCTGGGCCCTGAGTCATTACTTCACCATTCAAGCTATTGCCCGTGAATTACTGCTGGAAGAACTTCATAAATTACTCATTCGTTTCATAAAAATATTTTGTTTCTCCTAAAGGCCAGATGCTAAATTCTGGGTAGAAAACATGAATTAAACATGGTTTCTGTTCTCAAACCACACACCATATGAAGTAAAGTTCAGGGAAAATGATTCACAGTGCAACCAAAATTGCCATCTTCTTGGACCCTCTTCTGAGACTGTACAGTGGGGAGGGAGGGTTGTGTTGTAGTTTTACTTAAGAAGGAAAAAAGATGATAGTCGTGACTACAGTGCAGCTCCGACAGATGTGCATGTGTTGTTTATAAAGTAAACGTAAGACTCTGGGTCATCTGCCTTTGGCTTCTTTTGTCATACAACGTTATACCCTAATGCCAGAAAATAGAAAATATACTTTCCAGGTGCTTCATTGGGTTGTTTTGTGACATCTTGAATGGTGTCTATACACACAACAGCAAATAAGTTCTCAAATTAAGTGGGATGTTTGGTTAAGGCCTCCATTCTAACACACATTTCATGGAAGCCTTAGTTGGTCATTGAATTTTTCTTTTTAAATGGATATTAGAAAATTAAAAATTCCTTAGAAGTATTCTTACATACTGCTTATGTTGGCATATCATCTGAGCTTGGAGAAAATTAGCTTGTTGCATAAAACAATGTATTTAAATGTTTGAAAGATTTCTTAACAAATAAAGACTGTGTTTTAACTATTCATATAATCCTATTACAGATTCAAAGTTTTCTAAACAGTGTAATTTTTTAAAAAGTAAGTCAATACAATAAAACATTGTTCACAGTGCATCAATATCAAAGTTCCAGGTAATAAAGAATATACTCCAAATATATAACTACCACCAAACACAACTCTGATTACTCCTTCTACTAGACTTCATTCATTCATGCATGCATTCATTCATTCCTTTATTTATTTAACAAATTTTCTTGCAGCACCCTCTGTGGATCAGCCATTACAAAGTGCCCTAAGAATGTAAAGACATGTTGAATAAATATTCATTGAATCAATACTGGGTAAATGGAAGAACAAAACACAGTACTTTCTCTCTGGGCTCTTCCAGTCTAGAGGAGAATATAGATAAGAGCCAATCTTCTAACATATATGTACTTCCCTGAGGGTGACAAGGTACTTTGAGAGGCTGGAGGAGGAAAACAGTACCCAGTGTAGGCAGTCAGAGAAAAGTTGCTAAGATAAATTGTCTCATGAGACCTGAAGGGTAAGTATTGAAACAAAGTGCATTACTGGTCTGGTTTGTGATGGATGATTGGGACACTGCGGGCGTTTCTTCTTCCTTGAGGTCATGGGAGATGTGAAGCAAGAAGGCAGGAAGGAGAGGGGTCATTAATGACTCGCCTAGCACTGTGATTGCAAACGCTTTCCTTGTGGCTTCACTGGTCTCTGTGTTACCTGCTTTCTCAGGTGACATTAGGGAGTATAGGTGATTAGGAGGTTACTTGGGGAGCGTTTAAGCCACACCTTGCGGAAATTCAACCTCATAGATCCATCCAGCCACTTGGAAGTTGGTTCTGGAGCTCCTTCAGACGATAGAGGCTGGAGAATAAGTTCTCTCAGGTTTTGGGGCCCTTCTCTGTCTGTTCAGTATCTTGTATTTCTTTCAATTTAATCATTCGTGTCAGCATTCCAATGCACTTAATCATTTCTAACTTGGAAAGAAATCCTTTAACCTCACATCCTACCAGTTACCATTCTAGCCTCTACTTTCCTTTGTTGGTAATTTCTCAAAAGTGTAGTCTCCACACAGTGGTCTCCATTTCCTCAATGTCCATATCCTACTCCAATCTGGCTGCCAACTTCAGACATCCATTTTGCAAAATCCAATGGGCATTTTTTAGTCCTCATCCTACTAGACATCTCATCAGTATTTGATTTAGTTGCTCTCATCTTCCTCCTTCAACTTTTCTCCTCTCTTTTCTTTTATGTCACCATCCTAACAATTTCTCCTCCTATAACTCAGAAATGCTTCTTAGTCTGTCTCTCTTTCAAGTTTCTCTTTTCATGTGATCCTTTAAATATTGAATTTCTTTCAAGGCTCAGACTGTGATCTCCTTTTTTTCACTCTCTATTCCATTCGTAAATAAGTGACCATTCATATGGTTTTAAATACTACCCATATATCAGGAGTTCCCAATTTATATTTCCAGCCCTGATGAGCTCCAAGCTCATTTATCCATCAACTGGATATGAACATCTCACAGACATCTCAGATGTAACAGTCCCAGGACTGACACCGTGATATTCTTGATATTCTGATACTGAACTCTAAAAAGAAGAATTTCCATTCACCCAATTGGTCAAATAAAACAAACAAACAGGTTTTGCTTTGCTTTTATTTATTTATTTTTTTGAGCAACTGTGGTGATGGTTTCACGAATATATACCTATTTTCAAACTCATTGAGTTGTATGCATTAAATACGAACAACATTTTGTATGTCAATCATACCTTAATGAAGTTTAAAAACAAAAGAAAAAAAAAGTCAGTCTTCACAGTTCCTTTACTCTCAAGTCCCACACCCAGCTAATCAGAAAAACCTTGTGATTGACGTCAAAGTATTTTTTAATCACTCAATTTCTCCTCCCTAAAGCCACATTCTCGATCCACGTTGTCCTCATCTCTTACAACTGCTCTGCTCAGCTGCATTGTGCCTCATTCCAGTCCATTTCCCACAATCACATAGATCCAAATTTAATATGTGGATCAGGTATACCATTTAGCTGCTTAAACCCCATTATGAACATCTTACTCCATTGATGATAGTGTGGCTGTATCTTTCATGTATATTCTTAAAATGCAGTACTATAGAGCAATGAGGGAAAATCATTTAATGTCATAGGTAATAACATGGATATATCTCAGAAACATAATGTTGGGTGAAACAAGCCAAAAACAAAAGAGCTCTTACGTTTTGATTCCATTCATATAATGTTAACGAAAGGAGTAAAACTGATCAATGGCGGTAGAAGTTGGAACAGAGGTTACACATGGATGGGTGACCACTGTAAAAAATTAGACTGGTGATGTTCTGTGGCAGTTACCTGCGTGTCTCCACTTTGTGAAAATTCACTGAATTGTATAGTTATGGTTTGTGCATTTTTCTTTATCTACATTATGCCTCAATACAAAGCTTACTTTAAAAGCCAAATAGTTTGGATCTTTCACATCTTTTTGAGTTAGTAACCACTCTGGGTACACTAAAACTAAGAAATAGAAATGGTAGAACTTTCTGCCGGGTAATTACTGCAAATTTTGAAAAATGCCTAATTATACATTCAACTGACACTAGAAGATTTTCAGAAAGCTTTGGCTAATACGAAAAGTATGTGTTCTGAATAAATAACATCCTGTTGTTAGAAAAGTAAACATTGAGGCCTGTGATTAAGTAATGTTCGTACAACTATGGTAAAGAAAAGAAATTAAAAAACACAAACAAAGTCTAGAAATACAACATTACAAGTTCTATTCTGGTTGTTAGGTTGAGAGGAACAGAAACACTGTTTTATTTGAATGGGAAAAGTAACACAGAAGAGCTATAAGAATCCATGCTTTACAAATCGTATTTAAACAGAAATGCTCTCCTTGTAATCGCGAAATTACTTCGCAAGTACTCAGAGTCGATATTTTAATCTAAGGATATTTTAATCCTAGATATAAAAGAGCGATAACACTGATTTCAGTTTTAGAACATTGGAGTTATTTATACACATTTCTTTTTTATAGTTTTTTTTTTTTGAGAAACACAATAACGTGTATTCATGGGTGACAACCATCAAAGCCAGTAAATAGGACATAGTCTGTTTGTCAAAACCCGCAATAAGAGATTGATTTTAAATTTACAAGACAAAAATGGTAATATCAACTTTCAGAACAAATGCTATCGCTTGAAACTTCTCAATCACAAAATAATAAGGTGAAATACAAAACAGAAATAAAAATTTAACAAGTAATATAAATTATAGCATTAATTATGTTCTTTCAATTTGAGAGTTACGTTTACCTAAGCAAGAACAAAACACTGAAGATTAATCATTTGAATATATGATGTGAAAATTATTAATATGATTAAGTAGTTCATTTAAAATTTATAAATCATTCACTACCCGTGAAAACTCAGTTTTCCTAAATCATTCAAAGTTTCATGTATTAAAGCCAGGGATAATATTATAGTTATATATATTATAGATGTTTTCTGCTTTGTCATCTTTATTATTGGAATAAAAGATGTTAAATTTCTATATTAATGTGGCTTCCCTTTTGTCCCTTTATTATTTTTCATAAACTTTTATGATGATTTTAGCAGAAAATCTGAATTTTGACTGATTCTCTCTCAAGACTTCTCTACAGACATTCAAACATATTCCTAAGATATATTTACAAACGGTTTTTAATAGGTAAAATTTTGTAGTATTTTAATGTTCCCAGTGGGGGAAAAACGTCTCCACAACAAATAGGAGTTTCATTACCAGTCTAAAAACAACTTTGTTTCTCTATTCTCAAACGATTAACTCCATTCTACAGCATCTGATAAACATCAGCCTGAATGCTATCTTTCATGTGAGGATGCGGGACCAGATGGGGAGTTGGGCAGATGGATGTTGAAGTTAGTCACGAGCGCGGAGCACGACCCCTTCAAATTCCATTTCACGACTCACTTCATGTTCAGAGCTGAATTTGCATGAAAATCAAATTCATAAATTCAGCCATGGCTTTGATCAGGAATTTTGCGGTTGTTATTGTTCTTTTTGAATTGTTGTAAAAGTCACGGCAGATGGTAATGTTTCTTGAAATGTCTGTTGATACTCATTTCCTTTCTTCTCCCACCACAGCACAGTACTAGAAAATCTTTAGTACCTTCCTAGGATCAGGCCATCTTAGAACTTGAGTGGTCCTTAGACCTAAGTTCCTCATTTCATGTAGGAGGAAAGTAAAGCTACAAACTGAAACAGGCCTCTGTCCTCTAACTTCCAGCCCAGTGACCTTTCCAATACGCCAGTATTGTCTCCAAGAAAGTGAATGTCAAAGGTTGGGAAACAATGTGAGCAATTACATATTCTGCTATAGACATGATCACGGGAAAATAAAGCAATTCACATATATATATATACATACATACATACATATACATACATATGTATGTATGTATGTGTCACATATACACACACATACATACGTATATACATATACATACATACATACGTATGTATGTATGTATGTGTATATATGTATGCAATTGCTATATTATGCCTTTATATAGGAAATCTATCTATATTTATATCTATATATACTATAAGAAAATTACAAATGGAAATAAATAAATTTTTATATATGTAATTAATTTCTATTTCCTCTCTGTATAACATATTTATATATGCCCCATAGATGATATTTATAGCAATTAGCTAAAAGAACATATTGATTGAGAGCATGGAGGTTTTGAAAATAACAGACATTTGAATCCCAGATCTGCTGCCTATAGCTATATGACTTTGAACATGTTATTTAACATTTTGTAGACTTTTAAAACAATACATATGAGATTGTATGGATTAGATAAATGAATGTTTATAAATGCTTACCACAATATCTGATGCATGCCAGTTAAGATGCTTTTTTCAAGTGTCAAAGAAATTTTTTACGCATGCATGTAAGTGCAATATCCCATACTATGCACCATGAAATGGGCAATTGCTTCTCACGCATGAGCATCAAACTCTAACATTATCATAGAAGGTTGGTACGGCTGACACCTTGGTTACAGGTGAAGGCACAAACCTTGGAGGGGCACGATGGTCTGTTAGCATCTCTGACCGTGATTGTTGCAGCTCTATCTATACCACCACCATGCATTCAGAAAGGTTATTTCAACTTAAGCCACTCGAAAAGTTCTAATTCAAGGAATGCAAGCATTTGTTTCAATAGCCCAGTCTCTAAAATTAACCTCATTGTTACAATTTCCATTTTCTTGAAGCATTAGAAGACATTTTTAATAAGGCATTAAAATTTCTACTCTGATACTTTTTGCCCAAATCTGTATGGCATCACATTAAATTATACAAAAACTCTTACCTTCCGGTCTGCTTTCTCCTCATTTAAGTCATAACTTATAGATCGACTCAAAAACAATGACCACAACCACACGAAAGAGAAAAGAGACATCTGTTATTTGGAACTTTAAGCACGTACCACATTGTGAACTGATATCTCAAAAACCATTAATAAATTTCTAGGCTAGGATCTGAGATTTCTGTTTAGTAAAATAGAATTTAAAAAGCATCTCTTTTACGTTTAATATGGAGGCAACACGCCAAGAAAAGAAACGTAAATTATCTTGATTTGTTTGCCAGCTGGTGTTCTGGACTAAACGGTCAACTATCAAAGAACGGCCATTCCGCCGTCACACAGGAAAACAAAATGAATTTCTGGCTAAGCATACATATTTCTGACTGTTGAAAAATTATGCTGAGAAAAAACTAATTGCCGCACTAAAACACAATTTCCGCTCACCCAGCATCCGTCATAGAAACTCTGAGAGTGACAGATAAAAAACAACTGGCAGAAGGGATTTTGAATTAATATGGCTATCGATATATGGCTGTTAATGACTGTTTCTTGTAGAAATTGTTTCACTAGAGTTAGTATCCCATTCTCAGTGTAAATAATTTGCTTTTACTTGCTAACACTACATTTAAATGAGGAAATTGTGTTTACATAGTTGTGTTATATCTATGTATAAAATACCTGAGCATACATATATAGACATTATGTATTATATAATATATATTTATTATATTATTATAATATTTATTTTATATTATATATTATATACATGATGTTCTAGGCATCTAAAATACATATTATAAAATTATTTGAAAACCCACAATTAGTAAGCTCCTTTATGCAACTATAATAAATAATTCCAGGTCATTTTTATTATATTATTTATTAGTGTCAAAGATACTTAGACATGAGATCTGCTTTTGAGAATGAATTGGAGATTGGGTTGAGGCAGGTGAAACACAAAATTTTAGTCATACCCACATGCACAAAAATTAAACTGTTTAGTAATTTTTCTGGCTACCACTAGTTACCCGATGATCATTTCAGGTATTTAGCATGGATTTTTCTCTGGAACATGTGCCAATTTGGAATTTCCCGTCCCTTGCCTCTCTTCACATCATTTAACCTGAAGTCTGGAAAGGAGCACAAACACAGCAAATTCGAAACCAGCAGATATTTTAGGATGGGTAAAATCTTGTGACAGAGCTTCAGTAATTTTCAAATGCACCAGAAACTATACCAGCATTTGGTGCAGCAACATCCCTCACACAGGGACCACGTGTCTTAACATACTCGACTGACTTCTTTAGAATGTCTACCTAACTCTTCAGTAATTACTTGAGCTGTAAAGAGATCCAGCTCCCAAAATCACACTGCATGATAACACCGTTGGTAAATTCTGCGAAAAATAATGAAGAGCAACTTGGGAAATCTTTAGTTTATAAGAAAAAAATGATCAGAATTTTGAAATAGCTAATGAAAAACTACAAACACTTGGGTAAATAGGCATCATTTCATATTTAGGCTTCTTCACAGGTTTTACTTAACCATCTTTATATTGTAGGGACATGGTTGAAATCAGGTATCAGTCAGTTGTTCATGAAACTTCTATTTTATTCATGTAAAACTGCGTAGTTTGGAAGAACATAATGTAAGTGGATATGTTATTAACACTGATTATAATAAGTCTGACAAGTTATGCTGACCTATGAAAATAAAATCATAAAACTTCCATTTCATTGAAATGAAATGAAACCCTAATTTGAAGAAATGCTCCATTTGTATCTATACGCAGCTTTACGATTTATGGCAGGAAGACTTTTCAGCTAAAATAGAAAGTGGCCTCTCTAAGAGTTATTATATAGTGGAAACGAAATTTCCTAACCTATTTAGATGAACCAGGTTGTGCATTATCTTTCACACTGATATCTCATTGCCTTCATTTCAATAACCACTGCTACTATTCTCTGCTTACTGCAGAGAGAAGGAGATAAAAAATATGGTTTTTCCATGAGAATGGCAAAATATCTCATATTTATTAGATTCAGATAAAAATCTGCTTGAAGAAGAGTAATTTAAAAATACATATAATGATTCTATTCCTGAACGATTTTGCATTTTGTTGCAATATATGGAGGTGGGTAGTACAATACTTTATTGACTGTGTTCCTTTTTATTACTGATATGTCCATACACAATAATTGAGGGAAAAAAAGTAAAAGAGGATTTTGAAAGTTATGTAATGAAGACGAAATGCCATGCATTGACGAACTTCTCTAAGTTACTAAATATTCTACTAGTACTGATGGATGTTCTCACAATGGTAAACTACTTCACATTCAAAAGTACCATAATTTCGTGGATATTTATTTTTTTCCGCATCGTCATTTTTAGAAACTTCATTTACTTGTTATAATGTGATTATGATAAAAGATAGCTAGTATGTCAAATAAGAAAACTTTGGAAACGTTATCTTAAATTACTCTAATATAAATCGAAATAAGTTTTGATTTTTTATTTTGATTCAGAAGCTCCTGTTGAGATTGGAAAATGAAAAATCACTCACACTGTAAAACTTTCTATCTTAGCTGAAAAGTCTCCTGTCATAAATCATAAAGCTGCATGTAGATGCAAATGGAGCATTTCTTCAAATTAGGATTTCAATTCCTTTCACATTATAGCACTTGCCCATGCATGACCTTCAGAAAGAGATTTTTTTTTTCAAGAATTTCCAAATGTGACAGGCAGTGCAACATCAAGGAGATGCTGTGTATGTTTATTCTATGGGAATGTGTCAGCCAGCTGACTGCATATGATCATCAAGTTTCAAGGTTAGAAGGGAAGGTAAAACTCACTTAGTTCAACCATATGTTCTGATGCTTGAAGCATCTCCAGGGGGAGGCCGACTCTGGAGCTTGGCTGCACGGGGTTTAACCCCAGCTTCTCCCTTTACTAGCTTTCCGCATGAGGCCAGTAACTTAACCTGTTAGTGCCCCATTTTTTCCATGTATAAAATGGGAATGACAGTAATAGAACCTCTCTACAGCATCACCATAGGATTAGATGAGTTACTACAATTAAAACATATAGAATCATGTCTTTACCCACCCTCCCCTCATTTCCCATAGTGAGTATCTAGACTTAGCTGAGTAACCTCAAGAGAATCTATTATTTGGGGCCAGCATAGATTGTGGATGATATCTTCCTTCTACTGAGCCCAAACTCTCCTTGGAGTTTCTTCTCATCGTCCTAATCCCATCCTTTGGAATCATGCAGCAAAAGGCTTAATTCCCACTTCTCTTGAAATATTTTCAAATATTTGAATTTAGCATGGGCTCCAAATTCAGACAGATTGGGTAGGGACCTGGGAATTTACTGGAGCTCGCAACCTAAATCCTCTAACACCATGTTTTCTCATGGCTTAAACAAAGAGAGAGAGAGAGAGAGAGAGAGAGAGAGATTGTAACAGTGCCAAATTCTTAAAGGTGTTGTAGGGTCAAATGAATATAAGTGCTTAGAATTTAATTAATGGTGATGATGATGATGATGATGATGGCAAAGAAGACGATTCTCATACTAGGTTAAATACTAGGTTACACTGGAGAATCTGTTTATTCAGAGCTTCTTTGTATATCACTAAGTACCATAGTTTTTACCTGACTGGCCTACAGTCCTCAAATGATTTCTGTTGTGGACAGATTTTGTTTCTGTAGTCTGACAATGAAATCATCTCGGTAATATGCTTCACCTATTTTATCAGAAAAAATGTCTTTGAGAGGTTCCACATCTTATCAAGATGTGACATTTTCCCTGATACAGAAACACTATAGCCAATTATCTAGAAATTCTGAGCAGAGACCTTTATTTTCTTTAGTTGCAATTGCTGATTAGCTCTCACGTTATATTCCTCTATTTTATTTGCTTTCCATGTTGAAAAAAGATATCCTTTCTGTAGGAACTTTCTCCAGAAGAACCACATTTCTTTCCATTTTAGGCAGTATTTTTTCCAAATCACAGTTAACCATTTTTCTCTGAATTGTTTACACTGCATGCTTTTCTAAGCAATACTAAGGATGTTGATAAAACAGAGCATGACACTACCTCTCACTAAGAGAATTATGATAGTCTTATAACTACATGTGAGCTTCCACCATTCATCTCTTATAATCTAAGAACAATGGTCAACTTTCTATGACATAAATGGTTCCTTCCTTGATTAAAATCCATTGCACAACATCAGCTACTGAATGAGATGTCTTTTCAAGGCATCCAAAGCCCTCCGTTGCCTTAGCATTTATTTTTTCACCAAATTCATTTCCTTTAGTTAAATTGCTTGCATCTTACACCTCATCTGTGTCACCACCTGGAATTTACTGAATTATTTCATGCTGCTTTGTAGCTTCCTCATGCCATACCTCATGTGCTGGCTACCTGGAAACACTGCCACCCACACCCCCACTTACCATTCCTCTTACCACTCCACTCACACACACACACTCACACACACACTCACACACACACACATACTGCTGTCTCTTCTTAAGACTCTTCCTTGTCCTTTAATTCCCAGCTCAAACATTTTCTCTTCTTTGAAGTATTTTCTCTTTCCCTTCTTACTGCTCCTGCACAGATTCCATCACTGTACGTTGTATATATCGCACTGCACAGAATTGATCGGTTTACCTCCCTTTCTCCTCTTTAAAGAGATCTTTAAGTGCAGATCTTTCACTTTGCATCTCTGTTCTAATATGGACCAAAATTGAGAGTGAGCATACCATAGCAGTTAAGCATGGGGAATCTGTAGCCAAACTGCATGAATTACAATCTACTTCCCCTACAATGTGACTTGGAACAACTTTCTAAGTTCAGTTTATCAGCATCTGATGCACAGAATTGTCTTGAGGAATAAATTGAAATGCTTCAAATAGTATTTTGCATTTATCAAATATTTAATTAGCACCAGTTACTTTGAAGTATTCTTAAATTATGGAGTAGTATATATAGGTAGGAATATAATATAAATTAAAACTAAAAATTAAGCCAGCTAAGTTCCTGGGCATTTAAGAGTTTATGTTAAAAAATTAAAAATAAGGGTAAAGTCATTTTATTCCAACCTTATTCCTATTTTCAATGATAAATTATTCATTATGTGAACAATATTTAACATTTAGGAAGCATTAATTAGTAATAACGACTATTTTTAAACAATGGAGTAACCATTTACATACAAAAATTAGAGAATGTTCCTAATATTTAGAAAGAAAAATCAATAAATTCCCAGAGAGTAAAAGCCTCATATACACAAATTATGATTCCTCAATTCTGTTCTTTTTATCATAACCCTCAGAGTTCTTTACACTTTTGGGTCTTTAGTTATAATGTAGTGTGGTTTTTAAAGGACTGAAATTATGTCTTTATTTTTCCTTAACTTTAGACAGTTTATTTCTAAAGCAATAATTCTTATATTTAAACATTTATGCATAACTCTGAAATTTCCCTAGCTTTACCTGCTTATCTTTCACTTGAAGTAAAAATAAATGTAAAGCTTTGTATTAAATATATTGTATACATAAACACTTAATTTAAAAATTCACTGGACAAAAGTAACATTATTTGCTTCCTTATTGCTGGGGCATACAAATGAAGTTCTGTGTTGGGAGAAAAACGTTTTTTTGGTGACAAGATGATAGGCCAATTTGTGCAGTTTACATTTTCTCTCACTTGTATACATTAGTTTTCAATAAGATAATTTCACTCAAAAATATAAAATGCAATTTATTTTTACATGTACTTTTTTCTATAAACCTATCATCCATCTACCCTTCTTTTTGTGTATATGCTTTTAAAAGTGACCAGAATAAGTTTCACCAAATGTAAACAAGGATTATTTTTGGATGATGAGATTTAGGGAAATGTTTTATTTATTTGTTTGCTTTTCTCTGTTGCTTGAATTGTATGCATTTATCATCGAACATAATGGTAGATAATATTCTCTAAATGGAAAATTTTAAGTTTTTTAGGTTTTTTCACATTTTTTTGAAAATAGATATTTAAAAACTAACAATAAGGTAAAATAGAATGGACCTGCTAATTACACATCAAATCCTTCTAAAGAACATAAGATTGAAGTTAAGTAAGCAATTTTATATAATTTTTAGCATTCATATATCCATTTGGCACCTATTATAGAAACCCAGATGGCATTAAAAGGAAGAGGAATTTTCCACATTTTTAATGTCATTATGGTCTCCCTACCATAAAATTGAATCAAGAAATAAAAATATTCATTATGTAGTATAAGCATTTATATAATATATAATTGTGAAGATATTACAGAAATTGCTGGGTAGTCAAATGTAAAAGGAACTGCTGTGTTTGCATGTCTAAAAAAATAACTGTACCACATAAGCTTGGGCGTTCTTCACACTTTGCCATAGGCAAAAATAATTATGGTAATCCTTTTTATAGGTGCTTACTGTAGAAAATACGGTTTAAAGAATAAAGTAAATTAGCTAACACTCCAGAGGCGGAGAATGTTGGAGCGAAGCTGAGTGGCTCTGCTCTGGCTGTCATTTCAAAAACAGGGAGGAGATAAAATGTTTTGTCCTATTTTAGTTTTTAATAGCTGGTTAACATTTGGCTCATGTGAGTTTCGCGGACCAAAAATATCAGCTTCATCTCATCTAACTACATCTGACTTGAGGCAAGAACAGAGGATCGATTTTCTCTCTGATGGCGGAATGCAAAATCAGCTCCTCAAAACGGGTTTGCCAAGATATTAAACTGTAAATATCCACTGTGTTTGCAGATGAGCTTCCATTTCAAGCCCCTTCACTCATCCTTCGCTGCCTTTCCTCCACTTCTTCCCTTGTGGACTAGAAGACATCTGCTGACATCACAGAACACACAAACTGGGTTTTCCCTTCTCATTCAAGAAATAATGAACCAAACAAAAAGATATAAGCAAAACTGAAAACAAAGAACAAAAATAAAAAATTTATTTCAAATCGTCAACTATTTATAGGAAAACTATACTGTGGGTCTGATTTACTCAGATAATAATTCCGTCCTTTTTTTACTTTATCATAAATGTGTAAATCCCAATACAGACAAGTTGACAGATGAAAACGCAAGTAAAATAAAGAAATCTAATATACTTTAAATGCTCTGAGTAATCCACTTGGTAATTTCCTTAAACTTCTGACACACATATGTGTTCAGTACCAGATGTAGCAAAACATTAGCCGCTTAGGTGTCTCAAATAATTGCATTCAAGTCAATTCCTAGCTGTAAATCCTTGAGTACGATACATATTCCCTCTAAAACTGAGTTTTCCCACCTTCACTTTGGACATAATAATAAAAAATAACAAAATTGAAGGTCCCAGTCTCACTGTGATTGTGAGGGCTGAACGGGATCACAGTGCGTGCTGATTCCTAAACAAAGCACCTGGAAGTAAGCGTGCAATAGAAGTGACAATTATTCTTTCCAAACATGTTATGTGTAAGCATTCTTTTTTAAAGGGCTCTTTAATGTTTAAACTTCACCCCTAGAGAAGGCTGAACGCTCACTAGAGTATTAAGCACTAACTAATTCCGACATGCTGGGCACAAGCACCTTAGTCATTCCCCCTGTCTGACTGAATGAGCTGAGCCTCTGCAATAAGATTTCAGGCACCAGAACCCCCAGGATTCCTAAGTTTAAACAGTTTTTGTCTAAGCTTAAGAAAGAGCATGATGAAAGAAAAAAAAGTCAATACTTTCCCTGTTCCCTTTGGATCTTAAAGATCAGATGAGAGCTGGTGCCCTTTACAAAGAGGACAGTAACGCTAAGATTGTTCCTCGAGGTGTCTGGGGAACAGTGAACTCCCTCCTAGGGATCTTCTGTGCCCCCAAAAGCAGCTCATGGTTCACGTCCTCAGCGCGAGCTCCCTGCATTTATTTCACACTGGCCTTGCTGCAACAGCTCCCAAGGCCTCTCATGGCACAAATTCTCTGGGGACTCAGCGTCCCATATTTACCCCAAAAGTGCTTGGGTTTTGGTAGAACCAATAACTTTCTACTGACCTGTCAATACCAGCTCCCAAGGGCAGTTAACTAGAATCTCCATGAGAGAAGGCACATTTCTGTTCCTGAAAGTTCGGTCTCTGATCTCAACGTCAATCCAAATAACGAGAACAGAGTCTTGGGAGAAAAAGGAAAGCTTTACCTTGCCAGGCAGAGGGAGCAAAGTAAGGACTTGTGCCCCCAAAGTTGCTTGCTCCCCATTAAGAAATGGGTAGGGGTTTTTATTTGGGGTTTTAGGTAGGGGAGGGGGACCGTGGACTTCTTGGTCTGCATTTTCCCATCGGCCTGTGTCTGGGACTGCTTCCAGCAGAGGAGACAGAGGATTGCTCAGATGAGCGTCCTTGGCTGCGGATCTCCATGGTGGAAGGTAGACTCTGACGTCAGGAAGCCAAGGAGTTGGGCCTGGGAAGCTTCAGTTTCTTGATATTCTCTGGACATTAGTTTCTCTGTGAAAAAACTTCAAGGTCCTAGGATTAGCTACAACTTTAGTGGAAGCCCAGTTTGAGGCCATCTGGACTTTAACAATTTGTAACTTCTTCTTGGTTGTAAAGCTCAGGGAGTCAGATGTTAAAGAAACAGACATTTACACATGAGTGTAACTAAAGATCCAGGGAACTAGGATGGTGGGGTTCTTAGTTTTAACTCCATACATGCCAGGTTCACTGTAGGGGAACCAATATCAAGGCTGATATTAACTAAGAGCCAGTAACACTTCTATGCTAGAATTTCTTCAAAAAATACCTCTTGGTGAACCTAGTCGATGCTCCTTAGAGCCCCTTTAGGGAAGCAACTCGATACACTGGTGGAGTAAAACACCTAGTTGTCCCTGCTCCAGTTCTTCTGTGCCTTATGGTAGGAAGCATGCTTACTGAGCAAGCTAGGGAGGCCCACCCTTGTCACCACTGCCTTGATGGCAGACGAAAGGGACAACTTTTATTTGCCTGATGAGAGCTTTGTGCATAGACGTTTCAGCATCCACTTGCATCCACTTTCCCCTTCGGCTGGGTCCCATATTCCCACAGATCCTTAGGCCTTCCCAGAGACCTGTTTAGAATAGGCATTGAGGACATTTACAGTAGTAAAAAAAGAAAAAAGAGAGAGAGAACTGTCATGGCCTTGGTTTTCCGATACCCAAAGCACCAAAGAAGGAAAAGAAATCTCTTTAAAGAGATTAAGGGAAAAAAAATGTTAGATTTAGGAGAAATAATAGCAACATTTATAATCAGATGGTATTCTAATTCACTACTAATTCAGCTTAGTAGGAGCTGAATTGGATCTCTCTGCTTACATTCTTTTAAAATTTGCTTAATGTTAATATAAATAATGAGTTGATAGTTATATGCTATGTTTTGCTATTTCTAATAAAATTTTTATAATGGAAAAGCCATTATTACCTGCCTAATGTGTTAATCTATTTTTCTTGATTTCCCCACGTATAGAAGTAGCCTTTGCCAAATGATTAATAGTTTTTATGGCCACAATTAACTGTAATTGAAGCCATGGAACTCAGGAGGAAATGAGCAACCCCTAAAAGGCAGCCTTAAGGCCCATAAAGAGACAGTAACACAATATGTATTGAGTCCACTTAGACTCCTAACATGGGGATTAAGGCTCATTTTGTGGTCATTGTTAAAAATACAATGCTATAGGCATTCACTTTTAAAGACAATTTAAAAGCAGAGGTGTGCTGGAGCCAGCTGGTACCAGCTCACAAGAAAGTCAGTTCTGTGAATTTCTTTTCAACTCTTCCTTCACTGACCTCAAGTATCTTGAAAAGGATCATGGTGGAAGTACTTACACCATGGAAATTGGCAAAAGCTACAAATAAGGGCTGGGTTTCTTCTTTTTTCTATCTTTTCTTCTTTTCTCTCTCTCTCTCTGAGAATCTGTCTACCAACATACCCCACCTCAAAGAGCAAATTTTAAATGTACTTAAAGCAGAGTTACTCCCTGAAAGATATTCTTAGACAAAAAAAGTGTACTAAATAAGTGCAACAATTACTTGAATAAAACACTGCTGCTTCTTCCTTCATTTAATTCTCATTTTATTTATTATCTTATCACCTACAATCTAGGCTTCCTGAAAATGATATTTTCTCTCAATTTCATTTTTTTTTGTTTCCTGTAGCCTACCATATTTTAGACCTTTATCATTCTTTTCCAAAATCTTCCATTTACTTTTACTGATATTTACTTCTTGCTTTTACCAGCAAACTCCCATCCATAAACAATATGTACATTAGATGTAAGGTTCCCCTACAAGTTGGAAACCAGGTTTCCCATTAAGATCCTAACATGTAAAAACTGAGCACATTGTGAATGAGAAAATTAACAGTGCCAGTAGAAGTAAGAATAGGAGAGGACGGGGCATAGCAATGACAGTAATCATAGGTACCAAATGCTGCTCTATCTACCCTATGCCAGGCATTGATCTTTAAGCTTTTCATTTGCTTTTCAAAATCATTCCTGTCAAGCACCATTTATGGTTGTAATTATTACCCATTTAAATCAGATTATAATTTATAATGATGTCACACAGTGAATGTATGCCAGAACAAAGATTTGAATCCAGTTTTTGTTTGTGCATCCTCCAATGTTCATGATCTCTAGTGGTACAATTGAGATGCGCTAATGCTCAAATGGAGTATGGTTGAAGGGCCTCTCAGTGCATCATAACATGTAAGAAGGAAGGCTGTGTAAACAGAGAAAGGTGTTAGGCTGCTTGTAAATTAAAGTATGACAAAATATGTCCTGAACTAACCAGAGGAGGGGAAAGAAATGAAAGACGTGCAGGCATTTATATAAATGATGCACTCTGTCATCTGAGTCCTGGATGATATTTCAGAATTCACCATGACTTTGTTGAACTTTCCAGCAAAAGTGATTCTATTGCCAGACTAATTAAAAATTGGATTTAGCACTGAGCTCAGTGGCAGGAAAAAGATGCCCCTGAGAGTGAACAGCGAATGATCTGTTTATTAGAAATTTGGATCCCCATGATAAATCATTTCTTTGGAATTTTAGGTCAGATAGGTATCTGTGGTTCAGTGATTTTTGGCCAAACCTGAGAGAATGATGAACCCACAGAGCTCTGTTCGAATTGTCTGGGAGGGGAAGGCTCTAAGCCAGGATGTAGACCAGTCTATGTTCCCTTTCTGTCTCTAATTGGGATCACATCCTCCATGGGGCAATTTCCCAATCCTGGGTTAAATATTCCAGGGTGTCTGGACTTCCTGAATCCTAGTTCTTATCACACTATTGCTTGTCTCCCTTAAATTGTAAGACCCATGAAGGCAAGAGACATATCCACCTTGCAGATTACTGTATCCATGGTATGAGTACATCCATTTTGAATAAATGGTTGAATGAATGAATGAGAATCCTTGTGACCACAAAGGTATTGTCTTTCATTCTGTGGCAAAACTCAGCTTGGTTGGTCACCCAGACCTCTTTACATTCTAATTTTAATACCACCTAATAATAATAAAATTTTGTTAGAGGCAAGTTTAAGCAACAAATAGATTGCTTCAAAAATAAGTTAATTTTATCTTGTCCATTTATAACCATATTTTTTGAGAAATAATGGTATAAGTTATTGATAGAGCCTTAGTACAATTTTAGCCAGATTAAAAACAGATCAAATGTTAGAAAGGAAATTAGCAGTTTTAGAAAAAGAAGTTTCCCTAATTCCATTCTGTTCTTTCTGACCCCAACAACTGCCTACATCATGGCTACCTGGCCTCTGATAAGAGAGACTTCAGGCAATATTGTTGGCTTACATGAACGCTGCAGCGTTACTGCCACAGAAAGGCAGCACCATTATTAGGAGAGAAGAGTAATAGCTGGGATGTTAAAAATCCCGCTAATGTAACAAGGTCTCACTACAAACTTGTGCTTGTCTTCATCAGCATATTCCAACCCAAAATCATGGGAGAGTGGATAATTGGCTAAATGGCACATAGAGGTAGAGTGTAGTGGCCGTCACAAAGTTGGAAATTAGGAAAAATGATATAACTGCAAAATTTGGCCCTGTGTAACTTGAGTTGGATTACATAGCCGCCATAAAGAAATTCACAAGGCCAGTAACAGTAATCAGTAAGATTGATATAGATAAAAATTTTCCAATATTAATCAAATTTGTTGTATAACTACACAGAAAAGGTCTTAATGAAAATACTTTCAGGAAGATATAATTAAAAAGAAAAAATGAAATAATTTCACATCACTCTATGGAATATGAACCAATGAAATAAATTACGTTAACGAATGTAGTTCTGGAAATGTTTTTCTTGACAAATTCTGTCAACACCAGTATAAGTTTAATTATTATGATTGTATTTATAAATATAAATGTAAGACTCAAGAACTAAGTGATCACTCCATGCAGAGATGCATAATAACTGTATCCCTATTCTTAGAAATAATATGAACTTCATTTTAGCTGATGACAGAAATATTCTTAACTATTCTGATCTATAGCTGTGTAAAGTAGGCCTACATACCTGGCCAATATGTACTGGGCTGTCTAAAACTGTGAGGGAGCACTGTACCCCAGTGTATTACATAATTTATGTGCTGGTTGTTTAAATTCAACAGCAATTATTTTATGGAAAGATTATTTAATAACATATGTGGTCTTTTCCACTTTAGCGTAAGCAGTAGACTTTGATAGCATCTATCTTTAGTAGATTAATGATAGCACAAAAGGTAGCAAGCTGTCCTTGAGGAATAACTCACATTTGCTGATAAAAGCACTCAATGACTCAATCCATAGAGCTAGTATTTCAAAACACATTTTAAAAGCTGATTTTGTAAATTTACTCAGAGAACCACATGATCTTAGCTCTCCTCGGGGATCTCAGAAACCATTTTGGTTCTGTGATGTGCTCCTTAAAACCTGATTTACTAGTGACTGTCAGTGACATTTTCAACCCACACAAATAACTTCAACATGAATCATAGTTCATAAATGTGATGCTATATAACATCTATCAAAAAAGTTTCAAAATAGTTTAATTTTAACTCATTTTACAAATAAGTTGAGTGAAACAATTTGCCACAAATCACCTAATTTTTTAATGACAGAACCAATACTGGAAGTCAGATATAATGACTCAGTCAGGAACTCATTTCAAGAAAATTACTTACATATTCTAATTTTATAACTTGTTTTTCAATTTTTAATACATTGGCCAATAATTGCTAATTGGCTTATAGGTCAATCTCAGTCTCAACCTTCTATCTTTCACAGCCCACCTCCAGGTGATGTCACTGCAGAACTCAGAATTTTCAACCTTGCAAGTGCAAAATATATTTTCAAAAAGAGAGAAATCTTTGAGAGATTATTTGGTGTATCTACTATACCATTACTATTTGCATTTTGGAAGAAATTGGTTGGCCCTCTTTTTCTTGCATCCTTTTCTCAAATCATTCAAAGAAGGAGTTTCTTAGAGCGGGGCAGGTCAATTATATCAGATTGTAGGGACAGACTACACAGTTACAAGCCACATAACGACGTTCTGGTCAATGACGGACCTTGTAAACAATGGTGGTCCCCTAAGATTAGTACCATAAAGCCTAGGTGTGTAGCAGGCTGTACCATCTAGGTTTGTGTAAGTACACTCTATGATGTTCACATGATGATGAAATTGCCGAACATTGAAGCAGGCTGTACCATCTAGGTTTGTGTAAGTACACTCTATGATGTTCACATGATGATGAAATTGCCGAACATTGACATTGTTAAGCGAAGCATGGCTGTACATCATAAATCATTTGAACGCTCCCACCTCCCTGAATTTTCTAATTGCTTCTTCACTATGTAAAGATATTTTCATTTCATTTATTTGGAAGACTATTATTTGATTAAGCTCCATGGTGCCATCAAAGAAAACTATTAGGATCAGCTGCATGTTTTTACTAAAATGTTAACTCTTGACTTATGGGAGTGTGTTCATGTCAACGAATTCTGTCAAATTCAGTCTTATGTTGACCCCACACACACACAATACATACTATCTGTCTAAAATCCTTAAAAATTCACTCCTCTCCATGCACCCCCAGTTCTGGTTGATATACATTAGGAAGATCCTGCATCCACTTTGCTGTGTTGGCTTTTTTCCCCCAGGAGCAGGGCTGGTACTTCATGATCGAGAACTGACCCTGGTTATTGACTCAGAGGCAATGAGGGGCAGTGAGGGCAGAAAAAGCTTCATCCTGCAAGGCACCCGCTTTCAGTAAGGTCTTCACATGGTCTCCAGGCAAGGGGAAGCTAATCTCCTTTGGCAAGGAGGGACTCAGGGAATTCCGAAGATACAAATGTCTTGTGTTTATCCACCTGTATATCCCCAAGCAAGTCTGAGGGAGTACATTTTTTTTCCTACCAGGGCCCTGACTTTGACAAAGGAAATCTACATTTAGTTTTGTTTGCAGCTTTGCTCTCTTATAATCAGAGCCTGATTTTCAGCATGTTGTTCTGTGAGGTGGCAGGAGAGTACCCCTCGGAGCCACATTTGAGGCCCCCTGGCTTTCAGAACATGTCTTAAATTGGCAGTTGACCTCCCCGAGATTGTCATATCTTTCTGTAAGTTCTGTCAAAAACCATTCTCTTCCATTATCCTGAAGTATAGCAAGAATTCCTTAGTCTTCTAGGGTAGTGTCATGAGCTAGTACCTCCTTCCAAGTCAGCCCAGCCACGGCATACTAGGGATTACGACCACCCTACTTAATGGCCAGCCGTATGGTCACTATCACTTTCATTCAGATGACCACTGCAAATCTTAAAACCCATCCTGAGGCTGTGTATTTTAAAAATATTCAAGCACAAATTTTCTTAGTCCAGGAACTTTAGAAAACAGTCTCAGGAAAGGATTTAGGTACTCAAATGTTATTTGGGTAATGTGAGATCAGAGTCGAGGAAAGGAGGAGAAAAGAAAGTGAGGCCAAGGAAGGTGCTCTGCAATGACATGGCTATTGCCTCACCCTGATCCACAGAATGATACAGCAGATCCCAGGAATGTTCATTCAGCTCTGGATAATTCTCCAAAAGTGTTGCAAAGGGGAATCTCATCTTGGAGAAGGGAAGACAGTGGCAATTTGTCTATTTGGCTCCTTCTTGCCTCCCATTTCCTGTTGATTGGTTTCCCCTTTTGGAAAACTAATGTCCTCCAGATCCCCTGACAGCCACATAGAAGCCCACCTCTCACACTTATTTTCAAAGGCCGGCATGGGTGAGAATGACAACCAAGAAAGAGAGAAAGAAGAAGGCATTAGTGAGAGTCTGAGAATGTGTATGAAGATTTTGTCCCCAAACAGTCCACAGTTTCTGCTCTTTCACCAATCCACTCATGCCTTCTCATTATTAACAGATCCCACCATGCAATGTGGGGCCTCCATTTTGTCCATGAGAGAAACAGAAGCATAACAGAGACACAATTCATCCCTATGGGACTTTAGAATTCTATTGAAGAGAAAGCATAAGAGAATAAAATCATTAAGAAAGCTTGCAGTTTTAAGTAGTACACAAAACAGAGTATGGATATAGAGTAAAGGGGTAGTGAGAAGTGAGGAGTTAGTTTATCAGGGAAAATTTTGGGAAGATTTGACGTGTTTTGGTCTACATTTTTTAAAAGCAAAACTTACAAGCATGGCTTCTGCCTCTTGTATGTCTTGGTCCTTCTCCATCACACTATGCATACAGCCCAATTCTCTCTCATATTGTATTGCTATGACCATCACAGTCCACATCTAGTTAATTCAGCAGAGTACAGACACCCAACAGGATTACACATCTTCAAGCTACTTGGGGGTTGACATAGCTGGATGAATCTAACGCATTTTTTTTGATAGTTTAAATAACACAGCTATCACTAACTGTTCTAACAGTCTTAAGGATAGTCAAAGGTATCAACGATTATAGTTATTTACAGAGAAATTTTTAATAAAAATAAAAACTTTAAGAAAAAAACTAGGTAACAGGCAGAAATTATCATGGCAGGGAAAACATTATCTTCACAATTTATATAACTGTGAAATATTTAATCCCCATTCAAATCACACTTTTAATCCAGTAGCAATTGACAGTGAGCACAATTCGTATAAATTGAATTTATATTAAAATCTCATAATGCTATTAATAGACAAATTGCTTCCCAAATATATTAAGTGCTTAAAGACAATTAATTTCCAAAAGCAGATGTGTAATAGATGATGCAAAGATTCATTACATTGCTTCTTTGAAATTTTCTCAAAAAAATGGACTTTATTAACATTTTGAGTATACAATATTTAAAACCTACAAGAAGTCATAACCAGATGAGGATCACACACTAATGAAAGATATTTATTTATTATGAATACAAGTATAACAATTTAAAATCATTTGGAATAGCAAACATTTTCTGCTTCAATTTTATATGACTAACACACACACACGCGTCACCTCCCTATAAATGTGGAGGAATCTTGGCTGTGTTTAATGATAATCTGATCATGGGATATGCTTTTTTGGGTCAGTTAATACCCTTTATTTTTCTAAAGTCAATATCAATAGAAAAAAAATTACGTATCAATTTAACACTATATGAGTTAAATAACATGCCCCTAAAGATTACATTTCTTTGTGTTTTCTACATAGTGACTGCATGCCAATTAGGCTAAAACTGGTCATGTATGTGATACATGGTATGGTTTAAGATTCCACTCTGATATTTAAGCTCTCTCTTTTTCTTCCAACTCATTTTCAAACACTTGTTCGTCTAACTTTTGCCACCCTATAAAATAATGATTTAAGACTAAGTTGGGACAATTTAGTTAATGGAAACACCTAAGTCTTCTCGAAGATGGATGCTTTTAAGCCTTACTTATACTTAATTAGTATAAATCTTTATTGGTGGTTTATATGCACAGAATATTTATTTCTATCTCCATTGATCTTCTGCTCTCTGAAATACAATTTTTGACTCTTCACAAGTAACTTCCTACATTGTTTTGATAAATTTAATTTCTACATTTTAATCAAGCTGTTTGCTGTTAAAAACAACTGAATCAATGGCAAAGTCTTCAGGAATTCATTTAGAGTGTGGGTTCTTGACTACGTTGCATCAACAGACCTCCTTGGCAGTCCAGTAAAGTTTGTGAACTTCATCCCAGAACAATATTGATATATAGACAACAAAATATTATATAAAAATGTATGTTTATTACATTAACTAACAAGCTTTCATGGCACACTAATAACTAGTTTCTAGAGATGAATATAAACTATATCTTGAGATATCTATAACAACTACAATATGACATGAAAATATCTGACTTCTACTGGTGTAAATTACAGGTCCGACTCATCCTGTTGTTGTTAGTTGCTGACAATCAGAACTAAAGGAAAGGCTATACGATTTCAATTAACCCAGCTATAATCCAGTTTAATTTTCTTCATCATAGCCATAAATATATTGTGAGAGTTTAGTAAAATGTCTCCTGACATTGTGTCTTTCAGTGTAGTAGTAGTAGTCTTTTATTTCTAATACCCCACAGAAATCTCTAAAGACTAAAACGCATTCCATTTCATCTATTATTGTGTGCTCATGGTCTGTGAAGGAGTTGCTACCTCTCAACAAATTCCAATTTTCAAGTGGTAAAGTCTTTAGGAAGAATACCTGTGATAGAATAACTTCTGCTTTATGCAAATTGTAGTAAACATGGTACCAAGAGCACCGGATAAGCATTGCTCACGAAACACCTAAATACAACGTTTCCATGACAAAATAAATCTGTGCTTCCCATATTAACATAGATGTAACCAAAAAATTATAGGTGTATCTAATATTATCATGTTAATTTTAGTAAATACAAGTCAAACTGACAGTACTATTTGTCTTTTGAAATAAACATTATCTTTATTGTCTCAATTTCCAAGTTTTCCCGGTGCTGGTCCCTAAGGACTTACATCATAAAAATAATTTAATTTATATAAAAAAATTACCGTCCAACCAGCTAGTATATCAGCGTTACCCAGCCTTTGAATCATTGCGACATATTTCATTTGAACATACATCCATCAAATTAGCTCCGTATGTCAACTCAAGGAGCATTAACTTTCACCTGGACAGAGGATTCTATAAAACCACTGCTGACAAGGTAGTTTCACAGCTCTTATTTTTATGTGAAACTGAAAAGCTAATTTAAATGCATACCGGAGCAGCTTAGTTTTATTGAATATGTGGGATATATAGTACACACCGCTTTAGCCTAACATCTAAAATGGGTAAAAGCAAAGGCTCTAGTTGTGTAAGCCACATTACTCACAATTCTTCTGATTTCATGAAATATGTAGTTTTGGATTAAGCAAACTTTCCTAAGAAGCATATTAAATCTTCAAGTGCACGCGTATGTGTGCATGAGTGTGTATGCATGTATGTACAGATGTGTGTGTTCACATGTGTTAATGTGAGTGGCCAAGTGGAGTCTAGACGTGCATGTTGGGAGCAGGTGTGGGTGCAGATGTGTGTGTCTGTTAGTGAATGTACGTGTGAGTGCATGTTGTGTAGGTGTCCCTGGGTGGTGATGTGTATTTCTGGGGGTAAAGGGCGCGTGTAGGGGAGGCACTTACAGGGTACATATGAATGCAGGAGAGAGGCACAGGGGAGGGGTATTCACGAGGGGGACCGCGTGAAGGATGTGTGTGGGAATTTGGGGATGGGGGTGCGGAGGGCGCTGAGGGGGGCCACCGGTGTGCTGTTTATGGGCGAGTGTTGTGCACACAGGGGCTTGCCTCAGCCTCAGCAGTGGTTAGTATTTAATTCTAGTGGAGAGGAATTCCTGGGATCAATGCAGAGGAGATGGGGGGAGAGAGACTGGGATGCAGGGTGGGTACCAAAGAGATTTCAATGGCTTCAGAACTTCATCTGAGCCTGGTGCTTCCCATCGCTCATCACCTTTAATTGACATGCTTTATTTTAGCACCAGCACTAGCAACCCTTCCTCTAGGGATTTTTTTCCCCATGTTAGAGTATAGTATTTAGCAAATTTCACCATTTATGATCACTTTATTATAACCAAATTAACCCTGCCATAAACTTTGACATTTAGAACCACAGAGAACATATTGATTTTTCAGCTATTCTGCTTACGTGAACGTTTCAATTCTCATGCAGTGCTTATAATTAGGAGATACTGTACATTAACTCTATCATGTTATGTTTGTTAAGAACCAAGTTCAGAGAGTAGAAAAATGCCAAGATAGATTTATTCTCCAAAACGGGCCATGGATGTATTGTCACTGTTCCTTCTAATTATATACTTAGCGTAAATTCTTCTGTAAAATATACAATTGTAGTCACATAGCAGTAGTTATGAGGAGGCAATAATATCATTTCAGGAAAGGAGTATCAGAAATCTTAAAGGTTCAAGTGATTCTTAAGGTAATTTACTCCAAATCCTCAATTTGGCAGTGGAATAGATGAAGTTCAGGGATGTTTTAGTTTATTACTCAAACTTTTCTTTTTTCCTTCAGACACAGTTGATACTTGTATTCTGTGTGTTCTTGGTCAGGTACCATTCATGACTACGCATTTATGGAAATAAAAATAACTGTATCTCAAAGAAAGAAATTCTAGAAAATAACCTGCTCTGGGAGCAAGTGGAAGAAACAGGAGCTGAATAACTTCAGATCTGAGAGGGTCATACTGGACAGGAGACATAGCCATGGGCTGAAGATAAATAGGGCCCATGGGTTTTTCAAGGTGGAGAATTACACCAAGCATATCAGCCATTTTGGCTCTAATTCCTTGCTTTTCTCCACTCACTTCCCTATTTTCTGAACTCTTGAATCTTGAATTTTTACCCTCAATTGTCAATCTGGATAATATTTGAACCTGTGGACTCTTGAGTGGTAAACCAAATTCAAATTAATCACAGTACCATTGTCTTAAATTTTTTTTTTTTTTTTACCATTTTCCATCTTTTGAGTATTTTGTGCTTTTAAACATTTTTGTTTACAAGAAACATTTTTAGTAGGCAATTTTGTGGCTTACCAACATATGTTCTTAAAAGGAACAAAAGAAAGCACCCCCAGACTCAAACCTGAGACCTCTTCTCTTTTCTCTCAAGCCTCCTTCCCGCGTGATCTGAACCGGGATCATGGCTTCAAATATCATCTCCTGATTCATGACTCCAAATATTATATCCAGTTCCAGATTCTCTCTGAACTCCAAATTCATATAGAGTAGTCCCCTCTAATCCACGGGGGATATATTCAGAGAACCCCAGTGGATGCCTAAACCTGTGGGTAATACCTTATATCTACCATGCTGTTTCCTATACATACATACCTGTGATAAAGATTAATTTATAAACTAGGCACAGTAGGAAAATAACAATAACAAATAGTAAAATAGAACAATAAAAGTATAGTGCAATAAAAGTTACGTGAATGTGGTCTCTCTCTCTGAAAATATCTTACTGTACCTTATCTTCAGACCATTGTTGATCGTGGGTAACTGAAAACAAAACTGCGGATAATGGGGGGACTGCTGTGTCCTCAGACTCATTCTCGGATATCACCAATTGAAGGCCCAGCTGGTATCTCAAACCCAGGCTTTACATGTCCAAAGGGAATAAAAGAAACTTGAATAAACAGTCATCTATCTCTCCCCTTTCTACTCGCATTCAAGCAACTATTTTATTTTTTATCCTTTGGACTTATTACAGGCATACAATAGGACACACATACACATTGAGGTAGGTAGCCTCTAAGATGGTCACAAATAATCCCATCTTTTGGTATTCAAAACCTTTGGTAATCCCCACCACTTGACTATCTTGCTTCCAACAGATTCATTAACTTTGAGAAGATGCCACTTCTGTGATTAGGTTACAAAAGATTGTCACTTGGGTTTTGCTAGCGGACCCTGCCTCTTGCTAGCTTTGATGAAGCATAACAAAAGAAAAGCCACATGGCAGGTAACTGAGGGCAGTCTACAGCCAACGGCTCGTGAGGAACTAGGGCCCTCAACCCAACAGTCCTTGAGATGAAGCCTCACGACAAGCGGGTAAAGGAGCTTGAGCTTGGAAGCAGATCCATCTCCGGTGGAGCCTTCCGCTGAGCCCCCAGCTCTGGTTGGTATCTTGACTGCAGGCTTGTGAGAGACCCCGCAGCAGAGAATCTGTGCCTGTGTTCCTGACCCCCAGAAACAACAAGACAACAACTGTTCATTGTTTTAAGCTGCTACGTTTGGGGATGATTTACTACACAGCAATAGATAACTCACACACATTTGTGCTCTTTTGACATAAATTTGAGTATATTCTAGGTACCATCCTGTACTTTACTTTCACTGATGTAACATGTCAAGTCATTGAGGATTAAGTGATAATAAGTGAGAAAAATTACATGAGTTCAAAATAGATACTCAATACATGGTAGCTGCGTTTTTATTAGTAGTTAGCCTTAATTCTTCTATGACCTCCATTGTCCCCACCATAGCTGCTATAACAATGAGCACAACAGCTATAATCATAATGACAATGGCTACGACTACAACTAGAACTTGGTTGACCACACCAAACACATTCCTGCCTCAGTTCTCTGGAGGTGCTGTTCCACTGCCTGGAATGGTCTTCCCACATGTATCTACATGGCACGCTGTCTTATTTCACTCAGACCTTAGTTCAAACATCACCTCTTCAGGGAAGCCTTCTCTGGCCACTCTATCCAAAATAGCACTGCCACTCCCATATCCTCACACTGTTTTTTATTTCATAGTTTCTATCATGAGTGAGAACAACAAAAGCAGCCCCTGACTTCCAGGGGCTGCTCAATATAAACAATTTCACAGAACCCCACCCCCCAGACAAGGCCACCTCGTGACCATGATAAAATGCGATAAAAAAAATGCTACTTTATAGTTGTGCCTAAGTACAGACAGAAAGCACTGGAAAAGCCAGAAAAATCCCAAACTTCAATTACTTCCATTTCCAGATAGCAGCCAATCCAGAGCAAAGCCCTGTTTTCTCAACACCCCCCCCCCCCAAATTATCTAACACAAACTCAAATTCTGAAAGTCCTTTCGAACACATTGTTATTGAGACCCCCTGTTTCCCCAAAGAGTATGCTGTCCTTTGTTGCAATGAGTAATAAATCCAGCTTTATTTAACTAAAGGTGTGCTGGTGGTGGGCTGTAGTTGTAGGGCATCGACATTACCTAAGACAGATATTTATTTATTATTAGTTAATTGTAAGGTCAGGGAAGTCAGGAACTTTTCGCTGTATGTGTTCGGTATCGTATCTCCACTACCTGAAACAAAGCCTGGCATGGGTTCAGAGATCAATACATTTTTGTTCAATCATTGAAAGAAGTACTCCTCCCACAACAGATCCTTCTTTCCTCCCGCAATAATATGGATTGTGTAATAATCGGGAACAAACAGAGTTTGGAGTCCTCACCGCAGGATCCATTTTCTCTTTAGGATAAGGTCCCTTCCTAAGTGACTTCACATTATTTAATTCAGCAACTGAGAACCAGCATAGATTTTCTTCTTAGGCGTAAATCTATTGCAGGGACACACAGAAATGTATCATTTTTTAAATTTGAATTCTCATGAATAGATATTAGAAACAAAAATATCAATTTAAAGCAACATTTTAGAAACAAATAATTAGACCTATGGGGAAAACAGGTATAATTAACTTCTCAGCTAAAACTGAAATAAAGTTATGAGATTCCACCATTGATCACGGCCTCCTTTCAAACAGTAACTACAAGATTGTAATTATTCTGGGGCTACAAGTTTCAAACAGTTTCTACTGACAATATTGGCAACTGTGGTAATAGATGTCTTCATGACTCTAAAGGACTTGGAAGCATCAATAATTCCTTTTCCTTAGTCTACTCTATTTTTGATGAAGTCCTATACTTTCCTCCTCAAGATCTTACTTTAGGCATCAACGCTACTATCTTAGACCTCCATTAATAGCTTCATTACTACAAGACACTTATTTACATCCTGTCAATATCTCTATAATTCTAGCTGATGTTCCCAAGATTATCTCATTGTTTTGTTTTTAAGTTGCTAAGTCATTCTATAGGAAATAGAAATAAGTGGCTTTTGGTAAATCACAGTAAATTCTCCAAAATAAAAGTTAGATTATGAAAGGAGAGATCTCGTTAAGAGAAATGGCACATGAAACTGAGAGGTGATGACACGGCCACAGACCCAGCTTACGCGATGGCGCCCCATCTTCTTCCACTCCCTATTTGCCCTGGATCACACTGTCATTCCTACACCACATTGTCCTGTGTCTTTGTACATGGCATGGTGAGTATCCAAAAACAGCAGTGCAAACAATTGCTACAGCCATCAAGGACATTTACAAGTTGTCTGAAATTTTTTCTTGGCTCTAAAACTCAACTTACTGACCAAAAGACTTGAAAAGCTACTGAATGAAATTTTCTTAGAATCTCATTTATTTTTCATTTCATGTGGGGTCATAAGAGTATTACTGGCATTCATTTTGAGAAAAAAAAATGCTTACTCTCTTATATTTTTGCACTTTATGCCTGAAAGGCAGCTTTTTATGTACCCCCATCAGAGACATTCACCCTCTTAGTTGTGGATGCAATTTCTTGGTTATTATATATGGTTTCATCTCCCTTGTTTCCACCACAGTAACTGCTAGCACATTGAAATCCGAGTTACATATTGCAGGCAGTAACTAGGAGATGCTAGGCTAGAGAGTTTTTAGCTCTGCCATTGTTGTCTTGGATTACACCATGAATGCCAGACCATCTGTCAGGGAAGTGCTGCCAAGAGTGGATATTTATCTGGCTTCTCTGTCAATTTAAGAGGACTTAGCAAGTTGGCCACCTGCCAGCAGCTATAGAACCAACCTTCTGAGAGATGACTGCTGAGGAAATGACTGAAATTGTACAATTTTAATCTCCCTTTTCATTTATCCAATTTCTCCACATCTGCACATAATGAAAGGGAAGTGACTCCACACCCCTCTCCCCCGGCACCTCCACATGCACTCGTGACTCTGTCTCTTCCTTTCCAATACTTTCTTCCTGTCAAAATCCCATCCATCCTCAGGGTCCAGCTGAAATTACAGCCACAAGTGGCATCCCAGTTCACTTCCTCCTTTTGTGTTCTTCTTGGCTTTTGGTCAAACACATTTATTCAGCATCGATCATATATTGTGTTGTTCTTGCCAGAGACCTAGTGGTTGGCGCACAGCAACACAGCCAAGAATGCAAAAGTCTCTGTGACTCTCTAATCTTCTAGCAAATGTCTAGTCTGTGATATCCACTAATTACTGCAAAAAATTGGAATGAAGAGGCAAATCTCTAACCGAATTTAGGGTTAGTAGAAATGCACCTGGCAAGCATTTACTGAGATTTTCCTCTGGGGCCAAACATTGGAGATACAAAGACAAGTCAGACACAGGAGGTCAAAGTCCAGCATTAGAGTCAGACACTCCCATTTCAGTGCAATAGGTGGATTTTCAATGAGCAATAAGGGGAGGCACGGCAAAACTTCCAAAGAAATGATTTGAACTAAGGTGCATTACATAAGAACTGAATTGCCTATTTTTTTTCTCTTTTAAACACAAATAGAAAAAAAGTAAATTCAAATAAAAGCCTCACAAAATGTTCCTAATTTCATTTACTCTAGTGGGCAGAGAATTAGTTACAGTTGGTTTGTTGGTTTGCTTTTCTCTTGGATGTTCCTACTACCTTTGGTTGCAAAATATGGCCCTAAGTTTGGCAGATTGTTTTTGGCAAAAGGAAAAGGTTTTGAAGAAAAATGGAAGACCAGAGACATCAGTTTTATTATCTTCGTAGCACAGCCTTCCAAATATTCCCTAAGCATAACTATTTCAACGGACAACTTGGAGCTTCTGTCTGAGGTTAAGATAATGACTTTGAAAAAAAATATGAGAAGAGACAGATCAATCTGCAGAGGTCAAGGGTTGGGAGAAATTGTAATGGCCATTGTGGAGTCAAACTGGTTTGCAGGCTGGATGCTCAGAGTGGCCACCATGCAAAAAAGCCAGTGTGGTCAGCCCTGCCTATAGTCCAAGGGCTTCCTCAGAGCACAGTGAATGTGGCTAGCAAGAACACTGATGCCAAGAGCATGTAATGGGGAAGAGTCCTTAAAATATGGGCTGTCATACTTGGCTACATGTTGGAATATCTTAGAGAATTTTAAAAAATATCAATGCATGGGTACCACCCCAGGGCTTCTGATTTGATTGATCTAGAGTGCAGCCTAAACTTTGTGGGGCTTTGTTTGTTTGTTTGCTGAGGAAGATTCGCCCTGAGCTAAAATCTGTTGCCAATCTTCCTCTATTTTGCACATGAGTTGCCACTACAGCATGGCCACTGGCAGACGAGTGGTATATGTTCAAGCCTGAGACCTGAACCCAGGCCGCTGAAGCAGAGTGCACGGAACTTAACCACTAGGCCATGGGGACTGGTCTGTGGGATTTCTAAAAGATCCCCCAAAGTTTGAGAATCACTGCCATAGAAGATAAAAGGATTCAAGACATAGTCTTAGGGGCAGTTGGCCAAAAAGATCCTGAAAATAGATACAGAACACAGCACAAATCAGGAACCCCCAGATAACAAATTTGTGTGGAAAAGTGAGGCACAAGAATATAGAGTTGGCAAAGAAGTATCCTATGGAAGTCATAGAGTCATATCCCCTTTTAAAAGAGGGGGATAGGGCCAGCCCGGTGGCCTAGTGGTTAAGTTTGCACACTCCTCTTCAGTGACCCAAGGTTCGCAGGTTCAGATGCGGGTTGTGGACATACTCGCCCATCATCAAGCCATGCTGAGGTGCCATCCCACACACAAAAAATACAGGATGATTGGCACAGATGTTAGCTTAGGGACAATCTTCCTCAGGCAAAAAAGGGCAAGACTGGCCATAGATGTTAGTTCAGGGCCAATCTTCCTCACGCACACACACAAAAAAGAGGGATAAAATACAGTATAGGGTGATGGCCAAGCATGGAGAAAATATAGAAGGTGTCCAAGACCCTGTGTCCAGGAGTTCAGGATCGGAATGGGACTCACCCAGGAACGTGCAAAGATATGAGAAAGCACCATTGTGAAGGACCCTGGTGGAAAAGCACCAGTTCCTCTTTGGTTGTAAGACATGGTGACTACTTTATCAGACTTTACAAGTATAAATGTATTGCACAAATTTATCAGCAAATATACTCATATATCACCCAACACTACTGTCATTTAGTATTTCTTAGCTAACCAACTGTTAGCTTATAAGTCCTAAGTTAAATAATTATTTCAGATATGTGAAGCCAAGTATACCTGAATCTTATACATGGCCAAACTTTGGAAGGTCATAGAAAAAACCCCAACATTCACTTAAGGACTGGTCATACCCAGATGGGAAATATTATACAAATGGCAGGGATTTTTGCCACAGTTTTAGATCATAGGGACGAAGGTCGCTTCATGTTAAGACATTGTTTGATCTGTTTTACTCCAGAGAAATGATTTCTAAAAATATGCATTTTTACCTTTGAAATTTTCACATTTCACATTTTTAAGAGGAAAGAATAAACATTTGTAAAGACATCCAGTAATGATTGACATAAACTTATGACCACAGTTGAGGGAGGCTGAAGCTCTATAATCAAGATGGGTTTGGTTTGGGCAGAAAAAATGTAAGCATAGTTAAAAAATATAAGTGTCTACGTGTCATAAAATCTCAAGACTTTTACACCTGCTTAAATCATAACACGCAATTTTCTGAGGAAACTCACTGTGTTGTCTCCAAAACAGAGAAGATGTATGGCAAGACCAAACAAATAGGCTACAGTGGAAGCTTCTCGTTATGTGAAATGATACAATACATGCCCACTCCTAAATTCGTTCCACCCAGGAACATCCAAGATCTAGAAATCCCACGGATTTTTAATCCAAACATTTCAACACATTTAGTTTAAATCTTCTTTCCCCTCAGATTCTACTTTATCGACTCTGTTTCCACACATCTGCTTCTCCACTGAGCAGCATCAACTGATTTTAGGACCGCAGGATTTCAAGACCTGGATGCTAATCAGCTCTCTTCTCTCTGTGCAAAGCCTCATGGGAGAAAGGATATGGAGTTTTATGAAGGATTTATTTCAACAAAACTCTCTCTACATCTGTGGAGTGTTGACATAATTCTCTATTTCTTTGTGTTCCCTCTTCAACTGGTTGTCCAAAATACAGCCACATGGGCGTGTACACACTGTTTAAAACCTCACTATTCAAAGTGCGGTCCATGAACCAGCAACACCGGTGTCCCTGGAAGCTTGTTAGAAATGCAGACTCTCAGGGTAAACTCCAGACCATCTGAATCAGAAACAGCTTTAACAAGCTCCCTGGTGATCGGAGCGCAGGTTAAGATTGACAATGACAGCTCTAGGTAACCTGCCCTTCAGATTTCTCTGGATACCTACTATTTGCTTTTCATATATTTAAAGTTTTTTTGTTCATTTTTTCATCTGAACTTCACAAACAGTGGTTTTCGGGGAAAAAACTCACAATAGGCAAAGCAAACAAACAGATGAATAAATGATTCCCCAGCTGTTCTATTTCTGTTTTTATCTGCTGGTTATCTCAGACTCTCCTACAGCTTTAACCATAAGGCTTATGCAAATTAACTCCCTTCTTCCATCTCCATGCTCACCTCTTTCAATATCCAGTTTCCCATTTAAAATACACTCACTGGATACTTCCATCACGATAGACCTAAAGCAATTAAAAACTAATTGGTCTAAAATCTAATTATCTTCTGCCTTTAAGATGCTTGGTTTTAGTATTACAAGTGATAAAAATAATAATTACCACAAAAGAGATTCCTATGTGATTCTAATGAACAGACCACTTTGATAAATTCTGAGTATACTCAATATTGCTTCCCTCCTTTTGAAATAGGTGTCCAACTTTTTGAAATAAGTTATCATTAGCTTCAATGTGTATTTATTTATATCTCAACATATTTCTTTACAACAGCATTTTATTTACTTTTTTTTTTTTTTTTTTTTGAGGAAGATCAGCCCTGAGCTTACATCTGCTGCCAATCCTCCTCTTTTTGCTGAGGAACACTGGCCCTGAGCTAACATCCGTGCCCATCTTCCTCTATATTTCATGTGGGACGCCTACCACAGCATGGCTGGACAAGTGGTGCGTAGGTCAGCACTCAGGATGCGAACCAGCGAACCTGGGCCGCCTAAGTGGAACATGTGAACTAAACCACTGCACCGTGAGGCCAGCTCCTGCAACAGCATTTTAAATTCTAAATTTGGGGCAGTTTTTTTGGGGGGGTAGCACACCTTGTATTGGCAGGCTAACAAGTATATAGATTTGCCACAATTCAAGTCAGAAGCCCAGTAAATTCTAATTTATATTATCAAGAGTTCCAATTTTCCAAATAACCTTGGAAAACATAGTTGGAAATTGGACTTTACCTTCTTAATTACAACGAAAAAATAAATATTTTGCTACTACACCACTTGGAGATCATGTTCATATCCCCAAATGGAAATCATTGTTTACACTCACATTACCGCTACTTGTATTTAATTTCCAGAGACTAGGGAATTCTGAATCATTTTACAGCTCAGAAGATGCTCAACTGGATTGAACGTTAGCCTACTCAGCACATGAGGCATTCACTCATAAACTTCAAAGGAGTTACATTATGCTTGAAGTGAAGCTGAACACCATATTATCTTTTACTCAAGTTTGAAAATAAATAGAAATGGGAGAGTGAAAAAAATAGTGCACAAAAAACTCATTTAAATCACAGACAAATCCTATGAACCCATGGTTTCTGTCCACATCGCAAGGCAAGAATGAATAAATCTAGTCAGTTGTATTCAAGAAAAATTAAGTTGAAAATTGCCATTGACTAAAAAAAAAACTTAGGCATTCATGTTTTAGCTTTTTCTTAGGCGAGATGTCACCATTGCAGGGTGGGTACTCATTTTGAAAACACACACTTGAAGTTTTATTCCTTTTCCTAAAATCAATACAGAGATGACTTACTTGTCAATAAAGGCAACACTGAAGAGATGAGGCCAAATGCAAAGCTTGGGTTGTTTCTGGCTTACTGAGAAGGCGAATTCAGACACTCACCAAGCTTCCCCACAGTGATTTTGCTTCACGACCTCCTGGAAGTCGCCGGGTCTGCTCCCTGCACAGGCTACTGCTTCTTATACACACACGCAGTTCTATTTCCCGCTGCCTTCCCCATTCACCTCCTCTAGACAACAAGAAAATCCTAAGAACAGCTCTCAAGCTACCAGCTGGTTCAGTCTACCACCAGCACCGAGATGTTGATTAAAAACGGAAATTCCTCTCGCGTACTTAATCAGAATCACTTGACTTGGAGTCTGGGCATACGCAGCTGAAATGACTTAATTTTCACTAAATTTTGAGAACTACTGCATCTAATAATAGAGAATGTTGGTCAAAGTCACAGACACCTCCAGCATTCGCCCACATCCCTATCCTGTCTTGCAAAGCAATTTGGAAAGCACTTCCGAGACGTCTGGAATTTATGCTTTAATTGTAGCTGTTAAGCTATTGTGCTTTAATTTGTGTTCAACAAATATTAGTATAATGAATGTTCTCTTATTTACATTAAATAACACATAGGAATTACTACCTATATATTACTGAGGAGTCAATTGTTTGGATTGAGGTGAAATGCATAACAATAGATATTAACACATACAACATTTAGTCTATGTCAAGTTACATATCCTTTAGTGCATTAATTCAGGTAACACTGAAGGTTACGTGCAGCATTAGGATTTATAAGAGGCATCTTCCAGGAGGCCATGATGAAAAGGCTTTGGAGTATGTGTTGTTAAATAGATAAAGCTAATTTGGAAGAGAGAGACACTTTGAAAACTTAGGCCAAATGAGTCTACAAGGGTATTTACAATGTTCCCTTTAACCATCTCACTTGGAAAATAATCTATCTTTGTGAGTTTCCAACAAAGTACATTTTAAAAGTGTCTTTTATAATTCAGACAAGTAACTGTAAAAGAAAACACACACACCCACACTGCACATAAAACACACACAAGCATACACACACAGAGTACATAAACTACACAGGCATATATATGCATGTATACAAATATATATACATATATACAAACACACATACATATACAAATACAGATAGATAGATCTATACATACATAAAACACCAACCAATACCAACACCTGGCACTTTACATAAATACGTCTTAAAACATCTAGAGGAAAAATTCTGGTCCCTTAAAAATTCAGGTTCACAGGATGCACGGTACCCTCTCAAACACTCTGAAGATATTGGTGGGCTGTGGGTGACTGCAGGTGGAGTGGGGAGAGCAGACAGGAGGCGTGACTAGGGAGCTCTCTTTGTGTTGGACACATGCTCACAGGTCACAGCCAGACCGTGTGCAGATGAGATAAAAACCTTTGTGTCCAAAAAGATGTTCTTAAAACAGGTTCAGAAACTTCAGAGCTCTAATGTCTGTAGAATAAAATCATAATTATATTTTTGTGTCAATTACAGCAAAACAATTAGCACCAACCAAAGGACAAAGAGTCAGAGGACCTAGCGACAAAGACTCTCTCCCTGACCAAACTCTACCCAGGCTTCTCTGAGCCCTCTTCTCAACTAGGCCTCAACCTTGTCCTATAAAGACTTGAACTAACACTGAGATAGTTCCTAACATCCCTAAGATGGCCCTAGGCCCCCTTACAGTGCCTGCCTGCAAAGACTGAAGGCTGCCAAAATAATTTACTGTTGGTTCCTGCCAACACTTGAGGATAGGAGGATAGAATGCTAACTTTGATAATTGCCAGGGAGCAGACACAGCCAGGCTAATGGCATTTCCACTGACTAACCCTTTGTAATTTTTCACTTCACTGACTCTGCTGGGCCCCCATCCACCCCTCCCTCCTCCCTCTCCCTCCCTTTAAAATGCCCAGTCACCTGTGTACAAATCCAACTGGAGCTCAGTTCACGCTGGATTCTGTCCCCTACTGCAAGAGTCATTACGAATTAAAATCTGTCCTTACTATTTTAACTAGTGTCTGGCTTTGTTTATCTTTCACAGTAGCAATGTGGACTATTTAAAACAGCCAAGTCATAGGATAAGTGACAGGTTTCCTCTTAAAATAGAGGAGAAGGGAAGAGAAATCACTTAAATTGACCTGAGCTGCACTTAAAACTATTAAAGTGTAGAGAGAAAGATGTTCCACAAGGGAAAATATGGTTATTTATTCTCGCTCCATTAGGTATTTTTCTCCTAGAAATATACAGAAGTTAACTATTTGTGATTAAATATCAATATCGATACTTTACTTTCTTTAAGAAAAATCCAGCTGATTCGATCATATGATACTCTGTGCCTATCCATAAGCCTCACCTGGGGGCCATCACAAAAGAGGCCAAATATGGAAAATCTGAGCAACAAAGCACACAGGCATAGTACTGGGTTATGACTCACTGAATAAAATGTACACACATGTGTCCATGCTAACATAAATAAATAATTGAATATGATAATTAAATGGTGGGGAAGGGCAGCTTTCCTTATAGTTAAATTCAAATTAATAAATGTGGAAGGAATGAGGGAAATACAAAAGCACCATTAAGCATACACCACAGTAATAATTGTAGGAGGCAAAATCCATAACAGATGCTGAAGTTAGTGGGTAAAAATTTAAAGAGAAACAGGAAATGAACCTAGGTTAAACGTAACTTTACAAAGGAGTAACTCAACAGACTCCACCTTAACCAGTAATTCAAGGTACAGATCACAAGTAGTAGGGGATGCTAACATCAAGTACCCCATGATTTTATGAACTAAGAAGGACACAACATCATCTCTGCAGTATTCTTGCAAAAAAAAGCATAAACTCAATTTAATGATGAGAAAACATCAGACAAATCAAAATTGAGTGACATTCCAAAAAATGATCAGGGGTCAGCCCCATAGCCGAGCAGTTAAGTTCGCACACTCCGCTTCGGTGGCCCAGGATTTCGCTGGTTTGGATCCTGGGTGCAGACATGGCACCGCTCACCAGGCCATGCTGAGGCAACGTCCCACATAGCACAACCAGAAGGACCCACAACTGAAAATATACAACTATGTACCAGGGGGCTTTGGGGAGAAGGAGAAGGAAAAAAAAAGAAGATTGGCAACAGATGTTAGCTCAGGTGCCAATCTTTAAAATAAATAAGTAAAAATTAAAAACGATCAGATATTTTAAAAAATCAGAAGTGTCAAGGTCATGGAAGACAAGCACAAACTAAGGAACTGTCACAGACGGAAGAAGATTAAAGAGACATAGCAGCTAAGTGCAATCAGGGATCTTGGTTAGATCCTGGAACAAAAATAGGATACTATGGGGAAAACTGGAGGAACTGGTGTAAGATCTGTAGGTTAGTATTCAATTTTAATTTCCTGGTTTTCATAACTGAAGGATGATTATGTAAGTTGTTAACATTAAGGAAGCTGAGTGAAGGGTAAATGTAAACTCTGTACCCGTTTTACAACTTTTCTGTAATTCTAAAATTATTTCAAATAAAGAGTTTTTAAAAAGATAGAGACAGCATTTTCATGGAGACCCATCCTTTCTTGTGCTATTTGCAAATTAAACCTAAAATGCTATTAGACATTTAATTTCCTTCCTGGTACACATTTGGGTTTATCTTCTGAAAGTTGCTACCGGTATATGAATGGGCACATCCTCCCATGTCAACTGCCAGGTCTGTTGATGAGTGAAAGTCCAGCTTGATTACTAATAAAATGCATTTACTATACATGTAGTTACACTCTTTAAACATTAGAATTAGTAAAAGAAAATTACTGATGAATATAGCATGCAAAATGCAGTGTTAATTGCCCATAAGTGTTATTGTGGGTAAATTGATATTGAACAAGGGCAACATTTTTAGCACTAATGTATATAATACGACTCATTTAAAACACATTTCAGCACCTCAAAAATAAAATTTAGCAAATTTAGGGCATTGAGTAATTGGCGTTCATTAAGGTTTTCTTAATTGGATAGTTTCTAAATAGGTTTATTAGTGATCACAAAATGAATCTATAAAGCAACTTGTAAAAATGTAGAATTCACCATGTAATGGACACTGTATTCACGGTTATTACTATTGAGAGGAGTTGGGCGTGGGATAGATAAGCCACATTTTGCTTAATGTTTGCTTTGAGGTATTTTATTGTTCTAAATAGGTAGTAAATGTCCATTTAAAAAGAAAAACAATAGTCAGCAAGCTGCATAAAAAGTAACTGGAGGACTGTCTATGTCGCTACCAATTTTCATCACGTACGTGAAAGCAATCACCCTCAATCATGCTGCACGCCAAAGTCACCCTCCAGTGGAGCCACACTGACTCCTGGGCAGCCACAACAGGCTGCTGCCTTCCAGCCCCTCAGAGCCAGGGCATGGAAGCAACTGCAAGCATGCAAACAGAGCTGTATTAGAAAATAAAATCTGCCCAACAAATTATGTAAGGCCATTGCAATATTGAAAATCCCCCTTTTTTCCAATCTATTTCCAATCTACTGTCTAATCTATTATGCTCAAACTGTACCCTTTTTCTTTTAAATTAATCTAAATGCTCATAACAGTGAGTACCTATCACATAATTGTGAGCACATGTTGTATACATCTTACACAAACTGAACAAAAGAAAGTGATACATCAGTTAACTGCTGAGAAACTAGCTTTCAGTTCTACATAGTGGCAGGAACAATACGCAACAGACAGAAGTAAACGACTGACTGTGGCAGCACTCTGTTTACAAAATATGGAAAAGTGGGGTGGAGGCTAATGTGTTTTATTAAGAGCAAATAAGAGATACAAGGACTGGACAATGTAAGAATCGTAACCAGAGAACAAAGTTTTCAGCGCACACATTTTGCCTTTTGTTTTGTTTGTAAGACAGTAAAAGAAGACTGATTTTAGTGATGACATAGTATTACACAAGATGCTGATTAAACAAGCTTTATGGATAAGTACGGTGGCATGGGGGATGGGTTAATCTGTTTTGCTAACAATAAGTTGCATTTAAACATTACTAGGGGTCTTCAAGTTCTGGAGATAAAGACAATTATTTATCTTTGCATCAGAATTACTTTCTTATGGGGTGGATCACCAGAAATTGACCCATCAATTGTATGTATACAGATTGCAATCAGTTCTTAGTCATTACTTATTTAATCTGTGTTCATTCAATGAACTCTCTTGGGTGGTTGTTAAACATCAGGCCCTGGGCTTGGTGAGGGACTGAATGAGAAACCCCAAAAGACACATCTCTTGACCCCATGGGGCTCAGTCTCATGGAGAAGCATACAAGCGCTATGAGTCAAGTGCTTTCAGTAGGAGAATTTGACCCGGCCGCTGAGACCAGGGAAGCTTTGCTGAGAAAACGATGCCCAAAATGATAAAAATGTGTTAACTAATGAATCAGAGGAGAAAAGAATTTCCTATAAAGAAACAGCAAACTCAAAATCTATGCAACAGGGCAGGGGCTGAATGGAAAATAAGTGGAACTGAACTAAAAGGATACTAGTGTGGGGTATCTCCATCGGATGTGAGGCTGGGGTCAGATCATGATTATGTTCAGGTTAACCACATAATTTATCATTAAAAATGGAACATTCTTGATAGTGAAATATGATACATTTATAATTAATCTGGGACAATAAGGATAACCCATATAGAATATATGGTCACCATGACTTTCATCCTAAAGCAAAAAGAGGCTTCTAAAGAATGATAGTGAATGAGTGTCATATAGAGAGGTTTGCAGAGTAGAGAACTGCCAGAAGGTTGGGAGGTTGCAGTCCTCATGTGATAGACTAATTAGGAGGCCACTTCCGTGGACTGTCCAAGTGAGGATAATAGCTTGAATGAGGTTTTTGGAGAAGGAGGGGAGAACATGGGCTTATGATATATTTACGGGATGAATGGACATTTCTAGGTGATGAATCAAATAGGCAGTGTGATGACAGAGGACTCTTAGTTTGAGTTCAACTTTTGGCAGCTAGGTGGATGGTGCTACTGTTCTACAAAACAGGAAACCCTGGAAGGGGCCAGCAGTGGGGAATTGCAGATAGATATGTAGTGGGGATGAGGTTTGGAGCATGAAAGATGAAGTTAATCTTCACGTTAATACAGTAGGAGTCCCTGGAATGTACCAGAGAGGGTATGTCAAACTCCTCCACTTGGTATGCTGCAAGGATGAATATTCTACACTCTAGGAAATTCACTGTCAAGCACTTTAATTGTCCCGGCAATGACTTGGGAGCTAGACCCTACCCTGTGTCTGAGGTAAAGGTTTCCACTAAATAATATGTCATTCACCCTTGGGCAGAAAGAAATCAGGTGCTGGCAAGGAAATGAGCTTCTCCTTGGGTTGTGGTCTTTACGTTTGGGGAGCAGGTAGGCAATCGTACCACCTTGGGTAAGAGGACAGCAGTACAGAAGACTAAGTAGAATAACTCATTGGGATGGCATGATTGCCGGACGCTAGAAACTATAATAACTGATATCCAGTTTATTTCACTTTTTCTGTTTTATATTTCTTCTATCCTATTTCCAAGATGTCCATAATTTTTTTTCTTAAATGTTACAGTCCAGTCTTCCCTGAATTTGGTGAATTAAGGGAAAAACTTGAGCTGCAGCTGGAAGCTGGTCATGAAAAACAGAGATAACCTACTTAGCTTAAACTAGATTCTAGTATGATCACTAGAGTTAAGGTCGAACGTGAGCAGCTGGCTGAGGTAACTTATAAGGACCAACGTGGGCTTGTAGAATGTGACACCATTCCTTCAAGGCTTCCAAAAGATCTTGCAGGGAGGAGATTTATACCCAGAAGATTTGACTTCCTACAGTCCTGAGATAGGAGCTCAAAGTATTTTTAATTGGGTATTAAAGAAAACCATAGTCTCTGAAGGCTGAAGGAGCTAGGTTGAGGTCTTCCTTGGTTTCCCCAAGTTGTCTGGGAGCCAATGGGAGATTCTAAACCTCTCCTCATACCCACTCCTTCAGTGGAAAAGCATTCACATGACAAAAAAATAGCTGCATATGTGTAACTATGATTTGTTTTTAGCAATTTAGTAGAATTTTGCTTGTATAATATTACCAGTATCTCAGAAAATATTTCCCTTCAAATTAAGAATGTCAAGGCTGGATTGACTCTACATTTATTTATGTTTTATAGCTTAAATTCTGTAGCTAAACTTCAATTTCATGATAGAAGCCAATTGAAAAGTAGAAATTGCTCAAAGAAATTTTCAGAGGCATTTTAGCACCATATCAATTTCATACATCATGAAATTTCCACTATGGTAAAGCTGAAGTGTACTAAATTTCCACTAAGAAAGTCAACAAGAAAGATGAGAGATTTTCTTTCTCTTCTACAAATTATAGGTAGAAAAGGGATGTGTGGACAGAAAATGTGACACCACTCAGAAACTATCATCAGCATTATCACCACTACAGTTCTTAATAAAAGGATTCTGTCTAAGTTGAAATTAGTCTGGTCAGTGTTTGTTTTAGTCTCTGAATTTTTTTGGTATGATAAAATGAGGTGCTTTAGTTACATCTGGCTTATTTTCTTTCACATAACTACAATCCTATTCCAGAAATACCATTCTATAATAATTTATTTGGTGTTATAAATTTCTATTAAGAAAAGTTTGTCAAATAGCTTAAGCAGGTGAAAAAATTATTGCAAAGAGTCTCTTAATCATCACAGTCATTTGTAACCATCTTCTTTTAATATGTATTTTGGAAGAACAGGTCATTTCACTGCTCAGTTAAAAAAATAATTTGTTCCTGTTGAAAATATAGAGAAACATGAATTCATTCGCAGAAGCATAATTTATCAGAAAGTTTCTCACCTAAACAGCTTGATAGCAGATGTGTTAGTTCAATGGGCATAAAGTCATGTCTAGTATCAGCACACAGAATAAAGAAATTATTTTATTAAGAGCAAACACCAATTAGTCCGGCAAGACACAAAGAATTAAAGAAATGGCCTTGCTAGTTTATGGCTTGATAAAATAGATATTAATAATTTAATGACTTTTCCAAAAATAATGTTTAGAGCTCCTAATTTTCAGAGAGGCAATATGAAGGCACTAAGGCAAGTTATGAGAATTTCTAGTCCTTTCTCAGGAGAAAGGAAGGTTTAGCAGGAAGCCATGGGTGGAGCCTAGGTTCCACTCTGGCTAGATTCACTATTTGCATTTCCTCCACATAAGGAAAGTGAGACAAATTTATGTAAAGAAATGGCCCAGATATTATCTACCTAATTCAGGAAGTATGGAGACAGACAGTTACTTCACAAGCATTTTACACATAGAGGCATAAAGAGACTCTTGAATATTCTAGAAAAGTTCTAACAAAAAGGATCTGGAGTGAAGGCTATCAGGCCAGTTGGGATAAAGAAAATTACAGTAAATAAGGGTGTGGTAGGCAGACTAATGGCCCCCTCAAAGCTGTCCACAGCCTAGTCCCTGCAACCTATAAATACGTTACCTTGCGTGGCAAAGAAGAATTAGGTTGCAGGAGCCCCAATTGCAGTTGCTGTGTCAGATGTTCGTGCATTTGCTAGAGTAGAGTAAGTTGGTCTCCGGTACACAGTATGTGGGTGTTGACCTGAAAAATGTGTCCTTTCCCAGATCTATCAAAAAGGAAATTTAGGAACAGTTTGTAGCCACCTGGAATGGACACAGTCTTGCCCCAAGGCTATGTTAACACTCCCTCTCTCTGTCACGGTATAGTCTGGAGAGACCTCGTCATCTGGACATGACGTAGAAGACCACACTAGTCCACTATGTCGGCCGCCCAATCAGTGCAATCATTAAGGAGCTAGTGCTTTAGGGCAGAGGTCAGGAAACTATGGCGTATGGATCAAATCCAGCCCACCATCTGTTTTATACATAGTTTTGTTGGAATGTGGCTATACTCATTTTTTTAATATATATTGTCTATGGATGGTCCTATGTGACAATGACAGAGTTGGGTAGTTGTGGGAAAGACTATATATCCCACAAGCCTGAAATATTTACTACTGGGCATTTTACAGGAAAAGTTTGCTGCCCCTTCATCTAGATATGCTGGGACACTTCTCTAAAGTAAATAATAAAGTATTGCATCTCTCACGTCCCACTATAAGGAAGCAAGCGAAGTGCCTGGTAGGCTTCTTTGGCTTCTGAAGGCAGCATTAATAGAATAGAGCTGTGACCATATACTAGGTATCACGTAAGGCTTCCAGCTTTGAACGGGGCCCAGAGCAAGAAAAGGCTCTACAGTGGGCCTAGACAGCAGACAAGTGGTCCTGCCCCTTGGACCATACAACCCTGCAGACCCTATGCTCTTAGTGGCATCATTGGTGGAAAAAGATGCTATGTGGACTTCACTGTCAGTCACCAATGGGAATACCAGGTTGCAGAAATTTAAGGTTTGTGAACAATGCCATGTCATCTGCAGCAGAGAAGTACACAACTCTCTACATAGCTCTCTCTTGTGGCATGCTACTGAGCCCTGCTAGAGACGAAGTGGCTCACATTGAGACATTAAATGTGGGCAAAATTGCCCACAATGGGCTGGGTTCTATCAGACCCATCAAGTCACGAAGTTAGCTGGGCCCAGCAGAAAGCCATCATAAATTGGAAATGATGCATCTGGGATCAAGCACGAGCCGGCACAAACAAGCAGCACAAGCCACTGGCCCAGATCCTTACGTCATCTATACTCTTCCCCTGGCACACTTTCCTCAGCTCACACTTATGTTTGCATGAATGTCCCCTTATTACCAACTGCTGAAGAAGGGAAAAGTGTGAACTTGTGCATGGATGGACTGATTTAGGATGCAAGTGCAAGCTGAAAATGGAAGGTAGCTCCACTGCAGGCCCAATCAGGGTAGGAGAGAAGGATAGTGGGGAGGAGAGACCCTCCCAATGAGCAGAGCTTTTGGATGGTGCCCCTGGTCATTCACTGTGTGTGAAAGAAATGGCCCAAGATTATAGTATATATAGACTTGTGGGCAGTAATTTGGCCAGTTTGTCAGGGACCTAGAAGGAGATTTGGAAGATCAGAGACAAGAAGGTCTGAAATAGAAGCATGTGGACGGACCTATGGGAGTGAGCATGAAATGCAAAGATCTTTGTCCAACAGAATATACATGCTGCCAGGGAATATGTCACTAAACAACCATGTAGGCAGGATGACAGCCAGTTGGTCTCAACCAACCTCAATCGCTGGCCACTGAAGTGCTAGTACAATGCATATATGAATGGAGTAGTCATGGAGGCAGACATGGAAGCTACACATTGTCAGGCAGCGTGAACTCCAAATTCATCAGGACTGATGTAGCTACTGCCACTCCTGGATGTTCAAATGGTCAGCAACAGAGACCAATGTCCATTCTCCAAAATGGTTACCCTTGACAAGGACACCAATTCCGGGGCAAACATCAGATCTTTTCTACCCTGAAAGGGACAGAGATTACTTTTGTTTGTTTGTTTGTTTTTGGTGAGGAAGATTTGCCCTGAGCTGACATCCATTGGCAATCTTCCTCTATTTTGTATGTGGGATGCCTCCACAGCATGGCTGGTGAGTGGAGGAGGTCCACGCCTGGGATCTGAACCTGGGAACCTGGGCAGCCAAAGCAGAAGACACAGAAATTTAACCAGTCAGACACGGGGCCAGCCACACACACCACCCCCCCTCCCCTGGCAAGGAGGTTACTTTTGATTAGAATAATTACTTATTTCAGGTGTGGATTGTCTTTACTGCCTGCAAGGCATCAGCCAACATCACCTTTTGAGGATCTACAGAGACCTCTGATGGTATGATATGGAAGGATGACCATATTTCATGGTATATGCTCACTGCACACATCCTTTGCTGTAACGTGGATCTTTGGCTGACGCAATCTTATGTGGGAGGCTATGTCAGGGGTAATTGTCCCTGATCAGCAATAGCAGATAGAGCTGCTGTTACACCATGGGGGCAGGAAGGAATATGTATCACATGTAGATACTCCTTTTACCAATTTTAATGGTAAATGCAAAAGTACAGCAGCTACAGCCTGAGAAGGTCATAGTAAACAAGAGTTCAAACTCCTTGCAGAGCTGTCAGCTGGAGATATGGGAGTCTGGTGTAGGTAGGAGAGGAGGGAGAGGATGAGTACCAGTTTCAGCCAAGACACCACCTGCAGGGGCAGTGTCTGTGGTTTGTTTCCTTGTGTAAGTTTCCCGAGGAAATGAGGCCCATCAGAGTCCTGAAGGAGCTGCTCCCAGAATTCATATGATACAAGTGGAGCTGTGCAGCACAGGGGTGAACTCTCAGGGATGCTGTATTGGGCCACTCAGATCCCTGTTTCAGGACGGAAGGATTTATTTTCCCCAGATGCTGAAGAGGTTTGTCCTCCCCCTTTAGGATCTGCCCAAGCTGAACAGAGCTGTTAGTCCAATTCATGCCCACTTCACCAGGCAGACACATCCAATGCCTGGTTGATACAGCAGTATAAAAGCCCAGCCTCCTCACCCCAACTCAGAACATCCTTAAAGGGCCACATCAACAGGGTTGGCTGAGCCTTGTTACGACTGCACCACATCCAACTCCTCCACCTGCCCTTTCCCCTACAGACATTGATCTCTACAGCACTCCCTAATGAACCTCCTCCATGATAATCTGTATCTCAGAGTTTGCTTCCTAGAGAACCCAGCCTATTATGGCATGTAATTAAGAAACACGGAAATAGCAAAAAAACAGAGCTAAAAGAGTTGAAAGTGATAGTATAAGGGATATGGCAACGTAGAGCTATTTTTCCTTGTAAGATTTCTTGTACCATTTGATTTTTAAGTATGTGTATATGTTTTTTATAAAAAATTAAGTATAATGTTATCAATAGGGGAAAGGATAAAAAAAGATTGCACTGGAGAAGCCATTATAATTGTGGGTCTAATTGTTTTCCATCTCATTTTATTTCCATTTGATGATTTCCAAATCATCAAAACCAGGCTCCAGGGAAGCCACTGATGCACCAAAATCCAACTCTCTTACCACATTATATGCAGACTGTTTCATATTCCCTTTCTCCTCATTGCATATTCTTTCTTGTACACATGCGTGTTCTCGTTCACACACATTCTCAGCACACAAACAGTCATCTTCTGAACTTTTTCTTCCCTGTTACTGTCTTCCATCATGCAAACTTTAGAAAAGTAGAAGACAATGAGGACATATTGACAGTATCTAGTAGATTCATCCTTTAGTTGATACATGGATTGGGAAGTCAATCAGTCAACTGAACATAGTTTGACATGAGATGTGTCTAATTCATCTTTCCTCTGTCATAAGGAAAATATTTGATGACTCAATCAGTCAGATCTAACTCATATGTGTATCTCACAAAGACTATCAAAAAATGCTCCCGTTATAACCGTCTGTCCTGGAGTCAAGAACCATATGCTCAAGAAATATGTTTTAAAGCAAACCAAACCTATCAATGGCAACGACTCATCAAATAAAAGTTTATGTTCGTTTAAAAAAGATATGGAAAATATCTAGAACTACAGGCCATTATGGACAAAGAGGATATCAAGATCCTTCAAATTTTCTACGTCACTAAATAATTGCCTAAACTCCAGATATTGGAAACACTGAGACCAGAAACATGTGTACTAAAAAGGAATTCTCGTCACAGCTTCACCACTTACACATTGCTACACGTCCCCTTGGGAGCACCACCTCATAGATCTATGTCTGGGGAATTTCATCTGTAAAGTTGAGACATTAACACTAAATAATCTTCCAGTGCTCTCCAGTTGTGTGATGGACTCTGGTCCAAGATTCTATTATAGATGGATGACAACACCACCTAATTAAAGGTAATTTCAAAGAATTGTCTTCTGTTTGGTTGGTTGTCTGACTGCTTCTTCTTGTTGCTCTTGTCTTTAACTTACTGGCTAAAGAATTTATTAAATGTTGGATTTTTTTAAGGAATGCTTTCTTTGATGAGAAAGATTGGCCTTGAGCTAACATCTGTTGCCAATCTTCCTCTTTGTTTCTTTTTGTCTCCCCAAAGCCCCAGTACGTAGTTGTATATCCTAGTTGTAGGTTCTTCTAGTTCTTCTATGTGGGATGCCACCTCAGTATGGCTTGATAAGCGATGCGAGGTCCATGCCTGGGATCTGAACCGGCGAACCCTGGGCCACCAAAGGGGAGCACGTGAACTTAACCACTATGCCACCAAGCTGGCCCCACTATTAAATGTGTTTTAAAGAGCACTTGGGAAAAGATTTTTTTAAATGGAGCTATTTCCTAGAGTGGACAAGGGCCATTTCAGTGGCATGGTTTCTCAAAATTAAGATGTTATTTCCCATGGATGATCCCCCATTTCATATGCCATGCTAACTCTGCTCTATTTGCATATTGCACATTTGACTTTAATGAGATTTGGAAATTTAGTCTTCCCAAAAAGAGAGTGTTAATTATATATTGTTTTCATCTTTTTCATTTGAAACCACAAATAAAGAATTTTTAAAAACTTTTATGTTAGAGAAGAGTGTACTATTTTCTTCTATATAATCCTGTGCAACTATATAGTGCTCATTGGCCAAGCTCCTTGCAGAAGTAAAAGAACATCGCTCAATTTAAATATATAATAACCTTTCAACAAACAATTGCTAACAGTCAAGTCATTGTTCTCTGGCAAAACTTAAAATCTAGTTTAACTTCCTTTACTTGTTACAATCGGTAAACATTTATCTATTTTTCTTTCATTTTTAAGTCCATTTAAAAGGAAAAATACAACATAAATGTGGCTTTCGTTAACAATTTATAATAATCACAGGATGTACCAAAAGGTTTAAAAAACACACACGCCAGTAAGGAAAGTGTACATCTACACATCTTTTTACTGTTTTGAGAAAAAAAAACCAGCATAATTCCCTCATTTTAAACTTTTATACAATGTCTCTTAAAATATATTCTGCATTTCACTTCAAAAATGCATTTTATTAAGAAAAAAAGAAGGAACACATCGCAAATCAGGAAATGAAAATCATGGCATATGATACATCAATGCATTTTGATGCTGTAACGTTGCGGTTTCTAGCAGGGCAGACCGCAGAGGACTGTGCGGCTTCCCCATCTATAAACCTGTCTGCATCCCAGCTCCCAGCCAGCCTAATGCTGCTACTAAATAACATGAACGCTTGTAAACGCTTCGGAGCTGTTACGATGTTTGTATTCAACTTTGCATGAAATAAAAACTACCACTTCTGTGCTCAGTCCTTCCCTAGCCACCACAGGCCTTTCAATTAAAAAACAAAAGCCATTTGTCAACAGAGGTCCTTCATAAACTACTGTATTAATTTATATCCTTAAGATTTAGTCAGGCATTTACAGAAACATCACTATGGATATAGTGCTATGAGAAAAGACAGGCAGGTTTGCAAGGAGAGTTAAGGAGGATAATTTGGAAAATAAGATGCTTAATTTACATATTTCCAAATTGTTGTGGTGTGGACAAACTAAGGAATCCAATTTTTCCTTGGCAGGCGCCTGAAAAGCATGAGTATAAATAGCAAAGTATCTCGATTATATAATTGGCTTGTGAAATTCAAAGACAGCTACATGCCAGCATGTTGCATACATGGCCTCAAAATTAATTATTGCAACAGATGCATAAGGTTATTGATAATTCTTTGATCTCCCAGAATGTATATATCCCCTAATCGGAATGTACTATTTAGTAGGTTATATTGATTTCTGGTACTTTTTGAGAAATTTACCCCAGCATCATAAATGAGAAGTAACTAGAATGCAGACTTAGCATATATCATCTAATATGCCATCACCTCTCAGAATGAGCTTCCTTTAATCACTCTACTAGTTTTGCAGAAAAGAGGCATGGTTGCAGCTTATATTTCAAAAAGTTACGTCCTGGAGGTCAGTGCACAGCAAAATATATGCCTGAAGGAGGATATATTTCATAATGGGGAATGGAGTTCTACACATTAAAGTGTCTCTTTTTTTCTAATACATAAGAACATGCTCTATGCAATACAGTCAAGGGAGATCAAAGAAAAGTCGGTGATAAACTTCAGAAAAACAGAAGTAGAAACCTATAAAGAAAACTGACATAACATTTGGGGAAAACATTCTTGGAAGTATATTTCATTTGAGATATTACAGTTGTAAATAAAAAATTTTTTGCGGTATTAAGCATCGTGTTTTTTATATGAACAAGTTTAGTTGCAAACATTTCACATTCTTTGGGAAATTGGATTACCCAGGCTTTTGACTACTGCCACTACCAACAATGATAGGAAATTAAAGAGAAAAATTTTCAAAGGCAAGACAACACATACTGACGTGCACTTTCTGAGTCTTGTCACATATGAATTTTATGTTCAGAGCTGAAGTCTGACACTTAAAACCTAATGTAGTCAAAATCATTAAGAATAGTCAAATAGAAAAAGAGGAATATAAACAAACCAATGACAACAAAACATCTTTCAAGACTATTGAGAAATTGTATTGAATGTAATACAGAGAAAGGCAAAGGGGTTTGTATACTTTTGGCCACTGAAGATGCAAACACCAGCCAAACAGGATCTTAGAAGCATTTCCAGGTCTATGAGTAACACCGTGGGAACACTAAAGCAAACACAGCATATGTTCAAATAAAGCAAGGTCAGAATAGTCCGATGTTGATTTTTACCTCTAACAAAACTTATGTATCACATGGTTGAGAGACCAGGGCTACAGTTTTCACACTTAAAAACTGCAGTCATCAAGCGAGTTAAACTTCTGTTTTAGATCATACCAGAACAGTTGGAAATTAACAGCAATATCTAATTCCTTGTTATACAGAATGACTGCTATGGGAAATATGTCACCGGATGAGGCCTCCTGGAGCCATCTCGAGTCTGGACATGGCAACATGGCAGTGCTGCAAATCCATTGCCTGTACATTCAGTGTAAGAGCATTTTATTGTCCGTTGAGAGCCCCTGGCTATTAAAACAGACTGTTGTAATTATAAGTTAAATCATAGCTGCCAATCAGAAGAAGTACTCTTTCTGATTTTCGCTGACTGCATTTTGTATATTAAGCTCACTTTTCAAAACAGCCTCAGCACTGTCTACATTCTCTGACCTTTTTGCCTCATTTCTTTTGTACAGCCTTTTCTGCTGATAAATGCGAACAGCTATGGCCGCGATGCACAGCAAGATAAAGATCACAACGGCTATCAAACCTAGTGAGAGAAGAGAAAAGAAATGCAAAATCAGAATTTTTGTCCAAAGGGAAACAGTGCTGACTTCATTGTTTAATAAGTCATAATAAAATTATTTTCAACTTGAATCAAGCATCTAGTATACATAAATTGGAAATATCAAAACTTCAGGTATTTCTGGATCAAGTGGTATCATAACATGTTGAATTTGCTTCTGAGTTCCATCAACCTTGTGGGTTCACCTCCATTTATTCAGAATGCATATTATGTTGGATTTATTCAGTGCATTTATATTTAACACATGATATTACCTGCATGTCTCTAAGGCCATGTGGTCACCTCATACTAATCCACAGACAAGTTTTAATTATTTTGAAATTATACAGTAGTAGTAACATCATAAAATAATTAAATGTTTTATATTTAAATATATAAACATTTTTTTCTGAGGAAGATTAGCCCTGAGCTAACATCTGCTGCCAATCTTCCCCTTTCTGCTGAGGAAGACTGGCCCTGAGCTAACATCCGTTTTCATCTTCCTCTCCTTTATATGTGAGACACCTGCCACAGCATGGCCTGACAAGCAGTGCGTAGGTCCACACCTGGGATCCGAACTAGCAAACCCTGGGTCGCCAAAGCGGAATGTGTGAACTTAACCACTGTGCCACTGGGCTGGCCCCTCAATACATAAACATTTTAATGAAGTTGATCTTCAATGATTTGCCATACTGCCAACTAGTACGAACAGGCTATGTATATGAATAATTCTGACTAATGAAATATATTGATATCAATATAGAGGTATATTTAGATTATTTCTATGTGAGGAATATTGATTTCTTGAAACATCTGGTTGTAAATAAAAAATTTAAATACCACAATTGTTAGCTATGCCAGTGGTTATCAACCTTGGCATTACATAAGGCCAGTAAATCCGTGGTGGTCCCCAGGACACTCTGAAGGGCTCCACAGGGTCAAAACTATTTTCATAATAATTCTAAGACGCTTTCTTCATTGTGTTGACATATCCACTGATAGTGCAAAACAAGGTTAGGTAAAATTCCTGGTACCTCAGCATGAATTAAGGCAAGGCCACCAAACTGTAACAGTGGTCACTGAATTCATAAAGCAGAAGGCAATGCACTGCCAGGCAATCGCAGGAGAAAGAAAAAAGGCAGATTCATTTGAGTGTCCTTGATGAAGCACTAAAAATTACTCACTTGATCACATCTTGACCTTCAGCTGTGTGTCTTTTTAACATTTTGACTGGTGAATGGAAAGCAGACATAAAGTCCTCCTGGCCTATCCTGAAGTGTGACAGTTGTCTCCAGGCAAGGGGTTGTGTGAACATTGGAATTGTGAGCTGAACTAGTTGCTTTTTGCTTCATGGAACAAAAAGTTTTTATTTGATGGAAAACTGACAAACAAATTATGACTGTTTTGACTTGGATATTTGGCAGATATTTTCTCTAAAAATGAATGAAGTCTGCCACTTCAAGACAAACAACTGACAATATATATTGCCAATGATAAAATTCAATCTTTCAAGTGAAAAATAGAATTTGGAAAACTATTTTCTGTCACTGTAAGTCTGAAAGTTTCCTAATACTTAGACTTTTCTGATGAAATCAGTGGCAGTATTAACTAATGGAGTTGTTTTTAGACAAAAATAGGTACAATGAAAACAGTAATGTGGATGAATTCTCCTACCGTAAAACTAGGACTCTTCATTCTAGTTTAAATTAAATTAAATTCAGCTCTAATGGAGTCTAACCAAGCCAGAACTTTGAAGGTTCTCACCGGTCCCAGTGGATTCCTGAGCACACGATTTGATGGGCAGATTCACTATAGCCAATGATAATATTGCCAACGGCTTAGCCGATTTTTGGCTAGGTCAGCCTTATCTGAGAAAGAAAGCAATTCCTCGCTGATAAATCTAATATAAATGTGTAACCAAATTCTGCACTTGAAATCTAAAGACTTTACTGATGGATATGGTTATTTTTGTTATTATTAGTGATATTAATAAATAATCATTTTAATCAGAATATCCATTAGTTGTTACATGTGGCCTCTCATCTTAGAAAAGTAATCAGTTGAGTGGCTCTAAGTATTTCTATTGTCTGGTGACAGGCCTCTTGTTTAAAGAGATATTCTGAACAACTTTAATGTGAAAAACTGCTGAAGTATATTCTAGAGAGAAAACCACTGCAATTATGAAATAAACATCAACATTACATTGGCCCAGACAGGAGATTCAGACAGTCAAAACCATGGATGGACTCTAGAACTAGCTTGTTCTATGGAGGTGATTTATCCCCTTTAATGTGGGGAAGGTATTATGTCAGGATTTGTCATGTCCAAGAAAAATTTTGTTCTAACCTGCTATATCAAAAAAAAAAGATATTCTAAACAAATATGGCCAACTACCGAGCTCTAGGACATTGCCATCTGAAGCTCTATGTGACTGTGTTCTTATGAGCAAACTGTGTAGCTTTCTCTCTGTCTAAATCTGACCATCCTTACCTGTGTAGCCTGGCCAGAAACCCTCTACAGTATCTGGGTCACCAGTTTTAAATGTCTTATTAAATCAATTTTCCCATCTTCTATTATTTAGTACTTGTAAGTGAAGAAAAAGATACTCTAAAGTGTAGAACATAGGGGGATTAGCCAATTTGGAAAATCCTTAAATGGATTAATTATTGCTACATAGTGGGTGCAATCTATGAGCAACTAGACAACGGGCAGAGAATTCCACTACAATGCCACCTGATGGAGCAGCACACTAGAGGACGATATTCTGTGGTTTGGCAGATAAATTCTGTAGGGTTTGAAGCAAGGCCTTCCGAGCTTAGATGGTCATGACCAGCTGCTCTGCTTCTGAAGCTCAGTTCCTGCAGTGATCAAACATAGACACCAGATTTGTAGACCCTGGTGAGGCCCTGAGCTGCACACCTTCCACAGCGTCCGTCTCTACTCTGTGCATCTGACCTAAGTGAGAATTTCACAGGTGACCTGTAACTCGTTTCCATTCTGGGGTAACACAGAATGACTTATTGACACACCTCTCCTTTACTCTGTACATCTTGCCAATGATTTTTACTCAAAGAAATAATATTTCAAAATTAAATATTTTGTTCTAATATTGGCTTGACTATAAAATAACTCTATTTATATCTTTCTCTGTGTCTATATCTCCTTATATCTATACTAGTTAAATGTATAGAAAGAGCACCACTACGAGACTGAGACAATTAGTTTGACTAGGAATCCTAGTTTAAATGTTGAGCACATTTTAAAGGCTATAGCTTTAAATGAGTTCTTACCATACAATGTATAAATAATACATTAATGCATTTCTTTTAGACATGCAGTTATTAACTACTGTTTTAACAGAGTTTTTGTTTGAGGCTTGTTAGATGACCACAGGGGTATCCTATTTTATGTGTCTTTAATTTATATACCATTAATTTGATTTTAAAAAAAAAGCAACTGAAATAGTAATGGGGACGTGAACATCCTCAGAAAGATCTGACCAGCACCATTTTCTGTCTAAATAGAATCCTAACTACTTAAAGGAAGTTGATGTCTAGATGAGTAAGGGTGTAAAAAATAGAACCAAATGGATCAGGCATAAAGCCCACATAAGCTGCCCAAGCAGATGAGTAATCACATTATCTGGCACTGTAATAAGATCACTGTTTGCTTTTTATGTCCATATGATACGCAGAGTGTCGAGAAAAGGTGAGCCACTTAACATTTCAATAATCTGATTAATAACATTCTTAAGACCATTAATCAGGAAGAGAAAGCTTTATTTTGGGGTTGGTTTCAAATAAATTACGTCTCAGAGAATATACTGTTTCACTGCCAGGAAGATATACTTAAAATTTTTTTGTTAATTCTGTAATTTAACATAACTGTGAAGTGCTTTTCTTCCATTAGCCTAATAGTCAATAAAAATTCAAATAAAAGTGTAATATTCGTTGATAGGAGCGTCATCTAAGCCATAGAAATATCTACTTTATTACGCATTAAGGCAAGATTAAATATATGCTTCTAAAGGTAATCTCAGGTTTCTCTTACTTTTTACACAGACCCTTGCAGAAGCAGTGATATGCCCAAGAAGCCAACAAAAGTGATACTACTCCAAATAGACTCAGAATTCCCTAGGGATTGTGGGTGGCCATTTTCAAGCTAAATAATGTTCATTATTACACAGCTGAGCAACTATTCTCTGAGTGATGTGCTTCAGTGAAATTATCAATTATTTATACTGAAAATCTCCAAGGAAGCAGGGAATTCAAGGAGACTCTCTAAGACAATCCAATACAAGTAATAAACCACCCCCATTGACCTGAGGATTCAGGGCCTAACACTGACGATATGAATAGATTCTTCATAGGTAGTTTCTGTAACGCTAACTATTCACCATTATTAGTAATGATAAGCATCAAAGAAGAGCTCATTCAGGCTTTCTATTACCTCCAATGACGGCAGAGTCACTTTTGATTGCATTAGCTAGGGGTTCTCTGTCATCTCTTGTTCCAGAATGATCTGCAGTTAAAGGACAAAAAAAAAGCGAGGAGTGATATAGCAAGTAAAAAGAAACTTGGAAAAATTCATACATGTTTTAAGCCAGAACAGAATTACGGAGATGACTGTGGGATTTCTGTAATTTTAAACTTAAGCAATGTCAACCGCGATGGCCCACATGAATAAGTGAGAATCTAGAAAAGAAATGGGAAAGAGAACTGAAAACGAAACCAACAAAACCAATTTTAAGAAATCATCTCAAGAACGTAGCATAAGAGCAACAGCAGAAGATTTTAATATTCTGTGGGCAAGTTGTGTTTGTGACTGGGTAAAGGAAGAGCCATGAGCCACCTGCAAAGGAATGTGTCCTTTCCCTCGATGTGGCGTCAGTGCCAGCCTGGGCCACACAGCTGGACTCCGTCACGTGTCCTGAGACAGTGATGGGGGCTGGGCGGCTGGGGCGCAGCGCAGCCTTCAGAGGGGCCACGTGGCTGAGCTGCACTGCCGAGAGACAGCCCTGGAAGCCCTGTGCACCGGCCAGCGCTGTCTCCTGGTCCACATCACTGTGTTCTGTAAACCCAAAGAAACACCGCAACATTAACAATAGTCAAAGTACAAACGGGCGATGCTACAGATGGAATATTCTGACCCTGGATAAGGCAATAGCAATACATAGACAGCTACTAAATTCTTCTTTCCTTTGTCTTTATTAAAATTTTGAGTCAGATCCATTAAGTCTTTCCAACACTACTGATGAAACTTCCCAGGTTAACAAAGAAATGTTTTTAAGTGTGGCAAATTAAATAGGGTATTGCCAGCTGTCTGGAAATGATTAAATCCCCTAAAGCAGGGGTCAGGTTACGAACTGCTGAGGGTTCATGATGATGTTATCATGTAGTAGACACCACACCCCGAAGTTTTTAGAGACCCTCTCTAATTGCTCATATGCAGCGGTGAAAACTCGCGGTGAAAACTCGCGTAACTCACTGCCTTTTCTCCCTGTTTCACTGTCCGCCATCACTCAGACAGAATTCTCTGTGCGCCCCCCATAGGACAAAGAACCCCCCCATACTAATGAGAGATTAGTTAATATGGGACTATTGTGGAACAGGGATTGGCTTGAATGCCAATTAGTTCGTAATTTTACAGTGAAAAAATTTATTTCTATTTCATGCTTGGTGAGTATGAAATCTAAACAAGGGGAGTTAATTGTCGAGTTATAAAGTTCAAATGTTATCAGACTACAGTGCATCGATCCACCCAATCTGGTCATAAAATAGTACAACGACTCTCTCCCGGACTGCAATATGTGGACACAGACAAGATTTGCACTTTTGTCTCTCTTTTTAAAAAATAATGTAATAGATATTAAGTATTTATTGAGCACATATTATGTGCTAGGCCCTGTTCTCAGGGATTCGCGTGTTTGTGTTTAAACGTGACAGCAGCCGTGATCGTCTTCTTCCAGTCACGCAGATGAGACACCAGGTCCAGGATTTTAGTGCCTCCCCCCGCCGTTACACAGCTGTCAGCATTATGTACTAGACCCCAGGCCTTCTGGACTCCAAACTCACAAGCTTCTTTGGTTTATGAACCACTTTCTGGTTGACACGTTCTCTCCTTTACTCAGCTTATGTCTTCTTCAGGGCCTTTTTCCGGCTTGAGATCTATTCTAGAAGTAACTCTGGGCAGCTCAGCTCTGACTGAGGCTGCCTTGTTATATCGAGGTTTTTGAAGAACACTTCCTTTTGCTCCATTTTCATTCACATTTTATACCTAACTATAAAAATACTGATTAAACGTTTAGTATCATGGGTACCATTCTCTATAAAAAGAAATCTGAAAATTAGAGAGATGATACCACTTTCCTGCTATGATGGGGGATATGGGAGTCAGGCCCAGACATTCAAACCTGGGAGACCATGTTCTTACCACCAGGCTACCCTGCCTCACTGCACAGACAGCACTGAGAGAACATCACTCTGCTGCTGACGTGCTGAACTGTAAGCTCCCGGAGGACATAGATGACCCTCACCGTCCAGCATCACGTTGTTACATGCAGGCATTTCACGAACACGTATAAACCGAGGAACTAACTTAGTCCAACCACACAGCAGTCACTCATTTGACTGGATGTACATTCAAACATATTTTTAGAAAAAGACAGCATTCTTGCTTTGGGATTTTTTTACTTTTACAAGAAATGAAAAGGAAATATACTTTAATAGCAACATAATCAGGACAGTGCTTTTCACATTTCTTCCACAAGGTTAAAATCTTGAATACAATTTCTATAGACCTTTTAAAAATCTTATCTCTTTTTCAGAACTCCTTTTTTTTTTTTGAGGAAGATTAGCCCTGAGCTAACATCTGCTGCCAATTCTCCTCTTTTTGCTAAGGAACAGTGGCCCTGAGCTAATATCCGTGCCCATCTTCCTCTACTTTTTATGTGGGATGCCTACCACAGCATGGCTTGCCAAGCGGTGCCATGTCCGCACCCAGGATCCGAACCAGTGAACCCCGGGCTGCAGAAGTGGAAGGTGTGCACTTGACCACTGCACCACCCGGCCAGCCCAAAAATCTTACCTCCTGAACCAAAAAAAAAAAATATGTAAATAGATAAGATTCACTTCTATGGTAAAAATCTAATATGAGGTGACTTTTTAAAAAAAACACTTATTTTTTCTGTGAGGAAGATTGGCCCTGAGCTAACATCCATTGGCAGTCTTCCTCTTTTTTAATGTGGGATGCCGCCACAGGGTGGCTTGACGGGCAGTGCTAAGTATGTGTTGTGATCCAAATCTGGGAACCTCTGGCCACCGAAGCAGAGTGCACAAACTTAACCACTACACCACCAGGCTGGTCCCATGAGGCAATTTTTTAAAACTACACCTTCAAATTAAAAGCACTTTATCTTTCACAAATTATTGTATAAAAAAACACTTTAAAGTCTAAAACTTAAAATGGACAGTTAGTCAATTAATATTTCTTTTCAGAGCTAAAGAGACAGGAAACAAATTCCCCGCAGTTCAAGCATCTTGCATCCTAGGAGGGGAGACAGAAAATAAACGTAGAAAAAGAAACTAACGAAAATTTTGAAGAGTGAAAATGCTATGAAAACATAAATGAGAAAATGTGCTGGAATGTATCTGGAACAGAAATTTGTCTTGATGGATTTGGTGATTTTTTTATGTCTACCTTAAGGACGACTCTTTTCATAGGCTTATTCTCTTAGTAGTCTGTAGATGTTACTCCAGCATCTCAAAATTTGTAAGATTGCTGGTGATTTATGAATTTTTATCGGATTGTCCCTGGGTGTGAGTGTTCTGTCTTATATTCTGCATAGAACATGGTGGGCCCTGTTGATCTGCAGACACACGGTTTTTCTCTAGCCCGGAAAAGTTCACATATTGTGCATGCAATTATTGTGTCATCTTCATCCTTCTTATCCTCCTGGACTGCTGTTTATTCACATTGGGTTTTCTCTGCATATTTTCTAACCTATTTTATTTTCCCTCCTGGTTTGTATCTTTGGGGACTTATTTTCACATGAGTCAAGTGCTTCATTCATTTGCTCTTCCAGGTAATGAATTTCAGTATCAACAAAGATCACTCTTTCCTGCTGAATTGTTCAGTCTGAAAAAATCATACATTTTAGGTCCTCGAGGTCTTTTTCTTGCTTTACTGGAATTTCCTTCAGGTGCTCTCACTAAGTTTCATTCAGGACGGTATCTGTTTCCCTGAATAGCTTTATTGTGACCGGGAATGATTCTGGTTGCTGTGGGTTTTCTCCCAATTTACTGCTGTTGAATCTTCTTAAATATGGGTCTGTTTTTCTCATCTGCTGGTTGATTCTCAGTCACTGACTTCTTTAGGTGGCTGACGCTCGGAGAAGGTGGACAGCGTGGCCATCTGCGTCAGTGAAGCTATAGGACAAAGCACCAAGAGGAAGGCTTTCTCCCCACCCAACCTCGGGATAGAGAGGAACTGACCCAAGTTTCAGGTCATCCTCAGCAGGATTCAGGAAACTCTCAAATTTCAGACCATTCTCTTTTTGGCAAAGAGGGAAAAGAGGCACAGTGATGTTTTCCAGTGCTGGCCTTCCCCACGGTGTTCAGGGAGCTAACCATTTCCCTGGATTCACACAATTCAGGGTCTCCCCGAGACTCTTCTAGGTGAGCCCCCAAACTCTCTTCCAACCAGAAAGCAGGGAGTCCCACAACACCTTCGCACTGGCAACCCCTAGGCTCCCCTCTGCCTGCTGGGCTGGACCAATCCCCTGCTGGGTTGGAATTAGGAATAGGTATGAAGGGGAATTACAGAGACTTTGCAGTCTTCTCCCTGGAATTGAGTCCCCAAAAAGCAATGGCTATATGAAGTTACTCATAGGCAAAGCTGGCTGTGGAAATACATAGCATCAGATATCTGCATTGACAACTGTGCTAATAAATCCAATGAAACAAATATGTATCTTTCCTATTATCTGAACTCCTGAAATGCCATCATGTAAAGATTAGAAAAGGGAAGGTGAAAGAATTGAAGACAAATGTCTCCTGCTTTACATGAATACCGATGAGACAAGTCATGTTCTGGACATTTCTGGTCATAAAAATCCTTAACTGATTCAAATTTTTGGATGATTTTGTCTATTTAAGAAAATTAGCCTCAACTATATTTTCCAACGAAAAAAATGACTTCTGCTTTGTCAAAGAAGAGACCTTTTAACAAAAGGTCGACAAGAAAAATAGAGCACCAAGGAATTAAAATTCCTATGAAGTGCCTTTTTATTACTGTTTCTGGAAAGGATATGAAGTAAATGGAAGAACAATTATAAGGAGTGCTTCATGAAATCTTTTGTGGCACTCATAACAAAAACAAAAAAAAAGGCAACAAAAAATAAAACTCAGAAAACAAATCTAAGCAGTTTGGTCAAACCTATGAAAAGAGGCCATCTTTAAAAAGGATCTAGCTATCTTTAATGCACAAAGTTAAAGATGAAGAAGACTTGTCTGAAAATGGTGCAACGAATCAGAGGAGGAGCAGGGCTAGAACCCAGCAGGGCGTTTTACCAGTATATGCAATTACAGTGAGAATTCAACCATCACAACAACAAAGGGTTAGCAGAAAGTAAAATGGCAACGCAGACAGCAAACACTATGTGGACAAAGGAGCAGTTTTTCATAAAAGGCGTTTATTTGCCAACCAAACCTACTGCTCTGAGATGGAACCTCGTAAACCTGAATTGCACAAAAGCTATTTATAGTTAGACATCTTGGGGTAACCTGTCTTTCTCTTTTGCTTTCAGCATAACCTGTCTCAACGTAAGTGTCGTTTGATAAGATATTTACAAAGTCACAGTACCCTGAAGTAATCTAATTAAACTTTCTTATGTGCCCCCTTAACTTTGAAGCAGGTTTACGTAAAATAGCCCTGAGATTGAAGTTTGTTCCTAAAGCACTCGGGAGGACATGGAGTAGACATCCTCTTCCCTCTGACCACACACTTTATTTACATCTGGCCCAAGTCTCCACTGCAGAAATCTCAGTTACTTCCTGGCTCTGCAGCCTCAGAAGAGATAAATGATCCCTATGGGTCACTGCCTCTAAATATACCAAAGCTACTGCTCAGAGTGAGTGCAAACCATCCTCGGGCTTTTAGAAAAGTCTTCTAACGTGAAAAGCAATCCATGAACAGAGCAGCACCATTACATATCTGATATAGAAAAGCAATAAATAGTCATTACAAACTAGACTCAGGCTTCTTACAGGAATTTTTCAGTCATTTTACAATAGGTTAAAGTATATCATTATTCAAAATGGGGGCACATTTTCCCATGAGAGGTTTTATGCAATTTCAAGATTATGTAATAATCTTAATTGAGATTTTTTTCATGTAATGTAATTGTGACCCAATAACTTAATCAATTAGCAAAACAACTTTATGCCTTCAAATTTCCTTTGATAATTACATCTTCGAGAGATCTCTTTTTATATAGTTTTCAAGTAAAGAGTTCTCTTAAAGGAGCTGATTGAGCAATCACTCACTTTGGCATTGGTACTCAGTGCATTGTGAACAACATACTTCACAAATGACCTCAGGTTGTCTGCCTTCTCAGAAGCAAGACCAGAAACAAAGGAATTGCTGTCTGTCTGTCCTCCAGTACTCATTTCCACAAATGAGGACAGACTACAGGAACAATTTTCTACTCCAATGATCATTAAAAAGCATTATTAGCAGACATCAAGCAAGGAGGGTAATTTTTAGATAACAATATCAAATTGTACTATGATAACATGGAAACCATCTCTAACCATTATTACACTTAACCGACACCACCAGCAGAATTCAAATTTCACTGCCCTTATTCTGACAAGTCCAATAGATCATTGTTAGGCTGGCCTGTCCAGCATCTCCTTGCTGTGGCTGTGTCCTCTCTCCACCCCAAAGGTCCTGGATCTACGCCCCCGCCTATTCTTTCCTCTCTCTCTTCCATCAATGTCTGTTCTTTAACAGTCATTCACACATTAGTGCTTAAGTCCTTGATCATAGCTTTATTTTTTACCTATTTCTGGTGCAGATACGTTTTAAAGCACGTTAGTAATTAAAGAAATAAACAATTACTTTCTCCTTTTTATTTTAGAAATTACTCTAGTTTTATCATTGTATGAAGATTTCTAGATTTGGCAGCTGATAAATATATTGTGTGATTTGTGACTTTTGCTTTGATCATTTGTTATGCTTTGAAGTGTAGTGGAGTTCTGTTTTACTATGTTTGCCAAATGAAAGCAATGAAGATGATGTCATTGTCGAATAAGTACACTTGTCCATCCCACCTGTCTCATATTCTTGTACTATATGTGCCCCTGTAAAATACCCATGTCTACCTTATCATTTACTCTATAATTAAAATCAGATAATATGTTTTAGCATCATGAATGTTCTCTGGGTTTGGGACATGACACTTCTGATCTATGCTCATGTATCCTGATTAGGAGAAAAGATGTTTTTAAGTTTCTAGCATGACCATTTCAACAGGATATAGCTAACCCTCTGGAAATGATGAAAGCCTACACAAGGAGGAAATCACGCTATGCACTGAAGACAGTCTATGACATTTTAATTGTTAAAATATTCAAAAATCAACCTGATGGACACAAAAAATCATGTTAAGTAGATTTCTTACTTTTCTTGCTTTAAACTGTTACTTCTCTTTTAAAACTTGCTTTTAAAATGACGACTCCATTATCTTAAGAGGCATTTCACGATGTATTTGCAAAATTACAGTGCCCTTAGGTTATCCGGGTCACCTGGATAAAGGATTCCTGACACACCAAGATTGTTTCTAAACCTCTTCAGTGGAGACTGAGTAGATGTCCTTTCCTTGCTGACTACAGGCTTTATTCACATCTGGCCTGACTCTCCCCGCGCCCCCCCCACCAGCATTCTGAGCATACTTCCTGCTCTGTGGCCTCAGAAGAGAGAAACGATCATTATCGATCCTCACCCATAGTACACAAAAGCTACTGCTCAGAAGGAGTGAAAATAACCGTCCAGCTTTTACTTAAATAAATCGTAAAACTATTCCAACACGTAAAAGTACCCAGGTACAGAATTCAGAGCTTAATTTTACAGTGAATTATGAATATAAAAAGCAAATTTAATGTATTGTACTGATTATAGGAGGATCTGAACTGAGTTGCTTAGCTAAAACCTTGATCTTCCCACCACAACACTCAACTACTAACACATTACTATTGCCAAAGTTACTGAGTCTTTAAATATTTTAAGTGTAATAGAGACTTAGAGATGGTTTCCATGTCACCATAGTGCAGTTGAATATCGTTTCTTAAAACTTACCCTCCTTTCTCAGTATCTGCTAGTAATATTTATTAACAGTGACAGTAATCCAAAATTATCCCCATAGTTCTTCCTAAGTTTAAGAAGTGAGCAAAGGAGAAAGATGAGAGAGGGAAAGCACATCCTTCATTTCTGAGCTTCCATATGAAATGGCAGTGGACGGTCATATCTTTAAGTCTTTGGTTGAAAATGTAGGCCAATTACAACTCCAAAAAATAATTGGTCAATGTTTATATTCTGCTCCCTCAAAACAAATATTCAGAAATTATAAACTGATACATGCATTTTAATATATTTTAATTTGGAGGGTGATTTGGAATTATTTTATCTAAAGCAGCATAGGGTACATTATACTCAATTGGATACGTAGGAACATTGTGTATCATGATTATCTGTATGTCCACTAACCATATGCCACTAACTGTGAGGGCAGATTCAATGTCTACCTTGCTGAGTAGCTTTTGCTGTGTACACAACGGGTGATCACAAAGTATGTGCTAAATGAGTTAGTGAGCCAAATGAGCTTACAGAAATGACAAACATACTTGATAAGCGTGGGGCCATGAGAATGTGCCCTGCAGACCTCCAACTCCGGGAGAGTAATCAACCAAGGGCTCCAGCTGCCAGGCTTTAATGTCTGTTGTCCTACTTGGGACAAGGCCATGCTTCCCATGGGCTGCTCCCAGCAATGGCTGAGTACAGCAGGGATTCTAAGGCAGGCCCAATCCTGGGAAAGACAGGACTCCTTTGATGGCTGACTTTGACTCAAGGGTTCCCCAAAGACTCTTCAACCTAGCGGTCTAGGATACTTCTGTCTCACTTCTCTCCCTCTCTCCTTCCTTTGGAGGCAGAGCTGCATAGCCATCTGACAACTCTGTCAGTCTTGGCCAGCTCCCTCCCCACTTTCTGTTTCACAAGTGCTCCCTTAATAAAATCCTCACATGGTTAATTTTGTCTTGGCAATTGCTTCTTGGAGGACCCAGATGAACACAGTAAGAAACTTCAAGATACTCTCTGGAAAATTAATAGCTCCATTTTAGCAACCATTTCACCACAAATTAATATCTATATTAAAATATAACATACTACATAACATTTTATTGTAAATTCATATACCACACCAAATCTGATCATAAATTATTGGTCTCTTTTGAATTACAAATGATTTGAATGTAACATTAGTCCTCGGTCAAGATGCACACGTTAGGTCCATGCCAAATAAATTCTTACACTTTTAGGAGAATGACTTGATTCAGACTATAAAGTTCATTGCTGAATTTGGACTTTAATCTTATTTTTCATCATGAGTGACGTGCATTTTAATAATATGCTATTCTTGAATAAAAACATTAACATCTTTAATTCCATACTAATCTCCCCTATTCATTTACAAAAGGGGGAACAAATATTTATATAACGAATGTTACCATTCTACTGTTTGACTAATGCAATCCTCCTCATTGAATGCAGATCAGTTTCCCAACTGTTTTATAATATATTTAACATATTGCTACTCACAAAATACATTTTCATCAGTAACTCTGGCATTAAATTTGAAGACATTATTTCTTCAAAAATATGATTCTTCAACATTCTGCATAATTGTTAGGATTTTCTATCTTGTATTAATACATTTTTATGCAATGTCTCATCTCAGACCTTACTAGAGTGAGAAACTGCTGATCAGGATTTGTTTTATTTACTTGATTTTTTTATTAGTATAGTTGAATTTATATAATTTACACTAGGAAACTCACTTGGAATTTTTCAGTTAAGTTTCTAAATATCCAAGTAATTCTTTGCATGCATTTTTTATGTCCGCGATAGCATACCGGAAGAACATTGCTATTCAGAATATTTCCCATTTGTTTGGAGAATAGGAGCACACAATTTTGGTGCTCATCATTGTACTAGAAAGCCTATAAATATTTATAAACTTAACTATCAATCTTCTCAAGGGCCAATATTTTGATCATTCATCCACAGGTTTAATCAAACATTCTCAAGATTCAGATATTATGTCCAGGGAATGTAAGGGATGATTAATCAAGGTACGAATAACTGGAAAGGTCAAGAAAAGAAAGATACCATTTACTATCTTCGACGAAACACTCCAGGTTGGTGTCAAATATCAAACTGGGAATGAGAAGCAGACAAGAAGAAGCCCTCCACCCCCACCACTATCAACGCTCTTTATAATTCACTTATAACTAAAAAGAAAATCCCTTTTAAAATGCGCTGTCCCCTTTTCAATTTAGTCCTTGTTGGCAAGTATAAAAATAAATGCTTACGTACTTTGAGGTCAAAACGGCAAGAGAACGTTTCTACTTCAGTGCTGTTATCAGAGGTAATTGGTGGATATAAATAAGAACTATAAGACATTTAGATTGGGTTCTAGTAAGAGTGGCTGGCCACCAGGACATCTCCACGAGGCAAACAGGATCCACGCCATAACCTAAAGCCTATTCACTAACTGGAAGAAAAGCAATTGCTTCCTCCTCCCTGTTTCTTTTATACTTAATCCTAGTTTTATCATTAGATGATGGTTTGTATATTTGGCAGCTGACTGATACATAGTTTATTTCTATTTATTATTTGACTTTTCTTTTGCTGAAGAAGATTTGCCCTGAACTAACATCTGTGCCAATCTTCCTCTATTTTGTATATGGGTCACTGCCACAGCATGGCTGATGAGTGGTGTAGGTCCGCACCCAGGATCCAAACACACAAACTCAGGCCGCCGAAGCAGAGTGCACCAAACTTAACCACCATGTTATGGGACTGGCCCCTATTATTTGATATTTTTGAAGTATGGGAACAATATCAAGTTTCATCATGCTGGACTGATGCATGGCAGAGACCAGAGTGGCATTACTAGGAAAGGAAGATGCTTGCTCATCCCACAGGAAGTCCATACTCACAATTTCATATACCTCTGAGAAAGTACAGTTTCTGCCTTGATTATCACTCAGTTCATAATTTAAATAAGGCAACAGATTTCTTTTCTCATGATGAATATGTGTGTGCATGTGTGTGCATGTGTGTGTGTGTCTGGAGTAGGACCCTTCTGATCCATGTTTTTGCACCACGATTAGGGGAAAGGTCATTCCTTTTACTTACCTAAAATCCTGCCCAGTACAAGAGATTTGATTGCACTGAATTCTGTACCTGATGACAAGTGGACTTGTCTCCTTGCATTCTCATCAATCTACAAAATTGTTACACGAGATGCAAACGTCCAAATGGATGCCATTTTGTTGAGAAAAGGACAGGAAGCAAAGGAAGACAAAAGAAAATGATGAAATAGGCAATTGTTAGTATGGCCTCAAAGATTTAGGAAAACAAATTTTAAAGAGTTAGCCATTTTAAAAGTGAATTATTATTTTCTAAACTACTTCTAATCTACCCTCAGATACCAGTGTACTCCACTTTATCCCCTTACATCATTTTATTTTTCTCCGCTGCATAAGAAATCCAAAATTGATCAAGCCAACCAAAAGATATGAGTTTTTTTCACCTTGATATTTTTACTTAGCTTGGTATTTTTACTTGAGTCATTCAGCTAAGAAATTTTCCTCTCAGTAGAGAGCTGAAACATTAGTGCTTTTTCCTCAAAAGCTAGTGAAGTGAATAATTCCACTTCCTCTGCTGTGACTCACATCATTTTTTAAGGTAGTCTGATATTGCAATAATTAATTTGTATGCTAGAATTGTGGCTGCATTTATACCCATCTGAAGTAAACTGGTTTCCTTAGAGTAAGGATAGTCCTCCCAGTAGACACTATGATAAACTAGACAGCATTTCCCTCCTGAGCAAAGTAAAATAAATGAGGAAAGTTCGGCATTTTTAAGTATCAAATATTAATAACATCTTGGACAGCATTTTATTGCTTAAAAAACCCTGACCACATTTGACGGTCTGTCAATGATCAGGGCAAGAACTGCTCTGAAAGAATGCCTATGCTTATTCTAGTCGTTGTCAAGTGTCTGCTATAGGTCCTTCACGTTGGGGAGTCATAATTATAAACATGGCTTCTGTTGAATTTGCTATATTACCTCTACAAAGACCACTCCTTCTTCTCTGTTAATCTGCATGTGGTGAAGCTGCCCGTCAGCCATGTTTTTGAAACCAAAGTTAACCACATCAGGTTCTTGATACCTATTTAGCTTGTACCTGATCTGCAAACTTCCTAAGGTAGACAAAAGAAATTACATTTTTAGTTAAAATTGTATTTTCAGAACTACTTATAAAAATTCAGAGTCCTTTCTTTTTGTTATTTATTCATTTCTGGGGAAAATTTCACAATAGCTCATTTGGATGTACTCTCTCATCAGAATTCCTAGTAGTCAGTTTCTACGTGAAATGGCACCATTTTCAAAATCAAGACCAAGCATGTTGGTAATAAGTAGTCTCTTTCCTGCAAATCTTTAATTTTTTTCCTTAGAAGTCAAATACGCAATTAAGCATATGCAAATCTCTGTATTAGCTTTAACTTAAAAAAATAAGACAGTAGATTATGAAATGCTAGACTATCGTGGAATATTGCAATACTTTCTGCTTCTATAATCTCATCTTTTTAAAAATCTATCTACTACTCCTAAAATGCAACTGATTAATGGTATTGTAACAAGCAAACATAGTTTTACTAAAGATAAGAAATATTTCCAAGTAATCATGGTCATAAATTCTGTGATGAAATTAGGGTGCAATGAACGGTTTTAAGCCAAATTTACTATTAGAATTGATACTATTCAATTGCCTGCAAAGGTGTAAATTAACTTTCTTCACAGGAGATCTTCCAATTTAAAAAAAAGAAAATGTCCTAATGTATAGATAAGCTTCAAGCTTGAAGCGTATACAGTGAGGATAAAGATACTTATTGAATAGTGTTTTTATTTTGGTGTTCAGTGCCCTTGGGCTACATCTAATTTAGTTGAAATGATATAGTCACATGTTTGTAAGTTTGTAAATTATTTTTTGCTGAGGAAAATTCTAACAGCTAACATTTGCTGCCAATCTCTCTATTTTTGCTTGAGGAAGATTTGCCCTGAGCCAACATCTGTGCCAGTCATCCTCTATTTTGTATGTGGGTTGCTGCCACAGTGTGGCTGCCAACCAGTGATGTAGGTGTGCACCCGGGAACTGAAGAAAAGCACGCCAAACTTAACCACTAGGCCATGGGGCCAGCCCCTAAAATTTTTATCTTTAAACTGGATATATGGAAGAGAAAAACAGCACCAGGTGGGTTTCTGTGACAAAGTTTCTGTAGCATACACACACCCCAATCCAAATGCCACTACCCTGCAATGATATACCAGCATCTCCCATGACTTTTACTGTTTATAATTAGAAACTTGAGCTGACGTTATTTTGTTGGTTTGTCAGCCTGACATTGTCTCATAACAATGCTAGTTTGTTAACATCCCCTCAAAACCTCTCCTTTGATTTGAAGGAAATATTTGTTATGTAGAAATAGGCATCTTATTTCAAAATGAACCACAAAACGGATACTGACAGTCACATGGAATAGTAAAGAGCTTCTAGCAATAGTAAAATATAAGAAATATTTTATATAAGTAAATTAAAAATTCACACTGAATATGTAAAATTATCAAAATTATAAAGAGAGAAAGCCATCTTATTTTAAATAATCCTTGTAGATTAAATTTATAGGACAGTCCTGAAAAAACAAAATGAATACAAAAAACAGGCATACCTTCTTTCCTGTTTGTAGTTTAAGAAGCAACAACATGAGAAAGATCCATTTTTTCGTTTTTTTTTTTTTTTTTTTTTGCTGAGGAAGATTCGCCCTGAGCTAACATCTATTGCCAATCTTCCTCTTTTTGTATATGAGCTGCTGTCACAGCATGGCCACTGACAGATGAATGGTGTAGGTCCGTGCTCAGGAACCGAACCCGGGCCACCAAAGTGGAGTGCACTGAACTTAATCACTAGGCCATCAGGGTTGGCCCAGAACCATATTATTATTGACCTACTGTTCTAACTCAGTTTTCCCTCTCTCATCTAAAAAGCACTCACCGTTTTTGGCAATGATAACTGAAAGGTATTCTTTATAAAAAGAGCTCAGATAAAGCAGTAAGCTCGGTGTTCGTGTTGTTCGGAAGCTAAATTTGATCATTTCTCTGCTCAGCTTCATATCACCGTGAAACGAAGCAGCATGGAAGCTGGAGTTTTTACTTAAGGAATAATTTTCCTGGAAATTGTAAATCACGGATGAGCCAGATCCAAAATATGCAGAAATCTCTGAAACGATATGCACATTTTATGTTAAAATATTAAATACAAGGATTTTGTTGTTATATTAATAGATATTTTTTCATTTTAAAAATAACTAGCCAAGGTTTTAAAAATAATTTTACTTATGTGATTAACATCCCAAATTCTCTCTCACACACACATCCCCCAAATATATATGTATAAAATAAAAAGGATGGTGGGAGGGGTAACAAGTTTGGATCTCTGAACTCTGCTTTCTCCATTACTATAAAGGGCCAGTTGTTGAACATGAGTTGTAGATGATGCTTACAGGGCCATACAGCAACGTCTCTACTCCCTCAGCACGTCAGGTCTTTTTTGTTTGTTTTATTAATGTTACTGTCTATAATATGCTTTTTATATTCAACATAACAAGACAACGCAGAATAAGATTTCTGATTGCATTTAGCAAGATGAAGTGGAAATCATGTAGATTCAGAAAATAAAGACCTGTTCTTGTGAAGAAGGGGTCTTGATTCTAACTTTAAACGTGAGAAGCCTCCTAGAATGATCGCAGGAGTGCTTGCATTACTATCACAGCTTGATTTTAAATTATAACTCATTCCTGATAAAAAGTAGATGGCTTGAAGAGTGCATTTTTGCCAACTTTTCATCAAATAATCCTAAGTGCTTTCTTTGCAAAGCAAAGGTTGCTTCCATTAGGAGCCAATTTTTGTTAGCCTCCTTCAGGAAAAGGTTTAGTAGGCCAGAAACACTTAAATAAAGCAAGTGAATTAAATTGGATGACAGTTTTCCATGAGGGGCTATGAAAGTATAGCAAATGTTTGTCTATTCAGAGAAGTCTGTCCAGAACACTTCATACTACACTCAGTTCTTTTTTTCTTCCATGACACAGATCAGTGAATAAGACAGGCTGAAAAATATTCCACCATTTTATGTCACCTACAGATATTCGACATATCATAGAGCAAAAGGCCTGAGTGGCTCTATTTTGTTACATATCAATATTTAATAGAAAAGTCGTATATATTCCGGAAAAAATATTTGTTTGAAAAACAAACAAAAAATAACAACAATACTTTCTAAATTTCCTTGCATTGTTGACTATCTTCGTCAAAAATAGCAAAAATGCCTTGAATGAGTTTAAGATAGAGAACTCCCATGGGGCGGGTTGTGGACAGTCATATTATTTAAGAGCGTCAACATTAGATAGAAAAAGGCAGACTGAGCAGCCAACACTTTAAGACACCTAGAGGCAACTATTAGAGGATTTATCATCCAAAGACACTAGGTTTTTAAGAATTGAGGCAAATATCTAAGTAACAAATGCAATTGGCATAAAATAGGTAATTTGCAAAAAAAAAAAAAAAAAAAAAAAAAGAGGAGTGGAAATATTTTTGTTTCAAATAACTACACAGAAAAGCTGTTCTATTCATCATGGACAAGTTTTCCCATTAGGACGCCCATGTCACACTTACCATCTGAGCAGAATGGCCCTGCATATGCAGAGAAGGTGCAGTCACAAGAGAACCCACTGGGCTTTTCTCTGCATTGGCCTCCATTGAGACACAGCTTTCCGTAGCTGCTGCAATGCCCTCTACAGCCCGGCTCCACTCCGGGGGTCACCTTGGCTCTTTCCTCCAGGTCCAGGGCCACTCCGTTCAGCTGCAGAGACCGAATGCATCCCAGAAAGCCCCTCTGTCTGGTGGCCGTTCCACCTAAAAGGGAAATACTGCAAATGGAAACATGTTCCTAGGTGTTTTATTCAGGATTTAAAGACCAAAGAAAACTGAGGCCTCACTGAGAATGGCAAAAATGGTGGCCTTACAGAGAATGGCAAAAATCAGATGCACAAATATAATTTTGAAAGCACAATTTGTGACGAAATGTTAAAAGGCTTCAAAAAGATAAAACATTAATTCATTTTTTCCAAAAGTTGAATTTATTACATATTTTGTATTCTTAAAAAAGAAGTATTAAACTTTCAGTTGGGGAGGGCTTGTTTTATTAGTCTCTTTATTTCAAAGAACAAAATAAAGGTTACATCTTCCTTTCATTCAAAATAACAGTGATATGTACTGATATTCTTATAGAGAAACTAGTTTTTTCGCAATTTTAAATAAGCGTATGTTTGTGGGTAAGTGTGGTTTGTCCTTCATATTAAAATCTGATCCTGATGCTGGCACAATTTTAATTTGGTGAAAATTATGAAGGAATCCTTGAGTTCTTCTAACTTGACTGTGCGCTGATGTGGTCTTTTGGCTGTTAAGAAAGTTGGTAATTGAGCGTCAGATTATTGGCTTTTGTCTGGTATATTTCCCAGTGATTTTTTTCTAAGTGTTGGTCCAGTGTTTATTGTTTTAAGCTTGGAAAGATTCTCAGCCAAACTGGGAAAGGGGACTAGTGAAGAGACAGACTGGTGTAACATTTATTGAATAAAATGCAACAATATGCATTTATCAAATCACCCTTAAGAGATTTACAATGTTTCAGTAGAATCAGACCCCATTATTATAAGGCAGAGGTTCTCAAACTTTTAAGGACTATGAGTATCATATGGAAGGCTTCTTAAAAATACAGACTCAGGGGGGCTGGCCCCGTGGCCGAGTGGTTAAGTTCGTGCGCTCCGCTGCAGGCGGCCCAGTGTTTCGTTAGTTCGAACCCTGGGCGCGGACATGGCACTGCTCGTCAGACCACGCTGAGGCAGCGTCCCACATGCCACAACTAGAAGAACCCACAACAAAGAATACACAACTATGTACCGGGGGGCTTTGGGGAGAAAAAGGAAAAAAGAAAAAAATCTAAAAAAAAAAAAAAAATACAGACTCAGGGGCTTGCTCCAAGAAATACTGATTCTGTACCCAGATACAGGGCTGTGAATCAGAAAATTCAAGAAGCCTCACAGGTGAATCTCATTCAGACAATCACTTGCCCACTACATTTTATGAACGCTGTCCTAATAGGAATGTAAGCTTCAGGTGGACTTTCACATAAATCTGTGTCCAGGAATTTCACCATAAAATAATGCTCAGAACTTGAAGTGGAAAATAGTAGCCTAATCTAAGTAATCTGGGCGATTCTACCGAGAAGCAGTTCATGGGGTCTCTAAAAAGGAGCTTCATCTTTGAAAAGGTGGTACTGCCTCACCTCCGGCATCTTAAACCTGCTCTGTTTCTCTCGTCCTCGAACATGTTCACTCCCTCCTCTCCCACTTCATTTAGCTAGCTCCTAATACAGCCTTAATTACCTAAGATCTCCTTATCCTCAGAGATTAAATAGGTTTCTCTTTGTCTTTCAGAGCCAAAACTTGGCCAGAATAAATAGGTCTAAGTAAATGCGTCTTTGTCATCATCTACCAGGCTTTACGTTTTACCAATTTACTTTGTATGTTATCAGTGCCCCTCAAATACACATTCAATAAAGGCTGCTGTATCTCCAGCACACGTAACAGTATCTGACATAAAACAGCTAGGCAACAATTGTTTATAATAATAACTAATTTGCAACTAACATTAATAATTAATTATTAATACTCAACTTGATATTAATAAATAATTAACACATTCATTAATTAAACTGGATTATACAGTGGGAGAGAGAGATGGGGGCTTGGTATGTCAAAGGCTGAAGAGAGGAACACCTTTTGCCCCACAGGGATGTTTGGGTCCCTGAGACTGAGAATGAGGATAAAACTCAATGGATATTTCTGAATAAGTTAATTCTATATTTTTGAATAATGAAATACCATGAAGAGGAAACTAAAACAATTCCTGAGAATTTTGGACTCATGGCACTAAAGCTATTTAGAATTCAGATTCATAGATATAATGGTCTCTAGTCAAATGACTGTATTTAAATTTCTGTATTCAAATTGCTCCAGTTTATAAAATTTGTGCCTCTTCAATGAAGAATATCAAAGTCTTAAGAATGTGGGTCATATTTTCTATTTATAAATCCAGATGCAGTACGGTATGGAGCCAGACATAGTCCAATTCCAGTTTATGTGGGCAAGGCAGGGAAGAAGGAGTCGACTTCATCCCAGAGTTTCAGCATAGCTGACAATCATCTTATTTAATTCCTCCTACATTTTCTCAGCCTCCTTCCATTCTTGAAGTGTCTCTTCTCCCCTGTGTCTCAGGACTCCTCTTCTTTTCCTTCCACATCAAAGCTGCCACTCATCTTAGCTTCACACCTCTCTATTCTACTCCGCTAATTCAACTCAATAAGAATGTCCAGGGCTCAGAGTTAAGCCGTTGTCCAAGCTTCTTTCGGCATCCTTGCGGGAGTTTTCTTTGCTGGGTAAGGCAGCCTGCAGCCTTGGTCTTAGCTTTGGCCCAGGAACTCTTTGGAGGAGAGCATGGTGCTGTAAAGTCTGGATTAGAGGTGTATTCCCAGTGTATTTCATTTACTTCACGTTAGAATACTTTAAATCATGGTATATAGTTTATAGCACATCGTAACATTAAATCATGATCTGTTATGCATTTGTCACTCTGAAATATCCACAGTCTCTCTGATTTAGGGGTTTATCTCAGTCTGCCAGTGACATCATAATAACTAAATAACTTGGAGTCCAACAACAGAATACAATCCATTTTCATGTATTCCAACTTGTTTATTCTTGGTTTTTTTTCCTTTCCTTTGTTTCAGATGATGAGGAACTAGAGGCATAGAGGAGTCCAGGGACTAGCCCATGGGCACAGCTGAGGAAATAGTAGAATGACCGCATTTAGTTACAGGCAGAGGCGGGCTAGAACCGACAGTTGGCCCTATTATAAGAAAGTCCCTTTCTTCTCCACACCAAGATATGGTCACTTCTCACATCATTTTTGGTTTGAATGGCATTTCAGTTCTGCAGGCTATATCTAGCAGATCTTGGCGGGCACTGCATCTAACACTGGAGGTACCAGAGTTACACGTAACTGATCTGCTCTAAGAGCTCACGGTCCAGTAAGAGATTTGGACACGAAACACACGATTATCACATGGTGTTAATGGTAGAAATACATACCAGGTAGAGCAGAAGGCCAGAGGCCAGGATATGAATAGGGAAAAAAATGTGTATATGTAGGAAATACATGCTTAAATACTATTTGTCATAGAAGAAAGCCAACACTTGGCTTTGTAAACAGGACTTCTTAATTCTCTAGTTTTAAAAAGTTAATGTTTACCTAATCAAATCGTTTTAAACTACATTTTTAAATTATAAAAAAAAAGTCTAGTTAAACATAAACATTTGCATCATACATGTATTGAGGATTTTCACTTTACCATTAGGTTTCAAGTTAATGACTTTTTTATTTAAAGAGGTAACTATTCTGAAAAACATGGCTAATGTAAATAGGATTGGGCTTGAAAGCTTAATTAAAGATTCCAATGACTCTTCAGGGTTAGAATATGTCCAATTAAAGTGAGGTGCAGTTTGATTAATTGATTCTGGATGTTTCTGCCGAGTTATTATGTTTCGAACTGTCTTCCAATTAATTTTCTGTCAATTTACCTGCCATACTATATCAGATATAATGAATTCCGGAACTTTGCCAACAGAGTATCTTGCGAAACGAATGCCTAACCTTTCCATAGGAAGGAATACAACTGAATTTGTTCACTTACATAACAGTGTCGGGATATTGCAGACAAATAAGAATGTGAGATGCTGAGCAGAGACTGAGTGAGCCCAATCCTTTCATCCTGTTCATTACTCTCTGGAAGTTAGTCCAAGTGACAGAAGCTATTGTCACAGAGTATGAGCTCGGTTTTTCCTATGCCAATTTTCCAGTACTTTTGTGGCAGGAAGACCTTTAATTTTTTAATGGCAAATTATTTATGTGCTGTGCTGGAATATTATTGAGGATTAATTGGGTACAACTGTATAATTCGCCCAAGGGCCTTAGAGAAAGAAAGAAATCAAGATCCTCATACTTCTCTTTAAAATTCAAAGTTATGAAAGCTTATCTGGCAGAGTATAGTCTCTCCCTGACCATGGCACTGTGGCAGGGAAAGGCAGCGAAGGCCCTGACCACACACCAGCTTGAGGCAGGATGGTGATAGGGCTGGGCTGGGCCCAGGACCAAGTCAGGGGACTGAAGGGAAAAAGTGGTCCTCTGTCTATCATGCATTGGGTCTACTCAGGCATCCTCGGGCAAGACAGGGACTGGCAGAAACGAGGGTACAGCAGTCCTCCTTTATCCAACGGTCACACGTTCCGAAAGCCCCAGTGGACGCCCGAAACCACGGATGGGTCCAAACCCTATGTGTAGCATGTTTTTTCTTATACCTACATACCTATGATAAAGTTTAATTTATAAATTAGGCACAGAAGAGATTAACAACAATAACTAGTAATGAAATAGAACAATTAGGACAAGGCACTGTAACAAAAGTTACCGTAGATCTTAACAACATCAGCATATGATTTTTTTTTTCCTTCCTTATTGAGAACTTTCACTTTTTCACTTAAAGGAAGCACTTTACAGCTTCTCTTTAGCATATCCGGATTGCCAGCATCACTATTTTTGTGCTTTGGGGTCGTTATTAAGTAAAATAAGGGTAACTTGAACAGAAGCACCATGATATCGTGACAGTCATTCTGATAACTGAGACAGCAACTAAGTGACTAACGGGTGGGTGGTGTATACAGTGTGGATACATTAGACAAAGGGATGATTCACATCCCAGGTGGGACAGAGGAGGGCAGCATGAAATTTCATCACGCTACTCAGACCGGTGTGCAATTTAAAACTTAGGATTACTTATTTTTGGAATTTTCCATTTAATATTTTTCAACTGTGGTTGACCATGGGTAACTGAAACTTCAGAAAACAAAACCTCATATAAAGCGGGACTACTGTATTAGTTACAGTAGAGAGCTATGAGACTGGAAGCCAAGCTACCACTTTGCCATGAATGTTCCTCATGGAGCAAATGCTGGGAGGGCTGGGAAGAGGAAGCCGGCTCTCCCTCATGTTCAAAGAATTATTATGGTTGAAAGACGCAGCTGGTGTAAGCGACAGTGGCATAGGCAGGAAATTCAGCCACTTCTCCTTGAACCAAAGTCAGTGGTGAGAACATGTGCCGGTGGGAGCAGCAGCAAAGAAAAGTGGGTCTACTTAACTTCTCCCGTGTCAAGGCTGAGGCAGCTCTCTGGTTTGACCACACTAAGGCCTATTTTAAAGAAATGAACTGTTAGTGGTATTAGTCATATTGTCCAGTCTCAAGAGATGCCATTTGAATTCTGATTTCAATCCACAGTCACTAAGATTTGCTCACTGGATGTGGAAAAGTACATTGGGAGCTTCTTAGGCTAATCATGAAAAAGACATCTCGAGGAGGGGAGGAGAACATAATTGAAATAAATGGTATGATTAACATTAAAGAGAAATGTGACTTTTATGGCACTGCACATTAGTATTGGAGGAACATATTTAGTACAAAAGAAAATTAGGCTGCAATAAAAATTATTCAAACATGAAGCGGTCTGACATTCTTTTCCTGTAACTATGTTTTAGCCTATCAAAAATAAAGTAAAAAGAAAAAATCTAGAATACGTTAATATAAGAACTTCTGTTCATCAAAAGTCACTATTAACAATATAAAAATATAATCCACAGAGAGAGAAAAGATATTTGCAATAAATTTATCACACGAGGACTCGTCCAAAATACATAAGGAATTGTTACAAATTTATTACTTTTTTTTAAAGAAGACAACTCTGTAGAAAATGGGCAACAGATTGGAACAGCCATTTTACAAAGGAGGATACCCAAATGGTCAAGAGAGATTAGGCAGTGTCTCCTAATGTTAACACATGCATATCCTCTGACCCAGTAATTCCACTCCTAGGTATACACCCAACAGAAATACAAGCATATGTTCACCATAGACCAATAGAAGGATGTATCTGTAATATCCCAACTTTGAAACTACACAAATGCCCACTCACAGTAAATAAACGTGTCTTTGTACTGTACTGCCAATTTCCCAAAATATCCTCAGGTGTGCAATGTGCAACTAAGGTTGAGAACCACGTCCTCAGGGCTCCAATAGGCTTAGAGTTCAACGTTAACCTTTATGCATGGCATTTAGAAATTGTTTGCTCTAGATACTCAATAAATATTCACAGATTTGATGCAATTCGAATGCAATGCAAATGACTTCTATTTCAGAAGTCCTTACTTCTCCTTCAGGTCCCAGTCACAAAGTATTGAAATGGGTTTTGTCCATTTAAAAACCTGCCAGTAAGAGAATTTAGACTGCAAACAAAAATTGCAGAGCTGGTTGAATGAAAATCAATTCAAGGCTAATTTAAGAAGCTTCTAAGAAAAATGCTGAGTTTACAAACCAAAATAGAAAATGACCACTGTCACATTTCAGCTTAAAAAAATGATTGATTCTTTTCTCTCCGTCGTTTCCACGGTTGGAGAATGTTTGTGGGCGTCTGATAACAGCGGTGACTTCCGACATTGAGTCCTCAACGTTAACAAGGTCAAGGACAAATGTTTAACACACCAATTAGCATCATTTTACTAAACTTATTTTTCAAGATAATGAATTGCATCTCCGAATGAGACTATTTAACTAAAGTATATCATAAATCACACACATACAAAAAGAAGAAAGTGAAAGAATGTGAAAAGGTCGGTAAAGACCCAGTGCCATAATTAAGAAAGGAATGGAGAAATATGGCTACAAACAGAACATGAATCATCATTTTTATGATGAAAAGCACTGATAGCTGAGATTATCTGGGGAAGGAGAGGAGATGTTCACTGCACTGGTGCTCATTGTTTCTAATCTATCACATTACATTAATGTTAGCTTTTTTCACTTATTCATACAAGAATTTTTGTTCATTATTTTATTACTCCTTCACTTTGTGTGACATCTTACAGTTTAGATTAGTCAAAGAAAATTGTTCCAATATTTAGAACTTCAGAGATTGTTAAAATCCTATTGTTTTCTAAATCTTTGGTGTAGGCTAACACCAGTTGAATCTCTGAAACTATCATTTTCATATTCCTATTTGAATTGCCATATACAATTGTTACCCAGTTGAATCACATTTCTTAAATGAAAAATAATTTTATTGAGGTAAGATTGGTTTACAGCATTATATAAATTTCAGGTGTACATCATTATATTTCAATTTCTGTGAAGACTGCACTGTGTTAACCACCTGAAGTCTAATTGCAATCCACCACCATACACATGTCCCCTTTTATCCCTTTCACCCATCCCCCACCCCCATTCCTCTCTGGTAACCACCAATCTATTCTCTGTGTCTATGTGTGTGTTTGTTGTTGTTGTTTGGTTTTTTTAACCTTCTACATATGAGTGAAATCATACAGTACTTGGCTTTCTCCATCTGATTCATTTTGCACTGGTGTTGGGAATGTAAATTGGTGCAGGCATTATGGAAAACAGTATGCAGATTACTCAAAAAATTAGGAATAAAACTACCGTATGATCCAGCTGTACTACTTCTGGGTATTTATCTAAAGAATATAAAAACTTGAAAAGATATATGCACCCCTATGTTCGCTGCAGCATTATGCACAATAGCCAAGACTTAGAAACAACCTAAGTGCCCACCAATGGATGAAAGGATAAAGAAGCTGTGATATAGAGATATATATACAATGGAATACTACTCGGCCATAAAAAAGATTATATCTTGCCATTTGTGACACCATGGATGGACCTTGGGGGCATTATGAATCACATTTTTAAATGTGCTTTCTATCTGTTTTTCCTGATTTTGCTCAGAAGTTAAAGCATTAGTTTTGCCTCAGAGTTTCCCTCAGAGATGTGAACACACTTTATGAGTGGTCTTTAGTGGAGAGAGTGAAGCAAGCAACAGGGAAAAAACACTGGATTCTTTCATGTTATCCCTTGCAGTCGTCACTTCTGAAAGACTGCCCAAAACTTTAATCTCAAAAACTTGTAATCTCAATAAATATCATCAACATAGGCCTGGCTATGGTAGCATAGTGAGATGGAGACTATAATTTCAATAAAAGTTAACATATATTCAAATGTCCACAACTTTTTACTTGTAGGTAAAAGTGTTAAAGATGGTATCTCAAACATATTTCTACATTATCAAAATTTCTAGTGTTTCATATTTGAAGTATTATAAAATAACTTTATTTGGTATTTGAAATATCCCTCAATAGTTTTTACATTTTCTGCTAAATTTGTTTACAAACGAGAAGGTACATTTTTGGTAAAAGTTACTAAATGATAGGATAATAACAATCAATCTTAGAGTGAATAACAGTAACTTAGTCTTTCAATTTTGTCCTGCATTTACAAAAATTGTGTTGCCATGTAATTTAAAACAATATTATTATTATTAGTATCACCAGTATCTGGATTTAAACATTTTTCTAAGAGGAAAAAGTTCTGCTGAAAACTACAGACTTACTTTTTGCAATTACATTTATCTCATTCATCTGTCCTGATACCCAAATACAAATGATAGTCGTTATACACACTTGAAATATTGATTAGCCATAATTATTTCTAAGATGGACGGATGAACTACAAATCAATTCTTGAACTTGTAAATAAGGGTAATGAAACCACCCTTTAAAATTTTAACCAGAAAATCAATTCTATTGGATTAAAGCAGAGATTCCTAGTTACCCATGGGGTCATTGGCTCTGAGAACAGATGAACTCTAACATATTTGAAGGTATTTATATGTGGGGAAACAGTCTACATCTGACATGTGCTGGTACAGAACATAGGAACAAAGAGGCTTGGTTTCCTGGTGACAGTGTGATTATGGGGCGGTTAGAATTTCACTGAAGGAGAAGAAGGAGGAAGATATCTTCTCTGGGGTGTAAAGAATGACCATGGGTCTTCTGTAGCCTGGCAAGAGTATGTTTTGTAGTATATGATCCAGATTGTGGGGCCAGGGAACAGTTTTAGTCATGCTACAAATTAGGATAAGGGAAGAAAACAAGAAAAGCTAACTTCTGGGGAGAATAAAAACTAAGAAATGATGTGAGGAACCCAGAGACCTATAGAGAAGCGCCTCGCCCTCAAGAATATTAACCTGGGTAAGTCATACATCGCTAACAGCATTGACCACTTCATTAGCAACTTGTGTGCATCTACATTTAAAATATGCCCCAACTCTTATTTTCCACGATCTCCACTTTAGTCCACGCCTCTATTATCTGTCATAAGGATTACTGCCATAGCTGCATCTACCCTCTCCCTCTATCCACATTCCTCACAGCAGCAAGAGAAACGTGGAAAATGTAAATTAGATCACGCCACTCCTGTGATCCCTTAGAGCAGAATCCAAGTTCATTGCCACGGCCATACAAGACCCAGTATATAACTCGACTGTTTTTGACACCACCTTTTCCCTCACAATGATTCTCTCTTCTGGCCACACGGAACTTCTCCTTGACCACCTAGAGCTCATTCCCACTATTTTGAGCCTGGAATTCTCTTCCTTCAGATTTTCCCTCTTCTGCTTCATCCGGCCTCTGTTCAGATGGAAGGTCCTCAGAGAGGACTCCCCTGACCATCACACTCGAAACAGAAGCCCTCCAACCCAGTCATTGCCTGACTCCTTACTCTGCTTTGTACTTTATGGTATTTATTATTAGTGATACACATATACACAAGTTATATACATATATGTGCCTGCACGTGTATCTGTGTATATACATATATATAGTTTTAGTTCATCTTAGTTTTTACTCTTTTATTGGCTACTTCTTTTATCTTCCACCAGAATATACTCTCAGGAAGGCAGAGAACTACTTTTTGGTCTTAGTAAGTACTACAGTAAATTAGCTCTAATTATTACTGATTTTTTACTAGACTTTCACCCACTTTGCACCAATTCAGTGTAATCGTTTTCATTAGAATTTAACTTCCATTGAGTCTTCCTGAAAGGAAAAAGTATTTTCATCTAGAAATTTTTTAAAAGTCTGATTTGTTTGGTAGTAATGTTGTAAATGGGTAAATTAATATTTTTGTCTTGTAAATATTTTTTAACTTGGTTGGGGCGCTATCCTAAGAGAGAGATCCACTCTTGTGGTAGAGGTAAAGATAAAAACAAGATTATATGTCCTCTTGACAGCTGCGTCTACCTAAGGCTGTAAGACTTATTTTGAACATGAGTCTTTCTTTTAATATCATCACGTTAACCATTTCAGTTTTCTCAGTTACCTGCGAGAAGGAAGGAGGGAACAGTATAAATAGATTTTTATTAACAGTAGACGAAACTTTTTTTCAAAGATCTTTCTTTCTGCCTTTTCTTTTTAATTTTCAATGACTTTGACTTAAACAGAATAAGGATTTCATTTTTAAAACTTTCAAGTAACACGGTCATCCTTGAATTTAACACATACGGGGATGTCAACAGCCTAACCAATTGCCTCCATAAAGATGAAATCTCTTAGATCCTCATTAAAATTATAACACACGATTAATGGCAAAAGACTCAAGTCTCCTCTAACACAGTTTTCTGCTGTCATAGCAGTACTTCTATCTGTTACAATTACCTGAAATCAAATTAAAGATTCCTATCAGATACAATATAAAGTGGGTCCATTTCTATGAAGTTAAAATTCATCCCAAGAATGAAAGGTGAGGTACAGGCAAACTGCAGCACATCTCACTGAAGAATTCGAGGACTGTTTCAGCCTTCTCAATTTCCAAAAATAGTAAGCTATTTCCCAGATACTGACAGATTTTAAATTGCCATACCTTTTGCTGTGGCCACCTCTCATTTTTGATAATTCAAGAAATATCTACGTCAATTTCTTGACTGGACTCCAAGCATGTTATTAAAAGAGAAGTTATGTGTTTCTTCTCATGTATTCCTTATTATTTCCATATGCTTAAATAAGTCCGTGGCCACGAGATCATGATTAGATTATCTATTACAGTGCTTTTCTCATAGAAGCTGTTCGTTGAATATTTATTGAGTGAAAGAAAGAATAAATGATAGAAATAATGAATACACAGATTCATTAGAAGTCTCAAATATGTCTTAGTCAAATATGTTACGAATGTTTCACCCTTTGCAGTGAGAGTTAATACAACAAGATTGTTAAGCAATAGAAGATATAATGGAGATGTGATGAATTTTATTCTAAAACACGACTCTTAAAAATGCTTGAAATATAATTTCTTATAATTTATCATTTATTCTGCTTTATAGTGTTGCTGTGCCCTTATTTACATTAAACTCTATGAAAAGTGATCAAGTAAGAGATAACTCCTTGAACTCCATGGTCCATAAGTTCTGTAAACTAATTAGCAAAGATGCAAAATAAAACAAACACATCCAGAAAGATTCCACCATCGAGTCTACAAATAGCAAGTTGATGTATTTAGGAAAAACAGAAACAACATTTGGTTATAAATATGATGTAGGTGATTAGAAGATATTCAAAATAATGAGCAAGATGAGAGACACTAGCAGAAGAAGAAACTGGTCAAGCCATGGGTTTTACACACTTTGATTTTATTTTTCTATTTTCTGCTATTGGCTTGTTTTTGACAGGGGTCCCTGGTTGGCATCAGGGGGAAATACCAGGAGAGTTCCTCAACTCCCCTGGGAATAGAAATAAACATCTCCGGTATCTTACTAAAACATCAATGTGAAACAAAAAACAAAACTAGAACAAATCACATAATCTGTAACATTAAGAATGCAGGTTTAGAAATTACTCAAACACAAATCTGAATATTATTTACTAGATGAATTTCTGAAGACAAGTCATTTCAACCCCTTGATCTTCAGTTACCTCATCTGTAAAACGGGGACAATACCCATTACACAGGTTGGTTACGAGGAAGAAATAAAACACTTGGCACAGCCTGGAACATAGGTTCTCAATAAATGGTGCTTTGTTGTTATTATTATCGTTATTCTTTTTGGTTGGTATTATTTTATTTTGGCCCATCTCTGCACTTACATCATACAATCAAATGACAAACTGCCTAAAAAACAGAACTTACCCACAAAGAGTTGACTGTTGAGCTGTAGAAGGACATGCCCATCAGCTGGAGCTGGTTGCGTCTTCGGTGAGAGCTGATCCACTCGAATGGATGCCTCTTTCATGTTCCTTTCAACCCTAACATGGTGCCACTGGTTGTCGTTGAAGCGAGTGGGGGACTGCACGGAGATTTCAAAAGGTCCGTTCCCCACATCAAATGAAAAAGTCACCACTGTTGGAGCTGGAAATATTAGACATGAAGACTGGTCAAGTTAGTCCACGTGGCGGAGAGCTGAGTCTTCGATATACTTAGGAACGGCACCGTAACATAGCAATCACTGAACATGAAAACAATGGTTTGAATCTTGTGGAAGGAACCAATGACATCAGTAAAGAACAGGACATGAAATGAGAAGGTAAAATATATTTGGAAAAAACAGATTTTAAGAAATTCATCCTCTAAGTTATTTTTCATATTGTTGAAGAGCAAAGCTATTTAGCCAGGGCAAGAAAACGAAACAGCATCTGGTATTTTACATAAAAGTAATTTTTACAGTGATTCAAAGTTTCTATCATTTTAAAAGCATGCAATATACATTTGATATTAAGATACCAACAGCAGTCTAAGAGCACATCAAAATCATACGGCTGGTCAATTTAATTAAGTAATTTTGTAATTAACTGAGAATTTAGTTTATAAAGAAAATTAGTTATTTGAATTTAAAACCCTTCTTAAATTGGTTCCAGAGGATACCAATAATTTTCCCAAATTATCATGTTAAATATTAAATTACTCTCTTGCAAAAAGGCTAACAATATAGAAGTTTTTCAAAGGGATACAATGAAAACATTCAGCTGATAAACTAGAAACGTGTTAAAAATCAGTTAAAAGATTTACTGCTAAATAGAATCCCATAGACTTCTAATGAAAAGGACACTTACAGCGTAGCTCTATGCGGATAAAATCAGTAATCCCCAGGTTTTCTAAAAATACCCCAGAGGAAGCTGTTGTCTTAAAAAAGAAAGACACATCAGCACTGAGTTCTCCGTGGAAAGTAGGAAAATGAAGGTAGGAAGCCTCAGTATTGAAGGAAGCGGAATTCCAAAACGACCCTGGTTTGTTTTTTTAAGAAAAAAAGAAAATCAGAAAGTGAGAAAACAATTTATGAAATAAAATGAATGACATAATTCAATTTTCCGTTGTTCATATTTTTCCTAGTAAAAACATTGCTAATGTATCCAAACCTGCTCTTCTTTTTTCTATTAACTATAGAGTATACAAGAGCAGATGATGAGAAATTTTACAAGGATTGAAATCCTGGATTCCTTCCAACCTAGGGGAGGAATGATACCTGCAGAAATGCTCTCAATGTTCTATTTTGTATTTAAAAAAGGGCCTCAGCCTAAATACCATCCTCCGCCACCAAAGTGATAACGATCTGCTTAACATTGATTAATAGGCTGGATTTTTTTAATAACTTGAAAATTTAAACACCTAAATTCCTTTGAATAACAAAAAATCTCTAAAGAAGCTCAAAGCGTTTTTTGTTCTAACACTTCAAACACACACACTTCACAGTTACACCCTCGACTAACTGTTTTCATTAATGGGCCTTGTGATTTTCTAAGCTGAGAGTGGCATTCAAAACGTCCTCATCTAATTAAAGAAGAGGACACTGCTTCCTCTGTGCTATGCTGATATTTTCATGAAAATGCTCTTTTCATTCAAATTTATCGTTTACTTTGCTTATAACAGTGAAGTAGACAGGTAGTAGGAAAAGGGTTCTCAAAAAGTTTTAAAATGCTCAATATAAGGAGAAAATGTGTAAAAGTTTGGGATATAAATTAAGAGATCTGAAAAAAATTATGTGGTCTTTAATTACAATTTCTGTCCAAATACAACTTCTTATCTTTACTTACCCATTTGTTTTGTTTGTTTGTTTGTTATATATACAACTTTCCTTTTGGAAAAATACTGCGGGTCTTAGATAGCAGAAAGTATGGAAAATAAAATATAAATGCAGTGGCATGAAGTGACAGGAGTGAAATCCAACTGGATGCGTGTGGCTGATGAGAAGAATTCTCAGAGAAATGAACCAGGCATGGCTGCTGCCACCAGCAAGTTCTCGACACATCAAATATAAACATGCATCTGAAGTTTTAAGCAACTGCCTCCACACGCACTCATGCACTGAATAAAATTCTTTTATCTAAATTACCTTCCTGGAAGAAAGACACATTGATCCTCTGAAGTTAGAAAAAAGTAATTTCAAAACAACGGTTCATTATGTTAGCAGAGAAAAGATATATATCCAGCTAGGCTTAAAAATCACAGACTTGACTCCACTTTCACTTGTTCCTTAGATTTTTATTTATTTTCTATAAATTCTGGATCAAACAGTGCTTATATATTTTATTTTTTCTGTTTTTCTTATGGACCTGATTCAAAAGTCAATCCTTAGCTCATACTTGGGCAATTTTAGAGCTGAATTTATTCAGCTGAGAACATATTTGATGGCTTTTTTTTTCCCTACAGCCAAACAAAATTGTATATTATCTGAGTTTGTCAAGCCCAGTCCTTATTTCCATTTTACAGCTATTTCTATACTTAGACATTTTGATCTCTAGGAAAGAATGCAAGAAAATGCATGATATCAAGTCAGGGATAACACCACACTTGTGTCCTTAAAATTTCTTACCTGACCTATTTTTAGGAGGAATGAAATGCTTTTCTGTTGAAATGGTATATGTACAAAAATTAAAATAAAGCTGTAACTTTAAATTATGGAATATTATTAAATCTTACTAATTTGGTCTGATTAGAAAGAGGATCAGTCAGAATTACTTAAAGGTCTAATCTGAGTATTATGAGACCTAATATTTCATTTGTTTTATGTTTATATCACAAGTAACTCAATAAAGAATCATATAAAAGGCCTCAGGGAACTGGTTGAAAGAGAGGAACAATTCTTTGAATTGCTGCTGTCTTTACAATGAACGCTGGCACTGTAACGTAAACAATTTATTACCTTAGCTCAAACACTCTCACACTCAAACAGTACCTATTTTGTCTAGTTAGCAAACCTTATTTTACAGATTCACAATAGGTAAAAAATGAAGAACATTTTGTTGGCTTAAAAGACTGCTGCTAATTCAAAATAATTATAAAAAAAAAAAAAGCAAAGGCCAGTATTTTCACAATCCGATAATGTTAATGGCATATGACAGCTCAGCTCTTTCCAGACTGTGCGAAGAAGCACCCAGGAGGATCTGGGCTGCCCCCGAGAAAGGAGGGGCGAGGAAGGGGAGGCGGGGCAGAGCCCAGCAGGCAGCCACCAGCAGGAAGCTCTGGGTCTTTTGAAGAGAGAATTCCGTGGCTAAAAATCCCTAACCTGCAGCAATAGAAGACCTGAACGCAAACAAGAGTGCTAGTCAGGAGAGCAAGAGCCCCTTTATCATCCCCACAAAAACAAATCATGATTCATTACTTTACGTAATTAATTAACAATTACTAATAAATTTTTTAAGTAATTAATAATTAATATATTTCAATTAAATTCAATCTAGGGTACTAGAGATTTGGAAAGATACCTTCAGAAATGCCACCTTTTAGCTTTCCAGAATTTAAAAAAAAGACTGCAATGGATAACAGGATCCATATAGTTATTTAGATAGAAGAGGAAGATGTACCAAGTATTTCATTACATATATACAGTAAAAAGAGTCCATAAGGAAAATTAACTTATGTTAAGATTACAAGTAATTTCTTAAATATTTATTTTGCTAAACTTTTATTTGTATCCTTAATAGATTATCCTTTTAAAAATAGACTTAGCGAGACAGAAAGTAGATTAGTGGCTTCCGAGGGCTGAGGAGTTGGAGCAGCTTAAGGATGCCAGCGGCTAAGGGTGCAGAGTTCTTTTGGGGGTGAGGAAAATGTTCTAAAATTGACCGCAGTAAAGGTTATACAGTCCCATGAATATATCAAAAACCACTGAATAGTTCTCTTTATGTGGGTGAACTGTATGGTATGCGAATTATATCTCAATAAAGCTGTTTAAAAAAAGAACAGTAGTTGAAAAATATATTTTTTTAAGACAATACATTTTACTTTAAAAATCAAGATGCATATGACACACTAACACTACCTTTCTTTTTTTAAACCACTTTGTTGAGGTATGATTGACATGTATAAAGCTATATATATTTAGTATATACAGCTTGATGAGTTTGGTAACACTACTTTTCTTAAAAGTGAATAAAATAAAATGAAATATAGAAATGCCGAGGCAAGGGATAATTTACTAGTCCAATAAATCTTTCTGAATGCTTAAGAATCATTTTAGAAAGCTGGAAATATGGATTTCCTTAACGAAAAATTTTATTTTGAGATAACTATAGATTTTCATGCAGTTGTAAGAAATAATACAGAAAGACTCTGTGTACCCTTTACTAGTTTTCCCCAATGGTAACATTTTGCAAAATTATAGTACAATATGAAAACCAGGATACTCTCCTTGAAACAGTTAAGATGTAAAACATTTGTATCTCCACAACTATTCCTCCTGCTTCCCTTTTATAGCCACATCCTCTTCTCTCTGGCCCTCACCCTCTCTCTAACCCCTTGACAACCACTGGTCAGTTTTGCAATGTCATTTGAAGAATGTTCTACACATAAAGGCACATAGTATGTAGCCTTTTCAGACTGACTTTTTTTTTTCCACTAAGAATTACTCTCTAAAGATTCGCCCAGGTTGTTGTGTGGATCAGTAGTTCATTCCTTTTCTATTGCTGAGTAGTATTCCATGGTATGGATGTACCACAATTTATTTAACCATTCACCTGCTGAAAGACATCTGGGTCGTTTCCAGTTTTCAGCTACTATAAATAAAGCTGCTATGAACATCCATGTACAAGTTTTTATGCAAGTTTTCAGTTCTCTGGGATAAATGCCGAGGAGTACAATCACTGGGTCATATGAGAGTTGCATGCTTACTTTTTATGAAACTGCCAAACTCTTTTCCAGAGTGGCCATATCGTTTTACATTCCTACCAGCAATGTATGAGTGATCCATTTCTCCACATCCTGGCCAGCATTTTGTGTTGTCACTTTTTTTTTTTAAGCCACTCTGGAAGGTGTGTAGTAATATCTCATTATGGTTTTAATATGCATTTGCTCAGTAGTTAATGATTTTGAGTGTCTTTTCACATGCTTAATTGCCATCTGTACTCTTGATTTGGTGAAATCTCTCTTCATGTCTTTTACCTATGGCATTCCTGGCTTGGGTATGGCCACCTTCTCACTGTGTCCTCACATGGCCTTTCCTCTGTGCACAGGTGGAAAGAGAGCGCTCTCTAGTGTCTCTTCCTCCTCCTATAAGGACACCAGTCCATTCAGATTAGGGCCCCATCCTCATGGCCTCATTTAACTTCAATTACCTCCTTAAAGACCCTACCACCTAATGCAGTCATATTGGGGGTTAGGGCTTCGATATATGAATTTGGGGGGTGGGGAAACAATTCAGTTCATAGCATCCATATTTTATTGTATCATTTCTTTTTTTTTTTCCGCTGTTGACTTTTGAGGGTTCTTAAATGTTCTAGATACTAGTCCTTTGTCAATTCTCAGCCCTCATCTTAATCAGCACATCAACAACAATTAACACAGTTGATTGTTCTCCCCTCCTAGAAATATTTTCTTCACTTGGAGTCAAGAATACCAACAGTCCTTTGCCTTTCTCATTAGTGGTATACTTCTCAGTTTTCTTTCTTTCTTCTTCCTTACCTCCTCAATCTATCAATGTTGGAATGCTCCAAGGGCTGTTACTACACTTCAATAACTCCCCTGGCCCATCTCATGGCTTTAAATATGCTGATGACTTGCGAATATTTATCCAGAGCCTGGAACACTCAAACTAACAACTCCACATCTCTATCTGAATGTCTAATGGCCTCTCAACTTTAATATGTTCAAAACTGAATTCCTTATATTCCTCTGAAGCTCCCTGACTCCAGCAGCAATCTTCTCCATCTCAATTAATGCCAATTCTATGCCTCTGACTGTTAGACCAAACACCTTGCTGTCTTTCTTGACTCTTCCTTTTGAAACCTACGTCAATCCATCAGCAAATTTTATTGCTTCTCCTTTTGAACTGTATCCATACAACTATCATCGTTGTGCTGATGGCCCAAGCCACTATAATCCCTCAGCTGGGTTGGCAGTATGGTCTCATAAATGGTCTCCTTGCTTGAGTCTTACCCTGTTGAATCTCATTAAGGGATAAAGTTAAATCACACCAACTCCTCTTCTCAAAATTCTCTAATGTTTTCCAATCTCATTCAAGTTGAAAAATAGAGACCTTTCAAAATCCTCCATGATCTGACCACCAGCTTCCTCTCTGACTTCTATCATTCTCCTCTTTGCACACTCTGCTCCAATCATATTGACCATTTTGCTATTCCAAGAGCACACCAGCTACAGTCCCATCTCCACATGGCTACTATGCTTTGCCCTCTGTCTAGAGAACTCTTTCACAGAAATACACATGCAGTGCTCCCTTATTTCCTTCAGCTTTTTATTCAAATGCCACCTGCTTACGAGCATTTAATGCCTATCCTATTTAAAATTTCCAATCCCACCCCACCCCTGTGTCAACTATATTGTCTTCACAACACTTGCTAGCATCTATCATACCATATATTTTACTTATTTGTTTATTGTCTATTCCCCTAAGGGAACTCAAGCTCCAAGAACACAGATACTTTTGCCTATTTGGTCTGCTGCTCTCTCTCTCTCTTTCTTTCTCTCTCTCGATGTGGTGAAGGCATAGTACAATGTACGGGCTTAATAAATTTTTGTTGAATGAAATTACAAGATTTCCTTTGTCCTCGTAGCAATCAGAAAGCTTAGAGCAATCACCCCCAGTTTGGTTTTATTATATGTATCTCAATAAATACACTCAAATTCTTTAGTAAACAAGTAGAAAGAGGGAGGGAAGGAAGAGAGAGAGAAAAGAGAGAGAAGGAAGAAGAGGAGGAGGAAAAGGGATAAACAGGTAGAGAAACTTTAGGAAAATTAAGTAAAGGAAACCCAAGAAAAGAAAAGAAAAAATTAAAATTAAAGTCAAAAGAATTTCCTAATGGTGGAGGATTATAGACAGAGTGGAGCTTGCAAAATTACATTATATGATTATCTGTTAAAACGGAATTGATCCTCACTTTTTAATGGTTTATGTGTAGTCTGCCAAACGGAACAGAACTCTGTCAAACGGAAGAGAAATTAACCAAATCACTAGTCAATATCTTTTTCCAGTCTCCGAGTGTAACTTCTGCAAAGTTATTTATTGCCTACATGCACCTTTGATTATTTAATGCATTCGGGGCAGCTGTGATTTCTCAGACAGCTGAACAAGTCGATGCAGACAAAATGGAGAAACTAATTTCAATGACAAGAATTTCTTGGAACAAGAAACTTAGAACAATCTTTTCCAACTATGTAGGTTTTGGAGGTGCCTTGATTAGACATAAAATTTCAACAGGATGCATTAACTGAAAAGAAATACATTTAATAAAATAGGTGGAAAAATGCAAATGCCAAAGAGTTAATAATACTACCTTGTTCAGATTAACGAATTGAGAGTAAAAATTTAGATTACCTTTGAAACAAATCTTTAACAGCTTATAAAATGTATATATCCATTTTACCACAGCACATCCTATTCAGGAAAAATTAATACAAATGCACAGTACTGAGATGCATCCTTGTTAACTTATTTAATATTTCCTTGAAGTAATAATTATTCCTTAAAGTATTCAGTCAAAAAAAGTCAGTCACCTACAAGGTGGAAAAAGCAGTTTGGCCTCAGAATTCTTGAGAGCAATATTCAATGTCAGAAGATAAAGAAGCACCATCCACAAATTTCTGAGAGAAAGAAAATGTATCTAGCCTAATTTTTTTGAGTCAACGCAATAGGCAAACATTTTCAAATTTGAAAGAAATCTGAGAATAAAGCACATACAAGCCCTTTTGCGGAAAAATTAAAATAAAATCCTATCTCATAAAGAAAGAGAGTCGACCAAAAGGTACCTAGAAAAGCTGTGGAAGACAAGATGACGGCATCTCTCAGTGCAGACAAGAGTGTGATAATTTGTACAAACTGGTGACTGTCACAAAGTGGGACCCAAAATGTTACAACAGTTTCTAAAAAGGTTCAACATAGGGTTACCTTATAACCCAGAAGTTCCACTCTTAGAAATATACTCAAGAAAAGTGAAAATGTATGTCCACAAAACAACTTAAATGTAGATGTTCAAAGCATCACTATTCGTAATAACCAAAAAGTGGAACCAACCCACATGTCCATCAACTGACTAATGGATAAACAAAATGTGGTGTATCCCTAGAACGCAATATTATTTGGTCATAAAAAATAATGATGTATTGATACATGCTACAACACGGATCAAGCTTGGCGATGCCAAGTGAAAGAAGCCAGTCACAAAGATCACATATTCTGTTTTCATCTCTATGAAATGTCCAAAATAGGAAAGTCTGCAGAGATAAAAGGTAGATTCATGGTTGACTATGGCTTGGGTAGGGGTAAGCGGGAAATGGGGTGTGTCTGCCAAATGGGTACTAGTTTCTTTTTGGGGTGATGGAAATGTTCTAAAATTGATTGTGGTGATGGTTGCACAACTCTGTAATATACTAAAATGACTAAACATACTAAACTATGATTAGATTGTATACTTTAAACAGGTTAATTGTACAGCGTGTGAATTATACCTCATAAAGCCGTTACCAAAAAGACAATATCAAGTTACACCAGCCAAGTTTGTTTTAGAGTTCTGAAGCAACAAATATTCTCAAGCATATGCAAACTCAGGATACGGAACACTCATGAGTCTTTCTGGAGGAAAAAACAGAAAACATCAACTATCTGACAAGGCAATCCAAGGAGAAATAAATAAAAATAGAAATCATTCAAGAATAGAGAGGCTCTGATGATACGATAGTGGGTAGCATTAAAAAATAACCAGGGGCCAGCCTGGTGGTATAGTGGTTAAGTTCACATGCTCTGCTTCAGCTGCCCAGGGTTCACAGGTTCAGATGCCAGGCACAGACCTAGCACTGCTCTTCAGGCCACACTGTGGCAGCATCCCGCATGAAGTAGAGGAAGATTGGCACAGATGTCAGCTCAGGGACAATCATCCTCACAAATAAATAAATCAATAACCAGCCATACAAATAATAGGAAAGCTAGCAAAAGATGGGATGTGGAAGGAGAAAAAGAAGAGAGGAAAAATGAGCACTAATTTCCCCATTTTTCACAATAGATCAATACTATCTAATATTTAAAACTGAGTTTAATATAAAACCTACAGACTGTAACCTTTAAAAATCGTTATAATCTTTATTTTAAGTTTAGCAGCATCTTTCAAGTTGAATATACATTTATTAGATAAATAAATAATATAAAACAATTCCTTTGGCTTCAATCCAGTTTCTTCTTTCTAAATTTCAGTTAAAGTTTTTCAAATTTATTTCTAAATCTCTCTTTCTATTCTTTTATCTAGGGCAGAGGTTCTCAACCTGGGGCAACTTTGCACCGCAGGGGACATTTGGCAATTTCTGGAGACATATTTGGTTGTCACAACTGGGGGAAGAGAGCTGCATCTAGTGGGCAGAGAGCAGGGATACTGCTAAAAGGCCTACAATGCACAGGACCGCCCCCGACCATAACAAGGAATTATCCAGCCCAATGTCAAGAGTGTGAGGTTGGGAGACCGTGCACAAGAGGTATCTAGAAATGTCTGGAATAATATTCACTGGTGTTAATCACCATTTCTGAGTTGTGTAACTCCTGGTGATTATTATACTCTTTTCTTTGACATTTCTGTATATCTTAAACTTTTATAATGACTCTATCAATTAAGTCATTATTATTTCAGATTTAAAACAATGAATAAAAACATGAAAAATGTGCATCAACTTGTCACAAAAGGATATTATGGTAGTTCTAAGAATTATCAGGATTCTCAGTCTCAGAAAAACGGAAATCTTTTGAAAGTGTTAGAATTTTCTTCCCTCACACTTGTGAAGTTTCTTGACTACCAATTATTAATAACGTAAGTCTCTTCAAAATAATAGAAAACAAAACGAAGCAAAATACGCCACAAAATATTTTTTCTCCAAGAAGTAGAAAGTGTTCCAGTTTTAGAAAGGCATTTTATTATTAAAAGAGTGAAAATTGGGGCCGGCCCAGGGGAGTATTTTGGTTAAGTTCATGCACTCTGCTTCAGTGGCCTGGGGTTTGCAGATTCGGATCCTGGGTGTGGACCTAGCACCACTAGTCAAGCCACGCTGTGGATGCGTCCCACAGAAAATGAAGGAAGACTGGCACAGACCTTAGCACAGGGCCAATCTTCCTCACTAAATAAAGAAATAAGTAGATAGATAGATAAATAAATAAATAAATAAAATTCAAAAATAAAGAGTGAAAAGAAAAGTATTAAGTAAAATCATGTGCTTATTTGAAAGCAAGCCCAAGTGTACTGACGAGAAATGGCTCCGGTGGAAGTGGGTGCTCTTTCTACTATGTAATTAATCAGAATAAGTCTTTTAATAGAATCTAAACTCCTTTCATTAAAGGTATATACTTTCTTATCATTTAATTGTTTATGCAATCAAAAACTTATTCCTGTCTCTTATCAATGATTCACTAGCTATAAGTTTCTCGAGCTGTATATGACGGATCATTCTCAGTCTTTCATAAAGGGCTATTTATTGATTACCTTTCATGTAACAGTGATGTACCAGGTGCTAGGAACACAACAATAAATGAGCAATGGACCTTCTCTTGAGAGGCTCGATAATAATTAAAAGTCAGTATGAGAAATATATATTTGTAATATGTTCAGCATTCTTTGAAAGTGTAGACTAAGTTCTCTAGAGACCTGTGCAAGCTTCACGGAGGAAGAGTTTGAATCTGAGTGTGAAAGGTTTCAGTAAAAGGATGGGGGAGATTTTTCAGATGAAGGAAGAAAGCAAGTGAAGAGGCAATGGAGCCTGATGCCATCAGTGGCCCATGCATTTTCTTCATGCCGCAAGATCTGCAGAAGCAGAGGAATGTCCCTGTAATGTCTTCCTAATGAATGTCGAAAAAAAAAATTTAGGGGCTGGCCCAGTGGTGTAATGGTTAAATTCACATGCTCCACTTCAGTGGTCTGGGGTTCACAGGTTCGGATCCCAAGCACAGACCTACACACTGCTCATCAAGCCATGCTGTGGCAGCATCCCACATACAAAATGGAGGAAGACTGGCACAAATGTTAGCTCAGGGACAATCTTCCTCAAGCAAAAAAAGAAAGATTGGCAACAGATGTTAGCCCCGGGTCAATCTTCCTTACCAAAAAAAAAGAAAAGAAAAGAAAATTCAGTCCTGTGTGTCAATACTGGACTTCTGGTCTTTCTCCTTAGCACTTGGGGAGAGTTCTGAAGATGCTACAACTAGAGTTGGCATGCTTTCCAGGTACTTCTTACACAGGCCAAAGTTGAGGAATTATTGGGCCAGAAGACTTCTGATGGTACCTCAAAAATGAAGATGCTCCCACTGTTCCTGGGAGAGTGAGCAGACAGGAAAGTACATAAGTGAGCCCTCCCAGTTATAATCTTTCTGTTAACTGGTAAACCCAGATGTTTTCTCTTGATTCTTTCCTTTGACTCTTTTTGTTTCTAAAGTCAGTATAAATCAGAAATATATTCAGTAGGATTCTAGGAGTGTCCTGGAGAATACCCATGTTACTAAAATTTTTACTGTTTTATGAGTTTTCATCTGGTATTTTTTTAATGACCCAATTTTAAAATTAAGCAATTACCATCCTTGGTTAAAAAAAAGTACCATCCTAGTGAGTAATGTTGATAGAGGGGGAGGCTATGCATGTGGAGGGGCAGGGGGTATATGAGAAATCTCTGTGCTTTCCTCTGGACGTCGTTGTAAATCTAAAACTGCTCTAAAAAGAAGTCTTAAAAAAATTAAGGAACCATAAATAACTATTCATACTATCATTGAGTTTTGGGGGGTTTTCTAAGTCAGATGTGTTGAAGGGTAATTTAAATGTAGTAAAACTAGCCTTTTTTGTGTGTATAGCTCTACGAATTTTGACAAACACATAAAGCCACAAAGCCACCACGACACTCAAGATATAGAACACTTTCTTCAGCTGTGTCTCTTTGTAAAATTCCTCTCGCCTTGAAGCCATTGGCAATAGAGATCCTTTTTCTGTTCCTATGGTTTTCCCTTTTGCAGAATATCTCAGAAAGTGAATCATCCAGCCTGTGGCCTTTTAAGTCAAGCTTCTTTCACTTAGCGTAATGCATCTGAGATTCATCCATGTGTTGCACGTATCAGTATTCCATTTCTTTTTATTGTTTATTGGTATTCCACCATATAGTGTGGATACACCACCATAAGATGGAAAATTTATGCATTCAGTAGTCGATGGGCATCTGGGTGGTTTCCAGTTTTAGGAACTATGAATAAAGCCAATATAAATCTTTGCATACAGGTATTTCATTTCTCTTAGTAAATACCCAGGATTTAGATTGTTGGGTCATATGGTAAATGTGTGTTTAACTTTATAAAAAACTGCCAAACTGGCCATACCATTTTGCATTTGCACCAGCAATTTATGAAAGTTCCAGTTGCTCTGCAGCCTCAGCATTTGGTATTGTCAGAGGTTTTTTTGTTTTATTTTGGTTTTTATTTTATAATTTTAGCCACTCTGACAGTTGTATGTTGGTATCTCACTGTGTTATTTTGCATTTCCCTAATGACTAATGTGTTGTGCATCTTTTATGTGCTTATTTGAAATCTGTATATTTTCTCTGATGAAACGTATGTGCAAATCTTTTGCCCATTTGTTAATTTGAATTTTTTTAATGATTGCACTGTGAGAGAGCTCTTTATATATTCTGAATACTAGCTTTTATCAGAAATGTATTTTGCACATATTTTCTCTCACTTTGTGACTTTTCTATTTTCCTAACAGTGTCATTTTAAAAGCAAAAGTTTCTATTTTCGGTAAAATCCAATTTATTTATTTTTTTAATTTATGGATCATGCTTTTGGTGTTATATCCAAGAACTCTATGCCTAACACTAAGATTTTCTACTATATTTTCTTAGAGAAGTTTTATAGTTCGTGGGTTTACATTTAAGTCTGTGATCAATCTTGAGTTAATTTTTGTATGTAGTTTGAATTATGGGTTGAGATTCTTCTCTTTTTTTGCAAATGGATTCTAATTATACTCCAGCACTGTTTGTTGAAAAGGATTATCCTTTCTCCACTGACTTGTATTGGTAGCTTTGTCCAAAATCAATTGACCATATATATGTGAACCTATTTCTGGGCTTTCAACTCTATTGCATTAATCTATTTGTCTGTCTCTGTGTCAATATTATACTGTTTTGAATTCCATAGTTTTGAAATGTCTTAAAATCAGGCAGTGTAAGTCTCCAACTTTGTTTTTATTTTTCAAAGGTTTTAACTATTCTAGGCTCTTTGCTTTTCCATATACATTTTAGAATAAGTTTGCCAATTTCTATAAAAAAAAACCTCCTGGGTTTTGATTGGTATGTATTCATTCTGTGTACCAATTGGGGAAAACTGACATCTTAACAACATCAAGTCTTTGAATGCAGAATCAGAGTTTTTTATTTCGTTCTTCTTTAATTATTTCTCATCAGTGTTTTGTAATTTTGTTATATTTATACCAAAGTATTTCATATTTTTGGTACTATTGTAAAAGGTACTTTTAAAATTTCAATTTACAGTTTTTCATTATGAGCATATGAAATATAATTAATTTTTATATATTGACCTTGCATACTATGACCTTGCTAAACATTTTTTTTTAATAAATTCTTAAGGATTTTCTACCTGGAAAACGATGTCATCTGTAAATAGAGATATTTTCTGCCTTTCTGACCTATATCCCTTGAATTCCTTTTCTTGACTTATTACATATGCTAGGACTACCAGTATGATCCCGAATAGGAGAGGTCATAGTAGACATCCTTGTCTTAATCCTAATCTCAGAGGGAAAGCATGTAAGTCTTTGGCTATTCAGTATCATTTTAGTTGTCATATTTTCATAGATACCTATTAAAACATTGAGAAAGATCTCTTTAGTTCCTAGTTTGCTTAGGTTTCATCATAAATAAGATGTTGAATTCTACTATTTAGTTTTCACATATCTTTTCAAAAAATTTATTTCCATATTCACAAATTAATCAAGACAACAATATTTACTAAGTTTTGCTAAGTTTGCAGCACAACTTTAAACACAACTTTATCATTCATATCTTCAGTGTTTTAGGTAAAACACCTAATGATGTTTTCCATGATTTCTGACATCAAGCAATAATAGCAGCAGCAACACAGAATTTCAGACACACCTAGATATTTTTTTTAAATGATAGATGGACTTGAAAAAACAACGTTAATTAATTAGAGGGAAGCTCATGTCTGGTACTAGCACGTCTCACACTCATTTTTGTTTATTTGCCCTGCTTTCTCAAAGCTTGTCTTCTTTCCTAGAAAAATATGGCTAAATACAAAATTTTCAACGTCTCTATTTTGTGTGATAAAACCAAAATATGTTTTTTGTTCTTATCTTTCCATTTTTATGTGCCAAGAAAATCTAAAAATTCCTTGTCCTGATGAATGGTGCTAGCATCCTTATTGTCTCAGCAAGTGGTACTAGCAGCTTTATTCAAATCAGAAAGCTGGAGCCCATCCTCACACTGTCACCTCACTCCCCGTCTAAATCACACTGAATTGATGTCTCTAGTTGAGCCCCTTCTTAACGCCCCATGCCAACTATGGCCTAGTTCAAGCCCTCAGCATTTGTCCTTGTTCTACATCAAAGGTCACTTTGCTGGTCTGTAAATTTATAACTGGTCTTGACACTTGCAGTTGGATCATGAAGATAAAGCGATTTCTCAGCCTTAAATTATTCAATGTTCCAGTCCTAATGCCTTCAGATAATGTCCACATACCTTTCCTCTGCTTATAAGCCCCATTGTGCATGATCCCATATCTAGAATCCCCGTATCTACCCAGTCTATCTTACTTGGAAAGGAAAAAAAGAAATGTGCCTAGGGTATTGCACATTTCCCACACAGAGAAAAGGGAACATTCATTGTTCTGCAGCCATTGCTCTTCTGACTCAGAAAATACAAAAGAGCCCCTTGTGTAGAAAACTGTCCCATGACCTCATGTGAGGATAATCCTCAACCCTAAAATAGATGGAGGAGACAAGAAGGCCAAGGAAAGATCTCATCGACTGTTTCATTAAAATGTCAGAGATTAATTAGCAGGTCTTTAGATACTCAAACTATTTGTAACTTCTTATTCCTGGTGTTGTTCCCCTCCTCCTGCGTCCCCACAGTCACAAAGTTTAATGCTCTAGCTTCTCAGCCTCAACACTATTGACATTTTGGACCAGACAATCCTTTCTTATAGAGAGCTGTCTTGTGCAATGTAGGATACTTTGCAGGAAAGAAACTCTAAGGGATAGAGTTGGTAGTGACCTCAGGCAAGGCAGACCAGTCCCCCAGGGATTATGGCAAATGGAATAAGGGGGTTGGAGGAAGCCAGCCTGGCTCCCTGAAGGGTTAAGATCAGACCAGCAGTGAAAAGTGCATGTGACGTACAGAACAATTTCTCTACAGTCACACAAAATCGTTGCACTCCCCTGGATGCATCCTGAGTTTACAACCTCATCTCTTTGCCCATAATTTTTCTCTCTATGAAATATCCTATGTCATCTTCATGAGCTTGTGTAAGGCCTACTGGCAGAACAGGAAGTCGAGATGATAAAGATTGGGGATGGTGGGTATAACGGCAGACAGTTTTTTACAACGTACGTATAAATTTTTATAGGCCAGTATCATCTTTGCTTTTTAACAAAGCAACTTCTGCTATGTATTTCCATAAATCCACTGCATTGTCAGATCATCTCTTCCTCTGTTGAGCCCCTAGAATAAAATTTTATTTTAGGGTATATTTTTAATGTAAATAAATATTCCTTCTATTTCCATTTTTAAGTTCTGGAAATAACTAAAAGTATAAATGATTAACACGTCAGTCTCTAACCTAACCGATTTCACAGAGGTTCTGAATGGATACATATGCTCATTTCATTCCCTGCTGAAAATACATATTTTCTATGAAACTATATTGGAATTTTAAATTTCTAGTTTACAGTGTTAATACATTGAATATACAAAACAGCATGTCTCATTGATTTAGAGTAAACACACATACGCAAGCTGAAAAAAAAGTAAGATTAAAAGTTGAAATACATTTGATTAAACTGACATTTGATTCTATTGATGTTTTAATTTCACCCCAGGCTCAAGAGTAGGAAACTAAGATACATTAACATTGAGTCCTTCCGGTATGGATAATGGCATGTAGAAATTTAGAAATGCTGGAATGTATTTATGAACCAATCCAATCGAGATGCTTAGTGGTTTCTTTCTCACAGAATTGTAACACTGTTTCCCACCACAGCGTTAATCACATATAGGTACTTGATTTGTGCACTGACTAAAAGAACTATTTCAGGCATTGCTTATGAGTTTTCACAATAGAAGTCTGATTAATTATTACATAATAGAAACATGATTCTTAAGTGACAGCACTTTCCTCAGACATGTATACAACACATTGCTACCACTTACTGTCTCCCCGGCAGAGTAGAGGCCCCAGTTTATAAGCTGCTTCAGAATGCGGTCGGCCTGTGTCTGTAATCACTATCTTAGTTACTGGCAGATGTTCTTTATAAGAAAGGAATCCAGTGTCATTGGTCCTAAAAAACAGTAACAACAAATTCTTAAAATTACTCTGATTAATATAATTATAAAATAAACAATAGTCTTTATTGCATTTCAAACCCAAGATGTTCCGAGCTATATTTGCACACACAAAGGAGTAAGGATCAAATTACTCATCTGGGGCCAGCCCAGTGGCTCAGCGGTTAAGTTTGCACGTTCCACTTTTGTGGCCCGGGGGTTCACTGGTTCGGATCCCAGGTTCGGACCTACACACTGCCTGTCAAGCCAAGCTGTGGCAGGCGTCCCACATGAAATAGAGAAAGATGGGCACAGACGTTAGCTCAGGGCCAGTCTTCCTCAGCAAAAAAAGGAGGATTGGCAGCAGATGTTAGATCAGGGTTAATCTTCCTCAAAAAAAAAATTGCTCATCTGAGCATATAAAAATATGGCAGCATTTTAATGTCTCTTGTGGACAGTATATGGTTGGTCATTTTTAAATCCAGTTGGTCATTTTCTACCTTTTAAATGGAATGGTTAATCCACTACCATTTAGTGTAATGATCAATACTGTGTTTTTAGATCTACCATTTTGGTATTTCCTATTTTCTCCCCAAAGGGTTTCTTGTATTTCTGCTTTCCTTTTCCTGCCTCCTCTTGGTTTTCTCCATATGTTTTAAGTTCAATTTTATTTTTTTATTTACCTTTTAGTTATATTTCTGTTTATTGTATTCTAATGGTTGCTTTATGAATTGCAAAATGCATCCTTAATTCATCACAGTCTATTTAGATTTTATGTTTTATTACTTAATATAAAATGTCAGAAGCCTACTCAGGATAATTTTTTAAACCTCCCCCAACACACACCTGTTCTTTGTTCTATTGTTGTAATATATTTTAAATCTAGATGTTATAAACTTTATAGTACAATTAAACAGTGAATTTTAATTTATTTTTAAATTAAGAAAAGAATTTAAACACTGGCTTTTATATTTACTAGCATATTCATGATTTCCAGCGCTCTTCATTCCTTCTGAAGATCTGAGTTTTCATCTGGTATTATTTCTCCTTAGCCTGAAGAATTTCTGTTAGTATTTCTTATGGTGCAGTTCTGTTGGCAACAAATTCTCTCACATTTGTTTAAGCTGAAAAGAATTTTATTTCACCTTCATTTTTGAAGTATATTTTTGTTCAATATAGAATTCTAGACTGACATTGCTTTCTCTTTCAGCATATGAAAGATATCTTTCCATTGTCTTTGACCTGTGCTTCCAATGAGAGGTCAGCCTTCATCGAGTGTTCCTGTTCCCCTGTATGAAACGTGTTCCACCAAATCCACCCAGCCTGGCTGCTTTCAAAACATTTATCCTTATCTTTGGTTTTTAGCAATTTGAACAATAAGAAAGGTGCGCTTTTCTCTGTTTTTATTCTGCTTGAGATCCTCTGAGTATCTGAAATCTGCACACTGAAGTTCTATTAGTTATTACCCCAAAACTTAGTGACTTGAAACAATATTTATGATCTACAGTTCTGACGTGTCAGGAATCTGGGCACAGCTTCATGGGATCCTCCGCTTTACGGCCTCTCCCAAGGCTACAATCAAAATTTGGCAAGGACTGCAGCCATCTCAGTACTTGACTGGGGAAGGATCTGCTTCCAAACTCACTCCTGTGGTTGTTGGCCGTATTCTGTTCTTTGTTAGTTGTTGCACTGAGGGCCTCAGTTATTCACTGGCTGCTGGATAAAGGTCACCCTCAATTCCTTGCCACATGGCCGTTTTCCCAGGACAGCTCAAAACATGGTAGTTTGCTTTATCAAAACAAGAAAGCTAGAAGAGTTAGAGAGAGAGTTGCAAACAAGTCAGAAGTCACAATCTTTTGTAACCTAATCTGGAAGTGATAACATCATCTTTACCATATTCTATTCATTAGAAGCAAATCACAAGGTCCAGGCAACCCTCAAGGGGAGGAAATTACACAATATTGTCCATAACACGCAGTTATTATCAGGGGCCATTTTGGAGACTTGTCTATTAAACAAATTTGAGAAATTTTCAGCCGTTGTTTCATCAATTTTTTTCTTTTTGCCTCATTTTATTTCCTGTCCTTCAGAGACTCCAATTTCTTGCCTGTTAAATCATTGATATGTTCCCACAATCCGCAAAGGTTCTGTTAATTTTTCCTTCCATCCTTTTCTTCTCTCCTTTGTTCTTCAGCTTGAATGATTTCTGATAAGCCATCTCCAGGTTCATTGAAGACTTCTTCTGCTATTTCCTATGAGGTCCAGTCCATGCAGTGACTTTTTCACTTCAGATGTTGTACTCTCCTATTCTAAAATTTACAATTGCTTCTTTCATGTAGTTCTCAACTATCTGCTTAGAATACCCCCTGTTCACTTGTGATTATTTTTACCTTTAAACCTGTAGGCATGTTTATAACAGTTGCTTTAAAATTTGTGTGTGCTAATCAAACACCAGTGTCCCAGGGTCACTTGTAATAACTGCTTTTATTTTCTTGACTTTGCGTCAGAGTTTGCTCTTTTTTGGAATATGTAATAACTGTTATGATGTTCTGAATATTATGGGTGACACATCGTAGATACTCTGGATTCTGTTACTGTTCTCTGAAGACTGTTTTCGCTTTCGCAGGCAGTTAAATCACGACCTTATCACCATAAACTGTGGAGGCCTGGTTTCACAATTCCTTAGGTGGGCCTGTGTCAGTCTCGCTCTTAGTTTCCAATCATATTCATTTCTGGGACATAATCTTTGCTGTAAAGACAGGGACCTTCTGTCATTTCTAAGGGAAGCTGAGAGTTTCACAAAGCCCATCTCAATTAGTAAGACCTAAACTCCAAATTCTGTCTCTCCTTTGGTAGCAGCCTCTGAAATCTCTGTATGACTTGTTCAGTTTCCCAGCTGTATCTCTCTGCTTGGTTCCTAGAAATCTCCCCTGTGCACATGCAGTTCAGGGCTCCACTGAGGATCAGAGGGGAGTTGATATAGTGGATTCACCCCAAGTGTTTTTCTTCTGTCTGAGACCTCCACTCCCCCCTCAATTTCCAGTTACTCTGGCAGCCCCAAACTCTGTCCTCTGTACCTCAAGCCGAAAAACAATGTAGTATTTTCTTTCAGTTTTAGTTACTCTGCAACATGTGGTCTGGTGAGTACCCTTAAGGAAAAAGGCATATAAACATATATCACCCACTTGGGTTCCCTTCTTTCACGGGTGAAAGGCCACCAACTCTGGTAGTTTTTGTCTACATTTGGCTGTTCTCCACTTACTTCAAGTAGATGTTTTTCTAAATGTATTTTCTGGGATTATAAATGTTATCTGAGGAAGGCCAGCTCTATGCAAGCTGCTGCACCGTAAGTAGAATTTAATATAAGAAATTTCAAAATCTTATTTTTAAAAGTTATTTTTGATTAATAATATGTAATGGAGACACTGGAGAGTTATTGGTGATTAGTTTAGGTATTTTTGTCTGTTAAGCATTGCTATTAACATTTTAGTCACTTTTTAAAATATAATATTACTGTGTAGACATTTTCTGTGAAGGCAGTGAGAAAGAGTGCCTTCCAAAGGGAGTAGAAATTTTGAAAAATTGGAGTCTGAGTAAGAGAGACAATATTCTTCACATCAAACATGTAACACTAAAAGTATAGTTATGACTCCATATAGAAGCCTCCTTCTAGGATATTCTAAAAGAATCTGTCTTTTGATACAGCATAGTCTTGATGTTTGCCAAATAAATAAATGGAATATCATACAATTCAAAATGTGAGCTCAATTAACAGCAAACTGATGACTGGAATTAATGTACATTCTGTAACCAAATCAATCATATTTACATCTAGATGGACTATTAATATTTTAAAAAATTATTTTTATGTACAGATCCAGTTGCTTAATGATGTAAGAGATATATATGGTATGTTGAAACATGAATATGAAAATTTAAAAATATTTCCACTTCATAAATAAATAAAATCAATGTACATTCCAACTCTAGTCTCAATATAATAAATATCTTTCTTAATTTTTCAAAAGAAAACATATGCATAAGACTTCTCTTCTACCTAGAAGAATAATTCAAGCTCATTTCAAATCCCTAAATGTTATAGATTTCCTTTTTTAAAATACGATAAACAGACCATTAGTTCTTTGTGGTGTGATTTGTCCTTTAAGAAAATAAAAGAGCTACATGTTCAAATAACTGTGGGAAATTCTATGTTTCCATCTTTAAAGATTTTATAGGCAGGTTATTGAAGAAATGTGTTTTAGTAGTTAGAGGCTATAAATATATTTTGAGAATAACAGAATTCTTAATTGCACTTCATTTTAAAGAGAATGATAATTGGCTTACAATGAAGAGGAAACATGAAACAGATGCCTCTATTTCATCATATTACAAAAATAAAACGTACATGATTCATGGTCCATCACAAAAAAATTTAAATAAAAAGACATTGGTCTTAACATTTAAGATTCAAATTGATTATAACATATTTCATCAAAACATACTTTTATCTAAATTCTCCACTGTACTCATCTGTTCAGTATTTGCCTAGCTATATACGTTTTGAGTGATTCATTAAAAAAAATAAACTATTTTGCATAAGGAAATCATCTGGAAATCACCATTCGTTCCGGTCAGCATCACAGTTGCAGTAATACTGAGAATCAATGCAGTGCCCCTCTAATCCACAAGTACATTTTTGAGGATCAGGCAAAGAACCTCCCCAATAAGTTTGTGTTTCATTGGTCCTTCCAACCCACCAGCTCAGAGGGGTTCCATCTGAAAGACAAATGTGAGAAATGTGACATCTTCATTATGGCCCACTGCCATCCATCCAAGAATAATGCCCTTCCATCCCCAATCATTAAAAAGAATAACAGGAGAAAGAGACAGAAACGTTGATTTAATGTAGTGATATTCCAAACACTATAATTGATGGCATTTCCTTAAGAAAGCTTTTTAAAAAATATTTTATTTAAGCTTAAATGATTGATATATTTTTCTTTGAGTAGAAAAGAAATCAGCAGTTCCTATTTAATTCAGGCATGATACTAAAAAATGTATTGAGAGCAATTCACATATGTAATTTCCTTAAAAATAATTTTTGAAAAAGGAGGCATCAAAATACAAACCACAGTAATTAACATATCAGAAACAAAACTGATTTGAGATTGTGGAAATGCCCATTAAAACATGTGGAATGTTATGTAAAGTCACTGATTTATCTCAATATATTTATTGGCTAAAAATATATTAGCTGTTTATTAAACATTAGGCATGGCATCGCACTCCCTTGTCGTAATTTAAGATATATTTGTATATCTCAAGTATGTCTTTTTTTCTTCCATTTATTGGCTTGGCTATTTATTTTGAGACTACAGAAATAACACTGAAAGATCTCTATGCCTGAAGCAAATACTACATTCAAAAGCTACGTTTCCCTCAGCCAAATGCATTTCTTTCTATGATGAATGTCGAGCTACCAGCTCCTTCTCAGAGTTAAAACTAAACATGATGCCAAGGAAATGGAGCAAAGAATAGATGGAACATTTAGGGGAGGTATGTAGGCAATCTGTCTTAGAAGTAAAAAATAGGTTGAGAGGGAAAATCGTAGTCATTTGAGAATCAGGGCATGAGAAGAATGTGATATCAATCAGTCAGCTCTTCAAACGTGTTTGATCATTTTTCTGTTGCCTTTCAAATCTTTTAAGTTGTTGCCGTGAGCCCTACTGAAAATCTGGGACTTCTACTGATTTCTCCTTTACTTACAAATACCAATGCTCATAATAACTATTAGATCAGACCTCTAGTAATGCTGACAACCTCTCTCCCAGCATTACTATACATACCAGTCCATGCCATGCCAAAAAAACAAGGAGTTATTTGGAGCTTATTTTATGCATAAATACATTAATATCAGGAATTTTCATCTTGTTTTAAATGCATGATGAACTCATCAACCAAAGGTGAAACCATCTTGAAACATTTAATAGATATATTTCAACATACTGCTCAAAATATTATGTGATCATAGATTATAAAGAAAATAAATCATTATTCCTAAACATTGAATAATATTTTTACATCTAAATTTCCTATTTTCTCTATAAAATAGAAACCACAAAATGTTTTAAAGGTACTAAATACCTTTAGTTACCTTCAAGACTTTTTGAAGTGTCTTGAAGAATTTAAATAAGTACAAGAAAGAATTCAGAAAATCAGGAAAAATTTTTTAAAGTTAAAAATTAAAATGATAAAATATCAGGAGTGTGGTAGAACATTCCACTTGCTATAGACAAAATCCCAAATGACTTGAGTATTCACACTGATCTTCCTTCGAATGTGCTGGGTCTCAGATCCACAGTTTGCTGAAAACATATTTTCATATACATTCCACACATATTTTCATATACGTTCCACTTTACTCATCCACAGTTATGGCACCACTACTGCTTGAAACTGCTATATCTTCAAGACCAGAAACTAAATTTAACTTGTCTAACACCACCTTCTTATTGTGAAGTCAAAATCCAATTTGTTCTCTCTCTTCTCCACCTCAAATCCATTCTACATGAATTCTAGGGTCATGGACCCGAGGAAAATCTGAGTATTTAACAATTATCATCATTCCTTGTTCTACAGCCTTCTAGAGTTTACTACTTCCTTTTCTAGTGGCTCTCAAGTCTGCCTGAAACACCTGGGGAGCCTTAACAAAAAGATGCATGGGCACCACTGGCCATGAAGTGGAGATGCCTTCATTTTCTATGTCGTCCCCTTTACTTTGCGTGGTGCTTGCTCACCAACCCCTTGGCGATCTTGTTTTCTGGTTCTTTTAGAGTTTGACTCATGTGTGACTTTGATGATCATCTTTCCTTTTGTCTTTCTTTCCTAGTTAAGCAACTCAGTTCATTTTGTTCCATCACATTCACTTACTCTTCTGTAAGTGTGGTTCTCATTCTCTTAGAATGTATTTCCATATTTGCTCATCTGTTTTTTAGATTCCGAGATCAATATTTAGCAACAATGAACAATCAGTTGCATACTAAACTGGTATGTTAACTATAACCATGATGCGCCAGAGACATGGGAACGAGAGGATCTCACATCATCCCCTTTCTACGTGTTATACCACCCAATCATCACCACACCCCCGTGAGGCTGGTATGATTGGCCTCATTTCAGAGAAGAGAAAACAAAGACTGAGAAAGGCTTATCTGTCCAAGTTCTATCCCTTCAATGAGAGACCTGGAGCTTGAACTTTGACCTCTCCCCATCTCTAAATCCTATGCTCTTTGCACTACAACTATCTGATAGTCACAGATAGGATTGAGGTTCCGGGGGAAAAGATCCAAGGGGAGACCAGCAAGATGGGAAGGGTTTGCAGGGGTAAAAGGATGAATAAGAATATTCTGAAAAAGAGAAAGAAGAAGGAGGAAAAGGAAGAGGAGAGGGGTGGAACTCAGGCATGAGGGAGAAAATAATCTGGTTGTATTAAGTGAGTGGAGAGTAAACAGGAGAAGGGCTTAACTGGAAACAAAAGGTCCAAATGTCATTCCAAGAGTTCAGTTTTTCTGCATGCTCCATACAACATAAAATATTCACACATGAAAAGCGTTTCTTTTAAAATTCTCGACCTTCTATCTGGAAGTCCAACCTCTCTTAAGACAACAAACGGGAATGAACACTAACAAAGTGGCTTTCTCGTGCAGATGTCTTAGAATCTTCTCTCATTTCTAAAGAAAAATACACCTGCTGGAATATTGCTGCTAGAAAACAGTGTGTTGGCCTGAAGGTTGCATAAACAGGTGGATCCAGAATATGCAGTTTTTGTGTCCAGACAGAGGAGTCTGTTTTGGACAGACAGGAGATAGGAAGGCACCGGAGCTTCTTAAACAGAAAAGTGTCATGATGGAAGCAGTGTTTCTTAAAGGCTAATTTTCTTCATAAAGATTAATATTTTGGATTATATATTGGATGGTTAGAAGACATGGAGAGATGCAAGCTGGAGGTCAGTTGGAAAGCCCTTGCAGTAACTTCAAGAATTAGGTCATTGAAGTCCGTACTAACACAGAATAGTGGGACCCGAGATATGCTCCCATAATGAGACATTCTAAAGGAAGAAAACACAAAACCAAAAACAGAATTTAGGAGCAGACTGGTTATTAAAGGTAAAATAAAAGAAAGACTTAAGATGGTCTTCTGATCCTAGTTGAGCTACTGAACAAACTCTGTTTCTAGCAGCCTGTTCTAATTTTCAATTATATCCAGAGGCTAACTGTTAACAATCCATGAAAAAGCGGCACACAGAATAGTCCCTTTCAAAAAAGTAAGTCATATTTTTATGAGCTCTTTTCCACGACAAAACAAAGTGTACGTGTCACTTGCCCTTTATCGGGAATAAACACGGCATTCATCCAGTGTGAGAATGAAACCCCTCTCTGTACAGTTATCCGATTAAGGCCAGGAAGAGACTCTGAAGGCAATCAAGGCTTTGAACAAGCCTCAGTGTAAACTGACCTTGTTCTTTTCTTCAGGCAATAACATCTCTGTGACTTCCAGACTGTGACATGTTTGCGAAATACACAGGGAGCACACACCCTCAGCGGCTAGATGCCACCACCTTGGCAGACTTAAAATCCTTAGAAGCTGGTTAAGTAAAGTGCACCATGCAATATGTGCAGCGTGACAGATGCCTCCGTTTACTTACCTGGCTTATTTACAAGCCGTGACTTCTTGCAATAGTAGGTAAGCTCCTGTTCACAGTGCTCCGCATGGTTAATTGTGGCCTGGAGTTGCTCCATGCTGGCCGTATACTCGAAAAACCCAGCATATGGGTTGTCTGGATTGGTATTTCTGACTCTTGTTAAGTCAGAGCCATTGTGCTGTATGATGGTCCACGCAGTTTCTTGTATGCAGAAATGGGGGAAGAAAGAGAGGAGACCATCACTAGTCTGCAAAAGTTAAAATAAATAAAGAAAATCAAAATCACCTTTTATCTGAGTCAAATTCTTCTAGTCATCAAACCTCTCTGAGAGGCAGAATCAACACAAATGGATTCTTAAAATTTTTAAATTATAGCACAGTGATTCTTTTCCCTGAAATTTATATGATTGCCATTCATTTGCAGTGATTTTATTTTACTTTTTCAAATAATTTAGCCAGAAAATACTTATGGAGAAAAATATTAAGAAAACTGATTATTAAAATCTGTGGTACATTTCATCAAATCTGATACTCTGCTTTTTAAAAGATACATCATTTTATTTTTCCCTCAAAAAAGGGAAAAAATGCTGCTTATTATAATTGTGAAATATTGCTGATTGTTGACACACCCTGAATTCAGAGATGTTACAATGTGAAAAGAAAGTTCTCCTTCAAATGTGCAAAATGTTTTAAATAACATAATGTAAGCAATGACGGTTCTACTCTTAAAAATCATTTATGTTACCAGCCAAAACAGAGTCAGATTTTTATGGCCTGTACGTATCTCTCTTCAGACAATATTTAATTATAAGTATACATCTATTTCTTTTTAAATCAAATTTGAAATATTCATTTTGCTATCATGTGATCTGCATAGTTACACAAGGCAATAGGAAGTTACTCCTTTGAATGGAACACATCTGATACAGCATCAGCAACTCAACTAACACAAAAAATAAAATATCTTTGAGTATTCACTAGTGCTATCACTATTGGCACCTGAATGTCTGTAAACATCTCCATCATACTGATTACCAAAATTATTTAGATGAAATAAAAATCCTACAATGTCATAACAGAAGATAAACATATTGTATCTATCCTTCAACCTTCCCAGCAATAGACTTCATATTATATTACTGTGATATATGCCGGCACCAGAACAGATTAATCAAGAGGCCTCTGATTTAAGAGGTAGGAAACAGATTGGAAGTTGTCAAAACTCTGCTATATATGTGCTGTTAAGTGGCATAACTCTTCTGCATTACAGAGGAATATTCCAAATTGAAGGAAAACAGTAGGTAGAATTTTTCCCCCTCTTTTTAGTTAATACATTCACATGGATCAACAATCAAAACAAGATAAGAAATTTCATTCCCAGCCCTCTCCTGGTCATCAGAATTTTGAATAGATAGACCTGCTGAATAAACGAGGCAGGAGGCAACTTTGACAGCCTTATTGGTTTCCATGTGTGGATCATTATTTTTCTATGAAACAATAGCTGTTACTTTTATTTCCACCTTGCATTTCAGCTCACCATAGAGCTTTATCAGCAAATGATTTTCCTTAAAGAGGACAGGATATATGAGCTAATGAAATTAATTATGGATCGCCAGATAGCCGTACCGTATAGAGACCATCAGATCTGAGCCGCAGATCTGGTAGGTCTGGCTAAGGAAGTCAGGTAAAATCTGAACCTCCATTTCCAAATTTGGAAAATAAAGTGGCAGAATATAGGAGGCAATTGTATAATTTTAGCCAACTCAACCTTGGCTATGACAAGTTTCCGATTATTAAGCAGGCAAATCTGTTAGCCTAGCCTCTGTTGGACTCTGCTCTTACTGTTCAGCAAAATGATTCCTCTTTTCTTGTGGTAAATCAATGACACGCATGAGGAAGCTCAACTCTGGCTGAGTAGCTACCAAAAGAACAGGACAATCAAGCTGCTTGAAGCCTTTGTTTCTTTGCCTCACGGTCCAATCACACTGAAAGGGACTTCCCTATCCTTTAGCACCCACAAGGTCACAATTAACACATGATCTAAAGGTCTTTGAAGGTGTTGTAAGAAATCCAAGACCATGGTGCATGACAACCATTAAAGAGTAGGTCATAGAAAGGTTTCCTTTGGAAATTCTAAAATTTCAATATTATGATAGTTTCTGTAAGTGATTTCATCTTCTAATGAAAAAGTGCTACAAAGTGTGAAGTTAAACAGATGCCACACTGATTAGACAATCTAGATTTCCAGGGGAAAGCAGTTGACGATAGATTCTGAGCCATGGAAATGAATGCCCAGGAGCCACGTTCCAGATATTACGTGCTTTACTAACAGAGGAACCTCTCAAAACTATTAACCTAGAGCCTCTTTATTGTTCTTTCAGACAGGATTGTGTTATCTGATGTTTCTACAAACAGCCATTTAGAATTACAACTGTGAAAGACATAGACTTCATCCCAATTTGTAATTCAATATTTTGTGATTTATTTTATTGGTCTTTCCCCTTGGTCTGTAAGCTCTATGAGAAGAGTAATAGTTTCCCGTTTGCTAACCATAGCATCTCCAGCACAGAGCACGGAGGCTTGGCACAACATGCAGACGACATCAGTTAAAGAAATGAGGGAATAAACAAACGAATGAATAAAGACAGTGCATTGCTCAGACTAGAGGACAACCTTCCAGGTTATCTGATTCTGATTCTTTGGTGGCTCTGAGAGTTTCATTGCCTTTTAGCTCTTTCAGAGCACTGTAAATTGTAGATAACTGATAGAATTGCAAAATAATGGTAAGTCTGAAACTGTGAAAGGTATGAGACATTATCCTACTTGCAAGTTAACAAATTATCTCGCCTCATATACAACTTATATCAACTTATCTACATCTATCTACATGTAGATATAGATATATACTAACAGACACAGGAGGTCTCTGGATCAGGGACCATTTGCTCACAGAGAATCTTAGCAGCATCGATTCTCTACACCCCAATTTCCCATGGCCCACACATTGAGTGCCAGATGCACCCGCACATGCTGGAGTTGTGCCACAAGAGAAGAACTCTAAAGTTATGAGACTTGGAGCTTATAGAGAACGGCTGGCATATCTTCTCCTCCCCCCAATGGAGGAACTTTGGCTCTGGAATGCAACAAATCTTTTCTGAGGAAAGGAGGGCCAATCCTTAGGTTTTTCTCACTCTTCAAATGTAGGCAAATGCATCTGGGAGAGGTAAGCCTTTAAATCTCTCCAGAGAAAGTCACTATCTCTTACTACCAAGCTTCCAGATTTTTTTTCTTTTTTTTTTTTTTGGCTTAGCAAGCAAGGCGTTGTTTCCCTACAACAAGTAATTCCTGTCTATAGACAAGCAAATTCTACCTGGTGGCGGTTTGATTGACTTCCCTCCTCCACGACGCAAGAAGCCAGTTTTGCTTCTATTTGCACCTTCATTTCAGTATTACTGATATACAAATACGTCTGTTCTTTGGATTCTCCTTTGAACTGGCTGTAACATCTTACCAGTTTCCTCATTAATAATATGTTAAACAAAATCTTTACAGTGTGTTTTTTAGCTTTTATTTTTATATTTGTATAAGGGCCGTGATTTTATTTTTTTGAAAATTACCCTTTACTAATGCAGAGAGAGTTGTTAAGGTAAGGAGACACAGGGAAACGAGTAAGAAGAGATAGCTGAAATAGGCATAAAAGCTATGAGATTTAATAAATACACTAAAAAAACCCTGAAAGGCAGTTTGGGTCTACCGGTGTCTCTCCCTGCAGAGATTTCCAAAAATATAAATTGTATGTAAAGCAACTGAGTAATTAAGAACTTGATTTATCTTAGGCTGACTGCTATTTTTTAGTGTGATAACAGTGTAAAGAAAAAACATGCTGTTTAAGCAACACAGATGCAAAGCTTGTGTTCCTCCGTGCTTAATAGCTGGGGGTGATAGATGTGATAAAGACTGTAAGAGCAGGTAGGAAGTGCTGTGTTAAGGAAAGCTGGGAGATGAAAGAGCAGCAAGCATCCTGGAGCGAAATGACGTCAACAAGGCTGCATCTGAATGATAGTTAACTCTCATAGCTATGAAGAAGGCCTTTATTATTGAAATCCTAAAGTAAAAATAATTTTGTTAGTAGAAGTCCTATACTCTCCAGCATTCTCATGGAATGGTCTCAGGAACCCCTATCTCAATATCACATGGGGAGCTTGTTAATAGGTCAGAGACCCAGGCCTTGGTCTCGAAACTTACAGAGTCAGTGAAACCAAATCCAGGAGTCTTGGTGGCGCAGTGGGAAAGAGTGAGGTTAAGCCATAGAATTATCATTTTCACAAAAGTTTGAACGATACTGTTCTAGTTCTTATCAATTTCTCCTTACTGAAACAACTGTCCTTACAATGTAATGTTTGATAATGAGAAACTTCTTGAACATAAAACTATTTCATTATTTTTTAAAAAAGCAATGGATTCAGTGTGGAAGAAAAAAGGCCCCGTACATTTCAATAGGGACGGCCACTGGGATTCATATTATCCTGACTCCACGTTTTAAAATTCTATTTAGAATACTCTGTTTAGAAAGAATTTACAGCCTTTAACATAGTTTAGGAAAATGTGTATTCAAAAGAGATTTTTTTTTGTTTATATTTTTTAGCTACAGCTTAAAAATGGAATCATTTGTTGGAAATAAAGTGTAGACTAGTAACTAGATTTTTTTTAAGTTACATTTGCAAGTTATTGATTCAGCATTTTGTCGTGTTTTCATAACTGTTCTCCTTGGTTTGTATAACTGGAGGATATGTTATTGGCTACAAGCAATGAGACATTGATAGAATGTAGCTTTTTCTAGTGGAAGAATTTTCGGGCTGGAAGAGACGAGACCAAGGTTCAGTTCTGATCTACCCCTAATGACATTCTTCAGCCAGCCTCACTGAACCTCCCCAGGTCTTGGTTTTCTCATTTGCAAAACCAGATCAATAAGGAAAGTTTCAAGCTGTAACATGTATTTCTCACTGGTTTGTTACATTCTGGGACTGTCACTTTTGTTTGAATATATTTCAATATTCCTGAGCTTCTGAAGACACTTGGCTGTCTCCTAACTGGATTATCTGTATCTCTGCCCTCAACAGCTTGTTTTTCAAATGGCTGTAAGTGTTGTAAATGGCCCCTTTTTCATCAATATTTTTTGATAATTTTCCTAAAGTACCTTTAACCTCTGTGTGTGTGTGTCTGTGTGTGGGTGTGTGTTTGTATATATATATTTACTTCAAGTCTCTTAAAGTTGTTGTGAGACTTATGTAACTAAAATAAGGTACATTAATTAGCAATGTAATACGACAGGGTAAATGTTGATTTAATAGAAATGAACCAATTCATTCAATAAAGTGAAATTGATAATTTCCTTATCATTTGGATAAGAAAAAACTCATATGGCCTATAAATTACTGAATTGTTACCCATAATAAACATAACATATGTATATATGTATGTGCATATAATCAATCCTCATTATCTGAAGATCCTCATTATTCATAACCCCCAAATCAATACTCGAGGATCTCTTGTTCACCTGCAGACATGAACAAAGCAGCAAAACATGTGAGTTGCCCAATACAGAGGTATCCATCTGAAGCTGGACAAGGCAATGCTCTAATACCATGAGCAAGTATGCCATTTGTGGTCTATTTAGTGTCATGTTTTCTGCATTTCCGTGCTTTTTCTTGATGATTTTGCCATTTAAAATGGCCTCCAACTGTAGAGTCGAGGTTCTAGCTAGTGTTCCTAAGCACAAGAAGGCTGTGAGGCGCCATACAAGGGAACATATGTGTTAGATACAATCCGTTCCAGTGTGCTATAGTGCTGCTGGTTGTGAGTTCAATGTTAACGAGTCAACATCATGTATTAAACAAGGCATCTTTCACCTGAAAAATAAGTACAAAGTGATGTATTGATCGGCTGATGAGAATGCTGTGACCAGGGGCTCACAGGAACCTAATCTTCCTGTATCTTCCCCTAGGAGCAGTGGTCCAATATTTGCTAACTCAGTGTCTGTGGTTACTTTACAGAACATACTATCACAGATAATGAGAAGTGAGTGTGTGTGTGTGCACGCGTACATGTGTGCGGTGTGTTTCTTAAAGCTCTAAAGATTAGAGGCTTTTATTAACTTGGAGTTATCTGATTTACAGAATCAACACTTTACACAGCATGTGAACAGTTCAGGATGCATTTGTGGGAACAGAGGATGCACAGGGATGCAGTGACAGCCTGTTAAATCTCACTGACAACCCAAGCTACGCAAACAGGAAAGATCAAAAGTTATCTGGCACTCGGATTCCTATCTTTCATTTGCAAAGTTTTACTTTTCACTCTGTGAGGTCTTTTCACACTTAGGTTTAATTCTCATGTAATAGAGCAGGGTGTTCTCTAAAATTTGAGAACCACGGATCTACAACAGAGATTCCCAAATGTGGGTACACAAAAGAATCAAGTGGGAAGACATTTAAAATATTGGCTCTATTGCCCTGCCTCAACCACTGTGTGAGCCCCTCCTGACGCAGGGTGCTGCATGGGAACCTGAACTGTGCAGACTGAGGAACCTCACTGAGGGGACAGATGTGGAAACCACCAGCTGTCTTACGTTGCTTTGGTATATGGGGACAGTACTATGTTCTGAATGTTGGCTCCTCCTCGCAAATTCATATGTTGAATCACCTAAACTCCAAAGGTGAGGGTATTAGTAGGTGGCACCTTTGGGAGGTGATTAGGTTACGAGGGTGGAGTCCTCACGAATAGGACTGGTGCTCTTACAAAAGAGACCACACAGCCCCTTCCATCACATGAGGATACAAGAAGTCTGCGACCCAGAAGAGCGACCTCACTCGACTATGTCAGTGCCATGATCTTGGACTTCCTAGCTTCTAAAACTGTGAGAAATAAATTTCTATTGCTTAAAAACTACCCAGTCTGTGGCCTTTTGCTATAGCAGCCAGAACAGACTAAGATAGGCAGTGTCCACAAGGGTTGTGAGAGCAAACAGAAGCCAACTGGCTGTGTTATGTGAAAAATCTCTAAAGACACATTCTATAGTAACTTCCCAAATATATGGTGCCAAGGTTTTACCAACATCCTGTAGTTTTTAGAATTACACATTAATAAAAAGGAACTTTTGCTCTGATATTCAACTGCCTTCTCAGTATCTCACTTAAATGTGTAACAGACATCTCAAACTCAAAATGTATAAAACTGAGCTCGTGATCTTCCCCCTCAAATCTTTAATGGACCCCATCTCAAATAATGAGAACTCAGCCACTCCAGTTGCCTAAGCCAAAAATGTGGTGGTAGTTTTGGTTACTTTTCTTCTCTCACACCTCATGTGTATTCAACGAGAAAACCTCCCTGCCTCCTCCCACCTACATTGCAATTATCCAGAGCAAGCCACTATCATCACCTCTTGCCTGGATTCTTGCTTTACTTGAACTTGTCTCTAAACATGTTTCCTAACTCCTATTATAGATACGCATATACAAATACATATATACACATACAGATATATATCTTATATAGATATGGTCTCAACTTCTTTCTACTCCTGCCCCTTGATAGGCATTTCCCAGCACAGGAACAATCGTGATCCTCTTAAAGGAAGTCAGATTGCATCCACTATTGCTTAAAACTCTCCAATGTCTTCTCATTTCATTGAGAGAGGAAACACCAGAGACCTTACAACATTGCTGTCAGGACCCCATGACTCTTCCCCTCCTGGCCCCGCCCTGCTTGACTCTCTCCTGCTCCCCTACTACACTCTCTGTTTACTTGCCATCCTCCAGCCACATTGGATTTGTTGCTATTTTCTGAACACAGCTGGTTAGATCACCTCTCTCAGGACTTAGCACTTGCTGTTTCCTCTGCCTGGAAGGTTCTTTCCCCAGATAGGCACTGCTTGATTTTAAGTAGCGAATCCTCCTCTCAACACCTCCTGCCTCACTTTAATATTTCCCTTTTCTGTTTGTCTTTCTCCACAAAACTTTGACTTTCTAACATATAGCATTGTCCAACGTAAACTTTCTGTGATGATGGAATAAGCGGCTATTGAGTAGTTAAAACATGGCCAGTGAGATGGAGGAACTGACATTTAATTAAATCTTATTTGAATAAATTAATTTAATTTAAATTTGTAAAATTTATTTCAATTCATTTAGTTTTATCAATTAATTTTAATTAAATCTGAATCTAAGTAAGCGTTTGTCCTAGTGGCTACTGTATTGAACAGCACAGTTCATCTAGAATCCATTTCTTTGTGTTTGATGATGAAGGAATCAAGATTCCTTTTTTACAACATTTACATACAATTTTCCCCAGCCCCATTAGTTGAAAAGACCATCTGTCCTTCACTGCATGTCAATGCCACCTTTGCACTAAGTCAACTACCTATATACGAGTGAGTCTGTCCACAGATTCTCTGTTTTGTTTCATTGGTCTATTTGTCCATCCTTGTGCCAGTCACACACTATTTTATTCAGCCTATCAGTACAACGTCTGCACATATGGTAGAGTTGAATCCTTCAACTTTATTCTTCAAGGTTGACTTGGTTCCTCTTGTCCCTTCAAATGTGCTGATACATTTTAGAATCTGCTTGCCAGTTTTCACCAAAACAGTTATACCAACAAAAATCCTGCTGGAATTTTAATTTAGGTTTGCACTAAACCAATACCTAGTTGGGAAGAATCGACATTTATACCATATTGAGTTTTCTAATCAATGAAAATTTTATATTCTCGATTTATTTAGGATTTTAATTTATCTCAAGAGCATTTCATGCTCATCTGTGTAGAAGTCTTGCACATCTTTCATTAAATTTATTACCATGTATTTGACATTTTTGATGCTATCGAAAACAGCATCTGCTAAAATTTCATTTTCTAATTGTTTATTGCTGTTATACAGAAATAAAATTAATTTTTATATTAACTTGATATCCAGTGATCATACTAAATTTTAATAGTTTATCTGTAGATTGTTTACAATATTCTCAACACATAATCTGGTCATCTACAAATAATGAGAATCTTAGTTCTTCATTTCCAGTAAATATATTTTTCGTTTCTTTCTTTTGCTTTATTGCATTGGCTAAAACCTCCAATACAATAAAGAACAGAGTGGTAACAGCAGGCATCCTTGTGTTAATGCTGGCAACAGGGGTAAAGCTTTCAATATTTCACCATAAACTGTGATATATGCTGTAGGTTTGGGGGTACTCTAACAAATTAAGGAAATTTCTTTCTAATAGTAATTTATTGAATTTTCATTTTCTCTTTTATCACAAATGGATGTTGAATTTAATCAAACACATTTTCCATGACAATCAATTCCTATTTAAATATATGTAGGTAAAGAAGAATAAACTTAATGTTTATATACATTTGAAAAGTAAATATTTTTCAAAGCTTTCACATGTATCAATCATCTCAGAGAAATTATCTATCATTTTTGTTTTGAGACTTAATAAGATATATTTATTATTAGATGTTCTACACAGATACAGATGCATAGAAAATAACATTTTAAATCATTACCATTAAACTATTTTTAAAAGATTTATGTTAAGTTTTTCTACTGAACAATATATATTTTAATCAAGTTGCAAATTAGGGCAACTTTCTACTTGTTTCATTTTAATTTTGTGTGTTTAAAGCATTCATGCAAATGCAACGATTAAATGAAAGTTGATTAACTCACCAGTCATGTTGCAATATAGAAGAAATGGTTCTAGGGGACCACTTCCATCTGAATCTACATAGTAAAACCCTGAAGTATTTCCTCTGTGCTTATAGGCTTCACATGACTGCTCATAGATAGCTGTAAAAAAGGAAAAAAAAAAGGATCATCATAAATGGCATAGGATAAAATGAATCTCTTAAATTTTAATTTGGACATAAAATACTCCAAGTCTGGAAATTTAATATGTACCTTACTCACCAGGAGAAACATAAAACGTACTTAAAACAAAACTCATTCTTTTTTAAAAAAATTAATATGGACGAAAGTAGGCTAGATAGAAAAAGGAAGAATGAGGTTGTATGTTATGGCATTTCTTTTTATCACTAAAGGAATATGAGATTATTTAGCCAAAATGAAAATTTAGTTTATTCTTACATTAGGTACAAAAACAAAAGAGAAAGTAGGTGTTTTAATGTTAAGACACTTACAAGTATAATGTGACATCCATTTTGGACATCCATCCAAATGGATCTTTCGACGTTCATTTCAGCATTTCTAATTCTAGTACCACCTTCTCAGAACCCAACATCTGAAGCACAACATACAATCTCCTTAAATAATCTTTGCTACCCAATAATTATGCAGCAGAAAAGTTTTAAATAATGTTGTCACTATTTTCCTTTCTCACATAAAATTATCTATAGATAAAAATCATTTTTGTCATAAAACAAATACAATTTACAAAGCTCCTCATCAATAATTTTAAAATTAATTTACAAAAGAAACTTCCTCTAATGCTCTGTAATGAGAATTCAAGATAATTAAAATTCAAAGCAGAGGAAAGATTTATATGAATTACGCCCCCAAGTGGTGTCAATGCGTCTTGATCCATAGGGTGTTTTTCATTATACAATTACATATGTGCCATGTACAAGATTTGAAATTAAGACCTGTATGTGAGGCAACCTCTCATTGAACACTCAGCCAAATGTACTGATAATTTCCATCAAGCTTTGTATTCTGTGAAATAAGAAATCAATCATCCCCTGAATGTCTTTCCCTGATCTATTCTAAATTTTTCAAAATTATGTTAATGAGTTTTTAGATAATATGAAGCAACGTAACTAATTTTCTCTGTGTTACAAAAATGCAGATAATCATACAAGTTCTGCTTCTCCACTCCTCCACAACCTGACGGCTTTTTTTGGTTGCTATTATACATCACAGAGATGGAAATATATGCACGGATTGCTTTCCAGTCACATTTGTATTTTGTGTGGGCACATAAAAAGGGTTCATTTATACATTTCTATACGCACACGCAAATGCTCATAAATTCCTTGAAAGATATAGGCAGACTCACATGTAACTTTGGAGTGAGGGCTGGTATTAGACAGGACACATGATTGGAGGAGGGTAATTGGAAGTACTTTTGCTTTACGCACATTGCTGGACATTTTATAACATAACAGTTTAACATACTGTTTTCTAATAAAATCTTTTAAAAGACCCCATCCCTGCCCCCTCCTCTACTCATGAGGAAAATAGTGATGGCTTCACTGTTACCAGGTTTGTCATCCTGGCCCATTTCTTAGAATGGTTACTGGCAAAAAATCCTCAGCTCCATTTAGACTACCCGCTCAAGAACCTAATAAATTAACTCAAGGATTGGATAAATTTGGCCCACAGATGAAAACACCTTATTTATTTATCATCTGATTTTTTTTCCTCAGAGCTGTTTGTGTTTTTATTTGGATTCAGTCATTGGTAACAATTAAAAATAAAGAGTCAATTAAAAGACATGCAATTAGTTTTCTGTTGGAGTTAGTGCTACAATGGGGATGATGGGAGATATAAAAAATTAAAATATACTGTCTCGCAGCCAGCTGGGTGACCTGGGTCAAGTAGCTTGGCCTCTGGTTACATGAGGTACGGCTTTAGCAACAGCAAATGTTCTTCATGATCTCTTGAGGCATGCCAATATATAAGTTGATGCCCCAGGAACGACTCTGCCTGTGCTGGTGGAGGCTTCAAGAGGTGGAGCCCAGAGCTCCTCCTGCTCACACCCTCTCCAGCCCTGAACAGGACTTCTGATCATCCCCTTGAGGAGCCCCCAGGGCTGGGAGCCCAGGAGTCCAGTCTCAATTCTGGCAGGGTTGAGGTGGTCATCAGAATTAAATGAGTTGGGACACATAAAATACTTAGACCCACACCTGGCATTTAGAAAATACTCAATAAAATTAACTATTATGATTAATATCATTATCCAACATCCTTATCCTCATTACCCTCATTAACAGGAACTTATTCTGCATTGTATTTTATGTTCATCCTTAGCTACCTTTTGTTTTCTATATATATTTTCCCTTTGCCAGCTAGCCTTCTCTTTTCTATCCTGTTTTATATCACCTATTTCTGTAAGTTACCTTGACTACCTTATGAAAGGAGGTGTAGACTGAAGATAATCTAGAAATCAACTGGATGCTAAAATGCAGGGTTGTACATTCCAATACATGGTTGCACACACATGGACATATATACACACAGCAATGAAAAGGGAGATGGAACGAGGAAATCAGAAGAGGCAAGAACAAGGAGGTGTGTCTGGCTTACAGTTGTGGCAAGTGGCTCCCCTGTAACCAGTGTTTGCACAGTTGCAGTGAAAGGTGTTCCAGGACTGGGAGCATTCACCGCCATGTTCACAATAGTTGGGCAAACACCTAAAAGAAGGTGCAGACACAGTCACTCTTTTTCATTTTGAGATAGCATAAAATATTGATCATTTATACATGGCCATGTGAAAGAAGAATGTCTACAGTAACCTAAAGAGTAAATTTAACATGACTAATGGTTATTCAGTCTGTCGTTATGGCACTTTAATCAGAGAACTAAACCTTAGATCGATAAATTCATCAGATTTCAACCAATTCTCAGGTAGTTGTGACTGCTTAATTTTCAACATGTCCAACTACATCAGAACCCTTTCTTGGCTTAAGCGACATACCACTGATTCAATATGTTGCCCAAAATATCATTAGCTTACATAAATAACAACATTTAATCATATTGATTTATTACGCTGAATAATTAAAGGAAGAGGGAATACAGAAGAGGGAAGGAAAGAAGTAGGAGGGAGAGTCATCTTGAGTCAGTTAGCATATACACCCAGGAGTGTTGAAGGTGTACGTATAGACACACAAATTCCAAGCAGGGTGTCAGGGTGCACTAGGGTGCTGAATCGGACTCACAGGGGCTCCCAGGATATTTTAAATCTTCAAGGGAAATACAGATATACTCAACATCTGTCAAACATTGTACCACTTACTAGCTTGAGGTGGTTCAATTTCAACATTCGATCATAACACATTTCTCTTAATGATGTCCTATCTTTGAGAAGCTGGATTTTTAGTAGTTGATAAAAAACAAGTACCATGTCAAATCAATGTTGAACAAAACTGAGGGTGGCAGTGCCTGATGCGATCCCAAGCTTTGAAAAGTTGCACAATACCCAACAAGTAAACATGTGCAATTACTAAGTAGTTGTGTTTAAAAATAAAATTAAAATATTTTTCAAATTATATATATATTACTTGTTCAAAGGGTTACTAAATCATTGTTAGGACACAAATTCTTATAAAGTTGTTTGGACCTAAGCCACTTTTAAAAGAAACTGTTAGGTATATCTTTTGGCTTAGAACACTGTGAAAACATTAGTGAACTATGTAGGGCACCATGGATCAAAAGTTGGGGAGTTTCTATTACCAACTCAAATAGCCCTGATCCGACTGTTGATGCTTTTTTAGAATTTACATTGAAAGATACATTGAGACCAAGGCTTGAAATGCTCTCACTCATCTCAGAATAAAAAAATAAATAAACTACAAAACCTGTCAAGAATATATTCATGATGCGCTTCTGCCACCTTCTTCATTAAAATTAAGGATGGGATCTTCGTGTTTTGCTTATAGGATTTTTCCAATTTTAACTGAAAATAATGTTATTGATTTTTCCTAATTACAAAAAGCAGATATCCACCATACAGAAATCAAACAATCCAGGAAATAATAGAGGAGAAATATAATTTACAATCTCATTATACAAAAATTGCCACTATAAATCCATAAATATATACCCATCTGCGTGTGTGTATATATTTACAAAGATAATCATAACATACATGTTATTTTATGACCTGCATTTTAAGAATTCAAAAATAAATAATGGGCATCTTTCCATGCCAATTAAGTTTATATATATTTCAGCATTTTTATAGATTCACAGGAATCCATTCAAATACTGTTTCATGATGTATTTAATTTTTTAAGCATTTCAAATCAGTAACAATCTAGAAGAAAGAGGGAAATTTTTAAAAATTAAAACAATAACAATCCTAGTTGGTGATCAGAAAAGAAAAAGGATAGAGTAGGCTATTCTTTAACAGACCTCAAGGGATGTTTTAAAAGGAGGCAGATATAAGTGGCTATACCTAAAATTCTAAAAAGTGAATCTTTAATTTTCGTGACACATGTGCTGTTTCTATTTGATCTGCTGCTGAAAGATAATGAATCCGTTTTCCTCAACTCTTGTTAGACTTGACTTTTCACATTTTTTAATTACAATGTGAAAGACTGGATTGTGGATTTTATTTAAACTCATCATACAGTAGTTCCGTTTGACTATTAGTACGTAACCTTTGGCAAGTTACACTGTATAATGATGTACTGATTCTCATATAATGTTCTAAGCAATTATATTTACAGTTTTCTCCTCAGTAGTCATTCCAATACAAAGTAAAACAATCCATTGACCCATTTTCTGTAGCCTCCAAAGCTTTTCCTTAGACATCCCCATCATTATTTTCATTACTTGTGAACTTGAACAAATGCATACATCAACATGCCCCAAACTGAAGTGACGTGTATGCTTTTGGTTTATCCTGATTCCCTGTCCATTCCAATTTAAATTTGAAAAGACCTTCACATAATGTAAAACTTGGCTGGAATTAATGATATTGAAGTAAAAATCTATATAACATTATCACATTTAGGAAAATTAAACAAAGTTAGGTACCTATGGGTCCCAGGATAATGGTGACCACCTGAATTCAAATCTCATATCCTTCTTCAAAACTATGAAATCAACAAGAACCAGCCCCTCACGCACTATCTCCTGTCTTTCCCCCCAACAAATAAACAAGCCATGGCTCCAGTATTACAGGAGACAGAATAATAGCATGATCTTCCAATCAAGTGTTAGCAGCATAAGGGAGAAGGAAGGAGGGCAGGCTTACGCGGCTCCTCAGAGGAGAGGAAAGGGAGGGTAAAGGACCGGAGGGAGGACAAGGACCAGCCTGCAGGGAAGATGGTGTGATGGAGGCCTGAGGCCCAAGCCCAAGGACTGGGTGCTGGAAGCAGACTGGGAGAACAGCCTCATGGAGATGTGAAGGCTGGAGGCTGGGAAGCCAGGAGGCAGGCGCTGGGCCTGCCGAGGTCACCATGGTGAACGCTGTCACACAGAGGCCTCTTAATTCTTGTCAGGAGTCTCTGCCACACCACATCCTCTGCCTTATTGCACTCAGGGAAGCATAGGAAATGTCAGGGCTGAGATGGTGACCTTCCCCAATGAGTTGATATTCTCAAAAAGCTGATATCAAAAGATATACCTAAAAGTATTGTTTAGTAAGTGGTTTAGGTCCAAGCAACCTAATAAATACTTATGCCCTAACAACTGTCACCCCTACCCCTGCCCGTGGCCCCAGCCCCACCTGGGTTTCTGCCCCAAGTTACGGGGACATGCACATGGGGCCATGGTCGGCAGCTCCCTTTGCAGCTCTGTCCTCACCACCATTGAGGGACTGACTGCCCTCACCCCTCAGTCACTCCCTACGCAGATTTCCTGACTTAGGGCCACCTCCCCTGCCTGTCCACAGAAGACAAGAAGAGGGCTTCTAGATAAGTGTGTGTGAGTGATTTGTGTAAGGAAGATATGTGTGTGTAAGGAGGGTAAGAATGATCTTATAAATGGGTGGATGCGTGTGTAAAGATGGTGTGGGTGTGTGAGGGTGTGAGTGTGCACGTGTATGGATTAATGAGGGACGAAGAGGTATGTGAATGTGGGTATAAGGAGTGTGTGCGTAAGGAGCTCTGGGATATGTGAGTGAGCATATGAGTGTGTATGTGTGCATGAGAGGCAGAGTGCAATGACTGTTGGTTTATGTGTGTAAATGATTGTGTAACAGTGTGAGCATATGTGTAAATGTATGCACACTTTTATATGTAGGTTTGATCCAACTTAAAGTTAGTTACAGTAAAAAAAGAACTACACTACATTGTTTAAGTTCCTGTCAGATTTTTAAATATATTTCTAATGCTCCTGTTTGCTTTTAATTGCAATGTATTGAACCAGTAAATTATGTGTTTATTATACACAGATCAAATATTAACCACCATAAACATTAACGTGCACCCAGGGGGGCTGGGTGGCATGGCGGGGAGACATTTCGGGGACTTTCCTGGAATCAGAGGGCTTCGATTTGACGTTGGTCTCTGCCTATTAGCCAAGACATCTTAGCTAACTTACTTCACCTCTCTGTGCATCTGTTTCCATATTTACAAGAAAAAAAAAATACTACTAAGAACAGGTTCTAAGGGTTTTGGTGAGGACTAAATTAAAACAATTTTAGAACATAGTCATTGCACAAGTCTCTCACATACATTACACACTCATAAACTCACATATCCAAATGCTCCTTACATACACAAATCCTCACACACACAATCCCTCACACATTAACCCATATACATGTGCACACACATGCACACACATACATCCACACTGTCCTCACACCCTCACACACCGATAAGGTCATTCACATATGCATTCCCACACTCTTTACACACTCACATATTCCTTCCACACAGTCACTGAGACACCCAAACTTAAATAGTAATTCATGTTAAGTGCTTAGCATAGAGCCTGGTATACAGAGTTTTTTTAAAAAATAAGATTCTAATAATGCTTTGGAAGCGATGTCAATGGGTACCGCACGTAAGACCAAAATAAATGCATATATGTTTTCTTCTGAGTGTTAGAGAATGAGTTTAGAGATACACTTGAAAATTTAAATGATATACAAATATAAAAGCTACTTTGATTTTTATTATTATTTTTAAATTGCTAGAGTTACTGTTAGCATAAAGTTTTCTTTAAAAAAAAACCAACATGTGTAATCTAGATCCATCCATAATTTGCTCACTCTTTCTCAAAATTGTTTTTTAGGTGTGGCACTGAAGCCATACATTCTCCAACTGTGCTGTATTGTACTCTGTTTTACAAGTGTGTAGTTCCAGAAGGCAGGCAACATGGATTCCTTACATAAAATGGCAGCTTCAGAGAAATCCACACTGGAGAAGTATGGATCTACTTATACCAAAGGAATTTTCTGTGATGTGGGATGGTCAGTATGACTCTACCGCTCACTGTGGATGACTGAGCCTCTCTAGTGGCCCCCGATGGCTGTTACCTCCCAGAGACAGGGCCCCCCCACCTCTCCAAGTGAGCCCCACCTTGAGGGAGCAGGTCAGGCAGCCTGGCTACGTGTCCCCCCCAAAATCAGGATTCAGGTTCCAGAGCTGGTGTGGCTGTAACTACGGGGAAGGTCACTGTCATTTAATCCCCCAGATCAAGCCAATTGAGGTTTACTGTCTAAATCATCCCTTTACATATCACCTTCCATAATAGAATCATTTTATCTACAAATTGGGTTAAATAAATAAATGCATATTCATAGACAGGAAGTGATGTCCATCTAATCCATTGCTAAAGAAGTTTATAATTATTTTTTTCTACACAAAAACAATATCCATTAGTGTTCAAAATAGGCACCACAGACATTGATGGATTAAACGGTCTATCAGATATAAACAGATGTGTTTATGTGGATAAAAGCTTTCACACAAATGAAAAGTATTTTTAAAACTCAGAATTTATGTATTTATTCAAAATATATACTGAACGCTACTACAGGATAGGGGCTAAGTTTGTCACTCTGTGTAGTTTTTTTAAATCTATAGTGGCCGTGACGTTCCATTGAACTCAATAATTAAAATTAACAGCCTTGAAAATAAAGCATGACTGGCAAGATTATTTGGCTAATGTTGCCCATGCCTAAAAATACTATTAAATTATTAACTATCAATTATTATTTTAAAAGTGGCTCGCCCTCTACAATTAACTCCCAAATCTCGCACTCTTACGTCCTATACTAGGGTTCCTATTGAAACTATGGGATCAGCCTTACACCTTGATCAATACTATGGCTCCAAAATTTTCCAGAGGAGAGGTTTCTTTCCATTTTCCCCGCAGAGAAGATAGCAATGGGTTGTTAAAGGCACACATTGGGAGCACAGCAACCAGTTAAATCCCTAAGCCTCTGAAAATATGATTCAGCTGTCAGGGAAGTAAAAGCCAGTGTGATAACTAAGCAGATGGGTCTCTGACTTATCGGTACCTGATGATCAATATCACTGAGCGTGACCTTATCCATTGAGTCTAATGACATATTTTTGTTACATTTTTACCTACCTAAAATTATAGCAGCATCAACATTATCTTTTGTGAATTGTTAGCATGTGTACATGTAAATAACACGGTCATATGACTTCTATCTAAACTTAATCATTGCAAACATGAAGTATAAAACTAAAGGCATATTGTCCTTATTTCCAAAGTAAATATATAATCCATTTCCTGTGGAACAGATGATGGTGGGAAAGAGGGAGAAAAAAATGTTCATTTTTATATATGAATTTCAATCTGCTGCGAAAAGTTTGAAAACGTACATGTCGACATAAAGGAATGAAATTGTCCTTACCTGTCTGTGATTCCACATGAGTCTATCTGAAGGTCACTGAAGTTCCCAAGGGACCCCTGCTGAACTGAAATCAGATCTACAGCCTTGTTACTGATCGAGATGAGTCTCATACAGCCCTGAAATCCACCAGGCGGATTTTTACACTTGGATCCAAAGCTGTTGCCAGGGCAACCTGAGAAAAACAAAACAAAACAAAGTAAAACCAGGAGACATCATAATAAATCAGGATTCAGTATCATAAAATACTTCGTTAAAAAATAAAATAGGCATTTGATTATTTCTTAGAATTCAAAGGAGAAAAAGCCCATTGAAGTCATCATTCATTTGATCTAAATTATAAATTGCAATTCATACAAAGTATTTCTTTTTATTATCATGGGATTCATAAGAAATTATTACTGTTTTAGTAATTATGTGCAAGGATGTTAACTTGCTCCAAATTTTTTAAATATGCTTATTAGCTCCAGAACCCGAAACATGATAGCCAGCAGTATTCAGCTATATACCACTTAAACACAAAAACTTAGCCTTTTGGAACACAAAAAAGAAGAGCATAAGGGATGAAAATGTGCACCGTAGATAAGAAAAGGTAAATCAATAATGGTGAAATACCTTTGTTTTTAAAGCTATTTGACAAAGGAGTTATATTGACTTGGAATAAAATTACCAACTATTTTATTTAATTAAATGCTTTATTTTCATATGCATATAAGAGCCACATATACACACATTTTAATAAATCATTACATCTTAACGTCCAAAACATTTCACTATTTGATTTTATTTATTCTTTGCCCCATAAAAGAATGTTCCACTTATACTGGTTTTCAGACATTTATCTAAGACTAGTGTCTAATTATTTAGGTAATAAAGAAATATAATATCAACCATTATTGTCTAGCACTTAACGATGCTTTAAGTGTTTCTCTATTCAAGTGAAATAAATAATTTTATGGCGTATAAACACATATATTATATTTATGTATTTTTCATTAATCTTTCTTTGCCGTTACAGTTTTCAACCACTATCCCAATTTCAAAGAATAAGAAATCAATCAGTAATTTCCTAATTCTGGTACAATCCATGTTAGTTTTCTACCTTGGAACTTCCATTATAACGAAATATTTTTACTGAGGATCTTTCCCCTAATGTTTTGTTTGCCTAGCAAAATACATTTACATGGCAAGTAAAGGCCAGCATTCATATTTAAAACTGTTATCAGGCACATTGAAATATTATATTTTAACTGTGAAATTTCAAATTTAACATCTCAAGAAAAGGTGATGAAAGATTTTTAGTATCAATTTATTGTACTTGGCACTACACGCATTTTCAGTGCTTAAAATTCTTCTGTGATGTAGGATATGGTTACTATAATCTCAATATGTTTTCTAGATGACTTATTAACCAATTAACAATGTTAAAATAAAAACTGAGAGGACAACAGTTCAATCATATTTGGGGGCAATTACAACATGCCAGGAATATAAACAGTTCTGCTAATCTCCTTTTCTCCAGGTAGCGTTTCCTGACACATTTCAAACTATTTCAGAATAAAATAAATTGTGCAATATGCCTGTGGGGAACAAAACTAAGCAAACTCATAGTCACCAGGAAAGGTCAGGGAACTTTACAGAAAGCACAGCATCATATCATGAGGCACTTCATAGCCCTAGCTACCATGTTTAATAAGCAAGAGATTCTAAGAACAAAGAAGGGTTCAAGCCAGGTCAGTCTCATTAGCCTATGATAACAGGCATCCACAATTTAATAGAAGGCAATAGCAGAGGGAAGCTCAGCACTGAACCCATTTGAGATGAAAGTTCTAAAATGTGAAGATTTCTGGGGAATATTTAATGCTGAATTAATGGCTGGATCCATTACCAGAGGCAGTCAGCATGTTAAGCACCTCTGAGGATGACAGATAAATTATCACTGTGTGTCACTGTGCCAGGAGTGAGACGTCGGATTTGACTTCATGGTGGTGTAGCCAGTTCAGTGGATGGAGAATGTTTGACTCACACAAGCAGGAGTGTAAGAACTCTGCACACAATTTGCGATCTCCAGCTTGCACTACACAGTGTGTTATTCAATAGCACAAAGACTGCACAGAGGAATATACAGAAATTAGACATTCATCCATCCTCAGTCTGGAGAGCTCAGATTTAAAATTCATAATTTATAAATGATAAAAGTAGAGCACAATGCAGTCTGGCTTTTTGAAAAGCACTCATTTTGGGGGGAGAAAAAGTGAAAACTGACGGACAGAGAGTAGAATTTGGCATGGCATATGTAGGACACTGTGAGTCCAGAAACAGTGCACTCTTCCAACATGACAGTCACTCTCAAGACTGGCATTGAAGGGAAAGACAATCCAGGCTGTTGGAACAGATGCTCCTTTGCAGTGGGGCATTGCAGCCACTAAGATAACTGGAAACTTGCAGTTGAACTGAGAGAGAAGTGAAGGAGAACTGACGGGAAGTGTCTCAGAACATGGGATGTTTACTTACCTGAATTAGGTAAACTGGCTGAAGAACTAACTACCCAAGAAAAGACTTGACCTAGATAAAAGGTGACCAACTGTCGGAGTTTGCGCTGGGACTCTGGGCTTTCATTGCCAAAATTGGGAAGAGCTGGTGACCCCACTTAGGCAACTGGGGCCCCAGGGCCAGTCCTGCACTTTAGGATTCTATTCTAGCCCTCCTCCAGGCACGCTTTGGCCCAGGCCCCAGGAGGCCTCATCAGGGAAGGTGATGAGCCTGCTCGAACCCTCTCCCCTGTAGTCCACTCCCAGAATCTAGAATTCCCAGCCCAAAAGTCCTAAGCGGGCTTCCATAGGGGAACCCCCTCTACCAGTATCTGGAGGCACAGGCTGGGAGGAGGAGGGTGAGGTGGGGCAGCAGAAGGCCTCCTGCTCTCTTTTGGACCCTTGCTCCCAGCCCTGGAAATGTTCGGGTGCCCTGGAGTTTGCAGGGCATGTATTTAGTGCTCAGCAGAATCTCACGCCAAACATATTCTGGTGCTGAAGGATGCTGATAGAGAAGATGATTAATAAACAGAGACACCTAAGTAAAATTGAGATTGGTTATTTTTTTTAAAGACTCCTGAAGTTTGAATTTTATTATGGAAGGTTCCACAGTTTATTGTTTAGGAACTTAGGGACACTTTAATAGATCTCCAATTATAAAGAACACGAGGAGAAGAATAAATCCTGAATTCAAAATCAAGTTTACCTGGGGAGATGATGTGATCCTGGAGGGACAAATAGGGCGTTGGCAATATTATCTTTCTAAGCTTGGGAAGGCACGTGTAGATGTGTATTTTAAAAAAATAATTAGTATTCTTTAAAAAGCATATATGGTGTGAGATGTGAACAAGAGAGGAAACTGGCTATGGGATATGTGGGAATTTGCTGTATATCTTTGCAACTTTTTGGTAAATCTAAAACTATTCAAAAAGCTAAAGTTTATTCAGATATAACGGTGTATATCATATGTATCATAAGAAAAATAAGCAAAATAGAATGCACACGTGATATATTTCACAATAAAATAATACTATAGTATAAATAAAGCAAGCAAAGTTTCTACAAAAAATAGGTAGGCATCGTTAACTCTGAACATGAAGGACGTAAAATACTTTCAGAATGATTCTATTTTAATGATTTGAACTTTTATCCAGTCTGCTATTTTTATCCAGTCTTTTGTTTTTGCACATTTCACAATATGCCTCTTTTTTTCGTATCTCTTTTTAGGGCTTCTAAATCTTTTCCTTTGAAGTGAAAGCTCTTGTTTAAGTTGTTCTATATATTTTACCATTCATTAAAGGAATGTGTTCTTATGGACTGTCATAAAATCAATCATATATTCCACAAGGTTTTATAAACATCTTGGTGTGGAAATGAGCAAATCTCACCAAAGGAAGCAATTATATCTTTTAAGATTGTTGGCACTCTGCTGACTGTCACGGTAATGGTTTATGTTGGGTCTTTCGTTTGTTTGTTTGCTCTCAATAACAGAAGAATGATTGATGGTCTGTGTGCTTACCGTCAATTCCTAGAAAGTAATTAGTATTTTACTGATGAATAATAAAGATTGGGCTACTTCCACCAAATTCAAAAGTGATTGCAGACAGAAGTAACTATTAAAATCGAAAATAACAACAATAAGAAACAACTCAAGTGATGATTAGAAGTAAGTCTTACCACTAACGGTTTTACAATTTTGCCTTCCTAACGGCAAAGAACATTTTATTTTAATTTTCCAGTGCTAAAGATTCATTTCTATTTCCAAGATTTCCTTTTCCAAGCTTTTAGGTCAATCAGATATCCAATGGGCAGGTAGAGGCTTCATTTGTTTTTGTTCTCTGAGAGAGAGGCCTGGTGTTGATGGCTGATGGCTGTAATGTCATCAAATGTATCAGTGCGTTATTACTCAGCAATGAGGAGAGATTTCTATGGCTAATTAAGTTAGATTATTTGTTCATTGACATAATATTGCCCTCCTGCTTTGGGCAGTAGGAAAGCAATAAGGATGCTCCAGAGGACCTAAGAGGCATGATCAGGAAAACACTGCAATAAAATCAGCCCATAAAATCAGAAAAAGGCATATAAGGACCATTTAACATTAGGAAAATATAACAAAATTTGAAAGCAAGAACTGAAGAGGGTGGCCCATTTGCAATCAAGCTCATTATTGAAATTGCAAACATAAGTCAGTCCACCTCAAAGAAATGCATTTTAGGTCACAATTTGTCATCTTGATCCTGTCCACATTTCCATGTTCAAAGAAAGTGAGAAATTATTCTGTAGCATTGACCCAGGTGAAAACAGGATGACTTCCCCAAGACACAGGGGTAGTAACTGCAAATATGGTTCAATTGCCCATATGGCCTGACCTCTTCTCTTACCTCCAAAATAATAGGTTCCACCTGAATAAATCTGCTCAGGCCCCAGGGAAGGAGCAACAGAAGTCAGCTGGCCATCCACCACCACACTCAGATGATGCCTTTTGGCAGATAAGGAGATGGAATGCCACTGCCCATCATTTAATCCAGCACCTGGGGGAGATAAGATCGGTTAAAAGAGATCTCAACAGCGAACATTGAGTGAAGTTGGTTAGAAACAGCAATAAACACATCATTCAATCAAGTACAACACTCAGACCTATTAAAAGGAAACATAAAGGAAGAGAGAAAAGGCAGGCAGGTGGGAACTCAGCACCCTCTATGGGGAAAATGGTGCATTATAGTCTTCCTTTCTTAGGGCCACCACAGAGAGAAAAAAAATCCCAACTTTGGACAATCCTAAATGGTTAAAAATCTTTCAAGTATTTGGCATGGACTAACTTTATCATGTAATTTATCATGTAATTTATCTTTCATGCGGAGGGGCTTGGGAAGAGCACAGATATTTTCCCAAATTCTACTCGATAAAATGATTTATCTGCTTTTTTTTATACTTCTATGTAGTCATCTTTTATAATATTAGAGTAGAATATTTACCAAAGTATATGAAGTCAACCATGACAAAAATATTTGAAGAAACTATAATGAATATTGAAAGTTCACCAGTAAAATGCAAAGTTAAAAAATAAAGTAGTGTGTAAAATCCTATTTACACAGTTCACCCTCATAATTTGCAGAATCCATACTTGCAAATTCACCTCTTGCCAGAATTTATCTGTAACCCCCAAATCAATACTTGGGATACTTTTGAAATCATTCAAAGAAATGTGTAGAGCAGAGAAAAATTTGAGTTGACTGACACGTGTTTCCAGCTGAGATGAAACGAGGGCATGCTTCTTGTTTCAGCTCTCCTGTGTAAACAAGTTTTTTAAATTTTTGTGCTTTTTGTTGATGATCTTGCCATTTAAAGGGCCCTGAAGCACAGTGAGGAAGTACTGTCTAGTGTTCCTAAATGCAAGAAGGCTGCGAGGTGCCTCATGGAGAAAATATATGTGTTAGATAACCTTCGTCATCTAACATGAGTTATACTGAGTTATAGTGCTGTTGGTCATGAGTTCAATGTTACTGAATCAACAATATATATCACATAAGGTGTCTTTAAACAGAAGCACACATAAAACAAGGTTTTATGTATTGATTGGTTGACAAAAATGTTGTGACCAGAGGCTTGCAGGAACCTAACCCGGTCTTTCCTCTAGGAGCAATGATTCAGTATTTGCTAATTCAGTGTTCACAACAACTTTAGAAAACATAATAACTATTGCAAATAATGAGAATCGACTCTCTATATATGATTCCAATTATATTCCTAATTTTTGGATAAATATGGAAAAGGACTGAAAGGAAATATCTTATATATAAACAGTAATTATTGCATGCAAGAAAATTGCGGTTGTTTTTATTCATATTTATATTTTTTCTGTATTTTACAGGTTTATATATATAACCAAAAGTTGCTATAATAAAAAATCAGTTTTCTTATTGCCTCTAAAAAACAATCTCTAGTCCCTTCTAAGGCAGTCCCAGTGTCGTGAATCCATGAGATGATGTGTATTTTCCCTCTTAAAGGGAAGTAAGCCTACCAGGGGCTCTGTGGTTAAATACTCAGCAGACAGGTGGAATCTAAGCATCTCTATTGTGTATTTACCTGTAAGGTTTATTTACATCCATTGAATATTCAACTCTGTATGATTTTGCAGATCAAATTAGTGGAAAAAATGTAAGTACTCTATTAAACCAAAAAGTCATGGATCTGATAATACTTGCAATTTCTTTATTTCCCCAGCTATTTTTGACCACAGGCTTTCAGACAGAAAATGCAAGGAAGCTCCCTTAGACGATGAAGCTCTTTGCCCTGGACTTATTTAGTGTAACACAAATTCCAGCCTGGGCACCAGAGCTCATTTTTACATTATATCCATGAAGCAAAAAAGATTTCCAAAGACCCAACTCTGCTTTGGTTTGTGAAAGATGATGAGAAAGACCTAAAAACTGAAAAATGAAGGATGGAGGTTAGATACTTTTAGACACATTTTCTAAGATTGGACTCTGAAATAGATAGCTGAATAGAGTTATATAATCCCTGACGGTATGAGATTGGACTAAAATAAATCAAATGTCCCAGATTTGTCATCCAGTGCTTCCTCTAGAGGATACATTTAGAGTGAAAATCCTTGTATTGAGTTTTGCGTCACACATACAGACACTACCCACTCTCCCTGCCCTGTCCACGTCTCCTACCAGCTCTACGTCAAAGCGTGGATGTGCCTATATACGCGACTTTACTCCCATTATTTCATCTTAGGCTTTCCATTGCTTTAGGATGGCTCTTCTCCAACTACCTGTGGTGGTGAACATTTTCTTTTCTGATCTATTGCAGACTGATACTTTAAAAAAATTCAATAAAAATGAATTACTAAAAAATTAAATAAAGACATATAAATGCAAGCCCACTGACTATGTACTTAGATCTTGTGACAATAATCTTATCGCTCTATCAGCTTCTAAGAGCGTAATCTCAATTTTTTTCCTGAGGAAGATTCTCCCTGAGCTAATATCCACTGCCAATCTTGCTCTTTTTGTATGTGAGCTGTCATCACAGCATGGCCACTGACAGACGAGTGGTGTAGGTCCACACCCAGGAACCGAACCCAGGCCACCAAAGTGGAGTGCACCAACCTTAACCATTAGGCCAGGGGGCTCGCCCTAATCTCAATTTTTATACCCATCTTAGTAAGGAGTATTTCACTGACCCAGTGCTAGTCCAGGGACCACATTTAAGTAGCAATGTTCCAGATAACTGCAGGGTTAGGCGGGTAGCAGGATTAAGTCAAAGGCTCAGGGACATCTTCTGTCAGTACAGAAGCCGATTTAGATCAAGAACAAACGACCGCCAGGACAACCCACTCTGTAATTTGACACAGTTAAATGCACCCACCGAACCAGCTAGCAGGTTACGAAGTTATTCTGTGTTTGTAGGAGACCCTCATTTAATAGACATCATTCACTTATTTTTTTTTTTTAAGATTGGCACCTGAGCTATCTGTTGCCAATCTTCTTTTATTTTTTTCTCTTCTTCTCCCCAAAGCCTCCCAGTACATAGTTGTATATTCTAGTCGTGAGTGCCTCTCATTGTGCTGTGTGGGGCACTGCCTCAGCATGGTCTGACAAGTGGGGCCATGTCCGCACCCAGGATCCGAACCAGCGAAACCCTGGGCTACAGAAGCAGAGCACGCGAACTTAACTACTTGGCCACGGGGCCGGCCCCAGACATCATTCACCTATGATGAGAAGACTTAATACCCATCAGTGGAATTTATTACTCAAATTAAATAATGGAAGAACCATTTAATTCATTTCACCTAATTCTACATAATAAAAAGGATAATTTTTTAATCAAAATCTTTTTTTTAAGGACAGACTGTCCCCACCTCATGATGGTTCAACTTACGATTTTTTGACTTTACGATGATAGAAAAGCAATACACGCTCAGGAGAAACAATACTTAGAGTTTTAAATGTTGATCTTTTCCCAGGCTAGCATTTGTACTTTTCTTGCACGACATTAGGTAACTAAATGCTAATCCTACTACACTGCTCCCACCACTCATAACTTTTGAGTCTGGAGGAGGGGCATGTTGTTATTATAATAATAAAATAATAATAATAACAGTTTATTGAATTATTTATTCATAACAGGGACCGTGTGCTTTATATGCATTGTGTCATTTAATCTTCAACACAGCTATTATTATTTTTAAGTGGAGAAAATGAGGCTCAAGGAGGATAAACAAATTACCCAAGGTGATATCCAGCTGGTGAGCTGATTCCAAAACCCACACTCTTCCCTGGCTGCGGCATAGGAAGTCCCCTTATTTTTTGCTCACAATAGACAATTAACTTTGAGAGAGAAAAAAGCAGTCCTAACAGCTAGGAACTGGCCTCGCACTCTCAGTGAGGCCTTGGTGGTGTGAAAGTTGGCTGGTACTCAGAGCAAGGCCTTCGTGTCCTCCTGTTGAACATAAACAATCTCATAGAATGCCAATATCAGACAAGGTCACTCTGTGACGACAATGAAACTGGGCCAAAACAATAATCAAGGCTACTTTATAATCTTGCCTAAGCACAGACAAGCATCCTAAGCAAGGATACTGTGCAAACCACAAAAAGACCAAACTATTCTCCCTTGGATAATATGAACGACAAGTAATTTTTTGTTGTTGTTATTTACCAATTACAGCCTTAGCCTTATTTCATTCTTCCAAACTTCTAGATAAGATTTACAAAGATAGCTAATCATACAGTTACCCTCAGCTTCTGACAGCATTTAATCCAGAGCAATTTTCCACTTCCTTGAAACATCCCCACAAATCAGTTAACACTACCCAAAATCCTATAATAAGTCATCCTTAACACCTTGTATTGAGACACTCCAGGCCTTCCCAGGATGTGTGTTCCCTTGTTGCAATAAGCGATAAACTCAACTCGTTTGATTACAGGGTGATCACTGTGGCCTTTAGGTGGGAAACACTGACAATTCCAATGGAGGAACGGAAGAATAAATGGAAGCGTTTGCAGTTGTAGGTAGCAGGAGAGAATCGAGTTGTTTACTAGAAATCTCTCCCTCTCCATTTCTCTCTCTCCCTTTTCTCCTTCTTTTTCTCCTCCTCCTACACCTCCTTCTGTCTCTCCCTCCCCCTCCCCGTTTCCCTCCCCCTCCGCTCCCCCTTTCTCTCTCTCTCAGGTCCAAACCACATAAACACACAAAATACAGCAGGAAGAAAAAGGTTTCTATGTGCTCCCTCTTGTACATATTCTTCAAGTACCAGTCCTAAATTGCTACAGAAATATGGTGACAGCTTAGCCACCATCACCCTCCCGTAAGACTATAATAGACATCCATAAGGTAAGAATTATAAAGAAAAAATAACCCCGCTGTAAGGGTAGGCTCTTTACAAAAGTGTAAAAGGCAATTATACATAGGCCATTACTCAAAGAACAACTGAAGGGGTTTCCCTGCTTCCAAATACCTTTCAGTGCTCTGAAACAGCCCCAGAATTCCAATTCCACCAATTACATCTACTAACCAGACTTAAAGATCCAGCCCACCAGATTGCTCTTGCCAAGATTAATATATGGAGGTCACTGGTGCCAATCACTTTAGGAAAGTGGACTTTAAGGGAGAGACAAGGTTATAATCTGAAAGGTAGGCATATTCCAATAGTGAAAGAGAAGAAAGGGGAATTTAAAAAAAAACATTGCTCCGGGGTGGGGCTACTCCACGGCCGGCCACAGGAAGCACAAATGTCTAGTAAATGAAAAATGTGCATCTCGTATTGTGCAAGCCTGTACCTGGCAGGCCCTGCCCACGGGAGCAAGAAGCTTGTTTACAGCCTGATTTTCACCTTTAGGGAAAAGCAGCAGCAGAAATGCTAAAACCATAGCAAAAATCCCAAATTTGACAACAGAGAATTTGTTTTGAATAGGAAAATATAACTGTAATGTTTGTTGGGTTTTTGATCCCATCTAAATGATTTTTGCTTTGACATCTATAAAAGTGACAAGGACTGAAAATATTTTGTGTGATGACAGATGCTGTAGTACTGCTAATACATTTTATAATTTAGACTAATATAATATCTTAATATTTCAAAAGTGATATAGGCTGACATAATATTTTCAAAGAATTCCAAATGACAATTGCCAAAACTGTGCATCACATTAAAAATGTAGCCGGATAATTCAAACATTTGCACAATTCAGTTCTTCCTCAATACAATTTAATTTTTATTCCACTGTAAGAGATAAAAATTTTAAGTTTTTAAAACATGTGATTAGTATTTTATAAGTACTAAGAAAGAAAACTGAACCATCCTTATAAAATGGACAGATTTAATATAATATGTTACTGATCCATCAATAAATACTTGATTCTCTTTAAAGAGTCATCATAACACATTCTCACAGCTGATTTAATTACCAAACAGTGTCCAGGAGAAAATCTTTCCCTGTGAGAGGACAAATGGACCACCCACCGAACTACCATTTAAACAGTCTACTTTCAAAGGTAAAATGTATGCGCCTCACTGAAACTAGCAAAAATCAATATTTTAAAAGAAACTGGAAAAATGGTGGTAGGGAGTTGGTAAGGCCTACTTGTGGTATCTGCAGTATAAGAATTTTGCTATTGACATTCCTATTTAGTCTAAGCTCCCTATTCTTAACTATGAAAACAATCGCATTGTCATATGGTATCATAATGGATTATATTGCATATGAATTTAAACATTAATTTAGAGATTTTTAAATCATTCAGGGTATTCTATGTAGACTTACACCTAGTAATTTATCAAATATACATGTCGGTAAAGAGTTTAGAAATGAAGTAGCTCCATGGGGCTCAGTACAGTAATACTGTAGTGAAGTAGTTTCTTTAAGATGCTGAAAATTAGGCTGTGAATATACCCAGTTCAGAGGATGTCAAACACATCACAATAAACTACACATTAATGGCAAGCTTACATTCTTAGGCCCTCACTTTTTAATATGACACTGATGAATTTATTTCCTTTTGTCAAGGCTGCAAATCTACCACATTTTGAGCATCACATTAAAAAGTCACAGCACAGGGGGCCAGCCCAGTGGCATAGTGGTTAACTTCGCACCCTCCACTTTGGCAGCCCCAGGTTCGTAGGTTCAGATCCTGGGCATGGACCTACACACCGTTCAAGCCATGCTGTGGCAGCATCCCACATACAAAAATAGAGGAAGACTGGCACAGATGTTAGCTCAGGACCAATCTTCCTCACGGAAAAAAAAAAAAAATCACAGCACAGTACCTCCTAAAAATCATAATTAATATTGAACTTTCAGCTCCAACACTTAAACTGCAATGATATATGAACAACAAAAAAGATACATAAAGACTAAGCATTTGTGTATCCATTTATATACTTGATTTTCTTACATTTAGTTTCTGACTGTATTTTAATTTTTTTCCCTCTCCCAGTCATATTCTATTAATTTTGGTCATAGTTAATACAGAGGAGTAGTAGGATGGCATCTTTAAATTGTTTTTAAAGATCATTTATTAAACTGATGTAGCAATTTACCCCAATGTGACCTCTAGTTGCTTGGCTTGGGTGTTATTCCATATATATGAAAATGTGATGGAGCTCTCTTGTCAAGAACTATATAATTTTAATGAAGGGACAAAAATATCCTTCACCCAAAGCGCTGACCTAAATTAGACATTAATTTTCCAGACACTCGTACAGTCTCCTTAATTATGTTACTTCTAATCACTGAAATGATACCGTAATGCGTAGAAGTGGAGAGAATTGCATTTGGTGCCAAATGAGCAACTTTTCATGAGTCTTTTCATCCTCCCAAAATATATCAACTCTGTACAGAATACATCAGCAAGTGAAGTTACTTTGACTAAGTATTTACGTTTTACATTCACACTAATATACAGATATAGATATAGATCCAAGAAAAACCTCTCCCTTTCTCTCACAGACCAGATAAGACTAATAGCTGTGTTAGACAAGCCCAGTTTTCCATGGAAGACACTCAGTAAACTTTTGGGTCCATTTCAGTCTTTCACATTTGTCCCATAACACATTTCCTCAGGATATGTTGATTTATCTGGTGTGGGCAAATGGTCATGGAAGGAAATTTCTATTCCCTCCACAGCGATCACTTTGGTTAATAAGAACTGCGAGTGCTGGAGCCATATTTAAAAGGAAATTGGAATCGAGTTCCTCTCAGGAAGAGTACTGATAATCTTATTAACTCAAGTATTCATTTATTAAACAAATATTAATTTTTTGGTTATGCATAAAATTTTACAGAGAAGGGAGAGAGAGATAATGAAATCTTTCAAATCCATATGCTTCGCTCGCAGGAATACACTTATTACCTGCTGTGATGTCACTGGGTAATTTTCCTGGCTGGTAGAGATTCAGCTTGAGTTTTCCATCATTAAGAAAGAGGAGGAGACCCCCTGAAACCAGCTGAAGTTCGCTGAAGAGCAGAAGTCCTGCCTTGTTCCAGGTTCGAAATTGAAAAGCGGCAGAAATCTCTTCCTCCCCAGAAGAGCCTGGCAGTGCTAAGTAACTCTCGGAGCTCAGAAAAGTCACAGGCACAGACTGCGGTTGTGAACAGGAAAAGGACACATTTCCCTGAGAATAAAGGAGAAGGAAAAGCTTCAAGAACGACTCTCACATAGCGTTAGTAACGACGCTGACATAGTCACAAAGACTGTTTATCGATCTCGAATTATCCTCGATTTAAAACAACGACAAATTGCTTTCAACGTGAAAATCCAAATCCTTGCTATGCATCTTAAAGCTTCTGCAAATCCAGTGATGTTATGGTCAGGCTACTCTTTCCCTGGGTTTTCTGGGCAAAATCCTTTTCTCCCCATCTCTCACCTTTCATAAAGGCATCTAACTGAATGTAATTGCATTCAATAAAAATGTATTTAAGCCAACTCTGTGTTTTTATCTTTTACTTTCTCACTCCTTTGACTTCTAACTTACTCCATAATATAACCAATATTAATGAGCTACTGTTTTTGCTTCCATATCTTTCTCTGTTCCTATTGAATCATATGGGGGTGTGTGTGTGTGTGTGTATATATATATATATATATATATACTTAGTTTCAGTAATACATACACACACTTAAATATATGTTTATGAATACATACACCTATATGCTAGGCATTATTTGGTTTACAAAAATAGGTGCCCTGTTTTACATCTTTTACTGTACCATGATTTTATCACTAACAAATACCTTATAGAAATCCCTTGGAGTTATCTGGCATAAGCCTAATTCCTTCTTTTTATTGACTGCATAATACTCTATTACGTGAATGCTCCAATTTTTACCCAGTTGTTTTCCTGTTAATGTGCACTCACTTTGTTTCCAGGTTTTGCCTAATCCAATAATGCCGGCATACATAACTCTGCATGTTTCTGCATGTTCTGGTATTTTCAGTTCTGTAGAAAAGGATTTTAAATACAGAACCACTGTGCCTATATGTTGTACTAAATATTTCCAGCTTCTTTTCCAAAAGAAAAAAGTTAAAACACTCTACATTTCTACCGTGACAGAGGAGGATACCCTTTCCCCCACATCCTTGGCAGCAACAGGTATTATAAATCTTTTAAATTTGCACACGTTCAATGACAAAATGCGAAAGTGATATAACATTCTTATTTATCTGGCATTTACCTCACTAACAGTGAATCTGAGCATTTTGCATGAGTTTGCTGTTCTTTTGGACTTGCCTTCCTCAGAATGGTCGTTCATATCCTTTGCCTATTTTTCATTTTTCCTTTCTTTTTTAAGGTTTTACACCGGACGCTACAATTTACAATGTTCTCCTTATATTCTTTTTTTTTTTAACCATTTTTGTCTTTTTCTTATCATGTACTTGTCATCAGATTTACATGTATTATTTCTCATCTAATGGTTTTAAAATAGATCTTCAAGACACATTAGAATTCCATAAATTTCCATTAAAATGCTGTATGTAAAAAGTACTTTGCTATTAGAGTAAAATATATATTTAAAGATTTAAAATAACTTAAAGTCTGAATTATTTAGAAATAATTAAGCATGTTCCTTAACATGCTTCAGAAATAAAGGTAAATGTTTTCATTTCTCCTGAAAATAACCTTTAACAAAATTTCCAAATGTAGATTTGAGAGGTCAATGAAATCAACTTTACTTAGAAGAATACACTTTGGAATTAAACCATTTGGTCTTGATTAAGCAAAAACATTTGGCTCTATCGTGATTCTGTGAAAAGTGAACTAGCTTTCCTTGTGGACAAATATCTTGCCCTGATGAATGAAATAACAAAAGTGAGAGAGTGAACTGCATGACTTGTAATGCAAAGGCATTCATATGACTGACAAACCCAGGAAAAGTGGAAACACTTTACCAGCTGCAGTCTGGTCTCAGGCTTCATTTGGACAGCTACCTACTGCCCTACAAGCCGCAAGTCCTCTTGCCAAAAAAGAGTGAGTGTTAGTTGCCTGAGCAGTTTCTGGAAATTCATTTTGCCAATGAAACACACACGTCTATCTGTAATTTTATTTTATCTTTAAATCATTTTCCCTTTTATAAAACAATAACTAAAAATCTCGCTGGATGGTATAGTCATACAAACGCTATCAATTCCCACAGAGAATTAGGAATAAAATATTTTGTAAACAACAAATATCCCCATGATGTGCTACAGGATTTGCTGACAACATGAGCTTAACTTTACGTATTTTGAATTTTGAACAATTACAGAAATGTATCCAAATGGATATCCGCGGCTATTTTTCGATCATCAAACTGGTTAAGCTGGAAACGAGGTTTCCTAGAATCTCCTTTTTTGTCTGGTTCTGATTAAAAGTTAACCAAAAGAGCGACGTGCTGATATTTGAGTCAGAAGTGAAACGCCGGCCATTTTCCTCCAAAGGTTTTGTGTATGTGATCAAGAAGAGTGAAGGGTGATCACAGAGGAGCTGGGTTGTTCTGGCTTGTCCTGCCTCTCCTTCACTCTGCTCCCTCTCTTCTTCCTGACAGCTGGCTTGACTCGCCAGCATCTCTGACAATTGTTAAGATGCAAGTGCTAAAACAGATCCCTTGTTCATAAAGCCATAATGAGGCTGCTTCCCTGACCGAACCCTGACTAATACAGTTATATTTAAATTCTGCCTCATTTCCACAGAATTAGAATATAACACAGCCTGACCAACACTGCTACTGGGACAGATTGGCAGAGGCAATGTTGTAAAAGACTATTAGTTTCTTTCATTTGTTATGAATGACCATGGCAAAATACAAGTTTTTCAAATGCCTCTCTAATATACATGGATGTTATCCGATTCCGGGAACTCGGTATGCTTGTTTAGAGAGTTTGTCAGGGAACAGCTTATTAAGGAAATTACAGAGCAAAGGAAATTAGTCTCCTAGGAGTAATAATATCACAATAAAATTAAATTAGCAGCTGTAAAAAAAACCACTTTACTTCATAGAAAACTAAAATAATCATGCCTCGTGAATTATAACTCCTTTAGAAGAATTAACCCCTTATGTGGATGCTGCCCAGCAGAGAAAAGTGTAAAAGAATAAGGATAACCTCTAAAATATCATATCAAATGAGAATCCAAAATGGAGCAATTTCATTGTGTGGAAAAGCCACATAGTTTTACTCATTCATTCACGTGAAGACTCTCTTACCTTAGCAATGATCTGTGGTTTTTGTCGCTTGGCCAAATCAATGATATCCACTCCATTATAATAGAGATTTTCTAAACAACCATGAAAATTTTTATGGGGGAATGACACTGATTTTCCAGGTGCTGGAATCCCTCCAAAGCTGATCTTAGAAAGAAAAATGGCATCAATAATATTGTTTAGTGATTTTCTGATAATCTGCTTAAATAATTATGATTAGCAACTATAGCTGTAATCACGATAGATCAATTTTTCATCAGCCTACATTGCCATATTGTTGATTTCAAATGAACATTTAAAAAAAAATTAAGATGCAGATTTTAAAACAAATATATAAGCATTCAGTTTTTATTTACACTAGAGCTTGATTATTCTTACAAGTTGCTAATCACACTGGATTTGATATTTATTGGTTGGTGAATAAAAATGCATCTCTATCCATGGGAAACCTGTGTTTAATAATATAGCCAATTATAATGACATTTTATTTTTTATACATTTCTAGCACGCACTGGTATTTGTGCCTTTGAATCGATTGTTAATGAATTAATTAATCTATTCATTCTACATCCTCTCCCTAAATCTACACTGCTCAGGAATGCTCTATAGGACAGAAAAATCATGTAACACATTCTGTATGTACTTGTGGTGATGAGATCTCCCACAGAGATTTCCTACATGTGACGTTCTGTGACTACACATTGCAGGTAAAAGAGATCATCTCTCTCTATAATGATAAATAAACATATTGTGAGCAAGACGAAGTCTCAGTAGTACATTCCCAAATCTGTTACTGGGAGTTAGGTCACCCTGGGATGCACTTCCTCAGGACTTTGACGTACTCTGAAAGGGAGGTTTTCTACAGCGGATTTTCTTTGGCATGGCAACGCCACACATACATCACAAAATCTGTATGAATTGAAACATAACCATCACACCTCATAATCAAGATCCAGGTAATTGAATTCTCCCTGGGCGTGGAAACGGTGCCTGTGCTCGTCCACGGTGAAGTTGACCTGCTTGCCCAGGCGCTGGACGAGCACAGAATGCCAATGCTGGTCATCCAGCAGGCTGCCCAGGGTGAGATTGATCAGGGAGTGAGTGGAGGGCAGTTTCGCTTCACCTTAGAAGAGAAAAAAATAACAGCATCATTACTCCCAGTCTAAAACACAAAGTTTCCCTTTTGTGGACCTGCGTCTCCCATAATAATTGCAATCTCCTTCCACGCATTCCATCCAAAACATTAGTATGGATTTACCTGAAGTTTGAATATAATATCCTCTCGACCTTGTTGTAATTTCTCCCACTGTTAATTCCTTTTATTAGTATCACCCATCACATGCTCCTTTGCAATGTAAATTTTATCTATGCTACAACCTCATTACTTTTACTACCTCAATATTTTTCAATGATGCATCCCTTTCTTCATGATGTCCGAAAGTAGCTATGTAGTTCTACCAGTATGCTGTAAGGAACACTGAATGAGGGTCTTGTACAGTTTGCAAATTATGAACCATTTTTACATGAAAGTGCAATATTGGCATACATACAAGCCTTTAAATCTGGGAATAAGGAACCTTCATTTTTATAAGATAAGCCATAAAAGTATCAAGTTACTGAAATGATATCTACATGACTAGATTTTTCAAGCACTTCACCAAATAGTTTTACCTGAATTAATAAGTAAAAAGAGCTTTCCTCTTTTCAATTCCAACGTGATGTGATCTCCATTTTGCCCTTCCTGGTGGAGTAGAACCCCATCACTCTGCATGGTTTTAAATTTCAAAGAAATAATATCCTTCATTGGGCTCAAGGATTTTTGATCAAATCTGTAGAGAAGGGAACTTTTTCCATCAAGATCAACCACCTCTGATCCTGGAGACAAAGATATTAAAAGTCATTCTAAAAATAAATATGCTTTTCATTAAAGCATTTAAATGGATATATAGAAGGAGAGCATTATACGTACACACATACATGTATAGTCCAGCTCCAGGCCCATCATAATAAGAGAAAAGGCAACCACCAAACACCTAATTCTCTACTGATACATGGGATGGATTCCATTTTAGTCTTTACCAACCTATCTACAAAACTCACGGTCTGTTAATACATTTTAAAATGTATTCCTAATTTTCTCTTAAATTACGAAAGGCTGTTTCTTCTCATTCCATGAAAGAAAAAAAAAGGAAAATCAGGAAAATGGTTATAATCAATATCCATAAAACCACTTTTCATATTTCACAATCAATATTTTTTAATGATGTTCTTTTTTTTTCCGCCTAAGATTGGCACCTGAGTTAACAGTTGTTGCCAATCTTTTTTTTTTAAAGATTGGCACCTGAGCTGACAACTGTTGCCAATCTTTTTTTTTTTCTGCTTTTTCTCCCCAAATCCCCCCAGTATATAGTTGTATATTTTAGTTGTGGTCCTTCTAGTTGTGGCACATGGGACGCCACCTCAACATGGCCTGATGAGCGGTGCCATGTCTGCGCCCAGAATCCGAACCCTGGGCCGCCCAACCGGAGCCCATGAACTTAACCACTCGGCCACGGGGCCGGCCCCTAAGGATGTTCTTGAAATGGCGAAGTTAAACGGTTTCTTAGCTCCTGAAAGAGTGGTTTTGAAATTCTTTCATACGTGCCATATATAAAAGAGACACATATACAAATACATCACATACTTCAGACTCATCAAATGCCACCTCCAATAAATAATAAACTGACCTTTGTGTTTGTTTTATTCTATTATTTTTGTGGCTAAGTAATAGTATTTAAGAGCAGTGTTATTTTCTGTCTTCTCAAGGGCGTTGTTGAAAAGGCGTTCCCTTATTGATATTATAAGGGCTGTTCTGTTGCATTTATGTCATAACTGTGACATTGACATGTTTTTCATCTTTCTGACAGTGTCTTATCTACTCATTGTCAAGATCACTTCTATTCAGTTCATCTGAAAAAAGATGTCATGTTATACCAGTAACATAACAGTACATCTGTCAAAGTCGGTTGCACCCTGAACAAGAGACACAAAAAAGAACTGATAATACTCAGAAAGCCTGGCAGTGGTTTTTACATTTCACAAGTCAAAGATTAAAAAAGGGGGGGAGAAAGGCAATTACCCTTGAGAGTACATTTATGTAAAAAATGAAGAGGTTAGGGAAACCCAATAAAACAGGAAGCTATTTTTCAACTGGTTGGCTGACTTCCCCCAGTCAACAAAATGACATTACAGTTTACTCATCTTGTTTCATTTGACAAAATTATTACAGCTACTTGTAGGCCCAAATACGATTTCATTCAGATTATCCATCACATTTAATGTGAACCATTTATAGTCACCACCCCCAAAATTTTTTTCAACTATTTTATGCAGCTATCTTTTGAAAATTCATAGGTTTGATTTTTTTCCACGTCTTGTTAATGTTGCTTATAAAGAATTCATTCACCAAGTGCGCGTGAATCAACACTGCATTCTGTAGAAAGAATAATGTTAACCGAACAATTATTCCTTGTTATATAGCTGAATGGATGTGCATGGCAAAAACATAACTCTGTGTCAAATACAAATAACATGTTCTATGATTATTAGATTACAATAAATTAAGAAAAATTCCAATAAGACAGGCTTTAAATGCTGACACATTTGGAGCAATGCAGTTACCTCTGAGTTAATGTATTGCTTAAAGGCAACCATTTTAATAATGATTTTATTTTAGATAAAGTCTATTTTTGGAATTAGCTACCAAGAGATTTTTTTCTAGTAAAAGTTTAGCCTGTGTTATTTTAGCCTACTATTTCTTTTTTCTTCTCCTTCACTATTGTTACTGTTACATTATAATGGTCATATTAACTTTTCACAGCACCTAAAGCTTTGTGCCCGGAATCTTTCTATCAGCGAAATGGGATAGTGAAAACGTAGCAGAAAATTGATGCCTAAAGCAATAGTATATTGTTTCAGCTCTTAAACTGAAGCCACTTGTCATTTTCTCTCACTCTCACCTATTTTCTTCCTACTTCACAGGGATAACGCTACGTAATTTGATACATCCATTCAACAAATATTTATTTAGCCCATCATGTTAAGAGACTGTGCTAGATGCTGAGCTAAAAAGACTGATTAACACCAATGTGCTCCCTGCCCTCATGAAGTTTACAGTCAGTGAAGATGGACAAGAATTAGCAAGTGAACAAATAAATTCATAAAACCATTACAGACAATAAAAGGCCTTCTGACCAAGATTAACAGAAGACTGAGGTCATTTAGTTAAGGTAGTTGGGCAAACTTAGTTCTCAGGTCTGGAAACCTGAGGCCCAAGCAGATTGTAATCAATTATCTCCCTATACTCCATGATCTTCAAGTCCTGTACTTGTCCCCATAAACTAGAATTACTCTTAGAACGTTGAACTCCAAGAGGCCTACTCACTCTCTCAACACATTCTCTCCTTCGCTGTCCTGAAAGGAAGCTCCAAGAATTGCTGAGAAACTACAAGGACAGTCAGTAATTTAGCTCTCAGAAGGAGGACGTAGGAGTGAGGGGGGCTCTCCCAGAAAAAAGGGGCCTGAAAGCAAGAAAGTAGTGAAGTAGGGGGATCAACGAACTGGCTACAATCACATCACGGGTTTCACGTGCATGTGAACAACACCTTTCAGGAAAAAAAAAAAAGCTAAATATGATTCAGAATGTGAGCACAATGCAGTACACGAAAACTTCAAGATACATACATGCAATATACATACAAGAGTCTCATAAACGAAAAAATTCAGGATGATTCTTAACAGTATTACTCTAGACAGAAAACTCACTTTTAATAGGCCTAATATAAGCCACTGTTATAAATAGCCTTTTACACAACATATCTGATACATAAAAAGCATACAATTTTAAACAATAACTAAAAAACACTGAGTTATGATACATAGGTTAAAGATATAAAAATCTGGCACTATCCAAAAAAAACTAATCTTTTGAGAGAGAGAGAGACAGAGAGAGCATCTAAATTCAATGTATCATCAGCATCTAGCACTCCTAGGGTGCTGGCGGGAGAGAGAAGTATATAGTCTCTCTTGAAAGTGATCTTATCACTGTTAAAAAAAGGTGGAAAAGTTGGGAATAAATCAAAGGCATAATTTCTCATTCTTTCAACGTCACACTGACTATTTTCTACAGGCTCGTTTAGAGATTATTTAATTCTAGGTGAAGTAATAAACGTCTCAATTTACTATTTATTACAGATTAGGACCAGAGTTACATATTAATTTGTAGGTTTTTTTCCCAGTAGAGATGCAAATGATTTCTGTCTCGTACAAAATATATCCCCAAAGGCCATGGTTTTATTGTCCTGTTGGGCATTAAAACCATTTGTGTACTTAACCAAATAATGGTAGCAATCCAACATTCTTTCTTGGATTTCTATATACACTCAGTCTCTTGAATTTCCTTTGAACTAGCTTTCTTATTCTTCTGATTCCTTCTTTAATGAATCAAATGCATCTTTGATATGTGTTTGTTCTATATTTGAATGAGAGTCATGTTTTCACATTACCGAAAATTATTATTTTAACACTACTAACTTAAAAAGAATACTTGGGCTCCACATCATTGACTGGGGAAGCAACATTTCAAGTCTTAGCCATCACCAGTAACGGTGAGGGTGAATTTATTTTCACTATTCCACAAAGATTCTTAGATTTTTGAACTCAAAAGAGCACCATCAACGCAAACATTCCAACAAAAGAAAAAGCAGATGATTTATAACAATAGTTCTTTATATTGAAACTAACCTATCAAAGACCTAATATGAGTATATACCATTAATGAGACTAATCCAACTCAATATTTATTTGTTTAGAAACACTAACTTAAGAATCCAAAGTAATACTGATACTTAAATTGAGTCAGTATCACATTTCTTCCTATCTTTTGTCAAGCACTTTTGGAAAAAGGATCTTTCGTATTCAGTTGAATTGCATAAATAGGAAAAGCAAAGGTATTAGAAAACTGACTATAGGAAAACTTGGAAATCATAAGTTAAGAAAGTTGAAAACAATAAAAGATTTACTGTCCAAAGACATAGGAGGAGATGTGTTACTTGATCAGAAGGAAGAATTATTTTTTAATCGTAAATTTGTTCATTAGTATGCTTATTAATTGAGGTTATATTTTAGTGATTGGATTATTATAAATATCAATAATATTATTAGCAATATTAATAATAACATTATCAATGTTGATAATTAAGCCTGTCATAGCCTTGCTTACGATGGGGTGAGCATGAACTCTAATTTTCTAGTAACAAGTAGCAAGTCGTTCTGACATGTTCGCTTCCTCTTAGTCTAGCTCCTTCTCAGCCACTTTTCACAGTGGATATTCTAGTTTAGCCTAGTAGCTAAGACAACTAGTCTGTGTGGGTCTGAATCTTCACTCTACCTTGAGCAAGTATAGGCGTTTCCTATTACTGCTGTAACAAAGGACCACAAACGTGGCTCCATAAAACACCACAAATTTATTATCTCACAGTTTTGGAATTCAGAAGTCCTAAAATCAAGGTGTTGGCTGGGCCTGCTTTCCTTCTGAAGTCCATAGAAAATAACCCCTTTGCTTGCCTGTCCCAGCTTCTAGAGACCACCTGCATTCCTTGGTTTATGGCCCCTTCTTTCATGTACAAGACCAGTATCACAGCATCTTCATCATTTCTGCTTTCATAGTCACATCTCCTTTTCCGACTGATTCTCTCATCTCTCTCTTATAAGGACCCCTTGCATTATAGTGGGCCCATCTGGATAACCCAGGATACTGTCCCCATCTCAGCATCTTTAATTTAATCACATCTGTAAAGTACCTATGTCATATAATATAATATATTTGCAGGTCACAGGGCATGATTCTCTCTATCACAGCAAGTTACCTAAGCTCTTTCTCCCTCTTTCCTCATCTGTAACATGGGAATGATAATAGCATATTCTTCGTAGGATTACTGTATGAATGCACAGCTGCATAATTTTTGCAAGAGTTGCTGGCACATAATTAGAACACAATAAATGTTAACTACTACTAATGCTAATGCTATTAATTGTTATTGGAATATTGGGCAGAAAAAGAGGTGCAGCAAAAGTAGTTTAATAAATACATTTGGTGTATTTATTTTTAAAAAGTGTACTCTTTAAAAATAATGAATTTCTGAAGAGCACAAGAAATATTCAATTATCAATGTCATTGCTGGGTTATGCAGCAAGAACGATTCTGAGCCATCTGCGGGTTCTGTGGCTTTTTCTCTGACTGTCAGCAAATGCCTGAGCTGACTCACCACGGCAACCGTCGGTGACCCGAATCTTCCCCAGTGAGTATCTCCATCTCAAATCTTCTCATTTATAGCAAGAATCAAGGAAAGGAGAGGCTCACAAAGACTGTAGGCCCTACTCTCATATCAATTCTCCCTGTGACCTTGAGACAGAGGTTTAATCTGCTTTATGTGTATGATTCAGAAATACAATCTTCTGTGGAATGAAGGGTCTTCCAATAGAAAATATTCAAATTTCTTTCAGGGAGTTGTGTCAGAAGTGGCATTGCTGAAACGTGCATTCTATGCTCCTTTCTGCACATATTAACGGAGAGCTTTCTGTGCAGACAGTGGAATACACAGCAATGCATAAAAACAGAGCACATTTTTTTTTTCAAGGAGCCTTACAGTCTAGTGGGGAAGACACAAAGCCCTGAGATGTGATTATTCATGCTGGGGCTCAGAGCTTTGCTTCTGCATCAGGGCTGGGTCCCGAATGGTTTCTAACATGTGCGGGAGGAGCCGATCCACTCAGCCTCAGAGAAGGATGTCAACTAAATTGCAGAAAGGCTTTATCTCTGTGAGCAGCAAATTGTTTTTCCACCTCTGCATATTTCACATGCAAACACACTCCTCACTGTAAGATCTTCCACTTGACCCAGTTTCCTTCCCTCACCCCTGCATCCTACCCCTACTCCAGAAGTGTGAGGCTCCTCAAATTATGAGAAGTGGCTATTTGAAAAAGCAATGTCCTCCCCACCGCCCAAGTTGATTATTAAAGAAAAACATGTTCAAGAGTATGCTTTCTTAAACTGAGGCTCCATGGTTCCGCCATGTTAGAATCAACTGAGAAGAAACTCTTGGGGTCTCCACAAACAGTCAACATCCTGGGCTCTGCCTGATGTCCACCAAATTAGAATCTCTGAGAACAATATCCAGGAATACAGGTTCCTGAGTGATCCTGAGGCAGACGACAGCATGGGGGTTATTTGACAAGAAGAACGAGTAGGCTATAGAAACCTACTCTCTGAAAATGAACAACCACGTTGCATATTGAATTGTACCATGGAAAATGAATATGTCTTATTTATTTATTCTGTAGGTGGTACTCATAGAAAATTGTGGAGGTGGTAGGGACTTATCCCTGAAAGATGGTTCAGGGAGAAATTAATTCTATGAGTTAAACTATCGCATTACAGATGAGGTCAGTTGACTAAGAAACTTAAGCAGGAAAAATTGGAATAGAAAATGTGTGAACTGGAAAACAAATCCTTGAATGATAAAAAATTGACTTTATTGAAGGTCATGAAAGAATTCTTGAAAAACACATGAGAGTCTTCTATTAATTCTTTGGGAATCACCCCAAAAATATAAATAGAAAAAGAGTGCTACCACTGGAGAAAAGAGCTATGGACTAAACACTTCTTGGCTAAACATGAAGTCAGTCTTAAACACTAATCATACTGTTTATTTGAAAATTACTACCTAGGAATTACTAAACAGAGGTCCAATTTTGAATTCTAAGAAACATAAATTAGACTGAGTCGCCGTTAAACCATTATACAGTGAAATATTAAAGCACTGGCATGATGTATTCGCACTTGAGATCTGCATTACTGAATTGGGTTTTAAAGAGATGGAGAGGAGAGACCAAGTACTCGAGAAATCAACAGGAAATAGCTTGTACTATTTTTGCATAGTAGCATAAAAGAACACAGAATGATTTAAGGAACTCAAGTTTAAAACAACTAAAATTAATACTATAAAAAGGAAGAAGACACAAGATCAAGTGCTGTATACGACCACAGAGAAAAGGTGACTTTACTGTCACGGTTTTAAATAGACTGAGCTAAGGTCAGTAACAACACTCCAAAGGTTATGGGAACAAACATGATCAGTGCCACTTAAATATCAATCTAAATTAACCTTTTAAAGAGAGTTGAAATTGGAAAGATCTACTACGTCAAGGATGCTTGAGTGTGTCATTGGAGGATATAAGTTAGATTTCTGCTTCTAATATTTATTTGGAACTTTTGTAATGGTCACAGGAGTCAGTTATATGCTGATTCTCGGGTTCCTTATTAGGAATATGCGTCAAGTCCTACAATAGAAACTGATTTTGCAACAGTGAACACATTCTGTCCTCAGAGATCCTCCAGTCCAGAAAAGAGGGATGTCAGGTAACTCATCCCACGTGTACAGATATATTTAGAAATTGTAAGTGGAGCCTGAAGGAAAAGCACAGGGATATATGAGAGCTTTGAGCAGAGAGATCTCAATTAGCTCGTCAATTAAGGATGACATCTCTGAGGAAGTGATACTTAAACTGAATAGATGACCACCTATGAAAATGCTTAGTGTCAGGAAAGAAGAGGAAGTGGGGAAGGGGAGGGGATGGAAGAGGGAGGAGGGTTGGGAGGGTACGAGAGACTGGGGAGGGATGCATGGTGGTGGCAGGAAGTAAATGGAAGAGGTCCACAGGGAGTTGAATTACTGATGGGTCATCTTGACCCTGTGAAATCTCCGTTCCAGGTTTTGTTGAGACAGGTCTATTTTGGTTTTGTCCTTAGCCCTAGGACTTAAGAATTGCTCCTAGGGTGTGGTCTTTACTCCTAAGGTGATGCCCTTCTGACTTTTCAGATAGAAGCCCAAGGTTTTTTAACAAGTCCCTCTCCGTTGGCAGGGCTTGAACTCCAAAGGTGCTCTTCCCAGCACTGGGCAGATACGGAAGTCTTGAGGACTTTAACCTCCCAGCTCCTGCCTTCACCTGGGCTCCTTAGCGTCTCTTCTAGGAACGTGCAGTTCAGGAATCAGCCAAGGATTTAAGAGGAATTTGTATGCAGGAGTTGAGTCTCTCCCTCTCTGACTCCCTCTTTTTCATTATTCCACCCTAAATCTCTAGCCACTCTGGTAACCTTGAACTATGGTTACATAGGAAAAATAAGGTGAATGCTTGATGTTTTCCCTTCATTTCTCAGTTTTCAAAATAATGAGTTGGTACCATAACATTTCTCATCGATGATCAATGAGTTGTGGGGGGTTTTTTTGTATTATCTTGAACCCATTTAACATATTTAATGTTTCAAAACTGCTGTGACTATCCTTATTAATGCTAAAACGTTTCCATCTTTGGTTAGTGAGAGAGACTCCTCACTGAGTTCTTTTGACATATCCTGCTGGGTTTTCATGGATTCCTTCTTTTCTGGTATTATAATAGCCAAACTTATTTTAACTTTAATATAACTTCACTTGTCATCAAATTAAAATCTTAAGACTATAACCTTTGCAAAAAATTAGAATTTATCCTCTCTGACTTTACGCCAACCAGAATCTATCTTCTTTTTAAACTTTGACATAAAATAGGATTCCTCAGCTAGAGCATTAGCTGATAACCATTCTGAGAGCAGGGATTGTATTTAATTCACCTCGGTCAAGATCTTGTAGTTAACATGTGGGAGCTGCTTAATAAATAGGTATTGAATTCAATTATAACTATTCTTTATTGTAAATATAACAAATTTGCTGCTTTTCATTTTTTTCCCCTAACCAGACTTGTGGTATGAGAGATTAGTATCCTGAATCGACAGAAGACTATTATCTAGTGTTCTCTCACTGTTTTTTTCACCCAGGTGAACATTTCCATTTCTCATGCTACTCTCTTATATTTCCTATTAACATGTTTTCTACACTGAAATCAACTGATGTCAGTAGTTTCCACTTTCAATATTTTTTACATTACAAAATGTACATTCTTATTTTTTTAAGTTAACATGAGTTTTGTAATTATTGACTTATGTTCGATTTATTAAATTGAACCCATAATTTTCTCTCAAACTGTCTGCATTTAAGCAAATGAACACAATAGTTTGACACTTCCATACATTTCTTCCAATCTTTTCACTCAGCTCTCCCTGTGTCCTGATCTTTCACAGGCTGAATATGCCACCAGGATGATGGGAAAAGCCTTCCTGAGGCTCACCTTTCATTCATTCATCTATCCTACGACTAATAACAAAAAAGGAATATCCGATTACAATACAGATACTGTGTGCATGGTATGATCGGGAGCAGTCTGGCTGTTCCAGGAGCAGGTGGAAACATCCTCTGACCAAAATGTGGGGTGTCACAGAAGTTGTCAGAAACAGTGATTTCTATGCTGAGAAAAGGCGATGAGTGAAATAATTATCTAGGTAGAGGAATGAAGGCTGGCTTTGTAGTGATTGCCCTAGGGATCACGCAAAGATCCTAAGACTAGAAAAATCATGAAATCATGCCATGCCAAAGAAACTGAAATTAGTTTAGTACAGCTGGGTAGTCAGAAGTTCTTATACCTTTAAGGATGAGGAAGGGAAGATCATGGATTGCAAAATGAGGATGTTTACAAAGCACTAGAGAAAAGAAACTTAGAATTTATACTAAGGCCAATTGCCTCAGCAATTCATCCACAATGAAAGAACATTATCTCCTGCGGCTTAATTGCCACTTCCTAAGGACATCTCAGACACATTCACTTTCATCCAGTTATTGCCTTTTCTCTGTCTTTGTTTACCATTGTTTACTTTCCGTTGGAACATTTAATAGAGTGGTATTTCTTTATCATCAAACATTTTCTTTTCTTCTTCTTTCTTCCACAAGTTATTTCCTTACCTACATCTCTTGGCTGGATCTATAAACATGTTCACAGCTGCTACAGCCAAGACATCTGAAATTTATACTTTCCTTTTGAACCCACAAAATTTAGCTCCTACTTCTCTCATTACTCAGGAAACAACTTCAAGTTTACGGACATAAAAGCAGAACATGCCTTTGATATGGATTTTCCATTCACTTGATGCTCCTTCATAACAAGTTCCTGCTCTAAGTCATTGGGACAGAGGGTAATAAAATTATTTGTGGTTCTCACAATAACCTCTTTCCCTGAAATAGTTACAGGACCAACTCGCATCTATAACTTTAGCCAACACGTGTATTAGGCACAAGGGGGGCCTAGCATAAAAATGCACACTATTTGAAAAACAGTATAAACAACCTGCTTTAATTATGATAGAAACACATTTCTACTCTTCAAAGACATAAGTAGTTGTTCAAACATAGCACTTCATACTTTTATTATTAACAGTAACTCAATCAGTGGAAATGTTATGATTTAATAATAATGATGATATCTATATACGTTTCAATTATATATCTTCAACCCAGAGGGTTTGGAGTTCCAACCTTCCATATTTCACACTTGAATTCAATGAGTCAGCAAAGGAATTAATTCTCTCTCCTGTTCCCTTCCAGAACTCACTTATTCTCCAGTGCCCTCTTCCAGTAAGTGGCACCACCTTCAAGACAGTTATTCAAATCTGATAAGGCAGTGTCCCCTCACAGGCAATCACTAAGCTGTCTTGATTCAAGATCCTCAGTGTATTCTGAATCTGATTCAGATCAAGAGAACCCTCTCTCCTGACTGTTGGTTCTCTAGTTGGAGGCTCCACTGGCACTAGCACAACAAGCTCAGAAGCCTCCTAATTAAGCTCTGCCTCCAGATTTAACCCTCCACCCTGTAGCCCTCATTTCAGTCTGAATGAGCATTCTCAAAATAATTGATCCTCCAAGCAACCCTCGGTCCTGTGTTTGGCTGGGATCTCCTCCTATTTGGACTACCTCCCAGCCTCCCATGTGGAAATATCTGCATCTTACTTTTATTGCCATAAACTTTCTTATATTAATCTCAATTTACCAATCACTTTACTCCTCACAGCTTCACTCACGCTACAACATTTTGCATTGAGTCTGTGCAATTTTACGACATTGCACATGCCCATCTTTACCAAGGAAATATACATTACTTTAGAATTTCTGCCTACACCCAATACCTAGTAGAGTTCTCCTTTAGCAAGTGTCAATAAATACTTAAACGATGACTACATGTATGATTCATACACGTATTAATCTGGATTTTAAAATCCCAGATCTAATACAGGCTGTGTAATCCTGGACAAAATTCTTAATTTCTCTAAGGTTCGCTTTTCCCCATGACAGAAGACTTGAAACTCCCAAGTGTACACCACTCTTGAGTGAGTGGCTCAGGCAAGGCCCACCCAAGAGTCACATTAACTCAGTACAGACGGTGCAGACATACAGGCTGGCTGGTTGCATACAAACCTCCCGGCCTAGTGTAATTGAAGAATTAAAGTCAATTTGATTAAATACATTCCCATAAATCACTCACATCCAAGCCATTTTGGGGTTATTTTAGGTAATCTATGAGAGTATTTTTCCATTAAGTTTATTATTTTTTTCTCTTTTATCCAAAATTCTACAATGGCAATTTTACACTGAATCCTGTCATATGGTTTTACCATATGTGTTTATGTTTGAGTTTAAATCATGTTGGCTTCCAGCACTGCTATTTCAACTGTGCATCTGAAAAAAGGAGGCTGACTAAACACGTGGACAGTGTGCTTACTCCAAGAGATAGCAAATGAAGTCACAGCGAAAAGAATGCTCCATAGGGTGCCAGATCAACGTAAGCGGGGGAGGGGATCTGAATTATCATCTGGCACACGGCAGCAGAGAACTCAAAGGAACCAGTAGCTCAGCAGTCACTTGCGAAGGGACCTTATGAGTGGTGCTTGAGTTTCCATAAAACAGCATCCATAGTCTTGTTAAACCAATCTAGAATTTACATACTAGATTGAATGGGTATTAAGTATGTGCTACTGGGAAAATTGCTTAATATTTCTAAGACTCTATTAGACGGGTGAATTTTAGGATCAAATTAGAATGTCTATAAAAACTGAATCTGACACAGAATAAATTCTCAGTAACTGTTAGCTATTATTATACTGTGATTAATAAATATTTTGCAAGGTGGATGCTCTGAATAAGCAGAGAATATAATCATAAAGAAGAACCATTTTGAAGTTTGTTTTGCTAATTGTGCATCATGTGGCATGGACTTTGCTAAACACTATGACCCAAAGACAAATAAGACGGACTGTTTAGGTTTTACCTTCCAGAATCTCAGTTTGGGGTGGGATTTTTTTTTTAAGGATGGGTGTTATTCAAGCGTGATAGTTGTGAATGCAGGAGCTACCACAGAACAAGAGCAGCTACACTGGATTCCTGAAGCCAAGAAGCCAGCAGTAACTTGAGCAGATGGTGAGCAGTAAGCCGCCCATGGCTCATCTCTGTGATTCAACAACTGGAGGGAAATGACCATGAGCTTGGCTTCTGGAGTCTGGCTGACTGGGCTGCAAACCCGGCTCTGTCACTTCCTATTTGTGTGGCTTGAGCAAGTCAACCTCTCTAAGTTTTGGCTTACTTATTTGCAAAGTGGGGAAATGGAGTAGTTATCTAATAACACTTATCTGGACTTTTTTTTCAATTATACATTAACTGCTTAATATGGTACCACACATATAATAAAGTCTCAAGAAAAAACTTTCCTATTTCTAGAATTATAAAAATTAACACTATTACTATTAGTGCTATCGCTATTAGTACTACTATTGATATTAATACTACTATCCTTCTATAGGTCCTGGTGGGAACAGAAGGTTTGGCAATCACGTTTGATGGTGGAGGTAGGCACTGGGAACATCACTAAGCATGCAAAGAGACCCATGCATCTTTATAACACGGTTTCTCTGACACAGTGTAGACAACTTCAGCAAGTTGCTTGCCCTCTTTATGCCATCCCTTCCTCTTATGTAAATAAAGTGAACCAGAACCTAATTTTACTTATATCACAAAGTGAGTTACGTGGCATATTATTTTTAGGCTAGAGAGAAAAGCATTCTTTGGTCTCCTAACACATGATTAATTATACTAAATCAAAAACTCTCTCATTAAATTCAGGGAATTCAAATTAAACATCATCAAATATGTGTGAAAAAAGCTTCAGTGGCTGAAAAATAAAAGTTTACTAGAGGAATAATGATGTAGTGGACAGTCCTGGGTTCTTTTCCAGATTCTTCCGAGTACTAGTTGTGAGATGTTGGGCAAATTACTGAACTCTCCAAACCTCAGACTGCTCATTTGATAACTGTAGATCATATTAACTAGCTCATTGTTCTATAATGAAAGAGCATGTAACAGGATGGTGTGGCTTGAGGTGGGCCATCAATAACTCTTAGGTCCCTGCCCCACAAAAAGATATAATAAAATGCTTCATTAAGAGGAGACTAAGTGAAATCTGTGGTTTCTATCTTTTCTATGTGAAAGTATTTCAAACATATTTTATTTCTGGCAGAGGTCTTTACCTTTTCTATTAATTTATGCAGAGGGCACAGCACGTCTCTAAGTGAGTTACATGGCATATTATTTTTAGGCTAGAGAGAAAAACATTCTTTGGTCTCCTAACATATGATTAATTATACTAAATCAAAAACTCTCTCTTATTAAATTCAGAGAATCCAAATGAAACATCATCAAATATAGTCCATGGGGGAAAAGCCCTAATATTTGAAAGTTAGGATCTAGTCTATAATATTAGGTTTGGATAAATGCATTCACATATCTCTACAGACGTATTTCTGTATCCTTCTCTATATTGACCTATCTATCTATAGAATGCTTCCATTTCTGATTCAAAATACAAAAGCTGAACACTAAAGTCAATATTGGCATGTACGGGCACAAAAAAAACAGCTTTCCAGAAAAACCATTCCTGTTTTTATATCTCTTTACATAGCTATAAAGTCAAATTCAGGGTACAGTTTGGCTTTTAAAACATCTCCTTTGATATCCATTTCAGTGTGTTGGGTAAACACACACTTACGATATGCGCATCCAAACGCCTCGATCCTCATTCCGATTCTGCCCTTGGGGTTCCACTCTAAAGGGAGGAAGCGCAGAAACCTGGCTTTGATGGAAGGCTGGAGTCTATAGTACACAACACTGTCTGCATTTGCATTTCCTGAAAAACCCTAGAAGAAAAGGGAAAGAATTCAATGTATCTGGAGAATGTCTATTTCACTTTGTCAGCAATAACACTGATGAGCCATGTCTGATTTGCTTTTTTACTATAAAACGGCTACCTTCTTTAAGAAAATCATATTAACAGTTAACATCGTAATGTTGCTCCATCCAGGGAAGTTACTATTGCCCAAACTTTTCTTTATATTGAGTAGTTTAAATTCCACCATCCCCATTAAGCCAGGTTTCAACTATGATAGCTTCGATAAAGATTGTTTCTATCAAATGTAGAGTAAACTTAAAAGTTGTCAACTTGTGAACATCGCAAAACATTGATAAAATCTTCTTCCAGTATTTAAACACTAGGATCTGATCCAGCAAAGAAGTTGCTCACATCACTGATGAATGAGAAAATTTACAACCTGTTTCTGTTGTTTCATTTCCTCATCTTACTCATTAACATAAACAAAAGGATCCCCCAACATTCAAGTCAGGACCGCACTCTGATGACAGGTTGTTAAACCTCATGGCACTGCTGGATGTGCCCATTAAAAATGGTTAAGGGAAATTGGAAGCAATAATAATTTGGAAAGATCTGTAATTAGACTCATAGACTCTAAAATTTAAAAGCTAGAAAGACCATGGGAATGATGCTAAGCTAGCACAGTCAAATTGCAGAGAGGAAATTAAAGGTCAGAAAGGTGAAAAAAAGAAAAGTATCTGGTGTTTGTAAAACGATCATATGGTAAGACCAGGAGCTATATTCCTTCCACAATATCAAGATGCCTCTACCTAACACGCAATTCACTTGCAAATCTGCAAACCCCACATCCTATGGCACCTAGCTGCTAAATAGCTTTTATTTCCTCTTACGTGACATACTGTGAGGCTTCATGTATGAAAAAATTAGCATGAAGCAGAAGTTGTTCTCAATAATTTATATTTAATTTTTATTTCTTCTTTTTCTCCTTCTTCCCTCCCTCCTCCTTCCTTTTCCCCTTCTTCTCTCCTCCTCCTCTTTTCCCTCCTTTTCCTCCTCCTCCTCTTTTCCCTCCTTTTCCTCCTCCTCCTTCTTTTTTTAACTGTAACAATGCAGAAAAAAAATAAAGGATAATGCCACTACCATGAGCGGATCAACGGATGAGGTCAACCTCGTGTCGATTATCCAAGGCGAAGGCAAACGCATTAGCAATACCAATCCCCAGGGAGTCTGTCATTTGCCTTCTTTTCTTCCTACTTCACAAATATCCCTCTCTTGGTAGTTACCAAAATATTTTCTAATACATTAAAAAAAAAAGAGTTGGGTGATTCATAGTCAAGTTAATTTGATTTGATTCCCCTTATTAATCAATTCTCTACCTCCTGCCCCCTCCCCACCAGTACCCCATACACCCATTTTCAGACTCACACACCACAGGTAGTTCTATCATGGCACCTCCAAATTATAACCAAAATCTGGGCATCTCTCTTCATCTCATCTATGACCACCCAGTTCAGCAAAGCTGTACCTCACCAGAACTACCTCAATGGCCTCTTCCTCATCTTTTTAATGCATCTGTTCTCTGTCACCTTTCCCATCTACATCCCTGATCTCTTCCCCTCTGAGCCGTCAGTAGGACTTTTAAAGGTGAATTTAATCATGTCACGCCCACTGCTTCCTTTACCATTTAGAACAAAATCCACCCTCCTTATCAGACATACATCAGTCTTTGGCACATCCTCCGTGATGTTTTAACCATACCGGGTGTCCTTGAACAAGCCCAGCTCAGTCCTGCTTCCGGCCTTTGCACCAGCTGTTCATTCTACTCTGAAAGTTCTTCCCTCAAGATCTTTGCACAACCAGCTCCTCTTGTCATTTCAGGCCTTGGCCAAAATATTACCACCTAAGACAGGCTCTTTCTGATCACAGCTTCTAAATTAGCGTACCTGGCACTCCTGCCTCTTGTCTTCCTGTTTACTTTTCTTCATATTACTCATTATTTTGGGCGTCTCCTTTTGTTTGATGATTATTTATTTATCTCATCCCTCTAGAAGACAAGCTCCATTAAAATAGGACCCTTACTATCTTCCATCACAGTACCTAGAACACGGCTTGGCTCAAATTAATTCTCAATAAAGTATTTGTTGGATGTGTCTGTTTGGGACAGACTGGACTTACAAACAAAACAAAACAAAATTCAACAGGTTTCTTGATTACAGGATCTCTCAGAGCATGTCAAATGTGCATGTGCAAGTGTGCCTGGATCTCCCATGACAAGGACAGTTATCCAGCATGTTTCAAACATATTAGGCCCATACTCCTGGCTAATGTTTCCTAGGACATAAATAGGAGAACACTGTTTAATTCCACAGATATTTGGACTCTGATAACCAGACCCTTCTAGAAAGTTCCATTCTATTCCACTAGTCAAAATTCCATATCCTGGATGTGGTATGTATGTATGTATGTATGTATGTATGTGTGTGTGTGTATTTACAGGCTCTCCAAATCAAGGTAATGCGCATCCAGGGATGAGAACCTGGTCTATAAACATTCAATCCTCATCACATCTTCTTATACTTTTATTTTCCTGGGTGTCACTGGTGGGCTAATACAAGCCCTAATTACGATTTCTTGTGGAGAACAGCTGGAAGATGAATTACATAACCTTTCAAAATATCTTCCATTTTTTCAAAATTAATGTTAAGTTCATGGATTTAGATAGATGCCACTATGATGGTCTCAGCATTATATGAGATTAGGAGAAAAGATGCACAGTGACAGTGGCAACAGACAGGTAAGTGGCATGGGGACACATACAAGTGGCAATCTTTCACATTTTACCTGATCAACTTATCAGTTATTTGAATTTTGAGAACATAAAGAAGAAATATAAGGTACTTAGTTTGCATAAGTAACAAAAATATCTTGGCACAGTCAAAATTTTAAGCTTTTATTTCTTACAAAGGATGAGGGAAATTGTGAGCTGGGGGATATGGGACTTTCATTCAATATATTTCAGTCATACCTGGATTTTTTTAATGAGCATGTATTAATTTTATAATAATTAGTAAAATAAAGTAAGACATAGAAATAGGAAGTGTAGACAGTGACAGAGCAGGCAGAAACATCATTTAGCAGCACCCTGGGCACCTTAATACTTTCTAATATCAATGTCATTGGGAAAATATACACCTTTACTATTTTTTTATTTTATTTATTTATTTTTTTTGAGGAAGATTAGCCCTGAGCTAACATCTGTCACCAATTCTCCTCTTTTTGCTGAGGAAGACTGGCCCTGAGCTAACATCTGTGCCCATCCTCCTCTACTTTATATGTGGGACGCCTACCACAGCATGGCTTGCCAAGCGGTGCCATGTCTGCACCCGGGATCCGAACCAGCGAACCCTGGGTCGTCAAAGCAGAATGTGCACACTTAACCACTATATCACTGGGCCGGCCCCAGCAGCATTACTAGTCAGTAAATATATGTGACTGAACAACAATATTTGTACTGTTCTGCTCCACTAGTTGAAATATTTTTAATACATACGATAAAAAAGGTTCTGCTTTGGAATTCTATATTTAATGGGAGTTTTTTTCAGAATGTTTGTGAATGAGCCATGGGATTGATGTTACATTACCTTATAAATGAAAAATCCAGTGCATATTATCAGGCTTCAAACGTATTTCCTTTGCCTAGGAAACCTTCCTCAATTTCCCATGAAGACTTTTTTCGTACCATCACAATTCATAAAGAAATGCATAGATTTAAACATCTCTTTCTCTTTTCTGAAAAAATAATTTTATGCCATAAATGTTTATTTACGTCTTCCCTGATATGATAGATTCTGAACTTTAGTGTATGTCAGAATTACTGGAGGTGCTGTTTGCAAATGCAGATTTCTAGATCCGGCACCTCACGCGCTACATCTGTGGGTGAGGCCCTGGAATCTGCATTTCTAATGCAAGCCAAGCTGATTTGTGCTTTTGCTCTTTAGCTTGTTCTTTGAACATTCTTCTGGTTTGCGGATATCACGTGCTCTCTTTCCCTCCCTATATTATCTCAAAACTTTTCACAGAGGGAGAATATTTCAGAAGAAGGCTTCACTAGGGCTAACTTGCAAAGAGAGAAATAAGCAGCATATGTGTTCTGTGCTGTCAATCTAAATGTCTTGATCGCGAAAGTTTGTGCCTCAGTGTCAGACACAGCAGAAATGTATTATATGCCTTTCATATTTGCATCAACCCTGTGAATTAGTCATTTATGTTCCCACTTTAAAACTGAGAATAATGAAAATTACAAAGGTTATATGCCTAAAGCCACACAGTCAGAAATAGGTAAAGTAAGAATTTAATTCCAGGCTTTTCTGACTGCAAAGCCCATAATTTAGCTAAGCCATCAAAAGGCCTCATACTAACAAAACATGAAAGTAAACAACTCACCCTAGAGGAAAGTTGATATTTTATCTGAGGCTTTTTTTCCTTTTTCTTATAATTTATATTTAAAAATCTTTGACACATTTGAGAGGAATGCGACTTAGATTATTGCTGAACTGGGACACAGCTCTACCAGCTGACTTTTATAGACAAAAGGATTGTTCTATTAAACTTTACATTTTGTCAAAACTACTGGAGTAGAAGAAAAATAAAAGACAAATATTCTATAATCAATAAGACTCTTGCATATAAACGGTCACGTCCTAGTAGATATAGAATGTAAAGGAATATGCCATTATATCATCAAATATATGAAATATCTACAAGTAAAATTAAGGTGATGTGTCTTATGAGATAAAAATCAAAAAGCCTTAATTGCATTTTTCTTTTCTTTGAGACTTGATGATTTTCAAACTCAATGAGGTGGTTTAGAAATGTATTCTAACCAAGATAATTTATGGAATTAATGAATTAAAGTTTTTCACAGGATTGTAAGTATTTCCATAATGATTCTAAAGTTTATGAAGAGGTGTAACAGCATTAATTTCTTTTTCAAATATTAATTCAGCAATTCATCTATAAAAACCAAGATGTATAAAGAGAGATGCCCATATGGCAGTTCATAAGGGGCTCCAAAACATTACCGTAATAAATCAGAAATACGGGACCCATTACATGTGGTTATATAGCAGAGTCTGTAATTCTGTATAAATTTGTCCAGCTCCCACCAAAATAAACAGCAACGGTAGTAGAAACTCAACACAACAAACAGGCAAACACAAAAATCCCTGACCTGTTTTATTATGAGAATTCATGTAACTTACATGTGATCTATTTCCAAGTACAACTGACTTGACATAGTCAGCTGACATGCAGACACTAAATATATCAGAGCGACATGCTGTCTAATAGAAATCAGCTCTTTATTTTATGCTGTTAGTTATAAATCTTTACCAAATATGCCTCCCCAGAGATTATCTGTTCTAAAAAAGTGCAAAAGAAAAGCAAAGAAAAATAAGAACTAAGTGGGAACTTTGCTAACATAAACTCAAATAAAAATAACTTTAAAACATGTTGAGCAAGATGTTGTAAATATATCTACAAAAGTTGATTCTATCTTTTTGTGTGTGCGTGGCCATAATAGCTAATAACATAGTGACATTTCAGTTGTACATTATTATTTGTCATACACCATATAAGTATGCCCTTTCACCCCTTGTGCCCACCCTCCACCCAGCTTCCCCCGGTAACCGCTAATTTGTTCTCTTTGTCCGCAAGTTCATTTATATTCCACATATGAGTGAAATCATATGGTGTTTGTCTTTCTCTGTCTGGCTTATTTCGCTTAACATGATGCCCTCGAGGTTCACCCATGTGGTTGATTCTCTCTTAAGTGTGGATCTAATTCATTTATTGTAATAGAGAAAGAGCAATGAGAGTACAGAAATGAAAATTAGAAAGTCAAGTTTTGTTCTGTGTATATAATAAATCTCAATTTTCAAAATAAGAGTATAGGATTTTATTAATATAAAATCAATTTCTACCACTCCTCTCAGAAAATATTCAATATCTTTAAAAAATTTACTTGAAGGGATATCAAATTATTAACAATAGTTCAGTGAGGTTCCATGTGTCAGGCATTACATTAGAATCTGTGGGGACACAAAGTTGTAAATATACTATTTAGGCCCTTTTAGCATAGAAGGATTTGAATTCTCAAGACAGAAAGGTCAAATGGAAAGTAAAAGCACGTAAAAGCTACAACCTTCACTGTAGACCATAACTATTGTTGAAACACAGCAATAAATCGTTTTATGGAAGATACATGGACAGGTCATTAAGCTTAAATTTATATTGGGGTAATATATGTACAATTTTGTGGAAGACTAAAATTTTATTGACGTGAACAATAACTTTAAACTAAAAAATAAGCATAATATGGTAGTGGTAGACCAGGAAGTTCTGAACAACTCTCCTGCTAAAAAAAAAAAAGCTATATAAAGTGAAAAATAGGGAATGAAGCAATAAAAGACAATAAAATATGAAATGACCAAGATCTGGGAGGAGAAACCCAAAGAGGTGAGCCCTACCTTTGAGGCCCTTTTCTCTTGACAGGTGACTAAAGGGCTCCTGAAGAGGAGAAAGTGAGACACTGAGAACCTGGGCAGATCTTCTAACAACTTCACAGAGTTAGAGACAAAATTTTAGTTCTAGATCCCTTGAGGATAGGAATATCCTATAAGTTTCCACAGGTTTTGTGTCAGAACTTTGAGGATCTACAACTTAGGATAAAGAGTAAGTCAGAGAGAGACAACTCCTCACAGAGATTCAAATTCACCTTCCCATCTTTCCAGTCTGTGAAATTATATTAAGATGGTCAGAGACATCTAATGCTCCCTGCTCCCTGCAGAAGCAAATAGTAAGATATCCTTCTAGGTCACAAAGAATTTGTTCAATTTTTCATATACAATGTCCAACGCACAATAGAAAGCAATAACACAGCAGCGAAAATTTCTCAAAGGGAAATTTATAGACTTGGATACACACACATATTAGTAAATAGGAAAGGCATCAGCGCTGTATTTAAAGAGCTTGGAAATTATCACACTACTTTATACAACAAGAAAACTGGAAAAACTGAAAATCAATGACTTCCTTTAGACCCATCAGAAAACTGAGGTTACATGGTGCTATGGACTGAACTGTGTCCCTCCAAAATTCCTATGTTGAAGCCCTAACCCCTAGGTCACAGTATTTGGAGATGGAGCCTCTGGGAGATCAATGGTTGAGATGAAGTCATCAGGGCAGGGCCCCCATGATGGGATTAATGTCATTACAAGAAGAGGAAGAGAGATGAGAGCTCCCTCTCACTCCACCAGGTGAGGACACAGCAAGAAGGCTAATGTCTACAAGCCAGGAAGAGGTTGTATCAGCTGGTAGCTTGAATTAGCTGGCACCTCATCCTGGACTTCCCAAATTCCAGAACCAAAAGAAATGAATGTCTGTTGCTTAAGTCACCCAGTCTATGGTATTTTGTTAGAGCAGCCTGAGATGACTAAAACACATGGCAAACCACCACTCTGAAATTGGAGAGACAAGACTATGCAAAGAGCCAGAGCTGAGATCTGTCTCCCTAGATCAGAAGCCAGCGGTGCCACAAACTGATAGGGATGCTTATACAGTAATACTGATCAATTGATGGAGGCTGAGTGAAGACCAGCAGAAGCATGAGAAACGCCTGAGGACCACAGTCTGAGAGGGCCCCCACATTTCTGGAGGCTCTACACCCAGGAGCCCTTCCATGCTCTCTGTGAAGATCAGAAAGATTCACTCTTAGCTCTGGCAGGGAGAGGAGAAGGTAATTATTGTGAATTACTCTCAGAATGTTCTTCATAACAAAGGCCTACTGTCCAGGTGGAAAGACTTTGCCAGAGCCTTATCCAAATTAGGGAAGGACATTCCTCCCACTCCAGTTTCCCTAGTCTTCCTGTCCCACCTTAGGGAGAAAATAGTCAACAGGAGTCAGAGCTTCAAGGATATAAATTGGAAACTCAGTGGCCAGGAAAAGAAGTAAGAAACAGGGGAGGAACAAACGACACCACTGGAGAAGCACTTGTGCAGGTCACAGTTCCAGGACACAAGCCCACTAGAAACACTAACATTTAATTGGAATATTATAGAATGCTCTCATTCCCTCACATCATACTATCACACCAACAAGACTCTTGTATAATAATACTGGATAACAACTGAGAGAACTGCAAAATGCAGACCATCTCTGAAGAGAGTCCCAAAGTCAAGAGGAATGGCAAAAATAAGGGAACTAGAGGCCAATCGGGTGGCGCAGTGGTTAAATGCGCCCGTTTCACTTCCGTGGCCCAGGGTTCGCCAGTTCAGATCCCAGGTGCAGACATGGCACCACTTGGCAAGCCATGCTGTGGTAGGTATCCCACATATAAAGTAGAGGAAGATGGGCACAGATGTTAGCTCAGGGCCACTCTTCCTCAGCAAAAAAGAGGAGGATTAGCAGCAGATGTTAGCTCAGCGCTAATCTTCCTCAAAAAAAACAAGGGTACAGGGCTGGCCCCTTGGCCGAGTGGTTAAGCTCGCGCCCTCCGCTGCAGGCGGCCCAGTGTTTCGTTAGTTCAAATCCTGGGCGCGGACATGGCACTGCTCATCAGACCACACTGAGGCAGCGTCCCACATGCCACAACTAGAAGAACCCACAACGAAGAATACACAACTATGTACCGGGGGGCTTTGGGGAGAAAAAGGAAAAAATAAAATCTTAAAAAAAAAAAAACAAAAACACAAGGGTACTAGACGAACTTGAAGCCTTTGACACCTATAGCACGTATAGCAAACACTAAATACAGCTCGATTAAATACAGCTAAATACACTAAATACAGCTCAATAGCCAGATTAATATAAACCCTCACACAAACGACCTATTACTCAGTTTCCGTTACTAAATACAACATGTCCAGATTTCAACCAAAAATTGCAAGGCATGCCAAAAGCCAAGAAAAAACACAGTCTGCAGAGACAAAACAATCATCAGAACCAGATCACGTATGCCACAGATGTTGGAATTATCAGATGAGGAATTTAAAACAGCCGTGATTAATACACTAAGGCTTCTAAAGGGAAAAGTGGACAACATGCAAGAACAGATGGGTAATGTAAACGGAGAGATGAAAACTCTAAGAAAGAACCAAAGGGAAATACAGAAATCAAAAACCTGTGACAGAAATGAAGAACGTCTTTGATGGCACGTCAATAGATTCAACATAGCCAAGGAAAGAATCAGTGAGCCTGAAGACAAGAAAATGCAAGCTTTCCAAACTATAATGCAAAAGAAATAGGCAGAAGAGACTATTCAAGAACTGTGGGATAATTACAAAAGTTGTAACATGTACATAAGTGGAATACGAAAAGGTAAATAATGAGAGAATGGAGCAGAAGAAATATTTGAAGTAATAATGGTCAATGACTTTCCAAAATTAATGACAGACACCAAACTATAAATCCAGGAAGTTCAAAGAATAACAAGCAGGTTAGAAATAAAAATAAAAATAATATTGAGCCATATCATATTCAAACTGCAGAAAACCAAAGATAAAGGGAACACTTTGAAAGAAGCCAGAGAAAAACAAATACCGTACGTATAGAAGAACAAGGATGAGAATTACATTGGACTTCTCATCAGAAAACATGCAAGCAAGAAGAGAGTCAAGTGAAATATTTAAAGTGTTGAAAGAAGTAAAAATAAACTTAGAATTCTATATCTGGAGAAATTATCCATCAAAAGTTAAGGAGAAATAATGACTTTCTCAGAAAAAAACTGATGAAATTTCACTGCTAGGAGATGTGCTCTGTAAAAAATATTTAAAACAAGTTCTTCAGACAAAAGGAAAATGATATAGATCAGAAACTTAGATCTACATAAAGAAAGGGAGAGAATTTGAGAAGGAATAAAAGAAGGGGAGATAAAATAATTTATTTTTCTTATTCTTACAAGATAACTATTTAAAGAAATAATAGTAAGAATATATCAAGTGATTACAGCATATGGATAAATTAAATGAATGACAAATGTTGCAAGGGATGGGAGGGAGGAATTGGGAATAAATATTCTGTTATAAGATACCTGCACTATTTATTAAGTACTATAATGTTATTTAAAGATGGGCTTAGATTAGTTAAGAGCAGTCACTAAACATTCTTTTAAGTATAATCAATATGGAAAGAGAAGAGATAAAATAGAATCAGACAAAATGCTCAATTAAAATCAAATAAGGCATTAAAAAGAGGGAGCAAGAAACAAAAGGCAAATGCAACAAATAGAAAACATTTATAAACATGGTAGATATTAGTCCAAACATAGCAATAATCACTAAAAGAGAATGATCTAAATACCTTTAAAAGACAGAGATCATCAGAATATAAAGAATGACCAGACCCAATTATATGTTATCTACAAGAAATCCACTTCAAATATAAAGACTAAGATAGACTAAAAGTAAAGAGATGGAGAAATATATACCATGCTAATGTGAAAAATCCAGAAATAGCAAAATTAAAGCCAGCAGATCAATAAAATAGTGATTAGTAAGTGCTTACTGAGCATATAAGAACAGTTCAAGAACTAGGACCTTTCAAACCAAAACTGATATGAAGCTCAGAGGCATGACATCACAGGATGGCTTATAGAGTGAAAATGAGGATGTGGTTTAACCATTACAATGACTAGTTATTACAATGGGGTTTCCAGATGGCAGAGGATTGGTTAAAAGTTATTATACCATTTTTAGGAGGATGACAAGTTTCTTTTATGATTATCCAAGGCATTTACAAAAAAAATAGTTGTTTCGCTTATGTTCACGAAATAAACTCGATTTAGTTCTACTCACGTGGCTTAAATAGTTTTGCCTTCTCAAGGAATTTTCAAGTTTGGTTTTCATTTTGTATTTTACTTTAACATTAACTAATCTACATAGAGCTGGAATAGACATATTGATTTCAGACAAAGCTTCCTGCAGAAGAAGGAAGATTATCAGAGCTCAATAGGCACATTGCATAACGACAAAGTGATCAGTTTTCCAAGATGGTATAACAATCCTCTACGTGTATGCACCCAACAACAGAGTCAAAATACATGAGGCAAACACTGATAGAACTGCAAGGAGAAACAGACAAATCTATTATTATAGTTGGAGTAATTGATATATGAAGGAGGCAGAAAAACAGTAAGAATATAGAAGACCTGTATATCACAATAATTAACTGGATCTAACTGACCTTTTAGAATATTCCATCCAATAACAGCAGAAATAGTCTTCTCAAGCTCATATGAAACATTCACCAAGACAGGCTGCATTATGGTCCCTAAAACACACCCTCACAAACTTAGAAGAACATGAATCACACATGCTCTCAAATCACAATGGGATTAAATTAGAATCACAAAGATAGCTAGAACGTTTCAAAATATTGGGAAATAACCCAACAGTTAAAGCAGAAGTCACAAGGGAAATTCTAAAAACTCGAGCTAAACAAAAATGAAAATATAATTTATCAAAATTTGTGGAATTCAGCAGCATTTACAGCATTAAAGGCGTATATCAGAAAAAAAGTAAAGATATAAATAAATAATCTAAGTTTCCAACTTAGGAACTAGAGAACGTAGAGTAATTTAAATCCCAAATAAGCAGAAGAAAAGAAATCAGAAACATTAGAGCACAAATAAGTGAAATCGAAAACAGAAAACACTAGAGAAAATCAACAAAACCACAGCTAGTTCTTTGAAAAGTTTGCTAAAATTGATAAATCTCTAGTCATGTTGTCCAAGAAAAAAAAGAGAGAGAGAGAGAGAGAAGATCCAAACTATCAATACCATAAGTGGAGTCATTTAGAGCTACTATTGTTCCTAGATTGCATGATTGTGTATGTAGAAATTTTTTTAAATCTATAGAGTAAGTTTAATAAATCTGCTGGATACAAGTCTACATATAAATATGAATTGAACTTACACACCTATTAAAATGACTAAAATCTAGAACACTGACAACACCAAATGCTGGTGGGGATGTGGAACAAGAAGAATGCTCATACCACATAGTGGAAATATAACGGGACAGTCATGAACACAGGGACATCAAAAGAAGAATGGCAGGAGCCAGCCCTGATGTTCAGTGGTCCCACTTCGGTGGCTCAGGTTCATTTCCCAGTCACGGCACCACACCACCCATCTGTCAGTTGCCATGCTGCGGTAGCCGCTGACATAGAAGAGCTAGAAGGACTTATAACTAGGATATACAACCATGTACTGGGGCTTTGGAGAGGGAAAAAAAAGAAGAAGAAGACTGGCAACAGATGTTAGCTCAGGGAGAATCTTTCCCTGAAAAAAAAAATTAAAAATAGAAGAAAGGCAGAAGATTAAGGGGCTACGGATGGATGTTGAGACATTAGGAAAAGAATACAGTAAATTAAAACCAAGAATGAAACAGGAAGCAAATGATAAAAACAAGGCTTTGAAATGTCATTGAAATTTGAAAACCTAGCTAGATTGATCAAGGAAGAGAAAAGAGAAGGGATACAAATAACCAACTTCAGGCATCTAAAAGAATGTCTTACTATGATCCTACACACACTAGAATGATAATAAGAGGATATTCTGAATAATTTTATGAGGATAATTTTGAAAATTATGTGAAGTGGACAAATTCCAAACTGCAATTTACCAAAGAAGATAAGAAATAGGAAAATCTGAGTTGCCTACATCTATTAGAGAAATTAAATCTATAATTTGAAAGCATTCCCACGCAGAAAATTCTAGACCCTGATGTCTTCCCTAGTGAATTCTTCTAAACGTTTAAGGACAAAATAACACTGATCTTTGCCTTCAAAAAGTGGAAAAAACAGAATGTTTCCCAACTTGTCTTAAGAGGCCAGCATAAGCTTCATATCAAAATCTGACCAGGAACTTTCAAGAAGAAAAATAAAAGTCAATCTTAGTCATAAACATAGATCCAACAATCCTTAAAAATAGTTGTAAAATTAGTCCAGAATATATAAATAAAGAAAAACTGTAACAGATCATAACACAATCAAGTGTATTCCGGGAATATAAGGATTGCTTAATATTTAAAAACCCTTCAATGTTATTAATCAAACTGAAGAAAATATAGTCTTCTAAAGAGGTACAGAAAGAGCATTTGATTAACTTCACCATCTAAACATGATTAAAACAGGTAACCAAGTCCGGAATTTCTAAATAGGTAAAGGGTATCTACAAAAATCTTACAGCAAGTGTCAAGTGTAAGAGGAAACGAGGAGAGCCGCTCTGAGTTTGAGAACCAGAAAAGCATGTTCTCTAAGACCTTTCATTCAATATGTAGTGAATATTCTAATTAGTGCATAAGGTAAGAAAAATATTTAAGGTTTGGAAAGGAAGAAATAAAACAGCCATTATTCATAGGTTGCATGATTGTGTATGAAGGATCTTTTTTTTTTCACCCTACAGAGTGAGTTCAGCAAATCTGCTGATGAAAGTCTATATATAAACATGAATTGAACTTTACACACTTATTAGAACAGCCAAAATCCAGAACACTGACAACACCAAGTGCTGTCAAGGATGTGAAGCAACAGGAACTCTCATACATTGTTAGTGGAAATATAAAGGGAGAGGAATCACCAAGATACTCTTGAAGAAAAACAAAGCTGGAGGATTCTCTTTACTGCATATCAAACCCTATAATGTTACAAAAAGTTAGAGAACGTCATACTGTCAGAAGGTTACTCAAACAGACCGATGGAACAAAATAGAGAATCCAGAAATAGACTCAACATACGTGGAAAGTGGATTTTTGGCAATGTTTGCAGTGCAGAAAAGTAAAAAAACAACAATAAAAAATACTTCTTCCAAATGCATGGTGCAGGGTCAATCAAACATCCACGTTGGAAAAAGAAAAGAAAGAAAAAAATTTAAATGAAAGGTTGAACACCATCTTAAATCATATTTAGAAACAAATTCCAGTAAGATTCTAGACCTAAATGTAAAGGGCAAAATAATAAAGCCACTGGAAGATAGCATAGCTGAATATCTTCACAACTCTGGGGAGTGCAAAGGTTTCTTAAACCTGACACAGAAGGAGCTAACTATAAGAAGAAAGATTGATAAATTAGAATATATTAAATTTAAGAACTTCTGTTCATTTAAAGATGTTGTTAAAATAGCGGAAAGAGAAGCCACAGAATAGGAGAACCTATTTTCCAGTATATCAGTATCCAGAATCTATAGCGAACTACAAAGCAATAAGAAAAAGAGGGACTAGATGAAAAAGAAATACCTAGATGACTAACAAATTTATGAAATGGTGTCCAACCTCATTAGTCATAGAGACTGCAAGTTATAACTAGAGTGTAAGAGTTCCGCACACCAACGAGAATGGCTAAATTGAGGGAAACAATAAAAAGCTAAAATAAAAGAAAACTGACAATACTAAGTGTTGTCCAGAATGCGGAGCAAATGGAATTTTCATGCGCTGCTGCTGAGAGTGTAAATCAGAACAATCTCCACAAAAAGTCTCACGTTCTACTAAAGATAAACATACGCTTATTTTATGAGCCAGAAATTCCACTCTGAAGAATCTACCCAGCAGAAAAGCAGGCACTGTGTACAGAAAAACAAGCACACGAATGTTCTTGAAGTATTATTCAGGATAGTCCCAAAATACAACTCACACGTCCATTTGTGGAATAGATGAACAAACATGGGATATATTCCTATAATGAAATGTTGTAAAGGAATGAAAATAAATCAGTTATTCCCATACACAACAACATGGATATGTTTCACAAGCAGAATGTTAACCCAAGAAGCCAGGTGTAAAAAAGTACATGTTGCATGATTCCTTTTGTATATAATTCAAAACAGGCATTGGAAGTCATGATAGTGATTACTTTGGGAGAAGACGGAGGTAGTAGTCATCAGGAAGGACATGAAAGGAAGTGTTTGAAATATGGTAATATGTTGCCCTAGGTAATATTTACATAAGTGTGTTCCCTTTTTGGTAAATCAGTGCTGCATACATACAAGCTTTTCATCTTTTTCTGAATGTGTGTTATACCGCAATATAAAAAGTTAAATTAAAATAATCATGCTAACTATGGAAAAGAAATAGGTCCTTAACACTTCAAAACATAGTTCAATGAAGACAATCAAGATTTAAATTTGCATGTATTTATTCAAAAGCAAAAGGAGAAGATTTTGAAGAATACCTCATTAAAATTGTATTTTTCACTTTTGTGATTTTCTATAGATCATTAAGGACACCATGAGAAGTACCTTTCAACTTCAGATTTTAGATCTCAGAGAATTTATCATGCATTATACCATAAAGAGCTCCATTCGCATCTCTCCTTTTACCATTAATATTACAAAGAATAATGGCATTCTTATGACCATTACCTTTAAAATAACTATTGTTCAGTGATGAAAGAAAACTACGGAGTTCTCTATTAGAGATATTATAAAATTGGTAAATTATTCCTCACTTACTTCTATATTCTATTATTTTCATACAGTCTTTCTAATATATTGATTAGTCTTCAGAGTGCTTCAAAATGCCATTTATTTATTAAATGAATTGCTAATAGTCTTCCCAAGTAGAAACTTAAAAATGTGTTTTAGAAAGAGACTAAAATTCAACCAATCTTTCCAGTAGAATAAAATAAAATATCTATTTTATTATACTTAATTTGAAAACTGAAACGTTTAAAAAGCTTGGATAGAGTTCAATCGTCCCTGACTGTCCTTTATAGTTTTAGAGTCAATGGCTCTCATTTCGGCCTCTGAAGCCATTCATTATTTAACATACAATAAATACATTATACTACTGAGTACACTGTATTCCATTTATGGATATTGCCATTTACATTGTGATATACCTTAAATACTATATACAGTATTTAACCGGTAAACATCATATCTTCATTTACATGGTAACCTAAACTTTCATAGAAGGTTGTTACTCAGAGAACCTATGCAACTTCCGAGATGTGACTAATTTTAACACTCAGTCTTAGCAGATACAAAGATTAATGGCCTCTAAAGTACTCTTTTTAAAGTTGGTGCCAACTTTAAATTTGACCAAATATTTTTAGAATGCGTAGATGAAAAGACAATGCAGTATTATTTTAGGTTGTTTGACCTTCAGATTCTGTATAATTTGGTCACACAATTAAAATTTCATTACATAGAAAGTCAAAAGAGGGACTACTTTATTCAGTAATAATGTACCCAGGGAGCAAAAATGCGCAGACTTTCTTAACCTATTCTTCACTAGAGACAAATGCCCCTGTCCCCTGGGAGCAGAGGGTGCATAAACGCATGCAGCAGACACTAGGTTAGAGAGACTGGCACTAAAGTGGTTTTTTATTTCAATCAATAATAACACCTGCCCTCTTGCATTGCCTTTTGAAACACTGCCAGACGTAACAAAACAACAAAAGGAACCAGTAAATGGCCCACATACCCATGGGTACCTTGATGTAGATAAATGGAACAAAGAATACAGAAAACTTAAATGCTTTAATGCATGTGTTCCATTTTTAATGTTAGAATGTCTGAGACTCGGGAAATATTTCCTCTACTCAACACAGACGACACAAACTTATTTATTTCATGTTCAAACAAGTATCTCTTTTATCTTTGTAGACAACTTTTTTCAAGCACGAATAATCATTACTCCAACAACAACTGAAACATTAATAATGCCTTCATCCCCTTTCCATAGAGAGAATTGACGATGCCCATCCAAATCTTTGACCTGGACACATTAGTTCGCCCCGGAAAAACAAGATAATCGTGGCCCTTAATAGAGACCTATCACTTAACAGCAGAAGAAACTTGAATGAGATATAATTCTAAACCTCAGTTTCTTTATCTATAAATTGGGGGCAGAAATAATTACTTCCAAAGTGTGAAGTACGAATTAAGTAAAATAAAGAGATTAACATCTGCGTGGTTCATAATCAGCCTCGATAAAATGCAGTTGTGGTTGCTGGGTTGTATAGTCATCAAGTTCTCACAGATGGCACACTGTCACCGACAGCTAGCTAATTAGTCTGACTGAATCGAATTATTTGGGTTCAATAGGCAAGTCTCCCAGCCAAACAGTCAAAAGAGAAATAGCAACTCCTCTAAATGTCCTTTGATCAAAGTGACAATTCCATTTAGGAAATAAAGCCAAATAATTATTTGGACATAGGTCCAAATTTTTTTAACCTTAAGACAAAAGATTTCAAGAGAATATTTCCCAGAGGAGTTACCTAAACGAAAATAGTTTTGATTTCTTGAATGCGGAGTTTTCTTTCTGTTTTAACTGGTTTGCATTTGAATATAAATTTTGGAAATTATACTTCAGTCACTGTAATTATAGCACCATGCAGCAAGAAGAGGTTCCTAAATGCCCATTTTATTTCCGTTTCAATGCAGCTGAGATAAGTTGATGAACATTGACAAATATTTCAAAAGTATGTAATAAATTTAAACGTAGATAACTTTTATAGATATGTGCGTGCATCCTCGAAGTCAGTTTATAAAACATATTGCATGTGATTTTAACGATACTGTATAGGCATTTAAATTCTGCCTATTTGGATTTTAAGAAACTACATTATTTATAATATATAGAATAACCATAAGTATTTCCTTAAGGAATCGGATTAAATGCTTCATTGCTCTCTATAGATAAAAAAACTCAAATGAACAAATCTGAGGGCAACCTCTATTAGCATTCTAGTGACATCGTTTTGGGGCTTATTATCTTACACTTAAATAATACTTATCCTAATGCAATATGTGGAGTCTATTGTTTTATACATTCAAATTTTCCTTCGAATTCTCTCAGAACACTCATACATTCTTAGACCACAAATGTGACAATTATGAATAAAGGAATGACAGACACGGTGACCTATTCTGGCTTTGTTCTCTCATGTATGAGAGTCACAGCTCTAGAAGAACGGGAACAAGCATCCACTCTGAACATGTACACCTTCACAATTCCTCAGGGGCTCAAAGCTCGATTGAGTAACACGCAGTGAGCGAAGCAGCACTGTACACATGTGGACAACACGCACTGGCATCAACGGTCCTAGATACGAATCTTTATTTCCTATTAAACTGAGGTCTTTGAAAAGCTATAGTCTTTATTTGCATACCAGGAATAATAAAATGCATTTTTCCAGTTAACTACAGGAAATTTGAAAACTGGGGAACGTGTACAAGGGTGTTCATTTTTCTACTCTGTTTACTTGTGTGTATGGAGAAAGTGAAGGGGGGTGGTTGTTGTGAAGATTAAAGGAATTAGTGTATGTAAGAAGCCTAGTAAATTTACAAGGTAATATTTCCCTTTATAACATTCTTCTACTTACCATAGGTATATATTTTGAAAGTTTCCTATGATAGGCAAGAAACTTACTTACTTTAAAGTACTAGACAACTTAAAAGCTTTCAATGTACCATGAAAAACTTTTATTTAGTAATCAAGACTGATTATGTTTGATAAAATTATCAGTTTCCATAAACTACATTCTTTAGCTTACACTAAATAAGTGGAATCTGGGGACCATTTACATGCTACACATTATGTTTCCAAAATAATTTATTTAGAAATTGATGATACTGAAAGTTGCAATTCTCCATTCTATTTTGCTCAGCAATTCTACTGGTCAGACCTTAGACAACCACAGGGAAGAAGCGATCACAATGCCCTTGTGGCTGCACCATGGTCTCTAGAATAATGCAACCTAATGTTACCTTTGACATGAGGGATAAGTGCTCATGGAAAGTGACACTGACAAAACCCAGTTCTATTGATGAGAAGCTCATTAACAACTGCATTCAAGCAATCTACTAATTCTGTGTCATTTTCTATTCCGAATTCAAGAAATTAAATAATTTGCTTATTTGAAACACATGCTTTTATCACACATCTCTCATAGATTATCATAATGTCATTGTCATAAGTTCTGAAGTACTCAAAATATGAGTGTTTATATAAAGTACTCCGCAATTTTTGTAACAAATCTTAAATTTCTAATATGTCTATTCACTGTGCTAAGCAATTTCACATATTCACTTAAAACTCACAAAAATCTTGACAGAGCTTTATCTAAAGACACCACATACTGAGCAACTTAAGAATGATTAGTAAAGCTTTCCAAACACTCGCCTGCACTGAGAGATTATTTTATTTTATTTTATTTTTCTTTTCCTTTTTCTCCCCAAAGCCCCCCGGTACATAGTTGTATATTCTTCATTGTGGGTCCTTCTAGTTGTGGCACGTGGGACGCTGCCTCAGCATGGGTTGATGAGTGGTGCCATGTCCGCGCCCAGGATTCAAACCAACGAAACACTGGGCCGCCTGCAGCGGAGCGCGCGAACTTAACCACTCAGCCATGGGGCCAGCCCTGAGAGCTTCTAATTCAGCCCCTCAGTTAACCTTACTTTGAGATGTTTTGCTTAAGAAGTAGAATGATATTGTATTAAGGAATAGCAGTGGAGAATGGAATCTGCACACAGGTTCTTCCAAAGGTCAGAGCTAAGGCATATTCTTAAACACACAGCTTTGGTTGGCTTCTTCATCTCTAACACAGTAATAATACCCAGATTGCCCAGATCACAGTGCTGCTTGAAGATAATGTTGCTAAAAGTGTTTACTCTCTGTGGGACTGTACAAATACAAGTCATTATTAAGCACATTGGCTTACTCTAAGATATGCTAGCGTGTCTAAATCCATTTGCTTAAAATAATTTGTAATTTCTACTCTACATTTTTGAAGATACTGAATTACTTTCAAGTCCAGAGCACTAAAATATAATTACCCTGGAACATGCACTTGACAGAATATTATGAAGCAATTAAAATGGTGATTTTTGCAGACTATTGAAAAATTAGTATGCTCTCTTCATTACTTAAGTATGATACATGATTGTGTGATCAGCATACTTATAAGTTAACTCAAAGTTAAGCATAATAAGAAAAGAATAAAGATAATACATCAAAGTTTTAATAGTGGCTTTGTTAAACAACAAACTTACGGATTTCTTTTTTTAACTTCCTCTACTTGGCAATTTTTAACAATGTGATTTGAGTACTTAGAAATCTAAACCAAAAAAGGAAACTCAAAATACATTATTCTTTTTTCATCTTCTGTTAGTTTCTTCTCTTTGCCAAAATTGCCTTGTCCTAGACATTACTAATTTCCTGGACATTATCAACTGTGCGATTTCTCTTGCTCTCCTCTCACCAAGGGTTCCAGTGATCTCATAAGAATATCCTCTAACTGAATTCTGATTATTGGCAATTTTCTAATAACCCAATTCCCTAAATGCTTTCTAAATTTTTCTTTTTTAAAGATTGGCACCTGAGCTAACAACTGTTGCCAATCTTCTTATTTTTTTTTTCCCTCTTCTTCTTCTCCCCAAAGCCCTCCAGTACATAGTTGCATATTCTAGTTGTGAGTGTCTCTAGTTGTGCTATGTGGGACGCCGCCTCAGCATGGCCTGATGAGCGGTGCTGTGTCCGCGCCCAGGATCCGAACTGGTGAAACCCTGGGCTACCACAGCAGAGCACGTGAACTTAACCACTCAACCACAGGGCCAGCCCCAATGCTTTCTAAATTTGTCTTCCAATAAATCATTTTTTTAATCAAATTCGAGAATACAATAAACATGGATAATTCCTTTGGAGAGCTTACTACTTTGCAGACCTAGTACTAATCTCTTTCCATGCTTTATCTTGTTTTATGACCTTCCCATGAAAGACATAGTCACTTTTTCTTCATTTTGCAGATCAGAGAACTGAAACTCAGAGAGGTGACATGACATCCAAGATCACACAGTTAGCAAGTTAGGATAGAACAGACAGGGGCTGGCCTGGTAGCATAGTGGTTAAGTTCATGTGTCCCACTTCAGTGGCCCGGGGTTTTCAGGTTCAGATCCCAGGCACGGACCTACATACTGCTCATCAAGCCATGCTGTAGCAGCATCCCACATACAATATAGAGGAAGACTGGCACAGATGTTGGTTCAGGGACAATCTTCCTCAAGCAAAAAGAGGAAGATTGGCAATAGATGTTAGCTCAGGGCCAATCTTCCTCACACACACACACACACACACACAAAAGATAGAAAAAACAAATAATATGAACAGATGTTCATATTATTATTTAAAAAGACAATAAGAAATAAGATATCACTTCATGTTTAAAAGGCTGGCAAAACCAGAAAACTGGATTATTCCACGTGTTGGCAGAAATGTGGGGATATAGGAGCTCTCACGTATTGCTTATAGGAGTATAGCCTGGTGTATGTAGCCATTCTTGACAGCACCCTGCTTTATGTAGTACAATCATTCATCAGTCATTGATAAGTGTATGCCCTATAGCCAGTGATTCTGTTTCTAGTTATAGGTCCAAAAGTAAGGGACATGCACACAAGGTGCACGAGGGCACGCACATGAGGCTCTCTGCAGCATGGTGGCTAAGAGCTGAAAGCAATCTGAGTGTCCATGGCTTGGAGGGTGACTATTAAGGTGAAGTAGAAACGCAGCATGCAGTATTACATGGCAATTCACAAGCCTTCTGGATGATTCTGATGCACGCCAGAGAAAGTTTGAGAACCTCCGTACTACATGAATCTAAGGTTTCCTCTAGCATAAAATCTCTTTCTATATAAATGTGTGTGTGTGTGTATTCATATACTCATTTGCTTGTTTGTTTATTCATTTATTTATTTATAATGCTGTGATTACAACCATGAAATTTTACTGCTGTATGATAGAATTCATGAATTGACTATAACACTAGTATTTTATGGTTCAGGCCTTATTATTTTTGGCTATTTATCACTACTCTTAAGTATATAACAGTCGCTATAGAGTCTATTCCTAGAAATGCATCCTGATGAAAACAAACATACCCACTCCGTATCTGCTGTGTGCCGTATGCACATTCCACGCTTCCTTCCCCCGCTATTGCATGCCCAGCCCTACTCTCCCTGGAAAGATCGCTAACGGCCACTGCTCTGCTTGTTCCATTCCCATTAACATTTAACTCTTTATGATTGAATCTCCTTCCTCACAATTCTCCTGACATTAACAGCTCAGGATCAGCAGCATTCTTCTGACTGTAACATCTAACAACTTTTCTCAGTTCTCATTAGTTGTTTGTTTGTTTTCCACCATCCCTTCCCGCAACATCATGCCCGGATTCTCTGCCTGGAAACTGCTCCCTCCCTTTGGACACCTGGCTCAAATACTCCCTGTTGCATAACTCCTTCCCCCACGCCCAGGCAGAGTTGATTGTTCCTTCTCCTGTAGGCCCCTGGGTCTCTGTTCATATGCTTACTAAAATAGAAGCCAAATTAGTATCAAGTCCCATTTGCATGTGTGATTGTGGTATGTTCTAAAAAGGAGAAAGTATCTTATCCATGATTGATTCCCCTGCGTGTATCTCATTGCCTAAGGCATAAGTATGTGCTGAATAAACGAATGATTATTTGATGCTAAAGCTCAGTAAATATTCATTCTTATTACATACACCACTCACAGCTTGGAAGAATCTTTAGTCTTGAGTCAAAAACATTCAGCGATGAATTAAGCACGCCCTTCTCAAGCCTCCCGTTCAAATCCCAGCCCAGTCTTGTGTCCCCAGCCTTCCACTCCTGACTTACATACTCCTTCCACATGTGCTGTCTCTCCATCTACACTGCTCTTTGTGCTCCCACTTTTTCTCTCTCTGCCTCTGTTCCCAGTGGACCTGGAATGACTCCCAAACACCACCTACCCAGGAAACTTCTCTTTTAATTTCTATCACTATTTAAATTATATCCCAAATGCCTTGGTTCCACAAGCCTTTCCGGTTCCTCTCAACCACTTGTGTCTGTGAATCCTTTGAAACTTCTCATTGTTTCCCATATGTTTACTTGTTGACTAATCATGTTTTTATAATAAATAGCCTCGGTTCCTCAGTGTGTATCCATGGGCAAACTGCAGGATTTCTGAGAGATGTGGATATTTTACGTGTAAAGGGGAAGAATGATGCCTCTTATCCTCACAGGGTAGCTGGAAGAGGGAGGGATTTGTGTGCAGTTCCAGCAGTACTGACGGACACACAGTATGCACGAGGCGAAGGACAGCGAGGAGGATACAAGCAGCCCTGACTGCTCCCTGTCAGCGGGGAGCCAAGCTGGTGTTTTCCTACTGGACATAAACAACATCACAGGATGCCAACACCACACAAGGTCACTCTGTGACTGTGATGGAGTGAGATAAAAATAAGACTACTCTGTAATCCTGTCTGAAGGCATACCAAAACTAAAATAATGTCTACACCACAAAAGTGACCTGACATCCACCCCTTTGGCCAGCATGAGTGATGGTCTGCTCCTTCTTTACCAATTACAGCTTTAGCTCCGTCCCATTCCTCCATCTCCTAGATAAAAATTAGGACACTCAAACACAGTCACCTTCTCCTTTGTTGTAACAGGAAGTAAGCCCAACTTGGTTTGCCTATACGACTGTTTCTGGTGGTGTTGGCTGGTGGACAGCAATGGCAGCTATTATTGAAATCAGTTTGTTTGCTATTATTTGTGGAATTGAACGGCTAGCTACCATGTGGGTTTCAAGGGATGTGAAATCATTCCGTTTTCTCCTTTAGATCCATAAATGGATGCCTAAGAAGTTAGTAATCAAAGTTAAAGGAAGCAAAATTCATAAGTGAATTTCACATCCCCAAACCAATTATAAATATACCTTATTTTTAGTTGATGTTGAGATCTTTCCTTATTTACGATCAAGATTAATTTATTTTAACCATTGTACAGGTTAATAAAAACCACGGATCTTTTCAGGCAGGCACAGCATTGCTGGTGCCTCTTACTAGTTTGTGTGACCAAGATGGAACTGCCAAAAGGTTCTTCCTGTACATTTATTTTTACCGAAGATACTTTCAAAATAGAATTTCTCTTCCAATGAAATAATTTATCACACTCTATTTTAATAACCTTTAGCCTGAAAAAGGAATCGTGAAAGCGAAAAAAAATTAATAATGTCAAGTCCCCTGATGCCCTCTAAGAATCTGATTCAGACAATTTCAAAAGGTCACAGTCTCCCTAAAGCCTGCCTTTGGTGCTTTCCAACGGGCTTCCATTTATTGTCATTCTGGTCGTTCCTCCGAGAGAGTCATGTGTGGCCATCAGAAATAAACCATTTCAAACCCACAACTTTCTTTGAAAAAGAGGAATGTTTGGAAGCTCCGGCCACACTGATTTGCCTAATTGTTCTATTAATTAGCAGAAATGTATTCATTATATTATCTAGCCATCACTTTGGGAAAAGGGGAGTCACTGCGGCCCTAAGTGAACAGGGCCTACAATCTGTCAGTACTGATTAGGGGAGAAGGCATAAAAGGATGATTTCAACTTTGGCCACCTTCCACGGTAGGAGGAGGTGAATGATGCATTACAGCGGTTGAATTCTTTATACATGCCTTCTAAGTTTTACACATTCGTTCACTGACATTACCTTGGGCTTCTCTGATAATGATAACACTTTAATTGAACTAAATATTTAAGTAGCTACCAAGAATGTCTATATTTAATTTCAACAAAACTATTTTATTTCAAAGTATAATTTAAGTTTAAAATAGTGAAAACTTTCATTATAAAAGTAATTTAAATATGTTGTTACAGAACTTGGGGGGGGTAAGGAGAAGGGAAGATAAAAGGCTATTCACAATCTGATCACACTAAAAATTAGCAGAAAGTTGGGTCATGTCATCTTGCCATTTGTTTAGTTATAGTCCTATCTGTTAAGTCATTTTATAATTGTAATTGAATACCAGTAAATATAATAGCATTCATTTTTATTACAGCTAATTAGCACTGGGAAGACATATTTACTCTTTTCACACTTTCCAAACACTCTGAGGTGTGTACACATATGTGCACTTGCAAATCCAAACTTACCGATTTCAATGACAAAAAAGGACATGGCATCTGTGATTTATGGAATAAACTCCATTCAAATAGATACTATTTAAATAACCTACTCAAGGTCAACTTGCAAAATAAGTCAACATTCCTGACCAACTCTATTCTCCCACTAAGATCAGAACCTCTCATGATAAATGTCAAATGATAAGATGAATCTTAAGAGGTACATATTTTCTCATGAATTTTCAGATGTTGTAGAAGCCAGAGCTTGCTATAATAAATAGGCATAACTTTTCTCCCTGCTCCATTTGATTTTTTCCTTTGGCATGTCTGTTCCTTCCCAGCAAGAGGTACATCCCGGGGAAATACAATCAGAGGAAATATTAGACACGGTAAAGCGCTCACAGTCTGAGAGTTTGTTTCTGTTAGGAAAAGATGAAATACGTCATTTGTATTGACTGTATTTTTCTCTGACCTCATTTAAACCCCTAATGTTGAAATTACTTCATAGCTACTTGATAGATACAACAGTCCTCTGAAGAGGCATCAAGGACTTCTGGATTTTAGCCGGATCTCACAGCACAGAGGGCTGAAGTTTCTTCTTAGGGAGGCTGGGTGCGGACACAGCTCAACATGAAGATGATCCGTTTGTAGCATCTGTCCCGCTCTCCCAGTGTGCCCTCCACTCTCCTCTGGAGCCTCTCACTGCTGCTTGAATGTGCGCCCCCATCCACAACAACCCCTACCCTCACTACTATAGCTTTGCATATGCTTCTCCTCCACCAAGAATGCCCCCTCCCCCTCCTCTCACCCACCCCCCACGAGACTCTCACTAAACCCTTGCCTGACGCCCACAGTTAGGGCACTCACTGTGCCGCATTACAGTGCTGCTGGTTCTCAGACCTCTCAGCCCTGCTGGGCTGTAACCAACTGGTGGGCCCAGAACTCTGTCTCTTTCATCTTTTTTTTTTAAGATTTTATTTTTTATTTTTCCTTCTTCTCCCCAAAGCCCTCCAGTACATAGTTGCGTACTTTAGTTGTGGGTCCTTCTAGTTGTGGTATGTGGGATGCCACCTCAGCATGGCCTGATGAGTGGTGCCATTTCCGCGCCCAGGATCCGAACCAGCGAAACCGTGGGCCACCAAAGCTCAGCGCGCGTACTTAACCACTCAGCCACGGGGCCGGCCCCTGTCTCTTTCATCTCTTACATCCAGCAGCACATAACAGTGCCCAGTGTTCAGTACACACTGACTCAATGGATATGTGAATTCCTGAATGATGGCTTGAAGCAATGGGCTTACTACCATTGTCAGCGGGATAAAAAAGGGTGTGAAATAAGGGATATGAGATAAAGTAGGGTTGATTTGGTGACACAGCCCTCTCCCTTGTGATATGATGAGTACTACCTCTGAGCTTTGTTGATCAGTTCATCATAGTTCCTAACTAGGGCATATTCTAAAGCTTCTCAGTGGATATTAAAATTGTTCTCAAAGTCGTGATAAAACTGATGAGCCTATTATGCTAAGACCCCATTTCTCAGGCTCAGCAAGAAGCAAGAGCGGTCACAACACGGCAAGGTCTGAAGCAGAGACACTGGTGTAAGCGCTCCAGCGTCCTTCCTCCTAGCACGGTCACTGCAGCAGCCTGACCTGCTGCAACGGTCCACAGTCGCCTCCAAGCTCTGAGACTTGGGGACCTCTGTGCAACAGGAACGAATCTGTGCCCAGTGTACAGGTGCAAGTTCTAAAAATTCAAATTCCATGTCCATTTGTTATTTCAAATAAGAGCTCTTCCCTAAGGACTCAATGCTCAAAAAAAAAAAAATTATTTTTTCTTTGTGTCTGACTGAGGCACATTTCCTGAATGACAATATGTGCCAGAGCAGAGCTGGCAGTGTTTGCCAGCAAATAAACCTCTGCACTACGCACTGAGACAAGACATTTTTTCCTGCTCTCCTCAAAGATGTGTTCCAATCATTCTGAGTAGACTCATAGTGTCTTGTTTTAAAAAAAGGAATGAAGTAGAAATTGAGGTCTCTAGTGTGACTCTCTCTACCCTTCTTTCTCTATTAGCTGTCTTTTCATAGGACTCATATTATAGATACTTAATACCCTGGTTCATGGCTTTTCAATGAGAACTTTGATTTCAGAGTTAATACTGGTTCTCCTTTTGGGTGAGTTATGTTTAGAAACATTTCCTTAATATGACTCTCCATTTAAAATATATTGGGACCCATTTCTATGCTAATTTTATTGAATAATTTGACACATCTTATTATTTACAGACACCGAAAACACAGCTAAGTCCTGTGGAACAGTGCTATGCAAACTTTAATGGGCACGTGACTTTCCTGGAGCTCTTGTTAAAACGAAGATTAGGACCCAGTAGGCAGGGAGTGGTGCCTGAGAGTCTGCGTTTCTAATGAGCTCCCCTTTCGGATGATGCTGATGCTCCTGGTCCCAGAACCACACTTTGAGTTGTAAAGTTGAAGAGCTGTGCCACTCAAGCTGGGTGTGCATGACATCCCGTGGAGGGACTGTTAGAACACAATTCCCGGACTGCTTTCCCAGAGGTTCTGATTGGGGAGGTCTGAGGTGGGGTCTCCCATTCTGCATTTCTAACAAGCTCCTAAGTGATGCTGATACTGCTAATCAGCTGATCAGACTTTGCATATCATACGAGGTCATCTATTTGAGCCATAAAATCCCAGCCTGACCCTTACTAGGCCAAGTCAACAGTCTGGCATAACAAGACATTTTAGATAAATAAACCTTAGTGTGCTTCAGAACATTCCCCCATAAAAATGCAATTTCTGCAAGTCAGATACAAGTTAGAAAGACTGACACTAGTGGGAAAGAAATATTGGAGGTGGGTTGAGTTTTTCAGCCAAAAATAATGCAAGATGTGGAACAAAGTAACATTTGAGGTCATTTATTTTAGAAATGTTCACCACATCTGACTCTCTCTCTTATGCAAGGGAGGCGGTAGTAATCTTTACCTTTTGGCCAGAAGTCCGTGTGACTTACCGTCCACGTCAATAGACAAAAGCAGCTAACGGGAATGAAAAGAAATACCAGATACCGGACTGCATACTTGCCAAACTTCAGGAAGGTAAACTCCTATATTTCAACCCAGAAGTGGTCAATGCCAGCTCAAAACAAGTAGAGTTTGTTGGTACCTATTGTTTATGGAGCCAGAAGACAGAGACCTGAGCTCCAGTTCATGAACAGAGTCCCTGCTGTGAAAGCCTCATGAGCTAAGGAACACTGAGCTTCTCTAGAGGAAGTAATCCCACGCTGAGGTTTTAAGGAAGAGGCAAGAGTCCTGACAAATGGATACAGCCCAGCCCCTGGTTTTCAGAGTGTGGTCCAACCCAACAGTCTTCAACTGCCATCACGAAAAAGAACTTGACGGCTTCAACAGATTAGCGCCAACACTTAAGGTAGGACCACCGTATCAGCGGGTGTCAGCAACCCACTGTACACCTGAGGCCTTTGCTATCTCCAGATACATCTTGCTAAATCTCAGCTTCCAGCACTGTTGGAAACACTGGTAAGTTTATCTGAGGGCTCTATGTCTCCCAGGGAGGAAGGAGGGGCCCTCAGTCAGTGACTGACCAGAGACGGTGCATGACTTGCCCTCTGGCCGGATACCTAAGATGTGAAGTACACCAGCTCCTAGAATTCCCTGCCGGGATGAAGCTCCAGTTGCCCCAGCTGCATCCTTTTTAGTCGGGCTCTCATCTCTCTCTCAATTCCTTGCTCCCTTACTGTTGTTTCTTGGGATCAACTTCCAAACAAATAAGCCACAGTCAAATTCTTGTCTCAGCGTCTGCTTCTCAGGGGACCCAAACTAAAACACATTTGTTTTGGTAGGCATATTAGAAAGAAGAATTAGAATATCTGAGCACAGAATAGGTCATCACTGGAGTAATGAGGTCCACAAATAGATCTGCTGAAACACTGGATGAAAAAAGAGCTGCAAGCAATGTTGCAGAAAGAACTCCCGGGACATTTATTTGAGATTAGTTTCAGAGGTAGATACAAACACAAAAGACTGAGCTGATGTGTGTACGTGTGTATGTATATGTATCAGAACACATACTTATGTCTATATGGCTTATATGATACCGTTTGCACTGCCTGAGCACACACACGCACAGAAAGTTTTATTTTGCTCATTAATTCCCTAACACTTGAGTTTCTCTAGTAAATCTAGCAATATCCATTCTCTTTCTTTCCATCAGTGAAAATATTTTTGTACATATTTGTGTTCTGTTAAATACTATATAGTGTTCTCTCTATTACATTTTATCAATATATAATATTTTGGCTTATATACACATGTATAATATTCCTCAAGTACATGTAAATTTTTTTTCTTCTTTTTAGAATTATTCCCATTTTTTCTAGAATTGCTATTAGGGCACAGAGTTACTTATTACATATTATAGTATGAAGCACAAAACGAATGGTTCTACACTAGAAGGAGAGCACGTCGGGACAGACATGTACTTGTACCCAAGCTGTATGACTTGGAAAAGCTTATTTAACTTCTCTCATTTCAGTTTCCTTGTATGTAAAATGTCAATAAATAATATTTCTGTTAATGTAGGTTTAAATGAGAAATATGTGTGTGTATATATAAAATATATTAAATTAAATATTAAATATATACTTATATATTTAATATGTTAAATAGAATAATATATAGTGTATATAATATATTAAATATACATTGTTTATTATATTATTTGTTATATAATATATTGTTTATTATCTATTAAATATAATAATATATAAATATATAATATTGAATATTGAATATTAAGTAAATATATGTATTTATATATATATAAGACATTTCCTGACATAGACAGGCAATAAATCAATAGATATATATTTGTATATCACAGGAAGTGATACTATTACACAGGAGATATTATTATAAGTCATAGTACTACACAGGAGATAACTTTCAGTGTCTTAAGTTTCCCTTTTATTTTGTGTTCATTTTACCTTGTGTGAATTGACATATTTCTGACAACACTAATACCATATTAATGTCTCCTAAATTTGTTTCAAATCCTTTTAATCAATAGTCCAGTAGATGTACATTTCTAAACGTCCAGAACCACTTCATCACTGCCCCAAATAAGAAATTATGGTGTTTTGATGTGTAGAGGAAACTATTTTTTTCATTTTAATTATTATACCAATGTTTGAAAAATGCTGACTCCTAGGGAAGTGAATTCCTGGCAGCACACAATGCTGCTTGCCTTTCTGAGGATGGATGAAATAAACAGCAGTGCTACAATGAACTCTCCGGGTAAATGTCTCAGTAATGTTCCTGACACCACAAGATGCTGACTTAGCTAAATCCACAGGGTGGGAACTTATAAAGTAATTGCTACCCACCTAATACTTGAGCATGATTTTTATACATCCTCTCAAGTCAGTGACTGATGGAAAATACAAAACCTTTTACTTTGGGGAGAAATAGATTGGCAAGCACATTTTAATGACTAATATTTACATAGTTTTGAGTTTCCAAAAAATTAACATTTTTTAATGAAATATTTTCACTAGCTTAGAAAACAGGGGAAGAGGGGGCTATATCCCTATGTTTACATAATAATAACAATGGCATTCTCAAAAATAGCAACAATAGATTTACACTTACGGAGCACAGCCTATCCGTTAGGCAGTAGAAGTAAGTACTCCATATCATTCTATCTCATTCTCATGACAGCATAATCATCCTTATCTAAACCCCTATTAAATCATATTGCTTGACAACATGCAATCGAGATTTTGTCCATGTTCAATGGTTTTTAAAACAACATTAATTTTCATTACTTCGTTGCTAGATTATTTCATGGACATTAATTCTCAAGTTTCAGATGGCAATTTCTTTTGAGTACTGTGAAACTGATCTTACCATATTTTATCCAAAGCCTGATTATAAAAATTTTAGAAGAGATTTTACTTAGTACATGATTTATAAATACATAAAACAATAATTTATCTCACACTCAAAAATGACAAAACACTGAGATAACAAAATCAATTATTTTATCCTTAAAGCAAGACAGACTGTTGGCTCCAAAGGATTTACAAAATCAATCAATCAATTTTATGAATAGTGGCCAAATTATATAGTGAGATTTGAAGACCGGGTATGAGCTCCTCTCAAAATATCAATTCCATGCCTCACCGTGAGGTTGACGTTGATACCTAAATATTCATTGCTGTGTGTCTTAACGGCTTTTCAAATTTGTGATGTTGTTTTTCTTAGACTGATAAATGTCATTTAGCGAGTGTATTAATTTCCTACGGAATGGCTGTATACCAAATCGCCAAACTTTAGTGGCTTAAAACAACATGTACGTATTATCTCACAATTCCGCAGGGCAGAAACCCGACAGCCTCACTTGGCCAAAATCAAGACATCAGCAGGGTGCGTTCCTTTTCGGAAGCTGTAGGGGACAATCCATTTCCCTGCCGTTTCCACCTTTCAGAGGCTGCCCACATTCCTTGACTCATGGCCCACTTCCTCCATCTTCAAAGCCAGCAACAGCAGGATGAGTCCTTTTCACACTGAATAACGCTGACCCCCTTCCATAGCCATGTCTCCCTCTGAATCTCCTCTTCTGCCTTGTTCCTTTTCTTTGAAGGCCCCCTGTGATTACAGTGGGCCAACCTGTATACTCCAAGGTAATCTTTCTGTTCAATGATTGGCAACCTTAACTCCATCTGCTCCTTGAAATCCCCTTTGCCATATAAGTTAATAAATTCACAGGTTCTGAGATTTACAATGTGAACATCTTTGGAGGGCCATTCTGCCGACCACAATAGGATGTATATTATTAATGACATATATTCATTTATTTTGTCTAAATATTTCCTGAGCACCTATCACATTTCCAGCCCACGAAGCTAGGTTCTGGAAAATTAACGTAAAGAAAACAGACATGATCTTTATCTTTGGGAGGTTGCGTTTTAAATCTCAGTCATATTAACTCTTTTTTTTTTTGCTGACAATCCACTAATTTATTTTTTTAATTTTTTTAATTGCAGTAACAGTGGGTTGTAACATTATATAGCTTTCGTAATATATTTCAAATTCTGTGTAGATTACATCATGTTCACAGTCTTATTAACTCTTAGCAGAGCAACCACAGATTGAATTTTTTTTAAGTGTACTATTGAGAAGGCAAAAAGTAGTTCCCAAGAGAAAAAAAAAACGTGCTGACTTCACAATTTTGCCTCAAGCCGGTTCTATAAACAGATTATAAAAGTTGTAGAAAGAATCTAACAGAGCTAGTGACCTATTTGTATTTTTTAGGTAAATAGTTAATTATAGTCAATCCTCATTGTTCACAGATTCTGTATTTGTAAACTCGCTCACTCACTAAAATGTATTTGTAATCCTAAAAGCAATACTCGTGATGCTCTTGGGATTATTTGCAGACATGCGCAGAGTGGCCAAAAAATTTGAGTTGTCCACAGCGCACATTTCCAACCAGGTTAAAAAAGGGCAATGCTCTGCCTTCTTGTTCCAGTTCTCATATCGTAAACAAGTGTCCTTCTCATGGTCTATTTAATGTCACATTTTTTTCACATTTTTGCAGAAAGTTTTGTCAGTGATTTCACTGTTTAAATGGCCCCTAAGCGTTAGTGCTACAGTGCTGTCTAGGAAAGTGCAAGAAGACAGTGATGTGCCTTATGGAGAAAATATATGTGATCAATAAGCCTCATTCAGGCATGAGTTATACTGCTGTTGGCTGTGAGTTCAATGTCAATGAGTCAACAATACATATTAAATAAGGCATCTTTAAACAGAATCATGCATAAAACATAATCTCGTTCATGTGATAACCTATGCGAAAACATAACCTTTTTATGAAAGTGACCAAAGGCTCACAGGAACCTAACCCTATATTTCTGCCAGGTTCAGAATTCACTGATGCAGTGTTCATGGAGTCTTTATAAAACATAACTATCATGAATAATGAGAATTAACTGTATTTACTGAACAACATTGCTTGAAGTAAACCGGAAAAATCTGTAGTAAGCCTCAAGGCAAATCAACAAAATGCATTATAACATCATAAAAAATGATCTTTAAAAATTTATAATTATGGGGGCTGGCCCCGTGGCCGAGTGGTTAAGTTCGCGCACTCCGCTGCAGGTGGCCCAGTGTTTCGGTGGTTCGAATCCTGGGCGCGGACATGGCACTGCTCATCAAACCACGCTGAGGCAGCATCCCACATGCCACAACTAGAAGGACCCACAACGAAGAATATACAACTATGTACCGGGGGACTTTGGGGAGAAAACAGAAAAAATAAAATCTTAAAGAAAAAAAAAAATTTATAATTATGCTCCTAACACATAAGCTGTTTCAGAGTTCACAAGTTGCACCTGTCAGGTGTCAGAAGAATTCACATGTATATGTTCACTATATTGATGCCGTAGACTATTTTTCTTAACAAATATTGTAGCTGGTTGAACAGTGACTATAAATGAAATGACTGATTTTTAAAAATTTTAAATACACACTTCAAATGTAGCTCATGTATTGAAATATATGTTTTTCCTGTTGTTCCCGTTTTCCAACTTTACCTTATATGAGGTATTTTAGGGGGACAAAGCAGAGCTATAAATGTAGATGCTGATAATCACAATAAGAGAAAATCTTGTTTGAAAATGTGTGTATACTTGCATGCTTTTGAAATTATTTTTAAAAGCCTAGACAAATGTAGGTTCGATGATTTCAAGGTTATTATAAAGCTTGGCTAACATGACCACTTTCAGTATCCTCTCATGAGTGATCCTGAGAGAGGAGTGAAGGAATCTGCCCCATTGTTAAGGCAGGTACCAAGAGAGGATAACTTAGTCATCAGCTCCTCTCGGCCCCACACTCTGCAAGTGTGGGAAAGTGGAAAACAAGTCGGTCACAGCCAAAGCTACGCAGCCCCTGGGCTCAGGCATCACTTAGCCTGAGGGATGGGGAGTGGAGAAGCAAAAGAAGGTATGACCACTCCCCTTATTTTTCTCTTCTTTTCCCCATTTCTCTCCTTCTTCCTTCTCCATAAGACTGCCTTTCTTGCCTTTTCTCTATTTCTTGGTAGCAGAAACCTTCGTCTCCTCCCTCCCTGCTCCCAACCTGAATGCTCCTTTATCAGAATTGGCCTCGCTTGGGTCTGGACTGACTCCTTTCATCCCTGATTGAGGCAACCAAATTCACATCAATCTTGAGACTCTACTTAACTTGGTCATAATGGTGTTCATCACAGTCAGGCTTAGTGCAAGTAAACTTACATTATGTAAGAATGGAAACTTGAGCTACTAAAAATTTAAAGAGGAGAAAACATACATCCGGCATTAAAATTTTTTTTATGGATATTTTCAAACATGAACCTAAGTAGGGAGAATAGAACAATAAAGTCACATGCTTCAAAGATGGCTAACTCATGGCCAATTTTATTTCATCCATACCATGTCCCCTCCCAGTTCATCACCTTTCTACTAGGTTATTTTAACTTCAGTCTCTGACACATTATTTCATGCATAAATATCTCAAAATAAATCTTTAAGGGATAAGAATTCCCTTTTAAATAAAAGTGCAATTTACTTCCAACACCTAAAATATGGACAATAGTTGTGTAATATCATCAACATCCTGTGATGATTGTTTTTCTCTTGAAAGGGTATCTGCCTGTGTGCATGCATGTGTATGCAGTATTGTCCAAATCAGGATACCAAATATTCCCATGTATTGCATTTGGTTGATGTTTCTCCTAAATCTCTCTTTACTTATGGATCACTCTCCCTTTCATTTTCTTTCAATTTGTTTATTGAAAAATTCTGGCCATTTGTCTTACAGTTTCCCACAGTTTGCTGATTGCTTCTCTACGGCGTCATAGGGTATGTCCTTCTGTTCCTATATTACTTATAAACTGGTAGTTAGATTTTGAGGCTTGATTTGACTTATGTTTGACTTTTTAGCATGAATTCTTCAACGAACACATTGTGTTCTTCCATCAGATGTATTACACCTGGTTGTCTCTGTTTTTACAATTCTAGCAATCACTGAGGTTCTCTAAGTACATTATTTCATTAGAGGTCATAAAATGGTGATTTTCTGATTCTATCATCCTTTCCTCAATATCTTTTTCTTTTAATCTACAATACTTCTGTAAAGAGAAACTTCTTCTCCTCAAATATTTGGTTACCCTGAGATAAAGTTTAATCAAAAAAAGTAGAAAAATACTTGGCTTTTCCTTTTATGAACCGGTGTTCAGAATAATGAATTCATTCCCTAGCCTCTTCCAATGATAGTGAACAAGGGACTTTTTGTATTATTATGAATTCATGAATGTTTAACTTACTTGGCATTTCACTTCATTTCTGATATTCTTCTTATTAATGTTCAAGTTATTTGATTGGGGCCAGTGAAATCCTTTTGGATTTGGCTCCTGAATCCTTTTGACATCACTCCAGTAGTCTCTGATAACATCTGAGTTTCCTGGTATAAGATATTCCAGATTTACTTTGTTTATTTCAGGCCCCAGATCTGGATTCAGCCATTTCCCACAGGCAGTCCTAGGTCCTTTTAGAGTCAAGTGGTATTTGGGGTCCACAATCTAGATGCTAGGTTAAAGTGGTATTTGGGGTCCACAATCTAGATGCTAGGTTAAAGTGGTATTTGGGGTCCACAATCTAGATGCTAGAATAATATCAGAAATGAACTGTTTTAGGTTGGGTACAGTTTCTTGACAGACAGAACTAGAGAAGAGTTCTATTTTCCTTAAAAGAAAATATATCTGGACTTCACAGTGATCTATGCAATTCAAATTCAGGATTGGAGGATATTTACTTAGCCTCCTCAATTTTAGATCTGTTTCTCTTTTCTCTTATACTGAAATTACAATTTCTAGTGATATTAATACAATCACTTAACTGTTTTATCAGAATAAGTTTTAGAGTCACAATACACTATCTTAAATAAAATATAATTAGTATCATTAACAAAACGTAACTAATGAAAGCAGTTTAAGATTTTTTTTAAAGATGGGGCATCTGAGCTAACAACTGTTGCCAATCTTTTTTTTTTTTTCTTCTTTATCTCCCCAAATCCCCCCAGGACATACTTGTATATCTTAGTTGCACATCCTTCTAGTTGTGGCATGTGGGACGCCGCCTCAACATGGCCTGATGAGCAGTGCCAGGTCTGCGCCCAGGATCCGAACCAGCGAAACCCTGGACCGCCGCAGCAGAGCACTCGGACTTAACCACTCGGCCACGGGGCCGGCCCCAAGATTTTTTTTGTCAATAGGGTCTAAAACAGTAAGGGTAGACAAATCGCTGTGTTTCAAAGTTACTTAAAATAATTCCTTTCTGGTGCTGATGCCCTTAACATAGAGGTTTTTTGTTTCATTTTATTTTCAGTTTTTAGAAATAGCTTTTTAAATTTTATTTAGTTTTGGTGGACAATTATTAACTTATGTATATTGCTTCATAGTCAAGTCTAAAAAACAGTATATTCGGAAAAGTCTAGATTCTATCCCTTTTCCATCCTTCCCCCATAGGTTATTATAGAGGTAACATTTAAAAAAAAAATTCTTGCTTATCCTCCCATTTACTTAAAACTTAAAAAATATAAGCAAATATATAAATATATGTGTGTATTTCCATTCCCTTTATTTAAATTAATGGCAGTAGACCCTACCCATTGTGTCCACTTTGTCTTTGTCAAGGTAATCAAACAAATGTGAGGGGTAGAGGTAAGCCACATGCTAATCTTTTTAAATGACCTTCAGCCTTGGAGAGTTACCCAGATGAAAGTGGTGATCCCATGAAGGAAGGGGAAACAGAGTGCAGGACATCCTACAGGAGACGTCGGAGCCCTTTCCAATCTCATTCCTCAGGCATCACTGGCGACCTGCTTTCTCCTTCCCCTAGCATGACGTCAGAATTATTACTACGACCTCTCGTGGAGAGAGCCGTACATCTCTCAGAGTCTCTCCTGGGAAAAGACTTGGGTTGAGGAGCCAGGAAGCTTATTGTATCTTGCATCAAGTGTCAGCTTTGGGGACTTGCTCCAAAGACATGTGAGTGGCCTCTGTGTTAACGTCTCTATGCTGTATTTGGGAGAATGTCAACTCACAAAAAAACAGTTTCTTTCATTAAAATTGTTAGAGTTTAAAATTCAGCCCATCTGATGAAATGCATTTTGGGGGAGACAGTGTGAAAGTATTGATAATTTCCAGAGAAAGTTTTAGGAAAAAATAATTGCAGGTAAATGATAATAGGCAATAGAGAAAAGAGATTCTAAGGGAAGGAGAAAAACTCGGGCAAGCTGCAGAGCACAATTACAGAGGAGAGCAACAGAAGACAAGCTCTAGGGGAGGTCAATAGTCAATAACAACATAATAAGAATTATAATAGCAGACGTCTAATTTAAAAGAAAGTAACTGAGTTCATGATGGGTCATAATTTTTTCTTAGCATTCAAAGGTGCACATATTGATGCTTGTGGTGTGGAAAAAGCATCCTATCTCTGACTTCCTGAGCACACACTGGCTCTATCCTTGGTAACTGCTACATCATCAGAACTTTTAAATATTTATGGATGGTTCAAGTACAAATTGTTCAGTTCCAAGCATTGTCTACTGGTAAGAACACAGCCCTCCAGCTATACAGAAGTAATATCTCTACTTACAAATAAGCAATTGATGAATGTTTTCAAGAAAAAAAAAAAATCCCCTACTCACAATCCATTTCAAAGTCATCTCTTAGTCATCTTATTATTACACTTTGTTCAGGTCTATTCACATAATTGTGTGCATTTAAAAAAAGGGGGAAACGCAGAAAAAAATTACAGAATACAAAATGCACCCATCATTTCCCTTTAAAGTATAGTAACACTGATTTCAAAGTAATCTTGCAATCTGAAACAAAGCATGGGAACTTAATTCTTTTCATCAACGAGACCAAGACTGATTATGTGATACAGACAGGCCTGGAATCAGCTTATACAAATCCTAGTCCTGTATGCCCATGACAGGAGAAGTATGACTCCCTCGGCAACAGGTATCTGTCATCACCCTCAGCCCCACCTGATTTCCACATTAGATGCCACAAACCCTTCAGATATTATCTTACTCAAATTAAAATAAATTATAGTGTATGTCCTCCAGTCCTTAATCCATGGGGTCATTTTGAACACATTTTCTAGCAGAATATAATGGATCTAGAATGTCTTGAGATACTGCAGTAAACCTGAGTTTCAGTTGATAGAATATTTTTCTCAAAAAGTATACAGAACATTCACTACATAATTCTGACTTCCTACATCAATCATTTGGTGTAGGAACTTTGAATGTCATTAAACTAAACAGACAAACTCATAGTCAAGGACTTCACACCCTGAGGTCATCAAGATGTACACCATTATATAAATGTTAAGCTTATCTTTTTAAATCTGAACTTAAGCATAGAGAAATCCTTCACATATCATTAACCCAAGCACAGTACAGGAAGCCAGAATATTACACATCCATGAATCAATTTAGAGAAAAGATGAGGACCATTGTCCTGGTCAGAACCAGCTAAGATCAGTCAGTAATGATTGAAACTGATGTGTGTGCACAAAACTACTAAATCAGAAGCAGAATATCGGAAGGCACTGAAAAGATAATGTCACAGCTTGGTTAATCTCCAGTTCCACTGGGAAGAAAAGCATGATTAATAGATGCATCTCACATGAATGATAAAACAGCATCTGAGTAGGTAGGTTGTGACCTCTGGCTGCAATGTCCAAGGGGGAATGGCAGTAATAAGACAAAATTGGTAAGAGGAAGAGTGGCATATTTTGGAAGTGACTCAGCTAACATCAGAAATGGAAAAAGACAGAAAGCAAAACTAATGCCAACTCCAAATCTCAAAGAAAGTTTAAGTGATAAAATAAACTTTACAACTTAAATTTTTAATGGAAAAGAAAATTATAAATAGAATGCAAACTAGTAAAGGAAAACTCTCTAACCTCTAGATGTGGTGTAAGGTGTTAGAGTTCCTGTTAATTTCACTCTCTTTCAGGATATGTGAACTTCCCCGGCGTGCCTCCCAGAGTCACTCCCAAAAATCATGATCCTCTTGCATTCTTTCCTCCTATTTCCCACGTCCTTCTGTGAATTGGAGTTATTTGTTAAGGACCAGAAAGCAGGGCTCAGATTTAATTATATCCTGCAATAGCTGAGGAATGGGGCAGAGTGAAAGGCATCTGTGATGGTTAATTTTATGTGTCAACTTGACTGGGCTAAGGGATACCCAGAGAGCTGGTAAAACATTATTTCTGGGTGTGTGTGTGTGTCTGGGGTGGTGTTTCCAGAAGAGATTAGCACGTCCCATGAAATCCAAATTAGCACCTTGGGACCTAAAGTGAGGTTTGGTCAATTTTCCCAAATGCTGTATTTCCATGGAGTCAGTAATTATTTTTATAGTTCTTCTGTCAATTCCATATAATTTTTCTTTCTTCCTCATGAAAATAAGCCAACGAAAGAAAAAAAGAGAGAAAACATATCCCTTGTCCTTTTTCATGAATGTCAGCTGGCTATAGCAAATTCGGCCCCTCCTGGCTTGGGTCCTCTCCCAACTACAGGTCACTTCCTCATCTTCATTGCAGCCTTCTCAGCGACTCTCTTCTTCAGTGTCCTCTGGGTGACCCATAAGACACCCTGGACTTAAATGGCTTTCATATGCTCTTCTTCAACACTTCCCTGTTCACACTTCGGTTCTTAATCATTTCCTTTGATTGGACATCTTTGAAACTGTAAATGCTTATATTCTATTCTTTGATCCTAGACCACTAGATCTTTCCAGCTCTCCCACTCCCCTCCTCCCATTCTTACTTGCTTTTCAGCCTCAATAACTCCACTCTTCCTCTGACTCTGTGATAATTAATTTTATGCGTCAACTTGACTAGGTCACAGTGCCCAGACAGTTGGTCAAACACTATTCTAGATGTTTCTATGAAGGCATTTTTTTAGATGAGATTAACATTTAAATCAGTTGACTTTCGAATAAGGCAGATTACTCTCCATGATGTGGGTGGGCCTCATCCAATCAGTTGAAAGCCTCGGTAGGAAAAGACTGATCTTCCCAGAAGAAGAGGGAATTCTGCCAGCAGACTGCTTTGGACTTGAACTGCAACTCTTCCCTAGGCCTCCAGCCTGCCAGCCTACCTTGCAGATTTTGGACTTGCCAAACCACCACAGTCACATGAGCCAATTCTTTAAAATAAATCTCCATACATCCTGTTGTTCCATTTCTCTGGAGAACCTTGACAAATACAGTCTTCCATCCACCTCCTTGACTTCACTTCCTCCCGTACACAGTGCTAATTCTATGATACTTTCCTTCCTCCACGCTCTTGTCAGCCCATATGTCTCCTTGTCCTGGTGTCCTCCCACCACAGTATCCCTATAGTTCCAATCCTGCATCAAACTAAGAATCTATCTCCACTGCTCCTGCACATGGGCAGCTGCCCTCAGTGGCAGAAAACCAAATGACAGCGCGTACACATGCCCCATTTGTGGTCTCCAGCCCAAGCTGGCTTCTCAGTGCCATGTGGGGATTCCTTCCCTAGACGGCACCATTCTCACTTCTCCCTCTTTGTTCTCAGTAAATACAGGACCTTTCTGCACATCGATGGTCCTTTCTACAGACTGAAGTTCAAACTCATCTTTACTTTTTTCTTCTTCTTTCCTAAGAATATATGTCTCTCTTCCAAGCCAATTGTGATCTGGATCCCCTTGCTCCATCAACCACCCTCTGGAATCATCTTCATGTTCAACTCGTTGACCTCCATGGGCTTCACCACTCAAGCTATAATCACACTCAAGTCTCTCCACTAACAAATTCTCTATTTGTCTATGCATCACTCATCCCCGTCTCTTGATTGCCATTCCATTCCCCTCCTCTACACAGCCAACTACTAGGAACAATATTTGCCATTTCCTCTCCCCTCCTCCTTATCATGTTTCCTTTCCAAAAACTACTGCATTCAGCCAGGCATTTACTCTCACCTTTTAGTTGAATTGCTGATAACTTCAGATCTCTTGTGAATTTTGCATAAGGCTTTTTTTTTTCCATTTCATTTTGCAAAGCTTCCTTCCTTTCTTCCTTCCTTCTTTTCTCCCTCCTTCTCTTCCTTCCTCCCTTCCTCTCTCTCTCTCCCCTCCCCCAACTCCTCCTCCTCCTTCTCATCTTCTTATGTATTTAATTTTTGCACACTTCTTTCAGGGTATATTATTGCTATGCTCATTCTGCAGAGGAGGTAAAAGCAACGTGCCCAAGGTAAAAGCTTGTATAAGTTGGAGCCCGCATCTGAAGGCATGCAATCTGAGAGCAGAGATGGCATCTTTAACTGACACCCATAGCCTCCCATCTCGCCCTCCTTTTGCATGCTATAGCTCTGGTACTTTAAAATGGACTTGATTGGACATTTCAACTATTCAAGTCACTCTAGGCTCAGAAAAGAGAAACAGGACCATTATTTCCAGAAAGCCACTGTAAGCAAGCATGCATACAGAAATTGAGGCAGTGCTGACGGTGTTTGCTACCCTTGCCCAGATGATCAGATCCAGTCATGTTGACTCTGTTCCCAATCCAGGAGCCTTGGGAGGGTAAGTTTCAATGGAGAAGAGGAGAGGATGATTCATAGGGACTTTCCCTAGAGCAGAGGTAAGAGAAAGATTCTATCGTGTGGTTCAACATGAAAAACATACGGATTTCCATGGCAAAAGACTCCAACGCGAAGCCCTATACAAAGTTCAAAGTAGAGTGAGATAGAAGGAATATATTTCATGAATATACGCTTGTTCTAATCACACAAAATGCAGTTCCTTGCTGGTGAAAATTCCTTTTCAAAAACTTGTGCTATTATCAAGTGTATACGTTATTCAGCTCAGATGGATTAAGTACTCAAAGGCTAAGAAGTCAAAAGTACAAACTAAGAAAGAGCAGCCCATATGGAAATTCAATGTTTATGTGCATATGTATCCAAAGGGTTTGATTTTACGGAAAAAAAAGGAGACTGCACAGACCAACTTCTTTCTAATTTAGAGAAGTGTCAGTATTTACCCATCATCTTTAAAGAGAGCGTAAATATCACTACGAGCTTAATTAATTCATGTATTTATTCTAATCTACAGATCGAAAACCTATTCCCAAAGTGACATATTGAAATTAGTTTTTTTACCTTTTGTATTTCAGAGTGTACACATGGAGCCGCTCTTACCATAATAGCTTTGTAGCTCTTGGGACAATTTTATGCAACTTTCCACAAACTTACTAAAATAAACACAAGTTTTTTCCTGAAACTGATATTCCCCAGCCCACCCTCAACTCATGATGACTCTGACATATTGTAATAAAGCCATTGCTCCCTGAGGATCTCTTTTCACTGCTCCAGCAATTTTTCTCTTCTCTCTCTCTTATTGAAAAAGAACCCTATTATTGAGGCTGGCCCAGTGGCATAGTGGTTAAGTTTAAGCGCTCTGCTTCAGCAGCCCATGGTTCATGGGTTTGGATCCCAGGCACAGACCTATACACCACTCATCAAGCTATGCTGTGGCAGTGTCCCACATACAAAATACAGGAAGACTGGCACAGATGTTAGCTCAGCAATAATCTCCCTTGAGCGAAAAAAGGAAGATTGACAACAGATGTTAGCTCAGGGCCAATCTTCTTCACCAAAAAAAAAAAAAAAAAAAAAAACTACTATTAAGTACTTAAAATGTTCAAGGCTCCAAAAGGAAGACAACCTTTCAGGATGAGAGATTAATAATAACAATAAGAAATACAGAATGGAAGATAGGAGTTCAAAGCCAAAAAAAATTTTCATCTGCACAACACAATCCAAATATGATTTCTTTGGAACTGCATCTTTCTGATTCATAGACACAGCTATGGAGAATATTTCCTAGTATTTTTGCTTCCTGTTTTCCTCTTTTCATATTGACGGTTACTTTTGGACAAATGCCCTAACACTTGAATCTTTTCTAGAGCATAGCTCTTCTAAATCAGCCAAACAGTTATTCTTTGTGAACATTTCTAAAGGGAGTGAATGCAGAAAACATAAAGAGAAAATTGTAGACAATGCCAACTTAGAAGTATGACTCCTAAAGGCAAATGGAAATACGGATAGATAAAGCCATATGGTTAGAGTCCTGGTTCTTATGACTAAGAGGTTTTTTTACACATGTATACAAAATATCAGATGGATGCCCTCATCTCAGTACATACACCGACCTCTGCATCATAAACCTGCACACATATCACCAGATTACTGTATTTTGGATTTGAAGTAAGTAATCACAAAACAGCCTCCTTTTACTGTTATGGTATTATTGATATCTATTCTAAACCACATTAGCAAAAGAGCATGGTGTTCTCCTCTCCTAGGAATTCACAGCCTTAATTAAGAAATGATCATACTTTTTAAGAAGGACGGTGTACATAGTATGTGTTTTAACCAGTAGCAGTAGGGTATTTATTTGTCAAGTGTATAATTTGGAATAAAGGAAAACATACACATAGAGTGAAAGAGAATGAAAAGTATATGAAGGAGTTTGAAATTCAGTCAATTAAGGTTATACGAACCATGCAAAGTAATCCAGAAAGACTCCCTGGAAATAACACTATTGCAGATGTCATTGGAAATAAGACCCCAGAGATGAGTTAGTGAATACTGGAAAAGTGATGGGCAGAGGGGACTGGAAAGTAAATGGTTGGAAGGCCCTGAGTTGGAAAGATGACTTGAAGTATATTTGGCAAGCATGCGTCAGATAAACGAAGAGCATGCCCCAGAAGAGAAGTGTGAAAGTACAAGAAACCTTGGTGGACATCCTACGAGCATTCATTCAGCATCTGAGACTGGGGCTGTGGTAAACAGGGAAGCCGCCAATGAAACGCGCCAGGTTTAGAAAGGAAAGGAGAGATCACTCAGTAAGTACCTGGATTCTACCTGCACCCTCATTCTGGAAGTGAAGAAAGAGAAGCTCCAAGAGATGAGCTGTGCTTAGTAACATCCCTTCTTAGGTTTCTACTGGTCATTTGTTTGCTTCACTCGGAACCATGTTACCACTGTTTCCCTGCTCTGTCCTGAGACACAGGAGGGTTGAATGATGTAGCCTGAAAATCCTACGCTCCTGTATTAGCAAGCTTCCACCTGGCACTAGAGAGAGATTGGTAAGTGAAAGGAAGAGAGGAGCCAGCATATTCCTCCCCACTCTTGCTCTGCCTTAGGTGGCTTCTCAGTAGTGGCTGAGTTTTTTACAGGGCTCCTCCTCCCAATGGACACCGCTTGCTTCCATAATCCTCTATTGAGCAGCTCCCGCCATGATTCTAGCACTAACTGGGCAATGTCAGCCTCTAAGCTCTGGAAATACCACCTTCTCGTTACTCCTCCAGCTGTTAGAATAATAGTATCTTCCAGGTATTGCTAAGCTCTGAGTTGCCTCACCGCCTCACCTTTGGCTGATCACCTTTTCCATCACCTGTACCCAATTTCCTAGGATGACTTCGAGGTTTCAGATGCCGGAAATAATTTCTGTTTTTCTAACTGGGCACTGACTCAGAGACCAATTTAGCATCAGAACTAAGGTGTTTTTCTATTCTGTCATAATATGATCAAAGATTTGATGACATGCTGCCCGTATAAGTGCCACCAACCATTATATAAATGTAAATATATATTTTAAACTACTTCTAAAATAAATATTAAAAAATAACATACGATGCTTCATATTGATGGCTCCCATAGGCTTTATACTATCAATAAATGTTACAGTATGTCATATAACAAGTAGGAAATATCCATTATCTATTTTTCTCAAAAATTTGATAATTGGATTATTTCCTATCCGTTCTCCGCTGTTACCCTTTGTTTCTTTCACTTGCAGACTGCTTTATCCCATTTGAAACCTCATATAAATCTAATCTTTACCAGTGCTTTTAATAAATATATATTCTATCCATTGCCCCCATCTCTTCCTCTTCACTCCTTAAGATTCTTTTTTAAGTCTCAAATGACAGCTCACTTCAAAATTGTACATTAGTTTTGGAATTCGCTCCAGAAGTAGCCAGTATATTCTTACATCATCTGTTTTTGGTGGGCATAAATTATTCCATTGTGTGGAGGTACCATAATTTCCTGAAGCAAATGATCTACTGCTGGTGGACTGGATCAATATTATTTTGCTATTACAGACAATGTTGCAATGAATATCCTTGCATATGTTTCTTTTGCACAGTGCAAGCGAATTCTCAGGATAAATCTCCCTTCCTTCAATACACTAAAAACATTCGTTACCTTCTCAAGAGTTTGTACCTCTTTATTCTCCCAACGGCAGAATTTGAGAGACCCTTTTGCCCCATGCCCCATGGCAATGTTTTCCGTCTCTTGAGTCATTTGAGTTCTCTGTCAAAGTGTTGCTTTCATAACACGTGATATTTGAACATATAGCATAGGGGATACTAAAGCCGGATTCCTGGGGATCAAAACCTTGCCTTGGAAATATGTGGCCTTGGGAAAATAACCTCACCATCCCTCCATGTTCTTAAATACAAACTGAGCATTATCACAGTACGTAACTCACTGGGTTTTGAAGATTAATTGAATAAATATATATAACACATGTAGAATAGCGCCTGGCGTGTACTAAGTTTTTAATAGGTGTGCATTCTTCTTGTTTTTTAAATGCTTTTCTTTAAAATTCATTTTTAGCTTATTCTTATATTAAATAGTAGTATTCATAATACCATGAGTTTGATGTAGCAATTAAAAAAAATTTTTTAAGTCATTACATTACGTTAAATGTATAACTATTAAAATTAAAGAAGATATTATTTTGTTATACACCACAGTTTAGAAAATAACATCATAGGGGCCGGCCCGGTGGCTGAGTGGTTAAGTTCACATGCTCTGCTTCGGTGGCCCAGGGTTTCGCTGGGTCGGATTCTGGGGGCGGACATGGCACCGCTCGTCAGGCCATGCTGAGGTGGTGTCCCACATAGCACAACTAGAGGCACTCACAACTAGAATATACAACTATGTCCTGGGGGCTTTGGGGAGGAGAAGAAAAACAACAACAACAAAAGATTGGCAACAGATGTTAGTGCAGGTGCCGATCTTAAAAAAAAAAAAAAAAAAAAAAAAAAAAAAGAACGTCATAAATAACACTGGCTCCAAAATTCTCATTTGTTTCCATCTTTTAGGAAGTGTTACCTGATAGCTGTTTTAATTTGCATTTCTTCAACATTGAATGAGGTTGAACACACTTTTACATATTTAGATATCATGTTTTCCTTTCTATGAAATGCGTTTCTATTTTGCCTCCTTTTTAAAAAAATAAAGCTTTATTTTTTATTCATTTTAAAGAATGTTTGTGTCTGTGCTAACAGGATTTTCTGGGATGATGAATATGTTCTATAACTGCACTGATACAGTAACCACTGGCTTAAGACAGCTATTGAGCACTGAAAATGTGGCTATATGACTGAGAAACTTTATTTTTAATTTTATTTCATTTTAATTAATTGAATTTTAAATTGAAACAGCCCTATAGAGCCAGTGGCTGCCATAGTGAACAGCATTGCTTTAAATATTAAGGAAATTGAGTCTTTCTCATCGGAAGGACAGGGTTAACATCTGGTTTACAGCATTTTTTTTACTTAGCCTTGATCTTTAGCCAAATCCTTCTCGCAACATATACTCAAGGAACGTTCAAGAGTATACTGGATCTAGGATGAATCGGCACCCTGCCGAGTATGTTTTGCACTGAACTAAGCATCTGTACTTGGTTGTCAAGTTTGTTTATTGAGTCATCCAACGGTGCCCACACTTTGCAGCAAATTGGTAGTATTTTTCAAAATCACAATACCCAGGTTCCCATCCCCAAATATTATTTAATTGGCATGGATGCTGTCTGGGCATCAGAATTCAAATGTGCAGTAAAATTAGGGAACCACAAACATAACCAGTGATCAGTGGCTAACCTGGGACTGATGAGATGCAGGTACATCTCATCGCCATCACATAGGCTAAGAGCATTTTCTAATTTAGACCGTTTCTTTTAATATTGTTTATGCCATTTTTCATGTAGCTTCCGAATATTACCTAATTTTTCATCTTTTCCCCTATGGCATCTGGGTTTGGTTCTCTTGCTTAAAAGATACGCCCCTTCCAATATTATATGTGTATCTATACATTGTCCTACGTTTTCTTTCAATACTTTCTTTCTGTGTCTGTACTGTTTTTAAATATTCAGTTCATCTGGAATCTATTTTGATAGAAAACTACTATTTATTTTTCTAGAAGGTATAGCTTACTAAGTTCCATATTGACTAATTTACACTTCCTCACATATTTTCAATGCTACAACTACCTTAGGCAAATCTCTAAATGTATTTGGACTTAGTAACGGATGTTCTATTGTGTTCTTCCACTATGTTTTAACATGCCACTATCAATGTGTTTTAATTAATACAGATTTATAAAATATTTCTAATGCAGATTCTCCTTACTACCATTATTTTTGCTAACTAACATCTATTTCTTCATACATACTTTTTATGTACGAAATTCAGAATGATTTCATTTGTATGGGTTATTTTAGGTAGAATAAGCAGCTTTATAATCTTGTTTTCTGTTTCAAAATATATATATCAATGCATTTAATCTAGTCTTCTTTTATGTCCTTTAGTAACATTTTAAACATTATTTTCATATATTGTGTACATTTTCTTTTAAGCTTTTTCCTTGAGATTTATTGATTTTTGGTTCTATTTTAACTAGCGTATGTATTCCTTTTATATTGTATACCTAGTTATTTATACATAGGAAGATAAATTACTGATTTTAAAATTAATTTTACTGTTAGGCACCTTACTGAATTATCTTTTTAAAAAACAGTAAGATAATTCTCTTAGATTTTTAAGGGATATATTGTATCAATACCAAATCTTATCTCCTCCTTTCTAGCTTTATGTATTTTTCTATCTTCTTCTCTGATTAAAATACGCTTCAGAAGTCTGGAAATTAAAAATGTAAAATTAGGGCAGAGAGCTTAGTGCATTCGTTTTCTAGAAGACCAGTTGCCCAGGTCTTAAAGGACAATAGAGAAACATTTCAAAATGACAGAATTTCTTCCAAGAGAGAAGAACTTCATATGTGACCTCCTGGGACTGAGGAGTAAGAAAAGCCAGAAGTAGCCATCTCCGACATCATGTCACAGCAATGACAAGAGGGAATGGAGAAAAGGGGGTGATGTTGTTGTCACTGAACTGTCACTGGGTATAATGTGAGATACAAGTTGTAAAGTGTTTTTAAAACACGTTATTCTCTGGTTGATGATTTGAGAATGATCTTGAATGTGAGGGAGCACTCTGAAGAGGGCACCAAATCAAATCTCCTGCTAACTCTAATCACTCTCTTCAAATGATTTTTCTTTTGCTCACTTAGAGACAGATGAATTTGAAGAACATGAAGCAACATTACCATTTATCGTCATTTATCTTATATCACTGTATATGTGTACCTACAGTTCACGGGAGTTCATATATTTTTTGCACATTACATATTGTTATAAAGTTTCAATATGTGTGTCCAAAGAAGGCTATGAGGAAGGACTGACATAACATGCTATAGAATGGGCACAGATGCAACAAGGTACAATAAACCAAACGACTTGATAGAGAAGGCGCCTAGCAAACTCACGTTCTGATTCATGATTGACGCCACATTAAAAACCCAAATGCAGACACCTTTACCCATGCGCTATAGGCTACTCACTTTCAAAAGGGTGGAGAACTCACAGTTAAATAGAAATATAAACAAGAGATTCCCTGAGGATACAGACTGCTAATGTAGACTTCCAATAAAAATGTCTTTTTTGGCATTCGAGTAGAGTCAGTGTTGAAGGGCAGAAGCAGCTTAAGGCTTTCTCTAGGCATTTGCCCAAGCACTGAGGCAAGTATTGCAATGTATTAAGCTTTTTGAGTTGACATGTTGACATACACGGCATTAGTGCTGTTGTACTTTATATCACCACAAATGATTTTTGTAGACTTAGGTCACTAGAATAGGGCTCAACATAGGGCTGGGAGAGATGCGCCTCACAAGGCGGGCAGTCCACCAGGGTCACAGCACACCTCCCACTTGTATTTCTGCCTCCTGGGGTTTCAACTCAACTCCCCCAGTCACTTATTTATTTGACTAAAGGAAAATACATGCTAAAATCTTTGCAGGTAGTGTTTCTGCCCTGTATGGCTTATAGAGCTGACAACTCAATCAGTCACAGTGATAATAATGGCATGAATATTTTGTGACAGGTGATACTTCTATCTAATTGACTATACTATGTCACAGGGGCTCTGTGACCTTCATCAGCCAAACCCAACCACAACATTAGACACTTCTAATTAAAAAACAAAAACAAAGTTATACTAACTTTAGAAATATGCTACAGGTATTTTTTGTTTGAAAAATCAAGTGCAATTGAAATCCATAAAATGTCAACAATTCCTGTGCATAACAATCACATTTACTTAAATAATTTGTAAAATTGGCGCCATCTCAATCCCTGCCCTTGTAGTCTGCATTATAAAAGAACCTTGGGCATGTATCAGAGAGAATTTGGATAATTTGACTGTAAAGTTCCCGCACATGTTGAACTACTTAAAATAATTTCTAAGATGTTAGTTTCATGAAGTTTCAGCAATTGTTCTCAAATGAGTGAAAATTATACCTTACATTTACTTTTTCAATCACTTACAATAAACTGGCTGAAAAGTCTTTTAATCACAGATGTTAAGGGATTTTATTTTGTCTTCGATTTGAAGGGAAAATTTTAGTAGCTTGCATTTTCTAGTTTTTTGTAAAACATTTATAGGCCATCTAGTAGAGTACTTTGTATAAATTACATTTATGAGCACTGGACTAAAAATTTGACTCTAAAAAAATGTTTTAATGTGTAATTTTTTTAATCTCATATACCTGTTAAGTTTACCATTCTATTAAATATGTACATGACCTGTAGAGATCATAATAAAACATTTTGCCTTTCTTTTTTAAAGATTATTTGTAAAAAGGAGGGGGGCATTTTATTAATTTTTTCAGGTATACAGAAGTCCTTGTTCTCTCTAGCACTTAAAGTGGGATCAAATGAGGGAAGTATGAGGAATTTTCCTGCAGCATTTCAATTCATGTTGATGGGTTTTGTTTCTAAACTTGTAACAATTGTCTTTTCTTCCTCTTTCCGTCACAGACTTACACAATGCCTTAAGCATTTCCTAACTCTCTTTCATAGATTTATTTGTATCACCTGCAGCAGACTGTGAAGCTCTTAAAGAAAATTGGCATGTTTTGTATAATTTGTATATGTCCCATAATATCTAGAAGAACTGGGCAAAAATTACCTAAAAAAGAAAAAGAAGTTAAGAAATACATATTTGTAAAATGCAGCAAAGAGTTAGATTCCTTACTATGAACATCAGTTAAAAATTGTTCTTTGGCTAAAAAAATCCAAATTGAAGTGATCCGTGTTATTCCAGGTGAAAATGTCAAGATTCAGGGCACAAGTCACCATGTTTCATTCTGCCCGCACTGGCAATTGCAGATTCACAGAGAGGGAGCCTCCCTCAGAGTGGGAGCTGAGGAGCTGTGGGATAGAAGAGAACCTTGCAGCCTGCCTGGGATGAACAGGTAGCCTGAGTATATGTGTGTGTATACATCAATCACCGAGGTTTGAGGATTTGGGGTGTTTTACCCACAGCCTCGCCTTACCTATTTCATGTGTGGTCAAGGTACCTGTTGCACCCAGTCTTAATCTTCATCTTGACATGCAAAGTTATCTACCAACTTTCTTTACCATATCCAAAATTATTATCCAGTCCTTTCCAAACTTGATAGTCCATTCTGACCAGTAATCTCACTGGTTATCACATGGGAAACCATATCTCAGGATAGCTCCAGGGCCCAAGCTTCACATTTCTCCAGCTTCATAGAGTCACTTCCTTAGTCATTCCATAGTCTAAGTTATAACACTTTTTTCAAGAGCCATGTAAGCCCCGCTTTTCGACAAATTTAGTCTACAGTGATCTCCCTTTTCCAACAATTCCCAAACTTTAGGAGTCTGTATCTAACATCTGTGTGCTCCTCTGAATCATTCTTCGGTTTGTTCTGATGAGCTTGATATTTCAATGGCATTAATATGAGCTCTTTTAACGCCTCCCAGGATTTTGTAGGAAGTTAGGCACAGATTAGGAGATCAATATATTCAGATCTATTCATTCACAGATTGATTTTTTTCACTAATTCACTCAACAAATGTCAGGTGCCACACTTGATGCTGAATGCCAGAAATGCAAAGATGAGAAAGAGAAACCCTCTTCCATAAAAAAGTTCAAAATTTATAAGGGAGAGAGAAATGCACCATCCTAACTCTATATTAAACTGGTACAAAATAAATACGTTAAAAGGAAAAACTCGTGGAGGAGCAGGGAGTCACTTTTAGTTATTGTGGTCATAAAATTATCCTACAAGAAAGTGCATTTCTTTTATTCATTCATTCATTCTCTCATTCATTCACTCAACAAACGTTTGGTATTTCCCACAGCATGCCAAGTACTGTTACGATTTTGGAATGCTAAGACAAAAGGTTGGAAGATACAGTCTCTGTCTTCAGGGTGCTCACACTCAAGAGGGGAAGACAGTGAGTAAACCAACAAATTATAGCATAGCCTAAAAAATAATATTACCTTGACAAATAATTGTGCTAGGTGCCATTTGCCTTTACATCAATTGGCTTGGCTTAAAGGTGTCATCCACGCTACTGTTTCACCCCTGAGCACTTCACCTTTAACAGGAGTAAGCAAAAAAGCCAAATGGCACTGTCCGGATTTGGCTTTCCCCAAGCTTGATTAATGGAAAAACAACTAATTTTCGTGGTTGATCTATCGTTTTAAAAAATGTCAAAAGCATACATTTTACTTAACACTGCTAAATATTAGCATGAATTAGCCCCTACTTATCCAGTTTAAAATCCAATGCTTATTTAGAAAAAGAATAAAGGAAAATCCAAACACTCGGTTAAAATAAACACCTCGTTAAGCTTTCATTGTTATTGGTTCATAATTACTGCTTATTTTATATCCAGTTTGAATGGTTTTCATGGAGTTAATTCAACCGTAATATCCAGTTTTTCTTGCTCTTAGACACAGCTTCAACTTGCTTTGGATTTTAAGGCAACTTTTCTTAGAAAATGCTTATAGGCAACTTCTTCCAGCCCAAATGTCATTCTCACTAGAGGAAAAAGCAGGGCCACTTCTTCTCAATTCAATTTACCTCCATAAACACGCACCGAACGGCCCCGAAGTGCTTTAGAGATACAAAGGTGAGGCCATCACAGCCCATTTCTTCAATGAGTCTATCATGTACAACAGGGTTTCAGGAAGTTTCAGAAGACAGACAATTGACCGATCAAAGAAAATTATCATTATGTGCCCAAAGAGGCTTCCAAATGATTTACGTGCTAAGAATGATGCTTCATTGAGTTACTCATTTTCGCCGGTTCCAGCAGCTCAGCCAAAGGAAAATTTAAAAAAAAAAAAAAAAAGTTCTTTGATTGCAGCATCTTGTCCCTGGCCCACATAAGATCCTAACAAATACTTCCTTACATTAACAAAGAAGTGATTTTTTTCACCACCAAGCAAACTTCCTTTAGCTTCCTTCAGCTTCCTTCTCCCATCAGGCGTTTATACACAGTCAGTTAACTACAAACACCAGCCACTTTACACAGCCTGCCTCCTTGTCAGTCTCTCTCTTTAGGGGCTGTACCCCTGTGCACAACACACAGCATTGTACGCAATTACAGGTTTTTAAAAGACTAGAGAGTAGTTCATATACAAATCATATACATGTATGTATGTGTGTACATACATCATATACATAAATACTCCAAATATTATACACAAAAACCTCCATACACTAGAGAAGGAGGGAGATCTTCAGAAATCTCAGTCTCATCAGAGGAAATACGAGAAATAAATTCTTTTGACTGATCTTAAATAAAGACCATGCAAAATTACTATGTTATTGAACAAAACAAAACTTTTTATACAGGTTTTGTTTATTTCTTAGACTCCCACACTACTTAGTGAATGAATAAGATTTTTTTTTTTCAGTTTCTGAGGACTCCGTGAAATAAATTTACCTTTAGGATTTTCATGTGTACCATGAAATGTATTCAAAACTGCATATTAATGTATCTTCTCTTGAAAATTCTGAAGATTCTATTTCTCAACTGAGTTTAAGACAGTCATTAACAACACGCAGACATGATTATATTTCTTTCCCAGAGAGACTACGTATTCTGTTAAAGAAACATACCCAGATGCTGTCCTCCTGTCGATATTGTTTCCAGTTCCTGCCACTGTCACTGAACATCAGCAGGTAGCTGGTCACCCAGTTGGAGCTCCCATATCCCCCTTGGGTGGCCACCGCGGTGATCTCCATTCTCTCTCCAAGGTCAATCTGCAACCACTGGTATTTGTTTGAGACAAGCGGAGACCAGCCACCAGCTCCTTTCGTGAAAACAGAAAAGGAGAAAATTGGCAAAGAATTAGTTAAAAATCTGTTAATGGATTACAAACGCCAGTAAGATTGTATTCCTCTATGGAACTTTAGAAAGTCAAATTTCCAGAATATGAAACTATCACCTTGTAGAAAAATCAAGAATTTCGTGTAAATGGATTGAGCCTATGTTAATTACGTTCATTTCTAGGTGTTATAACCTGTGACACTGAGGAGAGCTAGGGTCTCGTTGAATGTTGAAAGAGCTCAATTCGACAGGGGGACACTCATGTCAACACTTGGAAATAGCATGTTTCCTGCCCCCATGCATGACTGGGTAATGATCAGCCTTCAATCATTGTTCACACTACGCTGGAACTAGAAAACTCCCTCTGATGCCTGATCATGTAGACTCCCCAGAGAAAGAAGAACAGCCTCGAGCCTGAGAAGACAAAAACAGTCAAGGAATAGTCCCTACCCTCTCTGTTATTACAGCCTTGTAGGAGGAACAGACATGGAAAAGCATGTTTGAAACACAACATGAAAAACTTCAACGGTGAGGCACATGCAGGGAACAATAACACAATAAATGATGGAGAGTTCTATCCAGAGGGAGCTTGGAGCTCACTTGCAACAATGTGTGAGACAGCTTAAATTTTCAGGAATTTTGCAAGCTGATTGTTAAACATAGCCATCTTTGCAAGTGGCCATCGTGGGAGTATTTAAACCACAGAGATTGGCAATCTCTACAAGTCAACACCCGCCCCCACCCCAGCCAGTTTACCAACACACCACCGGTGCTATCCTATCTGGGGAGGGAAAGGATGGTGGTGGGTGAGGGGATGGGGGAGGGGAAAATCACACAGAAGATCAGAGAGTAAGTCATGCTTGAGCACTCAGAAGTGACAAACAGAAGCTTGTTCTATATTCAAGGAAGTATGGGTAGCGCAGAATTTATCCTGTTTGTCTTGTTTAACACACACCAGAAAATTATAAATGTGACTACTGTATGTCTTGTTAAGATGTTTCATTCTTCCAGTTTAATATAATACTACTTTATTTGGGGAATTTATTTACTTTAAGTAATGCTGACATTGCTGACTGTGTAAGTAAAATACAACCACTGTAAACATCATGAAATAGGGTTTGACACATTCTTGAAGCCATAATCATCTAATATTCAATACTATTAAAATGCAACATCTATTACATAACACCCCAAATAAGAATATTCATACATGTTTTCTTTCTCCTATTCTTTTGCCATCTGCCTTGAGGCCCTGATAAGGTCTGACATTTTAGATAGAAATTACCATTCATTTACACACCATTTTTCTTCAAGCATTATTCTTAACATCTGTGCCCTGTTTCATAAAACCCCGAGTACAGGCTCTAGTGCAAAGAGATGCTCAATAAATGTTTGCTAATATGGTGAGGCACATGCCACTGTGAAACCTACAAGGACACATCTGTGTTAACAACTGTTTTACAAGATTTAAAAATTCTTTTTGACAGCAGACACAACACAATGACACTCTGATAGATGAAAGGCAGAGCCTTTTGTTACTTACAGTTCCAAAAAAGAGAAGGCTGCCAGGTAGAGCCATCCAGGGAGATGCACCCGTGGGAAAGGTGACAAGGTGAAGTTATAGGGGCAGCTTATGTACTGTAAGTGGGGCGGGGTTAGCGAGGTTTTGTGGGCTCCGGGTGGATTGGCTAGTTTGAAGGGCCTCCAGGGCATAGGGGCTGTCCCTAGTTGTCTGGTACCTGACTCCAGGCAGTTTAGGGTTGATGGGTGCATGATAGGAGTGGTGAGTGGGTATATTTCCTTCCACTGTCCTATCTAATCTTACTATTCTGCCTCAGGGTCTATCAAAAGTTTGGAAGTTGAGAGACTTCTGGGGACTGATCCTAACCAAGCACCCTTGATCCTCTTAGAGCTGCAACTGCTTATCTCTCTGTATTTTTATAACTCTTTTTACATAGAAAAGTTGGAAAAGAGTGAATGAAGTGCCCCCGCCGGCCATCACCTTGACCTGACATTTCCACTTTTGAAATTTTATCTATATCAGCTTATACCTCCGAGAAAATGCTGGTTATTTTGCTTCTTGCTCTTTCTAGTTAATTTTAACGGTCAAAAGTCGGTAATGAGGATATATTTAATATGGAATTTCATAATATTTCTCTGGCATTTTGACACTCCTTCATAGACCGGTATTTAAGAAGTGAACACATGAGAGAAGCCCAGTGAGGAAAAAAGAATCAGCGTGATTCTAGTGAGTTAAAATTGGATCATCAATTCTCATCAGGAGAAAGAGGAACCTCTTCCTGACCGCTCCCCCTAGCCAGCATCACTCACCGTTACAGCTGCACTAACCAACTTGAAACATTCGCAGTTAATTGACCTTGAACGTTTCAATTTCTCACCTGTGGTGAAAAGGTACTACTGATATGCAAATTAAGCTATATCATTAACGGGTACACCAATAAAGTAATGGAAATTCAGATGCTCCTAGCCTTTACCAAGTAAATTCAGCAGGATAAGTCGGCCACAGGGAATCCAGAGATGCCTACAGGGTTTTAAGCTGTGCAGCTCTGCATACGCACGTGGTCTAAGTGTGTGATGGAGCATTACGCTTGCTCTAATTTTAAAAGGAATGTTGAATAGTGATGCAGAAAACGCAAATATATAGATATAGACACAGAGAGGTATACAGAATTAACACACTTAGGGAGTGCCGGCGTATGATGACAGGTAGGGACAATAGTGACATGAAATGAAAATGCAACTGAGGCTGAGGTTAGACCACACCAACCCTATGGCCACCACCAAACCACCTAGCCTTCTGGAGACATACTATTGTCATATTTACTTTTTTTAATGGAGAAAATGATGGCTAACTCCAGCAAATTGTAAACTCTGAACCACTATGAAATAAAATATAATGAATTTTTTATTTTACTTATTAACTAGAACTTTCAGCTGCTGATCAAGTATTATTCATCCAAAATGATGCTTTTAATATGCTGCTCTATTCAGCATCACAGTAGACCAATACCTACAGACCAAAGACCATCTTTTTATAACCCCATCTCTTCCATGGTTATAGACACTTACCCCACGAGACAAAAACCGTGTCCCCCCATTCACTTTCTTCCCCATACCCAGACTTCCTTTCCCAGTCGACCTTCCTTTTTCTCCTACCTTGGCCTCGTTACTGAGACTTGACATAATAATGTGTCATAAATCTTTTTAAACAGAAATGTTTCTTGAATCTTCATATCATCATCTGAAAACTCACATTTAAAAGCAAAACTCCTCCCCATTGATGAGACTTTTAAGTTAAATGTTGTCATACTGCTATAAGCATTAAATTTAAAAAGCATATTGATTGCCTACTTATTTCTCTCACACACAGCAAGCATGTGACTATGTGGTAATTGTTACTGTTTAAATTATAAAACAACTATTATTGCTACTGACTCCAAACCAGGAGTTACAGTCAGTAAAGCTGAGCCGTGAGAAAGTTTAGTTACTGAGTGACCACAAAACATAGTATCTCTTATATCTGTTGCCTACCACATTTAAACATGAGATTCCTGAGAAACTTACTTCTATAATACATATTGCTGTGAATCATCAAAAAAGAAAAGCAAACTAAAAATTATCCAGTGGGGGGTCCTTCCTGGTGGCGTAGTGGTTAAGTTCACATGCTCCACTTCGGTGGCCCCGGGTTCACAGGTTCCGATTTCGGGTGTGGACCTACACATGGCTCATCCAGCCATGCTGTGGTGGCATCCCACATACAAAATAGAGGAAGACTGGCACAGATATTAGCTCAGGGCCAATCTTCCTCAAGCAAAAAGAGGAAGATTGGACACAGAGGTTAGCTCAGTACAAATCTTCCTCAACAAGAAAAAAAATTATCCAGCGCCTATTGTATGCTAAGTACTCTATTAGAAATTTTCTGTACCATATCAACCTTAATTATTTAAATTATCTAATGAGATGAAATATGCTTTAACATCTCTTCCTTTCAAATAAAACTTTTAAAAAAAGATTTACAGAAGCTAAGCAAATTTTCCCAATATTGTAAAAACTAAATTTTCCTAAGATTATTTAAATTATTTTAATGTAGCTGAGAAATTACTTACTTTTAAAATAATTTTAATCCGTGTGAGGATCTCATTTTAAAAATCATCTTCTTTTCAATTCTTTACCCCCGAAATAATTTTACAACTATCAATGCCCTGTAGTGGTATATCTTATCTCAAGAAAATATCCAAATAATTTATTCAGCATTATTTAAATAAAAATAACTGGCTCGCTGAATTATGTTTAAGAGCTACGTCTCCTGCTTGCTAGATATCACCAACATTTAGTTCTAGTCATGGAGGCACATCTTAAAATTTCAGGGAAGTGAAAAGAAAAATTGAAGAAAAAATACTCTTGACTGAAGCCTTAAAATATAGAAAAGAATCACTTCTATCTCCAACTAATATTAAAAATGGCATGATTGCCATTCCCGGTGGTCATCAGTGAAGGTGATGAGTTATAGAGTTTGTCGACTTTGTAAAGATAGGAACTACACAGAAAGGAGGAGTCATATTTCTTTCTCAAGATTTAAAGCGTAGAAGGACACAGATGTTCAAGGACACAAGACACAAGTGAGCATAGTTGAACGACAGTCTCACCCACCATTAGGGCATCTACACTTCTAGAAAATAATTGGCTTAATTAAAATTGTCATAGAAAAGTTTCTCTCTAAGATAATTACCTTTTTTCACATGTGATTTCATCTAGATTTCCCCAAGAGTCTCAGTTTGCCTGGATCATTTTGATCTTGACATTAAATTACATCAATGTAAGGAAACGAAAAGAACACAGCACCGATATTTGTTTGGCTCCCTTAAATGGTCTGCAGTGTTCCAGGGCCACGATTTGGAATCTTTAAAGCTTTGTATTTTTACCAGTGTAGGTCTTTTCGCCAGAAGAAAACATGACTATTGACGCAGTGTGAGTTGCTGGTTTTTTCTCATGTATACTCTTGAATCTTGGCTTTGCCTCCCCTGGTCACAGTGATTGTTACACGAATGGACAGGTCACCTGAGCCAAGCTAGTGGGGCAATATCAAGACTTTGTTGGGACTATTGGAGAAAAGACTCTTTTCTGCTGTGGATGCTGAAAAGAGGGGTTTCAGGCATCAAGCTGTGGGAGCTATTGTTGTGGAAAGCCTGCCGGAGTGAAGTCAACACAGAGGGAAGCAGAGTTGAGAGATGAAACGAGACCAAGCTCTGATGGTGTGGTCAGCATCCGTGGTTCCAGCTGTGCTCAAGTGCTTCCCTGTGCTTTCCCGTTACAGGAGCCACTAGTCAGCCCCTTCTGCTCGTGCTGAACCTACGCAGAGCCACTGCTTCAGCAATTCTCCTCTCTCTCCTGCCACATTATTTTTTCTCTTCAGTGGATGGTTCCCATCAATGTACAAGCATGCTGTTGTTTCTCCTATTTTAAAAGAAAAAACGCTGCTCTTGACTCCACTCTATTTTTTTTTTCTGCTTTTTATCTTTTTTTTTTTTTTTTGAGGAAGATTAGCCCTGAGCTAACTGCTGCCAATCCTCCTCTTTTTGCTGAGGAAGACTGGCCCTGAGCTAACTCCCGTGCCCATCTTCCTCTACTTTATATGTGGGATACCTGCCACAGCATGGCTTGCCAAGTGGTGCGTAGCTCTACACCCTGGATATGAACTGGTGAAGCCGGGGCCACCGAAGCAAAATGTGCAAGCTTAACCGCTGTGCCACCAGGCTGGCCCCTTTTTTCTGCTTTTTATATTAACATTCTTCAAATAAGACATCCGGACTCACTCTTTCCAATTTTTCTCATCTCATTCTCTCTTGGGCCAACTCCAATTAGATTTTCACTCTGTACCACTCAATGGAAACCGCTCTTGTCAAGATCACCAAAGAACTCCATGTTACTAAATCAGACAGTCTTCCAGTTACTTGGCCTATCAGTGACATCTGACACCTTTGATGACTCCCAGTGGCTGGACATACTTGGTCCACTTAGCTTCCACAAAAGCTCGTGCTCTTAATTTTCTTCCTAGCTTATTGGTTGCTCGTTCTCAGTCTCCACTGCTGGTTCTTCCTTTTATCTTGTATCATCTCTGAAGGTTGAGATGCTCCAGGGCTCAGTCCTTCACCCTGCGTCACACCGAGGAGTGAATGTAGATAGAGAAGAGGCGGGGCGAAGGACTCATGGATTACAGTATTATCTATGTGCCAATAATTCCCTAATTTATAGCTCTGCCCAACACCTCTTCCCTAACTCCAGACCTGTATATTCAGCTCCCTACTAGAAAGCTTTAACATGTCCCAAACCAAACTCCCGTTCTTCCCCCAGATCCTGCTCTACTCACACCCTTCCTCAACCTAGTTTAGGACAATTCCATCCTTCCAGCTTCTTGGGACAAAAAGAAAAAAATGGAGTGATGCTTGACTCCTCTCTTTCTCCCTCACTGTACTACCAAACCAACAGAAAATGCTGTTGGTGCTCTCCCCTTTCCAGAATCAGACTATTTCTCAATCTTCACTGGTACTCCGTGGGTTCAGGCAACATCACTCTAGCCTCCATTCTTGCAGTAGCTACCTATCAAGTCTCCCCGCTTCTACCTTTGCTCACTGAGACTCTACTCTCTACACGACAGGTTGAAAATATCACTCGTGTGCTCAAAACACTGCAATAACTCTCAGTTTTACACAGAGTAAAAGACAAAGTCATTTCTATATGGCCTACAGAGTCTTGTATGATCTGCGTCCTTATACCACTCCCACCTCATGTCTGATCCCCTGTCCTCTTCTTCCCAGCCCATTCCTCTCCATCAACAATGGCCTCTTTGAGGCAATTTGAACAAACACCAGTCATTCTCCCATCTCCCCACCCAAGCTCTGTTATCCTTTCTGCCTAGAATGTTCTTCTCTGAGATACACTGGACTAACATCTTCGCCACCTTCAAGTCTTTGCTCAAATCTGACCCCTCTTATAAAGGCTTGCATCTCCTGACCTTCCCTATTGAAATTCCTTCCACCCAGCAATCCTGCTCCCATTTGTCTTATCCTAAGCCACTTTTTCATTTTTTTGACAGAAATTGACATCTTTATACACAGCATATGATTTTCTCATTTATTACATGTATTGTTTATCTTTCATCTTGCTCTATTGGACGGTAAGCTCAGTGAGGCCAGGAATCCTTGCTTGTTTTGTTCACTGATAGATCCTAAATGTCTAGCACACTGCTTGACACACAGTAGGTGCTTAATATTTACCACATAAAGGAATGAAATAAACCTGTAGCCACATGAGTATAATAGACTGTGTAAATTCATATACCAAACTAGCGGCAAAGCTGGAACTGGAGACAAAATAAATAAAAGCTAATAAAACAGAGGCTAAAATAGAAGCTAATGAAAAAAATAACTAATAAAGTAAAAGGACACCTTTCTCTACAGCATGGTCTTTTCAATGAGGTTCCCAAAGAGAAAGCTCAAGCACTAGGCTGAGACGCACACGCGCACATGCACACGCACACACTTGACTACCAACTGCCTCAGAGTTACACAGTTTAATCACTTGTAAACTACATTTCCTAGATGTATTTATTGCTTTGTTTTGAGATTTTTGATACAATAAAAAAGAGATGCTTTTCACTTCATTTCCCCAGAAAGGTTCTAAATTAATAATACCTCACTCAGTTCTCTTAGGTTTCAGTTCTTTGCTGTGGATCAATTTTCCCTCACGGCAAATTGGCAGACGGACTTTCAGTCCTACTTCTTGCATTGCCGGATCAAACACTTCTGAAATCTTTAATAATTCAGTGGATTGAAAAGTAAATATTTATACCCTTTCTCTGTTCAGGCATCTTGATTTATATATTTGATTTGCAAATTTCATGACAGCCAAATTTCCTCTGGAAGCTAGAATAAAGTTAAAAAACACCAAATTCTGTGCCAGCAAGTTTTATTTCATTCAAATCAGTAGTTTTGGAAAAAGGACTTTTAGCACATGATGTCTAGAAATTCAGATGATAACCAGGACTTGCCCATGTTTTGCTTTCCAAGCCCGTGACAACACTTTCTAAAAGTTTCAATTTAGATCTATTATGGTGAGGCAGGTCATTCCAGTAAATGACATCATGCATCAGAAAGAGCACACTGACAACATCTCAGAGGTTTAAAAATCATTTTTTGCTTCTGTACCTTCTTTTTTTTTTTTATCTTTCCCAGCCAGACGGAGATGATAAGCTGTCATGAGCCAAATGTCCTCATATCACTCCTTCTGGGTCAACAAACTGAAGTCACTCCCTTGTACCCAACAGACATTATTTCCACATAATGATTGCAAAAGGCAGCATTACTAGAGCACAGTATATCAAAACGGTAAAAGGTGCCAAGCCATTCTCAAGCATTTGATTGATTAAATCATTTAATATTTTTCCAATTTGTAAAACTGCTAATGCTAATTACATATTACATAAATACATATTAATATAGTATCATGTTCCCAATTTATGAGATATGTTTACCTCCAGGCTTAGATATTTGTTGAATTCAGTCTTGAACACACATACTTTATTTAATTCCATGATTTATTCCTTTTTAACTGTTATTTCACTGTGGAAATTTTGATTTTGCAGGCAAAGGGAAAAATTATTAGTGAGGCTCCTGGCCAAGATGACCTTAATGTTCCCCAGAGCTTGACTAAACTTTAGACAGGTTTCCTCCTGACTATGGGCCCCTGACTTTCCTTCTCTTAGAGCATTTAATTTAGGAAACTTGCAGTTGTAAATTATTTCTCGGCCCCTTGAGACATAAATCTTCATCAAGCCTGCTTCCAGTTTTACAACCCAGCAATGCCTTTCTCAAGGACCTAAGAGTCATCCCTTTGAAATGTAATCATCAAGGAAGACAGAGCCCCTATCTCCCAGTCTCTGTGGGAGGGTAGGAGTCTAACTTCCACAGCATCAATTAGCAAACGCAAATGGCCTAATCACATTGACCAAGCGCCCCCCCTTAACATTCTCTGGTACTTTTCCACTAGCTCAGCCTGGTGCTTAAAAACTCTCCCACCTTTTGTTTCAATAGAGTTGAGTTTGATCTCTCTCCCTTACTGCAACAGTCTTAAGCCCCATTGCTATGGTATTGAATAGTCTTTCTGGTCTGTTTAACTCAATCCAGTGCGAGTTTTCTTTTACAGGAGATAATTGTGGGATTTTTTTTAATAGAACAATGTGTTTTTCATTTTTCTGCCTAATGAATCATATTCCCCAGAAACCATTCCACCATCAGAGTCTAGGAGGAGATAAAGAGCAATGCTCTGAAGTGAATGAGGTTGACTGGAAGCTAACTTAGAGGGATTCTTCATGGTAGTGACAGTACCCAGAGATTAGACTACGCATCTGCTCCGTCTATTAATGAAAAGAAGATCACAGCCAACTTCAGGGAATCTGAGTAGCAACAAGAAGCACCATGGTGCCCAGCCAATAAAGAGTAATGGCCTTTGCCAAGAGAATGGTCAAAGGAAGAGATCAGCCACTAAAACTGGCAATGCATGCCAACAAACATCTAGGGTTGGGACCAACCCAACCACACTCTGCAGATATCACTGACCTGGGACATAAGGCTCTAACCAATGATCTTGTGCTGGGCACCAACACAACAACCATCATACACAGGGGAGCCCCCCATCCAACTGTGCCATGCATCCTCTGACTTCTTCATACGCCAATCACCATTTTGGCAAAGAGCAGAGGAAAGAGTAGGAAAATCAGAAGATCTGAGCATTTACCCAGAAGAAACTGACACAACCAAAGGATGATTCTTTACCCAGCAGAGGCTAGGGGGCTTGAGGCGATCTGATATGCGGGCACATACGGGAAAGAGTCTCGGGGCTGGAAGACAAATAGGACCTCCCCCACTTTAAGACAATACCCACAGCTGATAAAGTTTTGACAATACTGAAAAATACGTGGTATTTCCAAGTTATTCCTCAACTACTAACACAATCTGCGGACTTAAGAGCTTTCAAAGTGGCCTGAGAAATCAGAGCAACCAATATTTCAGATTTGAAAAATTAATGTACCATAGTATCTTTACGAGTATTTTGTTTGCATGCCTAATGTCCCAAAAGCTGCTGATTATGCATTTTATATAACTTATGATTTTATAAAACTGTACGTGGCTTGTCAAAAATGATGCTATCTGCACATGCATATAAGTGGTCAACCAGAACCAGTACATCTATCTGATTCAAAAAATATTCTGCCATATGTGTAGCATTGATACAGTCATGTTGGCACTTTAGAGCAGAATCACTCCACATTCTTTGGGCATCACAATGATTTTTGGTACAAACGAGACAAAAATAAGCAAAAAGGTTATATATATATATATATATGTATATATATATGTATATATATATATATACACACACACACATATATACACACATATAATCTACTGGCTTTAACAGATATAATGTTCTACAATAGCAGGTGGAGTGGAATACAAACAGAATTTAGTGTCTGAAGCCAGCAGGAGGTACAATATTCTCCTGTGCAAACATTCAATTCTAGAAATGCTTTCGATTGCAGACCATTCTGCTACACAAATGAATTACTTCCTCTAACATCCAGGCACCCCAGCCAGCTCCATCTGGCTCCTGGTCTATGTACAAACAGAGGAGCACACAAGGGTTATAATTTTACGGAAAACATAGAGAAAAGAACATGCTCTGAAGAGACTTATGTTAAAATTGTGATACATTACCGTTAATGTTGCCATAGGTTGACATATATTCAGATTTTTAAAAATTATCCTCAATTATTACATGTGTTTTAAGTGATTTCTTTATCTCATCATATAAAACAAAGTTTCAACATATTTGATTTGGGGATATGATATTGTGCTAAAATAATAAAGAGTACAAATAGTTGCAAATGTAACAAACCATTGGTGGGTGACTTTTCCAATCTAGAAACTTTTATTTATTAATCTGATTTTAACCTATGGTTATAAACTTGTAATTTTGCTATTGTATCTCCTTAACTGAGAAATAAATGCCTTCTAAAATTAAACACCATTAATTATTCTGTATTAGAAAGAGCAGGCAAATATTTCCCTGGCTTCACCAAGATAAAAATCATCTTATTTGGAGGCAGCACGATTGAGTCTGTCAGGATGTGAAAGGTGGGGAAGTGTGGGCAGAAGAGGAAAAAAACACATCATTTCGCTCTGTTTATCTCCATCTTATTTTTATTTGTAATGCATAGTGGAAAGTTCTAAACTGTCCTTTTGATAAAAAGAAAGTCTCACAAAGCAACCTCATTTCCACTCAAACCAATGAGGCCTTTCATAGGATTGTCAGGCCACCTATCATCGTTCACGGTTCCCAGCGGATATTGATCCACTGAGTCATAATAAAGTAGTGCTTCCAGCTGGGAGTGAGAGTTAATGCAAACATTTTCTGGATCAGAAAAGACGGACAAAAAAATAGGTCATGCTTCTGCCCAGCCAATTTCAAATTGCTTCTGGCAATACTGTGACTCTCATCCACACCTCTACATTTTCCCGCACACTCTTTTACCACCGAGGAGAATGTGGCAACTGAAAAACACTATCCTAGCAGAAGCAGCTCAATGCATGTTCATGACAGCTATAACAATTGTAAAAAGCAAATACTTCTGATAAGCAAAATGGAAAATCAATTACCAGCGTGGATGATTATGTCGCACTTGTTATTGCTTTTATTATATTCCTTTTCTGAAAATTAAAAGAAAGGTCGATTTGTCGTTGCTGTTTAGAATGTCCCTTCAGAGCTCAAAATTTTGCATTTTAGTTTTAAAAATAACCGCAAAAGAAAAATATATTTTTTTAATTTTAATATAAATAAATAAATGGAGCCAAAAGAAACTTTCGGAGGTGATGAATGAGTTTTTGGCCTTGATTATGGTGATGGTTTCGTGGATGTATACTTATCTCCAAACTCATTGAATTGCAAACCTTATATCTGCGCAGCTTTTTGAATATCCATCATACCTCAATAAAGTGGTTCAAGAAATTAGCAATTTATAATTTTAGGAAATATGAATGTAGCATTTCCAGAGTCAGCCTAGCTTAACAGTCAAATGCAAATGTCAAGAACTTTACACTTTTATTTAAAGGCACCAATTTTTCCTTCAACAGATGTATAACTGAGTAGAAGAATATTGTGTTGTGCTATGCAACCTTCATAAAAATTTTTAAAGTCTATCATTTTTGCAAAATTATATGCAAGCCTGGATACAAACTTCCTAACATTTTATTCTCCTTTATAGAAAAATGAGAGGGACAATATGATGGTAGGGACATTACATTTAAAGGGAGGTCTCAGATGATCTACAAGTAGAATTTCAATAACGAATTCATGAGTTACATGATTCTTGAGGGATGATGCTTCCAAAAAAAGAATAGTTTTTTGCTCTTTCTGTGCTGACATCCTGTATCGTTAGAATATCTGTCTAGGTCAATAAACGAGCTGAGAATAAAACCATCAGGAAATGCTCCATGGCCAAAATTCTGTCACTTTGAGCAAGCCCCTACTTCTTTAGCTCCAAGGGACACTGCGACTTCTTGTTTTTTTCCCTCAACTTCTGTGGCCAGCCCTTCTCGGCATCCTTCATAGAGGCCTTTCTCTACTTTTGTTTAAAAGCTAACACAACTCTCCTCTCCTTTGACTTTATATTCTCAGTGGACTACGTTTCGCATGCGTATGGCTGCAATGACTAATTTTTTGTTTTTGGATGATGAAGCCTGAATATTTATTTTTAGCTCTGACTTTCCTTTGAAATCTGTATCCCAAATCCTGAATGCTTCCAATATATCTATTCATGGATGCCCTATAGATATCTCAAACAACTTTCCAAAAATGGATGCCTTGCCTCCTGTCAAAACCAGATGGCCACATCATTCTAATCTTCAAGTCACTCAGACTAAAATCTTAAAAGCATTTCTAATTACTGTCTTTCAATAATAGAAATAGAACTTTCCAAATGTAGAGAAATTGCCAAATCTAGTTAATGTTGCCTCCAAAGTGATTTTCATTGCAGCTTTTGTCTTTTCAGAATCCCTACCTTAGTTTGAACCTTTATTATTTCCACCACTCGGTTAAAAAAAAACTTTTAAAAAAACTTATTTTCTGTGTTTATTTTTAGTTGCCAGGGATACAATTTTGAAATGAGTAAATGAAAGAATGAAAAGACATGAAAGCATGTAAGTGATCTTAGTGACAGAGAATTGGCAGGACCTGGTGACATGTGGATAGCCCCTTAGATATTAGATGTTGGGAGGGCAAGGATAAGCTTGGAAAGTCAAGAATGATAGCCTAGAAAACTTCCTGGATGGTTGTGCTGAGAGCAAAGAGTCATTAGTGGAAGGGACATTTAAAATACGTAAAATTAAAGGAACAGAAATCCTGAGGAAGCACAAAAGATTGAGAATACTTGGAGTGATTCACTTGAGAACAAAGAGGCAGCTCTTCTAGGGTGACGAGAATGAAGGCAGCAAGGCCAGTGCGATTTGGCAACCTTTACAGGCTTTGGAGAGGAAGTCAGGAAACTGTGTTCCTGCCTGACGGCCTACCCTTCCTAGAAATCTTCAATAGGTGCCTCTTAATAACCAATCTATTTTTGCTATTGTTCCCAGAGTGGTTTTGGTAAAACCAGGTTGAATAATTTTTCTCCTTGTAACAAAGGACATCCTTTTTGGCATGGCATTTAATGCAACTTCGATCTGGCATAGGAGTCTCAAAAAACAGTGCATTTTTCTAGGAATTCTCATTCTCTGCAATTTCATTTGAATTCTATGTATTCCTATGCCTCTTACTTAGCCAGGTCCTACTGTCCTCTATCTCTCAGCTGCAGCTCAAATAGCATCTCTCCCATAACCTAGTTTGTTACATAGAAGAACTTTGTAATGTGGAAGAATGGAGTTTATGTTTGCTGAATTAATAACCAAGAATCAAATTCCATATTAGAATACCATTGTCATATTTGAATCCAACCTTGTAAAAACTTCTGTGAGGTGGTCAGACATAAAAGTGAGGCTTGCCATTAGCGAACTGTTTAGTGTTCTAATATGGCCAGACTCAGAGCAATAGAAATAAATTAGATTCTGAGATGACTTCAGAAGGTCAAAGGGCTGTAACAGGTTTGCTTTCTAGTAACAACGTAAAATGACAGGCTTTTTTAATGAGTGCAGTCGACATTTCAAAGGATCTTCAACTCTCTTTTTGCCATTTCTTTTAAAAGAAATAGTTCTGATTAATTTCCATCAATTTTTTTGGAGTATCTGAAATACGTCTTGAATTCCAATGAATGATGAATATTTGCTGAATATTGATTTAATGAAGTATCTCAACATACTTCGCTATCTTAAAATTTAAATTATTGTGCTTTGTGTGTAGATTACAAAGTGGTTAGATTTTGTTTTTGAACAATCTAAACATTATTAAGAAACTTTCCTCACACCTTTTCAAAATAGGAAGAAGGCAGGAATGATTGAATCAAGGAGCTGTGAAATTTAGGACATTTCTAATTCTTAATAAAAATTGTGGAAGCAAGAAACTAAAAGGCTATGAAATATCACCCTCTTTAAAATCACCAAATGCCATCCCTCCTAACAAACAATATAGAATTTACCTCCCTAATCACGGAGACTGGTTATGGTTTTCAGCACTAAGTCACACACAAACTTTCCCAACAGAAAAGCACTATATACAAGGAATTATCAATATACGTCTAAATCATCATCACTAATACCCACAACTTACATTCTAAAAACCTGACCCAAAATGTGATTGACAGACCATCAGTACACACATAATCAAAAGAAATCTAGAACTGACTCTGGATCTGCCAGCTATAAATAGAAATAGGCTGTGTTAGAATGTGATTTCCACCTGCAGGGAGTTTATCTTTTTTTTTTTTTTTTTTAAGATTTTATTATTTCCCTTTTTCTCCCCAAAGCCCCCCGGTACATAGTTGTATATTCTTTGTTGTGGGTCCTTCTAGTTGTGGCATGTGGGACGCCGCCTCGGCGTGGTCTGATGAGCAGTGCCATGTCCGCGCCCAGGATTCGAACCAACGAAACACTGGGCCGCCTGCAGCAGAGCACGCGAACTTAACCACTCGGCCACGGGGCCAGCCCCAGGGAGTTTATCTTTTATGAAAAAATAAGATGACACAAGAGCAGGTGATGCATATTATATGAGGAACTGAAACAGAATATACACTAAAGAAGTTTAGAATATGGACAGCACTACGGGCTAAGTGACTAGGGAAACAGAAACATTTCATTTAGGTTCTAGGGTGGGACTCTGAAAGGTCAAAACAAAGGGTTGGAGCTTTCCAAGCAGAGGAGTGACATGAGGGCAGACAAATGCAAGGCACAGTTTTCAGGACGGCAGTAATTGGACTGAAAGGAGCGAGGGGGCGTGGAGAGACACTGGCCTCTGTGGTCATTAAGGCAAGAAAGGAGAGTGCAGCCAGACTGTAGAAGGTCTTTCATTCAAAGCTAAAAAAAACAACTGTCAAGTTTCCAGCATCTGAGAACCACTTCGTGTATGATTTGTGTTTGGTACACACGTGGATCCCCAACTTTAGATAAATTAATAAAAAAAGAGAGACTGTCCACAATTTTAAATGTACAGAATGAGCAATATTTTAGACCACTAATAATATGCAAGATTATCCATATTGTTTTACAAGAAGGTAGTATTTGCTGTCTTTTACCAAGCCATATCCAGCTTGATGACGGATAGCTTGATCTGTATGGGCAGTTCCCACAGCAAGTTGGTTTAACTTCTCACTGTTGATATTTACTAAATAAAAAATCTTAACTCACATTTATATGTCACAGAGAAAAACAGGAGATGTGCTTTGGGAGTATACAAAATAACATATGGATAGATGTATTTTTTTAAGCAACAGAAAATCAAGCACTAGGAATATGTCAAACTCTTTTGGTTCACGTCTTGTACATCACAGTTCAACTTTTAAAAGAAATTTTAATATCTTTTCCCCCGACATTACATCTTGGTTCATGAAAGATAAATCCAGGTAAGTGGTATGCTGGCAAGTGTTTAATAACTTGTTCTCTGGGGGGAAAAGTCCTGCTTTACAGCATTTGTCAATTCCTGTGGTGTAAACGCTCCGTCCACGGCAGATTTCAAGCTCCCATCTTGATAACAGTGAGTTGGGAAGAGCTGTTCACAGCGGGCTCTCACAAGCCAGCAGGTTATTGACCAAACCTCAGATAAGCTACTTGAGCAAAGCAGTTGGAATCATACTGCAGTTATGAATTTCTCAGTTACAGCCTCAGGTATGAAAAATGCATGTTTTTTTCTAACTCGATCTAATTTTCTCTCTTGAGCTCATATTCTGTCTAATGTAGAAAACCAATCTAATCATTCCAGAGGAACTCAGTCCAGTTCATGGATTACTCAGTCACTTCAGGATTTTATTTCTGTCACCTTCAGCTTCAAAATGCTCATAGGGATATGTCTCCCTTCCTGCCAACCCGGGGGACAGTGGAGACAGGGACTGCTTACTTCTTGGTCTTCTGCGTGGGCAGTGAAGGATCCCGACAGTCAAGCAGCTTCTGTTCTGCTCTGTGGTGTTGCGTTGCAGGCTAGTCCTGACCACAATATTCTGATCTTCTTCCTCCCATCCAGGTGTGACACTGCCCACACCCACAGCTTCATTCCCTAACTTCTGCACTCATTCTTGGTGCCCACGGTAGCTCTTGGCTTTCGTCAGATGCCATTGGGGTCTGCTGTGGGGTCTTTGCCACACCACCATGTCTGCATTGCAGCAACAGGATGATGCAATGACTTCTCTTGGGGTGGGCGGTCTCCTCTCCAAGCACCCACTCTAGGCATACCTTCACATTCAGAGATTGAGGGTCAATGAAGGGTTTTCTAAAGCTCCCTGCTATGGACTTTGAGGACAGGACTTCAGGGAAAATGATTCTTCACACTTGCTTGCTTCTGTCTAACCCTCTTCCGTGCTTTCCAACCTCTCCTTCTCCCTTCCTCTCAGTGGGGTATGGGGAACACAGATTCCTTCAGCCTGTTCATTTCCCCTTTCAAGTCCCTTATATTTTGGACCTAAAAGGCACCCACTGAACTTTATTCCCAAGCTGTGCATGACCCCCTTTCCCCTAAGCATTGGGTGACGTGTGCCTATCTGAGCTGGGTGGGGAGATGAAGGCCAAGCAGGGAGAGCACATCCATTTCCACTCCCCACATCATCCCACACATCGAAACAGCCTCTAAGGGAATTATAATTGTCATTAAAAATGTCTCTACTTCATCTCGATTACAGGAATGAATGTGCCCCCCTTCCCAACATCAATCAGCACACTTTAATGCAGAAAAGCAGAATCTACTGCCCACTTCCTTGCAGAACATAGTGAAAAGCACTCCTCACCTCGCACTTCCCAGAGACCTCAGTCCAGAAAGGCTGTAATATTGAGACATGTGACTGACTGCCAACTGTCCTCTGTGGATAAAGCTTCCAGCGTCTATTCAGTGTAGCTCAGTCCAGACCCTCGGCATTTTCCAGTCTACGACATGGCACACCACATGCTTCAGAATACAAGGAAAATGTTTTCTCCTCCAGCATGGCCCACCAGGCTAACAGGCTGAAAGGCTGGTGAGTGCTTTCCTCTTATATAGGCAAGAGCAAGATCAAAACTCAGAAACCAAAATAGTTCTTTCCCTGAAGAAAACACAGGTGTACTAGCATTTTCTCATAATATTTACCCCTCCACATCCAGAGTCACTAAAAAAATATAGTTGTTGACAGTGTCCTTTGAGAGAGGAATTTTGCAAACAGCTTAATAATGAGATGAGATGGGGTTTTGCCATTAGGAGTGCAACTTCGATGCAAAAGTAGTTCCATTCTTTTCTGTTACAGAAAAAAATCGTAACATTCACATTAGAAATCACTGGTTTAGTTCCTTCTTTTTATAATTTGCAACTATTGATATTTCTCTATTTGTTGAGACATCATTCATCTGGCTTCCTTTAGCTCTTTGTGCATATTTGAGGGAGTTGATTTAAAGTCCTTGTCTAGTAGGTCCAATATCTTTCCTTTATGTATCCAGCACTTTTCTTATTTAGATACTTGTATGAAATCACTACATTCAAAGATTCATATATCCCGGCTCATATGTTTTATTCTTCATACAAAAATCATGGTTGCTCCTTATGTTATGACATTGTTCTGAATTTCTATTTCCTACATATTTATTTCTTTTATGCTTTTATGCATCAATGATGCAAGAATCTTTATGTTCTCTTTTTTTGAGGAAGATTAGCCCTGAGTTAACACCTGCTGCCAATCCTCCTCTTTTTGCTGAGGAAGACTGGCCCTGAGCAACGTCCATGCCCATCTTCCTCTACTTTATATGTGGGACACCTACCACAACATGGCTTGCCAAGTGGTGCCACGTCCGCACCCGGGATCCGAACTGGCAAAGCCCAGGCCGCCGAAGCGGAACATGTGAACTTAATTGCTGCGCCACTGGGCCGGCCCCTATGTATTTTTACTGATCACAGAATTAATGCCATGTACTACTAACAGCAAAAGACCTAAGCCTAATAAGTGTAAGTAATAGCACACAAATTAAGTAAAAATGGGTTAGTTAAGAGAAACTGTACTCTGTTAGTGAATGGGAGAAAATTCACAAATTATCTTACAGTTCAATTAGTGAAAAGTTTGTTATTTTTTTTTTATCCCTCTCTCCTTGAAATTACCAAATTATCTGTTCAACCTCTGTAGATTATGAGCTGGACTTCAGAAGGCACATTCAGAAACACCCATATATGCAATGGAGGTGGGATTGAAAAAATAAGGCCACAATTGTGTTTTAAAATTTATTCTTATTGAGGAAAACCTCAAAATTGCATGACCAGTGACGGATCTATTAAAATAATTTTGTTTAAAAACCAAAGAACTGCATTAGGCGGGTAGCAATGGAACGAGAAAAGGAGTGTAAGAGAGAGAGAGACTGCAAGCCACGAATATACAGAATTTGTCATCTCCAAGAGGAGGGAGCAAGGGAGAAATAAAAGGTAATTCTACAACGTTTAAGCCATGGTGATTAAGATAACCACCAGGATCCAGAAAAGAAAAATAATGACAAGGAGAAGCTGGTTTGAAGGTAATATATTTAACTGAAGATATGTTGAGCTCTTTTGTGAAGACAAGCCATCTAGCAGGCAGCTGGAAAATTCCAGCAGGCAGTTGAAAATATAAGAAAGGAGACTCTTAGCCATGTTCCTCCTCCAGCGCAAATGTGGGAGGTGTCTGCACAGCCCCCTCCTGCGGCCTGGCAGTGGACCAGCTCATGCAGGGAGGCATGAGCAACGCCAAGGTCAAGGATGAAGCTTTAGAAAAACCCACATAAACATTCTCATTTTGGCACAGAGTCTCTGACCTTGTTTTTCATTTTTATACAGTCAGATACTTTTATATAGTCTATTAAGTCACTTATATTTTATACGGCCAATTATATAGTCAATTTTATATGTGTCCCTTTTATTTTCTACGGTTAATATTTATTATACGTCAATTTTTTTAAAGAAATTAAAGAAAAAGATAAGAGAAGAATAACAAATAATCCTCAAATCACTTACATATGATTTTAGGCTGGCTTTCTACTTAAATTATTAGACCTTTAAGACCCTGACAATTCCCACTGAGGGAGAAAAATCTTTGACATAAAGTCCTATTTGAGACAAAACACAGAGAAGCCCTTATAAAATCATGCAATTTTTTCTATCTTTTTTCATGGAGTTATATCCACAGAGAAGCCTTCGAAGGGTTACAGTTAAAAATCAAATGAGATAATTTATGGGAACAGATATTAAACTACAGATAGACAGTTAGATAGACATATAATATATGAAGTGATGTCAGCAAGATGGCAGAATAGAAGTCTCCCACTCATATCCCCCTCAGCAACAATAATCTGGCAGCCATCCATGGACAAAAGTACCTTTGAGGTAGTTCTGGGACCCACCACAGGCCAGGAGCAGTCCTGCCCTCCAAGGGACCCACCAGGAGACGCTCCTGACTGTGCCTCTGGAGGTAGACCCACAGATTTCTGTCCCAAAGAAGATCCTGAAACAGCCCTGTAACTGGGCTCCAGACCATCCCAGCTGCTGTCTGTGAGCAGCTCTGCCCATTCAGGGACCGGGCAGGAGACACACCCAGCCATGTTCCCATGGCAGGCCAGCCGACCTCAGTCCGACCGTAGATCTTGAAGTGGCCCCGTAACCTGGCTCCAGCCCCTTCCATTGCAATCAGGGAGCCCTCAGTCCTGCGCGTCCAGGAGCCTGCCAGGAGACACCAGTTCCTGCCCCTCGAGGTAGGCCCTCAGACCTCCATCTGACTGTGGATCCTGAAGCAGTCCTGTCACCCAGCTCCAGACCCTCTGAGCTGTGGTCCAGGTGCAGTCCTGTCTACCAGGGGACATGGAGGGAGACACACTGACCCTTCCCTCCAGAGGTAAGCCCATCTACCTTGATCTGACTGGGGACCCTGAAGTGGCCCTGCGACTTGACTCCAGCCCCTCTCAGCTAAGGTCCAGAGGAATCCTGCTCACTCAGGAATCTGGCAGAAGACATGTTCCTTCATGCCCCTGAAAGCAGGCGTGGTGACCTTGGTGTGACTATGGATCCTGAAACAGCCTTGTGACCCATCTCCAGCCCTGCTCTGTCTCAGTCTGGAGAAAGTCAGCCCACCCAGGGACCTGGCAGGAGGCACACTCATCTCTGCCCCTAGGGGCAGGCCTGCAGACCTTGGTCCCAGCTGCAGACCCTGAACCAGCCCTCTGAATCAGTTCCAGCCCCTTTCAGACACCTCTGGGACCAATCCTGCCTGCCTAGAGACCTGCCCAGTGATGCTCCTTCAAATGCACAGACAACAACGCAAGATGACACAGATGATGCAAAATCAGGCAAACATGACACCCCGAAAGGACACTTAGTGAACTTCCAGTAACCAACCCCCAAGAAATGAAGATCTACAAACTGCCTGACAACGAGTTCAAACTAATCATCTAAAGAAGCACAATTAGATACAAGACAACACAGACAGACAACTAAACAGACTCAGGAAAACAAGGTATGAACAAAATGAGGAGTTTAACACTTCCAAGCAGCCTTATAAGATGCATCTCAGAACTTTCCACACTGAGGACAAAAGGCAGAAGGTTTTATCCATGAGTTCTCACCCTCTATTGGTCAAGGTCAGTCTCACAGGTAGGCAATAGTCGCCATACCCCACCATTAGAATTTCTGATGCCCAGTGGATTCCCCAGGGGAGATCATCCCTCAGCATGAGGGGAGCCAGGGGGCAGGAAGACACAGGTACATGGCACAGCCCAAGATGAGGTTCTGTTGCCCTTGAAGGAAGCTGGATTTGGTCCTTACCACATCGGCTGGAGAAAGAGGTGGGCTGAGAGCATGTAACTGTCACCCAAGAGGTGTCCAATACATAACACCACATCTTTAATTACAATAGGCTTTAATATGGGTGAATCCAAAAAGGATGGTTTTCTATTGCTAGCTAGCCTCACGTTTTCACTCCATCCTCTCCTAGGGAAGATACTCAGGATCCTTATGCATCATATCAGACAAGAAAGCTCTAGGCCCCTGCTTTCACCGCTTTGTTGATTATTCAACCTACCATGCTTTCGGGGCACATGTACATTCCAGCCGAAAGCATGCATTCTCATTCAGAGGCCAAACCTAAGTCCCTTCACTCATGTATGCTAATATGTTGTTTAGAGTATTTTGCATTTATATTCATGAGAGAGAGTGGCTTTTAATTTTCCTTTCTTGTTTGTCCTTGACAGAGTTTGGTATCAAGGTTATGCCGGACTCACAGAATGAATTGGGGAGTATTTTAACTTTTTTTCTGTCCTCTGGAAGAAATTGTATACGATTAGAGTTATATCTTCCTTAAAAGTGTTTGGAAGAATTCACATCTGAAGGCATTTTAGCCTGGAGTTTTCTCTCTTGAAATGTGTGAATTATGGATTTACTATCTTTAATAGACAGAAGAATACTTAAATTTTCTGTCTTATTTCTTACCATTTTTTTTTTAGGTTGTGTCTTTCTAATGCTTTTGTCAATTCATTTAAATTTTCACAATTAGCAGGAAGTTTGTTAAAATATCCTCTTATTATATTTTTCTCTTATTGATTGTACTGCATGTTTTCTATTTCATTAAGCAATGCAATTTTTTCTTCTCTTTTTCCTTATTTTTGGTTTAATGTACTATTCTTTTTCTAATTTCTTGAGAAATTGGAAAAGTAGGCAATGGATGGATCACTAATATCTAGCCTCCCTTCTTTTGTAACACATTCAATTAAAGCCATCAGTCTGATCTAAGCTACAGCTCACAATTTTGACCTATACTATTTCGCCATCGTTGAGTTAAAATGTTCTCTAATTTCCATTGAGACTTCTTTTTCAGAAGTGTATTAATTAAATTCCACACCTTTCTGGGTTTTTAAGTATTTTTTAATTATTGATTTCTGGCTTAATTCAGCTGTACCCAGGGCACTTACTCTGTATGATTTAAAGCCTTTGAGACTTGTTGAAACACTTTTTATGGCCCAGAATAAATTTAAGTAAATATTCTAGGTACACATGATAAGAATGTGCATTCTGCAGCTGTTGGAGGCAGAGTTTCATATGTGCTATACATTAAAATACATTAAAATATAAATTAAAATTACATATTTACATATTTTGTCAAATTTGCTAACTTTGCTGTTAAAATCTTCTGTATTTCCACCGACTTTTTTTTTTTTTTGGCTATTTCTTCAATAAGCTACAGGGAGAGCTATATTAAAAAACCCTCACTATGTTTTGTGTTTCAATTTGTACTGTCTATTTTTCCTATTATTTCTGTCCATTTTTCTTTATATATTTTGAAGCTCTGTTATTTGGTGCAGAAAATGTCAGGCTCACTATATGGCATTTCCTCTCTCTCTAGGATCTTTGCCCCTGAAGCCCTGGTTATCTTGGTTTCTCTCCAATATTTTCAAGTAGTTGACACTTTCTAGTTAGTTTACTAGTTTATAAAAATGCAGCTAACTGCTATGGGCTGAATGTGTCTTCCCAAAATTCATATGTTGGAGCCTAACCTCCAGTGTGATGTATCTGACACCTTTTGGACTTAATTAGATTTAGATTAGGTCTTGAGAGTGGGGCCCTCATGATGGAATTAGTGCCCTTATAAGAAGAGGAAGACAGAAAGATCTCTCCTTCTCTCTCTCGACATGCACACACCAAGGAAAGGCCATATCAAAACACAGCCAGGAAGTGGTTGTCTACAAGCCAGGAAGTGGGCTTTCACCAGGAACTGAATCTGCCAACATCTCGATCTTGGACTTCCCAGCCTCCAGAGCTGTGAGAAATAAATGTCTATTGTTTAAGCCATCCACTCTATGGCATTTTGTTCCAGTAGCCCAAGCTGCTAAGACACTGACTTTTCTAAATTGATTATACAGCCAGCCACCTTGCTAGCCTCAGTTCCTTGACCAAGAGGTAGGCCAAAGTCTTAGGTAAAATTTTATCATCCAGAGTGTATCAGGCCGTATGTGGGACTTCCCCTGAAATTGGCTTCTTCCCCTTCCTTGTCCTGCTTTCTCCACTCTCTCACTGTCTTCTCCTGGGAGCTATCCCCTGACAAACCACTCAATCTTCAGCCCAAGGTGTGCTTCTGGGAGAATCCAACCTAAGACACTATGTGATTAGGGGCCAGCCAGCCCAGTGGCGCAGCGGTTAAATTCGCAAGTTCTGCTTCTTGGGAGCCCAGGGTTCACCAGTTCGGATCCTGGGTGCAGACATGATACCTCTTGGCAAAAGCCATGCTGTGGTAGGCATCCCACGTATAAAGTAGAGGAAGATGGGCATGGATGTTAGCTCAGGGCCAGTCTTCCTCAGCAAAAAGAGGAGGATTGGCAGCAGATGTTAGCTCAGGGCTAATCTTCCTCAAAATAAATAAATAAATTTTTTAAAAAGACACTATGTGATTACTTAATTCACTGCTTATTTTCACTGTACCTACAAGTGAAATTTTCCTACACAGTACTGTGAAAAATATTAGATACATACAAAAAAGTAAGTGATATATTGATGATTTTTAATTTTCTGAGTGTATTTTAATTGATCAAATTTGAGCAATTGTATCAATTTCAGTAGGATCATATTTACAACTTGAATTCCCAGATTTTATGACATATGAAGACATTTCCTATGCCAAGAGCTTCCTATGTCTTTGAGTTTGAGAGGACTTAGAAGGACAATCTGCCTCAAGGTACTCCCCTTACCTTCTTATGGAAGGGCCATCAATTTCACTCACTCACATGCTTTGAAATTTTCCATTATTAGAGTTTTTTAGAAAGAAAAGACATTGCCTGTGGAATATCGCAAATAAAAAGAGTGCATTGCCATAGTCAGAGATCCTCTAATTCAACCCCATCCTTTTATAGGAAAGGAAAAAAAGAGAAGAAATGTCATTTCCCCAAGGCCATCTACAATTTAGTATCATAATCTAGTTTTCATGATTCCAAAACCAGCACTTTTTATCACCATAAATTACTTAGGATTGGCTACTTGGCACATCTACTTGGATTACATTATCAGATTGATTTAGAGCAGAAGAAAGTCTGCTTCGGGGCAGACAAGGATGATAAGGGTAAGACAGACGCAGTACCAAGACACTGGTGAGAGGGATTAAAAGAGGGTGGAAGACGTCCTTGAGGAAGGGGCCCAGAAGGGAGAGCAACAACCAAAGAGAGAACTGAACGATCAGACGGACAATCACCGCTGGCGTGAAATCCAATGAATTGCTAGAAGAATAGAAGTGATTCTATATTAATCGCAGAAGCGACAGCAACCTCTCCTGTGCTTTAATGAATAGAGGACATGGGCAGATCGAGAAATCAGATGTAAATCTTCACTCATTTTTATTTCACCTTCTCAAGGCCAGCACACAAAATATAGTCTATAAACACAAATGACACCCCACTGATCATAAAACTGATCCGGACCTTCATTTCCCAAACTTTTACCAAAATGGTAGTAAAATTTTTTTAACTTCATCAACCAATTTCCAATTGCTAAAAAAGTAAAAATATTTTAAATAAAACCATCAGATCACCCTAGTTCACAGAGTTTGACTAAGGATATAGGAGAATGTTTTATCTTTACTTCAAGTTGATAATGAACAAATAAAATACAATTTTTTGACCCTGCTTTGCTTTATAATTAATCAGGAATAAATTAACCCTTCCTGTCAGAGTCATGTGGAAACCTGAATGCCCTGAGATTACCTCTGTGTAAATTAACATACAGAGCTGGTCTTGTGGGGTTTGCTAAAATGGGGTTAATTGGCAGGACGCACTCTGAAACTGTTTGACCTTCTCTTGGGGCTGTGCTTTTGTAATTCTTGTGGCCACATCACAGCACTGTGGTCATTTCCAATAAAGCCAATACCAGTTCAGTACTATCCTACTCTTCCTAGAGAAAATTCGGGAATTAAAGCACAGAGGTTACATTTTTTTCCCATTCTAAAATGAGTAAGAGGTAGAAGTGATTTAAACCCAGGAGTGGTGACTTGATCCCAGATATGTCTAATACTGAAGTGTCTGCTCTTCACCTAAAATTATATGACCCACTAGAGGGAGAACGAAAGAGAGAAGCAGAGTAGCTTAGCTGAGGTTCCAGAGTGTCAGGGAAGCTCGTGTCCTGTGACTGTAGGGGCGACTCTCTGGCATCTGACTATTCAGGGTTTTTGTCGGGTTTAAGTGTTCTCATCTCCATGTTAAGAACTGTACATCTAATCCCAGAGATAAATTAGGGCACAAGACAGAAAAATCAGGCAGAGCTAATAAGAAGTCATGTACTTACAGCCTGAATCAGCATGGAGGTGCTGGACCCTTGCAAGTAATTATTCAGGTGCCAAGGGCTTAGTCGGGCACATCAGTTCCTGAGTGTGATGAGGATACAGAAGCAAATAAATGGTTGCCATCTCTGGTTCTCTAACAAACTCTACAAGAACAGGCCATTCTCAACGCAGTAAATTCTGTACACACCCCAGTCGATGAAGCCCACCACCCCATCTGTGGTCCTGGGGACCTCTCAGACACATTTCAGACCCACATTCACTGTGCCAATGAGGCTCCCCTTTCCTTAGGCTTGAGTTTTTTTCAGTCCTGTACAAAATTTATCTCTTACTCTTTTCCTCATATAGAAAGTATTGGTTATTAAATATATTAATGGTATCATTTTTAAATGTAATAATTATAGAAGATTTTATGCAACATGTTTAACAGTAGGAAACATTCACCTCACGTGTCCTCTTAAGCACTGACATGTATCATGCATACCTTGGGGATTTATCTTTGGGATTTTAATTCAAGTACAATAGTTGTGTGCAAACAAGGACAATGATTTAGGGCAGTGACAATCACCAAATAATTCTGCATAGAATGTTATAATAATTCTCATTAGAACTACATCCAAGAATGAGAGTTCTGTCAATTAACCAAATATACTAATTTCTCTACAGATAGATGCTTGATTTTAAGAGCAAATCTTACAGACATGGGGAAAGCACCACTTTACAAGCACTTAGAGTAGAAGGACATAGCTGACACAGACAATAGGAAAGTAGAGACTAAGATTCAGATTTTTAGCAACAGAAAATATTTCGATCTTACAGAATAGATGAGAGAAAACTCACAATATTTTTCAGTTAGGGAAGTAATCTGCTATATAATTAAACACATGTACATATGCATGTTTACACATCCGTATAAATATTTTATTTTTGCTGTGTGTATTAATTTTATATACTGCTTTATTATTTGACCTGTTTGCACAAGTACATCAGTTTGCAATAATTCATTTCCAAGGTTTCCCAAGTACATGAAAATAAAAACTTCCATTTGGATTATATTGCAACCTGAGGGACCGTTCGACACATATGGTTTCTTTATATTCTCTCCTAAGAACACACTTGAACTCTCAAAGGTACACAAGAACCTGTTTGAACTCCATATTGACAATGGTAGAAATTTAAGTTGCCCATTATAATTCAAACTACACTAAAACTGCAACAGTGGGAATAAAGACACAGAGATTTAATTCTATTATACAGCAAGTTTTAACAGTCATTCGTTTTTGTTTGTTTGTGTTGTTTACAGTTCAGTTTGGATTCTAGTTCTCTGAGCTCTGTAATCTTTCAGGTTCATATCGAGATGGATCTTCCTGGTACAAAGGAAGTATGAAAAAGAAGCTATTTACTCAATGGCACTTGTACTAGCTTCCCAGGGCTACTTAACAAAGCATCACTAATTGGGCAGCTTGAAAGAACAGAATTTATTCTCTCACAGTTCTGGAGGCCAGAAGGCCAAAATCAAGGTGTCAGAAGGTCTGTGCTCTCTCTGTAGGCTTTTGAGAAGTATCCTTCCTTCCCTCTTCCTTGCTTCTGCTGGTGCTGGCAATACTTGACATTTCTTGGTCTGTAGCTACATCCTTCCCATTTCTGCTTCTGTCTTCACCTGGCCTTCTCTCTGTCTTTTCTGTCTCTGTGTATCTCCAAATCTCATTCTCCAGATAACGCCCTATTTGGAGCCCACCCTAATATTGGTGATATGATATGACTTTATCTTAACTTGACCACATCTGCAAAGACCGTATGTCCAAATAAGGTCACATTCATAGGTATCAGAGGTAGGAGTTGAACGTATCCTTTGGAAGACAAAATTCACCCCACAATGGCCCTCAAGTGACAAAATTAAATTAACATACCTCAAAAAAAACTCTTAATTTTTCTTCCTCCCTTCTGGTAGAAATGGAATCATTATGCTTAATTGCAGCCTCTTCCTGATCTCTTTCCCCCATTACAGGGACCTAGTCATTTTCACAGCGTTTGTTGAACTTGATTCCTCATTTCTTGCCTATCAACCTTTGGCTCTAAGCTGTCCAGATTCCGCAGGCAAGAGGTCACCTTATCTGTGTTTCTGGGATACCAAGACCCTTATTTGCTGATTTAGTTTATTTATACATGACCTGCTGACTTGGCTGAACATCCTTCCACAGCTTGATATAAATACCACAAAGAATGTTGCAATACCAGAAATAATATATAGCCTTTAAAACATCACTCAAAATCTGACATTTCTTTGTGAACACTTCATGTAAATAATAGGAAAAAAAAAGAAAAACTAAATGAAAAAGAAAAATGTAATCAAGTAGGTTGACAAGCAGCAAAAGATAATTAAAATGATCCTGTTTTGTTTCTCCATTTCATTAACATGCAAATGAGATTCATGAAGTTTGATACTGTGTTTCACCAGGAACCGTACAAACAAATTAAGAATGAAAATGAGTCCCACTGATGGACTCTGGATGAGTATATACATCAATGAAAAACACGATTTGATCCCATTAATAACATATATATTTTTTGTGATTTATTGAACCTCAATAAATGAAATAAATATAAGTAGTTAAATTAAGTTTTGTATCTCTTTCCATGGGCCAAATCCTATGACAGCTTTTATTACTCAAATGGAGTGATGATAAATGTTACATTCTGCTTTACTTTAAAAAAGTGTACAAGATGGGGACCTCATTCTAAGACCAGCGTTGTGATAACAGCATTCTCACTGCAAGGACCATGAATCCCATGGATCTGGACTGGCCCTCAGTGGGGCTAGGAGAGCTCACTTGCCTGTGGTCAATAAGGGAAATTCAGAATTGAAAATAGTGGAAGACAGTCCAGTGTGACCAATAATTCTTACTACAAGGCAAATAAAAGTAACAGATAAGCATTATCTATGCAAATATATTCAAGGCCCCCCAAATTCCCCATTTGATACAAGGATCTCAGTTACTACTCTCCATTGATACTCTTACACTTAGAAAAACACACAAGTTACGTCAATTATACCTCAATAAAGAAAAGGAAACACACAAAAGTGACTGTCTCAAATAATACGAGATAAAATTTTAAGATAAACAAATTTAAAATCACACTGAAGTGTTAGATATTTATAACATGTACTTGATGGCAAAACACAGATACACACACACACACACACACACACCCCTAATGTATTTGTTATGTTCAATGTTCAAAGAGCTCAAACATTAAACAGCAGCACCAAGGATAACATAAAGGAGTAAAATTAGAAGAAGTGGCTAACATACGGCACACGAGAAGGGGATAATAAATGAGTGAATCACAGTTTTAACAACACATGATGTCAATGTCTATTTCTTCATAGTTGTTAAAAATGTTTTCCGTGTTAGTATTGCCAAGACTCTTTCCATAGAATATATGCTATGCACAGATGGGTTTTGCCTTAGCATATTATGAAAAGGGACCACAATGATGTTCTGTCTCTAAGTGCACAGAGGCATAGAGTTTTTAAATTCTCTTATTTCTACAGCAAGCTGCCATTGATTTATCTGTGCTTTCCTTTACACATATTCAAGCAATCAAACACAACCTACCTAAGAGACAGTCAACAGTATGAACTGAGTATTCCTACTGGAGCATGAGAGCTTATTAAGTTCCCATCCGCAACAAGAAAGAAAATCATGTCATCCACATTGACAATTAAACTAACTGAGGACTTATTATTTTTAAATAACTAGCATCTTTTAAAATTACTTCTTGTTGCAAACTTCCTTATTTATCTTGAAATAGAGGGCCAATTAAATTTTCATGGTTACTGTATTCATAATTATTGGCTATTGTTGAAAAAAAGGTTATTTTATAAGATACATATAAAACTTGCCAGGTGGAAGGAATTCAATTCCTTGGGTGCTGAAGTGATGATACAGGACTTTCAAATAGGATGCATCCTTTGCCATTCCAGACCAGTTCTACATGTCATGTACATCCCATGAGTTTCTACCATTTGCTTATTTAGAAATTTACTTCCTTTTACAATATGTCACTTATAATGATTTCCGTAAAAGAAGGGAAAATTGAGATTCATCATGAACCAATCAGAGAGAAAAACGCAGACTTACCATCTCTTCGATTTAGCCTTGCAAATCCAGGACCGTGGCTGCTGGAGAGCTCGGACGAACTGCTGAATGATGCCTGAGACAAGGCCGGCACCAGAGGTTCATCGCAATCATCTGCCAAGAGGGAAAAATCCACATTCAGGTTAGTACAGTGCTGACAGCTTTCTGGGATTCAATCAATAAAGCAAACAACCAAAACAAAAAGTACTAGGATCTCTAACAATATGCTCACTGTTTATATGCAACATTCTACTGGAGGTCTAATAAGTTTGAGAAGAAAAGAAAAAGAACTTAAAGATAAGAGATTATGAAAATGGAGAAGTAAAACCTCATAGAAATTATAAAATAATATAATATCTTCAGGTAGAAAAGTTTTACTTAAACAAGAAATAAAAATACCTAATCAGTATAGCTAATTTATAAATAAATTGATATAAGGAAAGATTTATAAAGATTTTATGGTTGCCAAAAGACACGTAAAATGAACAGAAACATCACAACGTGTAGGAAATACTTGCAAAACAGTATACAATTAGTATTCCAAATTGAGGAAAATAGAATAAAGAAAAACAAAAACTGCCTTTAAATCAGTTAGAAAACACATTTGGAAAAAAACGGCACAAGATCAGAGAGTTCACAGAACAGAACCTAAAGGAATTGATGTTCAAACTCATAAGTAAAAAGAAGTGTAAAGCAAAACTACAATTAGATAATATTTTACAGATCATAAATTGGCAAGATTTCAGAAGTCTGACAACACCAGATTGTCTAGAGAATGGGGGCCAAGAGAAGCTCCAACACACTGCTAGTGGGAGTGTAAACTTAAGCAAATACTTTTACAAAAACAATTTTTCATTAGTTCATATATTTGAATTTTTCATACCCCACATTCCATCAATTCCATTGATATGTATGTCCTCCTGGGCAGAGCATCCCTGTGATGAACCACTGGTCTTAAAAAGTTCTGCCTTCCTACCCAAGGATGCAATACAAATACTAGTATTTTCTGTGTCCCATGAAAAGAAAAAAGTTTGGAAGCACTGATCTAGAGAAATTCTTGCATTTGTGCACCAGGAGACATGCACAATTTATAGCAACATTGCTCATAGTAGCAAAAAATCATTAAGAAGCCAAACATCCAACGACCAAAGAACAGATCAATAAATTGTGGTACTTTTCACAATGGAATAACACACAGCAGTAAAAAGGAACGACACCAACACCCACCCACAACAGAAAAAAGGTTGGATCTACGAAACAAAATTTTTAGTGAAAAAAATCAACTTATAAAAGACCAACTTATCCAAAGACCAAATCAACTTATATAATATAGGTTGATAGTTTTCAAAATCTTAAAAGCAAGCAAAGCTAGGTAATATGTTGTTTGGGGACTTATTGATTTAAAAATACTATTAAAAAAACAAAGAAATGAAAAGCATAAAACTCAGGATAGCGGTTACTTCTGGAGAAAGGCAATGTGTGTATGTGTATGTTTGTGTGTATACACATACATATATGGATATATCAATAGGTATATAAGGATGTATATGAAAATATATACCTATCATCTATCCTTTTATGTGTATCACATATTAAAAAATAATAAGGCACAAAGGAGACCAAAAGTATAAGAACAATGTCATGCTAACCATGATATCCATACATGCTTATTTTATTCAGCTAATTCTTCTTCCATGCAATCTTTAAAGTATTCACCTATTATTTTATAAAATTATTAAGTTGTTACCATTTTTGAGCTATCAGAAAACTATTTCTGAGAGAGGATGGTGTGGGTGGACTGTGAACTCACTTCCTCCCATGGAAACAACAAATTTACAACTACTCTTGGAACAATTACTCCCAAAACAGAACTGAAAACTGTATAAAAAGAATCCCCACAAAAAGGGGCAGTGCTGACTGAGGTGGAAGAGGCAAAAATTCCTTTCTGGAGAGAAAAAAAGCCACCTTCACAAGCCACCTTGCTTCATGGCCAGCTGGGAGCAATCCTAACGTACAAAGCCTTCCTTGGAGGAGTGGGGAACTGAGCAGGGAGCATTACCACTATAAGAAGCCTTAGGACTCAGCACAACTGAGATGAGTGTCACAATATCTGGCTTTTCTGGCTACTAACAACAATGGGGAATATCCCCAGAAAAGCTATTGGACATGACACATGAAATGTGGGAGCAGGGGAGTAAAAGAGTAGAGCTTTTAGCAAGAGGTCAAACTAAAGAGACGATCAATTTAACATAGAGTGTTATATAGGTAGGTTATTATATATGAAGCTCATGGTAATGACAAACCAGAAACCAATAATAAATACACAAAAAATTAACCCAAACATAATATTAAAGAAAGCCATCAAATCACAAGGGAAGAGAGCAAGAGAAGAAGAAAGTAACAGAGAAGAACTACTAAAACACCCAGAAAAAAAGTAACAAAATGGCAATATGTACATACTTATCAATAGCTACTTTAAATGTTGATGAACTAAATGCTCCAATCAGAATGCATAGTGTGGCCAATCAGATTAAAAAACAAGACCCATCTATATGCTGCATACAAGAGACATACTCAGACCTAAAGACACTCACAAACTGAAAGTGAGGGGACAGAAAAAGATACTCTATGCAAATAGCAATGAAAAGAAAGCTGGGGTAGCAATACTTTTATCAAACAAAACAGACTTTAAAACAAAAACTGTAACAAGAGACAAAGAAGGGCACTACTTAATGATAAAAGGAACAATCAAACAAGAGGATATAATGCTTGTAAATATCTATACACCCAACACTGGAGTACCTAAATATATAAAGCAATTATTAACACACATAAAAGGAGAAATAGACAGTAACACAATAATAGTAGGGACTTTAACACTTCACTTACCCCAATGGAGAAACGGTCCAAACAGAAGATCAATAAGGAAACGTTGGCCTTAAATGACACATTAGACCAGATGGACTTAGTAGATATATACAGAACATTCAATCCAAAAACCACAGAATACACATTCTTTTCAAATCCACATGGAACATTCTCCAGGAGAGATCACATATTAGGCCACAAAACAAGTCTCAATGAATTTAAGAAGATTGAAAAAATACTAAGTATCTTTTCTGACTGCAATGACTGACCACAATGAAACAAGAAATCAACTACTGAAAGAAAATCAGAAAATCCACAAATATGTGGAGATTAAACAAAACAGCACTGAACAATTATTGGGTCAATGAAGAAATCAAAGGGGAAATCAAAAAAATACCTGGAGACAAAGGAAAATGAAAATATGACATGCCAAAATTTATGGGATACAGCAAAAGCAGTTAGAGGTAAGTTTATTGGAATATAAGCCTACCTCAATAAACAAGAAAAATCTCAAATAAACAATCTAACAATGCACTGAAAGTAAGTGGAAAAAGAAGAAGAAATAAAGCCCAACATCAGTAGAAGGAAGGAAATAATAAAAATCAGAGCAGAAATAAATGCAATAGAGACTAAAAAAGGGAGAAAAAACTCAATGAAACTAAGAGCTGGTTCTTTGAAAAGATAAACAAAATTGACAAACCTTTAACTAGACTCAGCAAGAAAAAAAGAGAGAAGGTTCAAATAAATAAAATCATAAATAAAGAGGAGAAATTACAATAGATAGCTCAGAAATACGAAAGAATATAAGAGAATACTCCAAAAAGGAATACGCCAACAAACTGGATAATCTAGAAGAAATGGATAAATTCTTAGAAGCATACAACCTTCCAAAACTGAATCAAGAAGAAATAGATAATTTGAATAGACAAATCACCAAGAAGGAGACCAAACAGTAATCAAAACCTCCCAAAAAATAAAAGTCCAGGACCAGATGGCTTCCCTGATGAATTCTACCAAACATTCAAAGAAGACTTAATACCTATCCTTCTCAAACACTTCCGAAAAACTGAAGAGGAGAGGAAGCTTCCTAACTCATTCTACGAAGCAAAAACTACACTGATACCAAAATCAGACAAGGACAACACAAAAAAAAAAAACAAAATTACAGGCCAATATCACTGATGAAGATCAATGCAAAAGTGCCCAACAAAATACTAGCAAATCAATACAACACATTAAAGAGATCATACAACATGATCAAGTGGGATTTATTCCAGGGATGCAGAGAGGGCTCAGTATCCACAAATCAATCAATGTGATACACCACATTAACAAAATGAAGAATAAAAATCACCTGATCATCTCAATAGATGCAGGGAAAGCATCTGATAAGACCCAACATTCATTTATGATAAAAACTCTGAATAAAATGGGTATAGAAGAAAAGTACCTTAAAATAATAAAGGCCAGATATGACAAACCCACAGCTAATATCATTCTCAATGGAGAAAAACTGAAAGCTATCCCTCTAAGAACAGGAACCAGACAAGGATACCCACTTTCACCATTCTTATTTAACATAGTATTGGAAGTCCTAGCCAGAGCACTCAGGCAAGAAAAAGAAATAAAAAGGATCCAAATTGGAAAGGAAGAAGTGAAACTGTCACTATTTGCAGATACATGATTTTATATCTAGAAAACATTAAGGAACCCACCAAAAAACTTTTAGAAATAATAAATGAATACAGTAAAGTTGCAGGGTCAAAATCAATATACAAAAATCAGTTGTGTTTCTACACACTAACAATGAAGTATCAGAAAGAGAAATTAAGAATACAATCCCATTTACAGCATTATTCACAATAGCCAAGACTTGAAAACAACCTAGGTGCCCATCAAGGGACAAATGGATAAAGAAGATGTGGTATACATACACAATGGAATACTACTCAGCCATAAAAACAGATGAAATGTGGCCATTTGTGACAACATGGATAGACCTTGAGGGTATTATGCTAAGCAAAATAAGTCAGAGGAGGAAAATGACATACTGTATGATCTCACTCAAAAATAGAAGGTAAAAGCACAAATAATCACACAGAGACAGAGATTGGATTGGTGATTAGCAGAGGGTAAGTGGGGAATGAGGAGAGTGAAAGGGGTGATTAGGCACATGTGTATGGTGATGGATTGTGATTAGTCTTTGGGTGGTAAATGTGATATAATATTCACAGAAATTGAAATATAATGATGTATATCTGAAATTTATATAATGTTATAAATCAATGTTACTGCAATAAGAAAAATAATTTTTTAAAATAAAAAGAGACAGTGATGTCAGCAACATGGCAGAGTGAGCTGTTCCCTTTGTCTATCCTCCTTTTGAATTATAACTAAATAGACATTCATTGACCAATGGAGGAAGCCTACACAGCACAACAGGATGCCTGAGAGACACATGGAGCTATATACCTGAGGGTGGATGGATTGGCCCTCCAGGAAATGGTGGAGATAGGTGAGCACTCCCTGCCCTCCCCCAGTAGCCCTGTGCATGTACAAAGAATGCTTTCCCATCCAGCACAAGCACCCTGAAAGCGGGAACATACATGCAGTGACTGTACAAAGAGGGGGCAGCAGCCCTTAGCTCACTCAGGATCACTTTCCCAGTGGTTGGGGGGAGCCCACCATGCCCCTGCAGACCAAGGAGTGGCCTCAGCTCAGTCCCACCGAGGAAGCCCACCCACCAAGCACACTGGCCAGCAGGACCACAAGCAGAAAAAGCAGCAGATCTACACTCCACGGCAAGTGCACTCAAGGTCTGCATGAGACCCATAGTACCACTGAGCCCTAGAAGAGGGAATGTGCTCTAGGGCGACTGTAGGAAGAGGCAGTAGAAGCCTTTAGCTTGCTCAGGATCACTTTCCCTGCAGTGGGGGAGCCCCTGCTGCCCCTGCAGCCCCAAGGGATGGCCCTAGCTTAGTCCTGGGAGAAAGCTGCACCACCAAGCACACTCCACACAAGCGCCTGAAAACTCCCCAGGGCAGTGCAAGCACCCATAGTATCCCCACAGCTTCCAGCAGATGGGGTGGGACCAGAAACTCTGATCCTTTTTCCCCCTACTGGTAGAGATGGAATCTGAGACCTAAGAATACCACAAATGCCCTGACAAAAGATTAGTTCATCAACCACCATGAGAAACTGCAGCAACAACTCAGACCAGAAGGAAAATGACAACTCTCCAGAAATAAACCCTGAAGGCACAGAAATGTACAACCTAAATGACAGAGAATTCAACATAGCTGTCATAAAGAAACTCAATGATTTACAAGAGAACACAGAAAGACAGTTCAATGAGCTCAGGAATAAAATGAATCTCTTCACCAAAGAGATTGAAACTAACTATTAAAAAAAAAAACAAAAAACCAAGCAGAAATTCTGGATATGAAAAACACAATTAATGAAATAAAAAATAATCTGGAGTCCTCCAAAATAGAGCTGATGTTACAGAGGAAAGAAGTGGTGATTTAGAGGATAAAAATATAGAAATTCTACAGGTGGAGGAGACAGAACTAAGATTTTTTAAAAATGAAGAAATTCTTGAGAAATATCTGATTGAATTAGGAAAAGCAACATAAGGATTATAGGTATTCCAGAGGGAGAAGGGAGGGAGAAAGGAGCAGAGAGCTTGTTCAAAGAAATAATAGCTGAGAAGTTCCCAAAGCTGAGGAAGAAACCAGATTTACAAATACACGAAGTTAATAGAATGCCTAATTACATCAATGCTAAAAGACCTTCTGCAAGGCATATAAGGGTAAAACTGGCAAAAGTCAACAACAAAGAAAACATATTATGGGCAGAAAAGCAGGAGAAAATAACCTACAAAGAAAACCCTATCAGCCTTTCAGCAGATTTCTCAGCAGAAACACTACAGGCTAGGAGAGAATAGAATGATATATTCAGATGCTGGGAGCCGTGGCTACATCATTTGATCGGCTGTTTGACAGGGTCCAGCCGATTAACGCCGAGGGGTGCAGGGTCACCCCTTGGTGAAGAATAACCGGCCAGCCCCTCACATAGTTCTGAAACCTGTGCTGCTTCTAATTGCCCTTCATTCCTTTTCCTTTCTCAACCTCCAGTTTTCACTCCTTTGGGTGGCTGCTTGGGAGGCACTACCTCCTGGGAAAATTAGATATAGTAAGAGAATGTGACCACCTGCAGGTAACTTTCAAGATATTTTTCAGTTAATTATTGGAGGAGCACACAGTCCCATTTGAGACAATCAGGAAGGAATCCTGCCCAGATAAGATGTCAAATTAGGTTTATGGCCTCCATCTGGTTAATGTTTCCTTCTCCCTCCAGTTCTTTGTCTAAATATATATATGCATTGTCCTTTTAAGTTTGCTGGTTAATTGGATGATCAAGAAGTATCTATATATTATTCTTGACCTTCTGCTTTCTGTTAAAATGTTATAGAGGTTTTCTCCTAAAAGCAATAAATAATAAATAATTGATGAGTAGAAGGGCCGAGGGGTGCAAGAATGCCCCTCGGTGAAGAATGGCCGGCCGACACCCCTGATATTTTCTGAATTATATGCATGCTTTCTAGCAAGGTTATGTCTATACTTATTTCTGTTTTTTATTCTTGAAGATATATACTTTAGCTTAGCTTTTCAGCCCTTTACTTTACTAACAAAATGATACTTTCTCCAGCAGTGTACTTAAGGGACTGTTAGCTCTACAATCTAAAAGACAAAGGAATGCTTCCACCCCCTAAAGGGCGCAAAAATGTAAAGATGTTTAACTGCCCGCTGAGAATGCAGATAGCCCTGGGGATAAGACACCCTGGAGTCACCTTTTGTTCCCATTAACCATCTACACTAATGGCGTAAATGATTGAGGCAGGCAGGGATGGCTCCACCAGGATGTAACCAGACAGACGGCTGGCCTGTCTGGAGGCCTGGACCTTCTCTCTTTGATTTAACTTTACCATGAATTACAACAGATGCCTAGATACCTATCTCCTTTAGCTTAGAGACAACAAACACTAGTTAATTGCGGAGAAGACTACCATTAACCTTATGCTATATAGAATGGAATGCTAATAAATATTCTTGTGCTCGATTTTTTTACTTTCTTATCTCTCTGAGAATATTTGTAGAACTATTTCTGTACTAATCCTGAAAAATATATAAACGACACTTGTGCACAGTAAAGTCGGACTTGCTAACACCAACCCAAGTCTCACGTCCTCTTTATTTCCCCCTCCCCCAGTTTTTCGCCGACGCCGTCTCTCCCGCGGGAACCTGGACTCTGCCGAGGCTGGACCCCGGCATTCAAAATACTGAACAACAAAAACTTTCAGTCAAGAAAACTCTATCCAGCAAAATTTTCATTCAGGTATGATGGTGAAATAAAGCTTCCCCAGATAAACAAAAACTGAGTGAGTTCATCACCACAAGACCTCTGCTACAAGAAATACTTAAAGATTCCCTCACACCAGAAACAAAAAGGCAAAAGTCTTCAAAGCTTTGAGCAAGGAGATAAGCAGACAGACATAATCAGAAAACTGCAGCCCTCTATCAGAACAAGGAGGCCAATACTCAATTATAACTTAAAAGATAAAGGAAAAGAAGGCATCAAAAGTAAGTATAAACACTTCAACTTAGTCACAAACTCACAACATTAAAAACAATAATTTGCAACAGCAATAACTCAGAATGGGAAGAGGAAAGGGATGGAACCTGCTTAGATTAATGGAGATAAGAAGCTCTGAGAAAATGGACTATTTCATCTACGAGATCTTTTATACAAACCCCACAGTAACCACTAAAAAAAAATCAGAGCAGAGCCACAATTCACAAAAAGAGAGAAAATTGAGAGAACCTCCTCAGAAAATCCCCAAAATTAAATGGCATTCAGAAATACAAAGGAAGAGAAACAATGGAAACACAAAACAACCGGAAAACAAGAGATAAAATGGTACTATTAAGCCCTTATATATCAATAATCACTCTATTTGTAAATGGATTGAATTCTCCAATCAAAAGACACGAAGAAGCTGGATAGATGAAAATACAAGACCCAACAATATGCTGCCTCCAAGAAACACATCTCAACTCTAAAGACAAACATAGGCTTAGAGTGAAGGGATGGAAGACAATAACCCAAGCTAACAGCAAACAAAAGAAAGCAGGTGTTGCCATACTTATATCAGACAAAGCAGACTTCAAGTCAAAAAAGACGAGAGACAAAGAAGGGCAGTATATAATGATAAAAGGGACATTCCACCAAGAGGATGTAACACTTATTAATATATATGCACCTAACACAGGGGCACCAAAGGACATAAAGCAATTATTATACAATGTAAAGGGAGAAATTAACAGCAACACAATAATAGTAGGGGACCTCAACACTCCACTTACATCAATGGACAGATAATGCAGACAAAAAGTCAGGAAGGAAATAGTAGATTTAAATGAAACATTTGATCAAATGGATTTAATAGATATAGAGAGAGCATTCCATCCAAAGACAGCAGAATACACATTCTTCTCAAGTACACATGGATCATTCTCAAAGATAGACCATATAATGGGAAACAAGGCAAGCCTCAATAAATTTAAGAATATTGAAATCATCTCAACCATCTTTTCTGACCACAATGCTATGAAACCAGAAATCAACTACAGGGAAAAAAACTAGGAAAGTCACAAAAATGTGGAGATTAAACAACATGCTACTGAACAACCATTGGATCAATGAAGAAATCAAAGGAGAAATTAAAAAGTACCTGGAGACAAATGAAAATGAAAATACAACAGACCAACTCCTATGTGACACAGCAAAAGTGGTCATCAGAGGGAAATTCATAGCAGTACAGGCCCACCTCAGCAAACAAGAAAAATCTCAAACAAGTATTAAACTGCACCTAACAGAACCAGAAAAAGAAGAGCAAAGTCCAAAGTCAGCAGGAGAGAAATAATAAAAAATCAGAGCAAAAATAAATGAAACAGAGAGTAAAAAAATAGAGAGTAAAAATAAATGAAATAGAAAGTTAAAAAAATCCTTTCATTAGAAAGGATTAATGAAACTAAGAGCTAGTTTTTTGAGAAGATAAAACAAAATCGACAAACCCTTAGCCAGACTCACCAAGAAAAAGACAGAAGGCTCAAATAAATAAAATTAGAAATGAAAGAGGAGAAATTACAACAGACACTGCAGAAATACAAAGGATTATAAGAGAATACTATGAAAAACTACAGGCCCACAAATTAGATAACCTAGAAGAAATGGATAAATTCTTAGACTCATACAACCTCTCAAAACTGAATCAAGAAGAAATAGAAAATCTGAATAGAGCACTTACAAGTAAAGAGATCAAAACAGTAATCAAAACCCCCCCAAAAAACAAAAGTCCAGGACCAGATGGCTTCTCTGGAGAATTTTACCAAACATTCAAAGATTTAATACCTATCCTTTCCAAACTATTCCCAAAAATTGAGGAAGACAGAACGCTTCCTAACTCATTCTATGAGGCCAACATTACCCTGATACCAAAACCAGACAAGGACAACAGAAAGAAGGAAAATTACAGGCCAATATCACTGATGAACATAGATGCAAAAATCCTCAACAAAATGCTGGCAAACTGAATATAGCAAAACATTAAAAGGATCATACACCATGATCAAGTGGGATTTATTCCAGGGACTCAGGGATGGTTCAACATCTGCAAATCAATCTGTGATATACCACGTTAACAAAATGAGGAATAAAAACCACATGATCATCTCAATAGACACAGAGGAAGCATTTGACAAAATCCAACATCCATTTATGATAAAAACTCTCAGTAAAATAGGAATAGAAGGAAAGTACAACATAATAAAGGCATCTATGACAAACCCACAGCCAACATCATACTTAATGGTGAAATACTGAAAGCCATCCCTCTGAGAACAGGAAGAAGACAAGGGTGCCCACTCTCACCACTCTTATTCAACATAGTACTGGAGGTTCTAGACAGAGAAATTAGGCAAGAAAAAGAAATAAAAGGTATCCAAATTGGAAGGGAAAAAGTGAAATTCTCACTGTTTGCAGATGACGTGATTCTATATGGAGAAAACCCTAAAGAAACCACCAGAAGACTATTAGAAATAATCAACAACTACAGCAAAGTTGCACAGTACAAAATCAATTTTAAAAATCAGTTGTGTTTCTATACACTAACAACAAATTAGCATAAAGAGAAATCAAGAATACAATCCCATTTAGAATCACAACAAAAATAATATCTAGGAATAAACTTAACCAAAGAGGTGAAAGACCGATACACTGAAAGCTATAAGACATTATTGAAATAAATTGAAGAAGACATAAAGAAATGAAAAAATATTCCATGCTCATGGGTTGAAAGAATAAACATAGTTAAAAAGTCCATACTATGTAAAACGATCTACAGATTCAATGCAATCCCAATCAGAATCCCAATGACATCCTTCAGAGAAATAGAACAAAGAATCCTAAAATTTATATGGAACAACGAAAGACCCCAAATAGCCAAAGCAATCCTGAGAAAAAAGAACAAAGCTGGAGGCATCACAATCCCTGACTTCAAAATACACTACAAAGGTATACTAATAGGAACAGCATGGTACTGGTACAGAAAAAAGACACACAAATCAATGGAACAGAAGTGAAAACCCAGAAATAAAACCACACATCTATGGACAGTTAATACTTGACAAAGGAGCCAAGAACATACAACAAAGAAAGGAAAGTCTCTTCAATAAACAGTGTTGGGAAAACTGGACAGCCATGTGCAAAAGAATGAAAGTAGACCACTATCTTGCACCATACACAAAAATTAACTCAAAATGGATTAAAGACTTCAATGTAAGACCTGAAAGCATAAAACTCCTAGAAGAAAATTTAGGCAGTACACTATTTGACATTGTCTTAGCAGCATCTTTTCAAATATCATGTCTACTTGGGCAAACAAAAGAAAAAGTTAACAAATGGGACTACATCAGACTAAAACTTCTGCAAAGCAAAGGAAACAATGAACAAAACAAAAAGACAACCCATCAACTGGGAGAAAATATTTGAAAATCATCTATCCGACAAGGGGTCGATCTCAAAAATATAAAGAACTCATACAACTCAACAACAAAAAGACAAACAACCCAATCAAAACATGGGCAGAGGATAAGAACAGACATTTTTCCACAGATATACAGGTGGCCAACAGAGACATGAAACGATGTTCAACACCCCTAATTATTAGGGAAATGCAAATCAAAACTACAATGAGATATCACCTTGCACTGGTTAGAATGGCTATAATTCCAAGACAAAAAAGAAGAAATGTCAGAGAGGATGTGGAGAAAAGGGAAACCCTCATACCCTGCTGATGGGAATGCAAACTGGTGCAGCCACTATGGAAAACAGTATGGAGATTCCTCAAAAACTTAAAAATAGAAATATCATATGATCCAGCTATCCTGCTACTGGGTATTTATCCAGAGAACTTGAAATCAATGATCCAAAGAGATTTATGCACCCCTATGTTCACTGAAGTTATTCACAATAGCCAAGATGTGGAAGCAACCCAAGTGCCCTTCTACAGAAGAATGGATAAAGAAGATGTGGTACTTATATACAATGGAATACTACTCAGCCATAAAAAAGACAAAATCGTCCCATTTGCAACAACATGGATGGATCTTGAGGGTATGATGTTAAGTGAAATAAGCCAGACAGAAAGACAAATACTGTACAATGTCACTCATATGTGGACGATAACAAATACATGGATAAAGTATAGATTAGTGGTTATCAGAGGGGAAGGGGGCTGGGGGGGCGAGCAAAAGGGGTAAGGGGATACATATGTATGGTGACCAACAAAAATTAGACTACTGGTGGTGAGCATAATGAAGATCCATTCAGAAGCTGATAAATATAATGTACACCCAAAATAACACAATATTATAAACCATTATGATCTCAATAAAATTACTGAAAAAAAAGAAAGAAAAGTATTTCTCTCATATTTAGGACTCAGCATATATTGGTAATCAAAAATCAAGCAGGGTTATTGCCCCAACTTTTAAATTAACAACAAACAATTTAAATTAATCTAGTAATTATCTAGATTCACCTGAAATTTTCTGACGCTCATCTTGCCTGAACATAGTTTTTTTTCAACACTCACTAGCAATTTTACTGCTTAAATATTCAAACTACAAGATCTTTCTGAAGTCCTGCTATTTGAAATAAATGTTTTCCTTAAAGTTAAATGTCTAAAGTCTAAGCGATAAGTAAAAATTTACCAACTTAACTTTTGAATGCCTTTCACAAGAATTTGCCTAAGATAGCATTCTATTTTTTAAGATTGTCTCCTCTTCATTTAAAATGCACTTTTTCGTCTTTCACATCTTCGAGTCTTTAGCCAACTCTGCAGACAGACTTGATAAGTGGCCCACAGTTCCTGCAAGTCTATTGATCGGCTTAAGTGCTGACACTGTCAGTCTGGTTGTAATTCAGGTATTAAGGAGTGTAGACATACAAAGACATACAGTCCATGAAGTGTTGAAGGAAATTCTGATTATGTCCAGTCACAAGCAACAACTGCAAAGCTTTAGTACACTGTGAAAACTACGACGTGTGTGTGTGTTTGCACATACAAAGGAGTGCATTATCTACATGGGGGAGGCTGCATGTATGGGTGTATGTTTACAGAAGTACTGTCATTTTTGAATCATTATCAGTATTCAGGTGTAAGTGTGACAAAATAGTGTTTAACTGCAATTCACAATCAATTATGCAGATTCAAATCGATGTTTTGGATGTAAAAATGCTTCTCTAGTGCAATCACTCCAAAGGGCATATATTTATTGCTCATTTGTTCTTGCCGTTATAAACTGAAAATCAATACTGTTCTATTTTTAGTTTAAAAAGAACGAGATCAAAATAAGAGAAGGGGTGCTTATTCCATGTGTGGGGAGAGGGACGTGTGATATGGGAACTAGATCAGGGAGGGGAAGAGAAGGGGCTTCTGGGGTTGGTAAAGTTCCAGTTGTCGGCCTGAGTAGTGGTTACATGGTGTTATTATTCTTCACCATAAACAGACATATTTGCCCATGATCTGCTGTATGTGTATTTAGCAATAGAATATTCTAAAGTTATCCTTACATAAAACTACTAATAACTAACATACGTTCAGTGAGCACTCTGTGCTAAGAACTTACAACCATTTCACACAGTCACTAATCTTTACTACTCCTCTTTGAGATACTAATACTGTTGTTTCACAGATGAGGCAATTGAGACACACAGTTTGGCTAATTCGCTCATCTCATTGTGGTGGAACCATCATATTTACAAAGTGAGTTGAGGTCTAGAATCCAGTATCTAAGAACACCATGTCTACAATTATTATTTCTTTATGTTTGGAGTGTAGGAATTTCATCAGACACCGTAATGACATGAATAAAATATCTCTCAAGAAGTTGTGTACCCTCCAATTCCATATTTGCCAAGCTATGTGTTTATTACCAATTTGATCTTCAGTATGATACCAGCTTAACACAAGGTTGACATAAGGGAAGCCATATTGTAGAGAGGAAACCATATTGTAACTTTGAATGACCTCTGACTAACCCAGCTGGATTTGCACCCTCCAGGAGGTCCACCTGCTCTGGAGATTTTATGACCCCTGCTAGTGCATATACCTCCCAGCTGCGATAAGACAATAACTTTCTTCTTTTGAGTTCCTTAGGAATGTGATGACCCCTGAACAGAGAGACTATGCTGACAGCCATCATCAATGACAACTGAAAGATCTGGTGTGGCGACTCCCAGTCTGTAACACCAGAGGGTCAACATTCCTAACCCCTCCCCTATAACCCATTGGCCTATATAACTGCTTCAGGATTCTGTGCACCCATGAAGATGGTACTTTTGGACATTAGTCGGCCATCTTCCCTCTTGCTAGCGAGCTTTCTCTGCCACCATCTTGCCTCTTGACGATTGGCTTTTGTCTCCCGGCCTGCAGATTGTGCCCTTTGTGCAGTGACAAGCAGTCTTGACACTAGGAGAGGCGGAGTCTCAACAGTAATAATGAATCTGGAGTTAGTAAAAGGAATATTTCCTTCTAGACATTAATGAAATGGAGTTCTGGATTAAGTATCAGTCTTCTCTGAATCTAATTCCAGAAAATCAGTTTTCTCCGACTGCACCAGTAAATGCAGTAAAATGCAAGTTCTGGTCTTGGAAAGCTGAGAACCACAGCTCAGGGTGATTCTGCTCCCCAGGGGACATTTAGCAATCTGGAGACACTTTGATCATCTCAACTTGGACGTGCTACTGGCATCTAGCGAGTGGAGGCCAGGGATGCTGCTAACCATCCCACAGTGCCCAGGACGGCCCTCCACGACAAATAATTATCCAGTCTCAAATGTCAGTGTGCAGTGGTTGAGAAACCCCATCCTATCCTGGTGAAAGCAACCCAGTGAACTAGTCTTATCCTGGACCCATCTCCCAGCTAAGACTCTCAGCTTTCTCTCAAATTTCGACAATTATTACTTCTAATTTACAGCTTTTCAGAGTGCATATAATTATCATTCAGAGCACATAGGTATTTAAGTAAGGAGCTTTTCAAATCTGAAATAACATACTATTTAAGTTCAAAACATAACTGTATTGCTTTTTAAAAAAGTACTATGTCAGATCATTATACCATCGTAGTCCCTTCACCAGGAACATATATGCACATATATTCTTATACATATATAATAGTATACATGCATTATATTATGTACATATTAGATCCATATATGTACACTATTTGTACTTATACATATGTATAATATCTATATAAAATGCATTATAATTATACATATATCATTATAATACATATATGCATATACATATGTATTATAATATACATATATCGCAATATACATATATGTATATTATAATGTATACAGGTACACACATAATTTGTATACAAGCTGACCCTGTAAAAATGCTAAGTTGACCATCAAATCATAAGTGTAAGTGATGGCATACACTTATAGTATGGTATCCTTATATAACTATGTATGAACATATTTATACATGTATACATATTATATACATACAAATGCATTATTATAATACATATAATTACATGTATACATATACCTATAATATGAATGTATTTTACATACACATGTGAAATATACATATACATTATATAATTTGTATAATTATATGTATACATAATTATATGTGTATATAATTATATATAATTGTATAAATATATGTATTTATGTAAATATTTTGTATATATACGTTCATACATATTCATTTACATGTGCAAATATGTTCTATATTATAATAGGAATACATATACATATATTATTGATACAACAATTATATTGTGTAATATAATTATTATATACATATCATATACACATATAGTATCATACTGCATATATAATACATACAATATATATTATATATATGTGTAATTTTCTTATGTAAATATATAGTGTACAAGTACTGCCACCTTTGCACCCTGCCCTGCAAGTCTCCAGAGGACCGCCCGGCACAGAAGTCGCCAAGCAGAGAGACTCTGCGCGACGTGTGGAGTGGCGAAGCTAGCCTGGCCTCAACCCCTGCAGCCCCCTTGCCCTCCCCGAACAGATGAGCAGCTCAGGTGTGGCCCTTCCCTGACCCCAGGTTCTCTCCCAGCGCTGCAGCCTGCTCACCTCTCTCCTGCTTCCTACACGTCACCGGCATGTGCGTTGCCACTTGCTCTTGTCGTTCTGTTCGTTTGCTCCCCATCTGTTCAGCTTTGCTTTGCGTTGGCGGAGGCCCTTACTCCCAGATCCCCTCAGACTGTCTTTTGCACTAAGAAGGAAGGTTTCTAAATTGCAGGAACAAGATGGAAATTCTTTGTTGCCCTCTCCAACTTTCAGGATAGGCCCCTGGGAGGCTGAGGCCTTCCTGGCCCTCAGCGCTGCTTATTGTAGCCCCCAGCGCCCGCACATGGGATGGACCGAGCTGTTAACCTCCCAGCAAGAGAGCTCTGCCCTGCCTCCCGATTTCCTCTAGAGAGAGATGGAGGGCGGGCCCCAGGACAGCTTCACCCTAGCCTTTGGACTGCCGCATAGCATGCTGGGACCCAGCTCCCACCCTCCTCTCTACCCTCTCCTACTCCAGTCCGCTGTGGGTGAGTGATGAACCGCGCTGCCCCAAACCACAGCGGACCTGGGTGGGGACCGGGTACAGCTTGATAAGGTTTGATAAAGACTGGGCTTTGACCAGGAAAAAAAGGCACGTTGTAGGTAAAAGGGGCGTAGGACAGCAGGAAGACTTCAATCACTATTGAAATTTAAAAATGCCATTATGAAGGGGGAAGGCTTGTCGAATTCAAAACGGTAGGAGAGCATGTTTTTGGTTAATTAGTTGTTTCTTTCAACTAGAGGAGGAAATGAACATCATTCTTACTACTCCATGCTTTTCCAAAATTCTATTACTTTTTTATTCAACTTTTTTCATAGTCATATTAGAATTAACACATTAACCCTGATATAGTTGGAAATGTGAAATTATAGTTTTTAGTCTTTTTTGTAAAGGAAAAAAAATCTGTACACATTACACGTAGAGAGTTTTAATGAATTCTGTTAGAATATACATATTCTTAGGAAAAGAATTACCTAATTTGTTTTGAGACATTTTCACACACACAGACACAGTCACAAAGACACCCAAATCTACAGTTTTCAGGTCTATATCTCGGAAAAGTCATCACTTACTTTTCACATGAGAGAAAAATGTACCGTGGCCATTAAAAAGACAATAATAAGTTAGATCTCTGGCAAACTGTGTATGTGAAAAAACTCAATAGCCTCTTAGAAATAAAGAAGCAAGCTATATTGAAAGTATTTTAATATAGCTAAATCGTAAATAATTCAATTTTATTTTACAAAGGGCATAATTCTCATAAGTAAAACCTGTTCAATTTTTAATAAAAATAATTCAGTTATCTTAATCTCTGTGTAATACTACCTGCACTAAGATAATAGGTATATATTATTGGTTGTTTATGTTCTCAGTGCTTTAGGTGTATTAACTCGTTTGATCCTGACAAATACCTTACACTGTTCGATACGGTTAACTCCATTGGACCATTGAAGAGAAAGGGACATAATGGTTAAAAAATTTACCCAAAGGACGCAGAGCTCCTATTCTGAGCCCATATATTGTTGAAACAAGTATTGGTCATCTAAAATATACTTGAAAAAAAATAGGGTTGATTTTCAGTAGTGTTCAGCCTAGTTGCCACTGAGTGAAACAACCTTCTCTGTTATTGGGAAGACCTGCCCAAATCAGTTGCCTGCCAGCCAATGAATTGTGTTTCCCACAGGAATATTCACTGGAGAAGAATGGAATGGAATGGAATGGAATGGAATGGAATAGAATAGGATAAATAGAAAATATACTTAAAATCTTTAAAAAATTCCATACACTAGAGGCAGGGGTGAGACCTTTGACAGAGAGCTTTGGAAATGTTGGAATCTTAGTCTTTTCAGAAAACAGTTTATTTAGACCTAGTCCAAATATTCCACTGACAGATTTAGGACTAAGGAATGACCTTCCCTTCCAGAAATCTATTTCCTTGAACAAAATGTTTTATTCCAATCTGTATTATTGAAGTTGTCATGCAGTTGAAATTGGAAATCATCAACTAATTTAAGAAAGTGTGGAATTATGCTAACAAATCTCAAAAATATTGTGTACAAGGCAAAATTTCATCCAAAAAGTTAGACAGCAATATTGTTCTCTAACCATAAGCCCAGCTGAGTTATTTCTACAAATTATTCACATCCAGTTTCAGGATTCCAAGAGGAATCCCATCTCCCTGCCCTGGCATGACCCAGGATCCAGTTCCTGATGCACCTCCGGCTCCTGCCCAGTGAGAGATTGAATATCCAATGGACAATGGCCAGACTACATAAAAAAATACAACTCTGACCCATAACCTGCAACAACCAACCCAGGAAGCCAACCTACTGTCTAGAGTAGCCAGTCCAAGAAGCCAAATAATAACCCCTGTAACACTTGGTCCCCAAAGAGCCAGGACTTGGTGAATAACTTACAGCTTCCCTAATTTGTGCCCCTGCTTCCAACTTAGGTCAAGAAATCTGTACTAAATACAGAGGAAGCCAAATATGCATGCCTAATCAATCACGTAGGATGTTCTGCTTCTGGTTAGCCTGCCTGCAGCTTCCCTCTGCCAACAGCTTCCAATCAGGGCACACCTGAAGCCTCTTCTTTTTTCCACTAGAAAGCTTTCCTTCTCCCCTGACTGCCCTTGAGCCTCTACCAAACACAGTGAACTCTAAATAAGTAGCCTTTGCTTGTTCTCATTTGGGTAGTCTTCATTGACTTCTATGCTAATAAGCTCTTCCCAACTCTGCAGGCTCATCCTCACAGTTGTCACCTTCCCAGGCATTCACTCAGCACATCAAAGAAAAGCCACAGCAGTTCAGCCTAAGAACCTGTAGAAGACCTAGGTGGGCTTGAAAGGCAGCATCATCCTCCTGATAAAAGACATATGGATCAGCACCAGATTGTAACTTCTGTGGAACACGCACCTTCAGTAATTCATCCTAGCTACGTAGTAGAATCATATGCGGGAGATTTAAAGCTTGCCCGTGACTGTGCCCCATTCCAGGTCATTCTGACTTACTTTGTCTAGGGTGTAGTTTAGCCAGGACCATGCTAGTTTGGAAACCACTAAAATAGACTTGCAAATTAACTTCTATCCAATGGAGAGTTTTGTTCCTTTCGCAAATGTCTTTATGCCTTTTCGTACTGTTTCATGAGGCTTTTTAAAGATTGAAGAAGTGGTTATGATATCACACCCCACCCCTTTCTCCCTGTGTAGACATGTCGACTGACAGTGTGTGGAGGCAGCTGCTGCACAGTGACATTCTGGTGCAAAACAAGAGAAAAAGTATTAAGGACTAGTGATGATACAACTGTGCCTGAATAAAATATAATTTTTCATAAGATAAGGTAGCAAAATATGGGTCTTTCTTGATTATATCTCTCATCATTACCTAAAATAATATTTCAACTCAATTAAATACCACTGAGTAGAGACTACTGCTAAGTTCTTTAGCTTCTTTGAGTATTAATTTGACTTTGACATGAAAATTAACATTCACCTGAGGATGCTAGCTTTAGATAAATTAAATAAGACAAACACAAGCTTCTAACTTTGTCAATCAGTGGCTTAAATCTGAAAAATAACATATTGCTGCCATTTGAAACAAGTAAATCTTTATCAGTATTTTTTCTAGAGCTGAATCAAAGACAGAGATTATTTTCATTTTGGCTGCAGCCTATAAGTTTCTATGCATTTTCTTCTATATAAGCCATGGGTGAACTTTGTATATAATTGTTAATACTCCGTGACGTTAATAGGATAAGCTTTCACTGGAGGCAAACACTGGCTTACATGCCCCAAGTTGTAGCCTTGGTTTGAATAGCTTTCCCAATTAATCTTCACAATTAATGGATTAATGGGAAGGCAGTTAACTTTTAATGACAACACAGCCAGAGGCTGATTGATTTTAGAGGCTTAATAGCAACTATTTAAAGTCCAGATATTAGGACAAGGAGACCTATAAATCCACCAAACAAAACCAGCTAAAGGTGAAGAGGCGGAAGAAATAATTAAAAAATAAAGAGAGTATCAGAGCTCTAGGATTCTGTGCACATCACAGACTTACTGACAGATCAAATGGCCACATGTGACACTATGATGAGTAGATTTAAGACTTGTACACATATCTCAAATCAGTTCATTTTATGACCAAATCTAAATTTCAGAACTGACTTTTGATTAAACAAGGACTTGAAAAGAGAAACTTTAAATTAGTATAAAACTCAAAATAATTCAAATAATAGATTATAGAATGTAAGATGTTTAAAACAGTAATATAAAGTGTCCTCTCACAAAACTAGGATTTGGGTGGAGTGGGGGTGAGGAGAGGTTTAGAACATTCATAGGTGTGTAACCTGGATAAGATAAAGTATGCTTTGAATTAGTAAAGATGAAGCCCGGTCTAAAGAAAACTCTCTTGTAAGGTTAAAAAACTGATAGTTACAAAAAAAGATAATAAATGCAAATGAAAATGATGTTCACCAAACATGGGGTCTATGCCATTGACAATCTAAACACATAACACACAGTCAAGCAAGGAAAAGGATGAAAGACGTTTAAAAATCATGTACAAACAAATCCAGTAAGGTTCTGCCTACATTTGCTCATGCACAGATTCTGGAATGTCTGCAGTTTGAGCTCATGCATAAGAGTTTAAGTGATTCCTCCTCCATTTATTGCAAACAATATAAATCTATGATAGAACAACTTAAATCTATGATAGAACAGCTTAAATCTATGATAGAACAACTATAGTCAAATGGTAATGAGGACATGTCTTTAAAAGAAAAATGTTTAAATGTATAGTATAAAGAATTTTTCTTCTCTTTATTTCCTCTTTTTTAATAGGTTCATGTAAAAACTCGAGCGAATTCCTTTAGACAACTACTTGTTCTTCACAGCACTGGAATAAAAGCAGAGAAGTAAATGGCTGCTGTATTAGTTTGCTATTTATTGCTGCTGTAACAAATTACCACAAACTTAGTGTCTTAAAGCAACACAAATTTACTATCTTACAGTTGTGGATGTCAGAAGTTCAAAGTCAGTTTCACTGGGCTAAAATCAAGGTGTCAGCAGGGCGACATTCTATAAGGATTCTTGTGATTACATTGGGCCCACCTGGATAACCCCAGATAATCACCCCATCTCAAGAGCTTCAATCTAATCATATCTGCAAAGCCCATTTTGCCATGTAAGATAACGCATTCAAAGATTCCAGGAATTAGGATGCGGACATCCTTGGGGGGCCATTATTTTGCCTACACAGTTACCAACCTGTAGGTGTAGAATCAAGAAATGAAATTTTTTCGGATCCTGTGGCTCAAAATATTACCCACTGATTGTTAAAAAGAGGTTTGAGGCTGATGTAGCGACACACATATATTGCTTTAATGACGAGCCCTTCTATTTTGAGTAAGCCATTAGAATTAACAGTGGAATCCACATGTATGATTATAATTTGAGATAGACAAGACTGTATCACTCCCAAAGTCACTTGGTAGGTTATCCCAATCCTCTCCTCAAGGCACAAGGCTGAGAAATGTTCTCCCCTCCATTTCCCGCACCTGCTTCTTCTCCAAGTCTCAGCTGCAGCGGCTGCTTCTCTATGACACCCTTCCTGAGAGCCGCCACCCCTCCCATTCCCTCTGGAAGGTCCCTCCTTAACCTGAACAGGCTCCTATTACAACACCTCCCAAGTGATCTGGGTCTCCATCTGCTGAGATGAAAGTGTCTGGAAGGTCAGCATCATGTCACCTCGCAGAGAAGCCTGAATACAGTGTAGCATAGTGATTATGAGTGTAGGATCGGAGCCATCCTCCCTGGACTCAAGTCCTGCCCCCTCTGCCAACTGCTAACTGATCTTAGGCACTTCATTTAAACTGCCTTCTCCCATGGTCATCCTTCCCTCCAAAAAAATTGGCACAGAATTATTAACCTAAAAAGGAAGTGATATGTCCTTGTGATGCACTGTTTCCCTGTTAAGGAAAAATTTTTAATGCTCCAAAGGCCATATTTCTCTTTATGTAGCTTGAGCTTTAGAGTTATTTGTTTCATTTACTCCAAAAAATAGAATTTAAGATTGAATATGATGCAGAAATTGAGCGGCCAAGGAAAGTGGAAAGGAATTCAGAGAACACAGGCGTCTCTTCATTTGGACACCTCTGACGATGTAGTTAGAACGCTCCAAGCATTCGTGCTGTGCCCAGCTCCATCCCATGTGCATGAAGTCGCAGCAACATGGACCTCCTAAGTATGCGCTGTTTCCATTAACTGGTATTTTCAACCTGAAATTGCCAAGTTTTAGGCTTTGATTCCTGGAGGGAAAAGTGAATAAGCCTCAATTCAATTCTTATTCTAGTCATATTAGATGATATTTCGACGTCTGTGAACATATATTCCATTTTATTACTAAATTATTTTGAGAGTTGTTATTTGCATCTCAAAATATCACACTTAAAGATGAAGGCTGAGATGCTTCACAGCGATCAGGGATTTTTCTGCACGTAAATGCATTTTAATAGGTGAGTCTGCAGAGCTATTTTAATAAACAACTATTTCTAACTAAGGGCGGGTGTGGGGAGAACCAACCAACTGGAAACAATAAGCTTCTCTGAGTAATAACATGAAATTAGATGGAGGATATTTCCTTTTCATTGACTAAGATTATTGTGTTTGATTTCATAATCAAGCAAGAGACAAGCTTGGCTGGCCTCGGGGGGGTCATTGTCACTGTTTTTGGCAGCCTAGGTAAAAGCTGGCTGAGTAGGTGTGAGTTAGCTCAGTGGGAGAACAGGCTGATACCTCTTCTGAGCTCTGGAATTTCCCCCTTTCCACAAAGGCCACATTCCCACCAGAGAAGGATGTTTCAAACATTCCCACCGTTTCAAGGACTCTTGGATGTTTCCAGCCCCCAACTGCCCTAACTGTAGATAGCATCGTGGCACCGGCCCCGTAGCCTGCAGTGTAAGCCCCTCAGCAGGGAGAATTCTAAGATGGCCCCAAGATTCCACCTCCTTGTTGTAGACACCTTGTAAACCCTCTCCACTGGAGCGCAGGCAAAACCTGAGAATATGATGGGATATCACTCCTGTGATTATGTCACATTATATGGCAAAAGGGATTTTGCAGATGTAGTTAATTAATTAAGATCACTAATTTAGTTGACTTTTAGTTACTCAAAAGGGAGATTATCCTGGGTGGGTATGACCTCATCAGGGGAGCCCTTCAAAAAGTCTTAAAGATCACTGACACAAAGAAGTCAGAGAGGACGTGAAGCATGAGTGAAACTGCCCGCCCTGGCCTTGAAGGAGTAAACTGCCATGTTGTGGAGAGCGCCATATGGTAAGAAATGATGAGTGGCCTCCAGGAGCTGAGAGCAGCCCCAGATTCACAGCAAGCAAGAGTTGAGGGCCTCAGCTGCAAGGAACTAAACTCTGCTAGCAAACACGTGAGCTTGGAGAGGATTCCACGCCTTAGAGGAGACCGTAGGATGCACCCTTAATGTTTCTAGGTCCTTCATTTCTTTTTAAATCTATTGTAACTCTCTCAACATTCCTAACAACATTCCCTTGTGACTAAACCAAATACTGGTAACTCATTTACTTCCAGGCCTTTCAGTGTATATGTGTTCACATATTATTTGCAAATACCACTATATTAATTGTTAATGTTATCTTAGGTGTTTGTACTACGTCTTGAATTAGATCATAAATTATTTAAAAATAGAAAGCACATGTTTCAATTCTTTTGCAAATCCCACCCTGATCTACTTTTGGCCTCAAAACACAACTTTTTAAAAATCTTTGAATATTTGTCCTTTGACTTTAGAACTTAAAATAATTAGCTTAAAATAATCCTTGGAGCTTTTACTATGATGATGGTATTACAACAGGCCATGATATGACATTTTGCTTTTCAAGACTACCATGCTTAAAAACTGATAATTCCCATAATAAAAGACAAAACTCAATAGTCAATTTTGTCATTCAAAATTTTTCCTTTTTTTATGCTAATGTTCTATATGCTTCTGTTCGCACTTGCCTGGAATTAGAATGTCATATAGTTTTGATTTTGTTTTGATATCTATAAGTTACCATTTTCATGTTAGTTTTTTGTTGAGTTGACCAAGTATTTAAATAAATACTTAAACAAATACACCCTCAGCACTCCAATATAAAAGACACTCTCTCCTTGACCCATCCCTCAGGTGCTTCCCTGACACATGTTGTAACGTCTAATCTACTGCAAATTTTCTTCACATTTATCAACTAAGGCATTAATAGGATGAACTGATCCTGCCAATGTACCAATGATATTTGAACTGGAGCCCTCTAGAGAAAAACGCTATTAACAATAATAGTTACAAGTACTGCATGCTATGTCCCAACCATGTTAAACCCTTACCACAACCCTGTGAGGGAGGATATTGTCTGCATTTTCTAGATGTGTAGTTGAAGGTCAGAGAATTTAAACTTCTTGCTGAAGGCTTTGGGCTTTTTTTTCCCATTCAACATCTTTACTTCTAATGACTATGTTATGCTACCAGCACCACTCTCCCACTTCATTGCCTGAACTTTTAAAGGGTTATTTGAGCAAGGAGATTGAGTACGTTTGTCCTAAGTGGGCATGATGCGGGATAGGCAAGATTCTCTATATAATGGCCAACAATGGAACATATTCTCTGCAGTGAGATTTCTTTAAATGTGCATCTTTGATGTTCCAGATAGCACCTGCAAAAATTTGGGTTATTTAACTTTTTGAAGATAAAACACTACAATAAATGAAATTAAAAATCTCTACTGGGTTCCAGAGAACACTGAGTCACAATGAGGAAAGAGAAACCAGTATAGTACAAACTCCATTTGAACATCATTTCTGTCCTCCCTACCACATTGGTATTAAACACCCACCACTCACATATTTTTTGCTCCACTCCTTTACTTGATAAGGGAGAGCCTGAGGGTCTGCATACCAGAAAATGTCCCCATTGATGTGGTTCTGGAGATGGTTTACAGTCTAGTTGGTCAATATCCCTGCAGGCAGTTGGGCCCCTGCAGAGCTTTATATGACTGTGGCCACCTCGTTATTTCAAGGATTTGGTCACTCCACTTACCGGCTTTCTGCCTTAATTTCAGATTCTAATGAATTTCTCCACTTAGTTGTATCCTAGAACTGAGTCTCTGGCTGCTTCCCAGCACTGCCCCACCCCCACCCCTCTCCTTCCCGAATGGGGTATCTGATCTAATTGCCATTCATAAAACCTGGGACATTCATTCTGAACTCATTTTCAATTCTACTCCCCCCATCCCATCAACCCTTCATATGAATGCTCCAGAACTATTACATTTTCGTTAAACTTGACTATTATATTTTGATTAAACTGCCAGCTTATTCGAATACACTGCTCTTTACCACAGCTTAGACCGTCAGCTTGGAATGGCCTCTACACAAGGAGCCATGGGTTGACCTCATCCAGCTTAAGTGTCCTCCTTGTCCTCATGGCACCCTGTGTAAGACTCTCGCACAGTAATTAAAGTAATACATTGAAGTTCTGTCTTCATATGTTTCTTGTCCCTGTCTAAATGCTCAGTGCCACAGTGTAGCTGAAAAGGCCCCACACTTACGGCTGTGGCAGTGGAACAAAAAGAAAGGGGCAGATGTAAGGACACTGGAGGAGGGACTACTCAAATTGATGGGTGAAGGTAGCAGAGAAATAGAAGTGTCTTGTAGGGTTTCTGACTATGGGTTATCAGAAAAAAATGACGCATTTGATGTTACAAAGAGGGGACAAAAGAGCACAAATGATTTCTAGCTTCTAGTTTAGTATCTGATTTATTGTCTCATAGTATGAGTAATATTTTTAAAAGAAATAGTTAAAACAGACATTTTTTTATTTTGCAAATGCCAAACAAAATCAGAAAGGGGAAGTTATTTGGAGTTCTTGGGTAAAGCGATCTGAAAACAGCATGCTGCAAGATTTTTATATAACCATTAGCAGAGTAAAAGATCACGTATTTATCTATCTATCATAAATTTCTGAACTTCTTTTTGTTTAGTAAATGTTGACAAATTTAAGAGATAACAACCAATTATTTGATAGCCTGAGAATATATATTTCAATTAACTTGGGGGAGGTTGAAGTGATAGAGTGGTATCAAGATTTTCCTGTAAAATTACTATCTTATTCCTCAGTGCTAAGCATTTAATTTCCATTGTAAATTAACTCATAATATGCACATCTTGGAGAACAGGTCTTTTTTTGTTTTTTAGAGCTGCAATATAATAAATGAAATAAATTATTGTGGTTGAGTGAAAATAAATATAAATAATCATCTTTTATTATAGTTAATTCAATACCTCAAGTTCTTGGCAATGTAGAGAATTTATATTGGTAGGGCACAATCCTACCTAATAGAATTTTGAATATATGTGTGCTGTTTTTCAGCAAAATTTGAATTAAATAATAGTGTATTACAAATGCTGACGTCTAAATGGCCAAGAAGAGCTAGAGAAGTTGTGTCATCAACTAAAATAGCTTTCTAAAGACCAGTTGCTGGTTTTGTTGTACTTGAAATTCTGAGGTTCAAAATACTAACACTTTTTTTTTTAAAAAAAGCTTTCTTTCTTATTTTTCATATATCCTCTGAGTTCTACAAATTAGTAAAGGTTATTTCTTTACAACTTTGTCGAGTAAAAACTTTCTGGGTTTTTCTTTATAGATAGATATGTCCAGGGGCGTATTTTAAAAATGTAACAGTTGCCACTGGAGAACAACTGGAAGCCTCAAATGTTTCCTGCCACGGATTTTTAAATCTCACAAGATTGCATAACACTACAGAACACGCTGGAGAATTACAGCTCTCTGGAGGGGCAATTACCTCCCGATAACAGCAAAAGAAATGGATGAGAAATGATGCGGCATTTCCAAAAATGGCACAATTAGTACCATCATAATGAACTGTACCATTTCTGTTTCTTCTCTTCTCTCTCCCTCTGTCTTGCATTTTGAGAGCAGAGTCTACCCATTTTTATATACCTGTTTTCTAGCACATGCTTCAACAGGGCTGGCACTTGGTAAATGTGTAAAAAGATTGAACATAACTCTAAGAGTATATTGTAAAATTTTAATCATTTTTTGCTTTTCCATTTTATCTAGGTCCTCTTTTTACACATCAAATGATAGATATTTCAACCCAGAATGTATTTGTCCCAAAGCATTTAACAACCCAACTATAAGAACTCAGTCTTTTGTCATAAGGGGCAAGTATTGAATCCCCACTATCTAATCCAAATGGAGTTGGGGGTAGGTATTTGAGTGGGAGACAGGAAAACATCATCATCATCAATGATAGGGAAGAATGCTTCAAGAAACCTTCAATTCAGGATATATTCTTGTTTCTGACAATAATAAGACTTCATTAGAATGCAACCACAGGTGAGGCCAGGAAGCATTATCTCAGAAAGATTTTACTCAATATGTCACCATGGCATGAATCTTCCTAGAATATTGCATTATACATATCACACACAATCTCAAAAAAATTTAGACATGATCCTTTGTAGAGACGTTGGGGAAGAGAAGGAAAAAAAAATGAATGAATTAAAATTCCTTATTCAGAAAGAAAGTAGCTACGTACAAATAGCATATTACACTTTTAAAAGCCACCAACTCTCCATGACCTCTCCTTGCTTTCCTGTATCTCTGCTTTCAATCAGTCTTGACCTCTGTCTGTCTTACATGTTCTCATGGAACAAGTCTGTTGCCTGCTCTTTATCGCCATTGTCATTGTCTCGGTTGTTCTGTCGCTCTTATTACTTCTTATAGGAATTAACTCACCAGCTAAATAGCTGATTTCTGTGTTCCCAGGATAGAACCCATTCCCTTTCCTTCATCATTCCCATCCTTTGCATTACCAGGAGTTTTAAAGTTATAAAATGCAAATCTAATCAATGTCACACACATGTGTGCACATAACGCTTATAATATTAAGATGACCCCTTAGAGATTCTGGGTAAAACACTTAGTTCTTAGCTTTACATACAATACTCATAACCTGGCTGTTCCATGGCTATTTCTGTGGCTTCATCTGCTGCTACACCTCACCTTTGGCCAGTCCTGGACTACTCGTGGTGCAGTCAAATTCTCCATGGTTTTGTGGGGCTCATTCTAACTGGCATGTTACTCCCCATTCTTTGCCCTCCTGGCTCTCCTATTCGTCCTTCAAGAAACAGCTTTCTCTGATGCTGTGCCTTTAACAACCCCAAATGCCTTGTACCCCTCTTTCATTATGCCTGCCACACTGTGCTCTACTTTTCTACACAACTAGAAAGTGGCAAAGTCGAGCTTTAAACCCAGGGTGGGCTGGTTAAGAGTCAACCAAAACAGCACTGAGCACATTGCCTGTAATAACACTGGGCATTCTGTAAGCACCCTGAACAATACCGCACATTTTGTTGTAAGGAAAGCAAAACCTTAGGCATAAAATATGATCTCGAAAGCTTATATATCTGGAAGTCAAACTTCCATTTTCAATTGTTAGCAAAAAGTTGCTGATTCTGACTATTATAACATTTCAAAACCACTGATGCTGAAGACATGTGTAATGATAGGTAACACGCCATATGGGCTTACTAAATATTTGTTGACTGAATAAATGAATAAAATGAGCAGAGTAAGGTGAAACCCCAAGAAACTTCAGAAATTACAACGGTGAGGAATGCTTTCACAGACTGAATAAACAATCATCCAACCCAGTGAAGAGTAATCATTTGTATGAAACCAAATACATCCAGGGAATATAAACATCATTTCACAAAGAATTTTTATAACATACTTAGTTAGTATTTTTTTTCTTTCTTGGGGATAATTCTCTAAATTATCAGTGCCAACTGAAAAATAACCAGGGTCCCAAAGCATGCAATTACAGGGTTCATTTAACATGGAACATAGTCACCCAGTGTAATTTCTTGGAATAAGTTTCCAAACTATCAACTCACAGTCAGTGAAAATTATAAAAACTCATCTTATATCAACTCTAGTAATATTACTGGCCATCTATTGATTTTTGAAGGAAAGGAAACACATAGGTTACCAAATAAATCAGAATGGTACTACATCAGGAATCTAAATTGAAGTGGAATATGTAGCATAGCCTGCCTTTTATTAGAGTTACCTCAAGGCATGTCTTTGTATCTCCCTCTCTGGGTTGGGGTCTCTGAATGGCAGGGGTTTATGATTTTACCCCACTGCCCTGAGTGGGACGAGAAACTCACATGTAGCTCTTTTAGAGTTTGGGTGGATGAATGAAAAGTTTCCTTACCCACCCCACTCACCCTCAGAAATCTGGAAACTCTGGGATAACTCTGATATTTGTTTTTCTGTACATCACCTTGGAAGCTCACTTAGAAAATAAACAGAGACCCTGAAGTGGCAACTGGGTAGACAGACAGGGACTTACTCTGATTGCATCTCTGCTTCAGGAAGAATGCATAGCTTAAGAAATGCCTGTTGAATGTTAAGTACAAAAGGTCATCTCAACCCTCAGTTCAAACCACTCTATTGAAAATGCTACATTTAGTTCCGGGCATCAATCAGATCATTCAATTAAAAAAAAAGAATCAGTTCATTCTAGGAGATGCAATAAATTTCAGCTCTAGGATTAGCCACTTACTTGTAGTATTTCACCTGGTATTTTACCTGGCATATGAAATATGTGATTAAATACATTCATTTTCAGCAATATCCAATTAGTTCCAAGCAAATAACTATAAAACTATGAAGGTATACTTTGTGAATGATTGCCTTAAGTGCAGAGTCACGGAAGTCCACCTAAAAAATTTATTATACAAATTAAGAAGAAATTCATTCTAGAACCAATTAATTAATGACCTACAAAAACGCTTTCCTTTAATATCTTTTATTTGTGTAATCAGAAAGGTAGGTAGGGAACTGGAAAGCAGCTCACCAATATTGTTATACCAAAGAAAATATTAAAATGGTAATCTCATTGCTTGATTCAATAGAGCAGATATTTAAGGGCATGGTGCATTGCTTGTGAGTAGGAAGAGGATATATTAAGAGCCTCAGGCACAACTATAAAGAGAACTGGGCTAGATGAACAGAGGTCAACTGTCAAAGAAAGAGTGAGGCACAAAGCGCCCTGAATGTCTCTGATATTTTTCTTTTTTAAAAAAGGGGTTGGGGTTAGTGAGGAACAGCATTCAAAGGCATATTATCTATTTCACAGAATCGTTTCTACTCTTTGGGAGACTGGCTCAAGTTGTATTGATGCTGACTTAGCAATGGAAACAGTTCTCATCCAAAGCTGTAAATCTGAAGTGTTTTTTTTTTTTTTCATTTTGATTTTCATTAAATATAGGTGGATTTCCCTCATTACGGAGGAAACAAAAGTATTGAGGAATACTAGTCTGTTTTCTTGAGATGTTGACATTTTCCTTGAAAAGATGGGAGAAATGATAAATTTCTTAGAAAGGGAAGACAAAACTCTAAGATGCCAGAAGGAAATCAAAATCCAAGGGAGGAATGATAAGGGACCTAAGAGGTTCTCCCAAAATAGTGATTCATGCCTTCCAGAGAAGACACTAGGCTCATGGTTACAACTGAAAACCTGCCTTTGCAGCAGCCCGCCCATCAGAGGCCACGGGCATCAGGCTCCAGAGGGGGATCCGTGTATGGATGATTGGTGATGCTGCTGAGGGCTATAGAGACGAGACGGCTGTGTGTATGACTGACAAGACCAATTGATGAGTGAGCAGGTTTCCTGGAGGGTGTCAGACGCACTTCTGAGATCTGTCAAATGTGGCGATCTCTACCCATCACCTCTGATTCATGTTTGAACAAATGATACTGCTAGAAGAGACACAGAACCAACTTTAAGTGTTATAAATTCCTGAGCAAGAAAGGGAAGGGTGTAAGACAGTTATTGCTTTAAGTTTCTCCTTCTAAAGTAACTTAGATTTTTGCCAAAGTGGGACAAAGACGTTGAACACTTCATGACATTGTCATGTGTAAATGGCTTAAGATACTGTGATCTTAGAGAATTACAAGAATCTTAAGATAGCCATAGATGACCTCAAACAGACACTGGCAGACCAAGAGAATTTAAAAATAAATCAGTGAGCAACAAATTGGTTCAAAATAGAGGAATGTTTAAATAAGAGTACATCCACTTCATACGTTACTATGAACCATTAAAAAAGAAAAATACAAAGAATGTTTAGTCACAAGAGAAATGTACTAGAGAGGATAGAAAACCATGCATAAGAGAAAAGACTGGGTGTGAACAGATGCTGTGTTGAGTGAAATAATGTATGGCAAACATCTGTCCCAGTTCCTGATATGACAAGGGCATTCTATAAATTTAAAATTAGACCAATTTTAAACTGAATTAAAAGAAGTTAGTAGAATGATGATTGTCTGTTTGGTTTTGGCTAGACATAGACGATATCACAGGAAGAAAAGGGAGAATCTGTGTGCCTTGAGATGTACAGATGAGAAGTGGAAAAGTGCCAGAGAAAGCAAACTGCAAAATCCACTTATGGGAAGGGGACATGAGAAACACGCAGAGCAAATCACAACACGACTGGAGCTCAGGAACATACAGGGGAAAGTAATTTGGAAGGGGATAAAATTTGTTATTGTGATCACAGCTGTGGGAGGGCAAGTACAAAGAGGTGATTTTAATAAAGGGCAGTCAATGATCATCCTACGTGTCTCTAAGAGTGTTGGAAAGAGAGTTTAGAAGAGAATAATGCACTTAAAGGAAATGACTAGCTTCAAAGATATGAAACTGTTGGAAAATGATGGGGAGGCATTTTTTTGCACCATTAAGATGCCTTCCTCTATGGGATGCCAGAAACTCTCAGGTAGAGGAAGCCAGAAAGCACCATGTGCAGATAAAAGGGAAGAAAAAGAGAAAAGACAGGGCAGTGACACCCTGTGGCAACAAGGCAGTGGAAGCTCATGGATGAACACATAGCATGCCACGCGGCAATGCCATTGAGGCATTCAACTGGAAGATGGCTTCACTCACTTGATAAGTTTCAATCAGTAAAAGCAATACATCTGCTGTTGAAATTTCAAAAATTCTCCCAAACACTATAAGGAAAGTCACTTTATTCAGGCAGTTGCACCAGGGAGAGCACTTATTATGGATTGAATTTTGTCCCCCAAAATTCATGTATTGAAGCCTTCACCCGCATTGTGACTATAGACAGTCCCTGACTCATGATGGTTCAACTTACGACTTTACAATGTGAAAGCAATCCACATTCAGTAGAAATTGTACATTGAATTCTGAATTTTGACCTTTTCCCAGGCTAGTGATATGCAGTCTGATACTCTGGTGATGCTGGGCAGTGGCAACAAGCAGCAGCTCCCACTCGGCCATGAGATGACGAGGGTAAAGAACCAATATACCCACAACCTTTCTGTTTTTCACTTTCAGTACAGTATTCAAAAAATTACATGAGATATTCAACATTTTACTATAAAATGGGCTTTGTGTTAGATGATTTTGCCCAACTGTGGACTAATGTAAGTGTTCTGAGCATGTTTAAGGTAGGCTAAGCTAAACTATTATGCTCGGTAGGCTAGGTGTATTAAATGCATTTTCAACTTAAAGATATTTTTGACTTACAATGGATTTATCAGGACATAACCAATCGTAAGTTGAGGAAGATCTGTATATTTGGAGATAGGGCCTTTAAGGAGATAATTAAAGTCATATGAGATCATAAGGGTGGGATTCTCAAGAGATAGGACTGGCATCCTCATAAGAAGAGGAAAAGACACAGAGATCCCTCTCTGACTGATCACGCACACAGAGGGAGAGGCCATGTGAGGACATAGCAAGAAGGCAGCCATCTGCAAGCCAAGGAGAGACATCTCACCAGAAACCAACCCCACTGACACCTCAATCTTTGACTTCTGGCCTTCAGAACTTTGAGAAAATAAATATCTGTTGTTTAAGCCACCCTGTCTGTAGTCTTTTGTTATGGCAGCCCTAGCAGACTGATACAGCACCCAAAGGAAATGTATCCCTGAACATGGGGAAGGAGAAGGGTTTTATTGAGAAAGAAACAAAACTGGCAAGTGCCTTGGTTAGGCAGTGTTGTAATCTTGCAGAAAGGAGTTGGTTTTTCTTTGTGACTTGAACTGTTTCAGCCCCTTATAACCTGTTTTTGGAACTGTTAAATCAAAGAAGGAATTTAGATGGAGTGGATAAGTCTTTGGGTACCAAGAAGCAAAGGGGATCAGTGTACATTCAGAGGAGAAAATTTTACCTAAGTTACACAAGTTACATACACTTAGAGTTATGTGATGCTTGACACTTCACTCTGACTGGTAAGGAAGAGATTGTTGAGAAAATGCAAGTGACAGGATCCTTGGAAGAAAGTGAGCATATTACCTTATAATTTATCAGGCCAGGGAGGCAGCCCTGAGAGCAGGTGCGTGTGGCTTCTAACACTCAGGGGAGATGATTTCGAAGGTTCATGGAGAAGATGATGTATTCCATTTCAAAGAGCAATGGATTTGGTGTCACTGAGCTTGGGTCCAAGTCTCAGCTCTCTATTCTTCCTTACTCAGTGGCTTTGGGAGTATCTCCTAAATTTCAGGTTCTTAGTTTGAAAATAGTGGTAATAATGTCTGCCTCAGGCCTGGGAGGTACACCCCACCACCTCAGAGTCCACAGAGCCCAGTGCAAAGGAATACTTGTCAATATTAATGATAACACATGTCAACATGTGTGGAAAGCCATGAACTATAAAATTCTGGCAAAAAGTCACAAATGTATACAATGAGGAGGAAGAAACATGAAAGGAATCTTAAAAAGTGATGAAGGTTTACAGGAAAATAATTTTAAAAAACGTGTGCAATTAGAAGAGGAAAATAATGTTTCAGAAATCATTAAGCTTACAAAAATTATTAAAAGCAATGAAAAAAAGATTTGCTTATGTTTGTAGGCAGGAGAAGAGCAAGAACTCTGAGGATACATTCTTTATACAGTTAATGATGAAAAATTAGAAAACTGATTTTATTTTTCTTCTCTCCTCAGCAAAGGAGAAAAGTCTTCAAATGGGAAAATATAAAACAATAAAGGCCAAGATAAAAGGGATTGAAGCCCAAGATAGATGAAGGAGATGAAAATTCCATCCAGAAATGCAGAGAGAACTTTGCAGTACAACTTGCAAATTGAAGGAGATGACCTGGGAGGTGCTCCGGAGGTGGAGCGGCATGAGGTTGGCCTGGACGGGGGCAGGTGCTGTGCCAACTTCATACTCTTGTTGTATTTTTTGTTTGCCTGTTCATGGAGAGTCCTCAATCCAAAAATGATTTGATACAGTGGCCTATCAAATTACATTTGCTATAAATAAAAAAGGGGAGCAGAGAGGGAAAGAGAGAGAGAGCAAGAAACAAACGAGTAGGTTGGCCATGATAATATGGATCCTAATGGATTATGACAGACCAGAACGAAGAACTCAACTCAACTAAGTGAAATGTGATAGAGATAAAGACAAAGTCAAAGAAAGTTTTAAAAAACAGTAGCAAAAATAAATGGTCTACTAAATAAAAAATGACTTTTTTATCATTAAAATAACACACAATTCTCCAATTTACCTAGCCTGATTCTGTTCATCTCCCTTTTTTGGTATTTCAACTGAAAGAAAAAAGCCATCTATCAGTGTATTCTTTCCACATTTACTGAATATCCTCTTTACTCCAGGCACTGTGCTAGGTGTTGTGGACACAGAAATGATAAAATAATGCCTTTGCCTTTCAAAGATTTCATAGTTTTGTAAAGGAGACATATTTTTTTAAAAATCAGTTTTGATACTCTATGCAGGGCAGGACTAGGCAAACACTCGGGTGCAATGGAGTTTCTAGTAAGATACTGGGGAGAGTTGAGGTGGTTTGATCAGGTAGGACATCACCGAGGAAGGAGGTGAGGCTTGCTTTGAGTAGAAGTTTTCCAGAAGAATCTAGAGGGAAGCCATGGAGGGCAATAAGGCAAAGGAAACAGCAGATGTAAAGGCCAGGTCCTAGAGTCTAGAAGACATTACGGGGCCAGGATTATGAGGGAGAGAAAGCAGTTAAGAAGACAAAAGTGGAAAGATCAGCAAATAACACAGAGTAGGAGGATATTTGTTTGCTATGCTAATGAGTCTGAACTTAATGTTGAAAACACCCAGCAATGAAGTATAGCTATGAGGCAACACTAGCTTTCTTTTTTGATAAAAACCTTAAACTAGATTAAATATATCAAGTTATTATGGCAGACTTACCTGAAAAGATGATACCATGTGCAGTATTTTGAAATATTGTATGATAGGGAATGGCAGTCGCAGGAAGTAGTGAGGGAGGAAGAGGACAGCTGCCTCACCAGTCGTATCAGCCAGATCAACCCCAGCAATCATTAAGATGACAGATGCCACAGCCAGAGCATCCTCACATCCAGGAAAATGAAAGAGGAAAACGATCACAGAAGGCCCCGTTTTGCTAACTCAGAAAAACAGAACTGCTGGCATCTTCTCTAGAGAATGTTCCAGTGATTAATGATACTATATACATTCTTTTCACGCTAATCTATTTCATGCTGCAATTATAGAGAGAGAAAGATTGAGAAAGAAACCATTCCATAGGCAAGCACATAGCAAGGCTTTCAAGAAATGAATGGGGTCATTTACAAGGCCACGCCAGTAAATGACCCAACTTTATATGTCAAACACAGCAAATTATTGTGGTCATAATTTTATTCTTAGTACCTAAAATTCTACATCATATTTTTACTAGCCTACTTTTTCCATTTCTCTAATAGACATTTGACTATGAAATACTTTATTTTATCATGTTCTGTTTGGTGATAAGGTCCTACAGGATGCTATGAGTTTAAGAAACCAAATCTTATCTTCAGTGTTTGCTCGTTGCTTTCTGAAATGTACCCTAGTTCTTTTCCCAAATTATCTCTCTCTTTTGTTTATTTTAGGAAAAGTTACCCATCTTACGATACTTCAGAGGTTGTGTTATGACATTTTACAAGCACATGAAGTTTTCTTAACAGGATTATAATACAAGCTCCATGTTAAAGTACAATAGTTCGAATAAGCACAGAAATCATGCACACAATGGAACAAAAGAGCCTAATTGAGCAGCTTTATAACCTTGCACAGAATTCCCTCACCACTACTTTAGATAGAATTGCTTTTATTTTAGCAATGTTCTTTTAATTAAGTTCTAAGCATCTAAAACATGGCAAATGTAAATATGTATTATAAATCCTTAATTATGAGGATCACTAAGCATTCACGCAGCTTTCTGCCTTAGAGATAGATTCTTTTTGTTTAAAATCAGCCAAAATTGAGAGATAAAAGTGAATGATGTGAAAATGTTACACTTTCTTTATAATGCCCTTCTCTTGGTACCAGTATCACTTTATTGCATTGTCTTCGAGAATTAAATTACGCTTCCATTTGGCCAGTGGCTTCTAAGCTGAAATCTCTTCTGCCCTTTTCTGTCTTCATTGCCGTCTTCAGAAAGACCAGCACCCTGCGACTGACTAGAAGTTGAGTTCAGTGTTGAGGACCCTGAGGTCTTCAAGTCGTGTTCTAGAAAATAAAGCACTTTGGGATCACAAAAGAGCAACACTGTCCCTCTGCCTGGGATGAGTTTCAACTGGATCCAAAAAGACCTCTTGCTATTTTTTAATCCCACATACTGTTTTAAAACCATACTGGAGACTATTCTGGTGTGGTAGCAAATAAGAAACAATCTTATTCTATATTCTAACACTACTTAATTAGAAATGTGCCACCTGGGGTCAATGTTTTCCATTTCTCTACCAATATGGACCTTTCCCCAATTGCCACCAACAATATCTTCCAACACATGCACACACACTAACAATTTCATGTCAGCAACTTACTTCCCTTACAGACCATTTCCAGTTTAGTTCCTTCCTTCCATTTTGTTATCTGGTGATCAACATATTTTAAAAGACAAACACATATCAATGTGTTTGAAAACTAAAGACAAGTCTTGAAGAACTAAATATATATTGAATCTTTTAGAACAAAGTTATTAGCCCAGAGAGAAGTCTAACTTTCTTAAATTTTCCCAAAAAATCTCTCTTTGATCTGATATAGGGAAGATAATTGGTTTATATTGACAGGAAAATGTGGGGCTCTCAGTTGTGGGCCGCAGGGGTCAAATGTCTGTTCAATGTCATCTAGGCATCTACTTACTCCAAGGCTTGTGACCAGTTCCTGGGAGAGTTCATCAGTGCCCTTATTCAAAGGACATTTTAAAAATCTCTCTCTATAGATTATAACTGCCAAGTAAGTCAAGTAATGAAATTACAGGTTATAGTTTGTCTAAAAACTATACAATAAATGTTATTTAGAAAGGCAGGAGAATTTATATATTTACATGCTGTTCCTGCACTAATATCAATCTCTGACCTCACCTGTAAGTACGATAATTGCCAGTGGAAAAAATGGTTATAGGAATAAATATGTCTTTTACGATTTAGAAGCACATAATATCTTATTCTAGAGCACTGCTGAGTAATGAGAGGTACTTACTAAAAAAAAGTAATTAGAGCTCTAGGCCAACTGATACATATCATACCATTTTTTTCCTTTGTGATTTAAAAACCTTAGAGTAAATTTCATCACTGTTCTATTAAATACTTATGGCATTAAAAATTTTTATAGTTACTAATTTTAAACTACTTAAAATGTCAAATGTTTTCAGGCTTCACTCACTTTTCCAATTATTACATTGGAATGACTCATTAACTGTAACATAAACAGGCTCATTTTTACCTCCTGTTATGCCATTTCTCCGATTTTATTACTAGAGTACCACTTTCCCGTGAACCATGACGAAAATTCATTGGGGAAAAAAAAAAAAACCAAACACATACTCTTCCTCTTCCAAATACTAATTTTCCTGAGGAGTACTGAAGCAGTAAAAAATGATAATTTGTGATGGATTTTGCATGAACATTCTTTACCATTACATAACATTGTAGTTTCATGTACCATATATGTGTATACCCTGGCAAAAGACATTTGAACAAAAACTTTATCCTCAAAAAACAACTGGGGAAGAAAAATATATTTAGCTGTGCAGCAGCATATCAGATTTTGTCTTTACCAACAGCGACTCACCAGGACCCTGCATCAATCAGTATTAGGGAGAGTCGAAATTCATAGATCAAAAACAAGAAAGGCTAGTTCTAGAAGTGAAACAAATAAACAAACACATATACATACATACATAGATACATGCACACCTAATTGAAGCACACAGCCCGACAACTACAGCCTTAGAACTCATTGAATGTTGAAATCTCAGACATCAGAGCTTCCCAAAAAAGGTAGTTAAGAAGATAATCCAATGGTCAATGACATCTTTGTTATTTAGAAATGCAATGGATTGTAACTTAGAGTTATGGGTAAACTATTATTTCGCAAGAAATTTTAAACCTTATTTTTATAACCTTGAAGGCTTCGAATTACAGTATTAATCTTCAGGGTAAATTTTAATTTAAGTATACTCAGTTCATCGAGGTTTTTTGATGAGTTCATTCCTCCATTAAGAAGGACTTTCACTGATAACCACAGGGTGTCCTAAAGCTCCATAATTTCTGTCTGCATTTAGTTTGGGGCATTTATTTCTCTCTCTGAAATTTTCCTTTTTTAAAAAAGTGACCAAAATCAAACTGGCCTTAGCACTTGACGCCACAATTCAAGACTTGTTTTTAAAGATCTGTTTGTTAAAGAGTATTTCTAAAGGTTCTTAACTGAAATACCCATTAAAACAATTATCCATATGAGAATTCACCACACCACCAACACAGTTCATTTCACCTCAAGGATATGGTTAATTCATAAAATATCTCCTATTTTAAGCATATAGCCTGTGATGAGTGCATCTTCCCTATCACATAAGTTAACATGAAAAAGAGCAATTTTTCTAAATAAATACTAAACAAGTTATTGAGGCCAAAATTTCTGAATCAATAAACATGAAAAAAAATTAAGCTAAGCAATAATTGAAACACCAGGCCACTGAACAAATTAGATCAAAGTCTGCATTATTTAATTTTTTGCCGTAAATATGCACCTACCAGTCTGAATATGCATATCTGAAACTTATGTAACAATGTTTGATAAATTCTCATTATTCATCCTACTGTTTTCAGGAACTGGGCCATTCTGTAAACTTTCAATCACTAAGAAGGAAAGGAAAGGATTTTTAGAAAGGGTAGTGAAAGATTTCGTAGATAACCCAACAAATTGGTAACCTAAAGGTCATTTGATTCATGAGATGATATTAAGGCCTCAATATTAATTTATCTGAGGTAAAAGAGATTCAAATTCTAAATATAGCATCAAATTGTGAAAAATAAGTATTTGTAAAGCAAGATTGACATTCTAATATAAAAAAATTCAGAGCCATATTAGGCGAGTCACTATCCTTTATCATCTATTTACAGTGGATAGTCACGAGCCCCATCACAATTCTCATTGACACCCAGAGTAAGTCACATTTCACTAAGCTCTATGAGACTGTCCTAGGTTGTCTTTGATTTGGAATTTGGGTTTTTGACAAGACAGAAATCTTCAGTGGAGCTGAATCATTAGAACAGTGTTATGAAAAAGAAACTATTTTAACATATGGCCATTTGTTTTGAAAGAAATGCTACAATGGAATTTCACATAAAAAGAATTTTTAAAATATTTTGCCCATCATATTTTTTAACTTAAACTTTTTTTTAAAACTGCTGTAAACAGTATAATGTAAATAGAATGAAGACAATGATCAGTTCTTGGAAATGAAAAGCAAATACAGTTCTAAATGGACAAAGCATTCGCATAAAAATTAATTATGTCGGCATGAGTAGGTGAAAGGCACCTGCTTAATTATTATGAATTCTCAGTGAGAAGTGCTTAAATAGAAATCTCTCAGTTTATTCAAGAAAGTTCGCCAATTTCAGAATTTTTAGGAAGCTGCTACTGTAAAAGTCATAAGGATGAGAAGACCCTTCCAATAAGATCATTTCTTTCTTACCATCAGTGATTCCAAATGCAAGGTTCTGAGCAGTATGAAGTGGAATACTTTACACCCATGAAAGTATAAAATAACAGAATTTTCATTAAAAAATGTCTAAGATGCAATTACTTATACACTTTATTGAACTTCTTATACTAATAGGATTATTTGAGATTGAAAGGGCCCCCTTTGCAACCAAAACAGCTGAAATTTTACAAATAGTTATAAATAATTTGTACCCACTGAAACAAGATTTCTGAACAATAGAGTCTTTAAGAGGAAACATACAAAGAAGATACTAACTTGAAGGTTTCTTCTACTGGCAATAGTAGCATTATCCTCACCACCACAACTCTACAAGTACGTATTCGTGTGCTATTAACACCAAATTTTTGTCAAAGAAGTATAATTTACGTACTACCCATGTCTCATCATTATATTATAGCGTATATTATTTAAATCACAGATCAATAAACTTTTTCTATAAAGGGACAGATAGTAAAGAATATTATGTAGTCCTTATATAACAAGAGGGAAATCAACTTTAAGAAAATTTTATTGATAAAATTAAAATATAATAATAATGAGTACAAATTTTTGCCATACAGGTCTACTAATGAGAAGAATGGATGGCTGAAATCTGAATTTCATATAATTATTCTTTTGTGCCACTAAGAATTCTTCTTATAATTTTTTCCAAAAATTGAAAAATACAAAAACCATTCTTAGCTCACACACTGTACAATACAGGCATCAGGCCAGATTTGGCCCCTGGGCCATGTTTTACCAACTTCTGAGCTAAATATTACATTCTCTTACAATGGATGTTATAGAATTCTGTTAATCTGTTTCCACTGAAGAGGTAAATTAGTTCAATCTTGATATAGAGACTGGCTCCCAGAAAGGAACTGTTTATATATGACACAAATTCCAAAATTAATCTTAGAAGACATTAAAATGTTTATTACTCAGAGTAAGTACCAGATATCATATGAAAGTCACGTGTTCAATCCCCATGTTAGCTATGAGCTGTGTTATCTCCACAGCTGGGGGTTGTCCTTATCAGAAATCATTTGGGGGGGGGGGCCAGCTCTGTGGCCGAGTGGTTAAGTTCGCGGGCTCCGCTGTGGCGGCCCAGGGTTCGGATCCTGGGCGCGGACATGGCACCACTCGTCAGGCCATGTTGAGGCGGTGTCCCACATCCCACAACTAGAAGGACCTGCAACTAAGATATACAACTATGTACGGGGGTATGGGGGGGGGGGGGTGGGAAATAAAGCAGAGGAAAAAAAAAAGGTTGGCAACAGTTGTTAGCCCAGGTGCCAATCCTAAAAAAAAAAAAGGAAGATTGGCAACAGTTGTTAGCCTAGGTGCCAATCTTTAAAAATAAAAAAAAATAAGAAGTCATTTGGGATGCATACAATCAGGAGTGGGGAGAATGCACCAAATTCATGAAAACACATCACTATTGTTGTTTAAAAAGTGAGTCAAAGTGCATGCTCATCTTTATATCCAAAAGCTATTTATGTAATGCATCATATAATTATATTTTATCAGTACTTTACTGTTGCATTCTCATTATTTTTTGCTACGGAAAGGAATTTGGGGGAGGAGGAGGAGGAGATGAAGGAAGCTTCTAGAAAGAATTACAAGATTAGTTTTAACCATTTGAGCATCCGTCCAGTTGCATTCAGATTGCATCCCACAGCCTGCAAGAGTGATCATCTACACAAGTAATTAGCTTCATCTAGTGTTGATTTTAACATGTTTTTAGCTCTTCTTTCAGGTTAGATATCAGATATAGCCTTTATTCCAATTAGAGAAAAGAAAGAACGCAGTGAGAAGTTACTCTAAGTTGTTCATAAGCTACTAGCGAGCATTCGATATTCTCAGAGTAAGGCTCAGTATACCTGACGCCAGAGAACCTCCATCACATGATCTGCAAGAGTGAAAATAAAAGCAAGACTCTTACTTGCCTTACTACTGACTCTGTTCCTTCTTTTGTAGTGAATCAGCCCTTCCCCCAACAATGTCTTCATGTTCAGAAAGAAATTACAGGTTCATAAGAGCAATTATAAAATAGAGAGATGTCTCTGTTCTCAGCGCAAGTGAAGACACCAACAACAGCCTGTGCAACTTCTCAAAGAGCAAGCCCTTCTAGGAGGATCTGTCTCTAAACTTTCATGAAAGGGACACCTCAATATAATAACAAACTCGCCTTGACCAGAACAAAGAGGAAAGACCTGGCTGGGACTGGTTTACGGCTTTTGAAATATCAGGTAGGGCTCTCGTCAGCAAAGAACGTGGTCCATTCAACAAAGTTCATCTTTAGACAGACAGGGAGCAGAGCCACCAAAGATGTGTGAGCACATGGGTCTGGTGGTTTATACATATTTATGTGCATATATACACACATGTACATATACATGAAGATGTATGTGTGTGTGTTTGCACAGAATCCATCTAATGTAAAGTTTCCCTGTTGATTAACTTGATAAGCTAACATTCAAATTATGATCCATCTAATCCCTGAGCTGTCCCTGGTGTACCGAGTCCTGTCCCCTGAAAGCTTTCCCATTGGCAGCCTTGGTCTGACTCAGTGGATACCAGATTTGCTCCTGGTGAAGCAGCTGTAAATAAAGAGAGAAGGTCTTTGTATTCACCAGAGAGACTGACCTTTAATTTTCTTTATTTGTATTCAGTTCTCCCTGACTTTAATATTGGTACTCAAGATTGATTCATGTTTTAATATAAAGTCTTGTCCAGAAGAACTATTGGAGTTATTGTAACACTTTTTAAAAATACTTATGCTGGTTGACAGTCGCTTGTCCATACACTGAATTCCAGCCTTGCTGGTAAACATATATACTTGTTCTTTCAAAAAGGATAAAACGTATGAAGCACCTTGGTAAGAAGTAGATCCTGCTTCCTTCCCCCCCCCAAAAAAAAACCTTACTAAATATTGAAGAATAAAATAAAAATTGGGAAATGAATGTTTTATATACACTACTGCAAATCATACAAAGTGATATTAACAAGAAATTACCGAATGCAACTTTTATTATCTGAAGTCATTTAACTGCATTTTTGACCCTTTAAGAACACTCAACTCTTAACACAGATGGTAACCAAGAACTCCAGCTTTAATATTTAAATTTTCCTAATAACTTAAAATTTTATAGATTCTTTAAGTTTATCAAATGTTTAGGAGAACATTAAACCACTTCCTGAACAAACCAAGGCCGAAAGAATACAGAACCAGGATTGCAATCTGACGTGTCGGGGAGAGGCCCAGCCAGAGCTAAGCACTCATGAAGATTCTGCTCTCCTCAGATCTTCTCAGAAGCTCATCTTTCCTTTCCTAAGAAGACATATGACGAAAGAAAGCTATCTAATGTTGATCTGCCTTGTATTGGTCTTCAAGAAAACAAACAATTGCAAAAAACTAGAGGCCCAATCAATCACATTAATATATTATAAACCCAAACACAGGCAGTGTGTTGGGAAAACAGGACTGCGCCTAGGCCAGACTTGAGCTCTGCTTTTCTTAAGGGCAGGATGCTTCGAGTAATGTACTTTCCATTGTAAGAGTGACCTCTAGTGCCTTCCTTTTTGCTGAACTTAGTAGTTGGAGGATGAATTCCTTACGGCTTTTCAACAAAACTTTGTGTGTGTGTGTGTCTGTGTGTGTGTGTGTGTTGTGATTGTTTGCTGCAATGTTGCTCAAATGGTACCATTACAGCATCGCAAGATTCTGACTACGTGAAAATATGCACGTTTTATTGACTCATGAGATTCTTATACACCCAGATTAAAACTGAATCTGAAACACAGTGCAGCATTTGAATGAATTCTCTTCTTTCAAAGTGATGGATACACCATGACATTAAGTGAGCTAATACTGAATGGAAACATGAAATCACATACAGTGTAGTGTAAAGGGACATTTGACGTGGACCAGTAAGGTCATTTATAATGTTTTTCCCATATCAGAGCACTTTAGTGTACTCAAGGGATGTGCCACAGTGAATGCCTTCTTACTGGCTTATTTGTCCCCCGAACCTAAACCTGATTGTAAAGCAACAGCATAAATTCCTAAACAGGCCTCATCGCCCTTTCTTGAAAAGCAAATGAGCTTTTCCTTTAAAATCTGAGAAAGAGATAAAAGTTGCATTTGCAGATCCTGTTTATCATTCATCACAGAAGGGAAAAGTCTCCTATTTCGAGATTTTAAGCCAAATATAACTTTTAAAACTTTTTCAATTTCTAATAAAAAGGGGATGAAGAGACTTCTGCCAAATTATTTTGGATGATATCTAAATTAGAAATAAGGTCTTCATAAATTTTCACTGAATCAATTAACTCAATCAGAATATTAGATCACGAATTTATAAAGTTAAACATTCAACCACTAAAGAATACTTTTGAAAAATCACCTGAATGTTTTTCCTTGAAGCAAAATGTAGGAAGCAAGCCCCCTCTTTCAGGAGCACTCAAGTCCCAATCTTTTAGCAGTGAGGGCACAATTCTTAATATCGGAGTTCACCTCCACCAATTCTGTTCCTGAATTCTGCAGTCCATTTCAGTTATTATCCTGGCATCATTTTAAAGATGCAGCCAGCCACCAGTCTGCCAAATTGCAAACTTCAGAAATCTAGGCTAATGCAGCATAATGTAAAGTCTGCTTTCCTGTTAGACATAATCCCAATAAAATTCAGTAATCCTAAAAAAGGAAGAAATGAAGGCATTCGCAGGCTATTCCCTGGTTAAGATGCTAATTTAATGTTTTACTAGAACTTGGGCTTTCTCAATGAATATTCAAAGAAGAGAGGATAAGATTGTGCTCATAGACAAAAAGAAAAATGACACTTTGCATATTTTGACCAGACCAAGAGGAAAAATATGTGTAAACCCAGTTATATCTGCAAGATTTTTAAGTGATGCTTCATTTACAGCAATATGCTTTGCAGCAGTTCTAGTTACAAATAATAATCATAAAAAACAACAGAATTAAAGTTTTGCAGAGAACCCCCCTGCAAGTTTTAAATCATTTGCTGTATACTTACAGGAATTCCCAGCTACGACCCTGTTCCAATTTTGAGTAGATAACAGAAGTAACGTCTTGAGGACAGCTCCAGTGACAGACCCCATGTTCACATTTATTGGGCTCCTCCAAAAGATCTTGAGTGGCTCTCGGAGCGCTCCAGTCCTATATTCGGTCCCTCTCCCAGCTCTGTCTGGGTCTTCAGCACCTCCGAGTCTCAGTCTCTCTCTCTCCTCCCCTCCCTCTCCTCCCCTCCCTCTCCTTCCCTCCTCTCTCTCTCTCTCTCTCTCTCTCTCTCTGTCTCTCTCCCTCTTGCTTTCTCGCTCGCTCTCTCTCACACACACACACATAGACTCAGGCATACACTACAGTCCTGACTCCTCACTGGAAAGCTCCCAGCATCTTTTCTAACAAGCATCCACACCGCCGAGGCCACGCCCACTCCTCGCAGCAGCGGTCCTAGAAATTGGCAGCAGCATCCTTCCTCCAAATTCACAGCAGCGCTCAGAGCTCCGCCGCGAGCTGCGCTGCTGATGAAAGCTGGACCTGGAGGCGCGGCCTGCTGCTCCCGGGCCTCCTCGGGGCTCCCTCCCCTCTCCTCTGTTCTCTAATAAACCTTAACCCTTTTCTCCCCTCTGGAGAGGTGAGTGGGGGAAGAGGGGAGGCGGCGGAGCCTCCTGATTTTCTAGAGGTCCTGCCTTTGGCAGAGCCAGTCAACATACTGAGCTAATTCCTGAATATCCGGGAGCGCATCCAGGTAAAATTGCGTTATGTTTCAAAACAAAAGCATAAAATAAGACAGAAATAACTAAGCAGCATTGGTAAATTGTAGCTAAAACTGTCCTCAGGGAAAATAGTTGCTGTTGTTTCTCTCTGTTTTTATAAAACTATCCTCTTCAGCTATGGTGCCAGGATTTTATTATGGAAATCCCTCACATGGAAACAGACCTTCCTGTTTGGCAGATATTTAAAATCATCTGGTAATAGTCTGCAAGAAATTAACATTTCTTATTTTAGTGTATCAAGAGTACAAATCCACAAATTAAATGCTGTGGATAGATTTATTTTGACGAATGCACCATGCTGTGAATATGCAGTAGCATTCTACAATCAAATTCTTTAATAACAACTCCCAAAAGGCCCCAAATGAAAAACGATGCCATACTGAAGAAAGGGAAACTCAGACATACACACACACACGTACGTACACATACTCATACCAAACCTCCCACAATATAAAGATATGATTCAGTAATCTAAAGGAGAGAGGAGTAAAGTTGAAACCAGAAGATCGACTACAAAGAAATTACTCTCCTAATGGCTGATCCATGGATACTATTTCTTGAATAGGATATTAAAATATTTAAATAATAAAGTTAATATCACATAATGATAAGTGTATCACATGGTGTCATAGAGGATAAATAGTCTCTTTAGAACAAATGTCAAGATATTTAACTGATAATGTGCTAGATTTGATAAGAATAGGAATACTGGAATTCTCAAGCGCTTCTTGGTGATTACAAATTAGAAAAAAATGTAAGCCTTTAGCGGCAGCAAACCATGGAATGACTAAAATGGGGGGGGGGAAATGACAGAAGCATCCTCCTGTATAACCATAAGAGCCAAACAAATAGTTTAGCTCTTCCCTACAAACAAAGCAGAATGGATGTTTTTGCTTTTGCTATTTTATAGATGAGAAAACAGGAACGGGGAATTTAAATGATCTGAAGAGGCCATAGAGCTATTATTTAAAGGGCTGAGGATCGGATATCATTTTCCTGACTCTGGTGTTACTGCTCTCACCCCAGGACTTACTGCCGCTCAGATCAGAGCACACCTCCTTCCTGACCTCTGTCAGTGGCAGCAGCGAAAACCTGAGGCCCTAGAAAAAACAGCAGTGGAAAAGAAAGGTCACAGCTGAGTGTTTACTCTGTATTCCTAGGCCTACGTCCCTGCTTTTCTTCTTTTCAAACATAATATATTAAGCCAAAGCAGATGTAAGTTGACAATTTCCGTTAAGTAATTATCCCTGAAGGTTAAATTTTATTGAACACATACTATATGCCATTCGTTATCTAATTAAATTGTTGAGCAACCTTTGAGGGAAATATCATTGTGCCCATTTTACAGACAAAGAGACTGAACCTCAGTGAAGTTCATCAGTATATCTAAAGCGCCACAGAGGGTGGGAGAGAAGGCTGGGCTCCACATTCTGGTCTGCAAAGCTCTAAAACCATTACTTTCAGTGACTCCACACTGAGGCACAGGGTCTCAGGTTCCCCAGAAGAGAAATGTGGTCTTCCTAGTAAAGCTTCAGACTTAACCGTTCCCATAAAAAACAAATTAGAGGATACATTTGAAAAAGATCAATACACGTATCAAAATGAAAAATAATTGAAACTTTCGTGCCAATGATAACTTCTTTAGGACAAAACGTAAATTATCAGAGCAGCCGTTAAGGATGGATTTTTCCACTCAATGAGCTATGATGAGAGAATGAGTTGGAGGCTGGCACTGAATAGAAGACCTGAGCATTTCAAGCCGCTGCAGCATGGTCCCCATCTGATGGCCACAGAGGGGAGAGAGCTGCGTGGACAAGGTGAAACATGGAGAGAGCTTGCACATTGTAAACAGAGAAGCCTAGATATGAATTCAGCTTCCTCTGTGATTCTGGTGAAGTGACTCAATTACTCTGGTCTTTGATTTCCTTTTTTTAAAAAAATAAGAGAATAATGACCAAAGAACCATTGTGATAGAATGTGTGACAACCCCTACTGAGTGCCTAGCACATAGTGGGTCCTCAGTTACCTACTGGCCTCAGGTTTCTGCCTCCTGACTTATAGAGTAGTGGTTTGAGCAAGGACTGTTGGAGTCTGGCAGCCTAGGTTCAATGTCTGCTCCAGCTGCACCGCTGACCAGCTGCACGCTCTTGGGCAAGCTGCTCCTCATCCCTGATTCTTAGTTCCCTCATCTGTGCACCAAGGCTAAGTAGAGTATCAACCTCATGGCTGAGACAACACCTGTAAAGTGAAAGCCCCAAGGAGTTACACCATCAATGTCGTTCTGGAAATCATTGTATTGCTACAGCTCACTTTGCACTGATGAGAAATCTGACAAGCAGAGGAATTTCGACTTGCTAGAGGGACATGACCCATTGGTGGTAGAAAAGGGTTGGTCACCAAGACCTACTGACTTGTGCTTCTTTTCTCCATCCCCACCAGAGTGATGCTTAATGTGAGAAAAAAATGAGTCCTAATGGGAAAAATCAGAGATGCATAGAGACCTTGTTTTTGCACATTACTGTACTGCTGATTCAGAGGCCACGCATCACTTCTCCCTGTGTATGCATTTGTGGTTATATTTTCCACTGATTAAGATAAAAACAACTGCTGGTGAGTAGGGTTTGGTATATGCATATTATGGGCCAGACCCTGCCTGAGAAAGCGTTATAAATCAAATCGAAATGTTAGAATTCCTAAATTGAGTTTCTCCATTTCTTTTTGGTACAACTTGCCAGAGAACTGTGTGTCCTACGACAGTGTTCATGAAAGGCTCCAAGACTGGAAAAGGAGCATCAGGCCATAGTGGAACAAAGTCACATCAAAAGACTAGAAAGAGATTAAGATGCGCCTCCTTTGTTTCCTTTATTCATGTAACCATTATTTTATCTGGCGCCTGAATCTCTTAACTGGCTTCCGGATTTCTTACAAAGGCAATTGGTCTGTGTATTTTTGTTAAGGCCACATCTCCCCGGGGAAGAAGGGTCTAGGCTCCCTGGTCTGCAGTTTTGCGATGTCACTACTCAAAACTGATTCATTTTAAAACTAAAATATATTTGAGGTGCTATCTTGTGATTTGTAAGAAATGTATATTTTATCATTCAGATGACCAAAATATGTATCTCGTATATATTTGGTCTTCCTCCAGGGTTCCTGGCTCACAGCTCCTAAAACCCTGGGGATTTCCAGGGATAAGAGCAATAAACGTGTGTTTCATTATGTTAATGAGGCGACCTTTGGAAAGCCCTTAGGTAGCCTAAGGATGGAGATCTGGTTGTCAGGGGAACCAACTGTGTGATTAGTGGGTTGGAACTTTCAGTGCTGTCCCCCATCCCACCTCTCAGAAAGGGAGAATGGCTGGAGATTGAGTTCAATTGCCACCGGCCAATGACTTAATCAATCATGCCTGTGTAATGAAGCCTCCATAAAAATCCCAAAGGACAGAGTCTGAGAGCTTCCGGGTTGGTGAACAAGTAGAGATTTGGGGTGAGTGGCACACCTGGAGAGGGCATGGAAGCTCTGCACCGTTCCCCCATACTTTGCCCTGTGCATCTCTTCCATCCACTGTTAGCCTTTTGTAATAAACAGTGATCTAGTGAGTAAAATGCTTCTCTGAGTTCTGTGAGCCACTGTAGCAAATTAATCGAACCCAAGGAGGGGGTCATGGGAACCTCTATAGCCAGTCGGTCAGAAGTACAAGTAACTACCTGGGCTTGCGACTGGCATCTGAAGTGGGTGGGGACGGTCTTGTGGGACTGAACCCTTAACATGTGGAATCTGACACTATCTGCCTGAGAATTGAATTCTCAGACCCGCTGGTGTCCAAGAATACCTTGTTGGTGTGGGGAACCTCCCCCCACACACTGGAATTGTTCTCAGAACACTTGTTTATGAGGCAATAAAATTTTTGTCAAAAGTCCCTTCCCAGTTGTATTTATATCGAAAATAAACAGTGTTTCCTATGCTATAACCAGTATACATACGAAAACATTCATTGTTGTCATTGTGGGCATTGAACCTCTATCAAGTTAATATTTTATTAATGGTATTTACTTTTATTTTGTATTACATTTTCAGTAAAGCAAACTTGACATTCTGTAACATAAATGCACTTTTCGTAAGTGATTTTTATGTTGCCCTTAGTGCTATGATTTTGTTTTCTTTTTTAATTTTATTTTTTTTTAAGGAAGATTGGCCCTGAGCTAACATCTGTTGCCAATCTCCCTCTTTTCGCTTGAGGAGGATTGTCACTGAGCTAACATCTGTGCCAGTCTTCTATTTTAAGTGGGATGCTGCCACAGCATGGTTTGACAGGCACTGCTAGGTCCACGCCCAGGATCTGAATCTGCGGACCCTGGGCCTCCAAAGCGGAGCACGCAAACTTACTCACTACATCACTGGGCCGGCCGTTGTTTTCTTTTTTAATCAGTATGTTACAAACAGTGTAAGTGATGACTTTGATGATCACACACGTACTGAGTTTTGCAACTTTGCAAACACCCAAAGCTCCAGCTGTGTACATTTTCTATCGACATCTCACCTGACACAACTCTTTCATAATAGGGATTTAACTGGCAAATAGAGATAAAAATTATAGGCAATGCTGGGTGCTCTCCTCAGAAAAATGTAAATGAAAAATATGCACATTTCTTATGTGGTATTGCAACTTTACTTCCTTTTTTTTCTTAATATAAATATATATTACACAAATGCATCTATTATATGCACTATACATTATTTGCATAATTCAATAAGATTTTAAAGGAAATATAATTTAGTTTTTAATAGAAAGTAGGATTTTTAGATATCACTCTGATTAAAATATTATGTATTATATATTGAGTGTGGTATCGTTAATGACTTGAAATTTTCCATTTTAAATAAATGTTATTTTAAAATATTTAATATTTGTTTTTAATAAAAATAACTTTTAATTTAAAATTAATTTTAGGTATATAGAAAAATTACAATGATAGTATAGAAAGTTCCCATTTACCCCCATACCCATTTCCTTTATTATTAACATCGTACACTAGTTTGGTACATTTGTTATAATTAATGAGCCAATATTGGTATATTATCATTAAGTAAAAGTCCATATTGCGTTCAGACATCCTTCCTTTTTACCTGATGTGCTTTTGTGTTCTAGAGCCCAGCCAGGATACCACATTACAGTTAGTATTCATTTCTCCTTAGGATCCTTTTGTCCATGACAATTTCTCAGACTTTCCTTGTTTTTGATACTGGGTTAGCCCTTTTGTACAACGTCCCTCTAAGAGGATTTGTCTCTTGTTTTTCTGATGATTAAACTGGAATTAGTTTTTGAGAAGACAACTACAGAGGTAAAGTGCCATTTCCATCACACCATATCAAGAGGTTAACATGAGTCACCACTGATGATGTTGACCTTGACCACTTGGAGCAGAAAGTGTTCGTCAGGTTTCCCCACTGTCAGGCTGCTCATTGTTTTCATCCTTCCCTCCTCTTGGGAAGGAAGTCGCCATGTGCAGCACACACTAAAGGATCGGGGAATTATGCTCCACCTACCTGAGGGCGGAGTATCTATATAAATCATTTGGAATTCTTCTGCATGATAGATTTGTCTGTTCTCTCGATTGATTTATTTATTTAATCAATTATATAGACTCACGGATATTTATGTTATATATTGGTTTATAATCTAACACTGCTCTATTTTCTTGCTCAAATTCTTCCATCTTTGGATGAAAAAGCTTTCATCAGTAGCCTTTTCGATTGGATCTGTGTCTTTTTGACGTGCCACCATCATTTTGTGAATTTGTCTGTGTTTGTGTGTGTGTATGTTTTGGGGCGCACTTTAGCACTTTCTTACTTTCTGGCATCACAAGATTCTCTCAGCTGATCTTTTATATTTCCTGCCCGTGTCCTAGAATCAGCTGTTTCTTTAAGGAGTCCTGGTTCCTTTTATTAGAGAAGGGTGTTAGCAAACAAGATCTAGGTGCTACATATGCTTGCGGCTACTGGACATCCTGACTCCTAGGCTCTCTCAGCTGAAAGAGCATGGAAATGTATGTGTATATACTGACCTGTGTATATATCAATATCTATAAATATTTCTATGTTATTCCATTTGTATCTACATTAAGCTAAATACAACTTCATCCTGACATTTCCAACTCTAATCTGTTACCAAGTGGATTATTCTAACCTCCTTCTCTTTCTTATCTGTAAACTGCCTTTCCAACAGTGAGAAATTTGACTCCCATGATCCACTATCCTTTATTTAGTTGTTCAATTTCACTATGCCTTTAGAGCAGTATCACAATTTTTGAACTGTACTCCCGTGGGAACACCTTTATCAACTAAAGTACAGTGCTAAGCTCCTATTCCTTTAGGCTTACAGACTCTACTCATCTCCAAAATTGCTTCGTTCAGAACCATTTTCACCCATCCCCATACATAAGGTTGTTTCACACATTTCTAATACAGGCAATTGTTCTGTCACATTCTGCATTCCATCCAGGGAGTCCTGCCCTCCTAAATGATTTTTTGAATTTGTATACGTGCTGTAAGGTTGTATGGGCTCTGTGGCTTCTGACAAAAGCATAGGGTATGTATCCACAATTATAGTATATTACAAAATGTTTTCATGTCCTTAAAAAGAAGTTTCCTATGTTTTACCTGTTTAACCCTCTCTGACTCTTCCCCCAACCCCCTGGTAACTATTCCTACAGTTTTGCCTTTTCAAGAACGTCATATAATTGGAATCGTACATCATGTAGCCTTTTCAGTCTGGCTTCTTTCAGTTAGTGATACACATTTAAGATTCATGCTAATAGCTTCTCTCTTTTTATTGCTAAATAGTACTCCATTGTATAGATATGCCACTTTTTATTTATCTTCATTATTGAAGAACTTCTTGGTTGCTTCCAGTTTTTCACAATTATTAATAAAGCTACTATGAACATTCACATGCAGTATTTTGTGTGGATACAAGTTTTCAGCTCATTTGGATAAGTATCTAGGAGTGTGATTACTCCATAATATGGTAGGATTCTGCTTAAACTTGTAAGAAATTGTTGAACTGTCTTCCAAAGTGGCTGTACCATTTTGCATTCCTACCAGCAGTGAATGAGAGCTCCTGTTGCTTTGCATCCTTGACAACAAGTTTATTGTCAGTTTTCCAGATTTTGTCTATTTTAATAAAGTGTCCAGTTGTATTTCATTGCTGTTCTGATTTGCAATTCTCTAATAACAAATGATCTTGAGCATCTTTCCATATGCTTCTTTTCCATCTGTATATCTTCTTTGGTGAGGTCTGTCTCGCTGTTCAGATCTTTTGCCTACTTTCAAATTGGATATTTTATCTTCTTATTGTTGAGTTTAAGTGTTTTGTATATTTGGATACAATTCATTAATCAGATATATGTATTACAGATAGTTTCTCCTCATCTATGGCTTGTCTATTCTTTGTCCTAACGATGTCTTTCACAGAGCAGATTTTTAAAATTTTAATACAGTATGTATTTTCACTTTTATCTTTCATGGATCTTGTTTTTGATATTGTATCTACAAACTTATCACCAAACCAAAGATCCCATAGATTTTCTCCAAAGTTTTCTTCTAGTTTTAAATTTTGCATCTGAAATATAGGTTTATGATCCGTATTGAGTCCATTTTTGTGAAAGTTGGAATATCTGAAAAGACTATCCTTTTTCCATTGAATTGCATTTACTCTTTTTCAAAGATTAGTTGACGGTATTTGTTTGGGACTATTTCTGGGCACTCTCTTCTGTTTCATTAATCTTTGTATCTATTCTCCCACCAATAGCATGCTGTCTTGATAGCGGTAGCTGTATGGTAAGTCTTGAATTTGGGTAGTGTCAGTTTGTGACTTTGTCCTTATTTAGTATTGTGTTGGCTATTCTAGGTCTTTTGTCTTTCTGCTGTTTGCCAATATCTACAAAAGAGACTTGTCTGGAATTTACTTGAGGTTGTGTTGCATTTATAGATCAAAAGAAGAAAAGACATCTTAACTATATTGAGTCTTCCAAACCTTGACTATGAATGCCTTGGATCAACATTTTATAGTTTTAATTAAATTTGGACAACTTTGGCCATTATTTCTTCAAATTTTTTGCTCCCTCACCTCCTTTGGGGACTCCAATTGCATGTATATTAGGCCACTCTACAAGTTGTCCTGCAACTCACAGATGCACTTTTCATTTTTAATTTTTGTCTGTATTTTATTTTGGATAGCTTATATTTCTGTCTTCAAGTTCACTAATCTCTTGTTCTGCCAATATTTACTATGCTGTTATATCCAGAGTATTTTTCATTTCAGGCACTGTAACTTTTAGCTAAAGAACTTATATTTGCATCCTTTTTATTTCTTTTGTAACACTACTTACCCTTTTGAGCATGTGGAATACTTTTATATTCAATGTTTTTATGTCCTTATCTGATCATTCTATCATCTGTTAGATCATAATACTAATATTAGATTAATATTATTTTCCTCATTATGGGTTGTGTTCCCTGCTTCTTTGAATGCCTTGTAATCTTTGATTGAATGCCAGACATTGTGTGAATTTTACCTTGTTGGTTACTAGATGTTTTTGTATTCCTATAAATTTTTTAGCTTTATTCTGGGATGCAGTTAAGTTGCTTAGAAGTAATTTGATCCATTTTGGTCTTGCTTTTATGAATTTTAGGTGCATTGGAGTAGCCCTTACCTTAGGGCTAATTATTCCACATTCCTGAGGCAACACTTTCCTGAGTATTCTATCCAATGCCCTGTGAATTACAAGTTTTCCTTGACTGGCTGGTAGGCATAGGCATTATTCCAAGCCCTGTGAGAGTGACAAAACCTCTTCCCTCTAACATTTTTAAATTTTTGTTCCTGGTCTCAAATAATTTCCTCACACACATGTGCTGATTAGTATTCTGCTAAGTACTCAAGAGGAACCCTCCATAGACGTCTGAGGTTCTGAGGTTCTCTCTCTGTGGAACTCTTTCCTCTGTGGTGCTCTCCCCTTGTAAATTCTAACAGCTTTGGTCTTCCCAAACTCACAGCTCCATCTCCTCAACTCAGGGAATCCTCCAGACTCTGTCTGGGTTTCTCTTCCACGCACCATGACCTGGAAGCATTCTATGGGCAATAAGCTAGAGCAATCATAGAGCTCACTTTGTTTGTTTCTCAACTTTCAGAGATCATTGTCCTTTGTCACCTGATATCTAGTATCTTAAAACCAATTATTTTATATATTTTGACTGTTTATTTTGGTTTTTCAATTAAAAGGATAAATCTGATCTCTGTTCCTCCATATTTGGTGGAAATATAAAAAGGATGGTGTTATATACTTCTGTTAACATAATATGAACAAGCTATTATGTGCAGAATCTTCTTTCTAAATTATATCCCTGAACAAAAGTCAGTTACATATCCATAAGGAATTGAGAGGTTAGAGGAGAAAACAGTGTTTATGAAAGAGCTCTTTTACAAACAACTTGCTTGAATGTTTCTTTAAGGTGAGTACTGTGTGAATGCTCTCATGTATAATTTAATATCATAAGGCATGATAACACCAATATTCATTGATATGTGCCTTTCCGTATATAATTGTTCTCGATTTAGATGTCTTCTTTGACATAGGAAGACTAGGCTGACTCTAAATCAGGATTAATTTTACACATAAAAACTATACATACACAAAATTAGGGTGAGATTTTAGGAGATAGAAAATAAATACTTGAATCCATCAAATTGTTTTAAATATATTTAGCACAAGATGAAACACTCAATTCCTTAAACAGATATGACATTATGCTTAAAATTCAAGTACATTAGAAAGATGAGATTGTCTTTGAACACGCTCATCTGAATTTCAGCCCTTTTTCTAGGAACTGACCATGATTTACGAGAGGGCAAAAATCACCGGATTCAACAGGGTTGGACAGAAAAGAAAAGAAAAAAATTAAAAGAATAAAGAGTAGTGTGGTGGGGAGTGGGGGAGATGAAGAAAGGGATAATTAGATGTCAAAGATGAATTTGCCTCCTGTACAGTTTGTCTCATAAAACCTTGTGAGCATTCAGTTTTACTTCTCTGACAGAAAAAGCTTATCCCAGTAGGAATGCATAGTGTTAGGAAATGTCATGTTTAGATTTGTGATATCTTTATACAGAACTGATTTAAGCATAAGAGAACACAGTTACTGTAGAAAACAAAGAATTCTGTAGATAAGGACTTTGAACATTTTTTGTACCTACCAGCATTTATGTTTTAGAACTCTAGACTGCCTCATGGAAAGTTTCCATTTCTCAGAATAATGAAGCAGAAACAATTTTGGCCTCAGGCAGGTCCGAGGAAATCAAATCCACCCACGATCTAGATCTTCAGATCCATAACACATGGCAAGTTTTATGCCTGGCAGGTGATGTGCCTTAAAGGGCCTTCAGGGAGCATTTCTCCAACTTTCAGGTAGAAAACTACTATTGTAGAAGAGTGAGGATAGCTGGGCTTAATCTCCTACAAGTAAAACTGGTCGTTATTTTGCAAACAAGGTAATGTTGCCATCTTTACAGTAGCAGGAAAAAGAAAGAGTGATGTTTCAGGGTTCACTTGCTTTCTTAAAGAGACTAACTCACTTTCTGTGTGCTGTCAGCAGCAGAAGGGCAACCCTATGAGATGGATGGATGCATGAAGTCATTTCATTTCGACCTGCTGTTCCACATGGTAGCCACGAGCCATATCAACATTACAGTCAGTTGCTCAGTTATAGTAGCCACATTCGAAGGGCTCAGTAGTACATGTGGCTCATGGCTATCATGTTAGACAATGCAGATATAGAACATTTCCATCAAAGTATTAATTTTTACTGGACAGTGCTGCGCTAGATGTTTGCAAAAGCTGCGTAAAGTTTTTGTAAAATGCCAATATTTCAGTACCTAAGTTTTCCATACAAAAGCATTTAAAAGCAATTTTCCTTACAATCTTACTGAAATTATGTGCATTAAAGTTTCAGATTGTAAAGTTTTGAAAGAGGAAAAAAGTCTCTATGTTCTTTATGAATAAAAAGTGAATTCATCTGCCTGAAGTAACCACCTGAACTGCTCAAAGACAATATTTTCATGGTGTATATTGGATACTCCTACCAAGGTGATAAATAAAAGTGAAAGATTGCATGTGGTGTGACTAAAGTATTGAGTAAATGGTCCTCTAATAAAAATTAGTGTGCATACTCTGGTTCACATTTTAAAATAAAGTAATTTAGATGTAAGGAAATAAAAGAAAAAGCCAAAAACACTAAAAAAAAACCCGAGAAAATAGAATAAAATTGATTGTAGTTAAAATTTAGAGAGCACTGTGACCCAGTTGAATGAAATGGTGACACGAATGAGATCAAGAGCAAGAGCTTTCAGTTTCCGCTCCTCTCATCCACCTGAGCAAGTCACCAAATCTCTCTAACCCTTGATATCTAGACCTGCTACAGGTGAGTTGTGAACATTATATGAGAATAATGAACGGAAAGTTTCTAGTTCCTGTAACACAATGAGAGTTTAAATAATGGATCCCATCATTAATATAAAAATAAACCCAAGAAAACTTCAGTTGTATACATTAAATATATACCACTTTATGTACGTCAATTATACCTCAGTAAAGCAGTTTAAAACAATAAACCTAAGAAACTGCTTTTTAAAAACTTTCCCAAAAAACCTAATAATTATAAATGTATTTGATGTCCCTAAGTGTTTAGCACAAACCAAAAGTTTAATATACTCACCCTTAGATTTTAAAACATGCATCACAGATATGATATAGGTTAGAGTGCAGTGTGTTTTGACCCCTCTGAGTTCCTGTAATTATCTGTTGTATGCTCAGATGATGTTACACCAGATTCATTTTTGCACTAAAAAAAATTGAAGCCCATCATATTCATGTTTTCTTTATTGCAAAAAATATCCACAAAATGATGTGAGTCTTTTTCAGTTACAAAGCTCTTGTGAAACTCTTTTACTTCATTCAATGCCCTGGTTGAAAAGAAAGTGAAAATTTTCCTGCATAAGGACCTCCATTTAAAGACTATTGGATGCAGATCCACTGTCAGGTTAAGATTACTAATTTTATTTTATGTGTTTGTGCTTTTTCTTAACTTCGTGTTTCTTACAAGTCATGAAACACAGTTTATGATATATGTGTTATATAAATATATTTATATATACATAGATATATGTATACATCTATGTATAAATATATAGATTTATATATTTAACAATATTTCAATGACATCAGATTTTGGGTGCTAGTTTTATAGGTACTGTCTCTTCTCTTGACGCATCTTCAGAAAAATCTCAGTGTCATAAGATCTCTCTCAAAAGAAGGTATATACAAATTATAAAGCTGCAATTCTTGAATAAACCCTATGTTTAACCAATGACCCTGCTAATTTCGTTAAACACATAAAAAGAAATTTTACAAAACTCATGGGTTCTCTCAAAAATATCTCATAGCATTGTATATTCTCAAAATTATTGGCCGCTTGTTAAACGTCATTTTTTTTCTTTGAAGATATGAACTTATATTAGGAGGGATATTTTGATTGTTCATAAAAACCTGCCTATCCCTCTTGCCTTTCAGAAAATGAGGTTTATGACTATGATGAAGATTTATTCACTCATGGAATATTGTCCAAAGAAAATATAAAATTGCTATAAAAATATTTTAGATTGGTAAAATAGCCGATTGTTTATTGGCAATAACAATACAATTGTTTTATACAATACAATTGTTTCGTACAATAAATTGAATATAGATCCACTGGAAAGAACATTGTCTTTAAAAGATGGTAACAATTATGAAAAATTGCAACTCTTTGCTAGTTGTTAAAATAATCTCAAACTGAAGCAAGTGTTGTGTTTCAGTCAAACTTTGCTGTGTAAAAACCACCCCAAAATGTAGTGACAGAAGACGATGCTGATTTATTATTTCTCATATTTCTAGTGGTTAGCTGGACCAGAAAATCCAAGATGGCGTCTTTCACATATTTGGTGATTGGGTGCCAGATGGGATGTTTTTGTTCTCCTCCAGGTGGCTCAATTGGCTTCCTTACATAGAGATTTTAGTGCAGTGATCAAAGAGGATGAAGATATAAACTTCAAGGTCTCTCAAAACTAATTTCTGGATGTCACACTATATCCCTTTTGCCACATTCTATTCGTCAAAGCAAGTCACAGTCCAGCCCAGATTTAAAGGAGTAGAGAGAGAGATTACACTTCAGTATTGGAGAGGGTGTCAATGTCACATTACAAGGAGAAGTACACAGTAGGATGGGAAGAATCATTAAATAATCTAACTCAAGATGAGTCTTCTTTTTCTTTATTTTTGCATTATTTTTCTGACAAAACCCTGTGACAGCATGATAAGACATCGTTTGCATCTGTCTGACTTTAACAACCTAAACACAAAAGGCAAATTTTGCAAAAATATTTGTGGTCTTCATCAGTGTTTCCAAGGGCCTTTCTTAATCTTTTGATATTTAAATCATTACCTTTTGAAGTTTGAAATCAATTTGCATTTAATTTGCTATGTATATATAATGTTGAGAACATCTTATATTCAACAATGAACTAACCTACAAATGGTCTACTACAATGAATGATGAGAGTCTAGGCCAGTGTTAAGCAGAAATGCTCATTGAGAGGTGACTGATTTTATAAATAACCAATTTATTAACAACGACTTTGCTATCAAGAGTTTTGTGTCCCTACAGAGTCTTGTAATTACAGACCTGGAATCATATTTAGTTAGTAAGGACCTTCTCTCATCCAAGTTTTTTTTTATTCCTTGTTTTGTATTGAACACTGCGTTAGTTCCAAACATGAGTAAATGAAACCGTTCTATGAATTTCAACCACAGGGAATTTAATACAGAATTTTCTTACATGGGTATTGAAAGGGTTGTAGGAACATAAGAAAGGGTTATCCAAAGATTAGTAACTCCAGGAAAACACTACCACTCCTGGGTTGGAGAAGCAAAGAAGTCAATGTGCTCTCGGGGACCCACAGTTGGAGCTGAGCTTCCTGAGCACATGCTGAGCCCTACCCGCCCTCCCGGGTCCTTCCACTGTTGCTCCAACCTCCGCCACTCCCGCCTCCACCCTTGCTGCTAGTACCAGGAAGTCCAAGAAAGGAGTAGCTTCTCCCCCTCTTTCTACTCTCATTAGCTAAATCTAACAGGAACTAAAAAGTATAGAAGTCTGGGAAATGCAGCCTACAGGTTCCCAATCCCCTACAACACAGGGTAGCACACTGAGAGGCAAGAATGGGGCTTAAATCAAAATGTCAAATGAGGAGCACAGTGAGGAAGACAGAGTTCCCACCTCTACCGGGTCACAATGCAATGGTGGAGGTATATGGAAGTCACTCCAAAGCAAGTGCTGTTCATGAGCGCCGTGATAAGGTAAAATGAGGTGGACCCAGACTCATCCTAGGAAAGAAGTATAGTAAATTGAGAGATCAGAGGAGGTAAAGTATCAACTGGAATTTAAATGATAAACAGGGGTCCAAGTCACTATCTGGGCAGAAGAAGGGATTTCTAGGGAGAGGAAATGACATCTTTGGAGTGTGTTTGTTTTGTTTTTAGGTGAGCCTAAAATATAAATTTGAAAGACAATTGTTTCTTGGATTGGATAGCATTCAAACTACTTACTTGTTATTAATAGAAATAAGAAATATTTTGACAAGAGTTTAAAGTGAAATTGAATTTGTGTTTCCTGAAAAGTGGCACCCTTTTGCAAATACATTGATAAAGCATTTTAAAACATTTCCCAGAATGATCAAGGTCATTTTTCACGTGGTCACACCAATGCTACATCTTTATACTCTGAAAGATCGCTGATTTCCTTCTGTGTTCTCACTAACTTTTGAGAAAGTATACCGGAGGCAGCAGAGGGGTTGGCTCACGTGGAGCAGCTGCTGAATTCCACTGAGACTGCACTTTGTAGAAGCATAATAAATTTGTGGTAGAGCTATCACCCGTGTGCGGAATACTCTAGAATAATATTTGGCATTCACTTTCTCTTTCTCAAATTGCTTCTAAAAGCATTATTCTTTCCAGGATGATGGAAATCCCTCAGGTCACAGGATCGGGGCTAGAAACAGCCATGGGATTCAGACACCAGGAGAAGTGACCTTGAATCTGACTTGGCTATGAACACTGTAACCTTGGGAATTTTATTTGAAGAATAAAAAGATCTGAATAGATGCTCTCAAATGCTCCTTTCAGCACTGATAAGGTAAAATGTTATAAAAATGGTTTAAAAGATGTTTGAGTCAAAGTGCATGGGAGAATGCACTACAAATTTTGCTTTCGGTTTATTGTAAATATTTAAAATGTCAGTGCTGTCCTCTGCATTTTGGGGTATCTATTTTCTTATTTCATTATTTTCAAATGAGGCTAGAAAATATTAGGGAGGCAAGCTTTTTAAAATCAGACTTATGGGTCTTAGAGAACTGTATTGCTAGATAGTTGTCAGAAATGTACACTTTCTAGAATTTTATAACTTTTGTGCAAAGCTGTCTCAAAGAACTACTTTTTTCTATTCCCCTGTTCTTTGTGGCAAGTTGGTATGGTGGGAAGATATTGGATTTAAATCCCACTGACTGAATTCAGTCTCTGTACCACTGTATTTGTGTGACAGACAAATAAGTTAACTCCTCCGACGTCTAATTTCTTTTTCATCAGCTACGTGGAATGGGATTAATCATAATCTTTGGTTCACAATTCCCTATCACCATGAGTTCATGCATGACTCTGTTTAATTTCATCTTTATTTTTAGTCTATTTCTTAATTTTGAAAAAAACTAATGAATATAAGATAATTAACATGACTACCCATGAACTAGCCTTAGTTTTGCTTTTAAGATATAAAAAGAGTCATACTGCACACCATCTGGCTTTTTATTTTCCATTCAACAGGATGTTATTAAGAATAAGCTATGTTGTCCTGTTACTCTCAGGTAACGTAGTTCATTTATTTTTATTGCTGTCTATTGTATGAACATACTACAATTTGTTGAAAATTAATTAGGTTACCTCTAGATTTTTATTTAAAAATGACAAACATTGTTATTCTGAATTATTTTCTTTATGTTTCCTGGTGAAATCTGTAAAATTTCTACTAGATATATAAGAAGGGATGGAATTTTAGGGTTTGTAAAATGTTCAAATTCATAAGCTAATATGAAACTAGTTTTGAACATGGCTGTGCCATTTACATTGCAGTCAGTGATGAACAATAAATCCCACTGAGCCACACCCTCTCGGTCCCCGGCTATTTTCCCTCCTCTTATTCTCTGCCAGTTGAATGAACACAACATAGCGGGTCATTCTACATATTTCTGATTACAGTGAATTTGCACTTTTCTTCAAATGTTTACTTATTGAATATACATGCTTCCTTTTTGAGGAAATGTAAGTTCATGTATTTATCCGTAATTTTTTTGGCGCCACCTATGGACTTCCTATGTTATTCTATCAATTTATACACCCCTGCACCAGTGGCTGACTACACTAATTACCATGGTTTTTAAAATCTTGATCTCTATATAGGAAAAATTTCCCCTCATTATCCATCTTCTTTTTCAGACATACCTTCTCTTTTAGGACCTTTTTTTTTTTTTTGGAAGCAGCTTGTCAAGTTTCATGGACAACTCTGTCAGATTTTTATTAGACGTGTCAAATCTATAAACCAAATTAGAAAGAGTAGACACCCTCAGAAAATAAGTGTTTCCATCATGAGCATGGGATATATATCCATTTTTAAAGTTATATTTAATATATTTTGGCAAAGTTTTAAAAACATTCATGCATAGGGCTAGCAAAACTTTTGTTACATTTATTTCTAGATCAATATAATTTTAGTAGTAAATTATATATTTTCAATATACATACACACCTATGTGTGTGTGTGTCTTCTAATTGTTTGTTGATGGTGTATTTACAGACTCTTCACTTTTGTATGTTGGTCCTACATCCAACCTCATTGGTAAGCTCCTTATACGAACTATTATTATAAAATACCTATTGCACTTGGTTGTTATTGAGATGAAATGAGGGAAAATTATGGACAACACACAATATTTTGACAAACATGTCTAAATATTACTTCTCATACTTTCTTTTATTAGGAAGACGGTAAATAAAAGAGGGGGAAACAGAGAGAAAGAGATGATGGACAGAGAATGAACTCTAATGCTATTTTGGTTTACCAGTGCTTTGATTTTTGGGGTTATATTTTTGCATATTTATTTGCATAATAATTGTGCTCTATTGAGTTAATGAAATATAAAGTAGATAATTGTATACCACTTATTTTAAAGCCAAGGTAAACAAAGGACATATTAAAAAGCCACAATCACAACATTATGTCCTTTTTTTCATTTTTAAAATTTTTTTCACTTTTTAAATTTATTTTATTGTATTGAGGTAACATTGGTTTATAACATTATATAAATTTCAGGTGCACATCGTTATATGTGGATTTCTGTGCAGACTACATCATGTTCACCACAAAAACTCTAGTTGCCATCCATCACCGTACACATGTGCCCTTTTACCCCTTTCACCCTCCCCACTCCCCACTTCCCCTCTGGTAACCATCAATCTATTCTCTGTGTCTGTGTGTTCGTTTGTTGTTATTGTTGTTGTAGTTTTTTATCTTCCACATATGAGCGAAATCACACAGTATTTGTCTTTCTCCCTCTGACTTATTCCACTTAGCATAATGCCCTCAAGGTCCATGCTTGTTGTAAATAGCAAGATTTCATCTTTTTTTTATGGCTGAGTAGCATTCCATGGTGTGTGTGTGTGTGTGTGTATATATATATATATATATGTATGTATATATCACACCTTCTTTATCCATTCATCCATTGATGGGCATTTAAGTTGTTTCCAAGTTTTGGTTATTGTGATTAATGCTGCAATGAACATAGGGGTGCATATATCTTTTCAAATTAGTGTCTTCATGTTCTTTGGATAAATACCCAGAAGTGCAATAGCTGGATCATATGGTAGTTCTATTCTTAATTTTTTGAGGAATCTCCATGCTGTTTTCCATAGGGGGTGCACCAGTTTACACTCCCATCAGCAATGTGAGGGGGCTCCCTTTTCTCCACATCCTCCCCAACACTGATTATTTCTTGTCTTTTTAATAATAGCCATTCTAATGAGCATGAAGTGATATCTTGTTGCAGTTTTGATTTGCATTTCCCTAATAATTAGTGATGTTGAGCATCTTTTCAGTTTCTGTTGGCCATCTGTATATCTTCTTGGGGAAAAAAATGTCTGTTCAGATCCTCTGCCCACTTTTCAAGAGGGTTGCTTGGCTTTTTGTTGTTGAGTAGTATGATTTCTTTATATATTTTGGATATTAACTCCTTATCAGATATATGATTTGCAAATATCTTCTCCCAGTTGTTAGGTTGTCTTTTCTCGTTGTTGATGGTTTCATCTGCTGTGCAGAAGTTTTTTAGTTTGCTGTAGTCCCATTTGTTTATTTTTCTTTTGTTTCCTTGCCTGAGGAGATATGATATTCAAGATGATACCACTAAGGTTGATGTCAAAGATTGCACTGTTATGTTTTCTTCTAGGAGTTTTATGGTTTCAGGTCTTACATTTAAGTTTTAAATCCACTTTGAGTTAATTTTTGTATATGGTGTAAAATAATATTCTACTTTCATTTTTTTGCATATGGCTGTCCAGTTTTCCTGGCACCATTTATTGAAGAGACTTTCCTTTCTCTATTGTATGTTCCTGGCTCCTTTGTCAAAAAATTAGCTGTCCATAGGTGTGTGGGTTTATTTCTGGGGTCTTGATTCTGTTCCATGGATCTGTGTGTCTGTTTTCATGCCAGAACCATGCTGTTTTGATTATGATAGCTTTGTAATATATTTTGAAATCAGAGAGTATGATATCTTCAACTTCATTCTTTTTCCTTAGAATTACTTTGGGTCAATGAAGAAATCAAAGGAGAAATTGAAAAATACCTGGAGACAAATGAAAACAAAAATACTACATACCAAAATCTATGGGATACAGCAAAAGCAGTAATAAGAGGGAATTTTATAGCAATATAGGCCTTCCACAAGAAAAAAGAAAAATCTCAAATAAACAACCTAACACTATATCTAAAAGAAATAGAAAAAGAAGAACAAAGCTCAAAGTCAGTAGAAGAAAAGAAATAATAAAAATCAGAGCAGAAATAAATAAAATAGAGATTAAAAAAACAATAGAAAGGATCAATGACACTAACCTGGTTCTTTTAAAAGATAAACAAAATTAACAAACCTTCAGCTAGACTCACTAAGAGAAACAAGAGAAGTCTCTAATAAATAAAACCAGGAATGAAAGAGGAGAAATTACAATGGGCAACACAGAAATACAAAGGATTATAAGAGAATAGTGTGAAAAGCTATATGCCAACAAATTGGATAATATAGAAGAAATGGATAAAGTCTTAGAATTATACAACCTTCCATAATTGAATCAAGAAGAAATAAAGAATCTGGATAGACTGATCACTGGTAAGGAGATTGAAACAGTAATCAAAACCTCCCCAAAAACCACAGAACAGGACCAGACAGCTTCCCCAGCGAATTTTACCAAACATTCAGAGAAAATTTAATACCTATCATTCTCAAATTCTCCCCAAAAATTGAAGTGGAGGGGACACTTCCTAACTCATTCTACAGGAACAACATTAATGTGATGCCAAAACCAGAAAAGGACAACACACAAAAAAGAAAATACAGCCCAACATCACTGATGAACACAGATGCAAAAATCCTCAACAAAATGTTAGCAAATCAAATAGAACAATACATTAAAAGGATCATGATGAAATGGGATTTATTGCAGGGGTGCAGGGATGGTTCAACATCTGTAAATCAATCAATTTGATTCACCACATTAACAAAATGAAGAATAAAAATCACAAGATCATCTCAGTAGGTGTAAAGAAAGCATTCAACAAGATACAGCATCAATTTATGATAAAAACTGAATAAAATGAGTATAGAAGGAAAGTACCTTAACATAATAAAGGTCATATATGACAAACACACAACTAACATCATACTCAATGGTGAAAAACTGAAAGCTATTTCTCTAAGAACCGGAAGAAGACAAGGATGCCCACTCTTGCCACTTTGATTTAACATAGTATTGGAAGTCCTAGTGAGAGCAATTAGGCAAAAAGAAAAAAGAAAGAAAGAAAGAAAAGAGATCCAAAATGGAAAGGAAGAAATAAAACTCACTATTTGCAGATGATGTAATTTTATACATAGAAAACCCCAAGGAATCCAACAAAAAACTATTAGAAATAAGCAAATACAGTAAAGTCACAGGGTACAAAATCAACACACAAAAATCAGTTTCATTCCTGTACGCTAACAATGAAAGAGCAGAAGAGGAAATCAAGAATACAATCATAACAAAAAGAATGTAATACCTAGGAATAAATTTAATCAAAGAGGTTAAAGACCTGTACACTGAAAACTATAAAGCATTGTTGAAAGAAATTAAAGACACAAAGAAATGGAAAGATATTCTGTGCTTATGGATTGGAAGAATTAACACAGTCAAAATGTCCATACTTCCTAAAATAATCTACAGATTCAATGCAATCCCTATCAAAGCTCCAACATTTTTCACGGAAACAGAACAAAGAATCCTAAAATTTATATGGAACACAATGGTCTTCTTTTTGTGAAATATGTCATATAGAGAAATAACACATAATAAGATTGTTTGAGTTCACATCTTTTTCAGGAAAAACCATGATGTGTTATTTTTATACCTTGACTACTCCTGCATTATATATAGTGAAAACTAAATTTCTTGATACATCTTAGGCCCATAAGATTTCCTTCCTTCCTTCTATTTTCCTTTCTTTTCTTCCTTTCTTATTTCATCCCTACTTCCCTCCCCGTCTTCCTCCCTCCTCATCCCCTTACCCATGATGAATTTAAAACTCTTTGAGTCCTGAATTAAGCTCAAGGGATAACGTGTAGAGGGTTTTAGACACTGACTTGGAGCACCAACTAGTCATTCACCTTGACTCTGGGTGTTAAAATAGCAATTTATGGTGGTATCACGTGGATGAGTGTGTTCATCTTTCACTGTCTCATATGTATAAATGTAATATATCAAACCTTTAATATGAGTTTGCAATAGAGATATTTCATGCTCTAATATTCAAGAAAGAGATTTGGAGATGTTAACTATTGTTTATATTATTAAAATCCAGTGTCCTGAGTTACAGCTTATGACCCACTGTGTTTGTAAGTCACATATTTAGGAGGCTCTCTCAACACATGCATGAAGACTATGCTTAACACTCTCTAAACTGTGGAAGAACACCTACAACGAAATACATAAGTACCGTCTTATTAGGATAGCTTTGCTTCAACAGGATTTGAATGACTCCTGTATCTGAAATTGTTCCTACATATGCGTGAAAGGTAAATCACTAGATCAAACAAGCTTACTCCATCTTTTATAGAGTTATCATTAGTCAGACGAGGTAACTCACAGGTGAACCAGTGAAAAACTCAACTCACTAAATTTATTTTTCACAAATTGACTCTTTCCTGCCATCGTCCATTCTCAATCCCTGTCCTCAAATAAGAAATATTTCTTGGAGATAAAGAATAACAATTCTTGGTAAATAAAACCCCACACAAGAAATAAAAAATATATTGTTTACAGTAGTGAAATGCCGTCTGACTAGATTGAACAAAAATAATTCTACTGTTTGAAAAGTAAATGTGAAAGTAGAAAACCACCTTTATATCCAAATGTTGTCTTCCTTTCTACTCCTAAATTTTCTCTCCAACCGTCAGAGTTAATGATTTAAAAAAAACCATGCCCATGTAAAATCAATTAAAGACGCTCTTACCTATGTACAAACATCTATCTCTCAAAGTCTAATATATGTTTTTTGTACCATAATACAATTTGTAAAATTTATTTCCTCTCCCTTCCTTTGCCTTCTCTTGGATTGGTGAAATGGAAAGCAAATATTCACACTAGATATAATCAGTGAAATCAAAGAACATATTCAAAAATGAAAGTCATGACATGATTGCTTCATCATTTTAAAAGATAATTTACATTAAAAAAAATACCATGAGAGCCAGCCCCAGTGGCCTAGTGGTTAAGTTCAGCACACTACACTTCAGCAGGCTGAGTCTGTTTACAGGCACGGACCTACACCACTCGTGTGTCAGTGGCCATGCTGTGGCAGTGGCTCACATACCAAAAGAGGAAGATTGGCAGTGGATGTTAGCTCAGGCAAATCTTCCACAGCAAAAAAGATATATAAAAAATTTTAAAATTTTTAAAAATACCATGAAGTATGCAGCACTCCACACAAGAAGTATTAGTGAAAAGTATTGCTGATTTGGAAGATACTGTTGGATGCAGTGGACGATCTAATGATCGTAATTTTCAAACGGATGAAAACAAGTTTTGTTGCTATAGATAAACCAAACTATAGAGATTCAGATTCTTATAAAGTCAGAATTAAATTACCTTTATTGCACACATAAACAGCAACAAGAAAAATAGGGGTTTTAGTGCCCTTTTTCTCTCCCCAAAAGGGAAGTTTTTTGTGACAAACTGTACCTAGTAGCCACTTTAATTTGGATAAACTCTATTGGGAAAGGCAAAAGCCTGAGAAAAACCCATATTGCCTTTCATATAAGTACCTTTATATATCAATTCAATAAATGTGTTATTTCAAGCTTTATTAATCAAGATTATGAAGACTTACATGTAATTCCAATATAAATTAGAGACTCTAACACATAATTGTATTACCTGTGGATGTCCTCAAGAGATCTGATTTCCTTGTCTTAGGATACATTTAACAGGTACTGATTATTCATTTTCTGGGAGTTTATAGAGACGTTTGTAGACTTGATCTAAGTTGGACTAAACAAGCCTTCAGCCTCATTCAGATCCAAGTTTCTAGGCTCTTAGGATATGAATAAAAGTTTATCTTTACAAGTACACATGTTCTTGATTATTTTGAAGAAAATGAGAAATTATTTTAAAGGAAATAACATTGGTTTCTCTGGGGTAAAAGTTAAAATGAAGTTAATTTATTTTACATTGTTCCTAGTTTTATCTGATCTTACTTTAATTTGAAATTAACTTAATCTATTCGGATATGTGGTGACCAATGAAATAGAAACAATTACCTAAGTCATGTGTAAATGCAGGATTTGCCAAACCCCCGACCCAGAATTCTCTTTCAAGATGGCTACCGTTTCTGAATAGCATTCACCAGGAGGAATTCCGGCCAACGCAAAGTCCACTTCCCAAAGTGTTGCCTGACATCACAAACCTCAATTTAAAGCATTAAATAGTCTCTTCAGATCCAGCTTCTCACTGTTAAATTTTAAGAACAAAAGATTACAACATAACAACTCAGGGATGTTAATTCAGGGACACTTAATTTCTTCAAAGAAGTAGAAGTGACTAAATCTTTAGTAGTTGGAATCTTTTAAATGACTTCTCTTATTAATTACACTAATAAAGATACTAGTTAAATTTCATTAAAGTTTATGATGAGCAACAGCAGTCTCCTACTTCACCCATCTCCTCTGTTTATAAAGTATGTGACCTAGGTCAAGTCATCTGATATTTTCCAGGTCCACTTTCTTCATCTGTAAAATGGAGATATTAAAAAGTCCCTACCTCACAGAATTGTTGTGAACAGACATGTGTAATAAACTGTGCACAATGCCTGGAAGATGGTAAGTGCAAAATAAATGTTAATCATTATTATTATTACCCCCACTTTCCCTGTTCTGATTCTCATAGCAGCCACCCTCAATCTCTCCCCTGGCATTGACTTCCATATTTTAAAAAGTGCCATACTTTTGTACATTATTCATTTACTTTTGACTGTGATGGATGATAACTTTGTGCATTCTCACCATCCCCCAATGCCTCTCACACTACCCACATGAAGTTGCTATTTCGTAGTTTTGGTTAAATCAAGACTCATCCATATTTGCATTTTCATTACATCAATTAGGAATTTCAGACACTAGTAATAGTAAAGCCAACAAGAGTAATTTAAACAAACAGAGGTTCTATTTTTATCTAACAATAATCATGGAGGTAGCTGCTGGCTGGTCTTCCCTGCTGTCCTCAGTATTTCGCTTTGTATTCTTGCAGTTGTCAAATCACATTGCATGATGGCTGACTTGGCTCCAGGCAACAGGACCACCTTCAAAAGCAGGAAGCAGGAACTGGCCAGGGTAGCAAAATCCTTTCATCTTCGGTGGACTGCTCTCATTAGGAAGAGAAATAACTTTCTAAGAACTTAGACAGTACAATTTCTGCTGCATCTCATTGACCAACATGGAATCCTATTGCGGCTCCTAACTCCAAAGCAGGCTGGGACAGTTAGGATCTTACACAAAAGAATGGCATTGCTTTAATTGGCTTAGACCAAAGGGTCCCGAACTTTCTCAGCTCACAGCTCCATTGATCTTGCTGTGATTGTTTTCCCAGTGCCCCTAGGCAGAAGAAATACCAAATAATCCCCTTTTTTTAAGTAGTTGAGACCAAATAACATATATATGTATTTATATTTCTAAGAACTTAGTAGCCATTTGAGTAAATACTATACATCAATTGTTAAAGAATAATAATTTTTAGTAAAAAGAAGTGTGTGCCTGCTGGGCATTGTACAACCTCTCAGATTTTCAAATCAGATTAGACACCAATACCCTCATTTCCTATTCCACATTGATTTCCATGCAGTGCTTTCTATGTATCACAGAAATCACTGAAAATCTTGGCTTTCACAAAGATATGACATCTTGGAAATGAAGGTAGTCAGAACTAAGGGAGAAACCAGGAACTACCTTGAGCTAGCTCAGGAAATGAAACTCCTTTCATCTGGAAGAGGGGCATCACCTGTATGTGCAGAGTGGAGAAAGATTTCTTTTGCAACAAGGGCTCTGTCAACAGAATTTCAGCCTTTTTTCCCTCTTTTCACTCAGTGTTTGACTCCGACCAAGAGGTACTGGAAACCTCTGAGCACTGAGCTTCTCAGGATTCCTCCGGGGCTAATGGCTCATCCACATAAGGTTCTGGGTTCAGAATTACTGTGCTTTCTAAATTAGTTACCATTCCTCCCTCACCCTCTGATTCCCGATAAAGCTATTGATACCTTCAACCAGTGGTGGACTCTCAGAACTCATTTCGTTTTCCATATGTGCTGATTATTTTTTAAATTACAGTCTTATCATTGGAGTGGAGTTTGAGAAAGGAAAAAACAGGATGATCAATGCACCATTGTCAACTAGAAGTTCAGAGTGGATTCTGAAAATGACTCAACTTTGGCAAGATGAGTGATAAAAGTAGCGCATTCCAGGTGTTACCTCACACGAAGGATGTGCTATTGTTAGCTAATACATAGTCATCCATAGCCTATTCCAAAGATCGTGAGAGATTGTGTATTTTAGACATCACAAAACTCCCTTTGCTGCTCAGGTACCTAATATTTCAGGATGTTCTAATGTTCACCTGATCTCTACCCCTCCCCACACCAACGCTGCCCTAATCAATGCAAGAATATTCTCTGAAACAAAGCACCTTCTATTCCACATACACATTCGTTCTTTCACAGTGAGTCAGTCTCTACATGGGCAGAGAATGAAAATAAGTTTTAAACCAGATATTCACTCGAGGTAATTGGCAGTGGCCAATAGATTTGAATTTGGGTTTTATCAACCTCCAATCAGGAAATTTTTTGCATTACAAAAAATAGCCTTTTAAAAATACCTTTATACTTTTGCATCCTATTGTCTATTCTGTATTCTTGGATAACATTCTTTAAGACAGAGATATTTTCTTATTCCTATTAAGGAATAAGATGGGATATGGTATGCAAAGGAAGGAAATGATGTATATCCAGATTAAGTTATAGATTAAATATCATTAGAGTCAAAAAGTTCCTACATTCTTCCCCCATTCAGCTCTCTGAAAAACCAAGAAATAGTTGCTTCTTTGAAAGTTCTGATGCCAGGAATCTTCACATTTGCAAACATGTAACCAGGTCTCACTATTGAGCCTGGAATCACACTTGGCAGTTACAACTTTATCTATTTGAGACGAAAGTATACAGAAACAAATGGTTGTTTCCCTTTTATGTTTACACAGGACCTGTAAGTCCAGAGTTCATAAGGGAAGAAGCTGTCTTAAATACATCTGTTTCTTTATGCTTAATAAGAGGTTATGCTAATAAGTAGGTTATGTAGAATCACCCACGCACTTGGTCATCAGCACATTTGGAAAAGAAACTTTTCAGGATTTTAGCAGCTTCAGAAGACTTGAATTGTTAGTGTTCAAAATGAGAAGTTGTTTTCAGATACAAGAAGGCAGGAGAAAAGATGGATGGATATTATTTTTATTGGAGAAGTCAGTCATTAGATCCTAGTCTTAAAGCTTCCCTTCAAATTATATTTGTTCTCTGGAGATCGCAGTTCATGTTAAATAAGTTTCTGCATTGTGCAGCTGTGAAAAAGTCATGCATAGATTTTTAAAGCACCCAGACTATTCACACACACACACACAAAGTAGTACCTCAAATTTTCCCAATGAAAGTAGGGCTACTGGGTATGAAAAACTCCTTGGGGGACCAGACTCACAGCCAGCTGGTTAAGTTCGTGCACTCTGCTTCAGCAGCCCAGGGTTTCAGCGGTTCGGGTCCTGGGCACAGACCTAGCACGACTCATCAGGCTGTGCTGAGGTGGTGTCCCACACAGCACAACTAGAAGGACCTACAAGTAGAATAAACAACTATGTACTGGGGGCTTTGGGGAGAAGAAGAAAAAAAAAATATTGACAATAGATGTTAGCTCGGGGTCAGTCTTAAAAAAAAACTCTTTGGTACTTTACTGAGTTGCCTCAGAATTCTGTACAATATTTTGGTTTCTTAGTATGCATATTAGCACTCAGATTATTTTTTTACTCTGTACTTAGCACTTCCCATACTGATACATCTCCTGCTTGAGGCTATAAATTTTTGAAGGCGAAAACCATGATTTTCCTTAGTAAATAGAACTGTGATATCTGCACATGACTAAAAGTGTATAAACCCTTAAGAAATGTATGCAAAAATACTTTTCAAAATAAGAGATCTCAGTTGCAAGCAAAAGAAACTGACAGTGGTCACCATAAACAAGAAGGAAATATAGTGGAAGGATAACGTCAGTTCATGAGATTCTCAAGGACTTGGGTTAGCAATTGCACAGGACCCAAGGCAACCCTGAGGAGCCAAGAGCTCAGACCCAGATATCCACTTGTCTTTGCCTCATCAGCACCCGGTGTGAGTGGAGAACAAGGAACCGGACAAATCCACACACTGGTTGCCAGAGAGTCAAGAAGGCAGGTGTGGTCCCTCTGGCTTCCACATTGGCAGGAAGCCCCCTGCTTCTCACCACAGGCAACCCCCTGGGGAATGCCCCCAAACCGGAATGGTGGTAAATTTTGAGTAGGCAAAAAACTATAAATTTGACTGCCCAATAACCTCACACATAGCTTATCCCACATTACATTTCCAATCAAGAATGTTCCTCTGAATGTAACGGAATATACTTTCCAGGAATAAAATTATGCATGTCTGTCCTTCAAGAAAACCAAGGTCTCATCAGTTCAAGATCGCTGGTTTTGTCCATTTCTCCTGTAAGATCATTATATCCAATCTCCACTTTTCTGTCACTAGAATGTTACTAAAGTACACAACTGAATTAAATTTTCTGTAAAGGATGATTCATATATCTTAGGTTTCCTCTCTGTTCGAGAACTGTTTATAGAAACCTAGATTTCTTAGTTTATCTGTGTTTAAAACAACTCAATTTTTTAATTCCAAAAAAAATACAGTGCATGATATGCAAAGTACCATCTTCTGTTAAACTGTTTTTGCTCAATATGACTTCTGGTAAAAATCCCAGTTTGTTACTTTTTGCAATGAGAGAATGAGGGCTTCAGATTTTCTTTGCGTTGTCTTTTGAACAGACTCCACCGCAAAAGTAAACATAGTTCTGTATAAGTTTAGCTCCAAAAAAGTAGCTCAAAACGTAACACTTAATAAATAGGCACTATGGTCTACTGTTATTCTTAAATTCTGATTAGCTTTAATGGGACCAGAGTGAATTTATTTATGGAAGAATGAGCTCCATTTTCTTATTCTTTATTGCACTTTCAATACTGTACCATTCTTTGAAGCCATGAATTTACAGACACTCAACAGTTAGAAAATGACGAGTTGGACTGGAATGCACTATAAAAAGAGAATTTTTATAAATTCTCCAGAGACTCTCCAGCCTACGAGATGCCCTAATTCACAACGCCACAGTTATAGTTCCTTAAGACATAAACATCTTTCCAAAGAATCATTTAAATAAAAAGAAAATCAGGATTTTAAGATTTTTGAGAAATTAAGAATCCTGTTAAAGAAACTCCACTTTAAATGGTACAATATTAGATTAAAAGAGAATTTAATAAATATTAAACATAAAAAATGTTTAATAAGATTTTATTTCACTAAAAGCCTTTAGGTTAATCCAAAGTCCATTTAGAATCTGTTCTGATGAGTAGAATTTAATTAAATAGTCCCAGTTATACAAATTTTGAATTTTGAGTGTCTATCCAATTCTTTTTTATAATGTATATTTCATCAGACTTATGTGTAGGATGAGAATAGAGTTATTATAAGGATTGAAGGAAATAATGACGGTAAAGATACTAACATACACAGTTTTAATAATAATAGTGGTAGTAATAATAGCATATTCCACTACTTCCTTCAGGAAAAACATACTTTACTTTGAGATTTTTAATCTAAAAATCTTGACATACACTGTGGCTTCTATAATGACCTCTAGTATAGAAGACTTTAGATTTTAATAGAGCATGTGCAAAACTCTGTGTGATGGAAGACCACAAAAGTGTTCTTAAAGTTATGCCAAATTGAGTGATATGCTTCTTGTTCATACATAGCAATCAGAGAAAGCACTTTATGAGTTTGAACATATGGGGGAAATTTAGCAAATGAACTTTTTATCTTAAAAGTTAATAGAGTCTCCACACAGAGCAATACATTAGTGAAGCTATTATCTGGGAAAGATTAAAGACACAAATAGAAGGAATGTGTGTGTGTTTGTATGTGTGTGCGTGCATGTGCCTGTATGAGAGAAAGGGGAAGCGGGGAGAGGTCTCATCAGAAAATGTACATAGTGACATGCTGCAGAGGGTGAGAAAAAGGAGTCATTCAAGCAGCATCTCACATGAGCTTCCTCATTGTTGGTCTAGACCAGTTATACTTGGGTTTCAATGTGGTTCATCATAATCCCCTGGACAGCCTGTTAAAACACAGATTGTGGGGCCCCACCCCAAGATTCTGATTGGTAGGTTTTAGTGGGGCCCCCAATTTTGCATTTCTAACAAGTTTCCAGGTGATGCTGATGCTGCCGGTCTGGGAACCCCACCTTGGGAACCACTGGTCTAGTTTATAATAGGTTGACAGCCCACTGCTTCATTCTCCTGCTTATTAATCTGAAACATGTTTTAATGAATATATATGACTAATGCTATTCATGTTTTCTCAGATTTTATCAATTATTATGAAGAGTAAGCTATTTAAGTTTAGTTATTACACATATATATAAGACTGAAATTATCCCATATCCTCAGAGTAACATGTAACGTATAGTCTATCCAAAAAGCACGTTTAAAAACGTTTAAACATAAGTCACATGAAATAAGTAAGAATAAAGAACATCACTTATATGATACGAATTAAAACAACAGGGAAATACCATTTTTCCCATTTCAGAAAGGCAAAAACTAAAACAATTTGTAATATGCCACACTCTGTTGGCAGAAGTTAAAGGTGAGGCCATCTAGAAAGGATGATTCTAGGGTTTATCTGGGTGTTGAGATTTGGAGCCGTTATTTATAGATTATTATAATTTCTTGTATTAAAATAAAACTATAGAGGATGGCCCAGTGGTGTAGTGGTTGGGTTCGTGCCTTCTGCTGGAGTGGCCCAGGGTTCAGGGGTTTAGCTCCCAGGCACAGATCTACACATGGCTCACCAAGCCATTCTGTGGCTGCCCCTCACATGCAGAATGGAGGAAGACTGGCACAGATGTTAGCTCAGGGCCAATCTTCCTCAAGCAAAAAAGAGGAAGATTGGCAACAGATGTTAGCTCAGGGCCAATCTTCCTCACCAAAAAAAATGGTAATAATAATTTTAAATAAATAAAACTGTAAAATGTTATATACACAGTGAAAAATAATGTCTTAAAAACTAGTCTTACTTCAGTACAACTTATGGGTATAAGTAACATAGATTTAAAATTAAACTTCTTTATTTTGTGAATTCAAAACGTCCTTTATTCTACAGTTAAATTTAGTGGCTTTGTAAACAATGTATTTTACAAATTAATGGTGGACAATGGTAAAGTGACACAGAAACAGAAAAGATCTACACAGACAGTCAGCAAAACACTCTGAGAAAGGGACTTTAGTCCTAGAATCATGATGCTGTCCACTGGGGCTGTGTGACTCATACGTCATCACTAGACACCTTCTCCCTACAGAAATACCCATTAGCTGATTAACTGCTCCCACATGTCTCCAACTGCCCTGAGCACACAGGTTAATAGCATTGCTTCTGGGCTAGCTGATGTTGCTACACTCTCATATTTTTGAGGAATTATATACCAAGGAAGCATAGGCCAAATGAAGTACATACATTACTTAAGGGTACACCGAATAAAAGGCCCTGCCAGATTTGCAGGCAGTTCTTTTATTGCCTTGAACAAATATCCCTTATTCGCAGGAGAAACTCTTCTATAGCAACATGAGCTAATCTTTCCTGAATGTCATCAGAGATTATACAAATGCATGTATGTAAATCAAAATATATTTGGACGTAAAAGAACCCCCAAAAAAATCAATATCAAAACCTCTATGGCTCTACTTCCTAAAAGATATCAAAGAATTAATACTTTCGGAGAGTTAATTTTCTTGGTATTTAAATCAAATAAAAATATTGGTGAACTAATCATGTTTCACACTAAAGAGGTTAAACGAGGCTGGGAAATAGTAAAGAAATTAATCCACATTTAGGATGAAGTTAACCTGTTTTGTAAGCCTCTGGGAACTACTTAAAAGAAATTGCATAATCTTGCATAATAGCAGATCGACTGAACACTCGAGAAGTTTGCTGATTTAGCATTTAATTCTTGCACAGCAATTATTGAGAAAAGAAGTTCTATTAGATAATAAAATTAACATTGCTACAGCATTTAGATTTTTTAAATCTCTGGTGAAAAGATGGATTTGGTGGTGATAAAAGATGAAATGTGTGTGTGTGTTGTGCATGCACACAACATACACATATGCAATACACACACATATCCTCCAGTGCTATAGGAGAGCCTCATTCTTTAACCATGCAAACATATCTCTTTTCATGATTTCATTGACTCAACTCTGCAGCCGAGTGTTGCCTGATGGATGAAACGCATGGCTGTTTCTTCCTCATCAGTCCTAAGCTTGTGCAGGTTGTTCTATTTTTCTGTCTTCTAATATCACAAAACAGGTGTCCTTGAGTCAAATCTTGATACCTGTGTGTACCCCTCCTCAACCCTGGTATGTCTTTTAAGTTAATAATCTTCCCATGATTTTCACAAAAATAATTTTTTATTTCAACAGTGAAAACAATCAACTTATAATACTTACAAAAACAGAATGTGTAAGAGATCAGAATCTCCCTTTTTAAGAAACCACTCTCTCTTGCTCTTACATTTTAATGACTTCAGCACTGGTCTTGCCCTCTCTGCGCATGGACACTTGAATTATCTTTCTGAAACCTAGAAGATGAAACAGTTCAACTGCTCAGAAACTACGGATAATCCGCTTTGGTTGCAGAATGATATTCAAACTCCTTACCAAGGGCACAGCCTGATGCAACTTTTCAGTGCAGACTCTACTCTCGCTCTATAATTCCACATAGCTTTTTCTCGTCCCTGACATCCACGTGGTTCCTCTGCTATCCATTGTCTACATCTCCTTTGCCCTCCCCAGGGATCAATCTCCATCACCATCAGCCCTGCTTGCTTCTCTGATGACGTTGACACACGCCAGCCTGAAGCTCCAGGATTACAGAGCTTCCTAGATGAGCACAGTGCCATCGCTTTACAACCTTGTCTTAATTCCCCAGTCTGCTGCTGGGAGAAAGGCTAAGTATGAAGAACAGACTTTATTGATGGTTCAGGGAAGTCTGGAAGAAATGATAATATAGGAAATGAATGTGACTGTTTGCAAGAAGAGGAATAAAAACCAAGCACTTCTCACAACGTCTCCCCAAAATGACCCCAATTCCTAATTCTAATCATCTGTCTCAATGTGATTTAATGGTGTGTTAGCCCTTAGATTAAAACCATGTTTTCAAAGCCCCACAGTCTATACCTTCATTCCTCTTTAGGAAAATCCCAACTCCTACTGACAGTGGTTCCTGTATTCCCACTGTCTTCCCTCATTTCCACCCCAGCCAGGACAGCCTGGGAGACACAACAATTCAGGAAGAGCAGCAGGTTTTCTAAAGTCAGAGATACGGTTTCAAAAATCACACCCTAGTTGGGCTTGGGTAGGACAATGAGGAGTTTACCTTGGCTCTCCAAGTCCTGTAGGATGGTTCAGAGCAGACTCCAGCACACTACATCATTCTCTTTGAGTTCTTTTCTCATGAGAGGGGAAGACGTGACTCCTTATTCTCCCTGCAGTCCCCCCCGCCTCTTCTTGTAGGTTACTCTGGACAGGACACACACACACGGATGTAAATACAATGCATCCATTTGCCCACACGCACATTCATTCAAAAGATATCTTTTGAAACCCATATTTCAGCCACTGTGATCAGAGATGTCTTTACGACGTTGAACAAAGCAGATTTGGAGCCTACGGTCATGTGAGTCACGTCAAAGGCAAATCTTTAACTGGGTGGTATAATAAGCAGAGCAAAGGAAAATAGTAAAGCATGTTCAAATTGTCCACTCAGGGGAACTGACTGCATCTTGGGGTCAGAGAAGGTGTCCCTGAGGAAGTGACTTTGAATTTCTCTCTGAACATAAGAATTGATTAGGTGAAAGAGGAAACCTTGTGACCAGAAGAAGCAACTCTGAAGGCTTAGAATTGTTCCAAAGGGCACCAAGCTGCGTAAGAATGACTCAAGGCAAGGCCCTTACTCCTACGAAACACCTTTCCAATAATACACTCCTGTGATGGTGCATCAATAAAATCATATTCATATATAAAAGGCTGTATTTTTTAAGTCCCAATCTGACTAAATTTGAAAGCAAATATATACATTTATCTTATATTCGAAAAGCTCTTTCTTGCAACATTTTAACACCAGGCAGCGCTAAAGTTATCTTTGGAACCATTTTCCTTTGATTACACAAGCCTCAATGGCACTTTATCTTCTGGCAAATAGTAGACTGATTATATACATTTGCTTTAACCTTCTGAAATTGCTGGGAAAGAGTATATCCATAAATATACGGTAATAATTGATGGTCAAAACGCCAGGCGAGGTTTGAGCTCATTGAACAATTTTAGGCTCAAGAAAGAGAAGAAGTTAAAATTGCTCTAAGCTTGTATTACTTCTAAAGATTCTTTCCTTTATGCGCTATGATTTCTGAATGGGCTCTAGCGATATTGTTACATTCATAATATGTCTCTCTTCTGAGTAGTCAAAATGCACCCATTATGTTTTCTTAACCTGTTAATTCAGTAATGCTTGATTAAAGGCGTACGTAAAAAGGAAAAATTCAAAAAGTAAGGAATCCAAATGGTACGGAGGCTATCAAGTGACCAAAATAAAGTCTCTCTTTTGAACCCCAATCTTGCTAACAGAAGCTTCATCCGGTAAAAGTTTCTCTGTGTTTTTTCTTTTTGCCCTTGATCATACATCTTGTAGCTCTTCCCAAACAAGCAGAAGAGGACCTTCCCACAGCATTCCACCCCGTGATTGCATTTACCCTGCCTCTACTGAAGATCACATAGGTCCTTCTCTTTTGTTTCTGTCACAGACACCATAGTACTAGATACAAACACTGTTGTAAAGTTTAGAAACTCTTCTGTAAACACATATTTTGGTGTATGCAGCAGATATGCTAATATTCTCCAAATGTTTTATTTTCTCCTCTACATGGTTAGGCAATACCACGTGACTATTGTGTCCAGTGAAACAGCCAGTAAAAGACCATGATTTGATTCTCCTGGTTTTCCCTGCCCTGGCTTGGTGTCCAGGAGTCTGAGTGTTCCAGAAGTTTTAGCTACAAGATAGTGGAGTTTCCATCTGACTGGCTGGGTGAACCAGGACCTAGCCCCAACTACCCAATCCTAAATTGCACTGGACTCCCAGCAGGAGTAAGAAATAACTTATTACCTGTGAAGAAAAGTTTTCATTTTTGTCATAGCATTTCTTCCATGAGGTTTGGGTACTCACTCAGGAGACAACTTCTAAATTTACTTGTACCCCTATATCTTGTGTTTATGAGCCACCATATAAATTATCTCCCCTTATCTTGCTGACCAGGAAAATTTATGCTCAGGAATTAAAAATATCCAGGGGTCAGCCCGGTGGTGTAGTGGTTAAGTTGGCGGCACTCTGCTTCGGTGGCCCAGGGTTCACCAGTTCGGATCCCGGCCACAGACATATGTATCACTTATCAAGCCATGCTCTGGCAGGCGTCCCACATATAAAATAGAGGAAGATAGGCATGGGTGTTAGCTCAGGGCTAATCTTCCTCAAAAAGAAAAAAGAAAAAAATCTCCAAGCCCTTTTCTCTATAAGATTTTTGCAAAGTAGAACAGTTATTTAAAATTCTGTATGTATATACATATATATGTATCTGTATACAAATACATGTGTGTATTTCATCTGTAGCTCTCATTATAATGCATTAGATTTTCTTTTTAATTTTGCTGTATAATATCATTCATCTTGCTTGTTCCAATCTCCCTTCTTTTTTCCAGCCTTTGATACAGATCGATACTTTAACCTGACCCCCAGTCCTTCTTAATCATACCTGAAGCCAAGAGATTTTCTGCCTCCATGGATAACTGAGATCACCTGTCCCTTGATTCCAACCATTTATTCCGATACTCTGTTGGAATTCTGTGAGCACCACCATTGATTTAAAGGATAATGTGACCATCATCGACATGTGACATATGTATGGTTATGCACAACATGTGTGTTAAAATTCATTTCCTTGGAGACGTTTCCCTACCATGAACCTTGTCTTCAGAGTTCATGTCACAATTGTTAATTTCATATTTGCTTGCCTGATTATTTGATTATTTATTTATTTATTTATTTATTTTTGAGGAAGATTAGCCCTGAGCTAACATCTGCCACCAACCCTCCTCTTTTTGCTGAGGAAGACTGGTCCTGAGCCAACATCCGTGCCCATCCTCCTCTACTTTGCATGTGGGATGCCTACCACATCATGGCTTGCCAAGAGGTGCCATGTCCGCACCAGCGATCCAAACCTGCGAACCCAGGCCACCCAAGTGGAACGTTCGAACTTAACCACTGTGCCACCGGATCAGCCCCTGATTATTTGATTATTATATGACTTCCCTATACCAGAAGCTTCATAAGGGCAAGGATCCATTCGCTCCACCTCTCTACGTCAACCCAAACCCTTGGAATAGCATCTGGCTCGTTCAATTTCCTCAATAAACATTTTTAGAATACTGCATTTTGTTTAATTATAATGATGGGTGTTTTTATAATTAACATAATGATATTCAAAGCAAATTTTCAACAAAAAAAACCTTGGCGCATGAATACGTAATTTGAGAAGATCATTATGTCCCTCTTGATTTTCCTTGATACTGATTGCAACTGAAGTTTTATTTTATGTATTTTGTAAAGTATTTAGATAGGTTATGATTTTTATGTGATCATGTGCACCTGTGCACCATGATAAAGATCCAGAATATGTATGCGTATTACATACATGCACACATACATAAGTGAACTCTGTAAAAGATTATTCTAAATCAGTGGTTCTCCTGGGGGCAATTTTGCCCACCTTCCCAGGGGACATTTAGCAATGTCTGGAGATATTTTTGATTGTCACAATCCAGGGACAGAAGATACTGTTTTCTAGTGAGTAGAGGCCAGGAAAGCTGCTAAATATCTTAAAATGCGTAAGACAGCACCCCTACCAAAGAAAACAAGAGAATTATTCAGCCCAAAATGTTAATACTGCCGAGACTGACTTAAACAATGACCTTTAAATTTTACATACAGGAAAAGTGTAAGGCATTTTTCTCTGGCTTAACGTGTGATATATGTTATTATTCAGAGCAAGTAATGTATTGGCTCCTTTTGTTGGAATTAAACTGTTTAGCTTTATCAAACTGTTGCAATCCACATAGTCTCAATGGCATCCTTGAAAATGGAGAAAAGTGAGGTAAGCTTATATTCATAGCATGTCTCTCTGAGCTGGGCTCCTCATGTTGGACTCTCGCTAAGTTCCAAGCGAGTCTGCACGGTGTGCAGGACATGGAGGACCCTGTGCTCAGAGCTGCAGGGTCAGCTGTTGGAAGACAGTGAATGTGAACTAACACTTAATCCTAAAGTCGACTATAGAATCTGCCTCTACAAATCCTCATTCTCAGTGAGTTTATGTAAGGGCTTACTTATCTTCTGCATTAGCAGCCAGTATAATTCCCCTGTGTGCCCAGAATGGACAACGCGAAAGATAAAGTGTTGTTTCCCCCTCCCTGGGGGAGAATGGTCACCCTTAGGATGCTGTAAGCTACTCCATTAGCCTTTTACAAGGGAACAAAATAAGCTGTTTCACATGTGCCTCAAGCGGCAACTCTTTTAAAACACATTTACCTAAAACACTTTGAAAACTGAGTTTCACCGTTCTTTCACAAGCCTTGGAGAATTTAATAATTTATAGGTCTGCACATTGACCATGGAAATATTTTGTCATTGATGTTTCCATTAAATCATACTTGCTTGAAGTCAGCATGGGGTTGAAATTCTTTCCGGTGAATACTCTGATTTCTTTCACTCGTTTATCAAGGATGCTTATTGACAGTTTATGTGAATAGAATCCTGCCCTTCCACATCATTTTTACAAGAAAGGAACAATCACAACATTGAGTAAGAGCCATTGTGAAGAAGAAAGGAAAACTTGCACGTCAATAAAAAATATATTTATCATCATTTCCTTGTTTTTATGCAGTAAAAAAATTTCTACTCAACTTCTCCTTGAATTCAGCATAAGCACCTTTGGAGAAGTAAGAATTCAGACCCCATCAGGTAACTCGCTCCAGCCCATCGATCGAGGCCTAAGGACCAGGTCGGGGGTAGGGAGAGAAGTTTAGATTTTCTCAAACTCTCTGAACTCAGAGCAGCAGCTTACTTAAAGGTCCTATGTAATCTTCCTCCTCCCCCAAGTGAAATGATAGGAAGATGATGATAAATTGAAGACAGAGGGTTTTCAGCTAGCTGTTTGATCAGAATTTAGGGCACTAAATGGATATTTATTGAGCTCTACTATGTGTTTAATTATAAACTCCACTGGGGGGGGGATACAAAAAGGAGCATGTTTTAGTGTAAGAAATATGATGACACATATATAACCCACTATAAATGATGAATTAGTGTTAAATAACCCAGTGCTGTAGGAAGGAGGTGTCATTGCAGCTGGTATTTCAACAACTAGAGAGGCAGACAGAAATAGAAGGGGGTCGTCCTTTTAACAGCGGCCAAAATGAGGAAGAGAAATCCACCAGGTACTAGAAAGGGGGGTAGCCTGACTCTCCAGAGCCTCGCTGACTGTTGGAAATATAATGCACACCACATCTGTAATTTTAAATTTCCCAGTAGCCATATTATAAAAAAATAAAACAGGTAAAATTCATTTTAAAATTTATCCCAATATCCAAAATATTATCATTTTAATAAACAATAAATATAAAAATTATCAGAGATATTTTACATTATTTTTACCATATCACATTTTTGAAATTTGGTGTATATGTTACAATCATGGTAATTTTCTCAATTTGGACTGGTCACATTTCACGTGCTCAATAGTCACATGTGTCTTGTGGCTACCATATTGGACAGGCAGCTCCAGAGTCTTGAATGAAAATTCCCCAGGCTACCGGGAGCCAGGAACAAGCTGAATAATGTAGAGGAATGACATGCATTTCTCCACTGTGGACACTTTCTGCACTAGGATATACAACACAAGCAAAAGAATGCCTGACTGTTTTGTATATCCTTCTGGACTATATACACTGGCTCAGCTTGCATAGGTTGCCGGATAATACACTGTACCACCCCTCTCTTCTGTGACTGGAGTTACCTTCAGGCGATAAAAGCCTGAGCATCCTTGTACAGCGGAGAGAGGCCCTGGGGAGAAGGGACTGTGTCTTAGCTGTTTCAGTGTTTGACACTAGGGGCACATTAGCGAATTTTGGCTCAATAAATGCTGACCAGAGGTCTACAAGAAGAAATGGAATTAAGAGCACAGACAGAAGATTCAAGACTGGCATGAAATATTGACACTCATTCATTTGTTTGCGTGTTACAGAATTTATATTCAAATATAAAATATGCGACTGATACACTAAGGATACAAATGTTAATATTTGAAAGTTAATGAAAGCTCAGCCAAGGCAGCCTTAACTTTCCCTTCAGTTTCATTAAACTTGAGACAGGCTTCTTCATGACTATAGGCCTTGACTTCTTATCCTTACAGGGTTTACTTCAGAAAACTTGTAAATCCTTTCTCCGACCCTTTGAAAGGTGTGTAAATCTTCTCCCAGCCTCTTGCTGGTTTTACAACCCAGAAAATGTTTTCTCAAGGACCTGGGAACCATCTCTTTGAAAGTAAACGTCTAAGAAGACAGCATCTCTATTCCCCAGTCTCTGTGGGGGAGGAGGAGTCTAACTTTGATGGGTACCAATTACCAAACATAATGGCCTAGTCACAGAGAAGAACATTTGCCAACTCAGGAATAATTTGATGTGCTCAACACATCTCATTGATCAACTTCCCCTTGAATGTACCCAGTACTTTTCCACGCTCACCCCAGCACTTAAAATCCCTCCCACCTTTTGTTTCAGGATAGCTCAGTTCAGTCTCTCCCCTAGTGCGATAGCCTGACTTTAACTTTGGTGCAATTTTTGCTTGGATGCAATTTGCTAATACAATCGTCCTAGTTCCAAAAATAATGTAAGAAATAGACTAGAGCTAAATAATAAACTTGAAGTGTAGGATAAAAGGAAAAAGATAAAAATAAAGATAAGGACTTAGAGTGGAGCCAGCCAGACTGCCTTGGAAAGACTAGAAGAGGTGGCTCAAGGGAAAAAATTTATCAGGTACTCATTGGGAAAAGATTAGGTAGGATTTTATGAGTTAACCTGGGGCAATGGTGTTTATGTGGGAAAAAAATCAATTTACAAATATTCCCTTGAAGTCACCAACCCTGTTTATACATTGAGTTGGTCCAGGTATATTACTCATTTTTATCTGTCTACATAGGATGTCTTTCAATTTCTCATGGATGTCCCTAATCACATATAATACTCTGTCATCTTGTGACTTCCTTGTTCTGTCCCTTTTCCCTGTACATGTTCCACGTGCTCTTGACTTTCCTGGCTATGTGTGAACACTCTGCGCTGGATTTTGGAGGTTAATTAACCTCTAGTTCCCTTGGGCTTCTCATCATCAGCTTTATCCTCTGAATTGTCCTAACTGTCCAGGGAATTTATTCTTGTTCCAGGTATGTGCTAAAACAGGAGGATAGAAAGGGTATCTATAAAAGATCTAAAATATATACCGCTTACAGGAGTCAGAATACTCTTTCAGATGAATAGATCATTAGCCTGTGGAGTGTGGCATTTAGAAATGTTTTATAGTCAAACATCTGATCAGAACATTTATGAGTAGTGCTCACATAAATCCTTTAGCAAATTATATCTATAAATGCAAATAAAAACATCTTGGAAGCATATTTTCCATCATTAATCATAAATATGGTGCTCCTCACAGTTATGAATTCGGCAAAGCAAGCAGACTTTTATGTAACAACGGATCTTAAAACACTGTTAGGTGAAATATCAGATATGTAAATTAAGATATTTAGCTTAGCCAAACAATGAAGTCATTAGAACTAGCAACAGTATAAACAGACATCATTAGAAACTAATCTTCTTTTTCAAGTCTCCAGCATAGAAACATAACATTATTTATATGAACCAACAAACACAAGATATATATTTCAAAAATCAGCATATATAAGAAAGCTGTGTCATTGGGTCTCTATTTTAGTTTCTGAAAAGTTGTCTTGTTACCTCGTACGTGCTCTCATGTTAAAATAGACACTGAGGGGGCCAGCCCAGTGGCGCAGTGGTTGAGTTCGCAGGTTCCGCTTTGGCAGCCCGGGGTTTGCCGGTTCAGATCCCGGGTGCAGACATGGCACCACTCAGCAAGCCATGCTGTGGTAGGTATCCCACATATAAAGTAGAGGAAGATGGGCATAGATGTTAGCTCAGGGCCAGTCTTCCTCAGCAAAAAGAAGAGGATTGACAGCAGATGTTAGATCAGGGCTAATCTTCCTCAAAAAAAAAAAAAAAATAGACAGTGAAGTTTGTAGAGTCAAGAGTCTCTGAATCAGTACGTGGTTAATGGATTCTAGAAATTGGGGATGGGATTTTAAAAATCTTTTCACAGCGCTCTCACGCTTCTTTTATCAAGTGAGCTCAGAACTTTTCAGTTTTGGCAAATACATCCCAGAATTCTGTGAGTCACAAGAATAATGGACACAGCCTGGCATTTTATGAAAGGAGAGATGCACTCCCTAGCTTTGTGAAAAAACAAATGTTTCTTCTCTGGAACTCATCATTAGACTTTTGTTTATGTGAAAAAATAGATTATGAAGAGAAATGCCAATCAGAATGATAAAAAAAATCATTTCAATATGAGAGGAGACATTACTAGTGCTCTGAGACAAACACTCTTCCTGAATTGACCTCAAATCCTATGTGATTTTTTGCTTAGATGTCCTTTTATTGTTTCCAGAATTTAATATCCTGGTGCTTTAGTTTCTTTCCAAAGCGAGAATTATCTGAAGAGAGGTGAGAGCGGACTACAGAATGTTTTGATTTTTCATTATCTGCACATGTGCTGATTTACCGCATTGGTTTGCAGAAAAAAATAGTTAAATTATTGCAAAGCAGAGATCAGCTTATGAAAAGCTAGAGGCCCAAACAAATACTCAGAGCCATTGCATATTGACTTAATGGTCTGTCTTAATGAACTGTGTAACCACCCTGTTAAGAATGTTGCTAGTTTACCTAATTTCACATTGTTTTCTCCTTTAAATGTTTCAAACATTGAAGTCATAGAGTAATGTGAATCTCTCTTGATTGCCATCTCCTAATGCTCCAGCCCAAGTCCTCTTTAGAGCTGGTCTAAAACATTTTTACTTTATTATGTCTAAATAACAAAATGGAGGGGGCCATGAAAGGTGAGATGTGCTTTTTCTTTCCTCAGTGAGAAAAAAAAAAATCATAGCATTTGCCTCACAAAAATATCAGATGTGTCCATTTTCCAACTACGAATTAAAAATGTGACTCATGTTGTGCGTGTTAAAGCTGACCCCGAGATTCATACTTTGTCTTAGTTTTCCCAGTGATCAGAGTATTTTTCAGAGAGATGAAATCTAGCTGGCCTCAGCGTTGAGCACTCTTTCTGAAAAGCTGTAAACCCTCTTCTCAATGTTGGTCATGCCTGTACCCTTTTAAAGATTTTAATCCAGTGTGCCTTTGAAGTTAAACTCCTAAAATCTGCCTGGAATAAAATGTTGGACAATACCCTGGATTAAATAAATTACAACAGCAATTCGGATTGAGGCCAACCCAACTATCCATTCAAAGTCCATTTTAAGCAATTCTTACTCATCCTGCAATATGTTGGTCCTCAGTTCCTTTCCAGGCTCTCACTGGGCTAATATGCCTGCCCTTTTGAGTGTCTATTATATAACACAACAATTTTAAAATACATCTATGCTTCCTAGACTTGATTAATTGTGGGCACAGTGAAACTATTTTATTAAAGTGTTAAAACATAGACATTGCCACTGTGTGCTTAAACATTAGATGATTTCAGCAACTACAGGGTGATATGTTTGTTTTCACGGGATTAAGTGCAACAATATATTCACAATCATTAACACATATTAAATATTTAATACATGACAGCTGAATTTTTAAATTAAGAAAGCTTAACATTTTTAAACTTTTTATTAAACTATACTCTATTTGCAGAAAAGTGGTCATATAATAAGTTTACAGTTCAATAAATTCTTGAAGGCTAAAATTTGAATGCCAAAGTTCAACATTTCCAAATAAAAGTGTTCTGTTTTGTTACTTTTTTTTCTCGTTCTTTCTATCTCGACGTAATGTAAAACCTGAGAAATGTTCAGTCTACCTATGGGATTCAAAGCTATAACAGTAGAAGCTTGAGGGTAGAGTTTTATTACCTATTATTGATCTGAACCTTTCTTCACAAAGCAATATAAATATGATCATTTTTCTTAACTAGGCATTACCTATTAAAATTAGATTTTTTTCTCCTTGTGTGTGTGTGGTAGGTGGGTAGGATATAAAGAAGGGAATTAAGGGACCAGCCTGGTGGCATAGTGGTTAAGTTCACACCACTCTGCTTTGGCAACCCAGGGTACATGAGTTTGGACCCCAGGCACAGACCTACACACCGCTCATCAAGCCACACTGTGGCCGTGTCCCACATATAAAATAGAGGAAGATCAGCACAAATGTTAATTCAGTGACAGTCTTCCTCAAGCAAAAAGAGGAAGATTGGCAACAGATGTAAGCTCAGGGTCAATCTTCCTTACCAAAAAACAGAAGGGAATTAATGTCTATTGAGTACCTATCAAGAGCCAGACACTGTGTTAGAAATTGTCACGTTGTTTTCACATAGTAGGGGTACCGTATGCTTTCAATATCCCCACGAAAAATACATTTATTTTTACGGATACGGAAACTGAGATACAGAAGGGTTGAGTATCTTGCCCACACCTTGCAAGTAGAACACTGGAATTCTAATTCCAATGCAACTCCTTGGTCTTTCTACCATCCCAGGTTGCCACTGACATTGAAATCATAGCTCCATGATCAAATAATCCAGTTCCAACAGTTCCTTTTCCTAGCCTGCTGCTGATGAGTTTTACCATTACAAACATTAGTCCTCACATCAATCATAGACTTTTTTTTTAATTGCTTTTCAGGTTCACCTTGACAGGATTCTTTCTCATCTACAGGCCAATAGAACACTTCACCAAAGCCACACACCGTATTTCTTTGTGCTCAGTCTCATATGTCCATCTCTCGCACTACTACTCAGTGTCAGAGAGAGTGAGTCAGAGAGGAATTTCACTCCATCAGCTGAAGAAAGTTAGAATATGAAACTGATTGATGTCCCTGGGTTTCTATTGGGAAAATCAGAATTCTAGCTTCTTATTTTACTCCATTTCTGCATGGCTAATTACCCACTGAATGTTTCTATTTGGAAGTTCACATTCATTATTTTTTATCTGACCACGACTGGCCTCTATAATTTTTCTTCCTCTTTCACGTTTTCCCCACCCATCTCCAATGAAAATCCTGGAGAACTGTTGAACTTATCTTCCTTCATTCCCCTTTGTCCAAAAGGTCAATGAGTTCTGTGGATTCTTCATTTGAATTGTCCCACCTCTCTCTCTTCCCGTGTTTCTCACTGGACAGACCAAGAGCTCACTGACAAATTCCTTCATTAACCTCACATCTCCTATCTCCCATTTCTTTTCTGCCTTCTGCTATTTCAGTTAATGATCCTGTTGCCATGTCCTGCTCCTTCAACTTGCTTAACTTCTAAAAGTAAGATGCTTCCTGTTTCCCAGTTATTACAATCTTATCCCGGCCATGCAAGTTCTCCCTTGTCTGCCTCATCTAGGCTTTAACACACAGGCTTTCAAAGTCTTACCTCTACTGGTCATGCTTTTCCCCGTGGATTCCCTACACACACTTTCCCTTTATATGATCTGACTATATTATTTTAAGAGAGGCCAAACATGATATTCCAAGCAACTTTATTCAGCACTATCCTGAGCTAAGAGGATAACACACGTGGAAATTAAAAAGATGAGTAAACTATATTAATATTTATTAAACAGAGTTCAAGGTTTTTTTCCTTTCTTAGAAGAACAGAAATGACATAATTAACTAATATAGGTTATTTGTATTGTTTCTTTTAAAACAACTATACTTGTGTGAAAATCCATTTATTTTGCATTGTCCGGAGGTTATTAATGACTTTTTGATATGAATGACAAAGCAATTGCTTTAATATTAGGCCTGATTTTCATTTTTTAAAAACTTATCCTCCCTCAATATCTTGTTGTGTATGTGAAGTTCATCATTTTATTATCAACAACCTCATTTTTTTCTTTTCTTTTTAGTGTTCCTTTATTCTCATTATTGATTTCCTACTTCAGTCCCCATGTAACGCTTTATTTCCCCTTAATTTATATCAGACATGTATTAGTATCTTGTGACTGCTCTAGCAAATTACAAAATGATCTTCTCTTTTTCTTCTTCTTTCTTTGTGCTGTACCCCAGTGCCTGGAAGAGTTGCCTGATGCATTGCAGATGCTCAATTAATATTTGCCAAATTAATAAATAGGTCTTGTCTCCATTTTTATCATGACATGTGCATTTTTTCTCAAGGAATTATGGCTGACCAACCACTGAATGTACTGCCTTAAAAATGGCAAGCTTGCTGTCTCTAAAAGAACTTGGGTAAATGCTTGATGATCGGCCAAGAAAGAGGTTATTTCAGGGAGTTCCTGTATTAGAAATCAACATGGGCCAAACGACTTCTTAACTCACCTCCAAACCTGGTTCTGTGGCTCTATATGAACTGGGGGGACTGGCCTCCCTCACATTCATACATGGACCAATGAATGGAGTATTCATTTTCTGTCTTTTTTTCCATCTATTTCTTAAGATACGTTTTCATATCATGTGTCGTGTATTTGTCTCTTGTGACTGCTGTCACAAATTGCCACAAATTTAGGGATTTGAAATAATAGAAATCTATTCTCTCGTGGTTCTGGAAGCCGGAAGTCTGAAGTTAGTGTCCCTCGACTGAAATGAAGTTGTCAGTAGGCCCAGGCTCCCTTCAGAGGCTCCAGGAGAGAATCTATTCTTCCTGCTTCTGGTGGCAGCCAGCATTCCTTGGCTTGTGGTCACATCATTCCAATCTCTGCCTCCATGGTCACCTTGCCTTCTCCTCTGTGTGTGTGTCTTTTCTCTTCTGTCTGTATCAAATCTCCCTCTTATAAGAACGCCTGTGATTGCAATTAGGGCCCATACTGATAATACAGAATAATCTCCTCATCTCAAGATCCTTAACTTCATCACTTCCGAACAGACTCCTTTTCCCTATAGGGTAACGTTTATAGGTTCTGGGAGTTAGAACTTGATATCTTCGGGTGGCCATTAACGAGCCTCCTACAGGCAGATGGGAGATTACTGTAAACTGTTATGTCTTCATGTTACTCCAAGCATGTACAATTTCTGGATCAGAAATTTCTGTTTCTGCAATTAAGTCATAACCAATAGGTGGTATTAAGAGTCAGAGTCTCTCATTTTTTTTGTGCCAAAGAAGAAAGAGTTTAAGAAAGTATTTTGCTTATAAAATTTTAGTGCTGATGAAAATGGTGATTTAAAATATAATAAAATTTTTTAAAAAGTAAAAAAGGCTAAAGGTGTCCTCTGTGGAGAGCATTTCATTGACGGGTAGTTTTAGTTAAAGTGCTTTTAAAGGGAGAAACAAAAAAAGTGGATCGATGTGGAGACTATTCATATGTAAAAACTCTAGAAATTATTTTTTGAGGTGAAAAATAAAGGTACATTGTAAGAACCTGAAAGATGAGGGCAGGAGGGAGAACCTTCAATTCCGGAATGGGATGTCATAGAAATATATTAGTAAATTAGTTTTCCTAATTAACTATAAGTAGCGATGGGAAATTCTCATTACACTTTCAGTTAACCTTTTTGGGAAAATGTGACATTATTAAAAGTCGTGTCGATGATTTTTAAGGAAGTTTGGGGTCTCAGATTCTCTGATTCCTCATGGCTTTGTAACCTTCTCTCCCTTGCTGTCTCCCATGAGATTCCAGCCCTTTAAGTTTTGGGAGTTTTTTCCTACAAAACTTGGAAGTATTTCAAGAACTGCTTTCGGTAGTAATTCAACTCTTTCCTGGCTGATATTGATTGAAATAATACACTTCAGAAAGGCATGAAAATTTAAAGAACTATTTTAAACTTCAAGACTATTTCCATTTGATTTCAGTTTGACAGTTCAAAGGAGCTCTCATTTTATAAGAATTCTTTCACCTACTATCAACTAATATCGTAAAAAGGCAGCATTTACTTACACAGAATTTTATCCCTAGAATAAAGAGAGAGAAAGACTGGGAGAGCACATCTTAAATAATCAATGTTGTGTTAATATTTAGGTAAATTACATTAACTCTGATTTTAATAAAACGATAAATAACGTGTTTATTGCAGCTACATATATCATTAATCTTGATTGGCTGTAATAATAAACATTATTCAAACCCTTTCTTCCATTTATGAAAGGGTTTAAACTGTTGAAAATGTCACTGTACATCTGGGTCTCTGATATTTCCTCTTAATTCTCCTTTTCTGTGATTAGAACTTTAATCCTCAGTTCCTGTGATCTTTCTGTCTCCTGTCCCCTTTTCTTCTGCCATCTCCCACCCCACTCAAAAGTTTTATTCCCAAATTGGGAAGCACTGCTGTTGGCCTCAGTACAGTCAATGTCTTTATTATTAACCAAACACTTTCTAATTATTCATATAGTCATTCACACTTCACTCCCTTTCTTCTTTAACTTATCCAATAAATATCAATTAAGCATGGTACAGGCATTGGACTCGATGCTGAGGACATAAAGACAAATAAGACAGAGCTCTGGCCACGGGAAGCTCATAACCTAGTGGCTGAGACAAAATCCTCAACACGGTGTCTCCCACCCTCAGCACTATTGACACGTGGGACCAGATAATTCTTTTTTGCGGAAGATTCTTTTGTGTATTGTAGGATGTTTAGTGGTAACTCTGGCCTACACCCACTGGATGACAGTATCATCGCCCTGGTTGTGACAACCAAAATGTTTCCAGACATTGCCAAATGTCCCCTTTGGAGTAGATTGCCCCTGGCTGAGAACCACTGTTATACACCAATGTGCCACATTCCGTAATGACACACAGCCTAAGGCTGGAGGATGAGAAAAGATCAGAGAAGGCTATGTAGAAAAGGTGGAATTTGAGCTGAAGGATATGCATCGATTACATTGTTTCCAGAAAGTTCCTGGTAAGGGAAATATCACACACAAAGGCACAGAAGTGAGATTCTGCATGAGTAATCTGCAGGTAGGACAAGGGAATTACAAAACGTGAGTGCTTTGAAAGCTATAATTTAAAAACAGCAAATGGCAATAAGTGAGGCTGAAGTTGTAGGGAAATATGACATCGTGGAAGACCTTGGGTGACATGTCAGGGCAATGGACTTCATCTTATAAAAAATGAGCTGCTGTTACAGCATGATGGGGAGAAATGGATTGGAAGAGATGCTTTTTGTCGCCCTGTTAGAGTATAAGATCTACAAAGACAGAAATCATGTCTGTATGGTTTCCCCTTTTTAAACATGATACACAGCAGAATAATCATGCATGTTTACCAATAGTTGTTGAATGAATAATATACTAACAATAAAAACATTGAGCTGGTATTTGTTACACCCTCACTGGGTATGTGGCATTCCTCAAAATGTTTACACGAATGATGGAGCTGGGGAGCATACTTATGATAGGAAGAATCCTGGAGGCAAGGAAATGGTTAGGATGTATTGAATTATTACAAATTTTAGTAATAATTGGTAGGTTAAGAGCAGTTCTAGCAAATGCTAAGATCAAGGGATATCAAGTGATACCCAGCCATCCAGTTGGTGTCAAAATGCAGGTGAGCTATCACCCTAGGTTATTATCTAGTGTTCTTTTTAATACTATCTATCCATCCTATCTTGCCTCTCTTGTACCATACTTTCCCTCTGTTAAGCTCCAAATTCCTCATTTTTGAATAAACATCAATACCTACCTTGTCTTCCTTACGAGCAAATGGGACAACCTTTAGAATTAGATTAAGCAGCATAAATGATCATTAAGACCTGCAGTTCAAATGTACATGGAGGGAACAGCCCCATGGCCTAGTGGTTGAGTTCAACATGCACCGCCTAGGCAGCCCAGGTTTGTGGGTTCAGATCCCGGGTGCAGACCTACACCACTTGCCAACCATGCTGTGGCAGTGACCTACATATAAAGTGGAGGAAGATTGGCCGATGTTAGCTCAGAGCTACCCTTCCTCAAGCAAAAAAGGAGAAAGATTGGCAACAGATGTTAGCTCAGGGCTAATCTTTCTCAGCAAAAAAAAAAAAAAAAAAAAATGTACATGGAAATATATGTTCTCTCCCAACATGGCACACATTTATTTCCCATCAATTCCTTCTTAAGAACATTCTTATTGTTCCTGCATAAATCCGTTTATTGATTGGGTTTCAGTGTAAATAGATGGAATTGAGATCTACTCAAAATAAACAGAGCACTGAAATACATGAAAAAGCAAGCGTTTGCTATCAAATATTTTAGACATTTGAATTATCTGTTTCTTTCTCTCTCCGAAACAAATGCACAGATTTAAAAGTAAGGAATGCTAATTATCTTAAAGGTTTTATATGTTGTTGAAAATACAGAGATCTTTATCTTCAACAAAAATTAAATAGTTGAAACTGACTCTGTGGAGTTTTAAAAGAGTTTGGTGCACATGGCATTTAGAAGTGAGTCAAGCATGTATAGATTTTATATCAAAATTTTTCATGCCACTAGTAACTATGTTGTGACCAGGGATTTTGTCCTTTGCCTGTTTACAGATTTTATGTCTGTTTTTCAGATGAGAAACTTTAATGATGGAAGTGAACAGTCAATGAGCCAAGGATGTCCCTCTTCAATTTCATTGTTTTGATGGTTCATTTCATTTCGCCTATTTATAAAGGAAATTTTGAGTCTTATTTTGTGTTACAGACTGTATGTCCTCACATCCAACACGGTACCATTTGTGATTTTAATGAGAAACGTTCCCAAGGCCTTCCTTTTAGTCACTGACATCTATTTTAAAATAATATTTGTCCGCTGCAGAACAGCATCAGGAAATTTTTTTGTTTTGCTCTGTTGACAGGTATGTGAATCACAGTTTTTTGAATAGTTATCTTATACTTATAGTGCTATAAACTGACCATCATTTGTGCGGAATAGATTAGTTTTGCTTCTCATCCCTTCTCTACCACTGCATCTGAACAGTTCCAAGATTCTTAATACCGAAGGCATTTATTTTAACAAAAGAAAAAGTCTGTGTTTCAGAGTAAGTTTAATTGTTTATGTTACTGAGTCTGGATGAAAAGTTCTCCCACTGACTTCATAAATATTCCTTCCCTTTGTCTTTTTCCTTTTTGTCTGGAATCCTAAAGTCCTTTTTATCCTTCTGGCTGGGAGCCAGATTTTTGCACATCCCAGATTCCAATTATACACAAACTCTTAAGAGCCTGGAGTCTTTGTGGGCATGTATGGAAATACATCCATCGATGTATTTCTTTCACTATTTTTTGTTATTAAAATTTATTAGTCTTTCTTCTTTGTTCAGGTGTTAATTTACATAGAGTGAAATACAAAGTTTCAAAGTAGGTATTACCAATGTTCTGCCTTGAAAATATAAAAATTTTCAATAGAACATTCATAGAATATCTACTTTTAAGGAAACACAAACTTCGTTTTGCACACTACACCATGAAACTGTCAAAACTTTGTTCCCCTGTAACCGCAGTGATCTAACATATACAAGCATACCTCGGAGATGGCGTGGGTTCGGTTCCAGACCACCGCAATAAAGCGAATATCACAATAAAGTGAGTCACATAAATTTTTTGATTTCCTAGGGCATATAAAAGTTATGTTTATATGGTAGTCTAGTAAGAGTACAATAGCATTACGTCTAAAAAAACAATGTACATACTTTAATTACAAAATACTCTATTTCTAAAAATTGCAAACTCTCATTTGAGCCTCCAGTGAGTTGTACTTTTTGCTGGTGGAAGGACTTGTGAAAAACGCAATATCTGCAAGGCGCAATAAAGTCAAGCACAATAAAATGAGGTATGCCTGTAACGTCATTTCATTAGGCTTTGATTAAGTGAATATCACATCACATGCCCAAGTGACATTTTTGACATGGCGTGGCAAACCATTCTTTTGGATTGCAATTCTTTGTCTATTAAGAGCCCTCCTACTACAAACCATAGTAATAATTTTTTTTGTTTTTTGTATTTCCTGATACTTTGACATCTGGGGCCTTGCTGACACTGGTAGAGACTGTTTCTTCCAGGATTAGCCAATTCCTGGAGATAGCAAACAACCCCACCAAAAGTGTGCCTTTTATATGCAAACCAACGAGTCCAAAGTCCATTCCCCAACCACCTCCCACGGGGGTGCTCACACTCAGGCCAGCATTGCCCGGCCTTCCTCACCCCAGGACCAGGTGACAGACTAGGGGCAGCCCCTCCACCACAGAGCCTGCTGAAATTAGTCCAACCAGCCAAGCCCAAGCCTGCTACCCTGCCTCGTCTGTTCCTTCCCATGGAAATCACAATAAACACTTTTGTCCACCTTTTCTCCGCACTCCCTCTGCCTCCTAAATCACCCTAGCACTTCCCCATGTGGCCCTCCTGCATGGCATGCCCCCTCCTCTTAGCAAATTATCTACCCAGTGGCACTTGTCTCCTGGGCTGTTGGGCTCATTTGACCTGAATAATTATAAAACTTACATTTTTTAAAAATATCAATTAAATTTGCCTTTAACTTTTTTTCCTGGGACAAGACAAGATGCGCCTTTTCACAGGACAAATTCAAGCTCCTAGTTCAGGGAAAAAACACGTTGTTCAATTTTATATTTGAGAATTATATTCTAGACAATATATTATATTCTGTTTTTTACATATACAGATATATATATGTGGATTCTGTCTCTTCAATGTCTTAATTTTTTTCCTTACTCTGTTTTCTTCTTTTGTCATATAATCATTTCTTTAAATGTTTTCATCTCTCTTTTAAGGAATTTGTTTAGGGATATTTTGATAATGTGAGTTATTTTGGTGACCTCTCCCTCTCGTTCCCTGGGCAATTTTTTTTTATGTCATTCTTTTGCTTCCTATATTAATTTCTTTCCTCTTTTGATTGGTAGCAGTGGGGCGCTTATGTGCAGATCTCATGCTGGTTCTTTTCTGATTGGTTCTCACTCAACCATATTTCATGGACGCATCTATAACAAATTGGAGCATGCTCTATCAAACACACTCTCATCAAAACTGTTATTTCTTCTGTCTTTGGGGTATGTCTCCCCTTAGTTTTATTACCTGTGATGCCAGCGTGTTCACAGCAATGTCTATATATTAATTGTTGACTTGGCGACTGTTATTTACCTTCCCACCTTCTTTAGGTCAAGCATCCCTGCTTAGATTGTAGGCTAGGATGTGGATTATAAAAACGTGCTATAGCGCAGTTTTTCCTTCATCAGCATCTCCTCAGCCATCTTCAGAGGCTGCCTGGTCACAGTCCTGTATCTCGTCTCTCTGAACTAAACAAAGAATAGTTATCCTGGACTCAGCCACAGGATATCAGGGGAATCTTTAACCTCCCTGATAGCTGAAAAGAAATGTTTTCGTTCCTCCTAGCCTCACTTGTCTCATATTTCATAATATTCAACACATCTTCTTCCCAGCTTGTAGCGTCAGGATATAGCCATTTCCTTGCATCCATAAAAGTTATTTTTTCTCCCTTTTTTTTCTTTCATTTTTTTCAATGCATTTTGAGGCAGGGAAAAAAAGGAAATTTCGTATTCTCTGCTTTCTTTAACCAGAGGGCACTCACATATCTATTTTTTTTAATGAGGCAGGAGGAATATGCAAAAGCAATTATAACAAGACCCAAGCTCAAGAATTACAGTTAATATTGTTGAATGAATAACGTGTCCTGAAAGTTGACACATACATGAGATAAAGTAACAGAAGGAACTTGTTTGTGCACGAAGCATGAATTTAGTGGGGTTTTCAAATCTTATTCGATTTTCATAGTAACTTTGTGAATCAGGCAAATCAGGAGTTACTATCTGTATGCTACCAATGAATAAACTAAGTCTGAAAGCAAATATGTAGCTTGCTCTAGCGAGAATTAAAATACTAATAATTTACATTCTGGTGCCATTTCTTCTAAACATCTCTGCTTCTTGGAATTTACAATATGCACTAAATGCAGGAGGATATATTGTTAACAGGTAGTTGACTTCTATGGGACACAAAAAAGCAGAATCATTGTGTCTTAATTGGTATTCTCCTGGATAAAAGTGACAAAAATCACAACTCAAACCAGCTGAAAATAAATGTGGTAGACTGAATAATGTCTCCCCAAGGATGTCATGTCCAGATCCCTATAATTTGTCAATATGTTATCTTACGTGGGAAAAGGGACTTTGAAAGTGTGATTAAGTTAAGGATCTTGCCATGGGGAAATTATCCTGGGTTAAATGGGTGGGCCCAGTATATTACAAGGGTCCTTACAAGAAGGATACAAGAGGGTTAGAGTCAGGGAAGATGATGGAACATTGGAAGCAGAGAAAGAGATTTGAAGATGCTACATGGCTCATTTTGAAGGTGAAAGGAGGGGCCACGAACCAGGGAATGGAGGCTGCCTCCAGGAGTTGGAAAAGCCAAGCAAACGGATTCTCCCTCAGACCTTCCAGAACAAACACAGCTTAGCTGACACTTTGATTTTAGTCATGTAAGACCAATTTCAGACTTTTGATCTCCAGAACTATAAGAGAATAAATTTGTGTTGTTTTAAGCCACTAAACCTATGAAAATTTGTCACAGCATAAATAGGGAACTAAAACAGTAGGTAGTTTACTGGTGCACATCCCTGGAAAGCTCAAGGCCTGGCTGAGGCATGGGGCCCGGCTGCATTTCTTGGGTATCCAGACCTTTATTTCACTTCACTCTCATGGCCATCTCCATGCAGCTGGCAGATGCTCCTGGCACCTTCAGGCTCCCGTATTCCCACATCGGTCTCCTTAAGACTACAAATGGCTCTTCTTGCGTCCAGCCACATGTCAATCAATGTGCTCAGGGATGGCATGCCCTGATTTGCCTACTTCAGGTCAGGTGCCCATAGAGCCAGCCCACCTGATGGACAGCCCCACACAGCACACATAAGGGCTCCCAAAAGGAAAAAAAAGTTTAGCAGACAAAAATGTAACTGCATTTTATTGCTTGCCTCCTTAGCATCCACACACATCCCCTTCTCCTATATATAATGTAAAAAATAATCCTGAATAAAATAATGCATCTAAAAGCATACTAACCCTGCTCCAGCTCTCAGTCCAGGACCTTTGGGTGGTGGGCATTCCTTTCAATGAGATCCAGAAGTGGTTCCGCATTGTTTGGTTCCCTATAACCAAAAGATCATCTTATCGACCCCAACACTTCTAATGTATACTTATGATGGGACAACTAAGTAACCACAATGAACTCCCATTTGTAAGAGGAAGAAAGGAAAGACAGTGCCTGCACTCATTGTTTCCTTGCTTACGTTGCCGTCTGAGAACAGTGAGTGCCTGCAGCACAGTCCGCTCTGGCTCTGCTCCCAGGGAGAAAGGCTCTTGGCCCTGTTCTATCTGATCATACATGACAGGAACTGAGTTGTATCATTTTCACCTTTTGCATCTTGTTACAATGGCACAATTGCCAGGGGAGGGCGTCAGGACGGACTTAATCCCAGACTGCCATTTTTCTAAAATGGGTTTTCAAATAATAAAACTTCCTTTAGCTGATTAGCAGCGTTTCATAGCCTTGGTCTATAAGCCAACACCTAGAATCTGGATCTAGATTTTCCTGTCTCAGCCCCACCTGTTCCCTAGCACCTCAAAACAAGGGGCCGTTTGAGGACAGGTGCTCTTCCCTCGGCTCCAAGCTGCATCCAGGCTTCGCCTTTGCACAGTGAGGAACTGTTAGGCTCGTCAGATGAAGATTCCACACCAAGGGGCATGTCAGAGGAGCCCAGCGAATGTGGCTTTGGCAAAAAGTTGTCTTGTCTTAAGAGCTGTGTATGGGGGCCGGCCTGGTGGTCCAGCGGTTAAGTGCGCACGCGCTGCTCCGGCGGTCCGGGGTTCACCAGTTTGGATCCTGGGTGCGGACATGGCACCGTTTGTCAAGCAATGCTGTAGCAGGCGTCCCACATATAAAGCAGAGGAAGATAGGCACAGATGTTAGCTCAGGGCCAGTCTTCCTCAGCAAAAAGAGGAGGATTGGCAGCAGATGTTAGCTCAGGGCTAATCTTCCTCAAAAAAAAAAAAAAGAGCTGTGAATAATCTTTTTTTTTCTGGTTAGCTGAGTTTCTCTCTCTTTGCTTTGTTCTCAATAATGAGCACTTAACTTAAAGAAAAATAAAATTATTAAATTCTACATGTGCTCTTTCAATTAAAGATTGAACCATTTCCAAAGTGATATTACCTTATCTTATTAATTTACATAATAGTAATAATAATATCTTTAGATTGTTATTCAAGTCCCAGGCTGGGAGAGTATCAGATTTTACTGGACATTGGTTTGCTGTAAGACAGCTTTTTCCTTTCTTGGATTTGTGATAAAGCAATGCCATTAAGGATGGATGGGCATGTTTACAACCACACACACTAACGTCTCCTTAGCAGCCAAGATCATAGCAACCTGCTTTGTGCCTGTTTTTATCAATTGACTGCAAAAATGACTCTGCTAGGAGAATGTGCAAGAATGACACAATGAGGCACAACAAAAGGACCTTATTTAGAGGAAACTTAGGTTAAATTCACATGGGAGGCTTTTTTTGTCTCTTTCAAGCAATGCTAGTGAGCCAATCCATTACAAATGTTTAGAAATAATGAGAAAATGCTCTGGCAGATAACAGTAACTTCACAAGAAGATAAACTGTAACATACCTGAAATACTTTACAATTGTTCTTCATATGCAACAGACATAGTTCAATATCTATCTAGCTTAATTTGTGTGTGTGTATCTGTGTGTTAAAATTATCTGCAAGTAACTCTGATAAAATTTCCTGGTGACTTGTAAGTTTTATAATACTAGAAAGACATGCTATTTATATAGAATACGTTAGGCTCACTTTTTAAAACCCAAAACTCTATTAAAATTGGTGGGTTTTTTTAGAGTTACTGGACATTTTGTTGTCCCATTTTAGGTCTTCATCTCTCTTTTTCTTGAACTGTATATGGGGATCAATTTCAGATCCTTTAAAGGAATAAAAATGAGATTATTTTGCAGTCATTAAGAGTCTGTGATAATGTCATCAACATTTACTTTTCTTACTTATCATATTGCTGCTTTAATCTTTGCACACTTATCTATCCTTCACAATTTTGGATGGAAGACAGTAAAATTAAAACAAAGGAGCTCTTGAAATAAAGTGATAGAGAAGGAATTAGAGAGTGTGCACATGTGTGCGTTCTCATACGCGTGCATGCATGCAGTGGGTAATCAGAAAACATGTTTTAGTTCTGCCAGCCAGAGCATGTGCTCTTTAATCGTTCACATATTTGCCCAAAATGTTTCAGAACAGAGAATATACTGCAATGAGAGTATCACCAAAGTACGGCATTGTCAGATGCTATTATATTTCGTGAATGCATTCCATCTACTCTATGTTGTGGATATAGGGCACTCAAGCCCGTTTTATGATCTGTGACAAAATGTAATAGAGGTTCTGGCCACCAACCAAGTAAATGCCTCCAATAAGCATCAGCAAGGACAGGTTTCTGGATTTCAAACCATTAATCATTTGAGTTCCAACTAAAGATAATAATCTATTAATTGTTCCTTCACTTGGAGGCTAACATAAATTATTTCACTAAATCAGAAAAGTCATGAAAATATGATTCTCATGTGCCCTGTGTTCAAAAAAAATTTCATGGCCTCAACACTTACCCAGAAAACATATTTTGGACCAGAGAGCTACCTGTGACAGCACTATAGGACACACCCCTCATCCTCAGGATCTCTTCCTGTCACCATCATTGGCGTGTTATTCAGAGAAAAGGTAGGTTATTCAGTTTAAACCCATCACTACGTGAGAAAAAACAATTGGCTGTAAATATATTTTGTGTGTCAACCTAGCACACAAAAACCATTCGTGGCTTCGTATTTAGGATTTGGACCTTGGGAATTTTACCATTTACCCCATGAAGGACTCTCAGGAGTCCTCACCACTTGTGTCATATGACACAGACTTCCCCTAGCCCAGGAACAAAGAGAGCAAAATAAGAATGTAACCATACGAGCCACAACAGCACACAATTGAATGTTCTTCCCTGATGTAATAAAATGGAAAGAGACTTGAAAATGGGATACATTTAGAGAAAAGAAAAGACCGACGCATTTTGCATCCAGGCAAATTATGTTTTGTTTTCACAGGACTCTCTAGAGCCTGCCCCCTTCAAATGAAGAAGGCAGCATTTACTAGAAATAGTGCATTGCTTCTGAGATTCATCTGCTGAATTATGGTACAAAATGCTCTGGCCATTTCCCCAGGCCATCCATTCTGTTACCAAGCTCTCTGAGGGTTCAAGAGAGTGAGGTTATCTGCAAGGAAAGAGCACAGAAGGCAGCTCAGTTCCTCTTCCCCTGTGTGGCCCCCTCCCCTCTCAGAAAACTGAGCTCTTTACATTCCTCTCAGCCTCTACACAAGGAAGATGTGCTCTGCGTGCTGTTAATGTATCGAAGGAAGAGTTGATAGAGACAGACAGAGAAAATACACACCCAAAGCCATGGAGATAGGGTAGAATTCCTAAAAAGTACGCTGTTATGAAGGAAAAAAAAATCCAAGAATGGAAGTAGAAGTTGGGGACCCCAACCACGGCAGAGAGAAGGGAAATATCACAGCTTGTCCTTGTGGAATGTCAACTGTATGCCCCACAACGTGCTATGCACCTTACATGTGTTAAATCATTCAAACCTCATAACAGCATATGAGCTTAGATCTTTTTTTAATGCTCATTTTACAGGTGAGGAAACTGAGGAACCAAGTGTTAAGTAACTTGCCGAAGGTCACTCCCAGCTGGTGTATGATGGAGGCAACCTGCCTCTGGAGCCCCAAATTTTAATCTCTGCACGTACCTCTCTCTACTTCTGCAATACGAGACATGGCATTAGGCTGTGCTATCATGGCTTGGGAAGTATGGAGCTTCTTTTTTTTTTTTTCTTTTGGTGAGGAAGATTGGCCCTGAGCAAACCTGTGTGCCAGTCTACCTCCATTTTGTAGGTGAGATGCTGCCACTGCATGGCTTGATGAGCAGGGTATAGGTCCATGCTTGGAATTGGAACCTGTAAAGCCCTGGCCACTGAAGCATAGCACAGGCACTTAACCACTATGCCACCAGGCCAACCCCAGGAGCTTCTTTTTATCTACAAGCAATTATGTAGAAGCTAAGAAGAAAGGTTTTCCTTCATCTTTGTCTCAGTTAAATGTGACATGACAAAGCAGCAGATCAAACAAGGAGCAGAAGTACTCCTGAGTAATTATTTGATGTCACTTCCAATTAGAGAGAAACAGTGGTAAATATTAAATAGGGGGCATTGCTATCAGTCCCTGGGATCTGGGCACAATTTCCTGTAGCGTATGTTTTTCACATTTGGAGCCCTAAAGTATTTCTTTCAAAACATTGACTGCATGATAATCAAATGTGGGTATCCCATAAGTGATATGATGTTGAGTGATTTATTTATTTGGGAAATGATTTGTGAGACTTTACAACGAACAGGCCACTTGTTTAGGTAATGAAATAGGCTGACTTCAAGGGAAGACAGATGTTCATGAAGTAAATACAGGAAAAAGTAAATAAAAAGAGGAAAATAATTCTGATTTTGTTTTCATTTGTGACTGATTTTGTATGGTGGTTTAAAAAATACTTGTTGAAAACTTTCAATAGTATTGAAATTAAAATCTAGGACATACGTTTTCTCTTATATTTTTTAAAAAGGCAAATCATTTCAATCTACATAAAACCTTCAAATATCTTCTGGGGAATATCAGCCGTCCTAGCATCTAAACATTTCTATTTACGCAGACTCCAAAGTGACATTGAGTCTCCATATTTCTCACACCCCTTCATACAAGTTGACTTACATTTGATCTCTCCAATGATATTATATTCTCCTTAAAGGCAGTGACTATTCCATTTGTATTTCTGTTTTTAGATCCAGAAAAAGCAGGCATTCAATAAAGGTTTAGTAAATAAATTAGACTGATTAATGGAAACTGTCTCTGTGAATAATGCTATACCATAAATATTCTACATAAACTCACAAAATTCTGTTAAGCATGTACAGGCTATTATGAAGAACAGCGCTTCCAAATTCCCCATGGAATGGAATGGAATTAAATTTATTTCAGTACCATCTGAATATACTCTTCTTTATGTACATTTGAGAGATTCCTCCAGTAAAGGCAGCAGAGTAGTATATCTCCATTGCTAGTCGTATTATAGTTACAGGTCAAATATTAGCGATTATTTTTCCAGAAATGCTATTCAACATAGTGACAATAACCCTCATATTTTATGGGTAGTTCGTGATGACTGTAGGTAGCAGACACATACTTACTGTACCAGTTCTCTATCTATCCCAAAACATAGTGGCTTTAAATAAGAATTATTTGTTATTATAACTCCTGTGTCTATGGATTGACTGGGGGTCATGTTATCTGGAGTGGCCTTGGCTGGGAGGCTTTGCAGATCTTGTGTGGACTGCACGTTTGTTTGTAGCTTAGGCAGAGTGGCAGGCTGTAAATGGGACAGCTCTGCTTCTTGTGTCTCTCATCTTCTTCCTGGGACCAGTGGCTTAGCCTGGGCATATCCTTCTCATGACAATATAAAAGGCACAAGAGAGCAACAGAAATATACAAGGCCTATTGTATGTGCCTTCCCAGATTTGGACAGACACTGTCACTCCCAGCTGATTCTCTTGGTTAAACGGCAGAATCCAGAGTCAAGGAGTGTGAAGAAAATTATATCTGTATCGATAGATAGATATAGGATGCAGGAGAAACTGCAAAGTCTCTGGACTGAAGACTCATGGATACTGGGACAAGTGAGGAAGTAGACCAATAATATTTACATTTCTCATTCTGGGTGCTAATGTTCCATCAAAATGCTTGCTCATTTCCACGACGTTATTTCTAAAACAGCAAATTAACAAAAGAGAAAGCAATCCTCCTATCAAGTGGATGGATGGATTCAGCAGATTTTATGGACAATTAAGTCGTTAAATGAAGATTTGAGAGTACAAATTTGTTTCTTTCATTTCTGCTACTGGACAAATCAAAAATCCATTCATCTTAAATGCTATTCAAAGATTATGATTTCAAAATCCTTATATCTCTTTAAATTAACGTGAGATGTATTTTGCAAAATAAAATTTTAGAAGAACACAAAAGATCTAAGTAAAGAATCTATTATTATATTTGAAAAAAAATCAGTTGCTTAAATTTTATCAGAAAGAGAAACAAATCACTTAGTTGTACCTTAATCTAGAATACAAATTAATATTTCTATAGCAATAGGGGTTTGATTTTTTTTTTAAATCTAACAGCTAAATATGTCCCAAAGTTTCAGTCTCCACGTAATTCACCTACCCTTCAAAAAGAACCTCGACAGGAAAAGCCAAAATAAAAGAAAGCCGCATAAATATGGCCCAATGTAATATTGCTTTTACTTACTCACTTAATTGGTTATTTTTCAACCTCTGTTTGACTATAGTTGGTTAGTGTTCTCAGTGAACCATTTTAGCTAAAATTTCCTAAGTCAACATCAATACAAAAAAGCATGAGTGGCTATTATCTGAGCTATCGGAAGTGCCTTCAAGCTGATAAATTGGATAACATCTCCCCACATCTACTTTAGGGCTTGAATGGACCAGACTAGTCAGATGAAAATGGACACAGAAATTTCTAAGATAAAATGACAGTTATTAAGAGCAGACTTCTTAAATGGCCCTGGCAAGTCAGAGACCGAACTTATGAACTAGTATCATAAAAGTACGCTGAAGTTATTATTTTAATGACCAAATTTGTAAATCATAGTGTTCCTAAGATGCAAATTATGCATAAATACTCACTAATACTAAAAATTGTATGCAGCATCTGCTTTGTGGCAAAGTTATGTTTCATTTTGAGAATGCAGCATGAATCACGTACAATCCTGTCTTCTAGTGGCTCAGAGATGACTGAATTAGTGACATCTTGAAACATAAAAACATAATTCCAGGGGCTGGCTCCATGGCCTAGTGGTTAAGTTTGGCACGCTCGGCTTCAGTGCCCATGGCGACCATGATGTGGCATCAACCCACATACAAAGCAGAGGAAGATTGGCACAGACACTCAGGGCGAATCTTCCTCAGAGGAAAAGAAATAATTCCAAGACCACTTTTCTAAGACTATTTTAAATCCCCCTCAACTGCAAGGACTAGTTTCACCTGTGCTTCTGCATGGACCAACAATTTATAGGAAGCAGTTGCCATGTGCACTGGACACTTAATAGGCAGCACTTCAGATGCTCTAGACTTCAACCGTCTTCTATTCCACCTGCTGCTGTCACAACCAGCTCTATGGGAACTCTGGCTGGCTTCTTGCAGACATCCCCCAAAGGCACCTCTACGTCTGTGTAGGCCTTCCTTGTTGATTTCTACGGGAGAACCAATGGGATGCACATGGCCATACATGCATCAGCAGAAATACAAGATCTCATAGGGTGAACCTTTGGACAATCAGAGATGGGATCCAATCAATGAGTTCTTCTCCCTTCAACTCCAAAGTTGGTTGCAAGGCAGTTTACTCAGCTCTTGGAGCTTGTTACCATGGATCTGGCAACCAGTCATGTTCAACAAGCTTAATAGCACTGGCATGAAAATGCATCCTCACCTTGAGTCTTTCTTCCTCCTTTGCTTCCCTCCCTCCTTACTCACTCAAGCTCCCCTTGGTAATGACACATACGCCCTCTGCCCCAGGCTCTGCTTTCTGGGGAACCCAGACTAGAACACAGTAAAAGAGGAATTTATCATAGGTCATGTGGAAACATGGAATGAATTTGAAGTGAAAGAGCAGAAAATGAGCAAGAAATGAAATTCTGTTATGGAAGACAAAAGGAAATACTAGAAAAAGGAGAGAAAGTCCAGCCGAAGAACTTGAGAGGAAATATTTTAATTACTCTGAGCAGTGATAAGACTCTGAAGAGCCAGTCATCTTCCTTTGAGGTTTCCTCTGTTGTAAATCTTTTTTACTGGAAAGCTCTTGAAAAACAAAACTCATTAGAGAGTTAAGGTAATGGTTCTCTTCCAAAATATCTACTGTTCACTTTTATTACAGCGTGACTGCCAACAATACTGAGAGAGCTGCGTCACTCCAACGGCAAATGGGCGGATCAGTGTCTTTCCCCAGAGATAAATGAAGCAACAACATGGTAAAAAGCTCTTGGTTTCAGGAGGTGAACAGTTGGATCTTTAATTACAAAAGACTGAAATCCATTACAACACAACGGGGAGTGTGTTTAATTTGCAGAAAGAGAGAAATAGCTGTTTTTTGTGACTTAAATGACCTTAACACAAAAAACCAACAGTACCCACTTCTGAAGGGCAACATACAGCCTTTCCCCTGAACACAGACAGGTCGGGGGACTAGGAATTGCTTCCTCTTCAAAACTGAATGAGAAAAAGATGACACATGGTATTACTGTCGTCTGTCTGTGATTTACTATCGTGAGTTCAGCTTTATAGTTCAGTGAAGTACTCAAACCTTTGACTTGTTTTAGAAATACAGCTATATTAGAAAGCAAGTGGGTATTGTATGGAATTTGTGAGTTATAACTTTGCTTTCTTTTAAAAATATGTTACATCTCTGGTTCGGGGGTTTTTGTTTTGTTTTGTTTTGTTTTGTTTGAAGACAGCAATATGCTTTTATCTTATTCAAGTAGTTTTCAGAGTCCTCTACCTTATTAATGACAAAGAATGCTCTGGAAACATCTAACTCTTTACTCCAAGTTCTGAAGATGTCACTGTCAACTGGGAGTCTGGTAAATAGTATTAAAGCTTTTGCTTCAGCAAGCTCTCGCCCCTTAGCTGAACAAGCAAAACCATGCTCTTCATGAGCTTCCTCATGTTCAAAACCTCCATTAAGTAATTCTAAAGAAATCCAAAATGGCGTTTATTTTGCATTATAATATGTGGTTTTATGAGACCATTGAGAGGCAGGAAGAATCATTTCTAACTCTTGCTGTTTTCTTCCATGAGGAAAGCAGAGAGACATCAATTAGTGTAACAATCAGCCCTATGACGACTCCTCCTCCACTTTCCCCTAGGAAAAGGAGTGATTGAACTTAGTGAGGGTGCCAGAGGTTCGAGCCCTGCCGCCCTCATCCTCCTGGGTGCAGACCCCACCCAGGGAAGGGCACATCCCGCTCCGGAAGAACTTACTGGAATTTCATTTCAAATTGGTTCAAGAACCCCATATCTTCTCTAATTTTCTTCACCTGCAGAAGGTTCTCCCTCAAATCACCTCTCTTCTCTCTCAAGGAAATTTTTATCTCAAATATGTTTGAATTTACTTTATGGACAAATCTAAACATTACTTTTAAGTGATGATCCCCAAACACATTTTTGTTAAACATCTTCAAAGAAACTATTGTTTGCCTGTCTTGTTTAACTTACAATTTTAAGCAAATAAAGTATTTAAAGTCCACATTGCAAAAGTCCATAGAATTTACATATGTATTTCTAAAAAGGAGAAAGAACTTACAAAAACCTGTAGACAAATGTTCATTGCATGTTATTTGTAATAGCCAAAGACTGAAAACAAATCACGTGGGTTTTTTTTTTTTTTTTTTTTTGGCACCTGAACTAGCAACTGTTGCCAATCTTCTCGTTTTTTTTTTTCTTCTTTATCAACCCAAACCACCCCCTACATAGTTGTATATCTTTGTTGCAGGTCCTTCTAGTTGTGGCATGTAGGATGCCACCTCAACGTGGCCTGGCAAGCAGCGCCATGTCCATGCCCAGGATCCGAACCTGAGAAACCCTGGGCCGCCACAGCCCAGCGCGTAAACTTAACCACTCAGCCACAGGGCTGGCCCCAAATCACATGTTTTTTGATGTATGAATAGTTAAATAAATTATGGTATATCCATACTATGGAATACTACTCAGCACTAAAAAGGAGTGAACTATTGATATACAGAATAACTTGCATAAATCTCAAGGGAAATGTGCTGAGTGAAAAAAGCCAATCCCAAAGGTTACATATTGTATGATTCCATTTACATAATCTCCTTGAAATAACAATTATAGATATGGAGAAGAGACTGGGGATTGCCAGGGGTTAGGGATAGGAGCGGGAGGTGGGAGCAAGGTGGATGGAGTTATAAAAGAGTAACACAAAGGATCATTGTGCTAATGGAACTGTTCTGTGTTTTGACTGTAGTGGTAGATCCACGAACCTACACGTGACAAAATTGCATAAAACTAAACACACACACACATGAAACTAAACACACACATACACACAAGCCTATGTTAAAATGGGGACGTCTAAATAAAATCAGTGGATTGTATCAATGTCATCTTCCTGGTTGTGATATTGTGCTATAGTTTTGCAAGATGCTACCACTGGCAAAATTCGGTAGAGAGAATACAGGATCACTTGGTATTATTCCTTACAACTGCATGTGAATCTATAATTATAAAAAAGTTTGATTTAAAAAGGAGGAAAAAATAAAATATACTTTTTTTTCTCATCAGGCTGATCCACATCATGATCAGAAATCAATTTTTAACCATAGAATGTGGGGTTTGCAAAAGTGAGGGAAAAGAGGACATCCAGTTGTGTAGATAAAGCTCCTTCCATGTGGCACGATGTAATATTTTGCATATAGTCATTACATTTGTTTATGAGTCCTCAAAGAGAAAGTGGCTTAGTTTTTTAAGAACCTTTCACGGAACGGTTTATGACTCTGATCTTCAAACTATTTCTCTTATGTTTTTATTTTATTTAAAATCAGTTAAATAAAATCACTTTTATAATTCTACCAAGAGAATCCTGATTGCTTTTTTTTTTTAAAGATTTTATTTTTTCCTTTTTCTCCCCAAAGCCCCCAGGTACATAGTTGTATATTCTTTGTTGTGGGTCCTTCTAGTTGTGGCATGTGGGACACTGCCTCCGCGTGGTTTGATGAGCAGTGCCATGTCCGTGCCCAGGATTCGAACCAATGAAACACTGGGCCGCCTGCAGCAGAGCGCGGGAACTTAACCACTTGGCCACGGGGCCAGCCCCCATGATCGCTTTTTAAATTTTCATCTATTATCCTTGTTTGGAATTAAAATGGTTTATAGAAAGATGGAATTCTTTCTTTCCCCTTTAAACTGAGCTTTCACTCAAATTCTTAAGGCAGAGTTATCTCTACTTCTTCACGACACTACCTAGAAACGTGCACCTTTCTTTTATTTTCAGGAAATGTTAACATGGGAGAAGTAAGTCATTCTAAGTCCATGATTTATCTCATGTATCTACCTTGAACACTGTGAGACTAGTGAACCGGCTTATTTTAATTATGAAAATGTGAGTTGAGTTGAAGGAAATTTATTCTAACTTTGACTGCTCAAAATCCTGTTTCCAAAACCCAAGTAAAAGTAGACTTTCATTCCTAATAGCCAGTGAATGATTATGCACTGAGTTTTTAATATTCCAAATCATCATTCAATTAGTGCTTTTTACTTCTTTTATCTAGTTGTGATAACCAAATCTCTAATTAACTAGAAGGAGGAACAGAACTAAACCCAGGTCAATTATCGTGATTTATGCGCCTTGATTAGTGTGTGAGAACAGAAACTCAGCTAACAGCACTCGCTCTGATCTAATTTCAAATAATAAGAGACAAACAGGAGATAATCTAGACAACATTCTAAACACGAAAATAGACCTATTAAAAATTTAGGAATAAGACTCAAAATTCTAATTCCAAAAGGCAGTTTAAGTGATCAACATTTTTAAAAGGCTCTACTTAATTCTATTTTCTATTTAACTCTAATTAAAATTACTTTTTTCTGGAAATCAGATATTAATAAACAGGAACAGGAGGAGTGAGGAAAAGAGCCCCATAAACATATTATTTGCAGATGTGAAAGGAGGAGATCTATGATTTGCTCACAATACTGAATCATTCCAGATAATATTCTCAACATTACAGTGAAAAACTGCCTATTCTTTCTGTCCAGTTCTTTTCTGTTTCAATTGCTAAATTCCTTCTGTGTTTAATATTCATGTCCTCTTGGAATTGTCATTGGTCCAACCTGCAGCATTAATTGTCTCTGGTGTTGTCCTTAGGGTTTCTGTCTTATTATCTTTGTCAATTTCCTTTCACTTGACGATTGTTGTAGCTACTGGTCAATTCAGTTGGAACACCAGCCTGTAAGACCTACTTCTCTTTGCCAATTGGCAGATTAATCTGCAAATCTCATTTCAAAAGCAACAGTTTACGAAATCTGATGGATCTTTGAGGTCGACACAAAGATAAATACTTCAAAATCATAAGTCAATTGGTCCTGTTTGGTCTTTAATTTTGGCAAAAATGTTTATTTCAATCTTGGTTGCTTGTGACAACTTTAGCTGAGATTGCTATAAATGTATGTGTGCATACAGTATGGTAGCTACATGTGACTACCGATGACTTGAACTGTGGCTAGTCCAAATTAATACGTGCTACAGGTATAAAATACATGCTAGTATTTTATTTCAAAGACTTAGCATAAGAAAATGTCTAAGATACCTCATTAACATTAATAATTTCTTATATTCGTTGTAATCTGTTACATTTTATAAAGGAATAAAAATAATTCAGAGTCTCTAAAACTTAGTATTCACATTAAATACAAACTATAATTATTGGATACACGAAGAAACTGGGGAATACGACCCATGCTTAAAGAGGAAAGGCATTTAAAGGAGGTTAGTCCCTGTAATGAACCATATGTTGGACTTAGCAGACAAAGATTTTAAGCTATCATAATTAGGTTCAAATGTGTAAAGGAAAATATCTCATAATTAGTTAATAAATAAATAATTCTAGCACAGAAACATAAACTAAAAAAAAAGAATAAATTCCAAAACTGAAAATACAACAACTGAAATTTTAAAATCCATTGGATGTTCTTAATAGTAATTAGAGAGGACATATAGTGAAATTGAAGATAGCTGAATAGAAATTGTCCAATGTAGAGAACAAAGATTAACAGGTCTGTTTTTTTATAAGGAGCAAAAACTCAGGAACCTATGGAACAATATAAAAAGTTCTAACGTGTGTGTAATTGGGTTCTCAGGGGAAGAGAGAAAAGATAGAGTAAGGACAAAAATATTTGAAGAAATAATGGCCGAAAATCTTCCCAATTTGGTGAAAGACATAAATTTACAGATTCCAGAAATTTAGCTGATCCAAAGCAGGATAAATGCAAAGAAAATCAACTAAGTACATTATGAAAAGAACTAGTGAAAATCAAAGATAAATAGTAAACATTGAAAGCAGCTAGAGAAAACTTTACACTGCATGCACAGGAACAAAGATACAAATAATCATGGACTTCTCAGAAACTAGAGGCCAGGTGACACTGGCATGACGTATTTAAAGTGTATTAAAACAGAAAACAAACAAACAAAAACTATCTCTAAATTTTAATAGCCAGCAAAAGTATCCTTCAAGAATGAGGTAAAGCAGCTGGCCAGATGGCCTAGCTGTTAAGTTCTCGAGCTCCACTTCAGCAGCCCAGGGTTCACCGGTTCAGGCCCAGGGCACTAACCAACACACTGCTTATCAAGCCATGCTGTGGGAAGTGTCCCACTTATAAAATAGACAAAGATGGGTACAGATGTTAGATCAGGGCCAATCTTTCTCAGCCAAAAAGAGAAAGATTGGCAGTGGATGTTAGCTCAGGGCCAACCTTCCTCAAAAAAAAAAAAAAGAATGGGGTAAAATCATTTCATTTTTCAGGAATTTTATTTTAGTATACGAAAATACTTTTTTTGTATATTGATATTGTATACTATGGATTTGTTAAATTCACTTATTGGTCCTATTAGTTTATTGTATTTGGCTTAGGAGTTTCCTGCTTAAAATATGGTATTTGTTGGGGCCAGCCTGGTGGCAGCATGGTGGTTAAGTTCGCACGTTCCACTTTGGTGCCCCAGGGTTCGCAGTTCAGATCCTGGGCATAGACTTACACACCATTCATCAAGCCGTGCTGTGGAGGCAACCCATATACAAAATAGAGGAAGATTGGCACAGATGTTAGCTCAGGGACAACCTTCCTCAAGCAAAAAGAGGGGGGAAAAATCATGAGAAAGAAAAAGAAAATTATGGTATTTGCAGATAAAGACAGTTAACGTGTTTACTTACTGGCCTTATAACACTAGCCAGGATCTTCAGTGTTGAGAAAAGATATCCATGCCTTGGATCTGGCTTAGGCAGAAAGAATTTCATATTCCATCCTTAAGTACGGTGTTAGATGCAGGTTATTTTATAGATGCCCTTTATCTGATTGGCCAGGTTTCCTTCTATTCCTTGTTTGCTCAGAGGTCTTGTCATGAGTCGGTGTTAAGATCTGTTAAATGATTTTTCTACATCTATTAACATGATTGTATAATTTTCTCCTTTATTTTGCTAATGTGATAAGCAACTTGATTGATTTTTGAATGCCAAGACAACCTTGCATTCTTTCAAATGTATCACTCTTGGTCATGAGATAATATCTTTTTTTAATACATTGCTGGATTCAATTTACTAATATTTCATCATGCATCTTTGTATCTGTTCATGAGGAACATTGGTCTTTAATTTTCTTTTTTGTACATGTTTACTTGGTTTTGGTATCAAGATTACGGTTATTTCAAATAAGGAGTTGAGAAATGTTTCTTTCCCTTCTAACTTTTTGAAGAGGTTTGAGTAAATTGGTGCTAATTCTTCCCCATACGTTTAATAGAATTCTTCAATGAAACCATACGTGACAGGAGTTTTCTTTGGGAAAGATTTTAGAAAATGCATTCAATTTTGTTATTAAATATACGGATATTCTAATTTCCTATTTTTTATTAGTTTTTGTAAGTTATCTTTTTCCAATGTTTTTATTCACTTCACTGAATTGTGTTCATTGGCAGAAATTTGTCTATATATTCCCTATTATCCTTTTAATATCTGTAGATTCAGTAGTGATGCCACTTTCATTTTTGATATTGGTAACTTTTTTAAATTAGTCTTGCTGGGGTTTCAATTTTATTAGCTATTTTAAAGAATAACTTTTAATTTTGTTGTTCTCTATTGTTTGCTTGTATAGCTCATTGTGTTTCTTTGGGTTTAACTGGAACTTTTTCTAGATTCTTTGTGGAAGCTGAGATCATTGATTTCAGACCACTCTTCTTTAATAAAACATGTATTTAAGTTCTAATTTTTCCTATAAACACTCCGTTAGGCGCATCATACAAACCATGATATTGCCCTATGTGTCCTAAGTTTTGTTTTAATTCTTTGGTGAGGAATTAAATGAACTGACGGATGAAATATTGCTACTGGAGAATCGTCAGTCTGAACTAAGAGAGCTCTAAACAACTGCGTTTTGTTTTTTTTGTTGGTGAAAAGTGCGGTCAAGCAAAACTAATTCTAAGATTTTTCATTCATTATTAATGAATGGAAAAGCTTTAAGAACTTCATTGAAAGAAAAATCATGAAAGCAAGTAAACATGCTCTTTCTGAGACATTATAAAATAGATTTGATGACAATTAAATTTCCTTACTTTCCTTTCGTTTTAGGATTTCACTAATAATTTTATAAGTATGCAGTTTTAGAAATTACATATTAAAAAGAGCTGTCATTTTGGAAAATTCCGTGTATACATAGTGTTTCCTAAGAACCAGAATTTTTTTCAGTTCAGAATGCTCCCTAGAGAAAAAGATTCTATATATTCTAATAATGCATTTGCTTTCTTTATGGGAAAGATACTTCAACTATATTTTTTAACTTGTTTTTTACTTTCAGACGATGATGGTCTTATGCACAATCATATATTCAGAATCTGAAAAACTTAAAACTAAAATCCTGCCTGTAACCATATAGTAATTGTTTTTTATAGTTTCTCCCTTTCGGTGTTTATGCTGTGACCCCTATTTTAGTTGGAATCAAAATCCCATTAATAGTTTACTGTTTGTATTATTCTCTTACACATTGCTGCAATATATGGCACAGCTAGTTTTCTTTATTACCTTCACCTTGAGTATATCTATAAAAGATAGGAAAAATAAAGCAAGGGAAAGATTACTGATATGTATTAAGCTCCTATTCTCCTCTAGGTAGTATATATAGTACTTTTCATATAGTGACTCAAAATCCCATTAAAAATTATTATTTTTACTGTTTTACTAATGAAGAGACTACAGCTCAGAGATGTAAAAGGACTTGCTTAAGGTTATATACTTAATAAATGGCAGGGCTGGAAATGTTCAATCAATGTTTAATATTGTTTTACCAATACAGAGTTTGTTTTCCCAATCCTTATAAAAACTCTTGCTTCCTAAAATACTTTCTCTGTTTTGTGTATCCTTACCAAGACAAGTTAGTGATTTTCATGTTCTGTGACAGGCTGTTAGTGCATTAAATATGTTATTTTTTAAATGTAAACAATCTAAACCCTTTGTCCTAGACATTAACATGTATACTCTCTTCCGTCTAATTACCCATTCTCTACAATGTACCTTAAGAATTATGCTATTGAGATTCCAAAACTTAAATTTAACTTCAGCTTTGTCATCTTCTCACATTTCTTTTTTGGTCTGCTCTACAAAATGAATAGCCTTTCCCCATTCGAGGAGTCAAAGATCGGCGGTAATCAATAAGGAATCCACAGTAGGATCTGCCAGGCAAGCCAGGTGCTCTGTGTCCCTCCCCGCCACGTCCACCCCCAGCCCATCCGCCGTTTGCCACAGGCAGTGAGAAAGAGACGTGCTTCCCATCTGGCTAGAGAATTGATGTGGGAATATGGGACTAGGGAAATGACTCAAACTTAAATAAATACATAGAAGTTTTCAGTGGAGAAGGAGCAAATGAACCCAACTGAAATCATGGAAGTAGGAAAACCACGACGTTGAGGAATAATAATATTACTTAATACACATTCACCTCCTACTGGATTCTAAGGACTTTATATATATATTTAATTCTCATAACAAACATAAAATAGGTACTAATATTACCCTTCTTACAAAAAATAAAAAAAAATTAACAGACTTTCTCAATCAGTTCAACTGGCCTACCAATTTCATACAGATATTAAGTGGTGGAAACAGGCCCATTCAGGTCAAGATTTACTCAATACCATGTTGCAATACATTGCTTAACTTCTACACAAATAATGTTGACAACTTTGATGAAATGGATGATGAAATGGATGGTTATCTAGGAAAATATAGTTACAAATATAATATTTAATAATATAATAAAACCACAATTGACCCCATCAAAAGCCTATAATCTAAAAAATTACCAGGCAATAAATGAAAAAAGCTACCAAATCACTCCCTACTAAAAAAATAAATTAAAAGTCCAAAAATCCAACAGATGCTTTCACGAACTCTGTGACTTGTATAGCTCACAACCTATCTACACCTTCCAAATATTGAAAGCAAAGAAAATTCTGAAGATGATAGAAGTAAAAAAAATTCAAAATAAGTCTGAAATCACACTACACTTAAAGAAATGTGATAACATTAGATTAAATAATGATTAAAAAAAGATGACAGGTAAATTCTGCTTCTCACTTACTTCTTCATTAATAATACAACACTGTTTCGTTAACTGGCTTAGTCAGGGTAATACCCTCTAGCTCACATCACAGTTAGATGTGCAGTGGCTGGCTATCGGCTCCCTTCCCATACGGTGTCTCAGAAATCTAGTCTTTCATGTTGTGCCCACCTGAAAGGACATGGGCAACAGAGACAGGAGAAAGGAAGGGCTTGCATGGGATCACACAAATTTTCCCAGGGCTAAGGTCTACAAACCATCCATTATCCTCCGCTATGTTCCACTGTCCAGCACTAGTCCCACGGCCCCAATCTACCTGCAAGGGAGACTGGGACCTGCCACTCTTCCCACATGTCTAGAAACAGGAAATGTGATTGGGTAATATCTTACCAGTTTCTGCCACATTCTACATTTGTCATATGCAAATACCTGCTTGGCTCTTCCTCACAGACACTGAAAACACTCATGTTCTTTCCAAGAGGGTCAACATAAGGCCATCCCGCCCCTGGATTCAGCTCCTAGCCAGGTGACACATGGTCTTTTCTTGCTTATGAAGCAGCCAATCCTCCCCTGAGCGCATATTTTCCTTGTAATGCTTAGCCAACATGTATTACTAAGGTTCTTTTAGCCAATCCCTTTCCCTAGGGCTCATCAGAAACATGGTCTGCCTTCCAAGTAATCCCCAGAACCAATTATTTTACCTGACAACTTTTTGGTACTATGCCATCCCCTGACTGAGAAACGTCATAAGAAATAAAAGGAAAAGAAAATCATGATGCTTTCGGTATTTATCGATAAGGATGCTATTGATGGTATGAGTCACTACATAACACAGTGATCTCTTCGTGATTAATTTCCTTCCAATGGCAGTATTAAGAATTGTGTTTTTCTTATCATCGGTTGTTTTTTCATAAAGACAGTATGAATCATATCACTCCTTGCCTTTGCTACGACAAAATCAGGCAAGTTTGTGGTAGGCTTTCTAAAATGTAATTTTGAAACTTAGACTTAGAAAATATACAGAGCTTCCGAGAAGGAATTTAGCAATTACCCTCCTTGGTTTCATCCCTTTTTTTACCTGTATTTTTTCCATTGTTCCTTGTTTTTAAAATATGTATTTGTTTAGTTATATATTTGATTAGTTTCTTATCCTTCTAGGCTCAAGGCTGGAATACAAAAGCAAGTAAATGTAGGAAAATAAAGAATTAAGATTCAAGATGACTTGTAGAATCTCCTGGTTTTGAGCCTTTTTTTTTCCTGAAATGCTTTAGTTATAGAATTTGAGGAAATATGGAGGGTAAAGGCTCTGAAATCTTGACTAGTTTTAAAAGTAAAATACATCTATTATCTAGGTTAATATTCTCCTTTAAAAAATGACCTGTGATACAGAAGATGCCAGTTAAGTTGTTTTTAATTGGCCGCTTATTGACAAGGGAGGCCAAGAGGTCTTTCACTTTCTCTTTGGAAGGGACATTATAACAGCTGCTCACACACAGATTAATGGGCCATATATTCTAGTCTCTTGTTTCGGACCAGCTGATAAGGCACATAATTGTCCCTAACAATTGGGCATAATTTATTCCTGCCTTAGATGATTATTACCTTCAGCAATTAAAGCATAGTGACTGATGGGCCCTATTATGCTAGGCTTGCAATTTAGCTGAATCTGCAATTCTTCTCATGGTATACAGCATGTCTATATATTGCCAGAAAATCGAATACCAAATAGTTTCAGCTCGGGAGACGTTTTCTATTCTCATAGAATTCTAGCAAATATCGTAAAATTGATGTTCTATGCCATTTTGATAGAGCACGCTTTCACTACAGAGTTAAGGCATGTTTATATATCACTTTTTTGGGAATATGTATTTTTGATGGTAGGAAGTCACCAATCCACACGCACTTGATATGGAAGTTCATCAGTACAAGAAAGTGACGTCTAGGCAAGCACTAATATGTGGAGGCATGGATTGTACCACGTGGAGTTCTCAACCCCGAACTGTTTCAGTGGACCATGAATTCGTAGGATGTATCCTGGATTGCCATTCTGTTACACCAGGGAATGATGGGAACTTTCTCCCAAGAGGAATAAAGGGATGTTCCTGTTAGGATGTTTTATTTCCACTTTTTGAAAAAGTAGGCAGAGGTAGAGGGATGGTTGCAAAGGGAAAACATGGTTTGTGAGAGATGTTAAACCACAGGCCTGCTCCGCCATCTTCCAACTCACAAAGCACATGCACCACAGCTATGACTTCTCTGGCTGATTCACGGTGGGGACTCTCGTCATCACATCCTTTTAAAAGCATTCCAAGAGCTAAACTGTCATTTAGGTCTCAGAAAATCACCAAGATAAAAAACTTAGTCGTATACGTCAACTCTTAGCTGTTGTTCTTAACTTCTCACACGAGTTAATTCCATAAATAAAATATAATTCAAGGAAAAAGAATCGTAGTTTTGAATGCAATATCTTTCAAATTTGCTATCCCTCTTACCATTAGCAATGAACAATAAAAGAAAAATGAGCAGTCCTCACCATTTCAATAAACAGACATCTTTTCTTAATCATAGTAATTGCTTAACTCATAACCCTGAAGGGAACCCCAGGAGGTTGTTTTATTGACAATTCCGCCAACAGTGATCCTTCATTAAGTCATATTGCAAAGATGGCAAATGGTGTCTATGTTACAAGATCTCCTGATTTCATTACCTTAAAAAGAACCTGCTCTAGTTTATAATTATTCTTAAGAAGGGTTTCCATTTTTAACCAGCAGTACTCCTGTAGAAATGTAAGAGTAATAGCATATTAACATCAGACTATTAATCACATCTATATAAACTCAATCAAATATATACATATGATTAATAGTCTGATGTGGATATATGGAGAGAGAAACAATCAACAATTTTCCTATTACTTCTTAATGCTCTAAATAACTCTTCCAGCTTATTTTCACTTTTCTTTGTTTAGTTTTTTAGACATCTTTATGGAAGTATCATTTACACACCATTAAATGTCACTCGATTTGAGTGTACATTTCGATTGTTTCTCTTTAACTTACAGAATTGTGCAGCCATGGCCACAATCCAGTTTTAGAACATTTCCATCACCCCAAAAAGATTCCTCATACCCATTTGCCTTCAAGCCCTGTTTCCACCCCAGCCTCAGGCAGCCATTAATCTTCTTTCTGTCTGTATATATACATATGATTTGCCTTTTTTAGACATTTCATAGAAATGAAGTCACACAACAGATAGTCCTTTGGGTGTCTTTTTTTCATCAGTTACCATAAGGTTTTAAGGTTCATTCATGTTTTAGTATGTATGAGTAATTAGTTCATTTTTATGACTGAGTAGTCTCCCATTATATGGATATACCACATTCTGCATATCCATTCACCAGTCCATGGAAAAATTTTGAGTTCTCCTACCTTTTGTCTGTTATGAATAATGCTACTATGAACATTCACGTGAAGTCTTTAGTAAACACACGCTTTCATTTCTTTTGAGTAGATACCTAGGACAGAATTGCTGGGTTGTATGATACATTCGTATTTAACTTTTTAAAAAATTGTCAAACTATTTTCCAAAGTACCTGTATCATTGTAGACTTCCACCAGTAATATCTAAGGTTTCCATTTTCTCCGCATGCTTGCCAATGCTTGCATTTTAATCGTTTAGATTATAGCCATTGCAGTGAGTGTGAAGTGTTATTCCACTGTGGTTTTAATTTGCAATTTCCTAATGACTGATGACGTTGAACATCTTTTCACGGGTTTGTTAGCCATTAATACAACTTCTTTGCTGAAATGTCTATTCACATATTTTCCCATTTTTAATAATTTCTTGAAATGTTACTTACATAAAATATAGTTCATCCATCAAAAGTGTACAACTCAGGGGCCCACCCAGGGGTGCAGCGGTTCATGCACACTGCTTCAGCAACCCAGGGTTCACCGGTTCAGATCCCAAGCGTGGAACTACACACTGCTTATCCAGCCATGTCGTGACAGGCATCCCACATACAAAGTAGAGGAAGATGGGCACAGATGTTAGCTCAAGGCCAGTCTTCCTCGGCAAAAAAGAGGAGGATTGGCAGCAGATGTTAGCTCAGGGCTAATCTTTCTCAGGGGTAAAAAGAAAGTGTACAACTCAGTGGTTTTGAGTATATTTACAGAGATGCGCAATCATCACAGTAATCTAATTTTAAAACATTCCTTCATCCCAAAAAGAAAGCTTGTACCTATTAACAGTCACTCCCCACTCTCCTTCTCCCCCAGTTTTTAAATTGGGTTGTTCATTTGTTGCTTTGATTGTGGAGTTGTAAGAGTTCTTCAGATATTCTTGCTACAAATCATTTACCAGATATATGATTTGCAAATATCTTATCTTAGTCTGTTGCTTGTCTCCTTATTCCCTAAAGACGTCTTCTGGAGCACAAAACTTTTTAATTTTGAAGTCAGATTCAGTCCTTTATTCCTCTATGGATTGTGCTTTTGGTGTCATACCTGAGAACTGTTTGCCTAACACAAGGTCACAAAGATTCTTAAAATGTTTGGTTATGAAAAAAAACTATTAGGCTATTCTTGTGGAGAAAATTGAATCTCATAGAGTTAACTTCCTTGGGATTTACAAATTAAGGACTGAGCTGGTACATTTTGGCCTTCCGTTTTTAGAAAGGCATTAATGGGGACTCTTTTACTTTAAACTTGCTTTAATAAATAAGTATTGAATGTTGACTATTTAAAATGATGCCTTAGAATCTAAACTTGCTATCTACATAGCTGGATCAGATGGAAGGCAAGTAGTGCATACAATGAGTTCATCATCTTTAAAAGGAAGGGATGTTTTTCTCTGAACCTTTGTAGAGCTATGTGACTGACTAATTAATAGTATAACTAATAAGAAGAAAGAAACACTTGATTTTGTTTAAAGAAATAGAGATCAACTAGGAAGCTTATAGATTGTATAATATTAGTTTCCTTTGAATTAACATTTTTTTCACTGTGTAATAATTTTGAAATAGTTTATTAGAAAAACTTCTAACAGCAATTAAACAAACAATAGAAGTCACATAAAATTGGTATGTTGCGTGTGGAAAAAAGAGAAGAAAAAATCTGTCATTCATTTTCCTTTCTTGCCTCTGAAGTAGGTGGTAATAGTAGTTTCTTCTCTTTGTAATTATAGAGAAAGTAAAGTAAAAATAGAAAACATAGCAACAAAGAAGCATAATCAAAATGCTTCTAATGGGCTCTTTTGCATCCTGAAAGAAATTTGCTATTATGGTAATGATTTTCCATCGAGTCACAGTGGTTTTGCATTAGCGGTATTTTTCTATATGTATTCTGCAACACTGCACCTACTGAGCTCTTGTGGTAATAAATCAGACACTAAGGGCATTTAATAATAATATGATAGTAAAAAAATAACATCAAGGACATCATGCATTCACATATTTATCATAAATTTCTGTTGCTTTGAGAACAGCCAGAACATGTACACTCTGGGTATGATTCTTCATAACCTCTGGCACCTTTATTTTATAATTTTCACCAACCATCTGTGCCTTTACCTCTACTCATACATTGTTTCCATCACTCTTCACAGCTCAGCACAATTACCTGTCAAATCCAAGAATTATGATCTGAATGAGTGAGATCCACAAAGCCATTTACGTTGTGTTATCAACTGTCTTGGGAGAATTCTGTATCCAGGTAATACTATCCAATAGAAGGCTATGATATTTGGCATTAGGAAGCAAGAATTTAAGCCCCCATCAACACTAGTTATTCTGGGGCAGACCTTGGAAAAATTACTCCCAGTTTCGGTTTTCTCAACTAGGAAATGAAAACGAAAACGGTAGGCTGTCCTTCCCAGAAATGTTATCTGCCTAAAGAAAATCATATGTAGCAGCCTTCCCAGCTGGAGGTTGACTGGAAATCACTCTGGAAACACAGGCATGCGTGTTCAAGGGGAATATAGATTTCAGAGCCTGCAGTGGACAGAGCGGAGGGGACAATGGAATACTACTCCAGAATACATGGCTTAGAGTGGACAGAGAAGAAAGCAGAGAGCACCAGAGGGATGGACCGGAAGGAGGCAGAAGGGAAGCCACAGAACGCTCCTGCAGAGACAGCCTCAGGGCTCACAGAGTCGAGGGTACCTGACACTGTCTATATGTCTTTGAGTTTTTGCACAGTCCTTTTCAAACAATCTTCTTTATGAGTTTCAATAGACATTGTTGTGGTAGATATCACTTCATTATTTTATGTATCTGTCACTTACCGTGAAAAATTCACTTTTTAAACTGATCTGTATCAGTGGCTTATAAAACATCCCTTCAACTAACGCTGAAGCTTATTACTGAGTTTTGATAATGCATGATCAAACTTTTCTCGAATTCCGATTGGTCCTCTACCTTTGTGATCCAATCTAGCTGCACCGCAGTCTGTGACACACAGTGATGAAAGAACTGGTTACAGAAACCATTTCTGCGCGTTCAATCTTACTTTAAACATGGCAAATGAGAGAAAACAGTATGTCACTATGAATAAGAACAGGGGCTTTACAATCAAATCCTGGTTTATGTTCTGGCTTCACGACCCCTGGCAATATTAACAGTCGCTAACCCATAGGTTTGTGATGAAAATTAAATAAATGATGTTTTTAAAGTGTTTAGCAAACTCTGGCACATGGGAGCATTAAAAAATTGCTAGCTATTGTTTTAAATTTTCTAAGTAAATATTACATAAGGTCTAGTTCAACTGATTTCTCTGATCAAATTCCTTAAAACACAATGCACTTCACTAAAAATAAATGAGTGTATGTGCATATATTTCACAGTTGACACAAGCTACACTTATGTGAACTAATTAGAAACATGTTTGTGTTAAACCGCTGGACGCTCTCGATTGTTGCATTGTGTTGATTCACCTTGAACACGCTATACTCTAGGGGGACATCTTGTGGTTCCCACTGTACTTCCTAGCTAGAGTGTGCTGCTTTGGTGACTAATGCTAATCCTTTCATTTCTTCTTCTACTCTTATCCTTTCCAACTTTTAAGCAAACTTTGCTTCATTAATCATAGCCTTTCTTATGCATATCCAAATGTTTTCTTTTTATAGATTGCATTCCTTCAACATTTAGATATTCTCAAGCATTCCCCAAATGAAAAACAAAATCACACCTTGCTTCCCCTCAAACCTCTGAGTCCTGATTTCCCAACTCACTTTCAATCCCTCTAATTCCTCTCCTCTAAAGTCCAGTTCCCTAAAATGAGTCCCCATCAGTGCTGGACCACCACACACATGCTGAGTAGTGAGCAGTGCGGCATCAGAAAAAGCAAAGGCACAAAAAACCCAGAGTCCGTTACAGTGAATTCATGCAGAACTATGCAATTAGATGACGTACAAGAAAGCTGTTCCAACTCCAGAATTCATGTAAATTTTGCGTCATTTTGAAAAATACACCTGTATTTAGGGTAACCTTTAAGAGAGTAGGCTCTCTTGTCTTTACGCTTACAGGCACTAAAGGTCTTAATCTGATGTTGGCTCAGTTCTCCACTTATTTCCTCTCCTTTCATTTATCTGCCACATCCCTATAATACAGCTTCTGACCCAAAATAAATGCACTGAAACTGTATAAAGTGGCAGTGCTGACCCCTCTCTTCTTGAAATCTTCTATTGCCTTGACCCAACACTCTGCATTTTGGCTGTACTAAAATTTGCTCCAGTCCCTGCAAGATTAAGATCCTCAGTCTTACCTCCTGTCCTCGAACTTTCACCATTGTGTTTCCAAGGCACATCACCGTACCTGTCACACAGGAGATGGCAGATACCCAAGGAAGATGGATGAACTCATTGTTAAAGGCCTGAATCTGATTACCCATGACACTGCAGCTTATATTACCCTCTTAGACTCCCATTTCTCTGCTGATTTTCTCCTATAACTCATCTCTCTCCACCTCCCCCACCCCTGGTCTTTGCAATTTTCTGGTTTTCTTGTCTTGATCCTATGCTTCAAAACATTGTTTAAGTCAAAAATTACATAGACATACAAAAATCAATTGTTTCTCTATGCAGTAACAATGACCAATCTGAAAAGGAAGTTAAGAAAACAATCCCATTTACAATAGCATTGAAAAGAATAAGATACTTAGGAATAAAATTAACTAAGGAGGAGAAAGACTTACACAATGAAAAATACAAAACACTGCTGAAAGAAATTAAAGAAGACAAATGTAAATGGAGAAACATCCCGTGTTCATGGATTTGAAGATTTAATATTGTTAAAATGTCCATACGGCCAACACAATCTACAAATTCAATGCAATCCCTACTAAAGTCCCAACGGCACTTTTTTTACATAAATAGAAAAAACAATCCTAAAATTCACATGGAACCACAAAGGACTTCAAATAACCAAAACAGTCTTGAGAAAGAACAAAATTCCTGACTTCAAAACATATTGCAAACCTACAGTAGTCAAAATAGCATGGCGCTAGCACAAAGGCAGACATATAGACCAGTGGAACAGAATGCAGCATCCAGAAGTAAACCCACATGTTTACAGTTAACTAATCTTTGACAGTGGTGCCAGGAACACACAATTGGGATAGAATATTCTCTTCAATAAATTATACTAGGGAAATTGGATATCCACATGCAAAAGAATGAAATTGGAACATTATCTTACACCATACCCAAAAGGCAACTCAAAATGGATTAAGGAGTTAAATGTAAGACCTGAAATTAGACAAGCTGGACTATATCTAACTAAAAAGCTTCTGCAATCAGGGAAACACCGGAGTGAAAAGGTAACATACAGACCACCTTCCCAATAATCTTTAGTTCTTTTCTACTTACACCATTGACCCATATCACCTTCCATCATCCCATGGACTCTCCCTATAATAATTACATTCTTTCTACACGCTTGGAGTATTGGTCCTTATTGGTCCTTTCCCTCATCTTCATAGACATACAGGCTCTTCTTTCTTCATTCTACTTCTTATCCCATTTATTCCCCTATTTCTTGCTTTAGATAACTGTCAATCATTAAGAATAGGTGAATTGTATTATTGTCACTTTCACTTCTTCAACATGTGATTCTGCCTGAGTTCCTTAAAGTTTGGTTTATATCTATATTTATATACAAATTATTCTCTTGAAGGACATTAGTAACATCCTACTTAATTGATCTCTCACTGTTGGCTTGTACCTATTCCTCTGATTCATCTATAGATGATCTTCTTGGTGTGCAACTACTTGATCTCAGAAACATGAAGCAACAATATGTCCCTTTAGGAGGAATCGATGAACAGTAATTTGGATCACAATCCGCAGTCAGAGTCTAGAAACATATCTCAAAATTCCTAATGGGATTTAAAAGTAGTAACAAAAGTAAGGTTGCATGTAAATGAAAGCTCATGTAATATGCAGACTAGTAATTTGAATGACAAAAGTGGATAATTCCAGACAGAGAAACATGTTGCTGACATCTAAGTTATGGCAGTGAGTAAATATATCGCAGAAACATGGAAAGCACCAGATGGATTTAAATACTTCAGAGAATTGGGCTGCCCATTAGCAGATGAAATCTGACTTAGACGACTGTGAACAAAACGCAAGTGTTCATACACTTCTCATATCTGTTTGATGACACACTCACTGCAGGATGGCAAAACAAGCCAGAAGAAACCCAGGGCCCATCAATATCAACTTGGCTGCACTTCCTTAAGGCAAGCATTTTGGTTCACTTTTTAAAGATAAGTAAAATGAAGAGAGCCTACCAGAATCACACGCTTGAGTTCCATTTTTGAATATGAGAAATATAAAATGACTCATTTTTACAATTAAAAATTGTTTTTAAAATAATCGTTATAAAATGAGAATAATATAAAAGAGAAGAAAGAACAATTAGGTGTAGCATAACCCATTCCTGCTTTATCAAATCTGTGATTGAGGCAACAATTAGTACTTTTCAAAAAATGATTAAAGCATTGATTGGAAAATATATCTGAGAATAATACTAGGCTCTCAGCCCCCCATTAGTGTCAGTGTTGAATAATCTGTTTAAGAAAATATAAAATGCTTTCTTGAAATGTATCAAGTGGTCATTAATCTGCTAAAAAGTACCAGGGGTTTTGTTACAATCGGAAATTGAAGTATCTTGCACCACCATCCTTTAGGACTATTGCTTTCCCATGTGAGCCAAAGAGCTGGAATAAAGCGTTGTAAAATCAGCTCCAAACTTTTCCATTTGACTAACTCCTCCTTCCTTCCACACAAACCTTCTTTTTCGCTCCTGCTCATCTGTTGCCCACTGTGTTCCTAACTCTGCGTTGGCTCTTACTGGTTCCATTTCCTGTAATTCTCTCCACTTAACTTCTGACTCATCCAAAGTCTCCTCATTCGTCAACATATATCTATTTCCTGTCTTTTATGAACCTTTTCCATTAGTCTCTGGAAAAGTCTTTTCCAATAGTCTAGTTTGTCCTTTAAAAAAAAAAAAAAGCTATTTACTTCTTACTTTCTGTTCTTGTTATTTGATGTGTAATCAAATCTTGGAGTGTCTACATCCCTCAGGCATTCTTTAAAAGCTGATATGAGCCACATATCTTATTTTAGTTTTTTCTTGCACCAGTAAATTAAAGGTATGCAAGAAACACTCAATATTTACTGAAAAATAAAAACAATGAAGATGAGAATGAGTGAATGTAAGTTGAGGCTGTTATGTTGACTTTTCTTTAAAAATAGCAAATTAATATTTACATCTATTTCTATTTAGTAACTCATGAAATGAAGAATTATTGAAGAATATAATTAAAGCAATTATAGCAGAAAAGAGAAAGAGTAAACATAGACAACATTTTGCATAATTTTTAGGAAATCATTATGAAGGAAAATACCACCCATAGACTAAATAAAAATAACATATAAATAAAAATAAATAGGAGATCCAAGAAAATCACACTTCCAATTATATATCTTTCTTTCCTATGATCTGAAATGCAAGTAATCTTTAAAGTGCATGTATGTAAACATTTTTTCACACTGCCCAAGGCAGTGAATTTAGCATCCGATGCATAGTAAGTGGTCAGTACATAATTCCAAATGCCATTCGACTTCAGTAGCTTCGCAATTCGCAAGTTGCCAAGGAGTAAAGCAAAAAGGACTCTTAGCCTCCATTCATAATATACCTTAATATTACCATTAAACTGATTATAATTAGAATTACAATTAAACGTTATATCATTTTAAAAAGAAAATTATTTCTCCATCAAGTTTTACAGTGGCCTTTGGCATAGCACGGTGAAATTAGACCTAAAAATAAAACCTCAGTCAAATGAAAAGCTCAGATTAACTGACAATTTTCATACTTCAGAATTTCCCTATGTATTTTTCTCCAATGACCTTTCTGATGACAAAGCCTGAAATAATAGTCAATTAAATTTTTATCCCAAAGCACATCACAAATTTGTCAAAACCAAATCAAGTGCATTGTGAAGTTCATGAAATCAGCTCCTGGTACTGAGGAGTAGAGGCAGAGAGGAGGCAGCGGGTCAGTCCTTGGTGCTTCCATTGACATTGACATCATGACGCTCAGATCTGCATGAAGATGAAGGACCAAGAAAGGCACTCAAAACTCCCTAATGTCATGCGTTTAACTACCCCAATTTATTTCGCCATCAGTACCTGTAAGCAGAATCAGTTCCCATTTCTAATCATGAAGTTCACAAGTTCACATGCGTGCGTCCTCTCCTTGGTAATTTAGGAAAGGCACAGGCCTTACTGAAGAAACGCTCCTGACCTTTTCGATGCAGGCAAATGTAATACGGAATGGAGGGTCTCCGTGTTCATTTTCTCTTAGATTAGGATACCATGTTCAGACTCGGCCAGTTCAAACTTTCATTTCAAGTGGACTGTTTTTCTTTTGTATGTTTTTCTCCCCAAATGTATTCATAAAATTATATGAAACAAACCAAAAAAATTCCAGTTTATTTTGATCCTTGTGTCTTGGGTGATGTCTAATCACGCCCTCTGTTATGTAAACCAGGTAAGGGTGTGCTTCCTCATTATTTTTCAGTTACATGAGAACCATGGGATTATGTTCTTCAATAACAGCCATGTGTCCATTCTTTTGGGGAACTGTTACCAGGACAAAGTTTGTCTGGACATCGTAAGAGTCCTTATATTTCAATATAGTTAGGGAACCCTCTACTCTCTACTAGATGGCCCATGTCCCCTGTGTTCACAAAAACTCAGTGTCCACTAGGGCAATCCCCCAGGTGAATTCTTATGGTAGACGATCAGCTCCAGACACAAATGAAACCCAAACTGTCCTCCTCCAGGCCTGAAAAGATATTTCTCAAAAGCAGGTGCTTACTCCACTCTTTCTTGCTGTGCTAAACACATATTCCTTAGTAATTTTGTACCATAAAGGCTTTTAAAAGCAGATTCATTGGCAGTAGGAAAGCATTTTGAGAAATAAGATAGCTTCAGAAACTTAAATTTCTCCTTTCTCTATTTTTTAAAGATTTCTCCCACGTTTATGTTCAAAATATATGCCTCTTTTCCATTAACATTAAATATTTATCATGATATGAAAACATGACAGTGTATTAAAATGTCTAAGTTAAATTTTAAAACCATTAGAAAAAGAAAAAAGGTTGTGGTTGCCTTTTTATGTTAGTGGAGACTGAAGAAAGCTCTTTAAAAATTACTAAACTGCTTCAAACATCATATTTTCAAATACAGCAATATAGAGTTTAGATTCCATATGAGGCCGTGTTTCAGTTCTATTTCCTGAAGGAAATAATTGAAAGTTGCATACTTTTCCTTCAATGATATCTTGACCCATTTATAGAAACCAACCTGCCAGCAATAGTATGAATCTCTCTGTAAGTCACCCCATCACAACTGAGCAAAAATATGACAAACCAATCAGGATCATCAAATAAACATAAAAAGTGATCTTTGGGATTTAATTAGAAGTGAATATAAAAATACTTGTTCAACTGGGAAGTAACTCAAGCCTGACTCTTTCTCTCTTAAGCAAGGTATTTATTTGACATGCCGTTATTGAGCATTCACTGTTTGCAAAGTACTACTAAGAAAACAGAGATGACGGGGGCCTAGCGGCTAACTTCACTCACTCTGCTTTGGCGGCCCAGGGTTTCACTGGTTTGAATCCTGGGCGCGGACCTAGAACTGCTCATCAAGCCATCAACCCTCATGCCACAACTAGAGGGACCCACAACTAAAAATATACAACTATGTACTGGGGGGCTTTGGGGAGAAGAAGGAAAAATAAATAAAGTCTTAAAAAAAAAAACCAGAGAAGACAACACAGTCTGTCTTGTTGGAGTTTCTCTTGGAGAGATAAATACTTTGATAGCGACACTGCAGTGTCAATTGTCAGACTGTTCTAACAAAGGTAGTATCCAATATAGAAATGGAGAAGAGAGATTGTTAGAACAGGAGTATGGGAAAGGACCATAAAGAAGCATGAATTAACTTAGGAGTGTTTAATTAATGTTGACAGATGACTAAGGAAAAAGATGGGTACGCAAAAGGCCTTTCGAAACAGAGAACCGTATTATAAGAAGCAAGGCATAATTAGGGGCAGAGGTCTTGGGTTCTTGGGGTGCGTTTAAAGACGTTGAGCAGGAGAGTGGGACCATCAGATGTCTCTTTTGGAAAGATAATGTTGGCAACAGTTTAGAGTTATCTCCTAAGTGCGATGTGCACGCTCTGGATGGAGATGGATAGAGCCCAAGAGAACGCACCCAAGTTGATTTATTTTTACTTCATATCTGTAATTTCAAATGTGTTGTTATTTTATAATGTGCATGATATTTTAGTACAATGGAATAGGTACATAAGTTATAAATTTGTATGGTACTACACCTTTCTTTGACTCTTCAATTTCTCCCAAATACCTGAAACCTGATACTAGAAATAACATTAACACAGCCAGTACCAACAATAGCTCTATCTTTGTTTTAGTTGAGATTAGAGATAACTGATGTGGAGGATGACTTGGAAAGGAATAGAAGGGATCAGTTTGAGTTAGAGAAATGCTAGTACTAAGCTCGAGCTTTCATTGCTTTGAAGAAGTAGAATTATAAGATATGGTCAATAACTATATACAATTAAATGGGTGGAGAAGGTGGAGACCGTGAGACGGCTTCAAGGCTCAGACACGAATCAAATTGGTTTGATATGAATCAGTAAACATAATTCAAAGAAGGCAGTAAATCAAGGTAAAAAGTATGAATCACTACATTAAGACTCTCAAAAAGCAAATAATCCCGATATTTTCTTAAGTCCCTTCATCATAGTGATTTGCAGGACACAGCAAATTTAATTAGCTCTATGAACAGTATTGTGTTTTCATCCAAGGCCCGTGTTCTTCTGCTCCAGTAACACAGCTGGATGAAGACTGATAACTCTCAGCGCAACTGTCAATGGCTTTAATCTTCTTTTCATTCCAACTAACACATAAAGCTGGCAAACAGTAGTTTTCTATTAGTAAATGCGGATAGTACCAGAAGCTACCTCAAGTTTACTGTGAGAATTAAATGAGTCAATACAGGGAAAACGTTTAGGCAAGTCCACAATATATTGTTAGGATTCAATAGATCATAGCAACTGTTATTAATAATTATTTATACCCAAACTCCCTGTGTTAAAATCCTGGTTCCCACAATTATAAACTTTTTTTTTACCTATGATAAGTTGCATCTTTTATAAAGTTCAGTTTTCTAACTACACAATGAACATAAAAGTACTATTATTTAAAACTTGGAAATAAGGCAAGAGGATGACTGTGTCATTTTATTGTTGTAATGGAGCACTTTTGCTTGGGTCTCCACAAAACAGCGACAGTTCATTCTAAAGCAGAATGTTCCTTTATTTCACTTTGTATTTATCATTAGAGTCCAGACTCTAAGAAGTTTCACGTTAACGTGTAGATTTTTTCTATTAAAGCTGCCAATAATTTCTGTCTAGTAGAAAAGATAGCCCCTAAAACTTAAGGTTTATTGCTTTGTAGGACTGTTAACAAGTTTTGTACTATTATCAAGTGATCTTATGCTAACATTCTTTGTTTCTGTGTTTATATACACACTATCTCTTGAATTCTTTTTAACCAACCTTAACGTTTTGCTTTTTCCCTCATTAGTGGAATAAACATTTAACATGCTTACTGCATATTTGTATGAGAGTTATTTTTAAACATTTTTGGAGAGAATTCCTTTATCATGGCTGATATTGAGTACTATTTAAATGTTCTGTACAATTATTAACTCATTGGTTTCTAAAACAGCAATAGGAGATGGGAAATAGTATAATCCATATCTTATAGATAAGGAAACCCTGTTTTGTGATCTGCAGTCATTGATGAGGTAAATGTCAAAACAATGAGAAGTGCACCTCACCCTATGAATTACTGTTCTTCGACTGACTCCATCTCTTGATTAAAGGAACTTAGGATATAATACCACAGAGCTAAATTATCCTTTTATCCACCAAAACTCCATGGTCAGCAGATTAAGGAGAATATATGACACATTTATTCCTTGAGAGCCTTACTTTATGATTCATTATTTGCTCACTTGATTCCTTTTTATTCTGTATTCCATACCTTAATTCAGGTTAAGCCATCAGTCATTAAGTTCTAAAATTTTGAAATTTTCTCAGGATCCATATTCCCCAGATACGTAATCAAAGAAATCACATACAATGATTCAGAAAATTTTATAACTTTTACCTCTACAAAGTGAAAAAAGTATAAAATAACAGGATATCTAACTTCTGACTCTTCCACTGTTGAAGTTTCTGACTGAGCCTGACTCCAATTTCTCCCCAGTCCAAGGTGTGCTGTGAGCCACTCATCCCTAACCTCATTACGGCAGGGCATCACTGTTGTTACGTTGTTGTTGGGTTTGAGCCATTTAGAAGTAAGTTGTAACTTTAAAAAAACAACAAGGTACATGCACTGTAAATGCACGTATATTAAATATTTAAGATGTTATTCATGTTCTGCTATACTTAACTTTTTGCACTTTATAAATCAAACATAATTTGAAACTGAAATGAATATAACAATGAATAAAAACTAAAATTCAAAATGTCTTCCCTTAACCCCAGTTGATTGTCTGGCATCACCCACGTCCCACCAAGATGAGTACGTATCACGTAAATCTATAATACTACCAACATTACTTTACCAAAAGAAGGATCTGATGGACTCACTCTCCTGCTCAATATCTTCACAAACAGGTTATGTTACAGACATAATCTGAATATTTTGCGTCCTTGGTTTGGACACTATAGCTCACTGTGTTAGTAAAGCCTGCTGTATACCCACCTTTCTTCATATGCCCCTAACTAGCCCTAAACATTCAAATAATGCTTAAATGTTCCACAATACCACCCTTGTCAGCACTAGCTTCTCTTATCCCCGTTCCAATCCATCTCCCATCTTTAGATATTTCCGTACCGTTTTCTATCCGACTCTAGCACTTTCGACAGTTTATCTCGTGTCCCAGGCAGAATATGCCTACCCCACCAAAAAAAAAGATACCCATTGTGAATACCTCATCTTACATGGTAAAAGGGACTTTCCAGATGTGATTAAGGATCTTGAGATGAGGAGATTATCCTGGATTATCTGGGTGGGTCCAACGTCATCACAAGGGTCATTATAAGAGGGAGGCTGGAGGGTCAGAATCAGAGAATGAGATGGAATGGCCAAAACAGAGACAGAGAGGTTTGAAGATTTTATGCTGCTGACTTTGAAGATGGGGAAAGGGGCCATGAGCCAGGGAATGCAGGAGATCTCGAGAAGCTAGAAACGGCAAGGAAACAAATTTTCCCCTAGAGCCTCTGGAAGGAACACAGCCCTGCCAACCCATTTTATACTTCTGAATACCAGAACTTTAATAAATTTGTGTTGCTTTAAACCACTAAGTTTATTGTAACTTGTTACAGCAGCAAAAGGAAACCGATACATCTTACAGTGACATGACTAAAGTCTTTCCCACCAGGCAAGAAGCTCCAAGATGACTGATTACAGCTTAGTCTGCTTTGTTTCCCACAGACTTCTTTCAAATAATTAGATGCTCAATTAATATTTATACAAGGGATGACTCTTTGAGAGCAAACTGTTGAATTAGCCCCCACGGAAGCAGGATATTAATCCCCAATTCGGTTAGTAAAATGGGACATCATTTATGATCTTAAGTGATCCTGTATAGTTTCCTCTACTTTTTGTTAGACTGAGATGATCATTGCCAAATTTATCCCAGTTCTGAGTAGGATGTAGGTTTATTTATGGACCATAGCATTTAGATACCAAATGGAAAAACAAAACTCCACATGCCTCCCTGTATTTCTTTTTTCTGCAGGAAATAAAATTGAGACATATTTCCACAGTAAATCTAAATGCCTTCTATATTAGCAGGCTTACAAAGGTTATGTACATTAGATATTACTTCATTGTTTGAAGTACTTTAGTGCTTTTGAAAACAGCTGCCTTCAATCTCCATTCTCATAAAAAGAGCAACCACAGTCTGTGCTTTTTCTAATGGCTTTAAAATGTGTGTTAAGTTAGAAATTCTGATCCACACTAATGTTTGTGTACTGTAATATAGAATATTAATGGAAAACATAAAGGGGAAAAGTCTTTACAAGATAGGGCAGAAGGAGAAACTTATGGTTTCTCAAAGTGTTTTGCTTTCAAAATGCTTTCCCTTTGGCAACGAATATGTTTTTATAAAAGCTTCATGAGGCAAAATACTAATAAATGTGTGTATTAAGCACATGAGATAAGAACAGAATAGAGCCATTGATTTGGAGAAACATTTCTAGATGAGAAAAGTTTTGACCTTTGTGTATAGAGTTGACTTCTATGCCATCTATGATTTCTTTTTTCTTTCTTTTTCTTTTTTTTATTGCAGCAACATTGGATTATAACATTATATAGCTTTCAGGTATACATCATAATATATTTTGAATTCTGTGTAGACTACATCATGTTCACCACCCAAAAAGTAATTATAGTCTATCCCCTCACATGTGAGCCTAATCACCCCTTTTGCCCTCCCCCCACCTCACTTCCCCTATGGTAAGCACCAATCCAATCTCTGTTGCTGTGTTTGTTTGTCATTGTTTTTATCGTCTACTTATAAGTGAGATCCTACGGTATTTGTCTTTCTACCTCTGACTTATTCAACTTAGCATAATACCCTCAAGGTCCATCCATGTTGTCACAAATGGCCAGATTTCATCATTTCTTATGGCTGAGTAGTATTCCATTGGGTATAAGTGCCACATCTTCTTTATCCATTCATCCCTTGATGGGCACCTAGGTTGCTTCCAAGTCTTGGCTATTGTGAATAATGCTGCAATGAACATAAGGGTGCATGTATCTTTATGCATTTGTGTTTTCAGGTTCTTTGGATCAATACTCAGCAGTGGTATAGCTGGATCATATGGTAGATCTATTCTTAGTTTTCTGAGAGTACTCCATACTGCTTTCCATAGTGGCTGCACCAGTTTGCACTCCCACCAACAGTGTAGGAGGGTTCCCTTCTCTCCACATCCTCTGCAACACTTGTTGTTTCCTATCTTGTTAATTATAGCCATTCTGACCAGAGTGAGGTGATATCTCATTGTAGTTTTGATTTGCATTTCCCTGATAGCTAATGATGTTCAGCATCTTTTCATATGCCTGTTGGCCATCTGTGTATCTTCTTTGAAGAAATCTGTGTTCAGATTTTTTGCCCATTTTTTAATTGAGTCCTTGGTTTTTTTGTTGTTGAGATGTATGAATTCTTTGTATATTTTGGATATTAACCCCTTATCTGATATGTGGTTTGCAAATATCTTCTCCCAATTGTTAGGTTGTCTTTTCATTTTGTTGATGGCTTCCTTTGCTGTGCAGAAGTTTTTTAGTTTGATGTAGTCCCATTTGTTCATTTTTTCTTTTGTTTCCCTTGCCCGGTCAGACATGGGACTTGAAAATATGCTGCTCAGACCAATGTCATAGAGCGTACTGCCTATGTTTTCTTCTAGAAGTTTCATGATTTCAGGTCTTACATTCAAGTCTTTAATCGATTTTGAGTTGATTTTTGTGCGTGGTGTAAGGGAATGGTCTACTTTCATCCTTCTGCATGTGGCTGACCAGTTTTCCCAACACTATTTATTGAAGAGACTCTTCTTTCTCCATCGTATGCTCTTGGCTCCCTTGTCAAATATTAGCTGTCCATAAATGTGTGGGTTTATTTCTGGGCTCTCGATCCTGTTCCATTGATCTGTGTGTCTGTTTTTGTGCCAGTACCAAGCTGTTTTGGTTACTATGGCTTTGTAGTGTATTTTGAAATCAGGAGTGTGATATCTCCCGCTTTGTTCTTTTTTCTCAGGAATCCTTTGTCTATTCGGGGTCTTTTGTTCCATATAAATTTTAGGATTCTTTGTTCTATTTCTGTGAAAAATGTTGTTGAAACTTTGATAGGGATTGCATTGAATCTATAGATTGCTTTAGGAAGTATGGACATTTTAACTATGTTAATTCTTCCAATCCAAGAGCACGGAATATCTTTCCACTTCTTTGTGTCTTCTTCGATTTCTTTCAACAATGTTTTATAGTTTTCGGTGTACAGATCTCTCACCTCGTTGGTTAAGTTTATTCCTAGGTGTTTTATTCTTTTTGTTGCAATTGTAAATGGGATTATATTCTTAATTTCTCTGTCTGCTACTTTGTTGTTAGTGTATAGAAACGCAACTGATTTTTGTATGTTGATTTTGTATCCTGCGACTTGACTGTATCCATTTATTTCTAAAAGTGTTTTAGTGGATTCTTTAGGGTTTTCTATATATAAAATCATGTCATCTGCAAAGAGTGACAGTTTCACTTCTTCTTTTCCAATTTGTATCTCTTTTATTTCTTTTTCTTGCCTGATTGCTCTGGCTAGGACTTCCAATATTATGTTAAATAAGAGTGGTGACAGTGAGCATCCTTGTCTGGTTCCTGCTCTTAGAGGGATAGCTTTCAGTTTTTCTCCATTGAGAATGATATTTGCTGTGGGTTTGTCATATATGGCCTTTATTATGTTGAGGTATTTTCCTTCCATACCCATTTTATTTAGAGTTTTTTATCATAAATGGATGCTGTATCTTGTCAAATGCTTTCTCTGCATCGATTGAGATGATCATGTGATTTTTATTCTTCATTTTGTTAATGTGGTGTATCACCTTGATAGATTTGCAGATGTTGAACCATCCCTGCATCCCTGGAATGAAACCCACTTGATCATGATGTATGATCTTTTTAATGTATTGTTGTATTCGATTTGCAAGTATTTTGTTGATGATTTTTGCATCAATGTTCATCAGTGATATTGGCCTGTAATTTTCTTTTTTTGTGTTGTCCTTGTCTAGTTTCGGTATCAGGGTAATTTTGGCTTCGTAGAATGAGTTAGGAAACCTCCTCTCCTCTTCAATTTTTTGGAAGAGTTTGAGAAGGGTAGGTATTAAGTCTTCTTTGAATGTTTGGTAGAATTCACCAGGGAAGCCATCTGGTCCTGGATTTTTATGTTTTTGGAGGTTTTTGGTTGCTGTTTTGATCTCCTTACCGATGATTGGTCTATTCAAATTCTCTACTTCTTCTTTGTCCAGTTTTGGAAGGTTGTATGTTTCTAAGAATTTATCCATTTCTTCTAGATTATCCAATTTGTTGGCGTATAGCTTTTCATAGTATTCTGTTATTATATTTTGTATTTCTGAGGTGTCTGTTGTAATTTCTCCTCTTTCATTTCTGATTTATTTATTTGAGGCTTCTCTCTTTTTTTTTTGGTGAGTCTAGCTAAGGGTTTGTCAATTTTGTTTATCTTTTCAAAGAACCAGCTCTTGGTTTCATTAATTTTTTCTATTGTTTTTGTAGTCTCTATTTGATTTATTTCTGCTCTGATTTTTATTATTTCCTTCCTTCTGCTGATTTTGGACTTCATTTGTTCTTCTTTTTCCAGTACCTTTAGATGCATTGTTAGATTATTTATCTGGGATTTTTCTTCTTTGTTGAGTTAGGCCTGAATTGCTATAAACTTCCCTCTTAGAACCGCTTTTGCTGTATCCCATAGATTTTGGCATGTTGTATTTTCTTTTTCATTTGTCTCCAGGAATTTTTGATTCTCCTTTGATTTCTTCATTGACCCAATCACTGTTCAGTAGTGTTTTGTTTAATCTCCACATTTTTGTGGCTTCTGATTTTCTTCCTGTAGTTGATTTCTAGTTTCATACCTTTGTGGTAGAAAAGATGCATGGTATTTTTTCAATCTTCTTAAATTTATTGAGACTTGTTTTGTGGCCTAATATGTGATCAGTCCTGGAGAATGTTCCACATGCATTTAAAAAGAAAGTGTATTCTGTGGTTTGGGAATGGAATGTTCTGTGTATATCTACTAAGTGCATCTGGTCAAATGTGTCGTTTAAGGCCAGTGTTTCCTTATTGATCTTCTGTTTGGATGATCTATCCATTGGTGTAAATAGAGTGTTAAAGTCCCCTACTATTATTGTGTTACTGTCTATTTCTCCTTTTATGTCTGTTAATAATTGCTTTACATATTTAGGTTCTCCTATGTTGGGTGCATAGATATTTACAAGTGTTATTTCTTCTTGTTGGATTGTTGCCTTTATCATTATGTAGTGTGCTTCTTTGTCTCTTATTACAGTTTTAGTTTTAAAGTCTATTTTGTCTGATGTAAGTATTGCTACTGCTGCTTTCTTTTCTTTGCCATTTGCATGGAATATCTTTTTTCATCCTTTCACTTTCAGTTTGTAAGTGTCTGTAGGTCTGAAGTGTGTCTCTTGTATGCAGCATATATATGGGTCTTGTTTTTTTATCAAATTGGCTACCCTGTGACTTTTGATTGGAACATTTAGTCCATTGAACTTTAAAGTAGTTATTGAGGGGTCGGCCCAGTGGCACAGTGGTTAACTGCGCATGTTCTGCTTCAGCAGCCCAGTGTTCGCTGGTTCGGATCTCAGGTGCAGATATGGCACCACTTGGCAAGCCATGCTGTGGTAGGCGTCCCACATATAAAGTAGAGGAAGATGGGCATGGATGTTAGCTCAGGGCCAGTCTTCCTCAGCAAAAGCAGGAGGATGGGCAGGAGACGTTAGCTCAGGTCTAATCTTCCTCAAAAAAAGAAGGTAGCTATTGAGAATTATGTATTTATTGTCATTTTGTTACTTTGTTTTTTCTGGGTGTTTTAGTAGTTCTTCTCTGTTCCTTTCTTTTTATCTTGCTCTCTTCCCTTGAGGTTTGATGGCTTTCTTTTTTTTTTTTTTTGAGGAAGATTAGCCCTGAGTTAACTGCTGCCAATCTTCCTCTTTTTGCTGAGGAAGACTGGCCCTGAGCTAACATCTATGCCCATCTTCCTGTACTTTATATGTGGGATGCCTACCACAGCATGGCTTGCCAAGCAGTGCCATGTCCACACCCAGAGTCTGAATTGGCAAACCCCAGGCCACCGAAGCCGAACGAGTGCACTTAACCACTGCACCACTGGGCTGGCCCCTGATGGCTTTCTTTAGTAATATATTTGATTTCTTTTGTCTTACATATTTGCTTACTTATTATAGGTCTCTGGTTTGTGATTACCATGAGGATCCTATATAATATTCTGTGTATGTAACAGTCTATATTGAGTTGATAGAGTCTTTAGATTGACCTCTTTCTAAAAGCTCTACTTTTTCACTCCCCTCCTCCCACATTTTATGTTTTTGAAATCATATCTAATCTCTTGTTTTGTGTGTGTCTATCCATTACCCACTTATCATTGAAATAGGTAATTTTAGTACTTTTGTCTTTTAACCCCCATATTATCTTCATAGGTGGTTGATTTACTACCTTTACTATATTTTTACCTTTACCAGTGATTTTATCACCTGTTTTTTTTGGGGGGGGGTGGTTGATAATTTTTTTATTCTTATTTGTGGTCATTGCTTTCCCACTTAAATAAGTCTCTTTAGCATTTCTTGCAGAACTGGTTTCTTGGTGATAAACTCCTTTAATTTTTGCTTCTCTGGGAAGCTCTTTATCTCTCCTTCCATTCTGAATGACAATCTTGCTGGATAGAGTATTCTTGGCTGTAGGTTTTTTCCTTTTAGCACTATAAATATGTCATGGCATCCTCTTCTCGTCTGCAGGGTTTTGGTTGAGAAATCCGCTGATAGCCTTATGGGATTTCCTTCGTATGCCACTTATTGCCTTTCTCTTGCCACTTTTAGGATTCTCTCTTTATCTTTACTTTTGGACATTTTAATTATAATGTGTCTTGGTGTGGGCCTCTTTGTGTTTATCTTGTTTGGAGCTCTCTGTGTTTCCTGTACTTGGATGTCTATTTCCTTCCTTAGGTTAGGAAAATTTTCAGCTATTATTTCTTCAAATAGATTTTCTGCCCCTTTGTCTCTCTCTTCTCCTTCTGGAACACCTATAACATGAACGTTAGTGCACTTGATATTGTCCCAGAGTTCCCTTAGACTGTTCTCGTTCTGTCTAATTTTTCTTCTTTTATCTGTTTAGCTTGGGTGACTTCCTCTAGCTCACTGATCCGTTCTTCTGTATCATCTAGTCTGTTATTGAGTCCCTCTAGTGAATTTTCCCTTTCCAGTGTTGTATTCTTCATTTCCAATGGGTTCTTTTTTATATTTTCTAGTTCTTTCTTGACAAGCTCACTGTGTTCATCCAGTCTTCTCCCAATATCTGTAAGCATCCTTATGAGTTTTTCTTTGAACTCTTTGTCAGGTATGTCACTTACTTCTGTTTCATTTAGTCCTTTTTCTGGGGTTTTGTCCTGTTCCTTTTCTTGGAATGCATTCCTTTGTTTCCTCATTGTGTCTCTTTCTCTGTGCTTATATCTATGTACTAGGTGAGTTGGCTATGTCTCCTGATCTTGGAGAAGTGGACTTATGTAAGAGATGCCTTTTGAGGCCCAGCCATGTTCTTCCCTCTCATCACCAGTCCAAATGATCCAAGAGTGACCCGTTTGTGGGCTACTTGTGTCCTTCTTCTGTGGCAGGGTTGCTCTTAATGCAGGTACCCAGGGAGTTCTAGTCTTTCCTTCACTGGCCAGCTGTTTGTAAATCTGATTTGGGGAGCCTCAGCACCGTTGGCTACATGGCCTAACAGTACACTCCTGTTGCAGTTTTCCTGTTGATTTTGGAAGTACCCAGTGTAGCTGGTTGCTAGGCTCAGGGGCTTACAGTTGCCATAGTCCTCAGGCCTACAAGACTGTTGTCAGTTCTCTTAGGAGTGCAGCTGAGTGAGGCTGGCCCTAGGCATGGGAGCTCTCAATTGTTTCAGGCTTTGGAACGTGGGGTTGATCCCTTTTATGGCTATTTGTGAAGCACAGGTCTTCTGCTACTGATAAGCCTCATCCCCCACAGGTCCACACACAATGTCAGTACAGTCCTGGTCCGTGCACACTTCCCAAACCCCTGGAGCATACCCTGACGTCCCACTGCAGAGGCCCCCACCTCTCCACCAAAGCCCCCCATAGTGCACCTCGTCCTCACACAGGCCCTGCCCCACAGAGGCAGACACACTCGCCTGCCTGTAGAGGATCAAGGCACCCAGTCAATGCAGGCCAACAAGTAGCCTGAAGGATTGCTATCGGGTGGGGCTAGGACCTAGGGAGGGCTGCCTGCCCTGGCCAAACTAAATTAAATCTGCACTCTAGTGGGTGTGGCAGACCCCTGGGCTAATAGACCAGGGGAAGAACTTCAATGATGTCTGCCGGGGTCTGTGTCAGCACGCCTGGACTAGGTGACAACAATGACCACCACCAATGTCTCAGTCTCTGGAGAGGTCTCTCCTCTCACCAAGATGTACCCAGAGGCTACCAGGTGAGTCTATTTTCACCAAAGGACTGTCAGCCTTCTTTCTGGTTATTTTAGGTGGCTGAGACAAGTGAGTTTGTGTGTGGGCCCTTTAAGACAGAGTCTTTTTGGCTTTCATCCGATAGCTTTTCTGGGTATTCCCTGCTGCAGGTAATAGCCAGCAAAGCCAGATGGTAAGACCCTTGTCTCAGTTGTGCTGAGTCTGAAGGATGTTTATAGCAGTATTGAGCCCCCGTTCCAGACGTCACTCCTCCAGGGAGGGCTGCATTCCTTAGGGTGGCGCCCACCTGGCCAGCTGAGAAACTCCACTGCTCCTGAAAGTGGCTTTTTTCTCTCCATAAGGAATTTCTGCCTCCTCCGCCTTATTCAGGGCTGTGCCTTGTTGTGGGGGTTCTTTTCATCCAGTTTTCAGTTTTCTATCCAGGGTAATTTTTCCCAAAATAGTTGTAATCTCGTTGTGTTCACGGGAGGAGATGAGTTCAGAGTCTGCCTATGCTGCCATCTCGACAAGATCCACCATCTATGATTTCTCACTAAGGACTGCCCTACTGTGCACAGAAAGTGGTGGGCACAGGTGGCATGGGCTAAATGTTAGAATGTTTTCTAAATATCCAAATATAAAGACTCCCATGGCTTCAAAATTAGCTCTACTCCAGGAACCATTTCCTAAAATATTGGGTGCATATTTTTTCTCTGAAGGGTGTGATCTTCATCATCCTAGTTCTAACCCTTGTCTTGTTTACAGAACAAAAATGGAAAACCCATTCCTATAGCAAAGTGCATCCTTAATATCCCTCAAAATACAAGAATGGAAATGTACAAAGAGATGATGATGATGATGATGATGGTTGGTAACTCAGCCTTTATTCTCTTTGGCAAGGTAGATACAAAAGAAAATTGGACTTTTTGAAATGCAAGAATGAACTGCCCTGCTGCAGAAACCAGAAAGCAAATTTAGCACAAGTATCGTTAACTCTGTGCTGCCTTTTGCAAAGGGCATATAAAGGGGAAATGAGCATTTCTTAAATGCTCTTCCCTACCTGAACCAGCAGGGAGAGGTCATATACATGCATACTTGGGCACTTAAAGTCTAGAAATGGAGCTAAGTGCTGCATTTGACTTTCTCAAGGCTAAAGAAAACTTAAAGATTTTGTAAAAATAAAACATGTTGGGAAATTGGTGGCCCTCTTGATCGTTTGCCCTCATGCAGAGCTGAGTAGCAGTGCCTGTGTGAGCAACAAAGTCCCCTCTAGACCCACCTGCTGATCACAAGGAGTATGGTGCATTTGTTTTGTGCTTGGATGTAAATTTAACGAACAGCATTCAAGGGCTTGGTACTTGGAAAGGGCACCTGGGAAAAATACCGGAAGGAAATTCTGAGCTATGAAAATTGCCTGTTGATCTGAGCTGAATGGCCACTGATTAAATGGTTTCGTAGAACCAACCATAGCCTGGAAGCGTAGGCTTTCTGTAGACTATATTACTTTTTTGGTGTTTAGTTAATTACATCATTCATTTAAAAATATCCAAATATTTTATTTTTAAAAATTAAAATAGAATACTTTCAGAAATTTGAAAATGATCAAGATTCTATAGCAGTTGGGAGGAGGGTAAGAGGAATAAAAGAAAATGGCAAGAATCCAGTAGGAAGAATGGGAAGGCAGCCTAGGAACTGGGATTTACTGTAGCGGAGTTTGTGCTAAGCACGCTGGCAAATCGGGTTTTCACTCGTCCAGTTAGAGGGTGTTTTAAAATGGTAAGACTGGTGTTTTAGCATCCTAACCTCAGTATTGAATAAGAGAAGTATGATACAACATCTAAATGTTGTGCATCAGACTGATGCACACGTAAGAGCTCAATGTGCGGTTTTTTAATGAATGAACTGATGAATGAATGAATATGCAATTTACATTTCAAGTCATTTAGACAATTTATTATGATATTTGTAGACATTATTTTGTAAGATACTAGTTTCCAAAGAATGTGAATTTTTTAGAATATTTGCTGTTTTATGGGGATGGTAGGATAGAATAGTTAAGAACACGTATTGTTTCAGTTGAGCCTGCCATCTCATAAATAGACTTAGTTAAAATTCCTGTTTTCCAAAGTAGAACTTGAAATTATTTGTACAGAGCCATCATTGCAAATGTATCAGATAAGTCATTTGTAAATGTATTTATTTATTTTGAGGAAGATTAGCCCTGAGCTAACATCCGTGCCCATCTTCCTCTATTTTATATGTGGGACGCCTACCACAGTATGGCTTGATGAGCGGTGCATAGGTCCGCACCTGGGATCCGAACCGGCGAACCCCGGGTTGCTGAAGCAGAGCATGGGAACTTAAGCGTTATGCCACTGGGCCAGCTCCAAGTCTTCTGTAAATTTTAACTTCTCTTTCCCTTCCCAATTTTTTCAAGAATAGTTGAATTAGACTATTATTTACTTTTCTATAGAATCAGGCTGAAAAAAATATTTTAAAAATTAAGGTCATATTCTTGATGAGTTTTCTCATTATTTTAGTGGGAAATTGTGATAAATTCACGTCTCGTTGCAATGTAACCATTATATTTTTTAATAATCTCTATCTATCTGTAGTTCATGGATACTAAACTATTCATTTGAGTCCTCTCTGCATAAAGCCATATCAGAGATTGTCTAATATTCTATTAACTTTTTGACAGTTAATATAACAATTTTCCCAGAATTATAAGAGGTTAAGCCTTCTTTGGAATTATTTTAGAATGAGCTCTTTTAGTTGGTTTTTCTCTAATATTTTAGCAGAAATCTAATTTAAACAACCTTTTTACTTGTATTTAATATTTTAAAATCCCAAGAAGTTTTCAGATTAATAGTTTACAGCTAAAATCAACATTATTTTATTTATAGCCATATTGACATTCTCTAATTTCAAAACTCTTTGGGGAACACTATAGAAAATGAAAGAAAGTTATCTGTATTACTTGTCTGTTGCTACATAACACATTAACACAAAATTGGCAGCTCAACATATACACACACATTATCTGGCAGTTTCTGTGGGTGAGCTTAGCTGGGTACTCTGCCACTGAGGGTTTCACAAGGCTGAAATCAAGGTATAGACTGGGCTACATTCTCACTTAGAATCTAGAATGGGAAAGACTCTACTTTCATTCTCACTCCGATAACAGGTAATATTAATTTCCTTGTGTCTGTGGAATTGAAGACCTGGACTTCCTACTGGCTGTCAGCTGGAGGCGTCCCTCACCTCCTAGAAGCTGCCTACAGTTCCTGGAGGCCACCCCCAGTTCCCAGAAGATGCTCATAGTCTTTTGCCTTGTGGACTTTACCAACATGATGGCTTACTTCATGAGCCAGCAAGAAGAGTCTCTAGAGCGTGTTTGCTAGCAAGACAGAGTCTGATACAGTGTAATGCAATCAGGAGAGGGACATCCCATGTATGACATCACATCTATCCCCTTTGTTATGTTCTATGGCCCAGCAGCAAGTCACAGGTCCTACTCACACACAGGGGAAGGGATCGCACAAAGCCGTGAACGAGGGGAGTGTGATGAGGAAACAGCTATTTTGAATTGCTGCCTAGGCTTCTTACTATGACAATGCTGCTCAGACCCAGAGCCTAGACATTTAGATAAGGACCTGAGCTTAGGATTCCTGCCACAAGTTCCCGCTTAGCTTTTCTGGGGCAGCTTTTAAAATAACCACTTAGAGTTGAGGCCAGAAAAAATTAGTGACCTCTGTCCCAACCACCTTATAAGTAATAGGCACTTGCTACCCTGTCTCTATCTCCTGCTCACTCACGACCGGGGACGGAGGACTGCCCTTCTGGCTCATTGTGCCTCTCGCCCCAAATCTGTTTCTGGAATTTGTAAGCAATAAACCTAGTGACTTTACTTCCTTTGTGTAAGTGTATTGAAACTTCGCCTTCAATCAAAACGACCCTAGGGTTTTCACTTCCCCAAAGTGGGAGCTCCGATGCTAAGGGAGCTCCCTGCAGACCCCATGTGTGGGTCACTTGCGCCTCCTCACTCAGCAGGTCATAATCTGCATATTCTTAATTTAATACACCAGCTACAGGCCCCTCAACACAGGGGAGAGGAAGATATAGGGAGCCACCTTAGAGTTTGTCTACCAAGGTCTCTCTCAAAAAATTTCATTCTAGTAGAGCCTGCTTTTGAATCAGTTGAAGTGTAACTGCATTTTTAAAGGTAAGTTAAATATATCCATTTTTTAAACCTTTCAAAAGAACTTACTACATTACCCTGTGGGAGACAGAAGGTGTATATATAAAGATCTATATAAAAAGAAGAGACAGTGAGAAAATGTTACTTGCTCACAAATTTATATAGCCATTTTGATATATGGGCATATTTAAAATAAAAACATAAAGGCACTTATGTGTTTGTTGATTTTTTTAGATTCAAAATGCATTTGTATCACATCTGCTAATATTTCGTATTTGCACAGGCAAAGTCACCATTCAAATTAATAGTAGTAATTAGCAGATTGGGTTTCTCACCACAGGCAAACGTCTGACTTTTAGAGTTACAAATGAGCATTTAAGGGTTGAATCAGTAGGTAGTATATTCTCTGAAAACAAAATGATTATTTAACATAACTTTATAAAGAATAAGATAGCCACATTAATTCCTACTTAAATATAGATTAAATAAGTAATTCTTCATATTCCATTTTATTAAAATTTTATTTAATACTAACTTAACTATCCTGTGAGGAGTACTTCTGAAAAGTTTCTGTTTGGTTATTTTGCTTGATTTCTATTCTGTTAATATACAGTTTATGAATCTTACTCCAATGAATTTAGATGGAAAAGTCACTTAATAGTTTCAGATTCAGACAGTCACTTTGTTTAACCTGAAAGATAGTTTCAGTATTTAATATTTTATTTGACACAGTTCCTAACATAATAAAATTTTAATAACTATCTGTGGATTATAATGATAGATGGAAGAATGAGTGAAAAAAAATTGACTCATGGAAATATCTTTGATATTTGACTTATTGTATTAATAAGATTACCTTTGGCAACATACAATAGGGATCTTGCCAAATTGCAATCCTTAGAGAAATTAATTAGCCTTATTGACTGTCAGTATAAGAGATAAAGTAATTATTAACAAATATGGTTAATTGATTTGTAAATAAATATGCAAATATATCTTTTTCTGAGGAAACCTCAAAATTTTGCCTACTTCATTTCTGCCCCTCACCCTCTAAAACATATATAAATTAGTTTACAGGAATTAGGAATTTAAGAACCCAGATTATTATAACTTTTTATTTTGAAATAATTTTAAATGCCAGAGAATCTGTAAGGATGTTACACAGATTATTTATTCTATCAGTTAATATTTCGTATTTACAAAAGGAAATCACCATCCCCATTAAGTGTAGTAGGTGGAACTGTCAGAATTAGCATAAATATAGGGAGAGAGAGGGCATCCAATTAAACATAGCTTCATATAAACAGCAAATAATTTACTTACAATAAGTATGTCACTGCAACATTTGGGACACATTTATCCTAAAAAATATTTTTGTTTATTTGAAATTCCAATTTAACTGATCGTCCTGAATTTTGTCAAGCCACCCTACATACCCTTCAGCCAGATTCACCAATTGTTCATACTTGCCACCTCTCTTTGTCCTTCTATCTCTTTCTCTCCCTCTTCTCTGTCTCTAGATATGTGCATATGTGCACAACATACACACACACAGACAATTTTTTCCCTGAATTATTTGAGAGTTTGCACACTTCATGCTCCTTTGCCTGTATACACTTCCATATTTATTTTCTAAAAAAAGAGATTTTCTTACACAAGCACAGAAAATTATAAAAGTCATGAAATTTAACATTGAATAAATGCTATTGATTAATATGCAGTCCATGTTCTGATTTCACGATTTGTCACAACTCTGCTCTTTGATTTTTCTCTCGTCCAGGATCCAATTCAAGATCACACATAGCATTTATGTGTCACGATTACTTTATCTACCTGTAATCTTAACCATTCCTCAGCCTTTCTTTACCTTTCATGTCATAGCTATTTTTGGAGGAACTTAGGCCAGTTATTTTGTAGAATGTTGCTCTGTTTGGGTTTCTTTGATGTTTCCTTATAATTAGATCGGGGTGACCCATTCGTTTCAAGAATACCACAGGAGTGACGTGGTGCTGTCCTACCAAGTACAATGTATCATGAATCACATGACATTGGTTTTTCTCTACTGGTGATGTTAACTTTGACCACTTGATCGGGGTGATGTCTATCAGTTTTCTCATCTGTTGTAAAGTTAGCATTTTCCCCTTGGTAATTTAATGAGCACTTTTTGAGGAGATATTTTGAGACAGTGTAAATATCCTGTTTCTCATCTAACTTTATAAACTATAACCACGATGGTTGCAACCTGGTGATTTTGTGTGTGTGTGTGTGTGTAAGATTCACCCTGAGCTAACATCTGTTGCCAATCCTCCTCTTTTTTTGCTGGAGGAAGATTAGCCCTGAGCTAACATCTGCACCAATCTTCCTCCACTTTGTATGTGGGATGCCTCCACAGCATGGCTGATGAGTGGAGTAGGTCCACACCTGGGATCTGAACCCGCGAACCCAGGCTGCCAAAGAGGAGCAGGCGGAACTTTAACCACTAGGCCATGGGGCTAGCCCCCTAGTGATTTTTTTAACACCATTATTCCTTCCTCCATTTATTACATAGTATTCCACAATAAGAAAGAATCTTTTCTTTGCTCTCATTTATATATGCACTTGTGTGCATATATTACAGTGTATAAAGTTACCTACCAAAGTTTACTTCTTGACTTTCCATAACATTTATCAATAAGCAATATCATTCTCTTTCCTACGTGACTCTTTATTCTAAATTATATTTTATGTGACATTATAATTTATTCCTTATGTTCTTTTGATTCATATCATTGGGGAATAATGCACTCCACTATTTATTAAGGAATTAATTGTATCTTTTTGTAAATGTCTCCTCAGTTTTAAAGGACAGTTTGTTGTAAAGTTCATCTGCTGCCTTTATCATACACTAAATTCCCAGATGTATTTGAGTCTATTGCTTGCCTTTCTATTCTAGTCCAAATTCTGTTTGTCTATCCATGCACCAGGACCAAACTATGAGAGTTATAGAGAATTTATGGTAATATCTGGAAGGGTTTATCCCCCTCATAGTTTTTCATTATTTTCACTACTATTCTTAGAGGTTTTTTCCTATATCAAGTTTAGTGTCAATTAGTCTAACTCCATGAAAAACGACTGCTGTCATTTTTCTTTTTGGTGAGTACTGAGTTGAAATTTAGAAAATAACTTGGACAGTACCAACATCTTTATAATGTTGAATTACCCTACGTAAGAATAGAGGATGTTTTTCCATTTGTTCAAGCCTTTGTGTGTTTCAGAAATATTTCAGACTTTTCTGCAACTGGTCCTCTAACTGGGTCTATTAATTTTTCTATATTCATTGCATATCCTCATAGCTTACTGATTTTTTTAGTCAGTTTCGTCATTGATCCTTTAGATTCTTTAGAGTTTTCCAGATATACATTCATATCAGCTGCAAATAAAATAGTTTTCCTGGGGCCGGCCCTGTGGCCGAGTGGTTAAGTTTGCACCCTCTGCTTTGGCAGCCCAGAGTTTTGCTGGTTCGAATCCTGGGCGAGGACATGGCACCACTCATCAAGCCAAGCTGAGGCAGCATCCCACATGCCACAACTAGAAGGACCCACAACTAAAAATACACTACTATGTACTGGAGGGCTTTGGGGAGAAAAAGGAAAAATAAAATATTTAAAAAAATAGTTTTCCTTCTTCTTTACCTATTTTACCTATTCTTTCACTTCTAAGTCATTTCTCTTAATCAATGCATTGGTTAATATTTGCATTAAAGTGCCAAATGTGGCAGAGATTGTGGGTTTATTTGTCTTGTTCTTAATGGGAATATCACTACTGTTTCTCATTAAATAAGATGATGCTAACTTTAGAAGATATGAGTGTGTACTTGCATATGTATGTGTGTAAATATTATGCAGATACATAATGCATATATATATGTGCACACAATACATAATGTATGTACACACACAAGTATGAAACATTAGTGTGTGTGTGTAAAAGTATGGAAAGCTTTCTTAGATTAGAGTTTTAAATATTATTTCTGTTCCATTTTTGTTTTGTTTTATTCTCCAGGAACTAAAATTATATGACTCTTATTCCTTCTTTTCCTGTCTTCCATTTCCACTACTTTCCACTTTGTCCTTTTCACTCCTTTTTTAATCATTTTGGTTGCTGTTCTCCTTTCTCCAATGCCCATAATTAAAATTTAATTTCCGACTTTTCTTCCTCCGGCATCTTGTAATTTGTTATCTATTTCTGGCATCATTTTGGTTTTTTCCGTCCCTCTTCCCTTTGTTCAATCAACTCTCTTTCTTCTTGGGTTTTGTTTGTTGCTGTTGTTCATTTCTATTCTTAGTTTCTGAATTTATGAATCAAGGTGGTTTTTTATATTGTTCAGTGCTTTTATGAGTATCTTTAATTGCATTTTAACTATTATTATACAGTTTACTCTATTTTATGATTTGTTTTTAGGGAGAATTTTCCTCAATTGATATGTTTGCTTCATATTTTTTTCTGTTCATTTTTGCTGCATTGAAGTGTTTTTACAAAATTCCCAGTTTAATGGTGCTCTTCTCTGTCATTGTCGTAGTGTCCAGCTGCTTAGTGGATGTTTCTGTTTGTTTTGGTGGTGTTAGTGAAAATAAGTTAAAAATTTATAGTAAAAAGTTTATTTTCCAAATACATATTAATAATGCTTAGTTTTACTTTATTTTGCTTTACTCTAAAGATAAAATTTTTTTCTGAATTAGCAATACTATTAGATTAAACCCTTAATAATTGTAAATTAATACAAACTGTAAGTAATGCATAGTAAAAGCTCCTTTTCTAGTGTTTGTAATAAAAGGAAATTGATTTAATAGAAAATTAATCTCTTTGTTCATTTAATGTTTAAATTCATATCCATTCAAAACTTTATAGATAAGCACCTAAAACTTGTGAAGGAACTCAAATCGGAATACGGGCTAAAATATAATTTACACGTCAAGTTCCTGCAACAACAACAAAAAAGTTTTCCTATTTATCCTGATACATCCTAACAGGAAACTGATACCAAACTCAGCAGGGCAATTGAGGCGCTCTTCACAAAGCTGTGGGAAAATGTAAAGGGCAGCCAGCAGAGCACAGCACTCTGAAGCCAGCCACATCGGATGCTGTGCCATCTCTTCAATAGGGACAAAAAGCCCAGTGGTTGCCTGAAATCTGAGCAAGTTGCTAACTAGAGGGGGAGCTCGCAGGAGAGCTGTGGCCATCGATAGAGGGGCGCACTCAAACCAGGTGAGTTGGCGAGGATGGAGCCAGGATTACAAGTACACTACACTCCACCCCTCCATGACTCACGATGCAGTCGATCTGCAGAAAGATTTTGAGTGTTCACTATAGCCTAGTTTTTAATCGACATATTTTTTTAAGTTTTGTAATTATCAGTATTTCATTTTCCCTTAAAATATCCATCCACATCACTTTCCTACTTTATTTTGTTTTGTTTTTACTGTTTTTTTCCCTCATGATTTGTATGTCATATGTATATCTTAAATATCACTCCATTAACTATTATTGTCATAAATTTGCAAATGTTTTTCTTAGTTTGTCATTAACCTTTAGTTTTTCACAGTGACTTTGATGTACGGAAGATATATTGTGTGGGTCTAAGTAGACTAGGACTTATTATATTATTTCTTCTGGAGAATTTTTTAAAAATTAGAAATACCTTCCTTATCTATTTATTAGCCTAATAGATTTATAGACTTTTTGTGACATTTACCATTTAAGTATAAATGTAAGTATAGATTTTAAAACAAATCAGAATATTTTTTTCATGTGAGGTTTGATAAAAATCTAAGAGGTCTGGGGGCCAGCCCCGTGACATAGTGGTTAAGTTCCAGTGCTCTGCTTTGGCAGCCAGGGGTTGCAGGTTCGGATCCCGGGGGTGGACCTAGCACCACTCATCAAGCCACGCTGAGGCAGTGTCCCACATGAAATAGAGGAAGATTGGCACAGATGTTAGCTCAGAGAGAATCTTCCTCAAGCAAAAAGTGGAAGATTGGCAACAGATGTTAGCTCAGGGCATCTGTTGCCAATCTTCCTCACACAGAAAAAACATTAAGTGGTATGGGTGTGTGAGTATGTATGTGTATGTTTGCTTATATAGCTAAATACCCTGGTGGTTTTTTGAATAATGAATTCCTTTTCATTTTATTATATGTATCACATCTGAGTCTCTTTAAGGACTATGTAAATTGATTCATTGATCTATTTATGCCAGCATCACACTGTTTTAATTATTATAGATTTATCATTTTTGGCATCTGAAAAGGGAAGTCACTTTGCAGCCTGTTTCTGCTCCTTGATGCTCATCCTTTGTTCTGAATCCTTCGTTTAGTTCCATCAATGGTTCCCCACTCAGAGAAAGCAAATCCAATAGAGATTCTATGTTGAGAAACCTGGAGAGTAGAGTAAGAAAACAGAACAATTTGAAGAACTAGCTATGCAAACTCAAAAATGCACCTTGTCCGATTTGGCAATATAAGTCTCCCCATAAACTGCATTTATGTGAATTGGCTAAGGTGATCAAATCACCTGCAAACGTCTTTGAATTATCATTCATGAAGGTAAAGTATAAAGTAGCTTTCTATCTGTCAGAAGACTATGTGAATAAATGTTTGGTTTGATATCTGTATGTTTCTAGTCAATGTAACACAGTTTCAAATTGGGAATGAAAGGCAGCCCAAACCAGGGAGGAACGTTTTACCCAGCTTCAGCTCTGATTCACAGAAGCAAGAGCTATTTCTACACTTTTAAAAATCAGTGCCGAAATGTCCAGAAGCCATGGCTGCTCTCAATGATGAACATGTTTTCTTGTTGCACCTTGGGGAACTGAGCTCTGAATGCGTAATGTTCACCAGCGCTCTCGTTCCCTGGGCCACCTGCTAATTTGCTGTAAGCAACAGAAGTGATGATGATATTTTTGTTTCCTCACCCACTAAATTATCTTCATGCCCCAAACGTTCTAATTGGTATTCTCTTCCTCAAAGCATCAATCGTTGATTTTCATAAGGAAGTGAAAACGATAGGTGAGGTTCTCTGTCTGAGCTCCTCACAGGTGGATAAGTCATGACGTGCTCACTGCCCACGGCCTCTGCTGGAAAGTGATGCCTTGCTCAGCATCACTTGATGGGGCTCCTTCATTAAGACTTACAAAACCCGATTTAATTTGATTAACCGTTCTTCTGACAAGTCATTAGCAGTCTCCTCCTCCAACCTAGACTTCAGAGACCTTGTATGAAGTCTGTTGTAAATAAATAGATTTGACAATCTACAAGATACGATTTGTTGTTCTTATAATATTGACAAAAACAACTGGATTTAAAGATGAAAGTGGCATGAGGAGTGGGAAGGAAGGCAGGAATGAAAAAGAATGTTTAAGAATGCAGAGGACCACGTGCAGTCAGACAAGGCAGATCAGCCCTGTGGCGCCTGCCGCAGGGGTGCTGGAAAGTGAGTGAGAAAAATCTCACTTAAACTAAGTGGAAAATTATAGTTACCAAATTGAGAATTATTTCTTTTACACATATATCTCTCATTGCTTCGTTTCCTTCCCTGCGTGGGTCACTTCTAACCTAGGGGCTGTTGACAATTCTTGATTTCATTAGTGTAAAAGATATTCCCTCTGAGCACGGAGTGGCGTGACTTCTAGGCAGAAAGATCAACTGTGTGAACCAAACAGAGTCTCTTCAGCAGCCCCCGAGCCGCTGTGCTAAGAACTGGCTGTGCCGACTGCTAATGCTTTCTTGGGAGTTCTTTCAACATGAAAACCATTTGATGCATCAGCTTTGAAGTGCTGTGGCATACGCATACTCTAGAAGAGAGAAATGCTAAGGTCTTTCTCTCTGAAGAGCGCGATGGCCACACCAGGGCCCACATTTCACCAAGACACAGATTCTTCACAAGCTCTGACTGTCTCCACAGCCTGTGCTGGTCCTCCAGGCGTAAAGCCCCAACGTGTTACGTTATTTGTAACAAGCAGAGGGCTCTGCCCTACTTGTATTCCTTGCTTCTTCTAAACTACTAGTTAAAGTATTTTGCAATCCATGATGAGTCTGCTCTGTTCAATGATTCATTTATCCAAATGTTTACAAACATCTATTACAGAGAAGTCTTGGTGACAGGTGGCAGAATTTAAAGGAGAAACAACATAGTCATTGCCTGGCCTTCTCTGAGTTAAGTATCCTGCAAGGGAGACAGGTAAGTTAAAAAAGAAATTATGGTAATAGTTGATAAGTACTGTGATAGAATTTGAAAGGGCTTTAAGAACATGTAGCAAGATCACCTAACCTAGTCAAGTGGGACTAGATAATGTATTTAATAAATACCTGTTGGGCATCATTAGATGAATAAGAGGACATCTAGGCTAGTGCCTAAAAGATGATTTGGACTTGGTTCAATGGAAAGGTGACAACGTAGGGGCAGGAACGGAGATCAAGGCAGGCAGAGAGATGAGCAAGGGAAAAGATCAGCAGCCAAAGAGAGCAATGTGTTCTCAGGAACTGAAACAAGGTCAGGACAGACGCCGTGGGGGATATGCCTAGGGGAGTGATCAGAGTGGGGGTGGAGGGCGAGGCCATGAAACGTCATCTAGGCCAAGCTAAAGAATCTGAAATGTATCTTTATGTAACCTGATGGTTACAGTATTCACAAAGTGCCTACTAAATAAGAGTAGACTTTCTTTTGTTTTATTGAAAATATCAAATGTATACATTTCTGAGCACCAAATGAAGATGTCATGTGAAAATGCATGGCACACAGAAGGTCCTCAATAAATGTTTAATGACTCTGAAACTGAATGACTTTGCCAAACAGAAATTATAACTTCATCCATTTGTAATGATTTTGTAATACACATATGTGCAAATTTCTTTATCATCTTAGCAAATAATATTTTATCTTTAAAAACAGTTCTTTAACCTTTGGCAAAAGCTTAATTTCAAAGAAACTTAAAGGCACTGAAATAGATGATTGCTTATTTCCATTGCACTGAACTATAATTATGGGCACCTTGAATGGGAGCAGTATAAATAAAAATAACTCATCAGGTTGCTTTTATAACCTGAGCAATGCAGAGCAATTAGACCAAGAAATTAAATTCTGTAAAATTAAAAGTGCAATTCTATACATCAGATTTAGCAATGATTTTCAAGGAACTGATTTATCTCTCGGTTTTGGAACAGCCTGCTTTAGTCAAATTGCAGACATTGACTAGTGTGTTTGCTTATTTCAAAGACTGTCTTCCATTAGCAAACTCACAGTTTAAACTTTCAAGTCAACTTGAATAATCCACACATTTAAAAAATATGTGTGTGTGTGCGTGTGTTTCTGGCAAAGAGCTTTACAGGAGTGATTCTTATTACAAACATAGTATGATTTGTATTACGAAATAGTCTTCATGGTTACCAAAATACAGGCTATTGCTGCTGGCAAATTATTCATACTCTTCTACTCAAAAATATTCTGGTTAAACAATTATAAACTGTGAAATTATCTAGATAGAGAGTATTTTTTCTATGTGTACATGTAGAACACCATCCAAACACAGGTCTTTATATAGGAATGTAGAAGGAATTATGAATTGGTTATAACTATCCATGAGAAAATAATAACTATCTTTGTGGTATTTCAGGCATTCTGTGAGATATTTTCTTACAGATTTCTTAGCATGTATCAGTAATCAATCCATACTATTTTCTATGAATGAAAACTTCATTAATTTTAGCCTCTTCTCCGCGTCTCAGTGTATCCTGAAGTATACACTTGTTGTTATTTTTATTTCAGTAATTTTAGGGAGAGCTCAAAAACTGCTGAAAATGTTTGTTTCTGAAAATGCATATACATATGAATATCCATACGTGCACACACACACACCAGTTTATTTCTATGGGAAGGGCAAACGGAGAAGGATTATCTTCCTTCCTCCACTTCCCTTCCAGTTAAGGATTGCCCTCTGTCACGTGGAAGGCTGGAAGCTAACAAAGAAAGTAGCTCTCCCCCTGTAGCTACCCTCTGTTGGACGTCACTCCCTCCCCTTCTTCCTTCAGAAGAGGAAAGGCTAGAAAGAGTAAAGTCTTCCTATTGTTGTTTGCCTTTAAATTATGTGCTACCCTTTCTGGATGTCATTAAATCTTATCCATACTTCTATAAATAGTCCCTCTAACAAATTCTCCTCAATTACCCCATTTGTGTGTCCTCTTTTCCTTGTGAGAACCTTGGCAGATACAGTAACTGGTACCAGAAATATCCCAGGAAACAAACTTTCAAATGGGATTCTGAAAAATGGGTGCTCATATTTATGAGGGATACACAGAAAGCTACTTTGCTGTTGGAAGGTGGTACAAAACTTAGCCACGGAATGAGATGGCATCATGATTATTCAGATTTTCCCTAGTGATGACATGGGATGAGTTGCACGTGGAAGGCAAGGTGCAAGAGATCATGTGACCATGACATCTGCTGTCAGAGAATTAGTAACAATGATGAAAATGGGGTCAACAGGCTGTCTCTGAGAGCTATATAGGGTGTACACAAATAAAAAGAGAAATTGAAAACCAAGACTGTGCAATTTAGAAAAGAAGTAGAAAATCAGAAAATCTTGGCGGCAACATTAAAGGATCACCTCAGCTCCTACCATCGTGGTTGGGTATGGCTGAACACCAAGCCCAGCCTAGGATATGATTTCCAGTCTTGAAGAGTGGTATCCACCTCTCACCATCCCTGGACTTACAGAATGACTTTTCCATTACCTTTCATCCCAAACAACATTGCCTCAGACCAAGGGGACACCCTTTATGGCAAAGGAAGTTCAACAATAGGCACACTCCCATATAAATCACTGGACTTATCACGTGTGCCAGGTTCCAAAACCAGTTGAGAAACAATACCTTGCAAAGTCAAGTGCAGTACAACAGAATATGGTATATGCCTAAAGCCAGCAGTCAATATATTGTGCAGGAATCTATGGGTGCAAAAAGCAAGAGGTGTAGGTAGGAGTGTCCCCATCACTGTTATACCAATAAATACACTTGATGAATTTTTTATTTCTTTGTCTGACAACACTGTGATTGAAGGGGTTTGAAAGTCCTAGTGTCCAACGGAGAATGTTTCCACCAAAGAATACAACAGGGATTGATAGAGTTGAATGATGAGACAAGTCTCTAGCCATTTTAAGGTCATCATGTGCTAGAAGAACAGGGTGAGAAGGGGGCCAAGGAGACTGATTTGATCACTAAGGGGAAATTGACTTGCTGCTGCACAATGGTGGGAAGGGGTATCTACAAATAAAACTATATGTGGAATCCAGAGGACTCAAAGGGATGCCTCTTAGTACACCATTGGCCAATAGTCACGGTCAATGAAAAACTGAGGTAACTCCATGAAGAACAGAAACACTAAAGATGCAGGTGTTTTTTAGGAATGAAACTTTGACTTAACCCTCCAGGAAAAGAATGCCACTAAGTCAAGGTGTTGGTGAACAGGAAGTGAAACTCAGAAAGGGTGGTAGAAGCATAAAGGTCTGATTAGCGACTTTGGCTTTGTGATGAGTTACGTAAATGGGGATCTTACCAATAATGTTTGTTGCTGCTGTGTTGTTGGTATTAATTGCCCCCCCCCTTCTTTTCCCCTGCTACCTTATATAAACAGCAGTGTTGTAGCTAACATTTTAGATTTACAGATGGGGCATGTTCTAATTGATATTTCCTCAAGATGTTACGTCATGCAGTCAGATTTGTGAATCACTGTGTTGATTGCACAAACATTCCCCCCACATAAAAATCAAGAGTGGAAGTAAAAGACAAAAGTGATGGATTATATTACCTATCTTCTAGTAATCTCTCCACCAGTGGCACTAGCTGGAGATCAAAGGCAGAGGGAGAGGAGGTTGGTGGCTTTCTTCTACGGCCACCTCCCTGCTGGGTCATCTTCAGTTGGCTCTCCGCCAAAGCTGAGCTCCTTTCCATATAACTCCTCAGTGTGGGGGAGGAAAAGCATCCTTCACTGTTGCTGGGTCTGTGGCACTGAATTATTCTTCGCTGATATCCCCAAACCCTGTCCACCTCTTTGTAAACTTCATTAGCTTCCCTCACTTTCCCCATTTGTTGAATTGAAAAAGTTAGTTAAAGATAAAAGCATAAGTTATGTACTTTAAACATTTTATTTTAACTTAAAGAATACAAAAGATTTTCTAATTGTTTAGAATAGGTTTACTACTTTTTGTTTTCCGTTATCCTTCTTGAAGAACCTTTATGCACAATGTATCATTTGTTTCTGGTTTCAAGTTTCTAGAGTGAAATGAGAACATCAAAACATTTGTGAAAAATATCTCAGTACCGAATTCTGGATTTTTATTCTTCTTTCTTGCTCTTTTCTACCTTTGAATCAGTAGGAAACAATTTTAAATGACTTTCTGTATCAAATCTTTCCAATGCATTCAACGTGGTTTTTATAGAAACAACTCTATTTTTTCCCGTGAGTCTACTTTCAGGTGGCACTATATGTAATGAAAATACACAAAATAATAACATGTCCAACTTGTCTAAACAGCTTTGGGGAAAAAAAACACTGACCAAGATAAGCACACAACTCTCCTGGTAGGAGGAAAAGTAGAAACTGATTCAGCCAGGCACAATGACTCAGTGTCCTGTGGGAATCAGTGAACACATTCCACTGAGGAACGGCGAACATCGGTGAAGTCAGCAGGTCTGTTTAAGAGAATTCTCTAAGAGCATCCATGGAAGGGAATGAGAGTACCTGGGAAGAGTGTGTAGACTATGATGGAAAGGGTTAAGGACAGAATCACAAGGAACACCAACATATAACAGATGTGTCAAGAGGAGGAGCTGAGAAAGTAGACTAAGGAAACAAGATCTGAAGATATTGGAGACTTTCCAGAAATTTTTTGTTAAATAAAAGAGTATCTTCATATCCTAACACAGTTAAATTCACAAATTATTTTTCATTTATTTCTTAGCTTGACTGCTTTCTGCTGACATGTAGAGGGGTGTGCTTCTCAGGGAGCCTGGTGTTATGGGATGAGCACAGAATCATAAATTAAAGAGCCCTGGCTGTAAATTCTGCCTCTGATTCTGATGTGTCCCAATGACTCTGTGTCTCTGAGCCTCATTTATTTTAACTGTAAATGTTAATAATTATAATTCAGAGAGTGGCCACGAGGATCATGTAAGGTGTCTTGTGCAAAACTTACTCTTCATAACTGCTCAATAAGTGTGCATTTCCTTCTTTCCTCTTCAGTATATTATCTCTAGGATCCATTGAGCAGTGTTGAATATTGAGAAGGAATTCCAAGCCGTCCTTTCATGACATGTGTGAATTGCTGGCTCTAGTTTGCTTTATTCTTAATCTGGGCCACTTCCTGACAATTGCTCTACAACTGAGGGAAAATGTTCTGCTTCATAGCCCAGAACATATGCTTTGTGATTTCCTGATTGATTTGATTGATTTTATTTCATACTACTTTGGTCATATTTCTCAATTTAGGTATTCTGCCATGCCATGCCATTTCAATAGAGGCCCTGTAGACTTGTGCAATCTAACAGGCCTAGGTAAGACCCAATTGTCTTCAGCAGGACATCCTCCTGTTGGCGGGGGTTGGGGGGGGGGATCATAGAACCAAGTCAGGTGTTCACAAAAATATCTGCTATAGAAACAGCACTTCCTCCAAAGGTGTTATGGAAGAATCATCCTCTGGTTAATATTGTATGCCATGAGAATGGGTTAAAATATGAAGGCAAACTATTAATAAATAGATAAAGCTAATATAATCCTTTATGTGATCTAACTGCTAATTTTAGGCACCAAATATACAAAAATTGCTAAAGGAGGATATAAAATGACAATTTTCTTTCTCTCTCTCTAATTTATCATCGTAAATCTAGGAATTTAAAAACATAAATTTCAAGGTGGTCTTGAACTTACATTTCCCAAAGACGAAACCCAACATGGTTCCAGAGACCCATCTTCTCATGATTTGCTCACGGTGATTCATTGGTCCACCCAGCTGGTCTGCAGGATGCAAACCGTCACATCAGACCAACTTTAAGGACAACAGTGTGGCAAAATGCAGCTATAGTCAGCATTGGAAATGCAGATTATCCACGTGAAAAATTCAGGGGGTTAGTTACCAAAATGTACCAGTGTAGAGTTTCTATATCCAGTTGTTATTGTTCTTAAAGGAAAATTGGTGGAGACTGTGTGATGGTTATTATTATCATGACAGATTCTGAGATTCATCAGATTTCAACCTGGTTAATATCTCCAAGTAGACAATTCAAATTCAGAGGCTTACTTCTGAAGTAATGAATGGGGATATTAAGCTCCACGCCCCCCAGCCACCCTCCTAAAAGCAAGTAGGAGCGGGGAAATGATGGCAGCTATTTTTGTCCAAATTTATAGTCTTGCACAGGCTGACTTTATTTCTCCTTGATAGAAAATAATATTTTCTGTGTAATACATTTCTTCTCTCATGTGTATTGATTAAAATCTTTGACCTGAGGATGGTCTGACTGACCCAACAAGGACTTATCTCAATGACCATCATTTCTATGGGGTGGGTCATCTTAGGTTCTCCATGCTGAATGATTGCATAAAATAAACACATAAAATTCTTTGACAAAAATTCAGCTCCGTTTTCCCCTGTTGTACTGAACCTGGGAAGCCGTCTGATAAGGAAGACACAACACTATCCTTAGGGTAGAGAAAAGAATTGGAGTAATCACTGTAGATGCCCAGCTTTCAAGTAAGATCGAAAAATTTGCTAATTTTATGATAAGATGCAGACCCTATGCTAAGCACTCTGTATAATTACCCAATGACAATAAAGTAAGAAGTGAAGGTCATTACTATCATACTCACCAGAGGAAGAACAAATTTAGTGAGGTTTACCTGCTTATCTAAGGTGACACACTTGGCTCATGAATCCAGGTGGACTAACTCGACAGTGGCTGCATTCTCGGGTATCAAGAAGCTGGACAGTGATTCCGGCTGGTATCGAGTGAGCAAAGCATCTACATATGTCACTATGTCTACATATATCACATATGAAACTACATGTCACTGTCTACATATGTCACACATGAAGCTACCTGTCACTGTCTACATATGTCACATCTGAAATTACATACATTACTATGTCTACGTGTGTCACATATGAAACCACATGTGTCACTACACACGTACATTCTTTGCTCCCTAAAGGCTTTCTCAGTGCTCATTTTAACCTGATTTTAATCTGCAAAATGTGTAGTACAAGTACAGGTTTCCTGCTCCGGGTGGACCCTAGAATAGATAACACAGCTCTCTCTTCAGATATTTCTTCTTTTCTTTGTGAAATATGAAAAAAAATCTTACACAGGACTGTAAAAAGAAGAATCATAAACAGACCATAATGTCTTTTACAGAAAGAGCATTTTGGTGCTAAACACTTGTCTCTGCTGTTTAATTTGGCTGTATCTATCTACCTATCATAAACACAAAGGGGGAGCAAGGGCAACATTAGGATAAGAGAAAATAAGCAATTGAACATGATCAATACCTTCTGTGTCATGACTTATGACAAAATAAGCACTTGTGAGGAATTTCATGTCACCAAAAGTGTGGTATAATTCTGAACCAGTATTAACATAAATTTTATAGTACACTACTTTATTTGCTGACATCACAGCTCATTGGTAAGGTATTTCAATACATTTTATAAAAAATCTATGACATCTTGGGGCTGGCCCCGTGGCCGAGTGGTTAAGTTCGCGCGCTCCACTGCAGGTGGCCCAGTGTTTCGTTGGTTCGAATCCTGGGCGCGGACATGGCACTGCTCATCAAACCACGCTGAGGCAGTATCCCACATGCCACAACTAAAAGGACCCACAATGAAGAATATACAACTATGTACCAAGTGGCTTTGGGGAGAAAAAGGAAAAAAATAAAATCTTTAAAACAAAAAAAGAAATCTATGACATCTTAACAAAGTATATCTCAGAAAATGAGGAGGAGGACATTATCAATGAAAACATATCATTATCAGGAAATGACTGTTTTAACACATTGTCACTAAGAGACTGTCATCTCTTTCTCTAATGGACATGGAGCTTTTTGCTGATAGTAAAAAGAAATGTAGCATGTTATTTGAAAAATAATATTTTAAATGTCATTTCAAAATTATTTTCAGATGTTTATAATATTTTTTATCAGTCAGTGAAATATTTTCAATATTGTCTTTTGAATTATCCTTATTTTAAAACTCCAAAAATAGATGTGTGTTTGCACGTGAGTGTGTGCATGCGTGTGTGCAAAATCTTATTACTACTGGTCTTTTTAGCTTGAGACAGCAAGACGATTAAACAATAGGAAAAATATGTGTATGAAAAAATTTTCTAATTGAAATTAAAATAATCTCATCTATCTCACTAGTGATTTCTTTTATGAGCACAGACTTTATGTTCTGTGGTTATTTCATCCAACTATGAGTATGAGACCAGACAGATTCAGTTCTTAACAACCACCTGGGGTTGGACACCGGTTTGGAACCTAGAAACATCATACACAGGGGTTTCCACCAGGTAGGTCTTTTGTTTTCACCAAATAATTCAACCGGAATGCTAAGCAAAGACAATTTTTTTAAAAGAATGACTTAATGGCCCTCTAGGTAAACTTCTAAACAAATGCACGCAGCAATTAAATGAAAAGCACAACAATTTCCAGGTATATGATGCTGCTGGGAATTTCATTTAGGAGCTGGAAGAAACCCTTCCTCAGGCTAGCTGGGTCAGCGTTCTTCCACTGTGTTGGCCTCTTGGTCGACTCCATATGCCGTTTACACAAAAGCTTTTTCTTGTACTTGAGCTTGCATTTACTTGGAACTGTCTCTTTTCTGCATCCTCCCCTGTGGATTCTGCTTCTCTTGCTTCTTTGCTCAGCTCCTGAAATCTCCTGGGAAGAATGTGTTTAGGGGGCGATACTGCATGTACCAAGTGGTTTTCTCTACTGAGGTTTCTCCAGCAGAAAATTCACCATTTTTTTTCCGATAGCATCCAAATTAAAGTCTGTGTACTTCTTGAAAGCCCGGTCCTCTGTATGGTGTCACTGACTGACGGCCTTTCTGCTTCAGATGTTATGGTTTATGGCAGAAAGTCATGAGTAGGGTCACCCCTGCCCTCCTTCTCTCAAAGGGAAAAAATAATCTTCAAAAAATCCCTTGCTTCTATGGTGCATTCACTTTTCTATACTCATGAACATCCTCTCATGGCAAAAGTGAGATAGGAGAGGGGCTGGCCCAGTGACGCAGCGGTTAAGTTTGCATGTTCTGCTTCAGCAGCCCAGGGTTTGGCAGTTTGGATCCCGGGTGTGGACATGGCACCACTTGTCAAGCCATGCTGTGGTAGGCATCCCACATATAAAGTAGAGGAAGATGGACATGGATGTTAGCTCAGGGCCAGTCTTCCTCAGCAAAAAGAGGAGGATTGGTGACAGATGTTAGCTCAGGGCTAATCTTCCTCAAAAAAAAAAAAAAAAAGAAGTGGGATAGGAGAGATTTTACTAGCCTGATAGGAGGCTGCCTTGGCCCTTTTGAAAGTTCACTCCTGACACATGTGGCTACTTGAGTTTTACCAAGACATTGGACAAAACTTTCCATTTGAACCGGCAAAACGATGAAATGTGGACTCAATACTCTTTAATGACTTTGCATTTTAATTTATCTGCCATTTTCCAAAGCTGCTGGGTCGATTTCCACCGTGAGTGATATCTACATTTTCTGATAGGGGACTCCGTCCAGCGCTGATCTGTTCAGCACTTTTATTGATGACTTGAATTAGGATAAGGAAAGGATGCTTGCAATATTCAAGAAGACACAAGAAAAAATATCATAAAGTTTAGATTATGAGCTAAATCTACTCAAATAAATTTTTGAGATAGTTTTAAGTAAAATATTACAGCTAGTAGGCAATCGGCTATTTCTCCATTTTTGTTGATTTCCAAAATTTTACGTAACATTTAAAGACCAATTCTTGTTGCTAACAATTGTTGAGCAACGAAATATGTTATTCAAGAGGTATGTTTTGAGTATTAGCAATAGCTGTGAAGTCAGACTGCTTAAGTATGGATTCTGGACCCCATTCTCACCAGCTGTGTCGCTTTATTTAGGTTACTTAAACTCTCTGTGCCTTGGATGATAATACTAGAATACTAGTACCTGTCTTATATGGTTCCAGGGAGAAATAAATAATATTACGAATGCAAATCATTTGAGTAATACCTGGCAAATGATATGCACTCAGTAAGTCCCAGAATATTATTGTCTTTCTAAACATCTTTGCAAATGAGATATATTTTTTCTATATTTAGGATTAAATTTTATCTTTAATAAAAGTGATGTGGTAAGAGAAAATCTCAGTTACCTGAAACTCCTCTTCAATTTTTATCTGAATGTTGGTTTATATATTCACATAGCACTAAAGAATCGGGAGGTTTCCTTAAATGAGACGGCCCACACTTCAGCACTGTGAAAAGAAATGAGCAATTCACGAGAAAATTAGATTAAATCCTTAAATTAAATTCTAGATTAAAAAAAGATCCTAGTAGAAAATGTACCAGCATGGCTTGCTATTAAGATCTAATATTTTCCCAGTGCATAGTAATGGGGGTTGGGGGACATCCCCTAGGCACTCTGATGAAAAGTTTCGGATAAACAGCTTAAACAGTGTGATTAAGGCCTTCTCAATAACATCAAAATCACCTCCAACTTAATGCTATCCATTCGAAGAAAGAAATTACTTCATTCCCAAGTTAATACAAGGTTCCTTTTTAATGTAATAATTGGCGGACAATATTATTTGGCTTGATATGCAGTAATACTGTTTTTAAAGAGACAACAGCCTAAAATGGAGTCACTTGTGCTAAGCCCACATCACCAGACCAAGGCTTACTACCTAAGCTAGTTGCAGTTTCAGCCTCTCCCAGGACTGGAAACCTTAACCCGTCAATGTGGAATTACCTGGTCAGCACTGGTGAGGGAGTCTGCCTGCAAGACCCCTGCCGTCCCCCAAAGGAAGGTGACCTTGTCTGAAACGATTCTCTCTTTTGCTAATAATTTTCTCGGTCCACCTCATTTTCGCCTTTCAAATTTTCCATTTTGCACAGCTCTTCAAGCTCGTCTCTCTCTGCTAGACGGGATGCTGCCCGATTCATGAATCACTGAATAAAGTCAATAAGACCTTTAAAGTTTACCCAGTGGAATTTTGGTATCGTTAAAAAATACGAAATGTACTTTGAGGGTCTTAAAGCAATGGGATCTTCAAGGCCACAGAGAATAAGAAGATATAATTGTTTTATTTTTCTTGGCTTTCCTCTATGCCTTGAAGGTCAGATCTTATTTACAAAGTGATTTTGTATTAGAAAGGTAATAAAAATTCATGATTTTACCAGGAAAAAACTGGGAATTAAACTTAATATAGTAAGAGAAAATAATGAAGCAGAATGAGATGTTTCACTTCCATTTCATCCTTTTTTATCCCTCATATAAGAGAGGAGAAAAATGGATATTTACACTGAATATCAGAGAGTTTGCCATCTTCTTACCCAAATACATCTTCAGCAGAACATTTTCAGGCTTCTTTTATAAACATCTCCCTATGAACATTTTCCTAAGGTTTATTTTTAACTGAATCTGTAATGTCTGTGAGAGGGAGACGCTTTGCCTCTGGGAAGCGGCCTCGCCCAGCACTCGGCAGACATGAAATAGCTCCTCTTTAAAACTCGGAACAACTTTACCAAAGGTATGTGGAGGACTTTAAATATCTGAGGAACACTGAAGACAAATATGTGAGATAGGTACAAAGTAATGGCAATATTTTAGAAGCTTGAATTCATCTCTGATCCTAAAAAAAACCAAAATGAAATCGAAAAAAACTCCTTTAAACTAAAATGGGAATCATACATGCTGACCTATGAAAAAATATATATATATGCACACACCACCCTTCCTCAAGCCATCGCGGTGTTTCACTTCACCATCTAATACTTAACATTATGTGCTGTCTTTAACTACATACCACCATTCATTCTTCTATGTTACTGCAAACTGAGTTTTTCCCTGGCTGTGTATTATTCTCATTATTCTATCATAACTTCCTTCAGGGAAAAAAACCCCCTCCCCCTAATCAAGTTCTTTCTCCTTTTCTCCCTCCTTTGTTGCTCGCTTTCTCCTCTCAGCAGGAAAACATTCATTGCAGAGCACTGCTTCACTCTGGGGCCTCCCCCGCTTCCAGTCTTCCTAACCCTCTCTCGCCCCATCTCCCTTATTGCAACTGCCCTTACTCACACAGAGAATTCTTTACAATTCTTCGTAGCTTGCTGAAGCCACTTGTTAGTCCTGTTCTGGTACCAAGTAACCCAGAGAGAGTGTAGTGGACCAGCACTGGCAGAGAATTTGAAGTTTGGATCAATGGAGCTTATATCTTGAATAGGTTGAATATTCTCCAGAAAAAGATATGTTTTCAAAAGAAAGTAACTAGAATATTGGTGTCAAAAACACTGTCTTTTCTTAGCGAAGGGGACTTCTCAGAAGTAATGCATTCTATTAAGACGAAGTTCATTTTTACACACGCTGGGAACACACTGAAACTATAACTTAACGCTCAGGACCTCGCGCTGCTCTTGACCTCACTGCCATCCTCTTCCCTGTCTCCCACCTTCTATTCCAGGAGACTTGACTACCTAACTGTTTCTCTTTCTGCTCATCCCTAGCCCCAGGTTGTGTCCCCTCTGTGACCTCCTCGGCTGAGAAGTCTCCCTCTCCCTTCTACTGACTCTCTCTCACTGAGCCTTTAAGTCTCAGGTTATCTGTGGTCACTTCCGGGAAACTTCCAAGACCAGCCCCAGGTTGGTTCATGCTTCCTCTCAATTCTCCACTAATCCCCCATATGCATTTCTATGGTTGCACTTGCCCGACTTCATTAAAGCTCTCGGATTCCATATTGGTTTCCCCCAGTGAGCTCCTAAGGGCAGTTGTGGTCTCCTATTTATCTTTGTGTCCATTGGGCTGAGCATAATGTCAGATATATAATTAATGTTCAGTAAATATCTGAATCAGTAAATAGGTGGACGAATGAACAAATATTGAATTTAAGGATCCCGATGATACTATTCTAAAACTCCTCATCAATGAGACTAAGTTTAGTAAACGCAAAATACATCTTTTGGACCTCAAAAGTTGTCCACCATAATCTTTTTAATGTATAATTCTATGCTTTTAATATTATTACTAACTAATCAACTTTACACACTGATATTCTTACGGAGTTGTTTACTGCACACATCAAGTCATTTTGTTTACAGAGTCTCAAAGAAAGACACAGTGAGCAAGGTCACATATCCCTTCTCTGAGAAGATTTGATAAATCTTAGTGCTCTCAGAGCAGAGATAATATTATAAAATATTATTGGAGGTGGAATGATGGAACCAAATTAAGGGCAACATCAATTTCTACTCAGCTAGACACCAAATTTCAACAACATGTACTGTTATGTGAAATTAGGTGTCATAGGAAAAAGAATAGTGATTTTCAAAGCTTAGTTTTATTGACGAAAAAATGCAATGTTTTATTTTTAAAAATCCAGTATGGAAACTTAGGGAAAGTAATCCCATTTATCTCAACAGTTTTAGTAAATGGGCTTGTGTCTCAGGCTACTTTATAAAGATATGTAGCAATGTGGATTACATTCAAGAACTAGACAGAAAAGATGAGAGATGCACAAGCATTCTTCCTCATTATTGAGGCTCATTACCAGGTCAGGATGTTGATAACAGTAAAAATTCTCCTGGGACTCATTTTCAAGGAGCCTCAAATATTTTACCACCTGAAAATATAATGAATAATGTGAAAGAGATTGGGGGAAATAAATATTGGCTGTAGCCATAAGATTAAATTCCACCTTCAACTATCTTCTTTTTTTCTTAACTATGTCCTATGCAAGTTGTTTTCTCAGGCAGCAAAGAAGAAGACCAATTTGGTCAACATAGGCATCAGTATTGATATTTTTAAAGGAAAAATTGTTGGTGCCTTAGCTATCTAGGCAACTGCCTCAAATATCATTCTATTTCATTTCCTGAGACCTTGGGACAAAGCTTGTCTATCTGAAGCTGAAGTTACAGATCATCTGTACCCTTGAACAGCAGGTCATTGAACAGGGATCAGGAGCCAGAGAGAACATTTCACTATCAAGAAGGAGGAAGAGATGATACAGTGCTATATCGGCATGACTCAGGAGTTTGGGTCATACCTAGTATGGAGGTTTTTATTTGTAATTGCTGGATTTACTTGTTTTCCCCAGCTCAGTCATTTAAAAGATGCCATCTTATCCTATTTTCCTAATCATTTAAGGAGTACTCTCTTATCATAAATCATGTTTACTTAGGACTTTTTAGGATTTCCCTTTTGAGCCAGATAAATACATTATTTTGTAGTGACGAACATTAGATGGTGATTTTATAACCTATAAAAGGAGGCAGACCTTAGAGAAAAAGAATTGGAAAAGAGAGGATTGACTGAGTATAAAATTCACAGTGACTGCATACATAGCGATTTGAACATGTTCATTAAATATAATCATGGTATAATTTGTTTCTTAATGAAGTAATAGAAGAATGCACTGATAAAAGAATAATGGGTAAGATGAGAGAGGGAACATTATTTAGGTCTTATCTTCATAATCAAAGAGACAGAACTCCTCTACACATGAGAGAATTGCAACTCTGTAACAGAATCCAGTATAAAATTACCAAAATACGTTGACTCTTTTTTTTGGTCACTTTCAAAAAATGACTGATTTGTTTAATTTCAGCAAAGCAACCACTCTTAAAGATTGTATTCCTCTTTTGTAAATAGGTAGAGGAATAGAACATAACTCACCAAACCAATTGGAATGAATCACAAACTGCACAGATATTGTTAAAAATGAGAAAGTATTGCATCTAACTGAATAATAGAAAAGCTGAATCATCTACTGCAGTTATACTGGCAAGCTTTAGCACAGTTAGAAGGGTAGTGAATTTGCTTTTATCTGGTTAAACACAAAACAATAATCTAGAATTGTATATTAAAAAAGGATATTTTCTTTTTAATTGTATAGAAGTTCTTATGAAACAAGTCAAACTACTTTTTTAAAATTTTCATGATTGAAAAAGTTTTATTAATAAAACTTTTGATCATTCCAAAATCTTAGTATCCAGATACCATTCTGTTGTCAGTGATATGCATCCACACTGCTAAGTACATTTGTAAGAAAGTTATCATAGTAATGCACTACAAGAAATAACTTGCAACTAACTTTTTTTCACGTAATACTATATAATGACTTTATTTTAAAATCAATGAAAGCAGGTTTACCTGCTTTTTTCAAATTGCTAGAGTGAAAGCCATAGTAATTTATTTAACTACTATCCTCTTAATGGAACATTTAGCTGACTCCAATATGTCACTACCACTGACAATGTTATAATAGACATCTTTCTATGTGCTCACTCTGTATGTGCATTTTAAATTTTGAGAAATTGTCAAATCAACACATGTGAGATTGTCTTTTCTCCACATTTTGTCATCACTGAGAATCTTTAAATACTTTAACCTTTGCAAATTTGATAGGCAAAATCAATGTCATGGTTTTTACCTACAGTTATTATTAGGGACATCAAATGATCTTTTCAGATAATGTTGGGGATTCCTCTGCCACATTTTCTATTGTTCTGGTCGTCATTTTGCTTACATTGTCAGAGCTTTTTTAGGTACTTTAGATTTATGTATTATAAATCATTTGTGAAGGGCATGAAATCCTATGAGGAAAAGCATCGTTATGGACTGAATGTATGTCTCCCCCTAAATCATGTGTTGAAACCTTAACCCCTAGTGTGGCTGAATGTGGAGTAAGGAAATAATTAAGGCTAAATGAGGTCACAAGGGTGGGGCCCTGATCTGATAGGATTAATGTCCTTGTAAGAAGAGACACCAGAGAGCTCACTCAGTCAATCTCTGTGCACACACACCGAGGTGAGGTCATGTGAGGCCATGGCAAGAAGGCAGCTCTCTGCAAGCCAGAAAGAGTCCTCACTGAAAACCAAATTGACCAGAACCTTGATGTTAGACTTCTAGACTCCAGAACTGTGAGAAATAAATTTCTGGTCTATCATATTTTGACCAGGATTTGGTATTTTGATGATTTCAGACCACTGAGATATTTTCGGATCATAATTCAGTCCAGTTAAAATTAGTGAGCATATTAGCTTTCTCTGCTGCATAACCTACTACCACAAGCTTAGCAGTTTAAAATTGCACTCATTTATTATCTCTTGATTTCCATAGGTCAGAAGTCCAGTCACATCTTACCTGGGTTCTCTGCTTCAGGATCTCCCCAGGCTACAATGCAGCTGTTGGCTAGGGCTGTGGTCCCATCAGAGACTTGAACAGAGAAAGATCTACTTTCAAACAGTCTCAGGATGTTAGCATAATTCATCTCCTTGCAGTTATAAAACTGAGGTTTTTGAGTTTTTTCTGTCAACAAAGGGTCATTCTCAGCTTCCAGAGGCCACCCATGGTTCCTTGTTACATGGCCATCTCCATAGGCCCTATCACAATATGGCAGCTTAATTCTTCAAAACAATAATGGAGAGAGAGTTTCTCGTCTCAGGAGAGCTCAGTTCCTCCTTTAAGGCTTTTCATCTGATTAAGCCAGGCCCATCCAGGAACATCTCCCTTCTGATTAATTTGAAATCAACTGATTTGACACCTTAATTACATCTGCAATAATGTCTTGACCTTTTCCATATTCTATTGGCCAGAAGGAAGCCACAGGTCCCACCCACACTCAAGGGGAGGATTATACAGGATGTGAACACAAGCAGGTGCAGGAATCATGGGGGATGCCCTGGAGTCTCTTTATCACAGTGAGTATTTTCTGTCTTTCTTTAATTCTAAAATCCATGTTTTTCTCCATTAACTTTTGACAATCTGTACTGTGGAATTTAGGGACAGCAGACATGGTAGTCAGCCAGGGGCTCTAGGGGAGGAGCAGGAAAGGGAAAGCAAGGGGAAAGGAGAGGTGATAGGAGAAGGAGGGCCATTTCCATGCAGTGGTCAGTAGAAGAGTCATGTTGGAGCAATGGCTTTACGTGAAACAAAAGAAGATGAGTTTTAGCTCTCTCTTGTCCCATATCCAGCCTATCTTACTATGTGAAAAAATTATACAGTTTTTCTCAATTCTATTTTTCCTCTGTGTCAATGAGGCACCTAGCCTTTCCAGCCAATGACAACACCATCATGCTGCCTCTTACTCATCCTTCGTGCCTCAGCTGAAATGAGAAATCACACTCTGACCTCAATATGTTTCTTATTCCCTTATAATTCGAAGAATGGACCTCATAACTATAAATCAGGGTTCAGCTGGGTCCCTTCTGTCCCTTGAGATTAGTGCAAGTCCCTGAAACTACATCTTGGGGTAGCAGAGACCCTTCTCCAATATCTGCACAGACATTAAGTGCTTCATTCTTGGGTCCTCTCTGCCTGAAGTCTCCATTGAGATTTTCTAGATTCTATCTCCTTTCACATCCCCCTCTGCAAGTCCCTCTTCACACGTCATTCTGTGGTTACTAAACCCAAAGAGAGAGGCAACGTTTTCAAGATGGAGATGAAGGGTGTGTTTACATGATAGGAATGTTCAGGATTTGATTTTAAACATGAGGAACTTCTTTTTTTAATTTTTTTATTTTTAAAGATTTTATTTTTCCTTTTTCTCCCCAAAGTCCCCCTGTACATAGTTGTGTATTTTTAGTTGTGGGTCCTTCCAGTTGTGGCATGTGGGACGCCGCCTCAGCATGACCCGATGAGCGGTGCCATGTCCGCGCCCAGGATTCGAACCTGAAAAACCCTGGGCTGCCAAAGTGGAGCACACAGACTTAACCACTTGGCAACTGGGCCGACCCCTGAAGAACTTCTTAAAATGTTTGCTAGCTTCCCTTTATCACATCCCCCACCCCACCAGCCCTGACACAGCATAATCTCACTCGGTCCCTTTTCTCCACGTCTCTTCTCTCATTTATATTTTTCCCTCATTTCCAATCAGAAAAAACAAAAAGATAAAAGAATCAAAAAGTCATCTGCTTTTTTCACACTGAGTGGCTCTTGATGGTGTTTAGATGTAGTGGACACTCGTGCCCTGGTGATTTCACCTCCTAGTTCAAGTTGTCTATCAAGATATTTCCCTTAAAATATCTCCTTTCCTAAATGGAAACCTTATACCTGCTGTCAAGATAATAAAAATTACACATTGGTGGCATAATTATACTCTTCCTAGACTGGCGCTCCTGGAGGATGCTTATTCAATTTATCTTATTCATCTTAGGATTTCTAGCCCCTAGACTTGTGTCCAACAAGCCTTCTATATGTATGTGCTGTTGCACCAATCACAGGAAAGATATATTGAAACTTAGCAAGTTCACACAGTAAATACTACATGAGCGTAACTGGGTTCTTTGTTAATTTGCAGGAACTTATATTTCCTTCAGTGTTTGCAGGAATATGGAACTTCAAAAGAGTAAGATAAAATACAGCATCATTTTATATCACACCCTACACTCCCAGACCTACCGTCTCTGATACACCAGAGTGTATATGACATGCCACATCTCAGAACACACCATCTATACACCACATCTACACCTCCTACTGTATTACAGGTTACCCTGTAATACACCATGTCTCACAGCACACACCTGCACACACACCACCCCATCATCCTAACGAACCAACTGCACCAGAGAGCACAACACACACTATACTACACTCCACTCCACACCCCACATCCCACATCTACCATCCCCAGCACGCCACATTACACCAACCACACAATGCACCATGGCACTTCCAACACGTCACATCCCACACCCACCATCACAACACACCACACACCACACCAAGCCACCTCACACCAAACATACAAACATAAACTGTTTGAGTGTCGTGCCTTTGGTACTGGCTCAATCCTGAGTGAAAATAGGGCATGTTGAGATTCAAGAATATCTCATTCTTCTACTGTTTCATGGAGTTAGAATACTGACCTAGATAAAAATTATTATGGACTTCAGAGGAAGATATTTATTCCATACTTATAAAATACTTGAATACTTATAAGGAAAACTGTAGTTATGTAAGTAAATCAGAAAACGGGTACGAGAGAGGGAAAATGAAGTTGAACCCTAATAATTTGTGCGTGATCTGAGTAACTTAAAGATCATGTGTTGGCTTGTCCCTCAATTACTCTTTTCAGACCAGATAGCATTTATCACAATATATTGTGTAAATACGACTTTGCTTGTCTTGTGTTCCAACCTACTCAAAGAGGGCGAGAGTCAAATCTTTTGTTTCTGTTTGCTCAGAATTTTCCCGGCACCTGGCACACAGTAGGCATCCAAATAATTTTTATTGAATCATGGCTTTGAAGAGGGAGATTAACTTGTTATTAGAGAAGTTATAAAAACATAATTTCAAGATACGTCTACTCTAAATAAGTCTATAAAATTCAATAATATCGTTAGGGGGCTTTTCAAGCCCTTGCTTCCTCATTCATTCTCATCCTCTTTCAAATTTCATGGGAAATTTTAGGGCATTCAATTTCAAACAGAGTTGTGTAACAGATTACAAATTAAATAAAAGTAGATTTCCCTGTGATTTAAAAGTGGATAAGTTTCTAATCCATCATGCATATAGTTCACTTGGCCTGGCCTTCACAACGCAGAATTTCCAAAGGTGTTTAAAGTTTGGAAAAACCGTGAACAGTCTTTCTGTCATATGCTATCGTTTTCTTTAATTACAGTCCTATTTGATTTCTTAATGAAGTAAAAATAAAATCCAATATATAAATGTTATGACATTTGGGGATATCTAATTCATGTTCTTATCCTGTGATTGATTTTCCTTAATGAAGAATTAGAGTGGTTAAGGCCTTTAAAACCAAATATATTCTAAGCTCCTCAACATATCAGTTTCTAAATAATTGTATTTTATTTTTGTTCAAAGCCAGTCAAGTACAGCATTTGATAGCTCCTGTGAGGCCATCATTCTAAGCACAGGTGTCTTCGTGAAAATGCAATCGATGCAATTTATCATGCACTTGAATTTGAAAAAGACCAGTCCAAACTGCACATTAATTTTGAAGGCAACCACACTCATGCTTATTTATCATGAAAATATTTTTTCTGTCACTTCATTGCGTTCCTCTTTATCTTATGTGTTAGCTAGTGGAAAATGAGACAGTAAATATTACAAATAAAAATACCTTTAATAAATCATAAGATTTCAAAAGTACATTGCCAAATATTAAATAATGATTGCGACTGTTTTAGTTTCAGCAATCATATATTAGAATATAGGTTTGAAATTTTATATTCTTAAGAACATTTTAACATAAAATCAGAGTTTTAGAGTATTTTAATACACAAACTGAGGGTGAGGTAGTTTTGTTTTTGTTTTGTAACTCTTGACAACTTTTCGAAATCTCCTCAGAATGGTGAGTGAAAACCGTATTCAGTATATGCTGTTCCCTCAATGCGTTCTGCCTTAATAGACGCATCAGTAGGAACAGCAGGCAGAATTCTACAATTATTGCCTATGATCCACACCTTTGGATAGCTCTCTCCTGCTGAGTGTGGAAGGTACTAGAGAAAATGCCAGAATATGATTCTTGTGATTAGGTTGTATTATACGGCCCAGTTGACTTTTAAAAAGGGAGATGATCCTCCCTGGGCCTGACCTATTCAGATGAGTCCTAAAAGTAGACAAGGCTCTTCCTGGAGAAAGAGATTCAAAATATGGGAAAGGATTCAACTTGAGAGAATGTCTCTGTTGCTGGCTTTGACGATGGAAGGGGCCACATGACAAATTATCTCAAAATGCATCACAGCCTAAGTGAAAGAGCTAAAACTAAAAGCATTTTTAAATAATACATAGGAGAAAATATCTATAATCTGGGTTACACAAAACTTTCTTACAGGGCTGGCTCCGTGGCCAAGTGGTTAAGTTTGCGCGCTCTGCTTTGGCGGCCCAGGGTTTCGCCAGTTTGCATCCTGGGCGTGGACATGGCACTGCTCATCAAACCACGCTGAGGCGGTGTCCCACATGCCACAACTAGAGGGACCCACAACTGAAAAATATACAACTATGTACTGGGGGGATTTGGGGAAGAAAAAGCAGAAAAAAAAATAAAAAGAAGAAGATTGGCAACAGTTGTTAGCTCAGGTGCCAATCTTTAAAAGAAAAACTTTCTTAGATGCAACACCAAACACCATCCATAAATGAAAAATGGATAAATTGTACTTCATCAAAATTTTTAAAATTTGTGTTTTAGAAGACACCATTAAGAAAATTAAAAAACAAGCATCAGACTAGTAGAAATTATCTACAAATCAAATATCTCATAAAAGACTTGTATCAAAAACTATAAAGAATTCTTAAAACTAAGAAATAAGAAAACCTAAGGAAAAATGAATAAAAGTATTGAACTGACATTTTACCAAAAAAGATAAATGAATGGTTAATAAGCATATAAAAGATAGTCAATATCATTAGTCCTTAGGGAAAGGTAAATCAATACCACAATGTGATATCACTTCACACCCAGTAGCACGGCTATAATTAAAATATATTTTTTAAAAAGCAGAGACTAGGGGCTGGCCCAGTGGTGTAGTGATTAAGTTCGTGTGCTCCACCTTGGGGCCAGGGGTTCACAGGTTCAGATCTCAGGCACAGGCCTACATACAGCTCATCAAACCATGCTGTAGCAGTGTCCCATATACAAAATAGAGGAAGACCGGCACAGATGTTAGCTCAACGACAATCTTCCTCAAGCAAAAAGACAGAGATTGGCAACAGATGTTAGCTCAGGGCCAATCCTCCTCACAAAAAAAGTTAAATAAATAAATAAAAAGCAGAGAATAACAAACTTTAGAAAGAACGTGGAAAAAATAGAATACTCACATATTTCTGGTGGGAATTAAAATAGTGTTGCACTTTGGAAAACAGTTTGATTGTTTCTTAAAAGTCTGAACACAAATTTCCCATATAACCCATCAATTATACTTCTAGGAATCTACTCAGATAAATGAAAATATGTGCCCACACAAAGGCTTGTAAATGAATGTTTCTAGGAGCATTTTTTTTTAAATTTTTTTTTTGAGGAAGATTAGCCCTGAGCTAACTGCTGTCAATCCTCCTCTTTTTGCTGAGGAAAACTGGCCTGAGCTAACATCCGTACCCATCTTCCTCTGCTTTGTATGTGGGATGCCTACCACAGCATGGCTTGACAAGTGGTGCCATGTCTGCACCTGGGAACCGAACCGGTAAGCCCCAGGCTGCCGAAGCAGAACATGTGAACTTAACCGCTGCGCCACCAGGCCGGCCCCATCTAGGAGCATATTCATAATAATCAAAAAGTGAAAACAATCAAAATATCCATCTACTAATGAATGGATAAATAAAATGTAGTATATCTATGTCGTAGAATACTACTTAGCAATGAAAATGAAAGAATTACTTACTGTTACGTGCAAAACACAGATGAACCTCAAAAGTATTATGCTAAGTGAAAAAAAAGCCAGACACAAAAGACCATACATTATATGTTCCATTTATAGGAGATGTTTCCATTTACAGGAAATGTCTAGGAAAGGAAAATCTATAGAGACAGAAAGTAGTTCTTGTCTGCCTGGGGCTGGGAGTGGAAACTCAGATGGACTCTGAATGGGCAAGAGGAATCTTTTTGGGGAGATGGAAATATGGGATTTGCAAAACTCCGTAAATTTATTTTAAATGATTTTATACAGAAGATGGGTAAAATTTATGATATGTAAATTATACCTCAATAATGCTGCTTGAAAAATCACACAGGTAGTAGTGTTACAAAGATAGTAACTTGCAAATAAAGGCATTTCTGTCTTCATAGCCGAGGCTACACTATATGGCTTCCCTAAATATGCCAAGGTCCATGAGATCTATTTTTAACCCTAGAGTTCTCTAAAGTGCTTTCCTTCTGCTGAAGCATTTTGTGTTTCTGTTCGTCATCACAACACAGCTGGGGTGTGTCTATGAAAGTGTACTGCCCCTGATGGTAGTGATGTTAACATAAGTACTTAGGGAAACGGTGCACATGCTTACAGACTGATTCCTGGCTAAGAGCTAGAGGTGAAAGAAAAATTGGATATGGAATCAGACTCAAGTGAAACTTTTATTATTAGCACTGGCAGAAGCCTGTATGGGAAAATGCTGCCAATGAAAGAAGAAGTTGGCTAAGATAAAGTCACTGCTCCAAAATACATGATTTTTGCAAAAACTCTTATGGCTATTAGAAACACATCTTTTTCCTGAGGGATACTAATAAACATTGTCAGTCTTTTATCAATAGAAGTATCAATGAGACATCCATTAGAGAATTTGCTAGAAGTTCCTCTTTGCCTAGAACATTAACCAGGCAAACCCTGACTATTCTGTTTCTAGCTTATGCTGAAAATATAAATTAGGTCTGATTGAATAACACTAAATTGGAAAGCATAGTTTATAGCTTTCAAAATCATATTTAGTCTTCTTAATGTAGCCCCAGAGAAAATTCCCTTCAGGGCATATTAAATTTATATGGCATTATATAATAGCTTGTGAATTGCAAGCAAAGCATATTAGTAATAGAGAAAAAAGCTAGACACAATATTGAAATCACATTACATGAGATACATTTCTCTTATTTTCAAAACTGGTATTATTTTTTGTTGATTCAAGGGGTAATGAAATTAGTTTAATGCTTATAAACCAACTGCCTATGTTCTTTAAAAATAGAAATTCTTACAGGGCATGTTTCTCAGTCTTTTCGTTTTAATATTTTCCTTTAAATCAACTTATGTTCAATAATCAGGATACAATAAACAAAAAAAAATCACATACAATACCTGATACTGAAACATTAAATTGAATTAGAATCACTGTATCTCATTCAGAGTAGAATTAAATGCGATTTAGTTTGGCTAAAGATAAAGAAAAGTTTGTATCCTATCTCAAAATAAGGCTATTTTGAAATAAAAATGGCAAACATTTTAGTAGTGCATAAATATGCCAAAAAACTAATAACCTTGATATAAAATGTTACAGAATTTTATAAAATTCAGCTGATAGCATGTGATAGTAAAATGTAGAAAAGAGGAAACTAGATTAGATTTCTATTACATTGGAAGATGATAAAATGTCTGGAGTCTAGAACTAGGACTTTCTTTCAAAAATAATTTCTCTTGATATGGTGTGTAAATGTTGTATTATCTATAACAATAATTTCACCTATCTTTATCTTCTATTCTATGTCTGAAGTGACGTAATTTTTCAGAGATTCTTATTTTAAAGTTCTTTATGCGGACCTGAATTAGATGTGTTAAGATGTGTTAAGGTATTAAATATGAAAGATTAGACTACTGAGTAATATCTTCTCACTCCACATTTGATCTGGCTCTTGGCACAGGCAAATAGTAAAATTGCTTTGACCTCGTCTCTCAGTGTTGGTCTCCTGACTCCATGCAATGGTTAACCCAATAGGTTTTGCTATAACAAGGGGAACCATTTCCTTCTGCATGGCAAGGATCTGTAATTCACATGTGGATAAATTATGGAATATTTATTGGGGGCATTTGTCAGATGCTGGTGATAGAAACTTCAAGTGGTCTTGTTGGCCTCAGAACTAAGTGTCTTGAGACACACACTCATACTCAATAATATAAGTATACAGTATAAGTATAGTTTCTTACCTATACATTCACTATGTAGACTATAGACAGTATAATCCTGTATTGTGCATTCAGCATAACTGATGCTCTTGCTGGTGCCACTGCTCTGAATTGCAGTTACCACATCTATAAAACGGAGAGACTTACTATGTTCAATGTTTCCTTCAGCTCCAAGTTTTAATAATTTTCAAAAAATCATTCAATTTTAAGAACAGTCATAAAACTAAGTAGACATAAGTCAGAAATTTGAATAACAGTGGTGGGTAGATGGGTTGATGAAAACTTTCATGGGTCTTAGAGTACTTATATATCACAGCTTTAACTATAAAAATTTAAAAATAAAATGACACGTTTATACATTCATTTCATAAAGGATTTTGTAGAATTTCTGCTATACACAAAGAAGAGATTAGAAGTCTGGTTTTGGTACTGGCTACTCTTACTCCTGAGAACAATCTTCTAATTGAGAACAACTAGAAAAACTGAAAGAAAAAATTACAAATTTATGCATGAAGGCATCAAAGAACTAATGAGGAAATAAAAAATTAGAGAGTGAAAGCCCAGTATAAGAAACTCAGTGAGATGAATCCAGCGTTAAAGGCCACATTTATCATAGAAATTGATGCTGATTTTAGAAGTGGCTCGGAGGCTGAAAAGATCAGCAAGGCTTTTGGCAGATTTTCACACTTAGGAATAAAAAATAGAATGAAAGAGTTTTCAAGTAGCAAGAGCCTTGGTAAACCACAAAGGCTATGATTTGGAAACCAAAAGGACCATAAGCTGGAGATACACCAGCCTTCACAGGACCAATGATTGCTAATGACCCTACCTTCCATCCAAAACAAACTTAAAACCTCTCTGAAGAAAGAGTACATCCTTCTAGGGTGCAAATTATTTTGACATTTCCTTATTTGCAATATACAGCCCTGAATATTTTAAAAGTCTCTACTAGCAGATTATACTAAATGACAAAATCAAGGAAACAACAGAGAATACAAATGAACCCTATTCTATATAATAGAATTATCATAAATTTTAAAATAACTCTACAAAATATGTCTAAGGAGATAAAAGTCAGATCAAGAACTTTAGCATAGAACAGCAAACTATAAAAAGATACAAATAGAATTTATATAATGAGAAATTATCAATTATTGAAACTAAAAACAATGAATGTGTTCAATAGCAGATTATACATAGCTGAAAAGAAAATCAGTTACCTGTAATTCAGGAAAGAATAAAATGGCCAAACTAAATAACAGAGAGAAAAAGAGAAAAAAGTCAGGTGTAAGTTACTTATGGGATGAAAAGAGTTTTCATGGCATTGGAGAACTGAAGGTGAGAATAGAGAGAAATGGGCAGAAAAAGACATTGGCCGAGAATTTTTCAAAACTAATAAAAGACGTCAAGCCACAAGTTCTAGGGGAAAAAAAGGATTAAAAAAGTAATTATAGGCAGATCATATTTTTGAAAACTTGTTGAAGTTTTTTAAAAACCACATAAAAAGAACACATTTTTAAGTATCCAGAGGATATAATATGCAGTAACTTTAAAGAACCAAGAATAAGTCTGGCAACAGACTTCCCAACAGAAATTATGGAAGCAAGGAGACATGGAATGAAATCTTCAAAATGATATAAAAAAAAATGCCAATAAAGTATTGTATTCTGAGTGAAAATGTAAGTTATTGGTTGAATCTAAATGAATGTTGACTGTATAAAACAATAATAATAATAAGGCATGAAGTTTAAAATATGTGATACAGAGAATTAAAATGCCTGAGAATAGTAACAGATCAAGTTAATGTACGCTAAGAATCTTGTTTTCTGTGGGAAGTAAGGAAATATTTTAATATATGTTAACTTTAAGTTAAAAGGAAGCTGGAAAATGTTTTTGGATAGTTTAGGGTAAAGAGGAACACTTAGTGTTGGGAAAAGTTATAGTTCACAAGAAAGATGTAATAATGCTAAATTCATATGTAAACAATATATAAAGTAAAATGTAAGTTGGAAAATAATTGATAGAACCAAAAGGACAAATAGAAAATCTATCATTAATGTGCGATATTTTCATTGATCTTAGTATCTGATTTAAAAAGCAAATAAAAATTGGTAATGATATAGATGATTTGGACAATAATAACTCTTGTATACTGAATACTATGCCCAAAAACTTTACAATATATCTAATTTTTCCCCATTTCCCAAAAGAACCATTAAAAGCAATCATATCCTGAAATATAAAAGAAGTCCTAAACATTCTGAGAATTAGTGATATATAGTAAATAATCTTGTGCCATAGAGTCACTAGGCTTGAATTTAGTCACAAAAATATAACTAGAAAACTCCCTTATATTTTAAAGTAAGAAATTCCTGTTTAACTAACCTATAGGTCAAGGAGGAATCATAATTCAAATTCAAAAATATTCTTAAATAAATAACATGGCAGTTTTAAAACATGGCCTCAAATTCCTTTGAGGGCTCTCTCATCAAAAGGTGCGCTCCACGTGCCTTCCCCTTGAATCTGGGCTCTGTGTTTTACCAAGAGAATAAGGTAGAAAGGTGATGTACCAGTCTCTGGCCCCCATCTTAGGAAACTGGGCGGTTCTACTTCTTGTTTCTTTGGACGCTCACTCTTGGACCCCAGATGCAATGCTGTAAAGAAACTGAAGCAGCCTTTGCAAAGGCTTATGTGGGGAGGCCCACACGTTGGGGAACAAAGGTGCCAACTTGTGACCCATGTGAGTGAGCCATCCTAAAAGAGGAATCTGCTCCCACTCAAGCCATCCTGGCTGATGCCACATTAAGGCAAGACAAGCATTCTTCATTGAACCCTGACCAAACTGCAGACTTGTGAGCTAAACAAATGACTGATGTAGAAACCAGAAACTTGCTATCAGCACAAGATGCCTGTTTGAGGAAGCAAGGCTGGGAAAGTGTAAGAGTGTGAATTTCACTTTAGCAATTTATTGAACCACACTCACAAAAAGAAGATCCTGTTTGTGTAGGTAGGCTTACAGAATATATTCTGCCATCAACTGATGATATGCCAAAATTGTGTGCTACACAGCTTGCTTTTTGGCTGAAACACCAAACACATTTTTAAGGATGGCAGAGTAATTGGTGGTACTTGATGGGTTGCTTCCTTCCAAGAATTCAAAGACATCGTTTCTGTGCCGTAACTTTGAAGGAGCGAGTCAAAAGCCCAAGTAACACACCTCAAGAATAACCTGAAAGAATATGATATAAAAGTTGGCATTCTCAATTTTCTCACATATGCAAGTGAAGATGCAATTGAATAGTTCAAAAAACAAATAGGATTTTGGAGAAAAAAATAACCTAGAACCAAATAGTATGAGAGAGCTGCTTTCAAAGAATGTGAGGTAAAGCCATTGATCCCATACATAGAATATCTGTCATCATTAAAAAACAAACAGACATGATTAAAAATTGATAGAAAGAAAACAAGACCAAATTTGTAATGTCTATCCTGGACTTCTGCATTTTAAAGATGGAGTTTGACACATTATGATAGACAGCATTCTCAGGATTAAAGAGAGAGGCTAGAAGAACAAGTGGAAAAAGAAAACAGCAGTAAATCAAAGATTTGGATCAGTTCCCAGCTCCTCAAAAGCAACAGGTGATGAAAATTTTCAACTGAGTTTTACCTAATTACAAACCAATGTGACTGAAGAATACAGCCAGGAAAGAATGAGACAAGAACTTTTCATTAACATTCCAAGAGGGAACACATGGGCGTCTCTCTACCTTGTCAGCAGTATACTGATAAGTTTTCTATCAATTTCACAACTATTGTGGAGCTCAGAAACATCTCATAGATGCCAGTCCAGTCTTCAGGCTATAGGAAACCCCCAAATCTCTGTCTAGAAGTCTAGATACTCCCAGAATTTATAATCCTTGGTTATATTCTCTCCTAAATTGAAAAATATTTTGCCTCCTTCACTCTTTCTGTTTCAAAATTCAACATACTCATCCTCCCCATACTTTAGGCTGAAAGTAAGGGGAATTTATTCTAAATTTAGGAAAGAAAAAAACTTATTATATCTTAGTTAAAGAAAGCAAATTGTTGCTTACAGTTACAAACCACGAATTTATTAGCTTGCTTTCTCTTGTTGATGTCTTCAGCATAGCAGCAAAGCATTACATTTAAAGTATTTGATCTATATAATATTGCTAACAACATACGACCATTTTCAAAGTGTGCAGTCAACAGCAACAATCATTTTCATGGCTACCAACTTTGTATTTTCAAATTGATATAGATGTAGATATTCCTATAGATTAGATAGATACACAGATGGGTGGATGGATGGATGGATGAATTGATGGGTGGATAGATAGACAGGTAGGTAGAAAGATAAATGGCGATGGACTTTTTCATTGTCAGTGATCTCCTTTGACAAAAATCTTGTATTAACCAATACATTTCATTCTCCTTGTTAATCATACTGGCAAATGTTCATAATGTGCTGCAGTTTGTGGCTTGTAGACCATTTGCTAGAGTGTTTGTCACTGCTTCTCCAATCAGGTAAGCACTTGTGTTTACTAAGAGCGTACAGGGATGTTTCTTATGCTTGATATATCTATGAAACATAATTAAATTATAATAAAATTATGAAAAAAACAGTGAACTATGAGGGAGAGACGACACTTGTTTTTTCCAAGAAAAGTAATTTGAATGCTTTGGAAAGACTCAATAAAGGAACATAATGCAAAAATGCTTTTGAATTAGACATGAATGACAGTCCAGGACAAGTTTAGGAACATAAATAGAGAGATTTTGCTTGGGGGAGGGAGGAAGAAGGAGTTGTTGTCTAACAGGAATAAAGTTTCAGATTTGCAAGATGAAAAAGTTCTGGAGAACTGCCTCGCAACAATATGAATATACTTAACAATATTGAACAGTACATTTTTTGTAAAAAGTCAAACTAAAGGTGATGTCAGCATCATGGCAGAGTGAGCTTTCCCTGGACTCTCTCCCCTCCAACATACAACAAAAAGGAGCAACCATATTCCAACAGAAAATATGCTAATAGCACAGGAATCCTTGGAGAGTCACAGCAGCCAAATGAAGGAGGGCAGAGAGGCTGGAGCCCCCCTTGGAGGAGCTGGAATGGAGTAAGAGAGAACTTCATTCCCTCCCCTAAAGACTGGGATAGCTGCAGCAGGAGGCTCCATGAAGAGATAAAACAAAATACAGATTCTCTGAATGCTCGTGCGGACACCATAGAGGAGCAAATCAACATAATCGAAGATAGACATGTTGAATTGCTCCAGACAGAGGAGGAAAGAGAACTGAGACTAAAAAGAAATGAAGAAAGTCTCTGAGAAATATCCAACTCAATGAGGAAATGCAACATAAGAATTATAGGTATTCAAGAAGGTGAAGAGAAGTAGAATGGAGCAGAAAGCATGCTCAAAGAAATAATAGCAGAGAACTTCCAAAATCTAGGGAATAAGAGGGAAATGTGTGTGGAGGAAGCTTTCAGATCTCCTAGATTTGTCAATGTAAAAAGACCTGCTGCAAGGTATATAGTAGTGAAACTGACAAAAATGAATGACAAAGAAAGAATACTCAGGGCAGCAAGGCAGAAGAAAATAACCTACAATGGAATTCCTATCAGACTTTCAGTGGATTTATCTGCAGAAACCTTACAAGCTAGGAGAGAATGGATTGACATATTCAAAACTTTGAAAGATAAAAATCTTCAGCCAAGAATACTCCATCCAGCAAAAATATCCTTCAGATGTGAGGGAGAAATTACATCTTTCCCAGACAAACAAAAGCTAAGAGACTTCATAACAATGAGACCCCCCCGCTGCCCCCACTACAAGAAATCCTCAAGAAGGTCCTCATAAAAAGGAAAAAAAGGAGAAAGGGGTCACAAAACACAGAGTAAGGAGACAAATAGATAGAATCAGAATAGGATAGCAAATAGTCGACTATAGCATTAGGATAAAAGGAAGGAAAACACCAAAAACAAAGACAATCTTGTCACTTTAACCACAAACTCACAACACAAGTTGGAGTAAGATATGAGAATAATAACTTAGGAGGGGAGGAGGAAAGGGACTGAATCAGTTTAGACTAAGGTAATAAGAGGCCATCAGAAAATGGACTATGTTATACACAAGATTCTGAATACAAACTTCAGTGTAGCCACTGAACTAAAAAGCAGAACAGAGACACAAAAAACGAATGAGGAAAAAACTAAGAAACACAGCATAAGAAACTGCAGTAATCAATGGGTTGACTAAAACACACAGGATGAGAAACAAAGGAAATGTAGGAAAACTGGAAAACGAGTGAAAGAACAACAGCATTAAGCCCTCATACATCAATAATTACCCTCAATGTAAATGGACTGAACTCTCCAATAAAAAGACAAGAGTGACAAGATGGATTAAAGAACAAGATCCAACAATTTGTTGCATCCAGCAAACACATCTCAGCTCCAATGACAAATACAGGCTCAGAGTGAAGGGTGGAAGACTATACTCCAATCTAATGGCAAACAAAAGAAAGCAGATGTCACAACACTTATATGAGACAAAGTAGATTTCAAGATAAGGCAGGTAAAGAGAGAGAAAGAGGGGCAATATATAATGATCAAAGGGATACTACCTCAAGAAGAAATAACGCTTATAAATATCTATGCATCCAACACAGGAGCACCAAAGTTCATAAAGCAACTATTAACAAACCTAAAAGAAGATATCAAAAATAACACAATAATAGTAGGGGACCTCAATACCCCACTCACATCATTGGACAGATCATCCAGACAGAAAATCAACAAGGAAACAGTGGAATTAAATGAAAAGCTAAAACAGTTGGACTTAATAGACATATATAGAACACTCCATCCAAAAACAGCAGAATACACATTCTTCTCAAGTGTACATGGAACATTCTCAAAGATAGATCACATGTTGGGAAACAAGGCAAGCCTCAATAAATTTTAAAAAATTGAAATAATAACAAGCATCTTCTCCAATCATGTTATAAAGATAGAAATTAATTACAAGAAAAAAGCTGAGAAAGGGACAAAGATGTGGTGACTAAACAATATGCTATTGAACAAGCAATGGATCATTGAAGAAATTAAAGAAGAAATAAGACAATATCTGAAGACAAATGAAAATGGTAACATGCCATACCAACTCATATGGGAGACAGCAAAAGCTGTATTAAGAGGGAAATTCATCGCAATACAGGCTCACCTTAACAAACAAGAAAAATCTCAAATAAGCAATCTCAAATTACACCTAACTGAATTAGAAAAAGAAGAACAAACAAAACCCAAAGTCAGCAGAAGGAGAGAAATAATAAAATCAGAGCAGAAATAAATGCTATTGAAACAAAACAGGCAGTAGAAAGGATCAACGTAACAAAGAGCTGGTTCTTTGAGAAGATAAATAAAATTGGCAAACCCCTAGCCAGACTTACAAAGAAAAAAAGAAAGCTCAAATAAACAAAATCAGAAATGAAAGAGGAGAAATAACAACAGACTCCACAGAAATACAACGGATTATAAGAGAATACTACAAAAAATTATATGCCGACACAATGGATAACCCAGAGGAGATGGATAAATTCTTAGACTCTTATAACCTCCCAAAGCTAAGTCAAGACGAAACAGACAATCTGAACAGACCAATCACAAGAAAAGAGATTGAAATGGCAATCGAAATCATCCCAAAGAATAAAACCCCAGGATCAGATGGCTTTCCTGGGGAATTTTACCAAATTTTCAGAGAGAATTTAATACCAATCCTTTTCAAGCTATTCCAAAAAATTAGGGAGGATGGAACACCTCCTAACACATTCTATGAGGCCAACATCACGCTGATATCAAAGCCTGACAAGGACAGCATGAAAAAGGAGAAATACAGGCCTAAAGAAATCTACAGATTCAACGCCATCCCAATCAGAATCCCAATGACATTCTTTACAGAAATAGAACAAAGAATCCTAAGATTCACATGGGGCAACAAAAGACCCCAAATTGATAAAGCAATCCTGAGAAAAAAGAACAAACCTGGAGGCATCACAATCCCCGACTTCAAAACATACTACAAAGCAACAGTAATCAAAACAGCATGGTACTGGTACAAAAACAGGTGCACAGATCAATGGAACAGAATTGAAAGCCCAGAAATGAAACCACACATCTATGGACAGCTAATCTTCGACAAAGGAGCTGAGGGCATACAATGGAGAAAACAAAGTTTCTTCAACAAATGGTGCTGGGAAAACTGGAAAGCCACATGTAAAAGAATGAAAATTGACCATTCTTTTTCACCATTCACCAAAATAAACTCAAAATGGATCAAAGACCTAAAGGTAAGACCTGAAACCATAAGGCTTCTAGAAGAAAATATAGGCAGTACACTCTTTGACGTCAGTATTAAATGGATCTTTTCAGCCACCACATCTTCTCAGACAAGGGAAACAATATAAAGAATAAATAAATGGGACTTCATCAGACTAAAGAGCTTCTTCAAGGCAAGGGAAAACAGGATTGAAACAAGAAAACATCCCACTAATTGGGAAGAAATATTTGCAAGTCATATATGTGACAAAGTGTTAATCTCCATAATATATAAAGAACTGACACAACTCATCAACAAAAAATCAAACAACCCAATTGAAAAATGGGCAGGGGACATGAACAGACATTTCTCCAAAGAAGATATACAGATAGCCAATCGGCACATGAAAAGATGTTCATCATCACTGATCATCAGGGAAATGCAAATCAAAACTACACTAAGATATCACCTTACACCCATTAGAATGGCAAAAATAACCAAAACAAAAACAAAAAGTAACAAATGTTGGAGAGGTTGTGGAGAAAAAGGAACCCTCATACACTGCTGGTGGGAATGCAAACTGGTGCAGCCACTATGGAAAACAGTGTGGAGATTTCTCAAAAAGCTAAAAATAGAAACACCATATGACCCAGTCATCCCACTACTGGGTATCTACCCAAAGAACTTGAAATCAGCAATTCCAAAAGTCCTATGCACCCCTATGTTCATTGCAGCATTATTTACAATAGCCAAGACATGGAAGCAACCTAAGTTGCTGATGATTGGATAAAGAAGAGATGGTGTGTATGCATATATACAATGGAATTCTACTCAGCCATAAAAAAGGATACAATCGTCCCATTCACAACAACGTGCATGGACCTGGAGGGTATCATGTTAAGTGAAATAAGCCAGACAGAGAAGGAGAATCTCTGTATCACTCCACTCGTATGTGGAAGTTAAACATGTAGACAAAGAGAACTGATTAGTGGCTACCACGGGAAAGGGAGGGTGGGAGGTGGGCACAAAGGGTGAAGTGGTGCACCTACAACACAACTGACAAACAATAATGTACAACTGAAATTTCACAAGATTGTAAATTATCATAATCTCAATAAAAAGTTTTTAAAAAAAAAAAGGAAAGAAAAGTCAAACTAGACATCATAGATAACAGAAGTACAGGTATATTTTTCCTAAGAACCACAATTAACTGAACACTGCCCTTTAAAAAAAGAATTGGTTCTATATGAAAAGATCTACAAATAAATAATGCACGTGACTATGTTTTTGAGTGAACATAAAACATTAGGTTCACATGAGTGGTTAGTTTTATGATTTTCCTCTTTAACCAATGTGATTCTATCCAATAAGTTTGTGGCGAATATTATTGTACTTAAGACGCTTGTGGTTATTAAATCTGAGAATGCTGTCTTTCTAGACTCTAGTGTTGGAGCTTTCGAGTTGAGTTTCTTGGATGGAGTCCTAGAGTCCCGAGGCAGAGCTTCTAGGACTGTGTGGTGGGGGCGAGGGTGGAGGAAGGAGTCCAGAAGTGGGAAGGAGAGCACACGTGGGGTGGGAGGAAGAGAAGCAACCAGAGAAGACCCCAGGACTCCAAATCCAGGGCTTCGATTCCTCTTCAACCAAAAAAGCTCTGATTTCATCTGTTATGTGTTGGAATCCAGGTGAGAGTTCACTAGAAAATAAAAGGTTCTATGCATTTAAAAAGTTTGAGAAACGTGGTTTTAAATAGCAAAAGACAAGGAAAAGGAATACTGTGTGCTGCTGATGTACCAGGAAATGTGCTAGACCTTTTTAAAATGTAGATATTGTTTTGTTTCATTTTTACAGCAAATTTAAGAGAGAGCTGTTATTACCTAATTTTACTGAGAAAAAATGATGGCTCAAATACATTAATTCAGGCAAAATCACATTGCTTCTAAGAAAAGTCAGGTATTTGATGAACGAGCCAGTTTCCACACTGATCTACTTGGTTTCATAACTCTTCTTTGTGTTACCTCTTTTCTAAATATAATTTAGAAATTTTATCAATTTTCTTCACTAAATTGACTGTGATTTCTCATTATCAGTTCTGAGGAAGATCTCACTTATTCTCAAATCCCTTTTTAACTTTTCCTAGCAGGTCCCTTGTCTCCTGGATGCCAAGAATGTGTTTGTGTCACAAATTATCACACAGTAACGTACACATACATGAGTATGTTTTCTTGAAACAGCATATGTCATTAACTTTTTATTTCTAAAGGCGCTTAATACTACATCTGGAAGAAATAGCAACCTAAATGTGAATTTAAAGGAATGTGAAATCAATATTTTGAGGTGGGTGATGCAATATGCCAACAGAAATATTTTAATGAACTGCCCAGAGAAGTACAAAAAAGGAATCACAGAATGATGACATGCTCATCTGGATTTAGAACTAAGTCTCATTGCGTTAAATTTTCAATTCTCGGACTTACAGAGTAAAGGAAATTAGTATAAGGAAAAGGACTGAGGAATCCGGGTTCTAGAATCTTGACACCCCCCATGAAATGTGCAAGTCAAGAAGAACTTGGTCCATGTGTGGTTCTGCACAGTTCATTACAGTTGGTTCGGCTCTTGTTCTGAAACAAGTCAGCTCTAATGAACAAGTTCACAGCAAACGCAGGAAAAAACACCTCTGTCTCTAGCTAGGAAATCGATGATTTTAGCTAAAGGAAACTTGAGTATTCATTTCACTGAGATAAATTTACATAAAGGCAAAAACACAGAAAGATTTCTTTACAATTTAGGGGCCGGCCCGGTGGCGCAGCAGTTAAGTGTGCACGCTCCACTACAGCGGCCCAGGATTTGCCGGTTCAAATCCTGGGTGCGGACATGGCACCGCTTGGCAAAAAGCCATGCTGTGGTAGGCGTCCCACATATAAAGTAGAGGAAGATGGGCATGGATGTTAGCTCAGGGCTAGTCTTCCTCAGCAAAAGAGGAGGATTAGCAGTAGTTAGTTAGCTCAGGGCTAATCTTCCTCAAAAAAAAAAAAAAGATTTCTTTACAATTTAGCTATTTTCTGAGTGAGAAAGCTGATTACTTTTTTGACTGCATGAAGAGGAAAGGTAGGCTACAAAAGAACTTTGCTCAAGTCTCTGATCTAAGTTCCATGAGGTTTAGCTTGTTGATTTACTTCAGGTTTTATAGCTATGCATGCAGTTTTGTCATACAAATTATCTTTTTCTAAATAAATTATTCAGAGACATTACCCTTAGGATTTGATAAGCTTGTGCTTTTTGTTTCTCTTGGACAAATTATAGAATCACGGTTCTCCTTCAGCTTATCTCTACATTTCTATTATCTGATAACTCTCCACTCTTGAAAAAATTTTTGAAGTAACAGAAATATAAAGGACACAGTGCCACAAAAAGTAGTCACATGAACCTTAAATTTCCTTTTCTGAATTGCTGTGCAATCAAGGTCAGGACTGTTCTTTGTTCTAACACTTGCTGAAGAAAGATAGAGGTATGTGATCTTCACATTACAATGATTAGACAGAGGGAAGGGGAAGGGCAATCTTAAATCAATTTTCATTAAAGCAAAGAATTTTGAAAGTACTGCTTTCCCTTGCAATCGCATACAGGCAACAGCAAAAAGCACCATTTGTGGTCGGGGCGGGGGTGTGTTTTAAGAAAAAAAAATCACTTTTTCAAAGGGTATTTATTGCTTTAAATGTTATTTAAAAGCTTTTTAAAAAGCAGCTTTTTTCTTTTCCTTAGGCATCAACAGAAGATAACTGTCTTAGCATGCTTTTAAGTAATCCTGTTTAAGACACATAGTGGCATGGAAGCCTGTGCTTAGAAAGCTTTTTACTTAACTGGATGGTGTGGGTGTAGCTCTGGGGTCAGTCACAGAACCACTCTACAAATGATGACATTTGGAATTTTCTGTTAGGATGATTTCTTTAACTTTATTTTTTAAATTGTCTTACAGTCAAATTGCCCTTTTTTGGTGTACACATCTATGAGTTTTGACACATGCATAGGCTCACATAGCTACTGTAACAATCAGGATACAGACAATTCTATCACACCAGGAAAACTCCCTGTGCTATCTATCCCTTTATTGTCACACCTGCCTCCTCTCCCTTAAACCTGGGCAACTACGGATCCATTCACCACTATACTTTTGTCCTTTTGACAATGTCACACAGTGTGCAACACGTTTTGTCTGTGACTAGGAAGATGACCAACTTGAGAGCTGAAGGGTGACATGACTTTTTCTGCACAGAAGATGAACCGAAGCAAGCAAATCCGCTGTGAAACACAAAATTCTTGAACCATCTGTGGCCGTTGCTCACCCAATGTGATTTAAACTCTCTAAGCCAATTGTTTTCAGATCCCAGAAGGATATATTGAGACCTAGGTGAATCAGGACGGGTGAGTACAGGGCGGGAACAGTCACATTTTGGAATGGTTGTGAGTTATGACATCAGGACTGGAAGCACCAACCTATTTTCTTTCCAATAACTATTGCATTTGTAAGTAAAATAAACTCTTGTGTTCTTGTCGCCCCCTAAGAGAACTGACCCCTTTCTTATCTGCAGGAAACCAGAACATGTTATAGTCTAGCATGGATATGAAAGAAGAAAATCAAGCTGCTTCATCTGAAAGCTGAAATCTAAATTTCCATTTCATTTAAATATAATTTACCCTAAGGTTTATTAATTTTACTCTTCACTTTGAGAAATTTTAAGGAAACGATATAAACCTAAATTAACAAGAGATATTCAACTGTTTATGACATAATGAAACAGCTGTTTGGGTCAGTTTAACAGTATTTTCCAACCTGAAAGTGAAAACATTTTGGATTCTGTTTGAGACATGCTCCCAAAAAAATTTAATAGTGGAATGATTCTAAGTAAATGGTATGAATTTTAGTATTATCAAGTGTTCTGCATTTCTTGTTTTAGATTGTGCTAGGGTGAGCAGATGTTCAACAATTTGAAGTCTGTTTAGAATCTTCCTACCTGCTGGGTTTAATTTCAGAAGCAAGCAATGTTCTTGAAGACGGACAAAATGTCATTTGTTCTTTTCTCCATGCCCCACATTGCACTAATTTTCATCATTTCCAGCTCTGTTTATAACAGGTCATTTCTAGTATACACAAAATCTAATTGTAATCCTTAGAAGGAATGGATTAATTTTGTTCCTGTGTCTGGTAAATAAAGTATTGTAAAATCATTTGAGATATACAAAGAGTATATACCAATGCCTGATTTTCAACTAAAAATGAAAACTCAGGTTTTCTACTTTCTTAAATAAATGCTAAGACCTTAGGAAAAGTGTTTATCCACCTTCTTTACGGATTTGCAAAATATCAAATAAAATTATTTTACATTAATTTTATATATAGTTAGATAACAGCCTATTCTAACTTGTTGTGCTTAGGTTTTTTGAATAATTTCTATGTACACATTCATGTTTACAATGAGTAATGACTGGTCTCCTTTCTCTTATTCTGTTCACGTCAAAGTCTGCATTACCGAATTGTTTGAGCTCTCCATTACTATGTTGAACGAAGTGATGATACCTCATTTTATTCTCTTTGTCAGAATGAAAGCATTCCGTGTTTGAACATGAATAGTTATTTACGGTTTTCTAGATTCTATCACATTAAGGAAGTTTCTTCCCATTGACAGTAGACATAGTGAGTATGGAATGATCAAACGATTGTTATTCATCTAACGAGGTGAGAATTTGACATTTCTCATTTATTCTGTTAATGTTTTAATTGTATTTATTGATTTAAGAATGTTAAGTCAATTTTGCACTTCTGTGATAAACCTCCCTTGTTCATGATATATTGTGTTATTTATAATCACTGGATTTGATTTACAAATATTGTATTAAGAATTTTACATTCAGGGGCCAGCCCAGTGGTGCAGCAGTTAAGTTCACACGTTCTGCTTCAGCGGCCCAGAGCTCACCGGTTCAAATCCCAGGTGTGGATCTATGCACTATTTGTCAAGCCATGCTGTGGTAGGCATCCCACATATAAAGTAGAGGAAGATGGGTACGGATGTTAGCTCAGGGCCAGTCTTCCTCAGCAAAAAGAGGAGGATTGGTGGCAGATGTTACCTTGGGACTAATCTTCCTCAAAAAGTAAAAATAAATAAATAGAATTTCACATTCATATTCATGACATATATTTGTTGGTACTTTTTCTTTCTTGATTCCTTTGGTATCAAGGATATACTAGGTTCATGAAATGATTTGGGAAGCATTATCTCCTTTTCTCTTTAATGGAATATTTGGCATAGGAATAGTAATATTTCTTCATTGAATGTTATTAAAACTCACTGATGAAACTATGTAAGCCTAAAGATTTTTCATCAAAAAATTTTATTTAGGGTTTTAATGTCTGTAACCATTATTGAACATTCATATTTCCTTTTTGTTCTGGTTTTAGTTGTGTACATTGTATTTTTCTAGGAAAAATTCTAGAAAATTCTCTTGAATTTTAAAATTTCTTGCCAAGTAAAGTTAATAATATCCTTAATGAAGTTAAAGACATTTCCATAATTAGTGGTGAATTGTCTCTTAAACATTGAAAAATGTTAAGGAAGCAACTCTTTATTATGGCAAATAAAGACAACACCATCAAGTTTTTTCTGTGTAAACCACACCCTTGAGTAGCTAAATACTTGACAAAGGAGATTTTCTTTTTTTAGGAATATTCCAACTAATATTTGAAGAGGGAATAGTAAATTAGAATATCACTATTTTGCATGTGAGAGCATACTAGAGACAGAGAGAGGGAGAGAGAGAGATTGGGTACCTTCTAATGGAAGTACACAGGCCGTCTATGAAGCAACTTTGCCCAAAAATCCTAACTTGAATTTGATCATAGCTGTAGATCTAACTTCCAATTTATAGGAAATACTGACAATAGAAGAACATGCTGGGGCCAGCCCAGTGGTGTAGTGGTCAAGTTCGAGCACACTGCTTCAGCTGCCCGGGGTTCACATGTTTGGATCCCGGGCACAGACCTAGCACCACTTGTCAAGCCACACTGTGACAGTGTCCCACATGAAAAATAGAGGAAGGTTGGCACAGATGTTAGCTCAGCGACAATCCTCCTCAAGCAAAACAGAGGGGGATTGGCAACATATGTTAGCTCAGGGCAAATAAATAAATAAATAAATTTTTAAAATTAGAAGAGTGTACTAAACATCGCCAAAAAGATGCACTATTTAAAATAAAGACTGTGGAAAACTCTACAGAATAAATGACTGGTTCCTTCCATAAATAAGTTGTGTGGAAAGACAACATGGAGACAGAATTTTAGATTAACAGATACTTAAAGAGACTTAAACAATTGACAATATTTGAATCTTGTTTGGCTCTTGATACAGTTTAAAAAGTGATACATGTGGCCCAATCAAAATCCCAGCAAGCTAGCTTGTGGATATTGACAAATTGACTCTAAAATTTATACAAAGAGGCAAAAGACCCAGAATAGCCAACACAGTATTGAAGGAGAAGAACAAAGTTGGAGTGACTGATGCTACCGAACTTCAAGACTTACTGAAAGACTATGGTAACCAAGACAATGTGGTATTGCTGAAAGAGTAGGCAAAAAGATCAACGGAGCAGAATAGAGAGCCCAGAAACAAACCCACATAAATAAAGTCAAATGATCTTGGACAAAGAAGCAAAGGCAACACAGTAGAGACAAGACAGCCTTTTCAACAAATGTTTCTGGAGTAATTGGATATCCACACGAAAAAAAATCTACAGTCTGGACACAGACCCTACACCCTTCACAAAAATTAACTCAAAATGAATCATAGACTTAAATGTAAAATGCAAAACTATAAAACTTAGAGATAACATAAGAGAAAATCTAGATGACCTAAGGATGGCAACAACTTTTTAGATACAACACCAATGGCATGATCTGTGAAGGAAATAATTGGTAACCTGGACTTCATTAAAATTAAATTTTTCTGCTCTAATAAAGACAACGTGAAGAGAATGAGAAGACGAGCCACAGACTGGGAGAAAATATTTGCAAAAGACATATATGATAAAGAACTGTTATTTAAAATCTACAAAGAACTCTTAAAATTCAGCAATAAGAAAATGAACAACTTGGTTAAAGAATGGGCAAAAACCTTAACAGACACCTCACCAAAGGAAATATATGGATAGGAAATAAGCATAGAAAGAGACGTCATCACAGAATTGCAAATTAAAACCATAATGACATACCACTAACACGTCTATTAGAATGGCCAAAATCCAAAACACTGACAACACCAAATGCTGGTGAGGACGTGGAGCAACAGAAACACTCACTCACTTTTTGTGGGAATGCACAATGATACGGCCACTTTGGAAGGTAGTTTGTGAGTTTCTTACAAAACTAAAGATACTCTTACCATATGATCCAGCAATCATACTCCTTGGTATTTACTCAAGTGAGTTGAAAATTTATGTTCACACAAAAACCTGTACATGGATGCTTATAGCAGCTTTATTCATAATTGCCCAAACTTGGAAGCAATAAAGATGTCCTTCAGTAGGGGAATGGAAAAATAAACTATACATCCAGACAACAGAATATAATTCAGTGCTAAAAAGAAATGAGCTATCAAGCCATGAAAAGACATGGAGGAACCTTAAATGCATATTACTAAGTGATAAAAGCCAATCTGAAAAGGCTACATACTCTATGATTCCAACTATATGACATTCTGGAAAAGGCAAAACGATGGAGAGAGTAAAACAACCAGTGGTTGCCAGGGGTTAGCCTGGAGGAAGGGATGGCTAGGAGGAGCACAGAGAATTTCGGGGGGGCAGTGAAAGTATTCTGCATGATACTGTAGTGGTGGATACATGTCATTATACGTTTGTCCAAACCCATAAAATGTACAACACCAAGAGTGACTCCTAATGTGAACTATGGACTTTGGGTGACGCTGTGTCAGTGTGGGTTCATCAGCTGTAACAAAAGCACCACTCTGGCTCAGGATGCTGACGGTGGAGGAGGCAGTGCACGTGTGGAGGCATGGGTATCTGGGGATCCTCTGCTTTCTGCTCAACTTTGCTCTAAAACGTAAAATCTACGTAAAGGGGAAAAAATGATACATTTGGGGATATTGGAATATTTACCGCATATTTCATAATAATACAAAATTAATGTTAATTGTTTTAGATTTGGTAATGTTGTGGTGGTTGTTTTTAAAACCTAATAATAATTCTTTAATTGAGAAATGTAATATTTCTCTGGCTGCAAGTGACACTGTGAAATGCTCTGAAGTCCTCCCTTCATATCTATTTGTCTGAATATAATTTCTTGTTTATTCCCCAGAACATATAGATGCGTGAATATATAAAGACATGCATATCTATATACATTAGTGTTTGACTGAGGCAGGCACTTAATTTATTTTTTAATAAGATGGAAAAGGTACTGCTAATAGCATGCGACGCAAACAAGGAGGTGAAAATAGTGGAAAATACTGAAGTAAATAGCACACTTTTATCTGTTAGTAATTGTCTTCATTTTTTTATGTGTATTATTTTTCTGAAGTTTTTTTTACACTTCACATGTTTCAGGTTTCATCATTTTCATGGAAGATAAATACTTGTTTTATTTCGGTTTTTTGCTGAAATGGGTGTTAAGACAGTGTATATTCGTCCTTTGAAGAATGTGTATCCGTTTTCTAGGAGGAATGAGTTAATCTGCCTCCATTTCTCCATAAATATCTACACATTGTGAACCTAACTATGAAATGTGATCTATTGTCAAAATTATAATGCTTCTTAATGCATCAGATGTATAAGGAAATCTCTTCATATTTGGAGGGTTCAATTTCTCCTTCTCTTCTCTGGCTGACAGGGACACCGTACAAGGGTCTGGAATGTTCCCCTGGCAGATGTCATTCTTTGTGTCAACTTCTGGTAACATCCAGCCCCAAACAATAATTCATTATCTGAATTCTTGCTTAGATATTTATTTTTTCATATCGGAAAGTAAGAAGCTTTCTTCTTTTTTATTAACGTTTATTAAAAACTAAGATCAGGATGAGGCTCTGCAATTTGGGGCAGCAGTCACACGCTGCCATAGCCTCACGTGCGAATCCCCTGGCTGATGTTTAGCTGTGACAAAACCTCATTTTGAAAAGTAGGAAGATTGCACTCTAACTTTTAACCAGACTTCAGTGTCAAGGGTTCTAATACACATGCGATAAGAAAATCTCTTTTATCATGTTAAAGTTCCCCAGCCTCGATCGGTGGGTGAGAGAAAATCAAAACTCAGTGTTTGTGTCAGTTCATCTCTTTGTTCGTGAAACATCGAGATGGTATGAAGAACTGAAATATTAACCATCCCAAATAAAACGTTAAAATTAGCTTTGAGTTCCTCTCTCCCAACCCAATAGGTCAAATATTTAGTTTGAAATTAAGATAATAGAAACCTTTAAAAATTGGAGGCACGTAAGAAGGGAGCATCCATTTGAAAGTTAGGAACGTTCTTCACTGAGTGGAAATAAAACTGTGTGACTGAAGCTCCAGAGAGGGAAATGTAATTTCAGCATCCTACTAGGCTCTATAGCAAATGTTACTCACATACTCAAATTCATAAAGCAATATTCATTATTTTTCCGATACTTGGAACAATTTCTGACCTAATTATTTTTTTTGCCATTGCCCCTGCTTACCACTCTTCACCACACCTACATTTCGGGTCTATCGTTTTCCATGCCATTACTAGGCAACTTAAAAGAATTTGTCCTTGGGGTTCTCTGCCTGAAGCACACTTGCCCCAGATTGCCACATCAGGCTTCTTGTCATTCCTATTGCAAGGTAACTATCACCTCACAAAAGCACGTCATTCTATCTAAGCAGTTCCCATCCACCACTATGGTTATTCTTCTTTTAGTACGCTGTTTTATTTATCTAAAAATACTGATAATTTTCACATAGGACTTTATCTATTTGTTATACATGTGCTTTATGTCTATACATACAAAATGTGCGTTTCAGGATAGCAAGGCTCAGGCTGTTCAGTGTATCTGCCCTAACTCATGAACCCTTCACAGTGACAGGCAAATAATAAACACAACATAAATATTTGTTCAATGAATAAAATAATTTTTAAACATAGTCCAGAAGATTTAATGAGGGTCACATAACAGAATGTAAGTCCTTGAACTTTGCCCAAAGAGAATTAAAATTACAACCGACTGCTTCCGGAAGGTGGGAATTCATGAGGAGGATAAGGGAATTGTAGGGCCAATAATAAGACCTCTGAAGAGAGGGAGTGGAGGAGGCAGGACTTCTGGAATGGTGACGTGAAGAGCTCAGCAAAACCTCTCCCCAGGCAGGGATATGACTGGACGAAATTGACCAAGACAACATTCCAGCCCTCTGGAGAGCAACCAGAAATAGAGAAGAGTTGATTCAAGAAAAACTGCCAAACCTGACGCAAGAGCAGAGGGAGTTTATGGAGCTTTAGCTTGAAGGCTGCTTTCATCAGCCCACTCCTACTCCACCAGCTTGCTAAGCAGGAAGCAGCAGTTTCACTGCTAGGGGGCACTGACTTAATTTGCTTCACAGAGTAGAAAAATCCCAAACTCCTGGACATTGTCCAAAACAGTAGCAATCCTGGCAGCAAAAAAAAGTAGGGAGACTAAAATCACAGTTAGCATGAGGTTGCAATTCTGGTTGAGACAGGCAGCTGACTGCCCCATTAGCCGGAAATTTAACAAGGATCATGGAATGAGACAACATTTATGGGCCTTGATAAACTCCCACTTATCTCTAGCTACCTGGAAGGCCATGCCTGTGCGAAACTGCTCAGACACTCAGGATAGACCAGAGAGGGTCCTAGCCATCCAGACATCGCTGTTTCGATCATGAGGCCTTATGTACTCCCAGAGAACATACAAGGGGACCCAGCAGAAAATTAAAAGCCTGGGTAGACTTACAAACTGCTAAAACTTTGACTGTGTTCTCCAACCCCTATGATAGGTAAATAAATGAGTGTGTCTGTGTTCCAATAAAATGTTGTTTACAGAAACAGGTGGTTGGGCCAGATTTGACCCACAGGCCATTGTTTCTGAGCATTGCTCTAAAATGTGTAAGCTAACCTACTGTGACACAAAACAGATCACTGGTTGTGGGGGTTTGAAGGGGGCAGGAGTGAGGGATTATAAAAGAGCATGAGGAAACTTTTAGGGGTGATAGAAATAGTAATTATGCCAACTGTGATTGTTTCACAGGTGCACATATATAGCCTATATATATATTAAAAGGTAATAAATTATAAACTTTAAATATGTACAGTTAATTATATGTCAATTATACCCAAATAAAGTTATTAAAAATCAATTAATACATTTTACCAAATTAGCAGAACGAATTAGAAAGACCATATGACCACATCAATAGATGCATAAAAACTTCTTTTTCAAATTTGACATTCCCTCATGATATATGACACCCAACAAATGCTTGACACATAGTATATATTCAGTAAAAGTAGTTACTATTATAGGAGGCAGTGGTATAATGGAAAATGACACTGGAAACAACACTGGCTGCTGAAACAGGAAGGCTATTGTTCAAGTCCAAGTTAAGCTACTTACTAACTGCATAAATTACTGCCAATAATATTTACCTTATTGGCCTGTATTATAACTATTGGAATAGCTTCATAAAGATATTGTAGAACTCCTGACTTTCAGTGGGCAGACATTACTATTGTTGTGGCTTTCTAAATTTAACATTTTAAAATCCATACAGATCCTGGCATGCTGTGCCCAACAGATTCATCAATAATTAATAACAATGAGTTAGTTACATTTTGAAACTCCTCATTATGTCACCTTTCAATCATACGCTAAAGTTGAGAGAATAGTTACTGAATTTTCATGTACTCAAAACAGCGTCCACAGTAATCATTTTGCCATTCTTTATCATCTATCCTCCTTTTTTTTAGCAGGAGTATGTTTCTCCTGAATCCTCTCTTCTTGGCCATCCTTACCAACATTTATTTTCTGGTTTTTTGGGTATAGCCATTCTAGTGGTTGTGAAGTGATATCTCATTGTGGTTTTGATTGATTTGTATTTCACTAACGATGAATGATGTTGAGCATCGATGGCCATCTTCCCCCTGTATCTTCACATGGTCTTCTCCGTGTGTGTGTCTATGTCCTAACCTCCTCTTCTTATAAGGACACTAGTCCAGTCACATTGAAATTGGACCCATCCATATAACTCATTTTACCTTAATTACCTCTTTAAAAGCCCTATCTCCGAATACAGACACATTCTGAGGTATTGGGGGTTAGGATTTCAACATGTGAATTCGGGGCAGACACAATTCAGCACATAACAGATCTACACAAAAACAGAGAATCGTGCCGGCCGTGGAAATGCCTGGCTCAGACCTCCCTTTACAGACCTCCTGCAATGAATTGCATCATTGGAAAGCAGCCTCCAGCTGCTCACCTTGAGATCTGTTGCAGTGTTTACATCAAAGCCACACTCTCTCTGAGTTGTTCCTACCAATGATTGCACACAGTGGGGACACTGAGCCAGGCCAATTCTGCCCTACATGGACCTCCTCTAATAGGCAGTAATTTCTCTAGGGCTCCACAGTGTCCTGGTTGAGATTTTTCTCAGAGTTGCACCACAGTGTGAGGCCCCTCTAACCTGATCCTTCCCTCCCTTCCTTCCTTCCTACCTTCCTTCCTTCCTTTTTTCTTTTCACAAGTGTAAGATCTGCATCATAGTCTAAAACCTCTCCCTACCTACTCCTGTTCTCTCTCTTCTTTTTCCTGTCCAGGTATTTTCCACCAGAAATCTCATACATGTCTAATTCTATCTTGATATCTGCTTCTTGGACACAAGAAGCACACTAATAGTAAATGTTGAAATCTATAAGAAAGCAATTAAGTAAATGACGAAGTTGGGAGTCAGGTTTCTCACTGTTGGAAAGAGATGTTTCAGATAAGCAAGAGCAGGAAGTGGTCCATGTCATAATGGATTACCATTGGAGACACCAATATGAACTCATGTTTATCTGAATGTACGTGCAGATGGTTACATGTAAAATATTTATAGATACCTGTATATACATGGGTTAGTATACATGCATATATTTCCTTGTTTTTTCAGCTGAGAAGACCCAAAAAAATTACACTTCAGTAGCAATGAGCACACTTCTAACTGAGACCTCGGTTTCTAATGCCATTCTTCAATAAAAGGAACAAGGGCTCCTTGAAGAAATGGTTGATCCCAGTACTGGACCAGGATATCTACAAGATGAGCCTGGAGTATCTTGTAATTCCAGAAAGCCAGGAAGTGCTAAAGAAAATGGTAAAACAATACACACATACACACACATTCATGTGGGGGTATGTCAAAGAGACTTAAGAGCCAAAGTGAATGGCTCCTAATGGCCAAAGCTAAGCAACAAAGTCATATTGGATTATAATGCAAAGTAAAAAATATATATATATTTACAATTCCATATGGCTATAAGCACATGATTGAATACATAAATGAGAAGGACAGACAAATCTCCTGAGAAGAATTCACGTAATTTGTATAGATACTCTGCCCTCAAGGAGGTGGAGCATAACTCATCACTCCTTAAGTGTGGGCTGTGCATAGCTACTTCCTTCCAAAGAATACAGTGTGGAAAAAGGGAGGAAAGAGTAACTTTACAATGGAGAAACTGACAAACACAACTTCAGCCAGATGATCAAGGTCAACATTGAGTGACAAGTCATGTTGATAGTACGTACCCCCGATATGCTGTGACGAAAATAGCACTTTGCCTCTGTGATCATAATCTCAAAAACTCATAACGCCAGTCTAATCATAAGAAAAACTCCAGACTGATCCCCATTCAACAAATACCTGACCAATACTCCTCAAAACTGTCAAGGGCATCAAAAACAAGGAAAGTTGGAGTAACTGTCACAGCTAGGAGGATCCTAAGGAAACATAAGAATTAAACATGAAATGGTACCATCCAGGGTGCCAGTGGTACCATTCATGCAACAGAAAAAGGAATATTAGGTAAAAACTAAGGAAATCTGCATAAAATATGGACTTTAAATAATGTGTTAATATTGGTTCATTAATTATAGTAATGGTACCATACCAATTTAAAGTATTAGTAATAGGGGAAACTATGGGCAGGGTATGTGGAAACTCTTGGTACTATTTTCCAATTTTTCTGTAAATCTAAAATTGTTCTAAAATAAAAAGCTTATTTAAAATAAGAAAATCTATAAGGCAAAATGCTATGTGGATTATGATTGCAATAACTAATATTTATTTAGCACTTTCCAGGCTACAAAGCACTCTCTACTGCATTAACTCATTGAATGATAAATCCATTACCTTCCAGGATTTTATGATGAGATCATGTTATGAAGCCTGTCTAAAAAGCACATTAATAAAACATGTAACTGTCATTATTTCAATAAAATCCTGTTCTGCATGGGAAAAAAAATGAATCATAAAGGACCTGAATTTACCAGCACAGCTTTTAATTTCTGGCAAATTTCACATCCTTGCTCTGTGTGTCAAACCTGTTCTGGGCATGTTGGGTTTCTATTTTGCAGATCTCCAGTGATTTTAACAGCAGTGGTGAATACTTAATGAAATTCATCATGCATTTGCAACAAATTGCTCACCTTTCCCAACCCTGGAGAGAAATGTGGAAGTAGAAAAAAACGGAGCTAGTGATGAATTCACTCCCTCCTCCCCCGAGCAGGAGGGAGTAATTGACAGAACAGGTGCCTGCCAGAAACCCAACAAGCACTCTGGTGTTTCAAGGCTGCTCCTCTGCATATGCATCTTTTTGTTCATCCTCCTCTCTAATAGCACTCTCTCTGCCATGCCACCTCACTCCATCCCTTTCTTTTGCCTATGTGTCACTTCCCCTTCTCCTCTTCATTGCTTTAAGCCAATCAGGAAAACACAGAAAAATCCCCAAATCCTATTCATGCCTGCATGTGGTACTCAGGAAAAATCGGTGGTTAACTGTAGATCAGAGTGTTAAAATACGCCTCTCTGATCCCCCAAAAGCCCCAAGGCACTTTTTCCAAACTTCTCATTTCCTTATTTCATTTTTCCTTGGATATATAAAAATCAGGCAGGACTCAAACACAGGGGCAACATCAAAGTATGACCTCCTACTCAAAATGCAATTAAGCGTTATGATGGGCCTGTGAGGCAACTGACAGCATGTTTCCTGACTTATAACTCATCATAAACCTATAATATGTAAACTGAAAGGAAAATCCTCACACAAATTCCAAATACTCTTGATCTTAAAACAACAAGAGGGTTGCATGTGCAGAGGTTGAATAAAGGCTCTGACACATGTTAACCACGTCACCTGAGACTCTCACAGCTCAGTGTCCTTATTTGTAAAATTGGAATATTAACAGCAGATAAAGGGATCAGAAATTTAAAGGCAATAATGTGTTTAGAGTATGTTATAAGCATTTATTGAACATTAAGAGAGAAAAAATCTATTTGTGATGAGAGTAGCATATGCTACATTGACTCTTGCTTCCAGGTCCACCTTGTATAAAAATAACAAAAATTCATCTTGACCTCAGGATAGTGCAAGTTAAATTTTCTTTCCTGGCATGCTTTTGAAATAAATATTGATGATACATAATTATGTAACATGGTATTCATAAATATAGTCATAAACATGTAGCATATTGCAATATCTAGCCCTAAATCTGGCACATATTTTGGAAAGACAAACACTAATGAAATATATGTGTCACTTAGAAGTTGAAATTTATCAGTGCTCAGCTGGTTCTTTGAAAGCAAATCATATATTTTTTAATCCTTTTAAATCAACTGCTTAGCAATATTCTTAGCATGTAAGTTTTCTATATATTTTGAATAAATGAATGAATGAAAGATACGTTAAAATTTTACACAATATTTAGAGAGAACATTTGGTAAATATAAGTAGTATATAAATAGAATAATACTAACTTTTATGTTCCCTGTGTAAATAAATTTTTTTTAAAAATCTATCCTGCCCATATCAAAACAGGTTCTTTGGATACTTCTGCAGGCTGCGCTGGGATGACCACCTCACCACCAAGAAAAAACTTAGACAAGATCACTGCCATGTCCCAGAGTGCTGCATATGGACTCCGCTTCACAGTTCAAATTGCTTCAAGTTGTGTGTGGCAATTAAGCACACGAAATTCAGTGGTGGGCAAGAACTATAATCAAAATTGCTGTACATCTATTCTTTCTGCAAGGAATTGTAAAGTTTGGAGCAACAGTACAAATGCCAGGATTAGGTAGGATGTTTACAAAAAAGTAAGAAAGGGGAACATAGAATTTAAGACAATAGGCTGGCTTCTTTTACTTTACTTTTACATGTTAGATATGAATCTAAAGCATTTTTAATGCTTAACCTCAGATAAGTAAGGCAATATTTTCACACCTCTTGGCTTCAGAGTGGTATCTTATAGGGGAAGAAAATGAATACTATATCAGCAACTCATACACGTTCTCAGAGAAAATTCTTTTCCTATATTTAATTGGTATGATGAGACAATTTAGGCATTTTATTCCTTTATTTTTTTGATATTGTGGGATAAATATTCAGATTGTGGCTCATCCTTGTGATAAATAAGACATTAGTTGTCCCCACTTATTTTTCTCAAACATGCAAGTAGTTGTTAAGGGATGCTCCTTACATCAGCAAACAAGATGGTACTGACACTATGTCCAACTCCTTAATATAGAGAAATTAATTAAGCAAAATTTGTCACCATTCAGGAAACAATAAAACTTCATGGCATTCACTAAATAAGTCACATGGAGCATGATATTTACAACTCAGCCCACGGGCACAGCTTCCTAAATATATGGAAATGAAAACTACAAAGAAACCAATTGGTTCATGGAGAAGCCGTCAGCCAGTCAATAAAATGAGAGCAGGAAAATAGGTCATAGTAAAAGTCATTGTAAAGCAGAGCTCCAAATTCAATGGGGATGTGGCTTTTTGACCTGCTACCAACAAAGACTGAAATGTTATTCATTTTCCCCACATTTTTATGTAAATTTAATTTTAGCAAAATTCTTGACTTGCTAACTCTGGAGACTGGTGATCTCTCTATTAATCTACAGAATGAGTCTTAATGTTGAACTCTTCAAACAAGCATTTTTCCATTCCCTTAACCTCTCTTTCCATTCAAAAGGCTACACTGTGCCCCTCTTGAACATATTTACTGGATAGAAAATGACAAGAACATGAATGTTTTATACTTGCTCCCTTACTCTCAAAGGAATGAGTATATGACCCTTGAAAGCCAGATAATTACCCCATGAACATGTTATGAAAACAACAACAAATCTAAAAGTCTAATTCTTTCTCATAAAATAAGAGCAAGGAAACTACCCAAAAGACAGAAATGGGCAGAAAACAAAGAATCAAAGGAGATTGAAAGAGTCATAATGTAAGAATGCCTTGGGCTTGGCTCGGTTATTTTTCATGTCTAGAAAATTGGAAATTATATTTTTTAAATGTTCCTTGAGTTTTCAAAATGTCATGGAAGAAAGCAGTAACTGCTTTCAGTTCTCATTAAAATTTCTTTAATTCACATATAGCTTTATGAAAGAAATTGATTCCTGCTATCAGTTATGTCGGACCAACTCTCCCACTGAGAACAGCTGTAATAGCTAGATACATTTTTTAAAGTCTATTTGAAGGCATCAGAGAGCTATCAAATCAGTAAGGACTTGAAGGGTTGAGAACCTGGGGAGAAAAGGAGAGCAGAGTAGCGAGCTCGATATTTAGAAGTGCTTTTACCCACAAGGCATTTTCTAATTCCCAAGCAGTGGCCAACAGGCAGAAAAAACTAGCAAAAAGTGGTAGCTATAAATCTTAGTTTGGGTTTTTCCAGAAGCAGACCCTGAGATAAAGATCTTAGTGTGAGTAGCTCATTTGGGAGATGCAAGGATCCTCAAGAGGGAAGTGGGAACTGATGTAGAGAAGGGAAGCAACCCAACAGGAGCACTCTGTTAAGCAAGAGAGAAGACAGCTGTAACTTAACCCTGGAGTAACTCTGGGAAATGTAAAGCAAATACTTCAGAGATATCCCACCCAAAGCTTGATGGGGCTGGGGGTTTTGTGCATCCTTTCTTATCAGGCATTGGTTGAGGGATATTCCTGAGGGTGTTAATTAATTCCAAAGCACTTCTAGCCTTCCATGGGTATAGCAGAGCAGCCTTGCAGAATATGTCATGAAGCATAAAGCTTCAGACACTGGCAGCTGTGAATCGTCTAGAGCACACAGATATGGTAAGCTCTGGGGTATTTGAGAAGGAACTGACAGTATCAGCTACAGTCTGCCCTTTGTAACACTCAAAACAACTCACATGCCAAGTTAAGTTTCCTCTCTCCTGTTACCTCTTCTTCAAAGTCAAATGTTTTCAAAAATTAACATGCACAGGAGTTGTAATGGAACAAGAAGCATGCCTCATTGCAGTCCATCCAAAGTTGCAGCTGATATTCCCTATCTCTTTTACCATTCAATCAAGGTTCCCCTTATAATTGGCCAGTGTTTATGGGATAAACCAGTTCTTTATTCTTGAGGGCTGTGAGCCCCTGGTTACCATGCTCTCATTAGGTCATGCTTTCTGCTAGTACCCATTCCTAGTAAATTACAAGATATGGAAACACAACGAACCTCTCTGTCTTCATTATGTAGCAGCAACTCTATATCCTCATGATAATAAAGATCAATTTCCACTGACAGTGTAATAACTTTTCAAATGCCTCTCCACTCCTATGTGAGAGCCCAGAATGACTAGGGTATAGCTATAATTTTAGCTTTTGTGGAACTCTTGCAGTGTAGGCTGGTAGAAGCATTTCTTTCCTGGAAACTGAAACACAAATTCCTCAAGTGGGTCACTAGGAATACCCGGGAAAGGGACCACTGCTATTCCCGGTCTTGGTTCTTAGACCCTGAAGAGGCCTATGATACCTTCAGGGCTCTTTGGGGTCACCAGTATTTTCATAATTTTGAGATATTATCTGCTTTTATCACTGTGTTGACAATTGCACAAATGCAATAGTGATTGGTGCTATCACTCGGTTAAATTTATGGTAGTTCCCCATAATTTTCCATAATCTATCTGCTATTTCCAAGATTCAGACTAGTTGGATCTTGAAAATCTTCAGAGAAAACTTTAGGCTGAGATGATTTCATAATTGAATTCTTCCAAATATTTAAGAAAGAATCAATGTCAATCTTATAAAAACCTATTCTAGAGAATAGAAAAAGGGGGAAATTCTCAACTTATTCTATGCAACTAGCATAACCATCATACCAAAATCTGACAAAAACATAAACATACACACAAAATCCTACATAGGGGCCACCCCGGTGACATAGTGGTTAAGTTTGTGTGCTCAGCTTTGGCAGCCTGGGGTTGACAGGTTCGGATCCCAGGCACAGACATAGCACAACTTGTCAAGCCATGCTGTGGCAGCATCCCACATAAAATAGAGGAAGACTGGCACAGATGTTAGCTCAGCAACAATGTTCCTCGAGCAAAAAGAGGAAGATGGCAAGAGATGTTAGCTCAAGGACAATCTTCCTCACAAGAGAAAAAAAGAAAAAAGATCCTATATAAAATATTGGCAAAAATAATCCAGAAATATATACAAGTTGGATTAATTCCAGGAAGGCACAATGTTTTAATATCTGAAAATAAATCATATAATTCATCATATTAGCAGAATGAAAGATAAAAGTATATGATCATCTTGATCGTTTCAAAGACAGCATATAATATTCAACATCCTTTCATGTTTTCATGATAAAACCTGTTATAATACTGAAAGAAGGTTTCCTTAAGCTATCTAAAAAATACCTTACAGGGCCAGCCCAGTGGCACAGCAGCTAAGTTCACACGTTTCACTTGGGCAGCCCAGGGTTTGCCAGTTTGGATCCTGGGTGCGGACCTACGTACACACCACTTGTCAAGCCATGCTGTGGCAGGCATCCCATATATAAAGTGGAGGAAGATGGGCACGGATGTTAGCTCAGGGACAGTCTTCCTCAGCAAAAAAGAAGAGGATTGGCAGCAGATGTTAGCTCAGGGCTAATCTCCCTCAAAAAGAAAAAAAAACCTTACATCAAAAAATTACATCCAATAGTAAATATTGAAAAATTTCTCCATGAAATTAAGGAGAGGAACTGAAATATGTATTATTACCATTTTTGTTCAACATTCCTGTCTGAGTCCAAGCAAGATGACTAAAGCAAGAAAAAGAATTAAAATTACAATAATTTCAAGGAAGAAATAAAACTTTCTGTTAAGTCAACATACTATGTATATACAACATATAACAGAAATCTGAAGGCAATTTTTCACCTTAATAAGTGATTTTAGACTCTTGTAGGGTAAAAGGTCAATATAAAATCAATTTTATTTTTGTTTAAAGGCAAGAATACAATTTGCAATAGCATCAAAAACATCAAATAACGGCGTAATTGAAAATTGTACAAAATTATCAAAAGAAAATAAAAAACGTATAAGTAATGTGGGTTATGACCTGTTCATGGATAGGGAAAATAATATTATAAAGATTTACTTTTTTATTAAATTGATCTACAGGTTTCATGCATTCCCAATCAAAATCCAGCACATTTGTCTATATAGACAATCATTAAACCAGACAACCTACTTTACATCATAAAAATAAAAGTAAAGTCTAAAAGGAATAAAAATGTAAAAGATATGTAATAAAACTTCTAGAACTTAACATAGGGGAATATTTTCATCCCTCTGAAATGGGCAAAGTTCTCTTATAGAGTAATTATAAATAAAAATATGGATAAAATATTCTCTTAAAATAATCATCATCAGAAGAGACTGTTAAGAGAGTAAAAACGTATGCCACAGAATAGGAGGAATATGTTCACAATGTATTTGATAAACAAGAGGCCCGTATTCAGAACATATGAAGAATTTATATCAATCACTATGCAAAAGACAATCACCACCGATAGTGAATGGCCAAGAGTCTTGCAACTTCTTCTCAAAAAAGGATAGCTCATGGCCAATAAACATATGAGAAATTGTTCAGTCTCCCTAATCACCAGAAAAATGAAAACTAATTCTAGGATGATTTACAACTGCGTATACACCAATGTGACTGAAATTAAAAAGACTGAAAACACCAAGCACTGGCAAGGATGAGGAGAACCTGGAACACTCGTCATTTCCACTTCAGAAAACCATTTGGGACTCTCCACAAAAGATGGACGTGTACATACTCAACAACCCCCCCAATCCCAGACATTCACAAATCTAAATAGAAACCCAACAAAATACATACACATATTGACTGAAAGGTTTGTATAACTTCAATATAATAGCATTATTTGATTAGCTGCAAACCAGAAACAATGCAAATGTCAATAAAGATTAGTGGAATTCATAAAAATAAATAACTATTTCTCATGCAACAGAACAGAACAACAAAACACACATAACTTTGAGTGAAAGAAACCAGACACAAAATAGTAATACTGTATGAGTCATTTGCGAGAAACTAATCCACAGCAAAAGAAGTGGCTTCCTTTGGAGGGGGTGCGCAGAAAATTGGAGGAGAAACAGAAGGACATTTGTGAATACTCTTCAAGGTCTACACTTATTATTGTGTACTTTTCTGTATGTACATTATAATCTGATAAAAATTATTTTAAGGGGCTGGCCCCATGGCCAAGTGGTTAAGTTCTCGAGCTCCAATTTGACAGCCCAGGATTTCACTGGTTCGCATCCTGGACACGGACATGGCACCACTCATCAGGCCATGTTGAGGGGGCGTCCCACATAGCACAAGCAGAGGGACCTACAATTAAAATGTACAACTACTTACTGGGGGGCTTTGGGGAGAAAAAGCAGCAAAAAAAAAAAATAAGATTGGCAACAGATGTTAGCTCAGGTGCCAATCTTTTAAAAAAAAATTACTTTAAAACCCAGATCAAAAATAATGGAAATTATAATGTTCATATTAAAACATAACATCAAAATTAATCACAAAAGAAAACACAGGATAATTAGTGTTAGGCCTTGTACTAGAAAGTAAATCTAATTTCTTGACTTGTTCTTTAAATGATTTAAACAAAGTTTTGAAAACTCTTTGAAAGATCAAATTATTACTATGCAATGAAATATTACATCTGAAATGCAAAATGAACAAATGGGAGTATTAATTCAATATATCCACAGGGTAGTCTGGATTAAATGAGAAAATCTCAATGATAGAATTTTACCATTAAAAATAGACAGTTTGTATGCCCGATGGACTGTATATTTGCATTAACGAACCTAGACTAGTTTGCCTTATCACCATTTGGAAGTACCAGCAGCCCCTCAAATAATTTTAACCACAATTCGATGTTTTATCTTGTCCTCAAAGCTGCCATGCCTCTCTGTTCCGAGTCGCTGTAAATGACAACCTAGTGTCCTAATCATTTACATTTAAACCCTCCATTTGTTTTTGACACGGCCCTGTCTCTTCTATTGATCCTTTTGCCTTATTAGCTTTCTCATCTATTGCAACCTTTACATTCCAGAGACCAACCTCTCTTTCAAGCCCACCATTACTCTCTCCTAGGATGCTGCAAACAGTCTTTCCACTTCTAGTCTCTCCATGTCAATCAGAGCCATACAAGCCAGTAGAACAATTCTCTTTTGTGGGGAGTACTAATCATGTTATTCTTTATTTTAAAAACCTTAACTGAGTTCTTATTATCTAGAGAATGAACCCCAGAATCCTTAGTTTGACTTCCAAGGCCATCCAAAATCTAGCGCCAAACTAATTTCCAACAAGCGTGCCATCTTCCAGTAATGCGGCAGTAATTACAGGCATCACACTTTTCTGCCTGTTTCTTTGATTGTACAACTCTCATTGCCGAGAATGATTTTTTTACCATTTTTCCACAATTCTAAATCCTCTACAATCTTTAAAACTCAATTTGTCATGAAGAGTTTTGCTACTGAGCGAGGTCATGAAAACCGTAGAATAAGAATTTAAGTGGTTTTTTAAATTGATTAGGTTTTACAATCACCTGAGAAGCTTTTCAAATTAACCAGGACTGCAGTCCTGTCTGCAGATCCTGCTAGAACACAGCTAGAATTACTAAAGTCTATGAAACTTACAAGAAGGTCCCTCTGATGTTGCTGTGGCCATCAGCCCAACGCCAGCCCGGACAAGTATCAGGGGACCTGATGGACTAAAATCTGTGGGCACAGAGGATGGTGGGACTAAGCAGAAAACTACGGGTATAGCCTATCAGACTTCCCATGTCTACAGACAACCATGACCACAAAATGGAGACGAGGCAAAAGCAAATTGTTTGCAGCCTGCTTCCGATATGGTCTCGAAAGCTCCTAACAAGCGGGCTGTTCTATAGATGACATTTATAAACTCTGGAGAAACGACTAAAAAATAAATCAAAAGAGCAGTCCCGTGAAGAAAACTCAGCAGATTCTGCAGAAGAGGCAACATCTGGAACAAGGGAAGAGCACAGTTCCAAAAACATCCTAGAAAAACCGTCAAAATGGAAAAATTACAGAGGAAATGTTGAAAGCTGTCAGGAAGAAAGCAAACCAGCAAAAACAAAAGATATTTTACACACAGGAAACACCTCCTTGAATACCACTGACTTCTCACGGGAACAACTGAGGGAAGAGAAAAGCTGGAACATCTTTAAACTGACACAAAACAAAATAAACAACAAAAACCTAGCCACAAAGAATTCTGTATCTCACAAAATGTTTTTCACAAATGTAGGCAGATCTCCAGTTTCCCCCTAAGATGTAAAAAGCTGGTGAGAGTGTCACTGCCACCCTAATGACAAGAAAAAGCAGGATAATGTACAAAATTATAATGCTTCTTGGACACATCAAAAAGCTGAGGTAATAGAACAACCAGCTACTCTGACATCAAAGGAAAGGCAGGGCGGAGCACAGTCCTCACAGCCGCAGCAGGAGGAAGATGAGATCTTCACGGAGGGGATAAAAGGAATTCGGCTACTTTTTAGTGAATTGTGAAAGGCCCAGTGTGAGCCAGTCTAAGAGAATAGAAACCCGAGGAGGGGCAGACACGGGGCACTTTGCTCCCACTTAGAGACCCTCTCCGTGGACTCGCCAGGTGCATAGGACGCACCAGGTGCATGGGCAAAGAGTGGGGGCGGGGAGGAAGACGGGAGAAAGCCCTCCTTGCAGGAGGGGAGTGGGGGCCCCTGGAGAAAAACACAAAGCACCACCTGGAGGCCTCCCCTCCGAATAATGAAGGTCAAAGCCACTGGGGGAAGAGCAACAAATCCTATGCCCAAGGCCTGAGTAAAAGATCCGCTGTGGCTGGGGACAGTGGAGAGATGAAAAAACAAAAAACATTCTCTTGGGGAAGGGACAGGAAACCATACTCAGTCCATTGGATGTTTCCTAATACAGGGGCAGGGGCAGGATCGTTGAGAGAATCTCATTCCTGTGAACCAGGGACTGCATAAAACGAAGGCTGGACCAGGAAAACGGAGAATCTCCTTGCCTCCCAAAACAGGCTGGTATGCGCAAGGAACAGTCAACAGCACTTGACCACTCCGAGGGGCAAAAACTCGGAGACCCTCTCGGAGGTTATCTGCTGCATCTGTGTCACTCTTTAAAGTAGTATGTCATCCATTATTTAGATAACTAATTAGATTAAGAATAATGCATGTTACATTATTTCAGATAGACTGGTTGATTGACAGACAGATTGATAGATACAAACGACCGTAGAAAATATCTTACAAGGAAATACAGGAAGCTGTAAACGTTCAGTACTTCAGGGAGCGGATTTTGGGGAGAGGTGAGTAAGGAGTTTTAACTCATTATTTTATTCATCACTACAATATTTGAATTATTGTTTCAGTAAACTTCTATTTCAAGTAGTTTGCAAAAGCTAAAATTATGATATTTATTTTGGTAAAGGTGTGGGAAAGCTACTACTGTCGAGAACTGCTGGTAAGTTTCTAGATCTGTATCACCCTTTTGGAAAACAGTTTTAAAATATACATCAAGGGTGCTGAAAATGTCCATTTTTCTCTTTTTTTGGCATAAATTTTAATCATGGGCCTATATCTTAAGATAATAATCCAAAATACAGAAAAGATTATGTGTGCAAATATATTTAACAAAGTACTCTGCTGAATTTTTTACATGTAACTATAATTTTCAACTCTAGAATAATTCCATTTTTATGGCACCTGCACTTAATGGACATAATATAGGCATTGGAAATTATTGTTATAAAGACTACATGGCAACATGGACAATGAATGCAATATGATTATGTTAATTGAAAAGTGGAGATTAGGGGCCAGCCTGGTGGTGTAGCTCGCACACTCAGACCTACACACTGCTCATCAAGCCGTGCTGTAGTGGCATCCCACATAGAAGAACTAGAAGGACTTACAACTAGTAAGTTGTACTTACTATGTACTGGGGCTTTGGGGAGAAAATAACAGAAAGGAAAATTGGCAACACGTGTTAGCTCAGGGCCAGTCTTCCTCATCAAAGAAAAAAAACGTGGAGATTAAAAGAGACAATGCTGCAAAATTGTACACAGGCAAAGGACCAAACTTACTAAATTTGTGTCCTGGAAAATTTACCACTCTAAAAATTTCAGTCTTCACATCTAGGAAATGAACACAATAATATGTATATATCATAGATTTTTCACAAGAACTGCATGAGAAAATAATTGGAATGCACACATTAGCTGAATGATCAATAAACATTACTTACTACTATTATTATTACATAATAAGCAAGTGAAATTTTAAATAGACAAACATTCAGATTATATGACACTGGAAGGAAACTGTCACGCTAATAAATATAGATATGTTCTTGGCTGATATTATTGGAATTTTTTCCTTTTATATATTTCCAATTTTTTAATAGTGTAGATTATTGTTACCTGCATAATTTAAAAAGTTATTTTACTGGATAATGTGGTTTTCCTTCATCGTTGAACATTTTCTGCTTAGGACAAATCTACTCAATCTGGAACTCTTGTCCATATTTGGAACTTTCCTTCAGTGTCCTTTCAAATGCCTAATTTGGAGAGGAATAAAAATTTTTCATATATTCACTTTTCAATGCACTTTAGTTTCCTATAAAAGTGGTTCTCTTGGATAAAATTCTCTTCTGCTGGGAATACTTAAAGCTTTTAGGAAAAAGTTTTACATTCAATGAACACATCCACGTGTACAATCTTCATCTGGGGAAAACCATGCTCCAGTCCTCTAGATATTGATAGAAAGACTCCATCAAGTGCAGCTGTGCATCCTGGTCCTAAGTGAGGGATTTGGTTCATTTTAGAACCAAAGATTTATGGGGCCACCAGACAAATCCCTGACACCCGTGTGATTGATAACATTGCCCTGAATCCAGGGAGTGTGACTTTATTCAAATGCATCTGTGGACTGTTGACAACACCCAAATCTAGATGGCTCCAACTGAAAGCTTGAAGAAACAATTTTCAGGTGAACTGAAGAAGAAAATCATATGTTTGCACCAAGGGAGGTAGCAAATTTGTGAAAACAATATGGGTGAAATGACAGGTTTGTGGGATGATTTTTGTACATCTGCATGTGAACTCTCACTCAGCAGGAGCTTTGAGGACACGATGAGGAGAGAAAAATAAGAACTCACTTCTTCCCCAGAAAGCTGAAACTGTTGTAAATAATTAGAAATTTGGAATTGAAGGGTGTGTGTGTGTGTGTGTGTGTGTGTGTACACATTTTCCCCCAGAAATAAGGAGAAAAAATTACTTTGTTTTTATTTGAGTTCAAAATTGAAGAAAGTGTTGCTAATCATGTGTGATTGCAGCTTCGAGAAAAGCACCTGCGAAAGTCTTACTTGATAAAAATAAATTTCCATGTTAACTATTAAAATACCCAAGGAATTTCATCAAACGGATGAGTTACTAGTAGTTTTTACACAAGTGACTTCAGCTAATAATATATTTTAAGTGATAGGCAGTCTGTCTCTTTGGGTCCTTCTCCTTGTTCCTGGGCATGCAAATTAGATTTAAAACAAAAATAAGGCTACGTCGCCTATAGTCTCTGGTAATGCTGTTTTTCTAGTTCACTGCTGCCATCCGCTCCCTTCCTTAAAAACCATTCTACAAATGTGCCACATGTACCAACCCATTTATTAGTACTACAGCATTTCTTAAGACTGAATTTTTGCAATTGTGGTTCCATTTTATAGCAAGAACTCACTCTAGTCTTTCTACACACACGTTCCAACTAGCAAAGCTCAATTATGGGAGAGAATATGGTCCTATAATCTTCTCATGGAAGTTGTAGTTCAGTCAAGTTGATGGTATTCGGTGCAGATGAAGGAGCAGGAAAAATTTTCTCTCATAATCTGCTGTATCATTTTAAGGGCAATTTAGCAGTAACTTAAAAACTAGCACTGAAAATTTTGCCTATTTGGCCTTGCGATTCCATTTCTATTTACTTACACAAAAGTCCACATCATGTACAAAGATGGGTTTAAGGAGGTTCATAGCAGATAAACTCAACACAGTGACCCATTGGAGGTATTCCAAATGTCTATTAATTGGGAAGCAGGTAAATATGCTATTGTTCTACCAACCATTCTGGGAAACTCATGCAGTCACTAAGAAAAATAGCCTCATGTGCCTGACACTGAAAAATCTGTGAGAAAAGATTTAACTTAAGAAGAGCAAATTGGGTGGTAAAGTATGTACATTATAACGCAGTTGTGAAAATAAGTACATCATTATATATTTATTTGTGTACAAGTTTAAACGCATAGAAAAAATGTCAGAAAGAGGGTACAGCAAGGTTAACAATGGTAGAGACTGTCCCTGGGAAGTGAGCTGAGATGGCATTTATGTGCATTTGTGTGTGTGTGCGTGTGCATGTGTGTGCACGTGTGTGTGTATGAGAATTCTTTTTTTTCCATATTGTTTGCTTGCTTCAGTGGAAATGTATTCCTTTAATTTTTATATAATTGGAAATAAAATGTTATATGTTTTGAATGAGAGGCACTTTATATACACAAGAAACTACTAGAAAACAGTATGTAACAAAGAACAATGACATCAAACAAACAGAATATGAACAATTACAGATTTTCAGAAAATAAAGAGATCACTTACAGTTGAAGAAATACTTCCTGAGCTCAAAACTATGAAGAAATTGGAAATAATTTAAAACTAAATAGAAACAATAAAAATTCCTAATATCCAGCATAGCCCCCGGCACATAGCAGCTATTCAGTAATCATTTGTTGAATGCCAATAATTGTCATGAAATCCTGGATAGGTTGCATCTCTGCAGCAGAGTTCTCTTGTTAGTCAAATAACTGGTTTTCCTAGATTATTTTAAAGATCCCAGGGGCCGGCCCCGTGGCCAAGTGGTTAAATTTGCATGCTCTGCTTTGGCGGCCCAGGGTTTCACAGGTTCGAATCCTGGGTGGGGACATGGTGCTGCTCATCAACCCATGCTGAGGCGGCGTCCCACATGCCACAACTAGAAGGGGCTTAGGGAGAAAAAGGAAAAAATGAAATCTTTAAAAAAAATCCCATTAAGTTACAAAATTCTTCATTTAATGGATCATATCATCTCTATGCCAATTTATTGCATTCCAATTTGTAAGAGATTTTCTGGGACATTCCATTTTCCAAAAAAATCTATCCCATGGTCTATAGAAGAAGAGATAAAGGAGTTTGATTTATTGTAATATTTAATTTAGGAAAATATGACCATTGCATATATGTCTCCTACTGGCAAGGTATATAATTTCATTGAAAGGCATCCATTTCAGGCCCGCAAACTTGGAAAACAATTCTCAGAGCTGCCAGTAGAAATAGACGTAGGAATTACCACTCTAGATTTGATTCTGGTTTTAATAAGCAAACAATCACAGAAAATCAGCAGAAAACTTAAAAACTTATTGTCCACATTAAAATATTAAGACAAAAGAATACGTCCCAGAAGAAAAGTATTTCTTTGAAAATAGATAGGATAGGTTTCATAAAGAACATAGCAATAAATACAGTGGGTTAAGGATTATATGTGAGAACCTATGAAAGGAAAGCAAAATGCTATACAAGGTCATTGCTAAATTTGTGAATTGTAACTGATTTTTTCTCAAAGGGAAATAAGTTGTCATAACTGCAAGAAAAGAAGTACATGTACTTTGCTTTTTAAAAAATAATAAATCAGAGGAAAGTATACAAATGAAAATAAAAATTAGACATAAAATGCATAATCCCACGATCCACAAATAATCACTGCTAACATTTTGTTCTATATCCTTCCGATCATTTTTTCCCCAAAGCACACACATACATTTTACATGCTTGAATTCATAGTATTTTACAATCTGCTCTTTCACTGTAAAATATAGCATTAGGAAAATATCATAATCTATGTCATAATATCATAATCTTCCTTCAGTGAATGCTTAAATTCTCTTCAACTTTTCATTACTGAAATATGTTGTAATGAAATATCCTGAAAATATACATTTTCACAATTGTTCTAAATTCCCAGTTAAGATTCTTAAAAATAAAATAGCAATTACTTCTCTAAGGAATAAATTGCTGAATTTCCTGTAGAAAAACTATGGGAAATAGAAACAGAGCAAAGCAGAGAGCTTCTGCAGAACATTCCCTTTGGACATTCCAGAGGGAGACCCATCGATTCCCCCAGAAGAGGGGTGGGTGTAGAGAGAGGCAAACATAGGCGCTATAACCCCCACTTTACTATAAAACACTTTTGCAATCAGTTAACACAGCTTTAGGGGATGCACCTGGACGTAGTAAGGATTTCAAGGAAGAAAGCAGAAAAAATAGGCAAGTCTCCATAATTATAAAGAAAAGGTTGATTAATTTAATTTTACTTTTTAAGCTTTCCTGAAGTCAAATTGGTTAACAAAAAATTACGCATATTTAATGTATACATTATGATAAGTTTGGACATATGCATACACCTGTGATACCATCACCACAACTGACACAGTAAACATTCCATCTCCTCCAAAAATTGTCTTGTATTCTTTTGTGAGGCTTTCTTATTTGTTTTGTTTTTGTGGTAAGAAAACTTATGAAATCTATCCTCTTAACATATATTAAAGTGGACAACACCATATTGTTAATTATAGGCACTATGTTGTACAGTCGATTTCTGGAACGTATTCATCCTGTAAAACTGAAACTTTTTACTCCTTGAGTGACAGCTCTCCACCCCCCAGCCCCTGGGAAGCACATTCTATTCTTTGCTTCTATGTGTTTGACTATTTTAGATACCACACATAAGTGGAATCATGTAGTATGTGCTCTTCTGTGACTGGCTTATTTCACTTAGCATTATGTCCTCAAGGTTCATTGATGGTGTCACACATAGCAGAATTTCTTCCCTTTTTAAGGCTGAATAATACACCATTATATGTATATACCACATTTTCCTTATCCATTCATCTGTTGATAAACATTTGAGTTGTTTCCATATCTTGGCTGTTGCGAATAACGTTACAATGCACATGAGGGTGCAGATATCTCTTTGAGATCCTGACCTCAACTCTTTTAGATATATACCCAGAAGTGGGATTGCCAGATCATATGGTAGTTCTACTTTTAATTTTATAAAACAGAAAAAAAAAGGGAAGAATAAAAAGTAAAGAGTTTCAAGGGTAACTAAAATGAGAATGCTCGTGAATATGTAAATAAGACATACCCCCAGGGGGATAAACCATGTCGTATTAGAGGGAAATAAAACAGTTGAAAAAGGAAAAACAAAAATTTCCAAGCAATAAATTCATGGAAAATTGATTTGAAATGTGTGAAGGCATGCCTTTGCTTTATTTGGTAAAGAAAGAAGATTAAAACCTAACTATGTAATCATATTCTGTAATTAAAGATCACTTAATGTCAAATAAAGTTGGTTGAAAACGTTGTGAAGTGTTGATAGTAAATGTATCACATTTTCCTTCTTTCTGTGGGAAGTCCCATAGGCCCACTGGGCTTCTTTCTTAAAGAAGAATTGGGACGAAGGACACATAAATTAAAAACTTGTGCCTGGATGAAATTGAAAAATATAGAGCAAAGAATATATGAAAATTAAAAAGCTTTCTCACGCATATGGCCACCCCAGCCACTTCCAAAGTGATCAAAATAAAACACCCTATATTCTATCTGTGAACCTCATCAAAGAAAATGCCCCCACATAAAATCACTGATACCATCAAGTAGAGAAAATATACAATGGAATTAAGTTTAGGAAAAACCTTTAAGTGTCTGACCTCACATCTTTTACCGCATCTTTCTTCCACGATCTTTAGAAGAATAAAAACTCCGAAAACAATGACAGTTCAGAACACCTCTCTGAATTGTCTATGTAGTGCCAACTCTACTCAACATTTGGAGACAAAAGAGAGGTGGACACTAAAGCTCTGATGAGCAGTGATAGGACATAAATTAAAGCGTATTCCACAAGGAGGGTTTCTGAAGTGTATTGCAGCGATTTTGAAGAAACAATGCTTCCATTGTTCTCGCGCCCAGAAATAATCTTATTGAAGCTGAAGTTTCCCTGTGTCCGAGAGCTCGTCACAAAAATGAAACATTTTCTCTTCGAGTACATCCAAAGCAAGAGACGGAGATTTAAGCTGGGTTGCAAGAGCGACTATAATCTACCTCAAAGAGAAAACATCTATTACACAGTTTTCTTTCATCCAAATTCTTTATTATCCCAAATATGTTTTAAAGAATTTTTCTTAGACTCTTGCACACAATTTCAGTAATGACTAAACTATCACTTTGCCAAATAAGCTTGGACAGTTATATGAAAACTATGCAGAAAATAACCAGGTCACTAGCAACAATCTGACCCCTGGCAGCATTTCAGCATTTTTTTAATTATCAGCTTCATTCTCTTGTTGCTTCTTCTGTTACTATCATATTAGTCAGTGAAGAAAATTCTCGTTATTTTTCTCTTCTTTTTCATACTTTTTTCCTTATGGAATTATGAAAAAAAGTATGTTTTCATGAAATATAAACACCCATGAAAATGAATTAAAACCATATACACCCACATTGACTTCATGCTGACTCTGTCATCTTTTACTTAGATTTATAAATGTTCAAAAAAATCTGTGGTAAGGTAGAGAGGTATTCTTGCCTTTGTGGAGTAAAATGGATCTGAACATATTATGCTCAAAAAAACAGAAATGGCTCCATTTCAACTCCCTTAAATCAACTTACTTCCAAAAATATTGATTGTGAACTAATTTTCCATTAGACAATTAAGTAACAAAGAAAAGACCTGCAAGGACACGAAACTAGTTCTTCACTTAAACGTCTTTCTCAGGAATGTTTCCATTTCACCAAGTCATTTAAAATTTGTACAAGATATTCTGTAAAAAAAAAAAAAGTTACTATTTAGCAAACTTATAATCCCTTCCATCATGAGGGTCTTCCAGTATTTTGCATGTCAGTTTTTATCATTACTAATTTCTTCATCTTTTCAACAATGTATTCATTTCCTATTTCTTGTATAACCATTTACTACAAAATTGGTAACTTGAAACAGCACAAGTTTATCATCTTGTGGTTCTGGAGGTCTAAGTTTAAAAAGAATCTCACAGAGGGGCTGGCCCCGTGGCCGAGTGGTTAAGTTCGCGCACTCCGCTGCAGGCGGCCCAGTGTTTCGTTAGTTCAAATCCTGGGCGCGGACATGGCACTGCTCATCGGACCACGCTGAGGCGGCGTCCCACATGCCACAACTAGAAGAACCCACAACGAAGAATACACAACTATGTACCAGGGGGCTTTGGGGAGAAAAAGGAAAAAAATAAAATCTTAAAAAAAAAAAAAAAAGAATCTCACAGAGCTGAAATCAAGGGGTCCACAAGGCTGCATCCCTTTCTGGAAGATCTAGTGAAGAATCCATTTCCTTAACTGTTTCACCTTCTAGAGGCCACCTGCTTTCTTTGGCTGGTGGTCCCCTTCCTGTATCTTCAAGTCAGCAACATCTGGCTGAGTCCTTCTCATGCTGCCATCTCTTTGGTTCTCTCTTCATATTCCCTCTTCCACTTTAAAAGACGCTTGTGATTATGATAATCCAGGAATACCTATCTATTTTAAGATTAGAGATTTAATTCCATCTGCAACCGTCATTCCCCTTTGCCATGTCACTTAACGTGGAAGTTACTAAGAGAAAGAGAAACTATTTTAGATCAAAATTGCCAGTCTATTGGTTGTTAACCCTAAGAGCTGAGAGAGTAAGGTTTATCTAAAATCCCCAAAACAGTTAGAATGGCAAAGAGAGTAAGGTTTATCTAAAATCCCCAAAACAGTTAGAATGGCAAATTAAATAATAAGCAGAGGACCTCTCAATTTCTATACAGCTTAGAAGCCCCCACTCCTTCTAAGTAGGGTAGATACGGTCATCCCCCTGTATCCATGGGGAATTTGTTCCAGAGCCCCTAGGGATACCAAAATCTGCCGACGCTCAAGTCTCATAGAAAATGGCGCAGTATTTGCATATAACCTATGCTCATCCTCCCGTATGCTTCAAATCATCTGTAGACTATTATAATACCTAACACAATGTAAATGCTATGTAAATAGTTGTTATACTCTATTGTTTAGGGAATAATGACAAGGAAGAAAAGTCTACATGTTCAGTACAGACACAACCATCATAGGGCTTTCCATCCGCAGTTGGTTAAATCCGTGGATACGGCACCTGAGGATACTGAGGGCCAACTGTACTGGTAATAGAAAGATGTTCTGCTTACTGAGCATGATGAACATGTGGGGTGTACAAATTTGCAAGTACAGTAGTCACCAGACTAGAGTGAATTCTTCTATACAATAACGTTGTGAGAACTTTGAATGTTCTTGCCAATTGGGGATATCAATATGGAAATGAACAGGAACCAAGTGGGCTGGTGCCCTATGGCGTGAAGAGGTGATGGGAATCACCATCATCAGTAGCAAGAGAGAAGGGAAAACTGGAAGAAGACACACGATTAATGTGGAGTAGTTAAACCCAAAACATCTATAAGGATATCATTGTACAATGCAAAACCTATATAATTGGTGAATATATAGGGTCTCAAGGTGGAAGCCAGGCAGTTTCTTTCCTTTTAAGCCATCTTTTGTTCCACTCTGAGTGTAATTCTGGGAATGCCATTTTCTGTCTTATCTTTCTCCTACTTCCACCATAACTCCTCTTTTCTAAATTTTTCCCATCCCACCAGGGCAAAGCTTCCAGCCCTGGTTCTCAGTGCTATCCATGTGCACAAGTAACCTGAGAAACTTCAAAACATGTTGGTGTCCTTGCCCCACACAAGACCAACTAAAGTCAGGATTTCTGGTCATGGGGCTGAACATCACTGTTTATTTTTTAAAGCTGCTCAGATGTTTCTAGAACACAGTTGGGACTGAGCTCTAGACCCCAAGGGGGCAGCAGCAGGTCCTTGCTGCTCCTCACAGGAAAGGTGACAGCTCTTTCAGATTCTTCAAAGCGGAGCATCAACAAGGAAGACAAGGTGCTACTGGCAACCACATTTCCTAGTATCACTGAATTTTCTTCTTCTTCTTTTCTATTTTCCCAAAGACTAGAACTGGAGAGAGGGGAAGGAAGTCAAGAAGGAGGTGAGATAGAAAGATGCCTGTTCCTATAACACTTCCCCTAGCTGAATATGAATTAGGAAGGACAGCTCTCTCTAATTAGTGTGCTGGGAGAAACTGGAGGCTATTCCTGCACCTTACATCAAAGAAGAAATTTGCACTCTCAGATGACACTAAGATCCCAGGAAATTTGATAGCTCTCTTAAGCCTTCTCAGCCTAGACATCCCACTTAGTGTTACATTTGCATCTTGTGATGAGGGAAACTCAGGCAACCCCATCACGCACTCCCAACATGCGGCCAGGCACAAGGTCTTCTCTATGATGATCCCATACCCCTCCAGAGCTTGTCTCAATCACCCCAAGTTGGCCAGCAGTAAGTGAGGACAGGAAAAAGAACACCATTGCTCTCACTTTCATTTCAATCTCTGATTTCTGGATTTGGAATCTGGTCAAGATATGGGAATGGAGAGGCACTCTCCCTATCATAATATGTAATCTCCCCAGAGCAAATGATTGTATCAAATATTTATTCATAGCCTTGGTTTTTGATTCACATATCTTCTTTTCTATCAAAATATAGGAGCCCAATCTATGAGTTTCAAGAAGAGAGCTGAGAGGAAAGGGCAGGGAGGGGACTGTGGAAGGAAGAATAGTCCTGACTCTATGGTGACCTATCCCAGGCTACTGGGTTTGTCTCCATGGGCAAAGTACAGAATGAAAAGACAGCATAAAATAGGGAAATACATAATAACTATGAGAAGTTCCCGAGGAGATCAGAGATTGCTATGGATTGTGTTGTATCTCTTTATGAGGGTATGTATGGCATGGGTAGGTATGAAGGCTTTAAGATACAGCCTGGGCAGAAGACGGTGAGACTACAGCTTGTAGGAGAACTTTGTAAGTTCTGTTTCAGTCTCCGTCCACCTCCACCCCCTCCCACACACAGGGTACTTTGGAACAAATTTTGCCCGATGCTGCTATCAGGTATCCCAGGGTTATCAGAACACTGTGAGAGCAGAATAGGGCTGAGGCACTGATGAAAACATATATGCTCTATCATGTTGCCATCTCCCAATGACTCCTCCATTCTCTAGTCCAAAACTCCCAAACTCCAAAACTGAGTATATTCCTACCCACTAACTGGAGGGTTCGCCTCGAGGAGAGAAAGCCTTTCAGAGTTGGGGACAACAGTTCTGTGGTGCCTACAGCTCTCTACCATGGAGTTCATCCCTTCCCTTATGTCTAAACACACTAGGAGAGGCACAGGCCAGTACCTGTCCCTAGTCCTTCCTACCAGACAGGATGGCTAATAACTGAAGAGAATATGAACAGGTCACAGGTCATTAAACTAAAAAAGAGAAATGTAAACACAATAAGAAACACAAAAACTGGAGAATACGTATCATCTGAATTATTAAAAAAATAGACCAAGAATTTAAAATAAATACAATAAATATCCTCAAAGACAAAATGGAGAATTGTAGTAACATGAAAGAGGAACAAGAATACAAAATTCTTGTAAGGGTTAACTGGAGTTAAACACTTATAAAATAATCTCATTACTTTGGAAATAAAAAAACTACTAATTTAAAGTAAACTTTAACAAGTCAAAGATAAATATGGCAATCAACTGAATAAGTACTAAAAATTAGAAAGGGATTGGAATAACAAAAATATTTGATTAATCCAAAGGTATGCAGGCAAGGGGAGAAAAAGAAACAAAGAGAAGGGGAAAACAGAGAAAGCTCAAGATGGCAGACTTAGAGCAAATTATAGCTATAATTAAATTAAATGTTAATGGAATAAACATTCTATAAAAGGCAAAGATTTCCAGATTGGATAGAAATAACAAAACCCCACCATATGCTGTTTACAAGGTATATGTTTTAAAGGACAAAAACTATCTAAAATAAAGGGATAGAGAAAGATACACCGTAAGATCACTAACTAAAATAAACTTGTGTAATTATATTAATATGAGACAAAGAAGACTGTTAAGCAACGAATATCACTTAAATATAATAAAAAGACGTCTCAAGGATAGAAAGTTCATAAGGATAGAGAGTTTAATTGAACTTAGTCATAGTAACTTTGTTTTTAATACACAGCTAATTTCTAATATTTTCTTTCAAATTTGTAATATAGACCCAAAGCCATATGAAATAGAGCTGTTGAATAGGATTTTTCTTTATGTTTTTATTTCTTTATTTCTTTTGTTTTTTGAAATTAGTCAAGCTTCACGATGACATAAACAGGCAAGCTTGCAGGAAATTTCTCTGGAATAATATTAAAAAGCACCAAGATAATAAAAGCTAGCATTAAACTCCTTTGGTGTGCTTGGCATGGCGCTGAATGTTACATGCACTATCCCATATACTGTGGGAAAATACTGCTGTTTAGACCTGGAATTTGAAACTGAGTTGAGCTTCATACTTTGTTCCTGATTAATTATTGCTTCATTATTAATGCAAGGAGCTACAGGCATACCGTTCTTGTTTTCTTTAGAAATATGCAGATGAGAAAGCTATGCATCAGGCCATTTACAGTGCTGAATGTCAGCAGAACAATAAAATGTGATGGTTGCAATAACAATAAACATGAATATTTCGTGAGTTATCATCAATAAGCAGAATTATCAAGCTAGGATGAACCTCATTCCTTTTATTAATAATCCTGAAAGGGGAAAAAAGGACTATTTATCTGACTAGAAGGGTTATTTCAAAGGATTTTGCAGTATTAAGAAAAATGGAAAAGTAGATTAAAAATTCCAAATATTTTCTTTTGAAAAAATATACATTAAACCAGTGGTTCTTAAATTTGTGCATTCACCAGAATCCCTGCCAGGCTTGTGAAAACACATTCCTGAGCTCCACCCAGGAGTTTTTGAATCAGTAAGTCTGAAGTGAGGCTCAATAATTTGCATTTCTAACAAATTTCCAGGTGATGCTATTGCTGCTGGCCCCAAGACCAAACGTTGAAAGAGCCACCACCCCTTTAAACGAATGAATAGACCCACCTGGGAATTATCTAATCTCCAGGATCTGTGATTATTTTTTCTACTCTAAAACATTGAATTAGTTTAATGTGAATGAGATTTTTCTTCCACATGAAAAGCTAAGAAACACTTAATTGGATATTTTCCATAAAACAATTGTTAGTACTGATCCCATATCCGGAAACCCTCCATGTGTCTCTAACTCATGCCTGTTCGGGGATCTCCAATGCTTAAATACAATAGGGAGCCACCATCCTCCTTCAAAGTTCTAGAGAGTCCCAGAAGGTGAATTTTATTGTGGTGTTGGCCTTTCAAATATGTTCGCATCATTGCATTTTATGCTGCTTCCTATTCCCACAAACACTGAGTCTCATTAAAAGCAGGAAAACATCACAATTGAAACCACCCAAAGAAACCAAGGGTATCCACGAGACACTAATACTTGTCTTCTCCCTTTTTATCTGATGTTTAGTGTGTCTAACTTACAACAGGGAATGAGTGTAAACAAAAATCTTATTAAGAGCAACAATAAGTTGGGAAGAAAATCAAGTGGGACATAAGACACAGTATCTTGAGTTAGGTTGGCATTTGATGCAGCAGAAGAGAGAGATGAGTTCCTCTAGAGACGTATCTGATAGGACAAAAAAGTGTACATGACCAAAACAGGAATCAGAGAGAACAATCAATAAGGCCGCTCCCAGATCACTAGGGGGATATAATTACAACAGGGCTGACCAGGATGAATTACATATGTTCTAAAGATCTGTTGTATGACACTGTACATAGACTCAACAATATTGCATTGTGCACGTAAACATTTGTTAAGAGGGTATATCTCATGTTAAGCATTCTTACCAAAACAAAATTTCAATACGTGTGTGTATGTGTAAAGATGAGACATTAGCACGAAACATCACAAATTCTGTTTCATAGATGGGGTGGTGGCAGTGGCAGATGGTTGTTTCACTTACACAAAGTTTGCACTCTGTGAGTCTGAGAAGGTGGGGAAATCATAAAGAGTGAGGAAGGAAGACAAGGAGCCATGTGAATGAGATGACTTTGGGGAGAATCTGCGAGGAGGGTGTGTGGGTGGCTGATCATTTGTATTTCAGGGTAGACCCTCTGCGCGTTAACACACTTGTGACTACATTATCTAAATTCAAGTTGTCTTACTTGACAGCACCTTTGAAATGACGCAGATCCTTAAATACTATTGGTTACCTCAGTTTCCCCAATTTCACACTGGTGATTTTTCAGGTACTTGACCAGATACAATCATGTATCATATAATTGTTTAAAGGGCACTCTGTATGGTTTGCTTGAGACAAACGAAAATACTTTGAATTGTTTGTGGGTGTCTACAACATTTGAGTGGAAGATGAGAAAATATTTTCAAAATAAATAGGTACAACAAGTATTATGATCATTTTACTTGTCATTTCAACTTGTTTATGTAAAGAAGTTGGAAAGTACCACTTGTGAAAGAATGGGAGATAATTTTTTTTCCCTCAGCATTGCTAAAAAAGTAAATTAGAAAATTTGGTATTTTGACAATGTTAAAAGCATCAGAACCAACAAAACTCTTGGTTTGGTTAAATTAATAGGACAATCATCAGTAATATGCTTTAGAAATTGTATTCTGTACATCTCATAGATAGGTAAAATTTGCAAGGAGAAATGTTTGAGTTCACTTTACAAAAAGAGTAATTTAACAAAAAATTCACCCTTCTTGTTTTGTGAGTCTATCTAAATAATATCTAAAAATTTTGTATCAGCTCTAAACAGTACCCAGATTCAATATGATTCTGCCACTGTCTTCAGGTTTTTAGCCATAGAAAATACAGCTCTTTCACTTAGCATCTTTGTGTCTGTTATGCAGTACTCATGTTCTCCTTTTCACTGCGCAAATTTTCAAACACAACCAGAAGTACAGAGAATACGCTAACCAGCCCTCATATATCCATCACCCAGCTTTAATATGTGTAACCTATGGCCAGCCTCATCTCATCTATTGACCTACTTATTTTAGGCAGAATATTTTAGAGCAAATCCCATACATCATGCAATTTCAACTGTAAACATTTATGTATGCTTTTCTAACTAAGAAGACTATTTTTAAATAATAACCATACTTTAAAAGTCAATAATTCCTTAACATCATGAAAATTTTTTGTTTACTTCATTTGTTTGAATCAAGATCCCTCGATGTCCACATATTGCATGAAGTTACGTCTTTTAAGTTTTATTTATTCTATTGATACGTACAATTGAAAGTCCCATGTTCTGCATTTGACTGATTACTTCCTCATGGTGTATATGTTAATTGACCTCTATCCCCTGTATTTCCTATAAACTGACAGGTAGATCTTGGAGGACTTGAGATTGTCAGGTTAAAGTATTTTGACAAACACGCTTCACATGTGGTGTTTTGTACTTCCTGTTACCTCGCGTCATTGAGACCTCATGATATCTGGTTGCTTCGTATTTAATGATGTTAACATTTATCAGTGGATTCAGGTGATGTTAGACTGTCCTCATCATAAAATTTCTAATCAACTTTCCCCCTTGTGATTTTTGGATTCATTGTGTTTGTTGCCCAGACCCCATATTTCATCCAGAGTTGCAAAACGTGATTTTAGAATTCTATCATTCTTTCATCTATATACTAATTAGCTGAATTCTTCCTAAGAAGAACTCTCCTTCCCCCAGTGAGTTGTTGTGCTCCATTTTAAGATCTTTTTCATTCTCCTAATTTGAAGAATATTTTCCTATCTGTGGTAGTCAAAAATATTTTCTTGTCCTATTTTTGGATGTGTAGCCATGATCTACTTGAGTGCCTGGGGAATGTTAAATAATGTCAATAATGAGCCAGATCATCCCAATGCATAAATTATCCTCAGGCTTACATCCCTTACTTTAGAAGCTTCATTAATTGCTTTAGCAGCATTAACTTTTAAAGGCCATTGGGGTCCCATTAAGTTACAGTTATCTTATGTCTCCATCTGAGAGGCTTATCCCCAGGGGGTAGTTTGTGTGCTAAGAGAACTTGGGGTGACAAAAGAGAAAAAGCATCACTTTTAGTTGCAAGTTAACTCAAAAAGAGTAAGTTTTGCAAAAACGACCATAAAATCCATTTATTTAAAGCTTCATAAAATTTGACTGAAGTACTCTTAATAGGCTAGCTACACTCCTTTAACAAAGTGGCCATTTTTTGCAGCTTGATCAAGCATAGTGCTCATGAGGCTCAGGTTTGCTCCCCCTAGACAGGATAGTTAATATCATGAGGAAAACAGGAAGCAACTCTGGAATTTCTGCACCTTAACTCTGGGCTGTCTTGAAATATGCATGTCATTAAACTTGGAACAGTAGAGAAAGACAGTGCATATTTCAGTAAAATAACTGCTTGAAAGAAATCTGACTTTTGGAGAAAAGAAATGCACACATTTAAACAACAACAGCAAAGATCTGAAGGCAGTATGTAAAATGCATTCAGTGTAACAGAATATGCCTTTAGCTCCCATGAAGCTATACCTCTGGTGGATTTACCATACTTCTTCTGACTATTTCTATATACATCTTCCCTCTCTAAAACATATGCTCCTTCCAAACTCACAGGATTACTTGAACATCATACCACCTCAAAATGCAATTCTTTTCTTTTTTTCATTCATTAATCAGGCTTCTCAAAAGGCTAATTAGGCTTCTGCTTAAAACAGAAAGAGACAAAGACAGAGACTGAGAGAGGAGAAAGCGATAAAGGCAGAGAGGAAGAGTGTGAGCAAGCGCATTACACAGACGGAATCAGAGCAAGACAGAGAGTCAGAGGAACGAGAGGAATTGGTTTAAGAAATTAACGATTTTTTTTTTCATCAAAAGGCAAGGAGGAATGGTGACTAAACAGAATGTGAAAATTAAAGTCTCTGGGACTGCAGAGCATGACAGAAAGAGAAACAGTTGACTTTGCAGACCCCTAGAGGTTGTGCTGAGAGAGGCTCCTGATATGTCAGGAGTAGGCTCCTCCAGAAATCAGGGACTCATTTGAAAATTTGTCCAGAGAGCAATTGGACCCTCAGACTTTCTCCCCCGAGTATCCTGGTGCTTACTTCCTTTTACTCCACAATAGTCAGCTCTATTCTCTAGAGAAATTAAACCCAAAGTTTCCATGGAATATTGTGGAGTTCATTCTAGAGCAAAAATATAATGGTTCTCTGCTATCTTTCTGAGCGTCAGAGTGTACACATCCCTGGTCCTAAGCAAAAGCAAGTGATACTCCTTGGTGGTAGGATAAATGGAAAGGGGCTTATATTATACCTGTTTAGTGACCAATTGGCTACTTGGCTGTCTCCATATTCTTCTTCTGGGATATCATTTGTTTTGGTCCTTTGGAAGTAAAACTTGAAACTCTTTCTGCCTATCACCACTATTTTTAGAAAAAAGATCCAAAATCACATTTCCCCCACATTAATCTATTTTATTTTCTCCCTTATTACTTTTGTCCTTCTATTTAAGGGAGCCTTTTCTTTCCCATGGTGGCATAAAGCTTTTCAACAGTTGTATTGTGTGATACAAATAAAAATAACTAGCAATAAAACATCTTTATTATTAAACAACTGTCCATGTGTCAAGATTTCCATTGAGAAGGAGAATGCTCCTTAGCCCAGTGACTAGGAATTTCAAAGAGGACACCCAGGCAGACTGGGTTTGTCCTCAAGTGTTCAGCAGCCTTATATTTCATGAATTACAGACGCCAAAGTGTTTCCTATTAATATGCATTTGGGATATTCAGTTTCAGTTTACATTACGCAAATGTATGTTAAAGGGAGTGAAAGCAGATTTTTACAGAGGTATATAGGGCTCTGAAGAAAGAGATAAATCTAGATATTAAACCAATATTTGCAAAATGTCACTGCTACTAGAAAATCCTGGGAATTTCAGCTCAAATATGAATTCAGAGAAGACATTTGTCAGTACATTATCTGCAAAGTTCAATAGTCTGTTCTCATTATCGGCTTGAGCAAGTCACAGGGAAAAAGTTGGCTATAGCATCAGGATACAGCCATTGCTACGGTCTGAATGTGTGTGTCCCCCAAAATACGTATGTTGAGATCCTAATACCCAATGTGATAGTTTTAGGAGGTTAGGTCTTTGGGAGGTGCTTAGGTCATGAGGGTGGACCCTCATGAATGAGATTAATGCCCTTATAAAAGAAACCCCACAAATCTCCCTACCCTCTTCCACCTTAAGAGGATACAATGAGAAGTCTACCAGCCAGAAGAGGACCCTCACCCCACGACACTGGCACCCTGATCTCAGACTTCCAACCTCCAGAATTGTGAGAAAGAAATTTCTGTTGTTTATAAGCCACCCAGACTATGGTGTTCTGTTACAGCACCTGAACGGACTAAGAGAGCCATTATAAGCTTTAGCATCACCATCTATCCAAAACCCAAGTCTGATCTTCAAGATAAGACCTTGTACTAGAAACAATAAATTTTCTCTGACAAACTAATAGCTTCGAATGCTTCCATTGACTTAGATCCTTCTGATGAGTTCCATTTTGGTTATTTTGACTCAGAGCAAAAATGGAGTTGACACTGCACAACACAATAATGTTAATTAAAATGATCATTATTACCAGAACATGTGCAAGCAATCTTACATGCAGACTCTCTGCTGAGTATGAGTTGTTTTGTTCGTGTTTATTTGGTTGTACTTTCTTTTTAGGAAAGGAAGAGTTTACTGGAAATGGAGGGACATCTTGTTTCTCTGCATTTGTTTGTTACCAAAATTAAAGTTTTAAAGAGAAATGGGTAAGTGATATTTTAGAGATCTGCTCTAGTTGAACATAGACAGCTTCCAGAACCCATCCCCTGCATATTTCTCTTGACAGTCCTCATTCTCCCTCTCACCCACCCAAAGCGATCCATGGAACAGGACCTGGCCCCACCTTTCAAAACAGAGTCTCATTACACTTGCAATGGCCAATCCCAAACTTTGCTGTTCCGTGGTGATTCTGGTAACCACCTCTGACCCTGTAGAGTGTGTTTGTGTAGAAGTGTCCTCCATTATGTTATCTTCACCCATTGAAAAGCCTAAACTTTATCTTTGAATAATTCTAGGTTATTGTCACCTTGTCTTCTTATCTTCTCAAACTGTGAGCAATTTCCCCTCCATCTATATGGTTACCTTGAATGTATTTATAGCGTGACAATGTGTTTCCCCTGAGCTTCCTTCTTTGTACCTGATGATTGCATTGCTGGAGGGAAGTAGATGGGAAGGAATCATGCATTCTTCATCCTTTAAAAAGTAAAGCAACTCAGATTTAAGATGTCACACTGTTTTATTGGAAAGTATAAAAAGAACTGTTTTACGATGTCATTACAATGACACGGTGCAAGGGCTAGCTCTAAAAAATACCTCTGCCCTGGGAGACCAAATGGTTTAAGGCAGAAACTATCAAACAATCTCATGATAACTGTTTATCCATCAATTGAGAATAGAATTGTTTTCTCTATTGTTGCATCTTGTCTTGTTATGCATTTATTGAATATGGAAATCACCACTGTGGAAATTAATACTGAGGGCAAAATTCATGTGTCATTTGATAACCTAGTTAGGGACACATGTTCCGGATTGAACGAAGTTTAATCTCAACAGTCAGATAGAGACAAAAACATTGGGAGATTTTTTTTCCTCTATCCTAAGAGTTTAGCTGCCCAAAAATGTATAAAATTAATAAAATATATTTTACTTCTGTTTTGCTTAATAATTACTCTCTTGGACTGACTAATCAAAAATCTAACAAGCAAAAATTCTTAATTCCCAATAGTGTTTACCTAAGAGAGGTTTTTTTTTTTTACATTGTGTTGATTCACATATACAGCTAGATTCCTAGAAACATCTTTTATACCTGTGTCTTTACATGGTATATTTCATGCACCACAGTATGGTGAACATAATCTTTCACTCTACTAACACTGTCCTTATTTACATTACAACTTGCCTTCTTAGAAACATCTTTATAGATACGTCTTTATATAGTTTATTCCATGCACCACAGTGTGGTGAACATATTCTTTCATTGAAGTAACACAGTCCTCATTCACATATATAACTATCATTCTAAAAGCAATAATCCACAAGTGGAACTACATCAAACTAAAAAGCTTCTGCAGCAAAGGAAACAATTAACAGAGTGAAATGGCAACCTACGGAATGGGAGAAAATATTTGCAAACAACATATCTGATAAGGAGTTAATTTCCAAAATTTATAATGAAGTTCTACAACAAAACAGGGGAAAATATCCAAATAATCAAATTTTAAAAATGAGCAAAGGACATGAAAAAACATTTCTCCAAAGAAGACATACAAATGACCAACAGGTACATGAAAAGATCCTCAACATCACTAATTGTGAGGAAAATGCAAATCAAAACCTAATTAGATATCACCTCATACCTATCAGGACGTCTATTATTTAAATATATATACATAATTATTAACAAGGATGTGGAGAAATTGGAAGTCCTGTACACTGATGGTGGGAATATAAATTGTGCAGCCACTATGGAAAACAGAATGGAAAGCCCTCAAAAAATTACAAATAAAACTACCATATAATCTGACAATCTTCTGAAAGAATTGAGATCAGGGTCTGGAAGAAATATCTTCACTTCCTTGTTCACAGAACCATTATTCACAACAGCCAAGATTGGGAAACAACCGAAATATACATCAACGGATGAATGGATAAAGAAAATGTGGTAAATACATACAATGGAATATTATTCAGCCTTAAAAAAGAAGGAAATCCTGCCAGACATGACAATATGGACGAACCTGGAAGACATTATGATAAGTGAAATAAACCAGTGAGAGAAGAACAAATACTGCATGATTCTACTTATATGAGGGATTTAAAATAGTCAAACTCATAAAAGCAGAGAGTAGAATGGTGACTGCCAGAGACTGGGGGAAGGGGAAATGGGGACTCACTCTTCAATGGGGTTAGTTCTCAGTGTGCAGGATGAATAAGTTCTAGAGATCTGTTGTACAACATTGTGCCTATGGCTAACAGTACTGTACTATATACTTAAAAATCTGTTTAGAGAGTAGATCTCATGTTAAGTGTTCTTACCACATTAAAAAACTTTTTAATTAAAATTTAAGTTTAAAAATAGATGTTTCCAAGAATGCTAGTTGTATATGTGAATAAGGACAGTGTTAGGTTGGTGAAAGAATATGTTCACCATGCTGCGGTATATGGAGTAATAGACATTTTTTTGAAGAATATATATAATTAAGATAGTTTCCTTTTTTTCCTTTTTCTAAAGATTGGCACCTCAGCTAACACCTGTTGCCAATCTTCTTTTTTTTCTTCTTCTTCTTCTCCCCAAAGCCCACCAATACATAGCTGTATATTCTAGTTGTAGGTCCTTCTGGCTCTGCTGTATGGACCGCTGCCTCAGCATGGCTTGATGAGCAATGCCATGTCCTCGCTGGGGATCCAAACCAGCAAAACCCTGGGCCACCAAAGCGGAGCGCATGAACTTAACCACTCGGCCACCAGGCTGACCCCCAGTTTTCTTTTTTTTAAGTATTTTCACTGTCAATAATCAGGGAATGATATATTTTTAGGATCTTAACTGGTTCACTTACAAATTCTTCAATGGTTTCTATTGCACTTAGAACAAAATTCATCTTTCTACATGGTTCATGTTTTTGCATTATGTGTGCTCAGGTTATTTCTCCAGGGTCTTCTGTTGGGCACCACTCCATCCTACCCCACCCCTACTCACACTGCTTTTACCACAGTATTCTTGTTTTACTTGCTTGCAGGTATCAAGCTTTTCTCCTACCTCAGGGCATCTGCGCATGCTGTTCCCTTTGCCTGGAGTGCTTCCCTCCCCATTCTTCACCAGGATTGGCACTTTTCTTTATCTGAGCCCTTATATAATTTATTCATAGCTTTTAAATCTCACAGTTATTTTATTTTATATTTGCTTTTATGTCTGCCTATGACCCAGACGTGAACCTGCACAAGGACAGGAGCTCTGTCTGTAGATTCTCGATTATTTGAACACCACCTAGGACAGTATGCGTAGGCACCCAAAATATATCTAAAGAATTAATTAATTAATTAATGATTTTAGGGAAACTTTTTAAAGATATGTCTTATTCTTTTCCCCAGTATATAAACTCAGAAGACCATTTGTAAAATTGTATGTTCTAAAAGGCATTCAGCTTCCATCCATAAGAATCAATGACCACATATTGTTCTTTTCCACAAAATAAACATGCAAACTCTCTCTCTCTCCCCTTCCCTCCTCCTCCTCCACCTTCTTCTTTCTCTTCTTCTTCTTCTCCTTTCAGCAGCAGAAAAATCTCGAAGTTTGCGAAGGGAAACAATTTAATGAGCATGTGAGAGGTGATTTACACATACACTTCATTCCATATATGAGGTTTTTTTTCTAGAGTCTGTCCCATAATAGCAGGTTTTGTCTAATGTCAAATTTGGATCATGCTCCTTACAATGGGAACTAGATAAGGTGTGAAAAAGGCTGTGCAAATCCATCCTTACTAAGAGCAGCACGAAGAAGGGGCATTTGCTTTATTTACACTTTAGTAGAATTCTTTTAATAATAAATGCTTGGTGGTGATCATTTCGCAATATATACAAGTACCGTATTGTTACGTGGTACACCTGAAATTATTATAAAGTTGTATGTCAACTATACATCAATAGAAAAATAATAAATGCTTAATTACACAACTAATACCTTAATAAATTTCCATGACAATATTTAAATTAAGATGAGAAAGCCAAATTAGTTCTTTTCTACCAGTCTACACCCTTAGTCTTCCCTGCCTCGGTAACCATTGTTATCCATGTGATGTGTGTCCTACAAAACATCCTGTAGCATGTATGAATGCACGCATCACCCTATACTGATACAGAGTTTATTTTTGTATTTTTAATGAGATACTTTATATGCATTTTCTGGTTGCTTTTTTCATATCATAATATATTCTGCAAATCAGTCTGTGACAGAATGTCATGTTTTGCAATGCTTCCGAATCATAACAATATGGTTGCTCTTCAGTTAATCCCCATGCCCGACTGCTGGACATGTAGGTTAATATCATAAAGAAGAATGGTAGTGTCTAAAGCAAGCAAATTGAAAACAATAAATGCTACCAAATTTCCTTCCACAGTGGCTATACCAATTAATAAGTCCACTAGGACTCAAAATATCTGATGCACACTTTCCCCATACTTAATATTAGCAATATTTTCTTAAGTTGTCATTCTATTTGGTGGTGGGAATATTTCAATTAATTTTTATGATAAAATTTATGATTGAAACCTGTGTATATGTTTATTGAACTCTGATGTTTCATCTTTTGTAAATTGTCTTTTCTATCCTTTGTCCATTTTTATTCGGTTATTGATATTCTTCTTAAATACTCGAAATGGTTTTTTTAGAAATCCTAGGTGTTACTCTTTTATTTAGTAAGTAACATAGTAAGAAATATTTTCCTCCCATTGCCACTTACATTTAACTCTGTTGGACTGCTTTGTCATATATTGTTTGTCTTACCAGAATCAAATTTACCAGTAGTTCTTCTCATAAAGAAACAGCCTGTCAAATTCTAATTTAAAATCTATTAGATGTTTTATTGGGGCCACATTGAAATTATACATTAATTTATAGAGACATAACATGTTTTAAAAATATTGAATCTTTCATCCACGCAAAAAGGCATATCTTTACATAATTTGGCATGCTTTTTATGTGACTTTGTACAATATAAAAGAATTCAATATGGAAATAAAGCTAAGTGCAGAATGGTTATGATTTTCTCTTCAAAAGGCTATGATTCTCATTCCTAGTAAAAATAGACATGAAATGTACACACAGAGAAAAAGGTTGGTCATTAACTTCACAATTTTTCCCCAAAATGACCTAAAGATGCATTCTTTTCTGATCTTTCATAAAGTCCAAAAAGATACCTAACAGAAAACTTTATTCTCTGGCTCCTACCCTTTGAAAGATGTTACACTCTATTGTAACAGGGCCAATATATGGAAAGGTGCCTATTTAAACATTATTTCAAAAATGAAGCAGTAATGAGAATTTTCTTCTTAAAGAGATCACTAGATGAGAATAATACATTTTTTATAACAAAAAAATTATAAAATACTGCTATAAAAACTTTCCAGATGCATCTTATGCATATAAATTTCTCCTTTATTGTGTGTATTTTTAAACAACAGAAGTCTCAAAAAGTAGAAGCAACTGTCTCAGACTAAATTACATTATTGTATATATTTCATTGAATGGAATATTTGAATTATAATCATCCTACAAAATATCAGATTGCGTCATAGTAGGGAAGTAGGCCCTGAATTAAAATATGCCAGTATACTTTTGTTCTGGAATATCATGTAAACAACCAAATTACCAAAACACAGTTGTCAGTTGTAGGGTAAAATGTGCTTTTGCATTAAATTGAAGACGTTTGTTTAATTTAAAAAATTAAAAGAAAGGAAAAGTAAGAAAGGTATTTAGAGTCTTACTTTCTGAATTCACAACACTGTAGAAAATTCAAGGTATCTTATTCTCCTTATGAACAATATAGAAGGAATAATAAATTCAGCCTTAAAAAAGAAGGAAGTCCTGCCACATGTGATAACGTGGATGAACCTGGAGGACAGTATGCAAAGTGAGATGAGCCAGTCACAGAAGGACAAATATTGCAGGATTCCACTTATATGAAATATCTAAAATAGTCGTACTTGTAGAAATAGAGAGTATAATCATAGTTGCCAGGGGTTGAGGGAGAAGGAAATGGAAGTTTGCTGTTCCAACAAGTATAGCTTCAGTTATGTAATATGAATGAGCTGGAGACCTGTTGCTATACAAAATTGTGCCTATACTTAACAATATTATATTGTGTACTTAAAAATTTAAGAGGGTAAATCTCAAGTTAAATGGTCTTACTACAATTTTTAATGAAATAGTGATTGCAAATTAAAGGAATAATAATAACCTATTTTTTACCCACTTTAGCAAAAGTTTAAAAGGCAATAACACTCACAGTTAAAGAGGATAAGTCATCCTCAGATCGTGTTCATTTGAGTATGAGTTGTTACAAATTGGGGAAAATAATCTGGAAACGTGTTGTAAAATTTAAAATATGCATATTTTTTAACTAGCCATACTACTTTTGGGACTGTCCTATTGTAATGAAAACACATAAATCTCAGATAAATATATAAAGGAGTTTGTTGCAGCATTGTTTGTCACAGTAAAAAACTAGAAATAAAAATGGATTTTTTAAAAAAGAGTTTTGAGGGGCTGGCCTGGTGGCATAGTGAGCAAGTTTGTGCACTCTGCTTTGGCAGCCCGGGGTTCACAGGTTCGGATCCTGAGTGCGGACCAACACACTGCTCATCAAGCCATGCTGTGGTGGTGTCCCACATACAACATAGAGGAAGATTGGCACAGATGTTAGCTCAGGGACAATCTTCCTCAAGCAAAAAGAGGAAGATTAGCAACAGATGCTAGCTCATGGCCAATCTTCCTCACCAAAAAAATTAAAATTAAAACATAAAAAAGAGTCTTGAGATTCATTGTGATTGGATTGCCTTGGGTCATATTTTCATTTCTTTATCAAGCTCTGTGCCCAGGGAGTAGAACAGAGTATGAGATCAGCTTCTCAAGAAACAGATAAACTGGGGGCCTGTGTAGACACCTAGAGAAAGAGTCTGGGTACCATTAGAAAAAAGAGACACAGTTGTGTAGCCAAGCAAAAAGTCCATACTATGGCACCAATAGGCCTTTTCAAAACAGTAAGAGCAGAGGGAAGGCAACTCCTTACTTTATGCTAAGCCCTGAGAGTCTGACAGGATCTTTTCACGGGGAGGTAGGAAATGCTTCTCTCATGGAGCAGAGTAGATGTCTGTAGAGTGATGGAAGAGTGGGAAGGAAATGATTCCTATGAACCTGAGTAATTGACATACATTTCTAAACTTAATCTTTGAAAAACTCTGTGTAGATATTATTATTACTCCCTCCACTCAAATTATTACAAATTGAGAAACTTAAGTTTAGAGATTTGGCCTAAGGTCACATGATTCGTTGAGGGCAGGGCTGAGATTTAAAAGTTGTGATGCAGGTCAGGGAGGAAGGAGATCTGGGAGTAATTCTACTTGCTGTGTGAGTTCAGATTCCTAGCACTGCTCCTGGACGTGAGGCCACGCCTTCTGCCACTTACAGCTTCCCTGAAACAAACACACAGAAACACCGCTGGGCAATGTGGAATCTAGTATATATCCAGACAGGGAAACAAATGAGAGTATATTCACAGAAAATAACTCGAAATCCCCTTAGTGAATTCTCTAAATCCCCTTCTCAGCCAAGGGCCACAAGCCTTCCTCTCGCCTTTTTTCCCATCTGGGCCCTGTTTCATTCGCTCCCCTGGCTTCCTCTAGGTTTCCCTCAGTGAAAACCATATTTCTTTACCATCATTCATGCAAAACGCATCCCTCTAGCTGGGAGATCTGAGTATGGGTGCATCTCATGCCTGGAAGCTTAGCCTCTGCCTCCAAGGATCCTTGCTGAAGCCACTTTGAACACAGAAACAGCTCTCCTCCAAGGAACTCTCATTCTAGCTAGCTGGCAAGAAAATAAAACTGTCTCTGTAAGGCTGCTTTCATTCTATGCTCTTTAAAGAGAAATTTTACAAGAAACATTGTGACCTGAAAAGGTGGGAGGGGGGCCTGAATGTAAATAAGAAGGGGTATGGACATTACTGAAAATCAGTCCATTCTCTTAGACCATTATAAAGACATAAAAATGAAACAAAACCTCTCAAAACCCCGTGTGAGACAGAAAAGTTAAACCTGCCACAAAGGGGCTATTAAAATTCAGTCATTATTTCGCCTACGATAAGTTTTACTGTTAAAGTATTTCAGTCAGTATTTCAGCTTTTTCCCACTAGATTAATTCAAGCAACATTTATAGAAAAATTATTAAATGCAAGACAATCCAGTGTGTGAGTGGACCAACTCATCACAATGAAAGCTATAGTCCACAGCTCTGTAGTAACTCAAGCTCACTAGAGATAATTCCAAAATGAGTGTCGAGGTAGAAAGCACTCAGTAAATATTAGCTATTACTATTATAAGCATTATTGTTATTGTTCTTAGGTTTCATATTCCAGATTTATTCCAGTAGTGCTTGGCATGCAAGGTTCTAGACTAATAATACATAAGTATTATAATCACTCCTACGAGTGAAAAGTAATATAGTTCTGGGAATTTTGGAGGCACTCCATAAGCATTTGATAAATACAAGTTTACAGAATTATACTTTCTGTGGACAGAAAATTGAAATTTGACTTTGTCTCAAACTGCAAATTAATTTCAAATTAATAGAAATTAAGTACAGCATGTGTGTTTTATAGCTATTTTTGAGCTCTTCTATTCTCTTATTCATTCTATCACTTACTCACACTCTGTCTCATTATAAGTTCTTTTGGGGAACTTGTGTTTCAGTACCCCAAAGAAAGGATACCAAATTCTGTTTTCAATATTGGGGACATCCTCTGTTTCCCAGGGGATCTGAAGTCCTCTGAGAAGCCGTTTTTGAACCCCTCACCTGGTTTAGATGCTTTTTTTGTTGCTGTCATGGTACCTTGTGGATACAATGGTGTTGGAGTTTTCCAGATTGTGGATTGTGACGACAGTCGTGCATCACTTAGCAACAGGGATACGTTCAGAGAAATGCATTGTTAGCAATTTCGTTGATGTGCAAACATTACAGGGTGCATTCACACAAACCTAGGTGTAGCCTCCTACACACCTAGGCTATATGGTACTAATCTTACGGGACCATCGTCATATATGCACTCCATTGTTGACTGAAACATCGTTATGCCAGGCATAACTGTAATTAGTAGGTTATAAAATCAGTTTAGTGGATAATAACCAGAATTCAATTTTTAATGGAAATAAAATAGAATTGTGTTGAAAATTTCAGCGAATATCACATGTTGTAAGAGTGTGGTTGTGTGAAATTTTTTTAACTGCAAATGCCTATACAGGTATATATGTAGGTATGACTAAGGCTATGAGGTAAAACACATGTCTTACTATATGTCATGGTCCAAAAAATTTTAAACACTGATGTATATATAATAAGTTTTCTTTTTCCCTATTGGAAAGGCTCCTTGAAGATGTAGGTCTCTCGGTCTCATAACCAACAGTGAATGATATTGGCCTTCTATTGAGTTCTGACTATATGTAACATGATATATGTTTTAATTTACAACATGGGCAGTTAGCACATAACCCATAACTGGCCACACACCTCTCAAACACCATTTTCCCCCTAAGGAAGAGGAATAGTGCTATCGATTGTTTAAGTTAAAAGATATTTTGTTTGACTGCTGTCCTATGATATGGGGCTTTCACCATTCTGGGAAAATAGGAAATCACCATTTAGGGTCCAAGAAGGTATTTAAAAGGGTGGTGCAGTGGTCCCGGTGACTGATGATGGTGGTTTAGACAAGAGTTGTCATACAGAAGACAGTAAAAGATGATCGTATTTTAAATCTATTTTGAAGGTTGAGATGGTTGAGCTTACTAATGAATAATTAAGGGTGATTCATAAGTGTCTGTACCAAACAACAGGTGAATGGTGGTGCTATTTGCTGAGATAGGGAAGACATGGAGACTGAGAACGCCCATTTGGAGGAGGGTACACAATAGTTCAGTGTGCGCCATATGAAACAGGGCATATCTAAATGGAGATTCACTAACCTACAGGTGGGATTGGAGGAGATAAACTATAGAAAGAGAGCAGATGGAGAGGAATCCTGAGGAAAGAGACTATAGGTCCTCCAATGTTCAGAGTAAGAATAGGAGATTAAGAAGAGGCAGCAGGTGAGGTAGGAAGAAAACCACTAGGTAAGAGTAATGTTACACAAATCATTCAGAATAGGATTTCAAGAGGGAAGGTGAAGCCTGCTATGTAGAATCTTGAACAGAATCATTACAATGAGAACTCAACATTGCCTACAAATTTTTCCAAGACTTAAGTTACTAATGACCTTAACAGATGATTTCAGGGGACAGCCCAGTGGTGTAGTGGTTAAGTCCGCAAGCTCTGCTTCAGCAGCCCAGGTTTCATGAGTTCAGATCCCAGGCACAGACCTACACACTGCTCATCAAGCCATGCTGTGGTGGTGTCCCATACACAAAATAGAGGAAGACTGGCACAGATGTTAGCTCAGAGACAGTCTTCCTGAGCAAAAATGAGCAATATTGGAACAGTTGTTAGCTCAGGGCCAATCTTCCTCACAAACAAAAAAAAGATGATTTTATTGTATTTGTAGGGTACAAACTTGATAAGAGTGGGCTAATCAGTATACAATCAGGGTCCATTGGCTCCAATTTTCACCTTTGAGCTTCTTTTCTGAACAATTCTCTTTGTAAGAATTACTATTTGATTATTTTAAGTCTTTCTTAGAGATCTTCCAAAAATAGAACAAAGAAAAAGCTTATTATTTCTAATAGAACAAAGCCCATTCCATTTGAATTGCAATATGAATCTATTGGATCCTTTTATAAATCTAAGGTATATGATGGGATCCTTTTAGTGATCTTACATTTCCTATACCTTGAAACATTTTGCTATCTCATAATCCTAAAATTTATTTCATCACTATTCATCAATTATTCCCATGTATGCTAAAAAAAAAAAAGACTAAAATAAAAAATGGAAGAATATGAAACTCACCAAAAAGGATAATGCAATAGTGAAATAAATCATCATTCTTCAATTTTCTTATTCTGTTACCCGAAGTATTGCATAATCTTTCAAAACGGTATTTTAAAAAGACTGGAAAACCCATCTTTGTAGTCTGTTTTTACTTTTCACTGAACACAGTTGAGAATTCAGATTATTTTTTTGCCCATAATGGCAAAGAAAATTTACAAGACATTTCACAATTATTAGAAAAATGAGATGATGAATACAAAGAGACAGTGGCACTCTGGATTCTGATGATGATGAAATTGATAAAATAAGTGAAGTAATAGGTTGTGAGCCTTCAGAAGATGATATCCTATAGACCATTTTCTCAAACTCAAGAATCAATGTGTGTCAGGGCCAGCCCTGTGGCCGAGTGGTTAAAGTTCCACACATTTTGCTTCGGCAGCCGGGGTTCATGGATTGAGATCCAGGCGCTGACCTGCTCCACTCATCAGTTATGCTGTGGCGGCATCCCACATGCAAAACAGAGGAAGATTGGCACAGATGTTAGCTCAGCAACAATCTTCCTCAAGCAAAAAAAGGGGAAGATTGGCAACAGATGTTAGCTCAGGGCAAATCTTCCTCACCAAAAAAAAGAGTCAATGTGTGAACAATACTCTACTAAGGACAAAAAAGAAATATAGTATTCTCATCCAGTTAGTCATTTAATAGAAAGGATATCGTTACACAATTTTTTTGTGACAAAAACCTTGACCATCCCTTTTTGCTAAGCGAGTATGTGACGATATTCTCTTATCTTTAATGAAGTGCAGGTACCAAAAATCATTTGATATAGAGAGATTTGCTATGTTTAACACTTACTACAATTCTGAATAGTAATTTTCACTATCCCTTTATTCTTCCTTTAAATTATTTGTAAAAATAACTAGTAAATATTTTAAATAGATGATAGTCCATCAGACCCCAATGATAAATGGTACTGACTGTTTTTCCTTGTATACTTAGAGTTAAGAAAAAACGTGAGATGAGGAAATGAAGATTTTAAGTATATATTTTAAGCAATATTTTTAGGAATATTGCTGTGAGGAGGACAGAGACATGGGCAGCAGCTGGACAGACATGTGGGTTTAAGGGATATTAAAACGGATGCTCTTACTCAACGACTAATTCTGGATAATGCTAGAATCCAACATTGGGAAAGGACCTGTACCCTGGCCCAAGAAGGTCTCTTGACTATTTTAATACAAATGGAGGCTGACGTGGTCATGGGGCATTGCCCCTCAATCCTAGCTGCTGAGGCTCAAGGGGCACACCTGTGAGTATAGAAGTTCTCCAAACATATGGAAGTTCTCTGGGGGCACCTGTAATTTACATCAACATACTATGATTGCTCTGGCCCCCAGAATAGGTCAAAATAAAACATACAGGTACAGGTAGGAGGAATAGAAATTATTCTAACCACCACTCATGTCCTCCGTGTAGGAGGAAGGTGGATCCTGCTATATAACAACGCACGATGAAAACCAGTCTCTGTACAAGCCTGTGAGATGAGGCAGGGCAGTTGGCTTTGTCCCCAGTTAACTTGGAACCCAGAAATAAACGAGTCATGGCCAATTATAATGATTCCTGTCCTTAATAATATCTTGTATATGGGCAAGGTAGATTCTGTTGGGAAGGCAAGGCAAATGCCTCTGTAATTCTTACTGATTTGTTCTGTAATGAAACTGATCATTCTGGGATATGGTATAATACTCAAGTTATGGATAAGACTCAACCACTCATGCAAATAAGTCTTATGATAATACTGGCACCAATGATCAAATGAATTGGGAGAAGGAGTCAAAGTCTCCTCGGGATAGAATACTTACGGAAAATGGCTGGCCTGAGGAAGAACTGAATCTAGCCAACCATCAGCTAATTTCTGTGCTAAATAGTTCTGCACAAGCTTATCATGAGACACAAACAGCGTAGATCAAGGGTGAGGGGAAAGAATAATTAAATTAGTACAAGGATATGAAAATGTATGTAATGGCTTTACGAGACAAATAAGTTGTTTCTTTAAATCTATCCTTATCCCATACAGGTTTCTCCAAATGTGAGGCATATTTGTTTTGGTACTATTGCTGTATGTGTTCTAGAAATAGTACACCAAATGTAAATGCTCTGAAAAATAAAATTTTGCTGTAAGGGGTCCATGGCCTGAGACCAGGAGGTGGACTGTGACAATATAAGAAGTACATGTTTGGTCTCTGTCTTCAATTCCAGAACAGAGGTCCTAAATCCTTGTATTTTCCTGAGTGATGGAGGTGATAGAAGTGTTTTACACAGAGCTCCTAAATCCCTTGGAATTTCCTGAGTGACAGGAGCATTTTTTGTTCTAATAAGGCAACTCTCAGGGGTTCCTTTCTGGCACTGGTCACAAGAAAGACCAAGCATAATTAGAAGCTTGGAACTTTCAGCTCCATCCCCCATCCTCCCAGGAGAGAAGAGGGCATGGAGGTTGAGTTACTAATGAATCGTGCCTACAGTATGAACCTCCATAAAAATCCCTAACCAGGAGTTTCAAAGAGCTTCTGAGTTGGTGAATACATCCACGTGTGGGGAGGTTGCCGTACCCCAACTGCACAGGTACTTTTCTGGACCTTGCCCTATGTATCTCTTCATCTGGCTGTTCATCTGTATCCTTTTTTATATCCTTTATAATAAAACAGTAAATGTAAGTAAATGCTTCTCTGACTTGTGTGAGCCGTTATAGAAAATTATGGGACCTGAGGAGGGAGTTATGGGAACCCATGATTTATAGCCAGTTGGTAAGAAGTACAGGCAACAACCTATGTCTTGCAACTGGCATCTGAAAAGGTGGCAGTCTTGTGGGACTGAGCCCTTAACCTCTGGGGTCTGCACTAACTCCAGCTAGTTAGCGTCATAATTGAATTGTAAGACACCCAGTTGTGTCCAGAGAGTTGAAGAATTGGTTGGTGTGGGAAAAAACCCACACATGTGCTGTCAGAGTGCTATGAGTATAGGAAAATAGTTTTTTTCCTTTAGGTAGATAGACATTCCCATGGATTTATAAGTAGGAAGAAGAGATAGAGCTTCCATGATTACATCTCCCTTCTCTAAGAAGCATGAAGCACTCCACATTAAGGAACTTAATCAAAGGTCACATAGCTAATCAGTGGTCGAGAAACGACTTGAAAGTAAACCTGATTGCAGAGTTCAAATGCTTAACTACTTCCCATGACTTGGGAAAGGCGACTGCTTATTTTACAGTAATCTAGTCAACTGTACTCGAGGTCTCTCTCATATTTTTGTTGTAGCACTCACCATATTTTTTTGTGATTTATTTGTTTATTGTGTGTCTTTTTCAAGTAGATCTCAATGTTCTATGTGGCAAGCAATGTGCCTGTCAAACAGGATAATTTTATCCAATATTTGGTGAATGAAGTCAAGGAAGGAAAGTAGGGGGACAGTGGGGAAGGATGGGATGAAAAGAGCAGGGATGAGAAGGGAGAGAGATGCAGATGAATAAAAAATTTAAAAGTATACAAATAAATTTCTGGTCCTGATTCTGCCATAGACTGGATTGTAACTGGGGAGATACATATATCATCTCCTTGTATTCTAGTTTCAGTGTGTTTAAGTAGAATGTTTGTACCAGGTCAACATTTTGCAAACTTTATTTTCCTGTGGAAACTTCCTTTAAATAATACCTGATCCAGACTATAAACAAATAAATTACTTAAATGCTATTGTGATTGATAGGGTATGAGAAAAGTCTAGTCGTTTCTCTCTGCCCTCAGCTCACCAGAGTGACTTTGCAGAGCCCACATCTAGAGCTCCAACAAGAGCATCGGGGGAACACAGAAGAAGGTGGTTTCCATCTTTTAAGATTGCTCAACCCCGAGAGATGAGTTTGGCAAACCTCAGAGCTGTGGGGGTCAGAGGTGATTCTTTTCCTGTAAATGGTTGACTTCTCCAAGCTCAACACCACCACCCTTATCTGAATAATAAATTATTCAAAAGAGCAACAAAAAGACATATTATTTTATATGACCTCAAAAACAATTCTATTAATGTAAAAACCACTAGCTTCATTATAGTAATTTATAAATTAATATCTCTACCTCTTATCAGACTTACATCCAAGATACAGTTTGCACAAGTGTTGATGTGGCATGAATGGGGACAAAGAAAAATGCTTTTGAAAGTTCATAAGCCAGATGATTACATTTTTCAGGGTATATAAAACCATGCTATACTTGAGCATTATTGTTATTGGGGTTTTTTTAATCTTTTTGTTTGTTTACATATTCTTATATGTATTCTATACACAGATAACAATTTTATGAATAAGTAAAATTCATCATTTTGTGCCCTTTAAAAACGAGAAAACAGAAGAATTTTTCATTATCTTTCCTTTTTTCTATTATCAGTTTTTTATTCTATTAAGAGTTTTGAGGGTTACTTTTTGTTAAAGCATCAAATCAAACTAATTACTCTGAGACAGCATAAAGTTAAACTGAACCAGTCCAAAGATAAAAAGCACACTCACATTCTCTTGAGAAACCTCTGTTGATCAGATTTGGACTGGCTCTTAACAATAACAAAACAGCATCTTGAAATAGGAATAGACAAGAGTACAAAAGAGAGCAGGTCATTCATGGAAGGGCCTTCCTTTGAGATTGCTCTAAATTTATTTCTGTAGCTTTAAGCAACAATAAACCGCTCTTTCTCCCCACATTGCAGTAGCATTAACCCCAAGTCCCCATCACAATAGGATGGTGTTACAACTATAAATTCTTTTCATTAAAAAGCTCTGATTGAACGTTGCAGTGGAACACACACTGTACACGTACTCAGTTCTCTCTCAAAGACATATATCAAGTTTTAAGGGCTTTTCCTGGACTCAATAACTGTATAGTTACAAAAATTTGCTCTATTCATCCTCTTAAGATTTAGGTAAAAAGCAAATAGTAGTACCTTGAAATTCTTCACAGATGTAATGTTCATGATACCACTGCTTCTGGATGAGCCACAGGTCCATGACTGGTCCGTGACTGGCAATGATTTATTAATTTTGTTGAGTCGCTTACCCCTTGAGTACAAAGGAATGGGTCGTCCTCTCACCATCAATGGGCACATAAAATGTCACTTGAAATAATTAAAAGTTTGTTACTTCATCTGAAAAATGACCACACAGTAAGAGAGAGCGTTAAAATAAACATTTTGAAGCAGTTATTTGTGAAGTAAAGACTATATAGGGGAAATTAAAAAATCTCAATTACATGTATGATTCAGGCTAAGCCAGGAACTTGTAAAATTATTTTCATATTTGTGAAGTCCTAAAGGTCCTATTCCTTGCAAATGTGAAATTTTTATTCCAAATTTGCTTATTCTTTTTTATCTGTGTATCATAGATGTGAAATTGTAGTGATTTCTCTCTAATATTTTCACCTAAAAAAAAGCCTTCTTGAGCTTTCCCTGTGAATAGAATCGAATAACTCATTGTATTATGGCTTTTCCTGTAGAATAATGAAGATGGTTATGTCCTATCAAGCCTTATGTATGTTCTTTTCTTTTCAATAATGACTACATCAAGTATTGAGTTTGTTTTTTCACTACAATTTACATTTAATGCAAAATGGAAGTGTGTTTGTGTACTTGGAGCCTCAGATAGCAGTTGGCTAATGAATTAAGCACAGAACTAACAGGATAACTCAAGTGCTGTTCACACAGCCCGGAGGAGCAGCAGGTAACTGCCGAGATCAACAGGAAGAGAAAGGAAGCGCCTTTGGAAGAAATTACATTCAAGGCGTACTTGAAACCAAGAGGCACAAAAATAGAGGTTCACCAAACAGAGGGAAGAACTTTTTAGGCAGTTTAGAACGTCAAGATACGGAGACTAAAACTGCAATCCATAGCAAGACACACTCTGTTGTGGCAGGAAAAAGGTGCATAGACTTTAGACAAACAGACCTGGTTCAACCGCTGACTCTCTAATTCTTATATTGCGACTAATTTTTGAATTGTGACTGTAAGCAAGTCAGATAATTACTTTTTTAAATGGATTTTTTTTCTTTTATGTGACAACTTATTTGTGGCGTGAGGGAAGAAGATGGGTAAAAACAGATTCAAAATCTTTTGCATCTTTACAAAATGCCTATCCATTAATCCTAAGCAAATGTGCTGCTTATTCCTTAAATCTATTGAGAAAGTGATCTTTCTAAGGGAGTAAATAAGTTTAAAGCTATATAAAGATATCAGTTCCTTCAAATGCCTCTTTCCACTTTATACACAAATCTGGTAATTTTCCTTGTTTGATATAGCATCAGTACTAATTTCCTCCCCTAGTTACTTTAGAAAGCTATGAAAAAAGTGTGAAAATTATATTATAATGAATACACTTAATTTTAGCTTTAATTTACTATCCCTATCTCAGTGATCAGATATATAGCACAAACACAGGGTGATAAGTGACTGTAGCTATTGACAAAAGAAAATGCTGAAAAAAATCTGTCTTTAATTTAAAAAAATTAAAACTGAGCCTCGGCTACTTTGTTCATTTAAAAAAATTCTATTGCTTCGCTTCACCAAAAGAAATGTAATTACAAAGTGTTGATTCAAACATTAATGTTGATCTAACCATTAAAAAAAATAATGCATTTTTTATGGCAAGCTTAGGGATGTAAACCATCTTCAGTTACCCTGCCCTTCTTATTATTTTCTGAAGTATTTGTTGCAAGCAACTCAATAAATCCTTATGATGCCGTCTGTCCCATAGTTAAGGACAAGTATTTGAGGCTTGAATCCATATCCAATTAGGGAAACTGAGGCAATGGGCAAGGTTAAGGATAGTTTTGTGTGATGAGTAGTTAGAACCCTTTAAGGGACACTGGTTTTTTTTACAGAAGTTGTTATCTCAGCACAAGATGGCGGTTGTTCTGAGTCCATCTTTCAGGGAGTCTGGGGAAGTTTCTTTTCTAATAGCGTTAGTAACAATTCATGTTTACCACTTAACTTTCTGTAAAGGAGCCAAAGACCCGCTTCAAAGAAAGCACCGTCCTATGTTTACCAAGTGCCTAATTAAATGGATATGGTACTTGGTCTACAACAACCTGCTGGAGAAGCATTGTTGAGAAAGAATGTGATGTGTTGGCCTCTCCCTAATCTAATTCCCAACTGACCTTTCCCTGCAAAACTTTCCACCTTGTGCTGCTCTGCCCCTTTCTCTCTGTGATCAGTTATCTTTCTTCAACCCTGAAATATTTGTAGAATGTTTCCTTTGCCTGTTTTCTCTTGTTGGAACTCAGCTTTTCCCTGGACTCTTGTGCAATACTCTCCACCAAGAGCTGTTCCTTGGCCTCACGTTCTGCGTACCTCAGTCCGGAGGAGTTAGGTGTCCTCCTGGCTGCTCAGGCTTTTTCCACTCCACACTCCCCTTTCCTCTGATCCACCAGGATTCACTTTTCTGGCTACAGCAACCTCTACTCCCACCATCCCCACTTCTCATTGCCCTTCCTTGCTAATCCTCTTTTAAAACTGATTGTAAACATCCCCTTTCTGATCACACCAGTTCCCTTACTAAGTATGCCCCCACCACTGGCACATTCCAAGGCCACCTGAGAGCTCCAATCCGTTGACCCTGTGGCATTCCCACTGCCGTTAGTCTCACCTTGATTAACACTGCTCTGTGTTCAGCATCTTTCCTTGGTCCATCGTTTTAGTCATGCCTTTAAAATGCCCTTGACTTTTGCCTTCACTCTCCTTGGGAATTACCACAGGTTATTTGTTGAACCCTAATATCAATCTACACAGCACTTCAACCAATAACCCGGCTGATTGTGTTCTCTTTATATTCATGATTGCAAGTCTCAAACTGGCACTTAATGCTACTCACTAATCCTGTTATTTTCTAGTAAGCTTACTTTCCCACTCCTCAGAGGACTAGTTCATACATTTTTTTATCCATCAAAACACTTTCACTTATCCTCCTCACAACTGACTTTTCTTGCCTCGTATTTTATGGAGAAAATGAAAGTAAACATACATGAATACACTCACTTTTCCACCAACAAATCTAGATACCTACCTATCCTTGAATCCATTTCCGTCTTCCTTCCTGTCACAAGGCAGTAAGTGCATTCCATCCCCACAGAATGCTTACTATCTTCCTCTACTTAATACCTTAAATTCCACCTCCTGGACCATCCCAAACCCTTCATTCATGTGATTATCCCCTTTCTATCTCTCTTTAAACTGGATTATTTATTTCAGTAAACTAACTTGGGTTTCTATCATCTAAAACTAAATTAAAATAATATAATATAAAATAACATATGTATATAAGTTACAGACTGACCAATGGTGCAGATTGGTAAGTGACCCTGCAGCAGAGATGAGACAGAAAGTGGCTCAGAGTCAGACAAGGACTTAGGAGGGAGTAAACAGAAAATGAAGGTCAATACGAGGCCCCACTCAGAGCCAGGAACATGCTCAGAAAGACGTAAACATGAAGAGTAAGCCAAGACAAGCAGGCTTTGTAATGATAACAAAACTAAATCCACTGGCTGGTTCTCAGAGCCCAGGGGCACCTTGGACATAGACATGAAGGTCATTTGCCTTTAAAGTTATAAGAATATATATCTTTGTGACCTTTAGAAAGGGTACAATCTTCTATAATTTTAGCAACTTTTTTGTAATAATTGATTCATATATATATCATATTCTGTTTTTATAGCAGTGTTGATTTTCAAACACGCCTAGAAATTAGGCCATTGTACGTCCCGTATTGAAAAAATGAACTTTGGTGCACTTGTGTCTGTCTACATATAAAAGGAATATTTTGGATAAATAAATACAGTTCCATCTACTGTTTGTGAAAATGCAGCAGGCTCTACACTGGCACTGCTCTGTATCGTGTCAAGCCCATCTGTTGTAATTATCCAAATGTCTATTTTTATTATTCAATTTCCCAATAACATGTGTCTGCCTTCCTTGTCCCATTAACTCTCTATTCTTTTTTTGTGTTTCCCATAGAATAAGCAGCTCTGTTCACCATATTCCACTGCCGGAAAACATTTTAGGAAAGAAAGGGTATGTGGATAAAGGGCAAATTAATACAGTTGCTGATGATTATTGTGGTCTTTGATACACAGCACCTATTTACCCTTCAAATAAGATTGACCCAGGCAGAATAATCTTTTCCTAAATTTGTATGGAGTAGTAGTAGTAAAAGAAATATCAACAGTAATTGTATTTACCACTGCGTCTCACTTGGTTAAATTATATTGTACAATTTAACACCCCAAAAATTAAACTGCAGATGAATAAAAAGACTGTAACTGAAATGTGGGACTGTTGGTGGCTGTCACACATTTCTCTTCTAGATAGAACTCATGCTTCTTCCTCGGGAAAGCTGTCTTGATGTACGCAATAGAGACCCCACACCATGTAAGTAAGCAATCATATGAACACTTTCCTAGGGTCTTCCTTATTTTCAGAGTTGGAGACAAAGCATGTATTCACCGTGAGCCACTCTCCCCACTGAGTGACCCCAGACTTACTTCTAGTTTTAGGAAATGGTGCTGAGAAATCTCATACCTGGATCTAGCCCCAGGTCAAAACTGACTTCTAACCTGGTGCTGCCTTTGGCAATTCTGTTCGCAGTTAGAGTCCTATAACCAGGGCACAGTCTTTGACCTGACCTACAAACTACGGCAGAAAACCTCTAAGGATCCAATGACCACTTTTACATAATTTCATCAAAGAGCAAATCTTCCTGAAAACAAATACACCAAGAAAATATGTTTTCTTGTCCTTATATATTTACCATAGTTCTAAAGTCAAACAGCTTATAGATAACAGTGCAGTGTCACAGAAACCTAGATTTGGCATTTGGGGAAGAAATTTAACCTCTACTCATTCAAAGTGGATTTATTGACCATCTACTGCATGAGTACATGTCAAGCAGAGTTCCAAACCTTCCTGGTCATTAATACCCTCAACCATTTAAACTTTCGGATTTTACTCAGTTGTAAAATTCTATGTACTTTAATGACATAAGATCTTGAACCAAGGTGGAATCTGCCTTATGCACTGAGGGCAGGTGCAGCAAGGTGAGAACATGTTTTCTGTGTCCTTTCAGCCAAGTATCCACCATAAGTAACATTCTTTAGAGCATAAAAGCAATATCTCTGAAGCTACCTGTTATTTTTCTAATAGATGAAAAAATACTTTTATTTTCCACACGAACATAGAATATGGTTTTAGGTTCTGTAAGCACTTGTTTAAAAAACTTTGCAAGTTTTGTTCAAAGTTTATTGAAAAGATGTCATAATGCCCCTCCTTGGCGAAAGCTACCCTCAAGCAGAGGTCAGGCCCTTTGATTCCATCGATAGAGAAACACTTTCACAGGAGAAAACTCCACTCAAAATAAATTGAGGAGTTTGCCACCAGATGATGTCAGTGCTAAAGAAAGCATAAGGATATATGACTAATATCATGTGCCTTTTCTAAGTGACGAACATAGTCCCTCCCTAGACCTGCTTATAACCTATCTCTTCAGCCAATTATGCTGGCTCAGACAACAAAGATTACCTGAGAAGCTAAAGAAATCTTTATCTTCATGCCATGAAACATAATTTTTTAAACCACTTTATTGAGGTACATTTGGCATACAAAAAGTTATACATATTTAATGTATACAATTTAATGAGTTTGAAGAGAAGTCCACACCCATAAAACTAACATGAAATGCAATTTTGAAAACAATTGTTTTCTGAATCTTGGGGCATCTCCTCATCTTTTATCTTAGAACAGGGTAGGTAAGAAAAGAAAGTGCAAATAGTGGGCTATAAAATGTAAATATTTGCCTCAAAAGTACTAATACGTCCCCTATAAATGTGTTTTGATGTCACTTCTTGAATTATTTGCATAATAAAATATGAGAAGTACAGAAATAATGCTCTTCATGTTGGCAATTAGCAAATAAATTTACAAAGCAAAATATAAATTCCCCCAAATTCCATGGTGACGTAGAAACGGCACAGAGAACACAGCCCCTCTGGACAGATAATGCTCACAGCGTTTGGAGCAAAGCCTTTCTAAACCACTTGCCAAGAAAAGTAATAACAAGGCAAATTAAGAACAACAAGGGTGTAATGAGGCAAACTTGTTCAGCAGTTTATTAACGGGATGTATGCGTCTTGCTGCACGTAACTGTAGCTCAGCCCTATCCACTGACGTAGAGCATTAGAAAGCATGACTACATCACAATGTGTTTTTCTCTCCATTTTACAGTTGATGTAAATTGATGTACCTTTGGGCGGTTTTAGTTTGGACTATTAAGGTAATGTTCTTTTAACATTTCTCGGTGTGTGTGTGTGTGTTTGACACATACATGTAAGCATTTTGGTTGACCGTCTAACTACTAGTGAAAGTTTTAGGTAATTGGGTATGCATATGCTCAAATTTAGTAGAAAAGAAAAAATGCTTTTTCAAAGTGGTTGGACCCATTCATATCCCCACGAGAAGTCGAGTTTAAATTGATTCACATATGCTGAACCATTTAGTATTACACATGTTTTTTATTTTAGCCATTTTGGTGGGTATGCAATGGTATTGTTTTGCAGTTTTAGTTTGCATTTCCATGATGGCTAGTGAAGCTGAGAACCTTTCCTTATGTTAATGGCCATTGAGATATCTTTTCATTGGAAGTGCTTGTTCAATTCTCCTAGCCATGTTTTTCTTATTGTTTTATCTGTCTTTTTATTGATTTATAGATGTTCTTTACATATTCTGGATATGAGATTTCTTTAAATATCTCACCCCAGTCTGTGACTTGACTTTCACTTTTTTTTTAATGGTATCATTGGTTAAACAAAGTTCTTCATTTTAATGTACTCCAATGTATCATTCACTTCCTTTCTGGTTAGTGCTTTTGTATAATTATAAAGAGAACTTTTTCTACTCAAGTTCAAAATGATATTTTCATGTAATCTACTTTAGAGACATTATTGTTTTCACTTTCATTTTAAGATCCATGAATCATCTGAAATTACTTTTGGATCATGATGTGACACAGAATCTATTTTTTTCCATTTGGGCATCTAATGACCCAGCACTATTTTTGAAAAGACTTTCCTTTCTCACTGCAAAGAGTAAACTTTATCACCCATATAAGTATGGGTTCCTTTTTGAACTCTCTAGTTTATCCCAGGGGTCTAAATCTCTGCATTAGCACCAATACCACACTGTATGATTTAAAGTAGCTTTATCATGACTATTGTCATTTGATAGAATAATTCTTCCAGTTTTGTTCTTTTTCAAGACTCTCTTGACTATGCATGGTCCTTTGCAATTCTGGCTAAATTTTAAAATCAACCTATCAAATTCTACCAATAATTTTGAGTGTGGGTTAATTAAATCTATAATCTTTTATTTTTTGGAAAATACCATTTTACAATATTGAATCTTCCAATCTCTTGCCATGATATAGCCCATCATTTATTGCAACTTTCTGTAATTACTCTCATAAATGTTTTATAATGTTCTTTTAGATGTTCTTTGTGTGCTTTAGTAGATTTATTCTAGTACTTGGTATTTACTATCGACGGTATTTTTTACCATGATATTTAACATTTAAAATACAATTTATGTTCTAATTAATCTAATAAAATGTTCCATATTTTTCTACTAATACTTTGTCTAATGTGTGTACTAAGTAGAAAAGATCATAGCTATGAGCACAGAGACATTTGCCATAAAACTGTTTTATTATTTTGGGTTTATTGGTCTATGTCTGGTGATGATGGAGGAATGGAATATTGGGATTTATCACAAGGCAGATACTCAGGGAATCTTAATCACCATTGCTTACACTTGAAGGAGAAAAGAATGGGCACAGTGGCTCAGAAGCTTACATTTCAGTAAATGTAAAGATACGAGTTCCATCACTAATGTCATAAGAAGAAATTTTCCAAAATCCACATCCAGGAAAATTCCCACTTGGTGTAACTGGGGATTTACCCAGAGGGCAATCTATGGCTCAATGCTGACCTAGAAGTAGCTTCCTTGTCTCAAACTTAAGGTCCAGAATACAAGCTCTGTAGACTATTGGATCTCTCTTTGTTGGTGAACAGATTCTTGGCAAACTCCCAGGTCCCATTCTTTGCTTTGTCTCACTTTCACCTCTCAGTAATGGCAGCCAGAGGTGAACCAAGGGAAGCCCAGGATGCAAATCGAGTAGCTGAATCTCTCAACACATAATTACAACTTTTGTTTGATATTCTCACATTGAATGTTCCTTAGGTCATCAGAAATGAAGCGGAATTCTTTGGTTGTTTCAACAACCAAGGTCGTATCCCCTTGGAACTTCAGCATCCTTGGATTCATCTGTAGAATAGCTCTCAGCTGGAGCTCTACTTCCTTGAACTTAGAAACCAGCTCTCCTATCTGGCAAGTGGATCTGATGTTGTTCTAAAAGACCAAAGAGCAGAAGAGGTACAACAAACCCTGCCAACTGAGTGTCATTTGCAGTGAATTGATGCCTCGGAGACAATAGACATATCCACATTTCAGGTACATGGATTTGTTCAAGATAAGTTAGGCAGACAAGACATCTACTTTCTTCTTTTAAGTGTTTATCCATGGCAACTGTCTCTCTTCCACTAGGTTCTCTTCCAGCTTCCACTGACAGCTCAGTTCTAGAGTGAGATCAGACTCCAAGGGGGTTTTTTTGGAGAGCACCTCTCCTCCCACCTTACTCACATCCTGCCTCTCCTCTTTAATCTAATCAGATTTAGATTGAATTCTGGCATAAGTGAGATTTGTACTAAATGCCAAAGAGAAATTACCACAAACGAGGGAAATGATTGTGTCTAGAGAGCGTTATTTTTTTAATTAGTACGGACAAAATATTACCCTATTATGCTTCTAGATTAGAGCTTGAATATTATGTCTGTTAATGATAAGATGTAGAATTAGAATGGAAGTTTAAAAAATTTTGGCTCCATTATTAACCCTTATAGAATGATGGAGCTGGTTTTAAATCGTTTTTTATTATGAAAGTAAAATCACGTCATATTTTGATTAAGGAAATTAATTAAACCTACTAAGAAGTCTCCTCTAAAGTCACACTTGCTAGACAGCAGTCACTTCTTCAGGGGGCTTTCTCCCCACACTAGCAAACATCCTCATTTAGAAGTTTGCTGAATAAACCCCTAGCTATTCCCTAACAGGCAGTGAAGATCCTGATTTTTTGTTAGTTATAGTATCAAAAATAAAAGATATTTTTATAATCTTATATCCCTTACATAACAACATATTTAAGAGAGATATTTTTTTAAATATTCAAAAATGTTCGACTTGGATGACTCACAGATCATCAGAGTTTAAGGAGTAAGAATGAAAATTCGGAGGATGGAGAGGATGTGGGATAGGAGTGGAAGGGGCATTAGTTTACGTTTAGATAATTAAATGAGGCTTTCATTTCATCGTTTCTATAGTAATCATTTGCTGGTGTTTGCTGGAGACTCTTACCATTTCACATCCAAAACAAAGGCACCTTGCAAGCTCTCAAGACATGTTGTCACATTAAAACAAACAGAAAAACACACCACTCTACATATGAATGGTGACCCGGATTTTATCAGAAGTCCTTTTACACTGCATTTCTCCAGTGATTTGGAGGTACCATAACGTGTCATATAAACGTGTGCGTGTGTGTGTATGTATATATAAAGTTTGTATTTCTTATTATTTTAATGTTTCAATTTATTTCATAATGTCTTTTAGAATGCTCTCACATTTTTGGAAGTATTCTCATGTCTGTAGTTTAACTCTTGTTCATTGAGAATTGGTCCCTAATGTGTTTTCTTTTTTTTATTATTGTAGTAAAAACAATTAACGTAAAATATACCCTCTTAAATTTTTAAGTGCACAAACCAGTATTAACTATAGGCACAATGTTGTACATCAGTTCTCCAGAACTTACTCTTCTTGCATAACTGAAACTATACCTGTTGAACAGTAATACCTCGTTTCCCCCTCCCTCCAGCCCCTGGCAACCACCATTCTACTCTCTGTTTCTATGAGCTTGACTCTTTTAGATACCTCATACAGATGGGATCAAGAAAGTATTTGTCCTTCTGTGACTGGCTTATTTCACTTAGCATAATGTCGTCAAGATTTGTCTATGTTATTGCATCTGGCAGGATTTCCTTCTTTTCAAAGGCTATATAATACTCCATTGTATGTATATACCACATTTTGCTTATTTATTTATCCATCAATGGATATTTAGGTTGTTTCCATTGACTATTGTGAATAATGCTGCAATGATCACAGGAGTTCAGGTATCTCACTGAGATTCTGACTTTAAATCTTTCGGGTACACACCAAGAAGTGGAAATGTTAGATCAATAGCAGTTCTACTTTTAATTTTTTGAGGAACCTTCATACTGTTTTCCATAAGTGGCTGCATAATTTTGCATTCCCACCAAGTTACAAGGGTTCAAATTTCCCCATATTTTTGCTAATACTTGTCATCTTTTTTGTTTTGTTTTGTGACTTTGGTTTTTTGTGTTTGTCTTTTTTAGAATAGCCATCCTAACAGGTGTGAGGTGATATCTTGTTGTGCTTTTGATTTGCATTTCCCTGATAATTAGAGATTTCGAGCATCTTTTCCTATATCTATTGGCCATTGGTATATCTTCTTTGGAGAAATGTCTATTCAAGTCCTTAGCCCATTTTTTTAACACAGGCTATTTGTTTGTTTATTTTTTGCTATTAAGTTCTAGAAGTAACTTAAATATTTTGGAGATTAACCCCTTATCAGATAAATGGTTTGCAAATATTCTCTCCCATTCTGTAGGTTGCCTTTTCACTCTGTTGATTGTTTCCTTTGCAGGTGCAGAAGCTTCTTAGTTTGATGTAGTCATATTTGTCTATTGTTGCTTTTGTTGCTTGTGCTTTTAGTGCCATAGCTATGAAATCATTGCCAAGACTAATGCCGTGAAGCTTTTCCCTTATGTTTTCTTCTAGGAGATTCACAGTTTCAGGTCTTATGTTTAAATCTTTAATACCTTTGAGTTGATTTTTGTGTGTGGTATAAGTTAAGGGTCCAATTTCATTCTCCTACATGCAGCTATCTAGTTTTTCCAACATCATTTATTGAAGAGACTATCCTTTGTGTATTCTTGGCACCCTTGTGGAAAATCAGTTGGCTGTATATGTGTGCATTTATTTGGGGGCTCTCTATTCTGTTCCACTGTTCTATATTTTTTATGCCAGTATCACAGTACATTAATTACTGTAGCTTTGCAATAAGGAGGTATGATACCTTCAGCTTTGTTCTTCTTTTTCAGGATTGCTTAGGCTATTCTGGGTCTTTTGTAGATCCATGTGAATTTTAGGATTGTTTTTTCTATTTTTGTAAAAATACCATTTGGGACTTCGATTGCACTGAATCTGTAGATGACATTGAATAGCGTGAACATTCTAACAATATCAAGTCTTCCAATCCATGAACATGGAATGTCTTTCAATATATTTCTGTCCACTTTAATTTTGTTCATCAGTGTTTTACAGTTTTTAGGGTACAAGTATTTCACCTCCTTGGTTAAGTTTATTCTGTGGAAGATCTGTGACCCACTTTGAGTTAATTTTTGGGTATGATGTGAAGTAAGGGGTTCAAATCCTTTTTTTTTTTTTATACGGATATCCAATTGTCCCAGCACCATTTGTTGAAAAGATTATTATTTCCCCATTGAATTTTCCTGGCATCTTTTCAAAAATCTGTTGACCATAGAGGCATGGATTTCTTTCTTCACTCTTAATTCTATTCCATTCTTCTCTAAGTCTATTTTTATGCCAGTGGCACAATATCTTGAAGACTGGAGATTTATTGTAAGTTTTGAAATGGGAAGTATGAGTCTCCCAACTTTCTTTTTCAAGATTGTTTGGGCTCTCAGACGCCTTTGTATTTCCATATGAATTCTAGGAAGCTTGTCAGTTTCTGCAAAAAATCTGCTTGGACTTTGATAGACATTGTGTTGAATCTGTAGATCAATTTGGATAGTACTACTATCTTAACAATATTAAATCTGTGCCCTGAACGTGAAATATCTTTCCATTTATTTATGTCTTCTTTTTTTCACCAGTGTTTTGTAGTTTTTAGTGTACTTCATTTTTTAAATTTATTCCTGAGTATTTATTCTTTTTGATATCACTGCAAATGAAAATTTTTCTTAATTTCCCGTTTGAGTTATTCATTGCTAGTGTATAGAAACACAGTTGATTTTTTTATTGATCTTGTATCCTGCAAGCTTCATGAACTCGTTTATTACTAGGTGCTATGTAATTTTACCTCTGATCCTCACAACAGTGGTGCACAAAGGGTGTTATTATGTCTTTTTTTTTTTTTTAAGGTATGCTTTTTTGTGAGGAAGATTGGTCCTGAACTAACATCTGTTGCCAATCTTCCTCTTCTTTTTTTTCTCTCCGAAGCTCCAGTACATAGTTGTATATCCTAGTTGTATGTCATTCTAGTTCTTCTACATGGGATGCCACCACAGCATGGCTTGATGAGTGGTGTATAGGTCTGCACCCAGGATCCGAACCGGCAAACCTGGGGCCACCAAAGTGGAGCACATGAACTTAACCACTTGGCCACAAGGCCAGCCCCCCAGTATATTATTTTTACAGATGCTGCTGGGAATAGGAAAGAGGAATTCTGGAACTCAGAGAAATTGAGAAACATGCTTGATAAGCAAAGCTAGTAACTCGTAGAGGCTATAAACAAATCCTATAGGTTCAAATGACCTCTAACATCATCTACTTTCTAAAATGTCATGTGCCCTCTAATAAGCCTTGTTTTCTCTATCCTTAGCAATTTATTCTTAACGTTACCTTATGAGCAAATAATAGTTGTGCCTATTTGTGCACCTCAAGTACGCCACATCTCTTTGTTTTACTGTGTAAATCTGCAAAATAATAACCAATTGCATTGTTGTAAAATTACTTCATCCTTAGTGAAATGTCCTGTGTGATTCATTATTCAAGAGTAAAAACTATCAATTGATGTCATAAGAAAGATATTTTCTTTTTTCCCAATACTTTAAGTCTCTTTGAAGAGCTAAACATACGTGATGCTTGAAAATGAGGAAAAAAGAGAGAAAGGAATTGTTAAAAATGCTTACAGTATTTTTAATCTGTTATTGACTTCATTTGCTCCAGATTAAATAGAATACTGAGTACCAAGGAAGCTTGTAGAACTGTGGAAGTGTGGCGTGCCAGAACTGAAAGTTAATGAAAGGCCAAATGATAACCTTGGTAGGAAATAAATACATCTTTTGTTTTCTCAGTTCTTATTTCAGACTCCAAAGTCCAGATGGTAATGTGGACTCCGGATATTAGTGAAATCAGTTTTCAAGTAATATTTTATTTCATTGGGTTTCAATAGCTCTTTAAAGTAGCCCCTTTTATCTGGAGTGCGCATGAGAAAATGGTGTGCCACCACTCAGAATAACAAACAAATCCCTTGGCTGCATCTACTTCTATGTTGTATACCGACTAAAGTCTCCTGGAAAAGGAAATGTGCTGCATTACAATTTCAAAAATAGCCAGAGATTGAAAATTAATGCACCACAGAGCACGTTGTTTTGGCCTTTTGTCTAAAGGGCAAATGCAGACAAATCTGAGTCTAGAGCTGTGTGCCATATATAGGGATTTGTTTCCTGCACAAAACTCCAAAGAAAACAGTGCATTCAGATGGTAATGAAGAGAGGGCCTGGGTGCAGATAATGGTATATTAAACTTGGATGAGCTAATTGTGCATTTTCATGTGAATCAGCCTCCTGCTAAGACTCATTAGGAATGCACATTAAAGATATAAGTGTGCCGCCTTTTAATCAAGTGTCTTATTTCTAACAACACTATTAGTTTTGTGAGCATTCTGGTAAGTAGAATTTTTGACTGAAATTTAATTGTGCAGCCTGGAAATTTGATTCTACTTCAAAGCTGTAAGAATATCTTCATGTGAGATTAGAATGAGAAGAAGTGGGGGAAAAAAGAGAGTGGACTAGAATAGGAATTGATCGATTACTTTCTTTTCTCTTAAAAACTAAATATGCTGGCCTGTTGAGCTGAATTCTTATTCGGAATCCATACAAATTCCCACAAAATATCAGTCTACAGATGGTGTTGAGGAAATGACAGTCGAGACCATAGCAGCAACACTTAGGAAAAGCGAGAAGCATTTCTGCAAGAGAGTGATAGAACACATGGGGCGCCTCAGATGGAGAGATGCTGCGTACAGACAATCTGCATCTAGAAGAGCAGAAAAATACGCATATGATTATGATTAGATATGTAGCATGAGAGCAAAACATGATTTAGCTTAAAAAATTGAAATTCAAGTGGGTCGACCTTAAAATTCTAAATACCTTGCAGAAGAATATTCACTTTTCTTTCCATTCACAGCATACCACACTTACGAAAGGTAAACACTTAAAATTTGGTTGCATTTGATTCTGAAGTGTGTTGAAGGGAGATAAATAAAGAGAAAAGACCACCACAAAAAATTTATTTATCTTACCAAGATACATCTAAATGTTGAGGTCATTCCTGTGGAATTGGGGAATAATGGAAGGCTGGTTACATATTACCACTCCACTCTCATTCCCAACACCGTTTCTGGAGAAACTGATGGACCAAGGCAAGTATGCTTCTGGGGGGCCATGGAGGGTGCATCAGAAGCTGCAAGTTTCCAGGGAAGAAAATCAAGGCATGACGTCCTTCTCCGAGGAACAGAAGATAATGTTTGTCTCTCCTCAATCTTGGGGAGATGTTCATGAGTGGTCCCAAGTGGCTGAAGCCTTGGGATCTCTGGAGGATGGTTAGCACATGTCCCTTGACTTCTTGTGATCCTTAGAGCAGCAACAAAATTGTGTAAACCCTAGTGTCCCCTGGTGGAGAGAAGGAGCACTTAAGGCCAAGGCTTGCAACTGGGGCATGGCAGCCAGCCCCTTGGGAAAAGACAAATAATCTCAAAAGACACATAATCATAGAATGGACCATTAGTTAAACTTCTACCTTTAAAATGACCTCACTCCAGATTGTTTTATAACTGAATTTTAAATAATATTTTATTATTTCTTTCCAAGTCGTAGGAAAATATGGAAAAAATGTCAATCCATCACATAAAGTTGGCATTTTTTTTTGTTAAGATATTAAAGAAAACTTAACCCCAATTTCACACAAAGAATAAAAATAAATCTCATAGTAAAAATTATAAAAATTTTTCTGGAGAAAAATTTTATAACATGCCCTATTAGTCAGGGTTCTCCAGAAAGACAGAACCAATAGGATTTATATAGAGACATACGAGGAGATTTATTATAGGAGGTTGTTCATGCAGTTGTGGAGGCTGAGAAGTCTCACAACCTACCTCCTGCAAGCTGAAAGCCAGGAAAGTCAGTGGTGATATTCAGTCCGAGTCTGAAGGCCTAAGAATCAGTGGACTGATGGTTCAGTCTGAGTCTGAACGCACTAGAAACTCTCAGGGCAGGAGAAGATGGATATCTCAGCTCAAATAGAGAGAGCAAATTTGCCCTTCTGCTTTTTTGTTTCTATTCAGGCCCTCAACACAATGGATGATGCCCACCCCACACTGGTGAGGGTAATCGTTACTCAGTCTACCCATTCAAAGGCTGATGTATTCCAGAGACACCCTCATAGACACACCCAGAAATAACGTTGTACCAGTTATCTAGACATCCTCTAGCCTTGTGAAGTTGACACATAAAATTAAACATCACAAATACTGTTGGGATCTTCTTAAGATAACGCTATTTTAGACATGAAATAATTGTTTACCAAAATCTCTATAAACAAAAGCAAAGAATTAACAATAGACTGGGAAAAGCATTTAGAATGAGCATGAAAAACAAAAGATAATATTTCTAATATTATCACAAACAATTAACACAAAGTTCTTCTAATTAATGAGTAAACTAAAAAAAGCAATAGAAAATTTAGCAATGGATATTAGCAGGCAAGCCACAAATGAGGACATACAAATGGTCATTAAACACAAAAACATTTTCAGCATCACTAGGCATCCAAATTATGTATCATGAATGAGATACACTTTTTCACTCACTAGAGTAGCCAAAGTTTTAAAAAATTATGGTATCCTGAGATGGAGAGAATATGATATCCTGAGATGGATATGTCCGCCATTGTTTTCAAAGTGTGGCTTGCAAAAATTTTTTGCAAAATAATCAAGCAATTTCTATAAATTTAAAATGCATCTGTTATTTGAACAAGCTGTCATACACTTTGGAAATCAATTCTAGGAATTTCTGAGTTTAAAGATTCGGTGAAAAATAAAAGAATGAAACAGAAAAAGAAAAGAAAAGAATATGTATGAGCACAGAGAAAGGTTTGGATGAATATTCCCCAAATTGTTCAAAGGCTGTGTCCGGGGGAGATGGGGGTAAAAGGAGGGTATTGAAAAGGTGATATTAAATTTATTTTGAAATATTTCTTTTTATTTATAACTATAAATTCATACTTTTTTCTTTGTGGTAAAAATATTGTATATATAACATACACATATGTATCTTGTATAGATCATATGTATCATGTATATCATATGTATATATTTTATACATCAGGCATATGTATATTTGATATGCACTAAATCGCTATCATTAGTTCATTAGTGTATAGTTCTTGAATCACAGAAATATGTAGTCATAAGAAACTTTATAATTAAACGCTCCTTGGACTCACCTGAAGATTTGGAGAGTAGGAAGATACGCTAGTGCACCTCCCTTGAGTGCTAACAAGGCCACTTAGAGAAGCCTGCTTCTTCTAGCAATCTGCCTCTTAATCTTGATTTAAAACAGTTTACCCAAAATTACACTCTTCATGGGAGCACCATAGTGGTTATTTCCACGACCCAAAGATCAACTGTTTTAAAAGGACAGACGTATAGTTTGAAGAATAGTACAATTCACCCAGAATAACATAGCTGATAATAAGGCATGTGCTTGCAATTTATATAAAGGAGTAGTAAAAGAACACAGGATTTATAGTCAGATCTGAATCTGGGTCACGTTGAGCCCCTTAACTAAGGTGACAGCTTCTCTGTCAACTGCCATCTTCAAAAATAATAGTAATTACCTTTTTGCTTGCACATGTGCATTAACTTTGTAACACGTATGCACTGGAAATAATGTAAGCAAGATCCCTGGTCCACAATTTTGTGATTGTTGATTGATTCAACCCAAGGTAGTTACTGACATTATTATTAAGGCAGTAATCATTCATGTATAAGGGCGATGTCTAATAATGTCTCCCATCTAGGTAAAAATCAATGTATTTTACTTGGTTTTATGGTATTTGTATTACATATTTGAAGAAACGCTGGGCAGAAGAAAGATTAGCCGTGACCCATGTTGATGGTTATCAATCTGATTCTAACTTAGTAAAAGAAAAACTTTACATTTGCCTAAGGATGGAGCAAGTGATTCTAGAACTCAAGGATTTTCTTTAATAGAAGGTGTGGGACCAGATGATGTAAGCCTTAGGGTATTTCCCTTCCTGAGATTCTGACTCTATGCCTTGTACTCTGCTGGCAGCTAGTCAGGGACACAGCTGAGGCAGAGGCTGTAGTATATGGGCAAGACAGATACAAGACAATGCTCCTAAATCAAAAGAAGGTATAGTCTCCGAGAAAATCTGAACAACAATTAAATATAGTTGGCTATTAGCTGCCATATTGGATAACACAGCTTTCATGTGTTTGGATCTAATCAAATCCCATGGTTCCATATAAATCTTAATCTTTTACAGATTTCTGTTTATACTTTCTTCAGCAGTTTTATCACTTTCAATGGGATTTACTCAAAGCAGCTCAGCCATTTGTTTTTCCAAATCCCTCCGTGCTAGTCTAGACTTTCGCGGACATTTATTTCACAACACTTACAACCATAAAAGCTAAAATTATGGTTTATTTCTTGTCTCAAGATATAGATTTACCTACACATTTTTAGCTTGACTTTCACATTTTCAAAAAATCCAAGTCTGCTTTGCTGATTTCTTCCCAGAAGATACTTGTATTATAATAGAAAATGTGAACAGCAAGAATGAGCTTGAAATGCTCTTCGTTGTTCATCATGAATTTCCTTCCCATACAGCTTGCTCGTGCTATGGTTGCTCAGTAAAGATAGGGCGAGGTTATCAGCTTTGCTTAACCACACCATGTCAGATTTGAGTATTATATAGAGACTCAAGTAACTGGATACTAAGAAATGGGAAATCTCTGATTAATCATAATGACTTGTTAACTCAGAAGTTCTCCTTTTGAAGTAGCAAACTGAATGGAATATGGATACAATATGACCAATAAAATAGAAGAAAATTAGGACCTCTAATTGAAGGAAGCAAGTACAACTAATTATGCTTTATCGACGAAATTGTTCCTTAACTTCTTTGAAGTCAGGATAAAAGTCTCAATTTTAAAACTGAGAAACCACAAAAACTCTTTAATGAGACTTTTATCTTGGCACTAAATTTTAATGGAAATGCTCACATAGGACCTAAATGTATTGAAGAATAACACTCCCATTAGTATCTTCAATGGCAGATTCATAACAACCATTTAAACTTTTTAAAAATTATGTTTCTTTCATTTTAGCTTCTATTCGTTTATTTTTATTTAATTTGAGGTCCAACAGTAGTTTTGCTTCTTTGTCAATTTGGGGAAATTCACTCCAGCATTCCTGAGTAGAGCCCATTTTACAGTGAACAATTGAACATAGAGGAGATAAAATGCAACAAGTATGCATTTCTCTCCCACAAGGAAGGAAAATCCCATTTGCATTTGTGTTTATACGCTTATGCAAGAAGAATTACAGTTTTCACAAAAGCATTCTTTAGTAAGGATTGGAATGGAAGAAAAAAGCAGTGGCTTTTAACGATCATTGGACATAGGCTATGAGATTATAATTTTTAGTGAATACAAGGTAACCCTATCATCAGTAAAATAAAGATCCCACGATCAGGGAGAGGAGATGGGAGATTGGTATCATAACTTTAGTTCTTGATTTAAAATACCCACTAGTCTCTCACTAATGATAAAATAAATTCCAAACTCACCATATACAAAAAAAGCCTCATTCCCTCGTACTGCTATCCACTCCTCCGAGTACATAAAACTCTGCTACAGTACACTTTATGTCACTGTTACATATACTGAGAAACTGTCCTTCATCACAGTTATCTCTGTTAAGAATTTATATGGATTTGTGCTTATTTGCTTAATATCCAATTCCCGTTTAGGTAGTAATGGCTAGGTCTATTTTTGCTCATCATAGTAGCCACAATATCTGACCTTCAATAGGTACCTTATATATATTTGACTTAAATGAATGCATTAATAAATCTTGTGCATTTATTACCTTCTTTTGATTACTATTTTCATTTCTTTCATTATTTTTCACATTACAAAAGCTCCAATAATCTTTAGTTTGACATCCCTCAAACTGTCCTGAACACTATTGTCAGTTAAGTTTTCCCAAAACACAGTTCTATCATATTACAGTTCTACTCACATATTTTCCGTGGTTCCTCATTAGCTATAATCCAGACCAGCCTTTCTTTTTTTTTTCCAAGTAATTTTATTGAGATCATAGTTGTTTATAATATTGTATAATTTCGGGTGTACATTATTATTAATTTCTGAATACACTTCATCGTGCTCACCCCCAGTAGTCTAATTATTGTCCACCACCATACATATGTGCCTCTTTATCCTTTTTGCCCACCTCCCAACCCCCTTCCCCTCTGGTAACCACTAATTTGTTCTCTTTATCCACGTATTTGTCATCTTCCACATATGAGTGAAATCATGCAGTATTTGTCTTTCTCTGCCTGGCTTATTTCACTTAACATCATACTCTCAGTTCCATCCATATTGCTGCAAATGGGATGATTTTGTCTTTTTTTATGGCTGAGTAGTATTCCATTGTGTATATATATACCACATCTTCTTTATCCATTTATCAGTTGTTGGGCACTTAGGTTGCTTCCACATCTCAGCTATTGTGAATAATACTGCAGTGAACACAGGGCTACATAAATCTCTTTGAATCACCGATTTCAAGTTCTTTGGATAAATACCCAGTACTGGGATAGCTGGATCACATGGTATTTCTATTTTTAATTTTTTGAGGAATCTCCATACTGTTTTCCATAGCGGCTGCACCAGTTTGCACTCCCACCTGCAGTATATGAGGGTCCCCTTTTCTCCACATCCTCTCCAACATTTGCTGGTTTTTGTCTTGGTAATTATAGCCATTCTGACCAGTTTAGGGCAATATCTCATTGTAGTTTTGATTTGCATTTCCCTAATAATTAGTGATATTGAACATCCTTTCATGTGTCTGTTGACCCTCTGTATATCTTCTTTGGAAAAATATCTGTTCATATCCTCTGCCCATTTTTTGATCAGGTTGTTTGTTTTCTTATCGTTGAGTTGTATGAGTTCTTTAAATATTTTGAAGATCAACCCCTTGTCTGCTATATGATTTTCAAATATTTTCTCCCAGTTGGTGGTTTGTCTTTTTGTTTTGTTCATGTTTTCCTTCGCTTTGAAGAAGCTTTTTAGTCTGCTGTAGTCCCGTTTGTCAACTTTTCCTTTTGTTTCCCTTGCCTGAGTAGACGTGGTACGCAAAAAGATGCTGCTAAGACCCCTGTCAAAGAGTGTACTGCCTATATTTTCTCCTAGCGGTTTTATGGTTTCAGGTCTTACATTCAAGTCTTTAGTTCATTTTGAGTTAATTTTTGTGTAGGGTGCAAGATGATGGCCTACTTTCATTCCTTTGCATATGGCTGTCCAGTTTTCCCGACACTATTTCTTGAAGAGACCTCCCTTTCTCCATTGTATGTTCTTGGCTCCTTTGATGAAGAATAACTGTCCATAGATGTGTGGTTTTATTTCTGGGCTTTCACATCTGTTGCCTTGATCTGTGTGTCTGTTTTTGTGCCAGTACAATGTTTTTTTGATTACTATAGCCTTATAGTATATTTTGAAGTCAGGGATTGTGATGCCTCCAGCTTTGTTCTTTTTTCTCAGGATTGCTTTGGCTATTCGGGGTCTTTCGTTGTTCCATACAAATTTTAGGATTCTCTGTTCTATTTCTGTGATGAATGTCATTGGGATTGCCTTGAATCTGTAAATTGCTTTAGGTAGTATGGACTATGTTTATTCTTCCGACCCATGAGCATGCAATATCTTTCCCTTTCTTTACATCTTCTTCAATTTCTTTCAATAACGTCTTATAGTTTTCAGTGTACATGTCTTTTACCTCTTTGGTTAAGTTTATTCCTAGATATTTTATTATTTTTGTTGTGATTGTAAATGAAATTATATTCTTGATTTCTCTTTCTGCTAATTCATTGTTAGTGTATAGAAACGCAACTGATTTTTATAAGTTGATTTTGTACCCTGCAACTTTGCTGTAATTGTTGATTATTTCTAATAGTTTTCTATTTCTAATAGTTTTCTGGTGGATTCTTTAGGGTTTTCCATATATAGAATCATGTCATCTGCAAACAGCAAGAGTTTCACTTCTTCCCTTCCAATTTAAATACCTTTTATTTCTTTTTCTTGCCTAATTGCTCTGGCCAAAACCTCTAATACTATGTTGAATAGGAGTGGCAAGAGTGGGCACCCTTGTCTGGTTCTTGTTCTCAGAAGGATGGCTTTCAGTTTTTCACCATTAATTATGATGTTGGCTGTGAGTTTGTCAACATAACAGTCTTTATTATGTTGAGGTACTTTCCTTCTACACCTGTTTTATTGGGAGTTTTTCTCATAAATGGATGTTGGATCTTGTCAAATGCTTTCTCTGCATATATAGAGATGATCATGTGATTCTTATTCCTCATTTTATTAATATGGTGTATCATATTGATTGATTTGCAGATGTTGAACGGTCCCTGCCAGACGAGCCTTTCTTAACTGCGATTCCCAGAGAGAATTCAATTCAAATTCCCTGGGCACCCATTGTATGTAATGAATTAACATCTCTTCTATGCATCGATATGGGTGTTATCTATGTAGTAACTTTGGGAGGACTGAGAAAATAATCACTCAGTTTATTTTACATAAGGCTTAATTCTCTTGTGGAACCCCAGTTGAGAAAGACTAGTTTCAGGAAAACAATGTTGATGCACCTTAATTTTCTGGTCTACTCTCCATAACTACTCTTCAGATTCCCTTGGCATTATTCAAACTGGACTCATCACAGCCACCATCAGGCATTTTGGCCTCCACCAATCAGCATTCCCCCTTCCTTGCACATCCGTTGTGCATCTCGTTGGATTAAATCTTACCCAGGCTTTCAGATTAATCACAAATAATTCACGAAGATTTCTTTTACTGCCCTGGTAATTTTTTTTATTTTTCCTTTGGGCTTCCTGGATATTGCTGCACTTATTACATTTAACTTACCATTACTGATACTGTTTGCAAACTCTCCTATGGGTTCCTTGAAAGCTGAACCTTTGTCCACAAAAAAGAGCATAGGTCTTTTGCAGACTAGATGCTAGATTCAGAGGGCAGACCATCATGCCGCTCAGGGAAAAGATCTAAGTAGAACTGTAGAGTCGTGGAAAGATGTAGGAGAAAGTGCAAGGGTCCTCTGATATAAAATGTCAGCTTTCCACCATTGCCTGACATAGAGAACCAGAGCTCATGATGAACAGGGGCATGGCAAGGAGTTAAATATTAGGAGAAAATATCAAGGAATTATTATTTACCTTTCCTTTGTGGATTGGTATTCTTATTTAAAATTCAAGGATCACACACACACACACACAGACTTTCTATGTTATAGACAAAAATGTGCTCTACACTTAATCACTATCCATTCCTGGGCAAGTGATTGGCATAAATGCATTATTGAGAAGAGAATGAGAAACTCCATTTCAAGATTTGATAGCAACGCTGCCCTTCAAAGCTGAAGATGTTCCCCCTGACTTTGGTTGAGACTCACTTTCTTGAGCAGGTTGCCTGTCCCTTTATTATGCAAACATTTCAGTATTTTGAGCAACTGTTCACTATTATTATATGATCATAGAGTTTTAAAAATGTCTACATACATTCTTGCTCTAAATATATATAATACATACATATGTGTATATATATAATACATACTGTGTGTGTATATATACATAACATATACATATACATACACATAATATATACATAATATATACACACATTCACACGAATACACACACATATACATACAGACACACACATATGTATATATGTACCTTCAAATTTAGAGCCAATTTCCATTTCCTAGATCCAATTGCCAACTTTCTTGAAGTTCACTGTAATACACATCCCATATCTGCAAAGCTGATCCTGATATTATTTTATTATAAATGTCTTCCTGGCATAGTCTCACTTACGATATTTAATACAGTATTGATGCAATATGCTAAACAGCCCCCCTGATGGTTATAAAAAAAGATGAACATGAATTTTTAAGTACTTAAAGAATCAGAGTGTAAATGAATTACTGAAAGTATGTAACAGTCAGTGTTTTCTTATAAAATTTTGCTGTTGGTTTAGAGGTTGTTTACTAACCATATTTAGGAAAGCATCTATTATTTGGAAATCAATTCAATTAAAAGCTGTCTACTTTTGAGCCTAATTGAAATCAAAATATTCAGGAAAATTTGAAAAGTGTGTTTTAAGAGGTCATTGTGAAAATTAACTCTGTTGGTGCGATTATTTCAGTAGAGAGCACTCTGTCAGTCTTCAGTTCGCCTAGAGCAGCACGTCAGCCCACAAAACTGATAAACTGGAAGCCATCGTGTCATTTCCACCATTTAACTTCTGTTAATTTCCTTTTCATTTAATTTGCCATTTAATTTCTACCATACAACTTCTTTTCATTTAAAGTTAAAACAAACATCAATAAATAAAGATATAGAGATGGGTATCTAGGTATGTGTGATCATAATTTAACATTACAAATGTTAACACTGAAATTATTAAAACTATATTCCTTAAATCTCAAAAATTGTTATAAATGAATGAACAAAACAAAGAAAACAAAAGCCATATAGCATAAGATATCAAAGGAAATATTCAAACAGCAATTATACAGAGTTTCATAAAATTAAAAAGCAGAATAAGTGATATATCACAGTAAGTGGAAATAAGATAAATTCCCTATTAAACCTCTGACTGAGAAATAAACAGATAACACAGAGGGTTACTCTCTCCATCCACGCAGCTTAATACTAAGATTTTTATTGACAGAAACATCTTAAAGTTGTATCAAGAGCAATTCACATTAACCTCAACAGAACAATAAATTTTTTTTTTTGCAAGGGGAAATTGTATTCTACTAGAAGAAGGGTAACTTTTCAAGATACTCTCTATGCAAAGGTGCCAAGACTGCAAGTACAGACCACCTAGTTTAAAAACACAGCTCAGAAACCAAGAAACTACTTGGAAACAGCATATAGTGTAACAATACCTTGCAGTCTGCAATAGTGCCAATGCCCTAGCTCTTGAGAAAGCTGGAAAACTAGAAAATAGATGATAGACACGAGTCGGAAACAAAGAGTACTCTTCTTACAAAGAATAAGAAGCAATGTGGCTCAAAATACTAAGCTGAACTAGCTTTATGACTTGGAAAGATTTGTTAACCTTCCAATCTTCAGTCATTTCATTGTAAACATAATAAAAACCATTTTTATTACCTTTTCAACCTTCATCTCTTTAAAATGTTACATTCTGTAATCCAGTTCACATATAAAACACACACACACATACACACACACACAGTGGGGCAGAAGTAGGCAAATGACGTCTTGTTGCTTACTTGGTTTTTTTTTTAAGATTGAAAGATTCTTTAAAAATCCATCCATACACATTTATCTGGAAAATGGGACTAATAGCACAGAACTCATAAAGTTGTTGTGCAGATCAAATGGATTTATAACATAAGACACATAGCATTGTTCCTTGCACACTAAGTAAGTATTCAATAAATGGTAGTCGTTATTATCACCATTGGCTCCTAAGGCCATGGACAGCTATGTGAAATGCTGAGCATAAGTCTTGAGTTGTGCAAAAGAACAGTGGAATTTTGTCATTTGTACATTTCACTTATGCAAATTCAAGTGAGCTGCTTGAGAAAAAGAAGAGAACAAGGAGCGAGTGTTGGCAATTTGCTCTCCATTCCTCTTAAGGAACATATGTCACAGTGCGAGTGGGACCCCAGCAACAGAATCTGCTATATCTTCAGTCAACCCATCTGCCTGCAGTATTGTGACTATCTCAGCTCACTAAGCATGATTCCAGGGTTAAATATTTATATATTTTTTTCACATAGCATGATGCCAAAACACAAGCCAAAACTTCATCTGCTACTCAGTTGAAGACATGATGATTGGATCAATGCTGCAGGAAAAGCTGTCTGACTTTGTTGGTCTTATTGAGGTCATTCATGTCCATAAATTGTTCATTATGAGTGATTTGTGGGGACCTTCAAGAGGAATGTTTTACTAGACTCCAGTTCCACCTTACAAGAAGACTTTAGAGGCCTCCTCTGTGCAGGATGTAGCTCCACCTTATAAATATGAAAGGAAAAAACACCCACAGGGAAAAGACAAGAAATATGTTTAATGATCCCACTAAATCCGGGGTTTGCAACAAAATTCAAATCCAATCCAGAAACATAAACACCAAAGATGGTTTGATCAGAGAGAGCCAGATGAAAGCTTACCTCGTTAATTGTTACAACATATTTTAAGAGCATAGAGCAAAGGTGTTGCAGGCATCAAAAGCAAACTTGATCCCTAACCAGAAGGGTGGAGTCCTGGGAAATGCAAATAGCATCAACCCATGGACTGAAGACATGGCTAAAGACTCAGGAGGCAGGAACAACCTAGGAGGCAGAGGTGGTTATTTTGTAGACAAACGTCTCTGCCTGCATGTTTGTAGGGGAGAGGGATCTGTAAGGGATGGGTATACACATACACACGCACACATACACACGCAAGTGTACCAACACATGTGGACCAGCTCATAAGAGAGAGAGAGCAATGGAAGTCGGGGTGGGTAGTAGGGAGACTTGAAAAGAATTCTAGAAGCTGCCGCCAGATCATATAGCACTGAACATGTAGGGTTCTGCTACCTGGCAATGGCAGTCTGGGCTGTGTGGTCTCCTGGTGCAGGAAAGGAATCCTAAACACCTCTCTGACTGGCCCCTCACTGATCTTGGTTAGGGGGTCACTTGTAAAATTATCGCAGACATTTAGGCTTCATCAGTGTTGTGACTATTAAATCATCTGTTAAGTAGAGCTCTAGGATATCAAATGGTGAGCTGCAAGGATCAACAAAAGACCGCAAGGGAATTGAAACAGAGAAATTTATTACTCATAGGTCCTGGAGGAGGTACACGGCATGCCTGAAGAGATCACAGGGGAAGGTTAAGGCAGGATGCAGGCAGAGAGCACTACAGGACCAGGGGCACATGCCTTTATTAGAGTCGACAGGTGGAGTGCTTTGGGGTTCCTGGGCAAAGACCAAATTGGTCAATTCAAATCAAAAAGAGCAGAGTTTTGGTAAGCTTCTCAGGGGTCTTATCTAAGGGGCGTATAAGGGGAAGGCCCTGGGAGGCGCGAGAGAATGCTGATCTCAAGGGCCATTAGGGGAGTCATACCAGGAAGTTACAATGCTTGCAACTGTTTGGGCTGTTATCTAGGGCATGTGCTCAAGGGAGAGGCTAGTGTCAGCTCAAGACCCCAGCAGGCCACTTGGCCACACAAAATGGATGCAGAGGCAGCAATATTATGGAGTAGTTTAGCTAAACTCTCAACAATCAGGAAGGACTAATCTGGCAAGAATGGAAAAGTAGGAATCAAATTAATACAATCCTTCTTCCCAGTCACCCAGTTTAAAAGTTTGCCTTGCTCTCAGTGACACGCATGATGGCCAGGGCAATTTTCTAGCCAGACAATCATGAGAAGGAGTGACTGTGCAGCCTGAATGCCTGAAATGTTTCTTTACAAGAATCTGTGATGACTGCCAGCCCTGGGCTATTCTGTTAAATACAGATTTAATCTCTTTCTAGAATATTCCTCTGCCTGATAGTTGCCATTGCTCTGTCGGGGGTGGGGTGGGGAGAAGGTGGATGTGAGTCCTTGTAACTGATACTCTATTTACAGGCACTCACTGTGAGAATGAGGAGCTGGGCACAGAGGCAGAGATTTCTGATAAACATCCATTGGTCCTCCTCCAACAAAGGCTTCAGGCATAAAGCAAGAGAGAAACAGTTACAAAATCAATTTGGTGAAACTGGCTGCATTTTCATGAAAAGGGCTAACTCCGTACATGGTGGATTCGACCTGTTGTCATCTTCAGTTTTTGTAAATACACAGGTAGTAAACACTGCCAGTAGCCATGATACGCCATTAAGGGGGCAGCAATTATGACAACACAAAAATATATTGTCTATCCTCAACTAAAATTGTCTGCTTGCTATTTATTGGTGGCAAAAAGATACAGCAGAAAATACTCAATAAAACAGAGAGCTGCTAAGCAGTTGGCTAATCATAGACTAGGCAATTACTATATTTTCATTCTGGCTCTGAAAAAAGAAATGCTTAAAATGAATGAAATATGCATCAGCGCCTCTAGCAATAAAATTAAGCCACCTTATTAACTGTGCGATTTTTATAAAGGTTTCGAGAAACACTCATTTGGCCTTTTGTTTGAATTGAACTTCATCTCCTGCCTCATGTTAATTCCTAGAATATAAAGCAACTCTTCCTTAAACACCTTGGTTTTTACTGAGAGACAGCAAATAAAATATTTGGATATTTTGGAAATAGAATACATATTTTTTTAAAAGGTCAATATTAGCTGTTTCATATTATATTTATCTTATTCCTTATAGTGATTATCTTATTGTTACAAATATTATTCATTATTGTTATCTCTACACTCAACCATTATGCTAGGCACTTACACAATATATCATTAATACTTTAAAGAAATCAGGCAAGACAGGAATTACCACTGTCATTTACTAGGTAAAAAAGAGCTTCAGAGAACTGTTAACTTTCTGAAACTCTCACTGCTAATAAACCCCAAAGCCACTATTAACTCTAATATTGGAACAATTCCAAAATCTACCAATATCCATCCCATCAGTCATGTTCCCATATAAAAACTTGTCATGGGTCAATGAGAAAATGCATAATTTATATTTTACCATTATATCATTCAATCTAATAATACTAATGTAATGAGATATTTTCATTAAATGTTAGCTTTGTTACCCATAAAAGTTTTATAAATATTAATTTCAAGTTATTAAAGTCTCTAAATACTTAATATTAAATGCCCACACATTATTATTGCTTCTTCATCTTTAGGAAATTATCCAAGGAAATAGTCATAAAATGAGAACATTATTGGAAATTTTTTTATCACCAGGTTTTTAATCACTTTGAAATGATATTTGGCATTCTCAACCAGGAGAATGGTGCAATATATTCAATTGAAGAGATTACGACTAAGAGGATTAACAGAAAATTCACAAGAAACGAAGCAGCTACCTAGAAACTGTGTTTGATCTCAGGAATTTTTCTACCTTCCTCACTCATCCTACAACCTACCAGTCAGAAATAGAAGGAAAAATAAAACAAGTACGAAACAGCTACCTGTACAATTAAATTAAAACCAAAACTCCTACTCTGAATAAAAAGCATTAATTAATTTGTCTACCTCACATTATACATATCTTTGTAAAAATCTTGCAAACCACCTTGGGGCTGGCCCGGTGGCACAGCGGTTAAGTTCACGTACTCTGCTTCAGTGGCCTGGGGTTCACCAGCTCAGATCCCAGGCGCAGACCTATGCACCTCTTATCAAGCCATGCTGTGGCAGGCATCCCACATATAAAAAGTAGAGGAAGATGGGAACAGATGTTAGCTCAGGGCCACTCATCCTTAGCAGAAAAGAGGAGGATTGGCGGCGGATATTAGCTCAGGGCTAATCTTCCTCAAAAAAAAAAAACAATAAACCACCAGACATCCTCCATACCTATAAATAGTCTGTAAATAGAACAGATCAAATCAAGGCTACTTAATTGCTCTACCACTAAATTGGCTGAACTCCAGTCAGCTAACATCTTCACTGTAGACAGCTAACCCAGGTTATCATCTGATCAAATAATCCTTGAAAGACTCAAACCAACATAATTCAATGAAGTCACTTACAAAGTTCAATTATAAAAATATTGAGCATATACTCCCTTCTAAAAACTCTGGAGTGAATTAAACATACAGTGTGAACCAGGTTCTTAGCTTACATCTATTTTGGGTCAATATTATCATTTGCATACTTTTGAAACTGGAAGAGATCTTTCCATGATGCCCACTTTTCACAATTTAAAATAGGATATATCAGAAGAGCTTCCGGACACAATTTCAAAGGCGATTTCTAACAGAGGTGAATCACTAGTAATTAAAAATAATAGGAATCTGATATGTATTCCTTCAGACCTGGGTATTGACAAATCACTCACATTCAGGCACAGGCTAATAAACAGGAGATAAGAGCTTGGAGGAAAGGAAATTGCAGGATCTATGGAATGTGCATGATAGAATTCATCCTTCCCAGGCACTCAGAACTTAGAGAGTAGAAAGGAAGCAACAGCAGGTGAATCACCCACATAACAGGTGATCAGAAATCCACAAGGGGTCATGGAAAACACTCTGGATTAGGAACCAGAAGATTTTTATTTTAGTCTTGGCTTTGAAACAAACTATTTTTGTAATCTTAAGGAAGTGGTTTCCCTTCTTTGGGCTTCTATTTCCTCAACTCTAAAGGGATATTAGGGGAAAGGAAGACTGATGAATTAGGTTTACAGTTGCTTAAAGTTCAAGTTCTGAAATTCCTGAATGATAGTTACACAGAAGACATTGTTTTCATGGCTCTTCCTGTCAGTCATAGTTCCAATGGCCTGGGCACAAAGCACGGCGGAACATCACAGCACCACTCCTCATTACTGTTTGCTGGCCCTGTTCAGACCCCGCCTTCTTAACAAAGAGGCCAAGGCAGGGCTGATGTTATTTCTACACATTTTTTCACAGTTGTGGACTGGTTTACTCAAAATGAAGATGGAGGGATATACAAGTTTATGTGGGCATAGTCACCACATACAGTTGTCCAGCTGAAGACTTGTTTAGCTGTGTTCAGTTGTCCTGGGCTGGATGCAATTGGAACATGCAGTATACTTTTCTAGATTGGATGTGGGGTGAATGTTCATGAAATAATAACCTAATACATAAGAAGAACCCAGTAGAATCACAGTGTTTTTAGCTAATGGGAGATATATTTAACTGATGACTATTTACTCTTTTTTTGGAAATTTATGAATGACCATGTCTTTAAGGGAAAGACTAAAATTATAACTTCATATGTGCATTTCTGCCCCAAATGCTTTTAAGAGTAATCAAATACCTAAAGAGAAAATTAAGGGTTGGCATCTAATGGAAGCAGTTACTATATTTAAAAATTAAATGCATAAATAGTTATGTTTATTCATATCCAAGTTGAAAGGCAGCCAAATGTCAAATATTACTGAAAATAATGCAGTACAAAAAAAGAGTTCTCCATGTTCCAGATCTAATAGAAAATCTTCACAGTGCATTTAAAAATAATATCCATACTTACGCATGTAAGCATGTGTCAATATTGTGTGTGAATGTGCGCATATGGATGTGTGCGGTTGAGTGTGACTCTGTGTGTCTGTGGACTAATGAGTGTGTGTGCGTGAAAGAGAGAGAACGAGTATATGATCTTGTGTGAAAATGTGCACTTCCTAATGTGTTTTTATTCAATGTGGAAATCACTCAAAGATCACGTTTTTCTATAAGCAGAAGCACACAAAAGTCTTAAGCTTCATAAGAATTTTTTCCCACTGAATAATGAATTATGCCTGTATACGCAGTAAGATTTTATTCTTGGTGATTTATAGAAGCAATTTAAACAAAGCCCAGAAAGAGTTACGTATTTCACCATATACATGTAGACAATATTTTAAAAGCTCTGATGTGGACTTAGATACACAAAGAGCAAATAAACATTGATCTCATAAAGGAAAAAAAATCCTAAAAATTAGATAATACAACTGTAATTTATTTTTATGTAAAAGATTGTTAGCTGTGTGATTTTTATTTTATAGACACATAATTCACAAATAAATCATATCAATATAAGCCAAAAGTCAAAATAATACAAAGGCAAATGATTTGCGTCAGTTTGCAAAGATTAACTGCTTTTAGAAATGACAAAATTATTATGGTGAGTAGTAGGGTGGCAATGATGCAGCTCTAATTTTTCAATGGTTATTGGGAAATTAGGCAGTTAGATGTTAATGGTCATACTAAATCCATAATGAGGAGGCCAACGATCACATTAACACACACCATATGTTTACACTCGTTTTGCTACGGTTACTCTGCCATCTCTAAAGAGAGAGGAAAAGTTCAGTTTAAATTGGGAGGAGGAATAAGAGTACATTCAATGCTGAAGCCAGAGATACAAGCATTTACCTTCTCCCTTCCTCCACAAATCTTGAAGTCTTCCTCCTTTGCCTCTTCTTTTCTTAACAAGCCATCAAATTCTCTTTATTTCTTTAGTTTATCTGCTCTTGCCTCTGTCCTTCTACATATGATGAGCTCTCTTCTCTCACCCTTCTCATTCTTCTCTCTTCCTTGTCCTCAATTCACTATCCCAGATCTGCCTTTTCCTTTTGTAGCTTAGCTTAACCAATTTCAATCCCTGGGCCCCACCATCCATCTCCTGTATGCTGGGATGTATGCACTCAGTCACAATATCACTCACAAGTCACATCTACCCTCCTCATCCACCCCACACTCACATGTTTAAATTCAAGAATAGTAAATTCATGAAATCGTTGTTTTCCATTTAATTACTACCCCCAAACAGGAACTCCCAGAAATCTACACAATCTATATACACATCGAAGGACAAAACTTACAAGCATCTCTGAGTTTTACAACTTAGTTTGGGAAAGTATGTGAGTATGTCCCTGTGAGGTATGGCATATAAGTGACATCATAACAATAGCTACTATTAATTAGTATCCTTTCTACTGATGATAGCTTCTTTGGACTGAATCCCTGTCTTGTGACACATAGAGATTTATGCTGTAGCTAATACTCCCAGGAGAAATCCTGGGAGGTCTATGGTATCACTTTACAGATTAAGAAAGGCAGAATCAGGCAAGTAAAGCATCTGCAGTCTGGGGTTCCCACCCAGGGAAATCAACAAGCTGATACTGACACCAGTGCTTTAGTCACAATGGCACCAACAATGTAATCCCATTTTAAAAAGTCGACAGATTAGCCACACCTGATTTTACCCTCTGCCTGTTTTTAGTGGTTGTTGCTTACACTTATTTGTTTGTTGCTTATTTGTTTTTAACACTAATAACCACCATTAACCTGGCATAAAGCCATCATGGACATGGCCTCAGGGCAGAAGTTGTGTGGACTGTGCACATATCAGGGAATAACAGGTGGACAAAACCCCTTTTACCAGCCTCTAACTGATACATTTTTATATTGTTAATATATCTATCTCACTTTGTTCAAAATAAGAATCAAAGAGTGACTGAATAGGTGATATCAGTGAAAACGTGAGAGTAAAAATCTCCAAAAATCCTCGCCTCCAAAAAAGACATAAGAAAACTGGTTTTAAAAAAAATGGTCAGAATCAACATTTCAAAAATCTGGAATTAATCAATGATTTGCAGCAATCTGGAGAGTATTTGTTCAGGAAAAATTGCTAAATCTCAGGAAGAACAGAGAGCTTTGTGGCATTTTTAACTTGCCCTATTCCCATTCCCCCCCAGGCCAACTCAACGGTAGCCTTGAAAACAACACCTTCACCATCGGGAGAAAATCAACAGCTTGGCAGCCGTTGGAGGAAAAAGAACAGGATTGGAGCTCCTTCAAAGCCCCTTTCAAGAGAATTTTCATTATTTAACCAGTCTGGTAGTTCCCTGGAAGATTCCACTTGCAAAGCTGTCTTTATTTTAACTGAACGTTTTAGTCCATTCAGGCTGCTATAACAAAAATGCCACAGACAGGGAGGCTTAAACAACGCTTATTTCTCAGAGTTCTGAAGCCTGGGAAGTTCAAGTTCAAGGCACCAGCAGATTCAGTGTCTGGTGCGAGCCCGCCTCCTGGTTCACAGACAGCAGTCCTCTCGCTGTGTCTTCATGTAGCAGATGGAGTGAGGGAGTTCTCTAGAGTCTCTTCTATATGGGCACTAATCTCATTCATGAGGGCTCCACCTTCACGGCCTAATCACCTCCCAAAGGTCCCACCTCCAAACACCATCACATTGGAGACTAGGTTTCAACATAGGAATTTTGGGGGGAACACAGACATTCAGTCTATAACACTGACTCAGAGTTCACTCAGTGCAATAGACTCTTTGGGAGAAGGGATCGGAAGTGGAGAGATTGGTCAAAAACAATTAAAGGCAATTATTTAACATATGGATGCCTGAGGTAGTGGATAACAGTTTAGCTAAACAATAGGATAGTCATTAAGTTTAAAAGGAAAAGCTAGCGAATGAGATGTCCATAGAAGGGGTTGAAAAGCTCCAACATATTCCTGGAAATCTAGAAAGCCATACACATACATAGGGCTGTGCACACACTCAGGGAAGACCTGAGAATATCATAAATTCTCACTCTGGGTACCCTGGAGGCTCTGCACAAGGAAGCGGTGAAGGCTAGGCAGCATTATAAAATGCATGCTGAGTGTTGAAGCTATGCCTCACCATGTTCCCTGATAAACAGAACTGAGAGAGTTCATTGCTAGAAGAGCGTCCCTACAAGAAATACTAATTAGAGTTCTTCAGACTGAAGTAAAAGGACACTAGACAGTAACTCAAATCCATATGAAGAAATAAAGAGCAGTGGTAAAGGTAATTACCAGTGATGCTTTAAATCTACACAAGAGTCTCGGTCACCTGACCTTTAACAGCTCACACTCGAGATAAAGACATTTACACTATTTTTTTTTTTTTAGGGAGATTAGCCCTGAGCTAACATCCGCCACCAGTCCTCCTCTTTTTTGCTGAGGAAGACTAGCACTGAGCTAACATCCATGCCCTTCTTCCTCTCCTTTATTATGTGGGACGCCTGCCGCAGTATGGCTTAACCATTGTGTAAGTCCACAACCGGGATCCGAACCGGCAAACCCCGGGCTGCCAAAGCGGAATGTGCAAACTTCACTGCTGCGCCACCAGGCCAGACCCTATACTATTTTTAAAAGAAATTCAGATGCATATTCTCTTTGTTTTCTAGAAATAGTTACACTACTTTTACCATATTTGGCATGTACACATATGGCAGATTTTTTCAAGAAAATTGAAAACACATTTACAAAAATATGACAACGATTTTAGTAAAATTTATTGCATAATGAGTTTAGCAAAATCATACAAATATACATATGTATTTATATTTAAATGAATGAGTATATATATATATATACTTAAAATATCAGATAAAATAAATTGATGAGATGATTTTAAATAGTTTACTTTCTAATTTCCATCTGATGGCAATGAATTTCCATTTTATAAAAATATACTCAAGTATATTTATAAGAAACATCTGGCACTTTAGAATATTTCCCTAGGCAATAATGTTCAGGGACATAGTCTGTGGAACTATTTCATTTGTCAATTTAGAAATAAGTTGACTTGTGTTCTATATCATTTGATGACAGAAGCTTTACATGACAATATGTTTTATTCGTATCTTGTACGTCTTTTAGAAAGCATGTAGTTTTCAAATTATTAGCGCCAAGATTAGGCTAAAGTTATATAATTAGTTTAAAATAAAATATAGTCCTATATTTATGTCACGCTGATATCAAATGCCAAAAAACAAGGAGCTATGAGGGGATGTCAACCATCAAGGAAGAGAGAAATGTCATCTATGATATTTCCATGATACAGTTCTTCACTCTTGGCAAGGACAGAGATTATGAATTGACAGATATTAACATCTGTGGCCAGCAGCGTTGGGCAACCTAGGCGCAGGTTTAAATAAGATGGACAATTAGATTGAAGCGTGGTTAGGATTTTTGTAGGCAAACACAATGAAAGGACAACTGGATCAAAAAGTGAACAACATTTCTAAGAAGAACTGACGTTAAACTGAAGAAGAAGACGCTGGAGCTGGGTCTGAAAAGAAGTGAAGCAATAGGGGCCAGATGAAATAACAAGCTTTCCCATATACACATAATCACCCTTGTGACAGCTTATCTGTTTTATCCGTGAAAATATGAAATTATACACGCTTTGTATTCTAAATCCCAAAGCAGTTCCTCAGAGTTTGCAGCTCTGTTATTGGATAGATGTATGTTTTTATCGAGTCATTAAATCAGAACAATAATCCACAGGATTATGTGTACATGAAAGCATTCTATAAACTATCATTGCTATTGCTTTGAAGGAAAAATACAGAAACGTATGACAATTTTATAAAGATACTAAACAACCTAATTCCCTTTCCCAGGGAAGGATCAAGATGAGACAAGAACAGCTTAAAGAGTTACAAACATTTCTGCAGAATTTAAGATCGAGCTACATAGACCTTAATGATGTAAAGTGGGAGGAAAGTCTACGTCATTACCATATACTCATTAGAAAATGCTTCTTGGACTATCAAACATTTCAGCTTAGTATTTACTTTTCATTTAGGCACTTGAAAATATATGTATTGGCTTATATATTTTTCTCGCTTGATACATCATCTCTTACATAATAAATATCACTTTGTATCATCTCCATCCTGCTGCATAGGGAAATGGGCTTTGTGACAAGTGCATTATAGCAATTCAGATCATTTTATCTGTCATAATTCAAGGTTTAAGTTACAAATTCAAGGATTTTCAACAGAACACAGCTTGCCTTTCTGTAAGCATATAAGAATAAGCACACGGACGATAGCAGAAAATTTAAACACATAATTTAACTTAGGATACAATAACAATAGATGAGCTAAAATCATACACCCTATTGCTTACTCATTTCACCTAGGCCATTTTAATCACAAATTACAAAGTAAGATCCAATGGGCCTGTGTCTTGCGGAATAGAAGTACTAAAATTCACCACCTTAAAAGTTATTTCTCTGTTTTAAAGAAAATTTGGGATCTAGTTTGAGGAGAAACAGTTTGAGTTACAATATTCTTTTAAACAAGCTATTATAATCTTAACGTAATACAAAGATATTATAATATCTGTTAGTCAAAGTGTAGAGAGTAGTGGAAGGAAACCACACTTTCGTTAGAAAGTGTTGAAGCTACCAGACATTTTTTCTCTTGTTTATCAGCACAAGCCAAAGCACTCAATAAAGCTTGCTTTGGGCCCGCATATAAAGCTATTTGTGGGCAAGCCAATGGAAAGGAAGTTTGTACCTGTTTAAAACAAAGGACCAGGTTCTGCACTGGAGGCCTCAGTATTGTAGTAAGTGGGAAAATGCAGAGAAAAAATGAAAAAAATATATATTTTCTAATATACCAAAATGGCAATCTTTAAATGATAATAGCCAGTGTTGGGTATCTTTATCAGCAATTGTTTCGCCCAGTTTAGTTGAAAGGTTCTGTGCTTTGGCTCTAGAGAACTTCCACATCGCTTTTAAAGTCATGCCCCACCAGGACTCACCATCACCATTTCCAATCATCTCCCAGGAGCCTCAATGTTGAGACACTGGTTTTGATACTCCGGAGGTGATACATTTATATGTGGTTGTTGTTAAAGTTTCAATGACTAAGTTGAAGACCCTTTGTTGCATTTTCACGGATAATACAATAGTGTAATGAAATTTCTTTTTATTATAATAAAACAGATTTCAACAAGCTTGATGAAACCACTGCAATGATGGCAATAGTCTGAAAACTTGATATTGAATGCCCCACAATGCTGAGTTTCAGGAACAAAGTTGTCATTAAAGAAGAGAGTGCCCTTATTGTGTCCACCTGGTGCGACAGAAGTCGCCTGGTACCTGCAGTGTTGGTTCAGGAAAACAAACAAATAAATAGATTGCCTCTGCTAGGTAAATTCCTCCTTGAAGTATCAAGCTAGACCCTGGAGAAGTTCGCGATAAACAACCCTCTTCTGTTGCTAAAAAAACAGGACTATTTGAAAGATGAAGGTGGTATGAACACCATGTGAGTATCTTGGTACTGTGAAGGAAGTTGTCAGACCTAAATGCAAGTACCAACCATCATGGGGTTTAAGTTTTTGCAAAATGGGAAAGACTATTGGTGAAACAAATATGCTCAGAATATTGAAATAAGCAAGAAACCAGTTACCAATAAAATATGATACTCAGAAAAGATACAAGTAGTATTCTCATAAGTTTTCTTTTTTCAGTGTCTGTGATATTGTCAATTATGCTTTTCTAATTATTGTACACATTTATCTTTTCATGTTTTCCATAATCAAATGTGCCAAGTGTTTTGCTTTTTCTAAAAGCCCTTATTTTGGGGTATATTTATTCTTTTGACAATATGCTCTTTCTATTTCTTTAATTTTATGTTTTATATCACTAATTATTACTACCTTTATTCTTTCAGTACATAGTGCCATGTTTTTTCTAGTTTCTTAAGTTAAATATTCATTATGTTTATTATGAGGTTTTCTTTTACTATAATAATTTTCCCTGAATAAAGCAATAGCTATATCACATGAGTTATAATGTAAGCTGATCATTTGATAATTGCTTATCTACATAATTTGTGGTACTTTAAATTTCTTCTTTAATTGAGAGTTTGTGTTTTTAAATTACAAGTAGTTAAAATTTACAATAATTGTACTGTTGGTTTCTAGTTTTATTGGCCATAATTAGAAACGTGACTTGTGAAATCTCTAAATTTTTAATATTTTATGGTCTTATTCATTTTTTGATCATTGTACATGCCTGTGAACCAAAAAATAATGCTTGCTCTTTGCACTTAGGCTAAAACGTTTCTTTAGTACATATTGCTTTCAGCTTCTAATTACACAATTAAAATGCAAGGTAGCCTGGCTTTTTTATTGAATTGATCACTAATATTTTTCTAGAAAGTTATATGAAAACCTACTACTATAATTTTACTTGGTCCAAGTCATCTTATTTTTTAGAGCTTTGTCATATGTTTGGTGCATTTAAGTAATATTATCTTGATTATACCAATAACTATTCTATCTTCTTTGTGCACTTTGCATTTTAATCTCCTATGAGAGCCTCTGGTGTGTTACAGAAATTCAGCCAGTATTTTTCACGTATTGTGGTAATTTATATACTCGGTTTTATTTTTATTCTTTAATCTCATTTGATCTATTTATCATTGTTATTTTTATTCTTCATTTCTTCTCTTTCTGGCAAGTTCTTTTTTTTCCCCCCCATATTATTCCCCACATCCACCACCCATAAGCCTGGTTACTTTGGAAAGATAACCATACTCTTCAGTATTATTACTGGTTACATATCTATTCCTAACAGTTATGGTGAAACCTACAATTCTCTATTGATGAATCTAGATTAAGCAGTCATGCTGCCAACCAGGACAGTCTACTTGTCCATCGTATTTCTCTGGTACCAAAGGGAAATATTAGAATGCTTTTACTCCCAGTCTGTATCTAATTGGCCAACCACCCACATCATCTATTCATATTACATTAACCTCACCCTTTTAGATGACTCAACCCTTGTCTATTAGACTTGAATAATTTCTTATATGGGATAGATGGGTGGCATGCAAATTGATTGCTGTATTCTCCCAAAAAAATATTTTCCCTAAAAAAAGAATGATCCCTTGGATCAAGGATATGTATGGTCCTTAGAATTCCGACCTGAAACTAAATAATCAATGATATGTTGTTCTTATATCCGCACACCCCGCCTTGATATTTAGGACCTTGAATTTTAATGTTATTTGGGAAACATTGAGCCCTTTTAAATTTTAGATTTAAGTCATTTTTCTACTCAAGAGAAGTTTCTAAAATTTCATTCACTATTGTCTATCCTCTATTCTTTTTCCCTCTTGGCCATCATTAATTATCTTTCACTTCTGATTTACATTTCTTTTACATCTCTTGTATGCTACTTATTTCATTTGTTTTTCCAAGACAATAATTGGGTTCTCACCAGTGATCTGTTTTTTTAATTCTTTTACTGAATGATGAAATCCAGAAATTCTTCTTTCAAAAAGTAGTTTTTTTAATTCTTATTCCATTTCATCTACTTGAAAGTCTAATTCTTTTTTCTGTGTTAATGCTCTGTGTTATTTCTCCATTGGTTTTTCCCTCAAAATTAATCACCTCTTTTAACTATTCAGTGTGCTCATCCTGAGTCCTATTAAGTTAGTCATTTGCAACCCCAGCTGCACTTAGAAGCCCAAGAGAAGACTATAAGATACACTGACCCCTGGGCCACAGCTACAGCTATTCTGATTTCATGGTCTGCAGAGCATCCAGGCACAGGTATTTTCAGAAGTTCTAATGTGCATCCAAACACTGAGATGCTCTGTCTTGCAAGAATGGCAGTGCTCCCTGCACGCTCGTGGTGTAATTCCTGCATTGTCCACAGAGGCTGCAAAGGTCTCCTGGCCACTGGCAAACAGTGAGCAGTGAACAACTAAACAGCTCTTGCCACAGAGTCAGAGCAGCAAGCTGCTGCCCTGTGCCGGACGACAGAGAGAAAGCGCCCCTGGAGCTGTTAGGACCTAGATGGACCCCTCCAGACAGGGGGAAATGTTGTGATTCAGCCCCTCAGGCCAGGTGCTCTTTAGCTCCGGTGCAGATTTCAACGAGGAAGCCCATCCCGAGGACCAGAGACCCCAGGGAGCCGACAGTGGCAGCTCTTTTCTGAAAAGCTCCGCCCCCGTCTGCTGGCGGAGGAGAGGCCTGGGCCATCACTCCAAATAATTAAGTCCTCTACACCTACCCTCTTCCAGAGACTTCTCAGGAAATCTCACTCCCAGAAACACACCCTCCAGGGTCCAGCTCTGTGCCCTGGGTGGATCCTGAGTGGGAGCTGTGAGGAAGAGAGTCAGGTATGCACGTCTAGGCCACCGTCTTCCAGCTCCCGCTCCTCAGGCATGGCTGTGCACGCCAATGCCTTGCCCAGAGGTGAGGAGTACGTATTCACTGAATCTCTGACAGTAAATGAGGTTTGAGTCATCCCTGCCCTACGATCCTTGAATCCGGGGAAGCTGTCCAATTCCAAAGTGATGTGTGACTGTTTTAAGAAGGCCTATGTACAAATCAGTTATGCTTAAAAATCAACACTGATAGTTCTCTGTTTATTCTTACTCTCCCTACTCATTACAAACTATATTTTGTCCACTGATATGTTGGTGATCTCCACTCTCCGTGAGACTGCAGAAAGCAGAACTCATGTCTTAGCCACTGTTGAATTCCACATGTCCTGTATGATGCCTGGCACATAATAAGTGGTCAATAAATATTTGTTGATGAAAAAATATGGTACTCTCCATTAGCACCTCCTCGGGATTGAAGGATTAAATCAGATAATATACGCAGAATGCTTAAAGCAGTTTCTTGCACAGATTAAATAATAACAAATAAACTACAGCTCTTGTTTCACTTGAATCAAATTCCTGCTTCTTTCAAATAGACATAAGCATTTCCTGCCGTTTTCTCATTGTCATCCCATCTTTTCTTCACCTGATACAATAATGGAGAATTAATAACCAATAATATAGTGATCATTTTATTATTAGACAGGAGTCCCCTGTACTCTCTTTCCAGCTCCTTCTCAATATACACTGTATAAGTGTGATACTATTATTTAAGAAGAGAAAAAAATTTTGAGTTTCCATGCCAATTATTTTTACAATGGTCCCTAAATTTCCCAGACATCAAGAAAGAATGACTGGGGGCCGGCCTGGTGGCTCAGTGGTTAAGTTCACACATTCCACTTCAGCAGCCCAGGGTTCGCCAGTTGATCCTGGGTACGGACCTACGCACTGCTTGTCAAGCCATGTTGTGGCAGGCATCCCACATATAAAGTGGAGGAAGATGGGCACGAATGTTAGCTCAGGGCCAGTCTTCCTCAGCAAAAAAAAAAAAAAAAAAAAAAGAGGAGGATTGGCAGCAGATGTTAGCTCAGGGCTAATCTTCCTGAAAAAGAAAAAAGAAAGAATGACTATGTCAGATTAAACTGTAGTGTACACATACCGTATATGAACTGCTCTATAGTGACTGTGTAGAATGTCAATAGCACCAAGGTTGAGTGTAATTAGGTAATTCACAAAGCTGACTGTTTTTCTAAAAGCTAATGAACTGCTCTGAAACTCTCTTAAGTCGCATCTTCCCAAGCTAAGCAATGTGAGATTTTTTTCTCTTTTTTTTTTTGAGGAAGATTAGCCCTGAGCTAACTACTGTCAGTCCTCCTCCTTTTTTGCTGAGGAAGCCTGGCCCTGAGCTAACATCCGTGCCCATCTTCCTCTACTTTATATGTGGGACGCCCACCACACCATGGCATGCCAAGCGGTGCCATGTCCACAGCCGGGATCCGAACCAGTGAACCCCCGGGCCACCGAGAAGCGGAACATGCGCACTTAACTGCTGCACCACCAGGCTGGCCCCTCAATGTGAGATTTTTTAAAAATTAAGACAAAATAAATTTCATATAGCATTTTTACTGGTTTTCTGTTTGTTAACATGTTGGTAGAAATCTTAAAGAGAACAAAATGGCTGATTCAATTTATTTATTTTCCAAATATCCCTCTGGCACTTTGTGATAATTATGTGAAGTACTAATGACATTTAAATTTTATTTAGTCATTAGACTTCTTTAGAGCTTTAGCTCCAGAATCCAAAGTGCTTTATGAAGAATTGATAAGCCCCATTATCCAGAAAGTAAGGAGCAAAAGAACTCATTTAATTGGGCATAACTGTGTACTGATGTTTTTGCCTATATTTATGGAGGGAGGAGGTCAGAATTTCACTAAGTTTAATGTCATCAACAGCAGCATTATCATCATCATAAAATAATAATACCCTTGTTTATTGAGCCCTTGCAATATGCCTGACACCATTCTAGATATTTAACCTCACCATAACCCTATGAGGCAATGATTGTTAATTACATTTAACAGATAAGGAAACTGAAGCTCAGAGAGTTGTAGTAACTTGCCCAACATTGCACAGCTACTGAGTCCAAGAGCCACTGTTTAAACTCAGGTCTGGCTCCAACAATTTCTCCTGGCTATATTAACTCATGTCTATATATTTGACATATCTGATGTCCCTAAAGCTATGGTACCCTGGGAAAATCACAATATGCAATCCCCTTTCTATCAAAAGGTTTTATGCAAGCCTGCCCAAACTTGTCTGGGCTGGTGTGAAGAGATGCCTCCTATTAGGCATACCTGGAATAACAGGGAGGGAGGTCAGGAAGAGGCAGTAAGGGAAGGAAATGTATGAAAAATAAGAAAAGCTTTCAAAGAAAATCATTTTTTTCACAATAACCTCAACTGGCCAAAAAGTTTCATCCACCAAAGGCCACACTTCAAAGATTAATCAGTATATCAGTTTGTGGTAATTGCCTCTAAACAGCTGTAAACAATTTGTGTTTTTAGGTCAATCAAGAGTTTCATTACAAGATTGATTCAATCAGTAATTTGCTCAAGAAAATCTCTTTATAGAGTCAGAACAAAGACCAATTGTTTGCAAGCTTTTACCCGAAGGAGCACGCAGTTCAAGTCATCAGATTTGGATATAATGCATTGGTGGGGAGGGGGGGTTTAATCTACCAGTTTTACTTTAGGAATCACCTGGGAGCTCCTAGGAATGTCAACTGGAAGACCGAGGTCCTTATGATTCATATTGTTTACAAAGTTGGTTTTGTTGGGCGAGGCTGAGCCCCTTGAATGAGACCCGTCAGTTGGTTTGACTTGCAGCTAACTTCTACCTACGTAAGACATAAATTGTCGGTGTGTAGAATGCTCCTTTGTGCCCTTCCCAAGCAATGTCTCCCACTCCAAGAAGTAATAGCTATTCTGACTCTTCTGTCTTCTATTACTATTGATTAATTTTTCCTGTTCTTGAGCTTCACATAAATGGAATCACATAGTTTAACCAGATTTGTGACTGGATTCTTGAGCTTTTCATTATATCTGAAGGATTCATCCGTATTGTCCTGTGTAGCAGAAGGTTGTTTGTCTGTGTTATATTCTCTTCCATGAATATACCACAATGTATCCATTCTCCTGTTGATGGGCGTTTAGCTGCTTTCTAGAACTGGGATATTATGAATAAAGTTGCTAGGGACAATCCTGTACTTGTCTTTTGGTGGATTCAGTTCTCTATTGGATATACCTATGAATAGGCTTGCAGGTCCATAGGTTAGGCATAAGTTCAGCTCTAATAGATACTTCCAAACAATGGTATCAATTTACACTTCTTGAGATTTGTTTTATGGCTCAGCATGTAATTTACCTTAAAAAGTTCCACACTACTTGAAAAGAATGTGTATTCTAGTTACAGAATGTGATGTTTTACAAAAGTCAATTAAAGAGGTTGATAGTGCTGTTAATATTTCCTGTTTACTGATTTTTTGTCTAGTTGTATTAATTATTGAGAGGACATGTTAATATCTCCAACTATGATAGTGTAATTGCCTATTTTCCCTTCAATTCTGTGTATTCTTGTGTCATGTAAATCGGAGCTCTATTATTAAGTACATATGCATTAATAATTGTAATGTCTTTGTGAGAAGTTGGCATTTTTTCAGTATAAAGTCTCCCTCTTTGTTTCTCCAGTATTCTTTGTCTTGAGGTCTGTCTTCTCCGATATTAATACAGCCAGTATGGCTTTCTCATGTTTACTGTTTGCATGGCATATCTTTTCTTATCCTTTTGCTGTCACTCTTTATATGTTTTTATAATTAAAGCATGTTTCTGGAGATAGCATTTAATTGGATCTTGCTTTTTTTTCCCTCTAGTCTGATCCATCTCTGTGATTTAATGGCACATTCATTCCACTTACACTGAATATAGTTCCAGAGATAGCTCTATTTTGGCTTATCATTTTGTTATTTGATTTCTAACTGTCCTACACGTTTCTCTTTTCTCTATCCCTCCTTTTCCGCCTCATCTTGAGTTAATGAAATATTTTTAATATTTCATTTAAGTTCCTTTCTTGGCTTTTAAGCTATGTATCTTTGCATCTTCTTCATGTTAACTTAAAGGGTACATTATGAATAATAAACATCACTATCAATTTAATGTTAATAGTATACGATCTTACTTGAAATGTGTGAATTTTCAACAGTTTAAGACTATTAACCCCAAACCCACACTCTTTGTGCTACTGTTGTGATACAGATTCTATCTTCATATGTTATAAGCTGCACAATTAGAATATGTTATGAACTGCACAGTTTAGAGCTGTCATTTTTGCTTTACACAGTCAAATGTGGAAAAATGTCATTGTCTCTCACATGGACCACTACAGTAGCTTCTCAGCTGACTTTCCCTTTCCATTCTTGCCCTCCTTTTTATGTCACTTTTTACACAACAGCCAGAGATACTTGCTTTCAAATGTGCATTGGACAGTGCCACATGTCCCAAGCTTAACGTGCTTCAAGGACTTCCCAGGATGAAATGCAGACTCCTGGAAGTGGTCTTGAGTTAATTTGCTAGGGCTTCTATAACAAAATACCACAGGCTGGGTGGCTCAAACAACAGAAATTTATTTTCTCACATTTCTGGAGGCTAGAAGTCCAGGATCAATGTGCCAATAAATTCGGTTTCTGGTGAGATCTCTCTTCCTGGCTTGTAGAAAGCCTCCTTGCTATGTCCTCACAGGGTCTTTCCTCTGTGAGTGCAGAGAGAGAGAAGTCTCTGGTGTCTCTTCTTGCTCTTATAAGGACACTAGCCCTATCATATAGGACCCCACTCTTATAAGCTCATTTAGCTTTAATTACCTCCTTACAGGCCCCTTCAACATATGAATTTGAGGGGGACACAATTCAGTCCATAACAGGCCTGAAATGCTCTGCTGGGCTTAAGGAGGAAAAGGTATGGCTGGTTTGTACACAGCACCATACAACACACAAGCACAAACACAACAGCTTGTACCGATCAAGGAGTCTATATGAATGCAGGATGAACCTCCCTAGGCCTGTCTGTGTATGTATAACTCTAGTGGACTCATAGACCCTGCCTCTCAGAGCAATTTGAACTCTGATAAAAAGAAATCATGTTCTGAACAAGTGAAATTACAATACAATTGAAACCTAGCAATGATCCAGGCACACCCAGTCAGGATGCCTGTGTGCCTCCACGTTACATCTCTATGCGAGTCCTGAGTACACCTGGATTGAGTTCTGCATGCTCAAGAGGATCCCCAACACAGGGCCCTAATGAACAACTGGTACTCAGGAGCCCCAGGAAGAGGGCCAGGCAGAAGGAGAGACGGTGAACCAAAAGTAAGTGAGCTAAAAAGATTAAACTCAAGCACCAACTTTGCGGAAGATTTAATTAACTGTGGAGGAAAAAGCAAAGAAGTTGACCTAATTGCTGGACACATCACTGTTCCATGACAAATGATTGATTGTTATAAGAAGTTTGAGCGATTGTAATTGATATATTTACATATGACATTTACCCAAAAACAAGAAGAGAAATATTTCGCTAAAATAATTTGGAAATTTTTTTTTAGATACTTGAACAAAAAGGCTACGTCTCCTATCTCCTAGGCCTGTCTGAAAATGAAACACTATATTCTACGATATCATATAACAGGTCTGAGTCTTGTGTAGATGTGCCCTTATTCATTATTTTAACCGACCTGGATGTTTGCCTGAGCCGTCAATAACAGGTGTTTCCAAAATGTAAAAGCAAATCAGCTTTGCTTTATTCCACTTGTGGCAGCTTGTTCCAGGTGCTGAAACTGACCTGCCCAAATGAGGCTCCCCTCTTGATCTTTTTCATTCATGCAATAACATTTGTATTAGTTTCCTATCGCTGCCCTAACAAATTACCACATATATAGTGGCTTACAGTTTTGTAGGTCAGACGTCTGATGTGCGCCTCATCAGGCTTCAGTAAAGGTATTGGAAGGACTGTGTTCCTTTCCAGAGGCTCCAAGGGAGGATCCTTTTCCTTGCTCATACAGGTTATTGGCAAAATTCAATTCCTTCTGCTTGTAGAGCTTAGATCTCTATTTCCTTGCTGACAGTCGGCTCAGGGCCATTTCCAGCCACTAGAGGACGCCTACATTCCTTGGCTCATTGCCTCCGTCCTCCATCTTTAAAGGCAGCAAACGTGAGTCCTTCTCACATATTGAATCTTTCCCCCTTCTTCCACTGCATCTCTCACGACCAAGGAAGAAAAAGGTTTTCCACTTTCAAGGATGCATGTGATTAGATTGAGTCCGTCTGGATAATCCAGGAGAAGGCCCCCCCATCTCAAGCTGCGCACCCCTAGTCACATCTTCCAAGTTCCTTTTGCCAGGGAAGGTGACAGTCACAGGTTCCAGGGTTAGGGTGTGGACACCTTTGGGGGGCCATTATTCTGCCTACCACACCGTTACAAAAAGGTCTTCAGGCCCACATGCTGGGCATCTCCCTGCTCAGCATTTTCAGGCTCTCTTCTCTCCATCCCTGTTATTACGCAAAGAAAGTCAGCGTAAGATGCACAAGGACTATCACTTCCACTTGCACTGGCGTTTTAGTCTCTCAGATTTGGTGGACACCTGAATGGTGTGACTTAGTTAGACTCTGTTCCTCAATAAAGACCAGCCTTTGTCACCACGCCAGCTGCAGATTCTCCACAAAGAGACCAATGCTGTATTTCTATTTTCCAATATTCGTACTCAATACCTGCAGAACACAGCCCTTTTGTGAACTGTTAACTTTATCATAAAATGAAAAAGGCGAGAGAACATAGCAATAACTCTTGGTGTTGATTACTTTCCAGAAAAGGTGCTTCAAAAATGACTTCAATTAAAACCAAAAAAATTGTGACTTAATTAACATTAACAAATAAAAACAAGGGAAAAGAAAGATTCTTCTTTAAAGTTAAACAGATTTTAATTAAACAATTTGTTAATTGACTATCACTTGAATAGCTATTAAAATCATATACAAAGATTTGGCTTTTGTACTGAAAAATAAAGCTAATAGATATCCATTCTTATCTCAGAATTCTTTCTAGATACAAATAAAAATAAACGTTATAATTCAGTTAAATTAAAGAAAATGGGGACCAGTGTGTATTCCTTTACTTTTGAGCAATCTGCATTGCTCACAGGCAGACTAAGTGCTTGTAAAAGGGGCAGATCTTGCATCTCCATAGTTGTGACCCAACTTTCTTGGTGCTAATGGCTTTGCCCAGGTCTGCTCCACATGGTGCTATTAAGGATATAGCTTGCAAACCTGGAAAGCATATTTAAAATAAGATGTTCCTATGGCTGTCTAAGGTTGACCACCTCTCATCAAGATTACCTCTCCTCCTTCCCTTCTTTATTTTGCTCTCTAGCACTTATCATTTCACGTACTATATAATAAGCTCATTTACTTGTGGATAAATAAAATGGCTATATCAGCATAGAACAATGGCTACATGGCTCCCCGCCCTTTGATGCAGCATCAGCAGGATGGGTTGCACAGTCTGTAATTTTATATCAATAATAGTAATGACCTTATAGAGCCGAGGCAAGGTATATGACATTTATTGTGAATGAATCATTATTCTTAGAAAGTTTTATTTGATCCTTCTCTTTCCTTTTAGCCTTAGGGGGAGAAAATGTTTATTTGATTTTTTTTATGGTTCATATATCTTCTGTTGCTCAGTTCAATTTTCTTTCTCTCAGGTGAACTGAACATAGCAACAGTGAAGACCTGGGTGATGATAGGACAATTCTGAGTACCAACAGCCACGAGAAAGTGATTCAGCGCGTGTTTTGTGGAAACCAAATTCAAAGACTAATGTCCTTGCCTGGGTGGCTTTAATGGCTTCAAGTTATCTCTATAAAAGAATGCAGGTTTGTTAAGAATGTTCTGCCTTAGATAAGTGCCCAAGAAATCAAATGACGACCTCCAAACCTAGCTCTGATATCGTCATGCAGCTCAGGAGCCATGAGATTCCTTCCCACATGAGCTGGTGGCTCTGTAGCCTGGAGTTAGTCCCAAAATTCTCAGTTCTCACTACTTATCTATATAATGAACCTTCTCTAGTAGGAGAATTAAAAGCTTCCTTCCAGCTAGAACATCATATAATTTTAGTCATTAGAATGGAATGACCATCCTCCAATGATAGAAAACATGCTTAGAATTCAAAGGCACAACGGACTGTAACCTAACCCAGAAACAGGTTATTTTTTCCAGGTAGTCTCTTGAGGTCCGGTCCACACCTACATTTCAAGAACAAAGAGAATGAGTGATGAGGAAAGCTCTAGTTCAACCTATCAATCATTCTATAGATAAAAGGAAGATCTGAGAGCAGCAGACTGCCAATGTCCCTTCCCATATAGCCTCAGGAATGAATATTTAACTCACTTCAACCATCACTTGTTGAACTCCAACTATATGCCATGATGTGCTGGTTGGTACAACCACAGTGAGAAATAAGACAACCACTTTAATAAGATAAATCTAATCAGGATAATTGAAAAATATTTTTTAAATACTACTTGCAATACAATATGCTAAGGGTGATAATAAGTTCTGACCCAAGTAGCATAAGGATCAAATGTACTTTATTTTGACACAATGCCTGCATGTCCCAGGAAATAGTATCCATGTACTAAAACATAGTGAGAGAAGATAAAATTAACTGCCTCTGAAAAGCTGACATTGAAACAGGACCTATGCTTTTGTGCAAAATAAAGATATCAATTTGTCCACTCTTCATACGTATGGTAAAATCACAATGGAACATAAAGGGAAATAAAAGTTAATGATTTTGGAACAAAGCTGCATGACGCAAGTACTCCATTGGGAATAAACAGACGAGGAGCAAGTTAGAGGGTTCCGTGAGATGGTCAGTTTCCAGTCCATTCTGCAGAATCAATACGGTGCCTTGAACCTGCAATAAGTCTCATAAGTCATAGATTGACTGAGCCATGTATCAACCTCCGCCCTGCAGAGCTTTCAATCCCTCTCATCGACAAGCATTGCTGGGCAAAAATCTGTGATCAGAATCTGCAATTGGAGTGGAATACTGCCCACACATAGACCAGCAGGGAAACAAAGTGGACAGCCAACAGCAAAAAGTACCACCACTTTCAGGAGACCATATGTCAATTCCAGAATTGATTTCCAAAGTCAAAATTGAAACTGCCATCAGAAGCTTCCTCTGAAATTCCATTTCATAGATGAGGTTTGTCTCAATGAAAATTAATGTTTTGCATAACTCAGGTCCAGAGAATTGTATTAATGTCCAACCTTCTTTTTGATATGGTTTTCTCTTGGGAAAATACTTGAAGAAAAGGAATAAGAATCAGAGAAAGAGAACAATAAGCACCAGGAAATATCATTCATTCCTCCTATATTGACTGAGCCAGGCATTCTTTCAGGTACTAACAGTGAACAAAGTAGTCAAAATCACTCACCTCCTAGAGCCTATAGTCTACCCAGAGGAGATAGAAAATAAATAAATAAGCACGTCGCATATGGTATTTGAGAAGATGATAAGCACAGTGGAGAAAAACAAAGCAGAGAAGGCAGGGAGGTAATCTCAGGGAAGTGGGGCTGCATCAGACAAGCTGATGTTGCAATCAGCTATAAAAATGTGCTTTATCGGGGCCAGCCCTGTGGCAGAGTGGTTAAGTTCAAGCGCTCCGCTCGGGCACCCCAGGGTCTCACCCGTTCAGATCCTGGGTGGGGACATGGCACTGCTCATCAAGCCATGCTGAGGAGCATCCCACATGCCACAACTAGAAGGACCCACAACTAAAAATATACAACTACGTACCGGGGGCTTTGGGGAGAAAAAATAAAATCTTTAAAAATAAATAAACAAATAAAATTAAATAATGTGCTTTATTAAAGCAGTTTTCTGACACCATCACTCCAAAAGTGCTCACTGTCTAGACAAAGAGAAGACAAACACGTGGCTTCACCCAACTCCTGTTTGCAGTTGGACCTCTTTAAGCTACCAATCACAAGCTACACAAAGCAAGGCCTGCTTGGGAAACACTCCCCAGGCCCCTGTCTCAATCTAGCAATTTATCTGATGGGCCAGAAAGACAAAACCCTGACTGTAGTAATACCTAAAATTTATATAACATTTTCCATGATCATCAGACACATTCTAAGGGCTTATATATGTTGGCTAATTTAATCCTCATGTCACTTCCATAAGATATGTTTATTATCATCCCGTTTCTGAGATGAGCAGACCAAGACAGTGAGGCTCACTCTGAAGAGTAGATTTGGGATTTGAATTCAGAGGTTCTGCTCCAGAGACTGTGCTCTTAATTACCACCGTACAGCGATACGTGCCTGCATCTAATAGTCTACCTGACAGCTCCATTTGGACAGCAAATGAGCAACATGAAATTAATGTGCTCAGAATAAAACTTTGGATCCTTAATACATCTTCCCTCTTTTTCCACCTCTGCACACCTGCTCCTCACCCAAGCTTCCAGAACTGTCTTTATAAATAGCACACCACTCACACAGCTGCTCAGGCCTGAAACTTAAGCCTTGATTTATCTGTTTCTTTCACATCCATCATCTGATCTGTCTGAAAATCCTGCAAAATATTTCTCAAATCCAGCAACCTCTGATCACTTCCAGGACACTGTCAGGTCTCACCTAAAGGACCAGAACAGCCTTCTAGCTAGCTGGTCTCTCTGCTTCCCTCTTGCTGCCAAGAGTCAATTCTCCCTCCTTGAATTGGGAGCCAGCGATCTTTTGAAATGTAAATATCCTATCGTGCTCTTGCTCAAATCAGTCTGATGGCTTCTATATTAGTCAGGTTCTCCAGAGAAATAGAACCAATAGAATGTAGACAAACAGAGAGATAGATTTATTTTAAGGAGTTGGCTGATGCAATTGTAGGGGCTGCCAAGTCCAAAATCTGTAGGGTAGCCTGGCAGGCTGGAAATCCCAGCAAGAGTTGATATTGTCATCTTGAGTCTGCAGGCTGGAAGCTCAGGCAGAATTCAGTGTTTCAGTCTGGAGGAAGAGTTCCTTCCCCTTCAGGGGACCTCAACCTTTTCTCTTAAGGCCTTCCACTGATTGGACAAAGCCCACCCACATTATGGAGGGCCATCTGCTTGACCCAAAGTCTACTGATTTAAAAGTTAATCATATCTAAAAAATACCTTCATGGAGACATCTAGACTGGTTTTTGACCAAACACTTGGGCACTGTCGACTAGCAAAGTTGACACAAAATTAACCATCACAACTTCTCATTACATTCTGAACAAAATCCATGGCCTACAGGTTTCTTTCTATCCTCCTGCTCACATCTTCTCCATTCTCTGGATCACCTGGCCTTCTTGCTGTTCTGGGCACATGACATGCTCCTTCCTATCTGCAAAAAATACTTCTTTTTTTTTTCCCACTATTCCTTGTACCTGGCATGCTCTTCCCCTAGAACTCCACATGGCTCCCTCCTTCACTTAATTTAGGTCTCTGCTCCAAAGTCACCTCTTCAGGGAGGCCTTCCCTAGCCAGCTTATCTCAAACAGACCAGGACCCCCTTATTGCTCTCTAGCCCCTGTCTCTATCTGCCTTCATAATACTTAGCAGTGCCTGGAAATATATTATGTGCTGCCTGCCCCTCTAAAATGTTTTATTTAAACATTTAAAGCTCTAGTTTTATTCATTATAAGATCAAATAGTTTCTGCCATATTGTAGGTGCTCAGTGAATGAAGCTGAATACATGAAGGACATCTTGAAAGTAATTTTCTAATCCTTTGGTAGAAGGGAATTGTAGAAATATTAAGAAACATTAATATGATTTTTCAAATCTTTATGATGTAAATGAAAACTATAAATGATATTACTTTGTTGCTGTAATTTATATTCCATGCAACATTCTTTTTTGTTGTAGTTGTTGTTTTTTGTTCTCATCTAAGATTCTTGCCAATCTGTTTGATTTTTTTAAATTTGAGGCCACAATTCTAAATGTTCTTTTTCTCCAAGAACATTACACTTGGATCACCCCACCTAATCAAAGCACAATGCACTGAATAACCACCCTTTAAAAAAATCCTACAACTCTATGCGTACAGCAGATCTTTAGAATTTATTCTTCTTGTATAACTTTAGAGCCTATTGTTAACAATACTGTGTTGTGCACTTAAAAACTTGTTAATAGGGTCTATCTCATGCTAAGTATCCTTACCACAAATAATAATAAAGTATAAGAATGCTCTCGAGGCAATAGATATGTTTATTACCTTGTTTGTGGTGATGGTTATCACAGGTGTAGGCATATGTCCAAACTCATCAAAATGTATACATTAAATACACGTAATTTTCTATTTAAGTATATCTGAATAAAGTTGAAAAAAATCAGTAATCTCCACTCCTCCACAGAAGCTTGACCTCCAGCAGGCTGGCTCTGTTGCAGCTCTGCTCATGCACACCATCCTTCTTTGTCTGAGCACTGTGAATTGTTGTAACCGACTGCATATCTTAAAAACAGCCAGGATTGGTATTTAGATAGAGGGATGGGAAAATTAGTGGAGCCACTATTAAAAACTTATTTATATAGTGACTAACAGTTAACGTTCTTTGTTTTCAAGGAAAGTGCTCATCATCTCACTATAGGAGTGATCCAAGAGGATTTTGAGTGTTCCTAATTCCAAGTTTGCGAATTAGATAACCGAGAAAACATTAATGCTATCAGATTCTGCACCGAGTCAAAGAAATATCTTCAGGAATGCAGAGGGCAATGCAAACTTACTGTTTGACTCCTCTGCATTTGGCAGAGAAGGCCAATACTGGGCATTTTATATGCCATATGTCCTTTTCCCTCACAATAAACAGAGATTCAGAGAGTTCAGTGTCTGTCCATGGTCACAAGGATGGTCCCTTTGCAGAGTCAGAATTCAAACCCAGGAAGTTCTGACTCCAAGCCTGTGTTCTCAGTGACCTGGCCACACCAGAGGCAGAATCCCCAAGACTCCAGGAACTCAACACAAGTTCCACAGGTGGATGCTGGACACCTAGTCAGAATCTGCAACCTCTGACTCTCAACGTTTTCAGGTTTCCACTACCAGTCTACACTGCAAGAATCTCCAGTATTCCAGCTAGGTGCTTAGATTCTATGTCTGTCAGTTGGTGAGGAATGAGAGAGTGAAATCTCTGGGGAGCCCAGCAGTTCTGCTTGTCCTCTGGTACCAGGGGTACGGCCACAGTACAGAGGCCTCTCCCCGCCAGGGGCTAAGGCTTGGAGGCTAAGTGGGGAGCTCTGACCTCCAGTGTGTCATGCTTCCAAAATCACTCAAATGTTTTGTGAATACTATTCTTTCATCTTTCCTCCAGGAATGAAAAAATAAATAAATAAATAAAGTGGGTGTTTTATTTATAAAGTGGGCCTTTTATTTATAAGAGAAACGATAGGTCTAGAGAGAATTCTCCCAGCAATCATGTGAATCGTGTGAATTTCATGCACCAACCTCTCTGAGCCTTGCTTTTCTTCATTGTAAAATGACAAGATTGGGATTCTAATACATTCATTCCAGCTCTAAGAGTCTATGAGCTAAAATCAATTAAAAGCTTTTTGGTTTTCCTCTCAAATTCCATTTCACCTTAGTCATTTTTCTCAATTAAATATAGTAATATTCTATTGAAAATAAGCTCTTCTCCCACCTTTAAGAAACTCATCTCATCTTCCCATTTTGTGCCTCCTCTTTGTATATCACAGCGGTCACCACCTCAAGTCCCGCTCTATTTTGTGCTGAGTTTCATTTCCTTCAGCTTTCCTCTTTCTTTGAACAGCAGGTGCCAGAATAACAAGGCAGTGTGAAATTTACAGAAACAATGTGTTTATGCAGTGGCTACCTTATCTGAAACATAATGCTCTTCGACTCTAAATCAGATGTCTTGCCATATGCTGCAAGGTACAAAGAATACTGTGCAAGGCTAGTACCTATCATTTTTTGCACAAAGATATGATGTCCCAAAATTACTTTAGTGAAGTGCAAAAATTTCTGCGAATCCTTTTGCTTATCTTTATGGAAACTAAAACACTCTTAAACTGAAATCATTCCCTGTTTACATTATAGAGTATTTAATAAGGTCTCAATTAAAAACCAGTCAGAGCATTAAGAATCCTTTCATTGAAGCATCTTAAAATGCTTGAATCATATTGGAATTCCTCTTAGAACTGGGCTATAAAATGTAATTCTTTTTTGAACAAATAAAAACAAATTTCAAGATTACCACCTTTCCTTGTGAAATTTACTATGAGATTGTTCTGGGAGAGCCCTCTCTTGGATGAATTTGTTTTATTTTAATTGAAGTTGAACAGAAAAGGTTTTTGTTTGAAACCACATATTTGACCATATAGAAGTCTCCCCTTTGATTATACTGAAAGATATGTTTGGACTTACCCTGGATTTGGAATGTCAGCCATTGCTTGCTACTCAACCAGGATCAATACTAGGAAAGCTGATAAAGTAATTGTATTTTCCTGTTTTCCTATATCTGACATTTCTACTTCTCTCTTGCCCTGTGAAACCGTTACCCCATCCAAAATGGGATTGGGTTTGTATGTTTGAGTGAGAGCGTAATAGAAATAGTCATTCCCCGGGTTCAAATTCAACCAATGCTCTTACACAGTAGATGGATTTATTTTAAATCTAATTCCTGCATCATGGGCTTCTTATCAGCAGTGATAACTTCTTCAACACAAGGTCTCTGCTAGAACTTAGCCTTGGGCAGCACCCACAAAGCCCGCATAATGCATCAAGTTCAGCATGTTTACCATCCCATATTCCCCACTAGGCACCCTGGTGAGCACCAGAGCTAGAATCAGAAAAGACACCTTCTTGTCCTCAATAAGTTTGTTATACTTTCAGGAGCCCAGAAACCCTCTCTGATCCAAAATATTCCCCCAAATGGCCTGACCATGGGGTCTGAGATTCCCTTGCTCCTCATTCTTTTGGAGTGAGGCATTGAAAGCAATTGTGAGGACACCAGGGTGCAATCTCATTACACTTCATAGGACCCTTATAGAGTAGGACCCAGGAGGGTCAACCCATAGACAACCTCAGTATTCTCTAGCCTAGTTATCCCCAGCTCTGCTGATAATTAGAACCACCAAAGAGATTTTTATTAATTGAACAGGCTGGACGTGGAGCCCAGGGATCTATATTTTTCAGCCAGATTTGGATACTAACATCTCAGATTTGTTCTCTTGCTTTCTCTCATTTCCCTTCCTCTTCTCCTTCCTTTCCTCTCCGTCTCCTCCACGTCCGTCTTCTCTTTCTCTTCCTCCACCTCCTCCTGCTTCTCCTCCATGTCCTCCTTCTCTTTCCTTATATGGTAAAAGTAGTGTTCTAAAATATCTTACAGGTGAAGACTCTGAATGTGATGGCCAGAACTATCCCACATCTGTACACTTTAACACTCATTCATACCTAACTTAGTTACTAGGAATATTCAGATTAAATGTGTAAAATTCCAGGAAAAACCTGGTAATTTTATTTTACAGAGATATTATAAAAACAAAAGCCTTGATTGTTTTCACGGGAACATCTTGTCACAGGCAGACAAAGGGATCTGGGGGCGCTTAAGCAGTCCTTCACACAGGAAATTTGAGATATTTGTAATTCTCATTACATTTACATTCTAACAAATAATTATGGCTCGTTAAATATCTCCTCTGTTATTTCAGACACACTTCACGTATACATGTGTATTTCTGAGAGATCTAAAGGGAATTAGCAAGTCAAGTTTTTTTTAATTTCCGCATAATTCTTTCCACAATTGCTTGGTTTTTAATAACATTTCTTAAGCCACATTTTATAAATATTTATGACCTTCCACCTGGATTTTAAGCTTTTAAGGCTTGAATATACATTAAATGAAGGTGTCTGGGGTTCTGTTTTGTTTGCTGTATCTCTCCAGAAAGCAATATATGCAGGTAATTATTTTAGGAAATGTTCTACTGTTGTTTTTTTTTATTGCTTACTTATTTTGGCTTTGTCATATTGCTCCCCTAGCCTCAAGTCTAACTGCTAATTATCTTTCCCTCAAATTTCTTAGGATTAATTTAAAACAAAGCTGATATCTCACTCACTTCAATTTGATGTGCTTTATTTTGTATAGCAAATATTTATTCCAGTGATAAGTATTATATACAATATAAATCAAATTGCCATTACAAACTAGGTACACATGTCTACTGTCTTAACAAGATTACTCTGAATTAATTTTTTTCTTTTGTGAAAATATGTTTTTCATCTCTCTAAAACTTGTGAAACCATGTTGTTTTAACTTATTCGTAAACACCTTGGAATTTTTTTGTAGTCATTAACACTTCGTAGGACTCTTAGCCGTGAAAAGATCTCTCTCCCGATCTGAAAATATTCTTAATCAATTACTCTGATTAAAAGGCAATTTAATCAAATTGTATTGTTTTTTTCCCTCTAATTTCTTTCAAATATCTTTTCTCATCCAGTTATTGAAAGTAATTGAATATAAGTATAAGGAAATGTAAACTACTTTGCCCAATTATTTTGAGAGCAATAACACCAGGATAGACATAGCTTTAGGTTCATATTCATTTTTATTAAGTAAAATATTCTGTTGAAGAATAATATAAATACAAATGTCAACAAATAAAAAGTGTATTGGTAGACTGACAAAAAATAAATATAAAATAAGAAAAAATACAAAAGTTAAAAAAAAAAAGATGTATTGGTTGAATATTCACAAGTGACCACCCCATGTAACTATAACTCAGATCAAGGTTTAGAACATTACCAGCACCTCAGAAGGCCCTCTCCTAGTCACTATGTGCCCTCTCCTAGTTACCATACTCAAGTTAAGCACTTTCCTGACCTCCAAAATCATAGATTAGTTTGCCTTTTTTCTTTTTTCTTTTTTTTTTTGTGAGGAAGATTTTCCCTGAGCTAACATCCATTGCCAATCTTCCTCTCTTTGCTTGAGGCAGATTGTCCCTGAGCTAACATCTGTGCCCATCTTCCTCTATTTTCTATGTGGGATGCCACCCCACCATGGCTTGATGAGTGGTGTGTAGGTCCACACCCAGGATCTGAACTCACAAACCCAGGGCCACTGAAGCAGAGCACACAAACTAACCACTACATCAGGCTAGCCCCATAGTTTGCCTATTTTTTAACTTTATTTAAGATATATATTCACCTGGCTTCTTTTACTCAATATTATGTTTGTTAGATTTATTCCTGTTGTCACCTATAAGAACAGGTCATTTATTCTCCTTATTGTAGGATATTCTATTTTATAAGTATTTATTTATTTATTTACTCAACTATTGATAGACATTTGGGTGGTCTCTTGTTTGAGGAAATTACAAATACTGCTGCTATAAGAATTCTAGCAGGTGTCTTTTGGTGAATATGCATAGGCATTTCAGCTGGCTTTACATATACCTAACAATGAAATTGTAGGGTTAAAGGGTGTATATATATCTAGCTTAGCATATATTGCCAAACAATTTTCCAAAGTGGTGGTACCAATTTATGCTCCTACCCACAGTGTATAAGAATTCGGTTGCTGTATATTCTCACCAATGCTAAATATTGTTAGTATTTTTCATTTGAGACTTTCTGGTGGCTATGTCAAGATGCTCTTTTCTTTCTTTAAAAAACTTATAAGAAATTTTACTGATAGTGTTTGGGAATAAAATGTTTGATTTTCCAACACAAAGTGAAAATACATTTTAGTACGTAATTGTACCACACACTTGGTATAAATAACAAAGATAGAGAGGTGTAAATGTTGAAGTGTCTATGACTATACTCCAAGAGAGTTTAACAAATATAATATCTTATTATACCATCACCTCCTGGACTGCCATCTATAGACACTCTTAATGGTCTTTCCTATTGAATAAAAGCATTTTAAGAGATTCAAAAATATTCCTTCTTTACTATATTGTGTGAATATTTTATTTGTTGAACCATGTTGCATGTGTGATTCAGTGAGACATATAAACAAAATCTACTTATCCTTTAAAAGGCAAATAAATACTCTAAACTAAAGACCTTCTAAGTCCAGTTCCAGAATAAGACAAAGGTGGTAAGCAGAAAAGTGTATAGTCATTTCATCACCCTGAGAATCAAGCCTGGATTGCCTCCCATGAGAAGGGGATAGAGGGCTAACGAGACAGAACTTTTCAGAATGAGACACAAATTCTCATATGTTCAGAGAGATTGGTCTTTAGATCACTCCGTATATAGATGAGTTAAGCCCAGATCTAAAATCAATATTTATATGCCCTAAAGTTTCCAACTAGGAAGGCAAAGAGCTCAGATGTCAACACCTGGCGGACATGTGGAAGTTCTGGCATCAAATTTTATCACCTTTCAACTGTTCTCCATTTTTTTCTTAAGGACTGAATATGCCCAGATATGTGGGAACCTGTTGTTAGGCAACGCTTCTGAACTAGTAATAAGTATAAAGAGACAGCTGTGGTAAGAGGGGAAAATATAGAGTTAGCACTCTCGCTGTGGGGCTGTACTTGCAAACTGCTAAGATACATGAAAGTCAAGAAACAGAACATAGAGCATAGATACGTAAAAGCATTTCCTGTCTCTCATCCACTACCTTAAAGGCAGGAACTATGTTTTATGCATCCACCATAACAAATGCTTTCCACAGTCACCTACATCCAGTAGCTCACAAAGAAAAGACAGCACCCAGGCTAACTGTTACCTTATGCTCTTCTCTTCTCCCCAACCCCACTCCTACACGTTCCCTTATACAAAGGCCTCCTATTCACATCTCCCAGAGAACACTGCAATTGGCAGTTTCTCACCAACTCCTGCAAATCTTTGGTCCAAGGCTCCTTCTTTCCTTCACCCTAACGCACTACACACCTAGAAGAAAGTGGACAGAATACAGGCTCAGCAACGTCCAAGTCAGAAAGACTCGTCTCTAGCATATGATCTCAAATATAGTGTTCAGTACACGATCAGGTCCCAAACAAACAAACTGGCAATTCCTAGTCCTTGAGCCACACATTTCCTCTGAACCTTACATTGACTCAATGAAGACATACTTTCCACTTAGGAGAGCCACGTGCAGAGACTGAAATGTGAAAGAGTGTTTTCCTGAGTTAAACACCATGGGCATGGTTTGCCCGTGCACGAAAATTATTTAAAAACCCTTCATACAGCTTCTGCCTATGAAAAGACAACAGCTGTTAGAGCTGGAGTGTGGGTCTTTAATCTTCTATAGGAGTCACTCCTAAAAATCAGTTGAGTTCAACAGAAGTGGTATTGGAGTACCTACTGGAAGCCAGGGCCAGTGCTAGGTCCTTGAAATAGATTTCTCTTGGGGACCTTTTGGAGTTAGGAGGAATCCAAACCACACAGAGGGATGCTCCACAGCAGTGATTGAGTTTTGCAGAGTACACAGAGAAAAGGGGCACTTAACCTTGCTTGGAGAAGTCAGAAAAGATCTGCTGAGGGAGGAGACTTGGATGTTTTAGGAGCTCCACAGCATCATCTACCCCACCAGTGATACCTCCTTAAAGGCTTACAGCCTCACTACCTTGCTCACCAAACCACAATGGATCCCTAGATTAATAAACCCAAACTCCTCTGATGGCAGCTGAACACCCTGGTTAGCATTCAGCGTGGCTCTGCTCATCCTCCCTTCAAGCAACTCTAGTTTTCATCCCTTGGGCTTATTCTTTCCTCTGTGCTACCACCTAAAATATATTCCTTTCCACTAGCTGCTTTTTCAAACCCTCTCCTCTTTTTCACAGTCCAGCTCAAGGCTTCCTTCCTCCAAGAAGCACCTGTCTACATACAAATATTTCCTTCCTTATGATTTCCTTCTCTATTGCATTATCATAAACGTGTTCAGATGTTATGCTGAACAGTCTCTGTTGTCTAAGAATACCGTATCTCCCTACAGGGATTAAATTCCAAAAGACAATAAATGTAGGGTTTCAGCAGATCATGCAAACAGCAGGAGGTTGTGAGAGCGGTACCTCCCTTCCCTGACCCTCAGCTCCCAGGATCAGCTGTTCTCTGGACAGCGCGGCAGCTACAGTCTTGCTTTCCATGAAGATAATGTTTCCCCTGTCTCCAGACTGTGTGCTGAGGAGAAGCCCTCCAGGGCCGTGTTGTAAAACATTTAAGAAAGGAACAGCAGGGGGGCTGGCCCCGTGGCTGAGTGGTTAAGTTCTCATGCTCCGCTGCAGGCGGCCCAGTGTTTTGTCAGTTCGAATCCTGGGCGCGGACATGGCACTGCTCATCAAACCACGCTGAGGCAGCGTCCCACATGCCACAACTAGAAGGACCCACAACGAAGAATATACAACTATGTACCGTACCGGGGGTTTTGGGGAGACAAACGAAAAAAATAAAAAATCTTTAAAAAAAAAAAAAAAAGAAAGGAACAGCAGGAAGCTCACAGCTCCACTTAACCTCCCAGGTTCTCCAGATATGGAAGGGTGGCCTCTGGAGGGGAGGAAGACATTTCCTCTACCCTCTCTGGGTTCGTCTGGCCAGAGAACGAATTAAATTCACGTGAGACAGAATAGCAGGAGAAAATTAAACAAAGCTTTATAACATGTATACATGGGAGGCTCAGGCAAGCTGAGCAACTCTCCAAAATGGCTGAAGCCCCCACCTTAAATATCATATCTAACTAAAGACAAAGGAGGATGTTGGAGGTGGGGGGAGTCAGTTACAGGAGGTTACCAGACAGGCGCAATAAACAAATGCAGATTTAAGTCCTTGCCTTCTCCATTGATTAAGAGTTTCTAGAGATAAGGTCATCCTCTCTTCTTCCTGGTAGAGAGGGAGACATCTTTACAGATGGAGAGTTCCTTTACAATGTAAATGTCTCCTAACAAAGGGTAAGTAAATTCTACTTTTCAGTTGCTTTCCTGCCTGCAAAGTAACCAGCCCTAAATCCTCATGCCAAAGAGACATATCTTGGGGTGGCCAATTCCAGCCCCCCACACCTCCAAGAGGACTTGTCCAGAACTAGGGTATATTAGTTTCCTAGGGCAATAACAAAAAATTACTACAAACTTGGTAACTTAGAAATTCGTTCTCTCAAAGTTCTAGAGCCCAAAATTCCAAAATCAAAGCTCTAGGTTGATAAGCCATTCCATGTCTCTCTCCTCGCTTCTGGTGGCTGCCGACAATGTTGTTCCCTGGCTTATGGCCGCATCACTGAGATCCCTGTCTCTGTGGTCACACTGCCTCCCTCTCTTCTCTCTGTCAAATCTCCCTTCCTGTCTCTTATAGGAAATTTATCATTGCATTTAGGGCCCATGTGGATAATCCAGGATGATCTCTTCATCCCATGATCCTTAACTACATCTGCAAAAACTCTTTTTGCAAGTAAGATCACATTCAAAGTTTCTGGGAATTAGGACATGGATATATCTTTTTTGCAGGCCACTGCTCAACCCACTGACAGTATCACGATAACCTAATTGCCTGAATTTTTTCATTAACAATGGTGGCTTACAAAGCCTAGTCATCATTTAGCTTCCATATAGCAAATTAAGTCACCCCCTGCTCCTGAGTTATTGAAATGTGTTCCAGAAGCAGTGCTAGGTACTTTGAGGAAAGAAAAGATGAATTAAGCCTTCCTTCAAGGACATTATAATCTAGTACGAAAATCAAACATGTACACAAGTGCAGGGAAGTTGAATGAAGGTGAAAATACAATGCTTTGCAAGCAAGAGAAGGGGGAGAGTAAGGACTGCTTGTTCTTTTTCCTCTATTTCTTCCTCAACATCACTCTTAATAGCATGCACTCAAACACCTTATGTGTATCACAACTGCCCATTAGCTGATGTTTTGGTTCATTTCTTTCATGGACACTGAAGGCAAGTGAACAACACCCTTTGCTAAATGTGATCTTAAGGAGTTCTCACGAGCCCAAAATCTGAATACATTCTGAGAAATGTGTCTTTAGGTGATTTTGTTGTTGTGCTAACATCATAGTGTATACTTCCATGAGCCTAGATGGCACAGCCTACTACACACCTAGGCTGTATGGTATTCATCTTATGGGACCGCCATTGTACATGCAGTCCATTGTTGACTGAAATGTTATGTGGCGCATGACTGTATACACATTCATAAATATATAAATTCATATACATATATAAACATCTTTCTAGAGCCCTTTCTAGAGCTCCAGCTGCTTCTATTCCATATAAGACTGGAAATAGACACACACAAACATTATCTACCACTAATAATTTTAATAATTTTAACTTCTGCTTTGTGAGAGCCAACAGATTTCCATTTCTTTGTCCTTATCCATGATTCTGGGTCTTTATGCAAACAGAAGTATCACTAAATCACTTTGGCAGATGGACTTAATTTCTACTGCCAGCTCAGGGTCAGCAGCCATGGCTGGGATGGAAAGAAGTGCTGATCAATAGAGCTTTAGAGATTGGTTCAGATGTCTCAAAACAAAGACAAATATCCAAGAGGGTTCCACATCTTTCCAGTAGCTCAAAATTTCATATATAATCACTTCTTGTAGCCAAATTATATAGACTACAGCTTCCCAATGACAAAGGCCTGTTTCCCTTTGTTTGTCGGCACTTCAAGGGCAATCCAAGGATATACTCAATTCATTATGGATATGCAGTTACAGAAAGGAAATCAGGAAATGGAGACAGGGACAGTGTCCTCAGAGAATCAGGGAGAACACAATGGAGTCTATATCTGGTCGTTATATTTAAGGGAGCAGGCACAAGGAAGAGCACAACTAGAACGCCTTAATAAACACCTGGGGCTGCTTGAAAAAGAAGGAGCTTCATCCAAACATGGGTACAGAGTTTTCCACAATGGACTTCTATCCTTAAAGCATTCATCTTTCTAACCCCCAAAGCATTGCACAAGTTACAGAAGAAAATCTTTTTCATCAAAGTTGAAAAGAGAATATCTATCCATTCCATGTCTTGCCTCCCTGGTTCCCCACATACAGAGAGTGCCTCCTAAGTGGAAAAATGACCTACAGTGGTAGAATTTTTTAACGGATTGTTCCCACTCTATTACAGAATGAACGCACCATATTGTCAATTAATCAGACAAACTATCAACATGGATTGCGAAGCAGTTCACATGTCTGCTGGATTTGAGTTATTAGCTCAAAGCTGACTACCTAACAATTTTCCTGCAAAAGCAAGGTCCAGCAGCTATAGATCCAGAGAATGCACCCTTCAGAAGAGCCCAGCGGCTTGGCACTGTGAGCACATTGTGCTTCCTCAGCAACCCCACCCAAAACAAAGTGTTGGATAGCAGCTCACTGTCAACCACAAAGCAGTAATTTGGAGAACACGTAATAAAACTTGAATTTGAATCCATCTACATTTTTTTAAAAATCAGTTTACTATTTCCCTGTTGAATTCTTCTAAAGGCTGAACCTCATAGTGCAAAGGCCTGTTTTTTAGAAAAACATCCATAATACAACATTTTCAAAGTTATTTTCATATACAAAGTTATTTTCAAACAGATACTAATCCACATACAAAATTTTTCAAAATAATGTTTATCAACTTCTTTGTCCTTTGAACCAAAATGAGGAGATTCCACAGAGATCTGGAAGGTGAAGAAGAAACAGCCAATAATTCTCATGAAGCAACGGTGGGCAGGGTGAGGGTTTCAGCAAATGGCAGATGTGACAATTTGCCAAGCCTTTCAGAATGTTAACCTATGTATCCCAACTTCAGGGATGTAGGCAAATGGATTCACTGGCAGAGGTATCTTGAAATTCCTGAACTTACAAAGACATTTTCTCCCCCCGGCCCTTCTGTTCATTTTGAACGCTTATAATCCCCTGTATTAATTCCCTTCCAGTTTGGAATACCTAGAGTAATTTCCTTTCTCCTGACCAAGTCCTGCCTAATCCAATAAGGAATACAAATTGTTCTCAGATCGATTTCTATGATGTTTAAAAAGTGCAATAGTTAATTTTATTAAGCAACCAGGTTTAATTTTAAATTAACATCTCTACTGAGTCAGATAATAATGGTCATTTCCAACTACAATTCACCCTCTGACACAAGCTGGGATCAAGTGATCACATGGTTGTTGATTTACCAGCATTCATTTGACCACTGAGCATTGCACTTCATTGAATGTTGACAATGACCCCACAAATCGTTAATATCAACTCCAACTTACAGTTGAGAACACAAAGGCTTAACGATGTTCCATGACTTGTCCTAGGTCCCACATCCAGGAATTAGAAGAATCAAACCAGATACTGTTTTATGCCTGCACACTTTCTGCTACAGTATCTGGCTTTTTACCGCAGTTAGTAAGTAATGTTAGAGTGGCCATTATGAACACATTTGGTAACCAATATAAGGTAACCAACACCATACATTGTTTTGTGACAGCATCTGCATTCTGAAATCTCTCCTTTCTGGCCAGATATTGTGAAAATTTTCCCAGCCAGCTCATGGCAGTAGATGTGCGGCTTCTGAGATGCCATGAGAACCTACAACCATATGGGTCGCAGGAGAAGGGGCTTTCATGAGTCAGAAAAGCTCTAACAAAGGCACTGACTAAAGGAGATGGATTTAATACAATGATAGTAACGGCAATAATTACAAAACTACTATTCCCCAGATGTCATGTCACTAGAAGACATGCTAGCTGCATTCTCCTGGGTCTACTATGAAACACACATATTGACATATTTCTGCCAAGAACAATAAGTTCCTTCAACTTTTTTAACCCAATTCCTGAAATTCTGAGGCTCTTACAGAAAAGACTTTCTTTTTGCTATGAACAATGCAACGGCAGAGCTCTCTCTTTGGCAAGCAGCCTACTCAAACTATGCCCACTGGACTTCACAGTGAGAGGTTTGGCTTCACCTGGGGACAGGAAGTTGTACCACCAGCAATTTTCTGTGGCAATCCTTCTACATGACAAAGCACATATAGATGCAAATAAGCTAATCCTTCTTTGGAAGAGTAAGCTGCACCTGGCAGTCAGCTTATAGGAGCGCCAGATAGAGAAGATGTGATTGTGAGGTACCTGAGGGATTGCCACAAAGCAGGCTAGGAAAATCCCCACCTGGGATGCCTGAGATAAACCTAATCATCTGCTGGGATAATTAGCTTCTGAAAGGGATACATGCTAATAATAGCATCAAGTCATAAGGTTATTAAACTGCCAAAAGATTAGGAATATTTGGCTATTGATTAGAGAATTGAAGATGACAAAGCCATCAAAGTTCAAATAAATGAATCAGATGGAACTCTACAGGAAGAAATTGTGCATCCTGTTAAGTGACAAAGAAGATATTGAGGGACAAATCATCCCCTTAAATAATAGAACATAGAGAATTTTCATAGAGAGCCAGATGGATCTCTGTAAAACTTGGGAAACCCCTCCACAAAACCACCAAAATAATGATGTTGGTACAGAATATAACTAGAAATAGGAAAGTATTCTTAAAAGGATTTGTAAATATACAGTCTAATCCATTTTCCAAAACATGCCCTTTAATTTCTCTCTCTACCCTGAATTTTCTAATGATGAGAGGTGGTTTTAAAACATGTCTGTGATATCGCTGATACTCCTCCCATAGAGAGATGAGAGTCTATCCCAGCTCCTCAAACATTAGTGACTTGCTTGTAACCTATGGGATGCAGCGGAAGTGATGCTCCATGACTTCCAAAGCTAGGCAAGGAAAGACAATGCAGCTTCCATCTGGTTCTCTTGGGACATTCACTCTAGGGAAATTCAGCCCTCAGCCTTTATTAAATTCAGCTGTTTAATAAATGACTACACTGAGACCACCCTGCCAGAGAAGGTGAGTAAAGAAGCTCTGACCCACAGCTCCAGCGATAGTCCTGCTTTACCACCAGCTTCAATTCCCAGTCACGTGAGTGAGCCATCTTGCACATCCTGCCAGGTAAGCCTTTAGATGACTGTAGCCACAGTCAACATCTGATCACAATCGCACAATAGACACCAAACAAGAGCTGCCTAGTCAAGCCATTTCCATATTCCTGAGCCAAATAAGTGTGAGCAAATAAAATGGTGGTGTTTTCACACCACGAAGTTTCAGGGTAATTTGTCATGCAAAACATTGTTGACCATTTCCCAAACTTCCAAAAAATAATAGTTAACATTTTGTAAAGCCTTTCAATTGACAAAGGGCAATCATATAATCTCACTTAATTTTTATAAATATCATGTGAAACAGGTGTAATTGTCACAGATTGCAGAGACTGGAACAAATGCTTAATATCACAATCAGGTCTCAGATCCATGTCATCTTATTCCCATGGACTTCAACATTGTGCTGACTCTCAAATGTGGTGAAATAAATTTTAAGTGGCTAAAAATTTTATCTATTCAAAAATGCTAGATGATAACGAAAAAACTAACAGCATTGGTCTTTTCCTTGATATTTCCAGATAGATTGTCTCTTCATACATTTATATGTTCTTATAAAATTTAAAAAATAATAATAAAGCAATTTCTGGAGAGTCTAGATGGCAGCCAATTCTTGCATTTCTTTATATTCATAAATAACATGGTGATTTCTCTGTAATTATGCCTTCAACATTATAAGGAACAGGCCAGGTTTCAGGAAATGAAATAAAGCTGAATTTTAACCAGGCATGGAGAGACTTATATTTCATAACAACTCTCTGGATTTCACATCTTTAAAACACACATTGGGAATTGATTGATTAGGGTCCTTAAAATTTTAAATTGCTTAATCCTAAAAGAGTTTGCCAAATCTGGCATGTCGTCTAGGTATTTTGAGTTCTCCTGTATTAAATTTTTACAATGGATAAATCAACAAAAACACATTTACTTTTTCCTATTAAGGGCACTGAGGTGATACAAAGAAGTATAAAATGTGTTTCCAGCTTTACAAAAGCTTACGGTCTGGTTGGGACTATTCAGAGATAAATTTGTATGATGTAGAAGAAAGCACACTAGACTAAGGATATTTTTCCCTACATACCTAAACACGGTACTGTAAAGATTAAGAATGAAAACGCTTTATAAGCCACAAAACACTAAGCAAATGTAATATAAATATAATATATAATGTAATATGTGTAAATTAAAACAAAAAGTTTTATCCAAAATGGTGGTTGGATCCCATGGTGTTTCTGCTGTTTTTAGAAAGTGTTAAGCCATATCCTACCAGCTGATTCCACAGTGAAAGTGCTAAGGCCTACCTTACTGGCTGATTCCAAAAGAGAGAGCCCATTGCTGACTCCTAACCACTTCTGAATACAAACATCACATGGGAAGGAAAAAAGACATGTTTTCTAGGAGTTGTAATCAAGATAGACACTAGGGAGATTCCAGGAATTCACCATAAAGTGTGGGTCACCAAAAGTCAGTCAAGCTAAGGTTTATCAGCATAAATGATGCCTAATTAAACGAAAAAGACAAAAAGAATTGTGAGATATATAAATTATTTCTATAAATTTCTTAGAGCAATTTATCTAGAATCTATGAGAATAAATATTTACATACTCAATGGTTGTTATGAAGTCTTAATTTTCCTCAAGTTATTTTTTCTATCACCACTAAGAGGACATGAGATGTTCCAAAGAAATAAACTGGAGAATTGGGTATAGTTCTTTTGTACCAGGCATCTAATTTAAAGCTATCAGGAAAATATTGCTAAAAAATATGAGAGTGTCTTGAAACATTAGGAATACAGAAGACAAGATGCCTGCTTCTCTTGATTTCCATATTTAAAAACAAACCAGTGGATGAAATTGCCCTGCTTAAAGTGATTCAAAACACCAGCAGGATGGGACACTGACTTGTAAATCAAGACATCAATATCTTGTTAGTAACTGCAACCACGTTGTACCAGAATCTTTTGGCCCATTTTTGGCCTCAATTTTCTCTCACGTTAAAAGAAACAACAGCAGTGGAACATACAACTTTCAAGAAAATCTTACTGAAGAGGTTCCAGTTCAAGATGACAACATAAGAGGATCCTGAATTCATCTCCTCCCACAAACATATTGGATCTACAGCAAAATAGGGAACAACTTCCTCTGAAAAAAATCAAAACCTAGCTGAGCGACTCCTGCATCAGCAAAGAAGAGAAGGCCACATCAAAGTGAGTGGGCAAGCCTGGGACACAACCTCGCCATAAAGCCCACCCAGCACAGCCACCCACAGTCAGGTGGGAACTCAAAACCTGGAGATTCTCCCTGAGCAGTGAAGGGTTGGGACCCTACATCCTGCACCCCAACTTTTAAGACCCGCACCTGAGAGGTGAACTTCCAAAACATCTAGCTTTGAAAACCAATAGGGCTCACCTTTGCGACACCCACAGACTACAGCGATGTGAGAAACACAGGCCTTGGACTCAGACTCACCTACCCCAGGGTCTAGTGTGGGAGACCCATCCAGGGACACCGGACTTTGTGTGGGGAAGGCTCATTTGTTGTCTTGGAGCACGAACCTGAGGGGCAGGCAACTGACTTGACACACATTTGGGAGCCTGCTGGAGTACTGGAGACTGGAGACTCAGGAGACTGGAGGGGGCCATCTTTGCACTCTTTCTCCAGAGCTCTAGGATCTCCAGAAGCGAGTTGTGACATGCATCTGGTGCCCCACTGTTTTGGGGCTGTCGCTAGGGAACACCTCCATATCACCTGGCTCTGGTGGCCAGTGGGGCTTACACTTGCGGTCTCATAAAACTGTATATACTCGCATACTTTAAAAGCTGCTGCCTGAAGGTCTGGCTTGCAATTAGCATGAATCTAAGCGCTGACTGAGATCTCCCTCTTTGATGCTGACAGGTCTTGGCACACCCTCAACTACTGGGAGCCATTAAAAATAAAATAGGCTGCTCAGACAATCACAAAGGTTTGCGACAACCAAGAGCTAGGGTGGGGTTGAATAATAAGGTTCCTCTCCTACGCAGGTCATTCCTTCAAGACTGAGAGAGGCAGCTGTTTTATCTAATGCATAGAAGCCAAAACAGAGAGTCAAGGGAAATGAAGAAACAAAGGAATATGTTCCAAACAAAAAAAACAAGATTAAAAACCTCAGGAAAAAAAACCTTAATGAAATGGAGATAAGTAATTTACCTGATAAAGAAAATCCCATTGAGCATTCATCAGTGTGATAAAGAAATGGAGGTAAAAGCAACAAAGGCAAGATGAAGAAACACACAAGGAAAAATAAATAAACAAGAAAAATATCAGATATGGAGAAGTACTGTTCCCGCCCAAGTGGGCTCGTCTGCTCGTCGCAAGACAGGACAACAGTCAGGAGGCAAAGTGGTAGGAGAGAAGGGACTTTATTATAGCTTGCTAGCAAGAGGGAAGATGGCTGACTCATATCCAAAAGAAACATCTCACAGAACAAAGACTACAGGCCAGTTATTTCCAGGGCTGGTCTCCAGGTTGGGGAGGTGGCTGGTCTCTGAGTGGGGCAGACAACTGGTCCCAGTTCCTGATGGTCCTTTGTTTTAGTGGATATGCATCAGAGAATGGAGCAAGGCCCTATATCCTGATCTTTCAGTTGCCATTGATGATGGCTATCAGAACAGCTCTCTCCCCAGGGGTCATCACTTTCCTAAGGAACTCTAAAGAACAAAGTTATCATCTTAAAGCAGCTGGGAGGGGCCATAAAATCTACAGAGCAAGTCTGGGCTAGTTAATCAGAGGTCGTTTAAAGTTACAATATGGTTTTTTCTCTATAATATGGCTTCCCTTATGTCAACCTTATATTGGGCCGGTATGAGTACTACTTATAATAGTATAATAAAATAGAGCTAATATGCAAGGTTTCTCAACCTTGGCGCTCCACATTTAGCACTGGATGATTCTGCTGTTGGCGACTTTCTTGGGCGGTGGGGGGAGGGGGACATGTTTTCCAGCATCCCTGGCCTCTGCCCACTAGACGCCACTATGGCCCCTCCTGTTGTGACAACCAAAAATGTCTCAAGCACAATGTCCCAGAGGGGAAAGAGAAAAATTACCCGCAATTGAGCACCACTGCAATAGAGTCACTAGATGATACCACTCAGCTCCAAATTTTTATCATCATAACGATACCAGACTACAACGCTGTACACACTGAACCTACCCCATCCTCCCTTTCAACCAACCTTTGTAATTATAGATGCCATCCTCTTCTGCACCCAATTTCAAAACTTGCTGAGCTGTTTGCCTCAATAACATTCCAAACCTGTATTGTAGGAATTGAAAACACTGTCAGCCCCTGTAAAATAGATGACAAGATGTCCTGAACTATTGACATTGTAAAGAAACTCGATGAATAGAGCTTCTAAGCTATTATCTGGAGACCGACAGGAATGTTGTAGAGTTTTTCTAAATGAAAGCACTCATCTGCACAGTCATAAAAGATAACCCATTACCATGGCAGGAAATCAAAACTGCAACAAATTTCAAAAGAAAAGAATGAGGAGGAGGAGGTATAAAGGACTGAGAGAAAATCTCAAGTGAGAACATGCTCAACACATGAAAGCGAGGAGGCCTGTGCAGACCGTGACAGTGCTGCACCGGGAGTGACCCGACGCTGCTGGTGAACAAGGAGACACTAGAAAACTGGTGCAAATATGTCAAGAGGGTCTAGGAATGTTTAGACAAGCTCTTCTCTCCATCATCCAAATCATTTTCAAATTAAGTTGAAACCATGGCAAAGAAAATTTTTGTATGTGATTCTGGCTACAGAGAAATTCCATTTGGAAGCTGTTAAACAGCTCATGAAATTAAAACTCACAGCTGACCTAGAAGTCCTCATCTTCGTTTATTTGTGCTAAAATTTTAGGGCATATTCCATAAGATATTTTTGAGTAACAAACTTCAGAAACTCCAGGAAATATGTCTAGTGGGCATAAGAAGAAATAATTGAGCTATTAGATATTTATAGCAAATAAAAATTGGCTTTCATGAGTTACCTTTTCTACATAATGCTCTTATGGATTCATTAAACTCATTTTTTTTTTTTTTTTTTTGAGGAAGATTAGCCCTCAGCTAACATCCACCACCAATTTGCCTCTTTTTGCTGAGGAAGATTGGCCCTGAGCTAACATCCCTGCCCATCTTCCTCTACTTTATATGTGGGACATCTCCCACAGCATGGCTTGATGAGCATTGCGTAGGTCTGCGCCCAGGATCCAAACCGACAAACTCCAGGCCCCCGAAATGGAGTGTGCGAACTTAACTGCTACGCCACTGGGCCGGCCCCTTATTAAACTCATTTTTAATAGGGAATTGACCTGACCCTCCACTTACTATCTTCCAAAGTTATCTATTTTGCTTATCTAGTATATTAATACAATTTATAGAAAGAAAACATAGGAATCTTGGATCAAAAAATATGTTAGGGTAATGTGGAGTTTTTTGTTTTTCTCAAGAATTTGTCATAGATTTCCCTTAAATAAGAAGTACAGGTTGGAAAGGGCACAGGAGTCAGATGCCTTAAATTACCTCCTCTACCATTCATCAGCTTCATGATTCTATTCATTCATTCAACATTTCTAAGAACCAAGTTTCTCACATATAAATTGGGTATAACAATTATATACTATTCATAGGGTAGCTGTGAAGATAAAAGGAAATAGCACATGGGAAAATGCTTTGCAAAGGTAAAGTTCTATCAAGTGCTGTTTTGTTACCATTTTATTATTGAATTAACATAAAATGTGACCACAATATGGTTTACGAGACACTTTCAAGGATGCAGATGACCAAGCTGGCCTTAGGGCTCACCTCAGCCTCACTAAACTTTAGCCTGGCTTCTTCCTGACCCTAGGCCCTGACTTCCCTTTCCCCAGAGGATTTTCTTTAGAAAACTTGTAAATTCTTTCTCTGCCCCTTTGATATGTAAATCATTTTAAAGTCCTCTTGTCCATTTTACAATCCTGGAATGCCTTCATCAAGTAGCTGGGAGCCATCTCTGTGAAATGTTAACATCAAGGGAGAAAGGACCCCACCCCCAACTCCCAGTTTTTGTGGGAAGGTAGGAGCCTAACTTTCATGGACACTTTGATCCAAATTGTAAAATTATCTTCTGTCATGAAGATAAGAGAAAATTTACTTTTCTTTTGGGTAAGGCCAATTTGCAAACACAAATGGCCTATGATCCTCCAAACCCCAGCTATTAAAAAAGGTATTAAAAATCCCACCCTTTTTTTCAGCAGAGTTGAGTTCAGACTTTAGTTCTGGCCTCTCTCCCCTGTTGCAACAGCCTTGAATAAAGTCTCCCTTGCCTGTTAAACTTTGTCCTGTACACATATTTTGCCTTGACACATATTTGCAAAAGAATGAAGATATCCTGGGATTCATTTGCGGCAAAATATAACAGCCCAGTGCTCCACTTGTGGCTCATCCTGGTTACATCTCACACTAGTCTCTAAGAGACTCTAACCTCCTGCAGGAGAGGGACTAATCTGAAAACTGACACAGCCTCTCTATATAAGCATGTATTTGTATATGTGAATCAACACGCAGATGCTACTGTTTTCAGCACCTGAATCTATTTTAGGATACATACCAGAGTTTAACTTACTAGAAGCTGGAGCATTTGAAATACTTCCACAGTATTTTACTATGACAAGGCTGCAAAGCAGATTGCAAAATAAATGCATTTCTTTTTTTTTAACCACTTTATTGAGATATGGTTGGCATACCAAAAGCTGCACATATTTAATGCATGCAACTTGATGAGTTTGAAGCATTCACCTGTGAAACCATCACTACAATCCATGCCATAAACATATCTTTCACCTCCAAAAGTTTCCTTGCACCCTCCTTATTTATTATTTTGTATGTGTGTAATAAGAACACTTATCTATGCTGTTAGCAAATTTTTAAGTATACAGTACGGTATTGTTAACTCTAGGCACTATGCCATACAGTAGATCATTAGGGCATATTCATCTTTTATTACTGAAACTTTGCTCTCTTTGACTAATACCTCCCTGTTTCCCCTCCCCTCAGTCCCTGGAAACCACCGTTCCACTTGCTGCCTCTATGTTTTACATTCCTCATGTAAGTGGTATCATGCAGTATTTATCCTTCTGTGCCTAGCTCATTTCACCCAGCCTAATGTTCTCCAGGTCCATCCATGTTGTCACAAATGGCAGGATTTCGTTCTTTTATAAGGCTGAATACTATCCCATTTTATATATATACCACCTTTTCTTTATCCATTCATCTGTTGATGGACATTTAGGTTGCTTCCATATCTTGGCTATTGTGAATAGTGCTGCAGTGAACATGAGAGTGAAGATATCTATTCAAGAGAGCAATTTAATTTTTTTGGATATATACTCAGATTGGAATTGCTGGATCACATGGTAGTTCTATTTTTACATTTTGAGGAACTACATACTCTTTTCCCTAGTGGCTGTACCGGTTTACATTCTCACCAGCAGTGCATAAAGGTGCCCTTTTCTCCACATCCTCCTTACTCTTGTTATCTTTTTTTTTGGGGGGGGGGGGGGTTCATAGTAGCCATCCTGACAGGTGAAAAGTGATATATCATCGTGGTTTTGATTTGCATTCCACTGATGATTAGTTGTGTTGAGCTCTTTTTCATACACCTGTTGTCCATTTATATGTCTTCTTTCAAAATGAATGCAGTTCAATGCAGCTTCACAAAATGATGGCTTTTAGAGATGTATTATGGACGGGTAAATGTACAAACCTCAAGATATAGCAATCTCAAATGTTTGTCAATATTAAATATAACTTAAACATAGTTAATTTAGCTTTAAAGTGTTTTTGCTGAAAGATGCTGAAAGAATTGATGTGGCACAGGAGCAAGACGAAAGAGCAGAGTATTTATGTCTTAGGGGAAAAGCTTGAGTATTTAAACTCCTTTCTTAAAATCCTTCAATCGTTTCCAATCACTTAAAGTAAAATACCTTACCATACCAAAAACTTTAGCTGAATCTAGACCAGATCAAATGTCTCCCCTTTCTCTCTTGGCAATTGTTCCTACATCCCTTATACTCAGTGTCTTCTCATGAATGAGTAGGAACTGCCTCCTATATCTAAGACTCTGAAATACCCAAACCTGTTAACACAATTACCTAAAACGTTTGCTTACATAATAGAGTTTACAAATGGGTAATATAATCATTGTGTCACAGCCAAACCCCAAAGCCCTGTGAAATCTCTTTACGTCTCAATATGATTAGTACTCTACATTTCTCAAAGCAAGTTCACATCTATTATCTTTACTATCGCTAGCAGCGAGTTAAGTATAGTTATTATTACGTCCACTTTATTTTTATGAGAAACTTGATGCTGATAGAGTTTAATTCTGGTGGCTTTATGAGGTATAATTAATAGACCAAAAACTTCACATATTTAATATATGCAATTAGATGCTGAGAGAGTGCAAATATCTTACTTGTGTGTCAAGATGGGACTTAAGAAAGGCCTTAAGTCCATTTTTAACTGGAAGGATCAGATCCCAGGAGTGACAGAAGCAATCTTTGAGTCTGTCTACCCCACTGTATGTTCCCAGAAGAGTGCTAGGACTAAAGTGCACCCAAAGTGATAAAAGATGGACGTAACATCCCCAGGACAATGACAGGGTTAATTTAAGTTTTCACCTGGATTCCCCAGAGCAGCAGGTGAGTGAGGATATAACATAGATTTAGAATGACAGGTGCCTCTGTGTAGAGTTACAGGAACAGAAAGGCCATAAGAGCAGAACGGCCTTCTTCTTGGAGCCAGGTTGAGCTTCCTGAAAAACCCGCCTAAGGAGTGCTTCTCCACATGCAGGCTGTGTCACTGCCTGAGAAGCACTGTCCCAGGTACTTTAAGGCCGTGGAAGTTGCCCTTTCAAAAAGAAGAATGCTGCTGCTTCTCCAGCTTGGTGTAGCCATCACCACGCAGTTAAATCCTTTATTCTTTACTTACATTAAAGGGATTTGTGTCCTTTGCCTGTGTCTGTTGATATCTCACTGTCAATCAATTCCCCCCTTGTGAAAAATAAGCAGAGATTCGCAAAAACTAATAAGTGGTAGATTTGGTGCCTCAGAAATTCCAATTACATATCCAATACCCTTCTACTGTCTGCTTAATATTTAAAGGAGTCCTATAATACAAACCTTATAAATCACAGAACTGGTTCCAAACTTTATAGTCAGAAAAGAATAAATGCTTTAAAGTTGTCGCAGGACTTCTGTTTCTGATTGGGATGTGGAATGGTGCAAAAGACCATCATTCCCATGGTAACAACAAGAAAAAAAGCACACTTTCTTGTAAAGCTACCAAAAAGCTGTAGATGCAAAGCCTTAATGAGCTAATTTCCAGAGAAAGACGAGCAAAGAACTGCAGAGGCTTCCATGCTTAGCAACAAACTCCAATCTGACTGGGGAGATGTGGAAGGGCCAACCTGTCATAGATGGAAGAGGGAGGCATGAGGAGAAACCAGCCACACTCTAACACGAGTGGGCCAGCAAAAGAAAGGGGAATCTGTCACAGCTCAAATACGAAAATAATTGTTCAGGACAATGTATCTCCACCCCGGCAACCCCTAGAAATTTTTCTGAGAAAGTAGAAGAAATCCTTATGAGGACAGAGCTAAAAGAAAGGAGAAATTTTGGCCATTTTATGGTGCTCAGACCCCAGGGCCCTGCAAAATTCGAATCCATAAGTGAATCATAACGGACAAAGCTGAAAATCAAACCCCTTCAACTTCAAATCTTGGGAGCATCAGAGGGGTTTATTTGTCGCTCTGTTGTAACAATAGGAGTAAAGAAAGTTGGGGGTTGAGCTGAAGGACAGAGTGAAATCTTCTAAGCTACATCTGAAGTCAGACACAAACTCAGACTCACTGCAGCCGCAGCCCAGCCCTCACCCGTCGAAAGTGAGTGGAATCTCTTTTTTTTTTTTTTTTTTTTTTCCAGGAAGATTAGCCCTGAGCTAACATCTGCTGCCAATCCTCCTCTTTTTGCTGAGGAACACTGGCCCTGAGCTAACATCCGTGCCCATCTTCCTCTACTTTATATGTGGGACGCCTGCCACAGCATGGCGTGCCAAGCTGTGCCATGTCCGCACCCGGGATCTGAACCGGCGAACCCTGGGACACCGAAGCAGAACATTCGAACTTAACCACTGCGCGTGCTTGTATCCTCCGGGGGAAAAAAGAAAGGAACAAAGAAAAGGCATCATATTTCACTGTTCTTAAATGACAGGTCTAGAATAAAAATTTATAAGATATGTAAAGAAGTAAGTAAATTGACCCATAATCAATAGAAGGAAATTCAAACAAAGCAGACCTAGTAATGACTGATATTGAAATTTTCAAACAAAGACTTTAAAACAACTGTTCTAAATATGTTAAATAACTGAAAGAAAAAGATAAATTGAATGGGTTAAGAGATTGTGGATTTTATGAGGGATCTGTAAACTAAAAAATAAAATTCAAATTATCAAACTGAAGAAAATGAATTTTTTAAAAAAGATTAATTGAACACTGCTGGAGGCTGCAGTCTCTTCTGCCTGGACCTGTTTGCGAGGCCTCTCCACAGTGCTGCTTGGGTTTCCTGACAGTATGGTGACTGTGTTCCGAAAGTAAGTGTCCCAAGAGACAGGAAGTAGACACAGCTAGTTTCTATTGTCAAGCAGCCACAGAACCCAAATTCAAGGGTGGAAACACAGACCCCACTTCTCAGTGGAGGAGCGTCACAGAATTTGGGAACCATTGTCAAACCCACCACAACAAGAGAATAAGTAAACAAATCACAGCATATTGATACAATGTATTTCCACTTAGCAATAGAAAGGATGGACTATTAACACACACACAACATGGATACATAAACGGTATGTTTAATGAAAGAAGCCAGACTCATAGGAATAAATACTGAATCACTCCATTTATATAAAGTTCAAGAACAGTCAAAACTAATTATGATGCTAGAAATCAGAAGAGTGGTTGCCTCTTGGGTAGCAATGGACTCAAACGGGGCACACGGAAACTGTGGAGGTATCTAAATATTGTATATCTTCATTTTCATGTTGGTTTCATAGGTTTATACATGTGTCAAAACTCACTGAACTGTATATTTAAGATCTTTGCATTTTACTATATATAAACTAGTCCGAAATAGAACTGATCAAAACACAAGCAAAAAATCACTGAAATACAAGCACTTATGTGGTTCTGGATTGGTTACTGATTTGGACAAACCAGCTATAAAAAGCAGAATTAGGACATTTGGAAATATTGTATTGTGTTTCAGGTATTGGGAGAGATAAAATTTACTGATCTGTAAAGACCGAGATAGTCAACTGAAAAAAGCTTATTATAAAACAAGTGTACAGTATGATCGTGTATCCTTAAAAATATAATAGTACGCAGGATTCTTAGGACAGTGGAAATATTCTGTGTGATATTATCATAGTGGGTATATGTCATTACACATTTGTCTAAACTGATAGAACGTACAACATCAAGGGTGAGTCCTAATAGGAAGTATGGACTTTGGGCGATAATGATGTATCCATGTAGGTTCATCAATTGTAACAAAGGTGCACTCTGGTGGGGAATGTTGATAGTAGGGAAGGCTGTGTATATGCTGTGTTCCCCGTGCCATGGGAATCTATTTATTTATTTTGTATTTTTGCTTGCATGGCATTTTCTAATCCTGTACCGTGCACAAATACTGCTTCTAAAATAATAAAAGTTTATATAAATAAGTTGCATTTTGTTTGTGAAAACAATGCTGAAAAATCTTTTCTAGAAGTCTGTCCCCAAAATATGCCACTTTTACCAAGTCTTACTTCAATTAAAATGTATTATGTGCAGTATCAACAGAAGATTGAATAAAGCAGAACAACAGGTAACCTTTATTAAACACGTAACATGTGTTGATCACTATGTCTCATGCTTGCATTTAATCCTTGCAACAATCTTATTAGAAAGGGGTTTTTACTTTCCTCACTTGCAGGTGAGGAGCCTGAGGCTCAGCACAGTCATCAGACTAGCGAAAGTCAGAGTCCCAACTTGTCATCACTCCCAATTTCGTAATCACTCACCGTGTTAATGCTATACTTGCATCATCTCCTTCATTCTCAAAGCACTATTTTGAGATTGCAAAGGTTCAGATGATGAAACCGAGGATCCAAAGAAGTGAAATAACATGCCCAAGAGCACACAGCCGGCCAGCAGCCGAGCCAGTAATATGAAAACAGGTGTGTCTGCTGTTGACCAGCAAATGCTGCACTGAATCCCTGGGTTTTCTCAGCAGGCACAGTATTTTCACAAGAAGCACTAGCAGACACTATAACTCCACACTGCCACTGCACAACATATAAAATGCCCAGATAAGAGAAGTGATATTTATGAAGAGTTATTTGAAGGAAATGAGCCCATCCATTTCTTTATAATCTAGAGCTAAAGCCTGATCATGAGAACATTGCAGGTTTGGAACATATTATCTAGGCCTGCTGCAAAATTACCTTCTCTGAGTTCAACGTTCTGTCAGTGTGTGCTGAGGGATGAGTCAAGAAAACATCCCATGAATCCCGTAAATGAGTTTGCAATAGGGAAGTCATAAGCCAACATTTTTGCCTTGCCTCTGTCCCGTCGATAAGGTGAAGCTCCCAATGAGAACTCTCCTCTAAAATTAGATACTGGGTGAAAATTTACATTCCTTGGGAAACTTCATTAGCATTTATTTTGTTTTTTACTTTAAAAACACTTAAATAGTGCTTACTTTGTGCCAGACACTGTTCCAAATGCTATACTAATACTGGCACATGTGATTTAATCCTCATAACATGCCTATATAAAGAAGTGACTTCTATCATTCCCATTTAATGTATGAGGAAACTGAGGCAAAGGGTGATTACCTAATTTCCCCAAAGTCATGCATATCATTTTTTTCTTTATTTACAATAGTCTCTTTACAAACAAATGTGTTTTCTTTCTTACTGCGCTTGCTAGGAGATTCAGAGGCAGAATTTTTACTTAACCCTAGTAGCTCTGTAGGATGCTTTCATCTGTAAATATGCATTTTATTTTCCTTTGTAGTTCTGATATTGAATTATATTTTGCATTTTCTTTGTTCCTGGATAGATACAGGAATAAAAGTCAAGATGGAGCACAGAAATAGAACAAAGAATCCAAAAATCTACATGGAACAACAAAAGACCCCAAATAGCCAAAGCAATCCTGAGAAAAGAGAACAAAGCTGGAGGCATCACAATCCCTGATTTCAAAATATACTACAAAGCTATAGTAATCAAAACAGCATAGTACCAGCACAAAAACACACACAAAGATCAATGGAACAGAATTGAAAGCCCAGAAATAAAACCACACATCTACAGACAATTAATCTTTGACAAAGGAGTCAAGAACATATAATGAAGAAAGGAAAGTCTCTTCAATAAATGGTGTTTGGAAAGCTGGAAAGCCACATGCAAAAGAATGAAAGTAGACCATTATCTTGCACCATATACAAAAATTAATTCAAAATGGATTAAAGATTTGAATATAAAACCTGAAACCATAGAACTCCTAGAAGAAAATATAGGCAGTACACTCTTTGACAGTGGTCTTAGCAACATCTTTTTGAATATCAGGTCTACTCGGGCAAGGGAAATAAAAGAAAAAGTTAACAAATGTGACTACATCAGACTAAAAACCTTCTGCAAAGCAAAGGAAACCAAGAACAAAAAGAAAATACAACCCATCAACTGGGAGAAAATATTTGCAAATCATTTATCCGACAAGGGTTGATCTCCAAAATATATAAAGAACTCATACAACTCAACAACAACAACAACAACAAAAAAGCAATCAAAAAATGGGCAGAGGATATGAACAGACATTTTTCCAAAGAAGATATACAGATAGCCAACTGACACTTGAAACGATGTTCAACATCACTAATTATTAGGGAAATACAAATAAAAACTACAATGAGATATCACCCTACACTGGTCAGAATGGCTATAATTACCAAGACGAAAAACAGCAAATGCAGAGGATGTGGAGGGAATACACTGTTCAGTGGGAATGCAAACTTATGCAGCCACTATCACAAACAGTATGGAGATTTCTCAAAAAATTAAAAATAGAAATACCATATGATCCAGCTATCCCACTACTGGATAGCTATCCAAAGAACATGAAATCAATGATCCAAAGAGACTATGCACCCCTATCTTCATCACAGCATTATTACAATAGCCAAGATGTCGAACAACCCAACTGTCCTTCTACAGATGAATGGATAAAGAAGATGTGATGTGTATATATATATATATATATATATATATATATATATATATACAATGGAATACTACTCAGCCATAAAAAAAGACAGAATCATCACATTTGCAACAACATTGATGGACCTTGAGGGTATGATGTTAAGCAAAATAAGCCAGACAGAGAAAGACAAATACCGCATGATTGCACTCATACATGGAAGATAGCAAATACATGGGTAAAGAGAACAGATTAGTGGTTACCAGAAGGGAAGGGGGTTAGGGTGATGGGTGAAAGGGATAAAGTGGAACATATGTATCGTGATGGATAAAAATTAAAATACTGGGGGTGAGCACAATAAAGTGTATTTAGAAATTGATAAATAGTAATGTCCACCTGAAATTACAAAATGCTATAAACCATTATGATCTCAATAAAATTACTTGAAAAAGAAAAAAAACAAGGATGGAGCCAAGACCAAGATCTAGATAGAACTAAGATTATGTATTTAATTTTTTTTTTTTGGCTGGGAAAGATTTGTCCTGAGCTAATATCTGTTGCCAATCTTCCCCTCTTTTTTCTTTTTCTCCTCCCCAAAGCCCCAGTACATAGTTGTATATTCTAGTTGTAAGTCCTTCTAGTTCTTCTATGTGAGCCACTGCCACAGCATGGCTACTGACAGACGAGTGGTGTGGCTCCATGCCCAGGAACCAAACCTAGGTGCTGAAGTGGAATGTGTCAAACTTTAACCACTAGGCCATCAGGGCTGGCTCTGTATGCAATTCTTACATGCTAAGACCAGTACTATATAACACTAAATCAAGGAAAGGTAATGATTTCTGTATTGGATTAAAGGTTTAATATAAGTTCCAAATCAAATTTTGAGACAAAGATATGAATGAAATTAATTCAAAGAAGAAACTAAATATGTTTAGACAAAAGGGAAAAGAATGGTTTTTGTTTTTTCGGTTTTGGGGAGTTTTTTAATCTACTGACCAAATTCAACGGGTTCAGAAGAAAAGGCAAAAGTACGTACAGGAGTTTGTCACTGTACTGCCCAGAGTTTATCTTTTTGAAGCCATTTTCCTCTTATAGAGACCAGAAAAGCAATAAATTTAGCAAGGCACATGAAAGCATTCAGAATCCCAAGTATATAAAGCACTTGGTAGAACACAGTAACACTAAGAAATACCTGTTCTCGTCTTTTGTTGCTGATAAGATACTTCAGCAATGACCTTTTCATTTGTAATCATTCACAGCCATCCAATTTCCTCCTGAGGTAAGAGTTTAGCTCTGCAGTAGAACCAAAGCGACTTCACACAGAGAAGCATTTTTCAACTTTGTCTCTATAATATTCTTTTGTCAGAAAAGTGATGAGAAGAACTGTTCCCATGGGCAATGGATGGCTTCTGTGAAAATAAGCATCAGTTTGTTAGGATGCTATTTCTTTATCAAGATGCTTATTCACTGACCATTCTTCTAGAAATCATGCTAAAGATACTGCCAACATTACCACATCCACATAGAAGTTGAGAAGCCAGCTGAACATTTCTCTGGCCAAAAGTATCACATTTACAGGGCAATATCTCACCCATGTGGGGGAAGGTGGTGGGACCCTGCTTTCAGGGGTACCTGTATGTGTGAGTTTGCTCAGGCTGCCATAATAAATACCACAGACTGGGTGGCTTAAACAACAGAAGTTTGTTTTCTCAGAATTCTGGAGGCTGGAAGTCCACGATCTCGGTTTTGGCAGGCTTGGTTTCTTCTGAGGCCTCCCTCCTTGGCTTGTAGAGGGCTGCCTCTCCCTGCGTCTTCACACGGTCTTCCCTCTGTATGCATCCGAGTCCTAATTTCCTCTTCTTCTAAGGATACCAGTTACACTGAATTAGGACCCACCCTAATGACCTCATTTTAACTTAATTACGCCTTTAAGACCCTATCTCCAACAGTCACATTCTGAGGTACTGAGGCTCAGGTCTTCAACATGTGGATTCGGGGGGTTACAATTCAGCCCATAATGCTGTATCTGGGCGCTCACGTCTCCTCTCGTCTCTCTACCAGATTCTGAGTGGATTGGATATTTTGGGGCTGAGATATCAGTCGCAGCAGCCCCACTTCTCAGAAACCACATGAATAACTTGAAAAGCTGATGATTTTACGCCTAAAGCCATTTGCAAAGACTTAGGGAGAGAAGGATTTCAACTACAAAACAACTTAGGATCTCAGTTTTTAAAACTCTTACATGTCATAAATGTGAATTGAGAAAATACCCAAAACCAGAATCAGAATAACAGGAATAAAAGTGATATTTTAATTTCTGAAGTCCCACACAGGCATTAAGAGGGAGCTCAGGGGCCAGCCCTGCGGCGTAGTGGTTAAGTTCAGCGCACTCCACTTCAGTGGCCCAGCTTCATGGGTCTGGATGCCAGGTGTGGACCTACACCGCTCATCAAGCCATGCTGTGGCAGCGTCCCACTTACAAAATAGAGGAAGATTGGCACAGATGTTAGCTCAAGGACAATCTTCCTCAAGCAAAAAGAGGAAGATTGCAATGGATATTAGCTCACAGTCAATCTTCCTCAACAAAAAAAAGAAAAGAGAGAGAGAGAGCTCAAAGGAGAACAGAACAGGAGTTGAGAAGTGGAAAGGGGAGCCACTCCTCCCCAAGAAAATTTAAAATAGAGTCAGAACACAATATAACACAAAAGTCCCCATTACTACACCCACATCATCAAAGAACCAAAATAAAATTGGAAAGCGCAGATTATACATCAATTAAGGCAGCCTTCCCAATGTTCAAAGAAAATTCTCTTGATGGTGTTGAGGCTGCCTGTGAATAAAACAAAACGAGGTTCGTTAGCCTCCTTATCCTCACTGTGCATGCTGAACAGTCCAGGTTCTCTCACCGTTTGCACAATTTGATCCAAAGTAGCTTAACCTCCTGAAGCATGAGCTATAGTTGCATTTCAGTAAAGCCAAGTCTTTCTAAGGATTTCCATGGCATGTTAGAGCTGGACAGGATATTACATTCACCCAGTCCAGTATCCTCCAAGTGGTTCATGTGATGTTAAGAGATTTCTAAGAATGGGGTTTGCAGTCCAAAGGTTTGAAGAATGCAAACTTTGCATTGTTTGTGCTTTGTTGTTGCTGTTCCTCTGCCCCAACAGGCTTCTCAGGGCCTCGTGCTTGCTAAAACATAGTTATAGAGAGAATACCCCAAAGGAGTACGTAGCTCTTTGCAACTTTCTTGACCCCAGAAGCACTGTTACACAAATGATTCTTAGAATGCACCTTAAGAAATGCAGATGTAGTCCAATTTCCTCATTTTACAGATTAAGAAACAGACGCAAGGTTGATGCTACTTTCCCAGGGACAGTACGAAGACCAGGACATAAATATCGTAATTCTCAGTGTCCTTTCTTCCACGCCATTGAACTTCTTCCTAGCGAATGCTGGTCTCAGGACTTGGACAGGGGGCCTGTGCAGACATCCATTCAGGAAATCTGAATCTTCAGGTTAGAAGGTAACTTTTGAAATAAATGATGTGCTTAATTCTCATAAAGTATATTTCAAATACCATCCAAAAATTTGGATACTTATAATCGGGATATTCAAATAAATAAACGAAGTAATAAATTTAAGTTTAAATCCTCACATTGAAAAAACATTTCCACATATTAACACATTCTAGTCACTGTATATTATCATAGACAGTTGTTTGCAGGAGAGTGAGGAAGAACATGGACAAAGACAACACAAAATTCCCGGAATATCTGTCTCCTAGTTTTCTGACTACTCATGAAAAATGTAAATTTTTTCCTCCCAAAAAATAGGATCGCCAGCTAAAATACAGGCTGCCCAGTTAAATTTGAATCTTAGATAAACAACGAATAGATTTTTAATATAAGTAGCTCTCAAATATTGCGTAAGAAATATTTACAGTGTATTTTTGTTTTCTAAATCTAGCAGTTCTACCTAAGAAGAATATTCACACTTAGTGAAAAGGCTTTAAGGTAAGCAATGGATGAAAAAGTTATTAGCAAGTAAAAGATGACGGTAAGGAAAAGCATGGTCACCATTCAATAATGAAGCTGAATTCTAGGATTTAAACTCAAGTATCGGAGATGAGAGACTGAGGGATGGTTTTATGGATTAAATTACATTTCCTACACTCCCAACTGCAGCCTCAATGAAAAATATGTAATGTAAACCTGTGTTTTAAGTGTAAGTTGCATCTACAGCATAACAAACAAAAAGTTTAGGAACTATTCCAGACATAACCCACTTATGGGTTAGTTTCTTCGTATCTAACTAAAACTGTTTAATATCTGTCTACTTCAGACTATGGTATCTGCACTGAGCTCTGAACCTGGCATATGTTTGCAGTCAGTAAACATTGTTGAATGAATGAATGAACAGAGACAATTCCCACTTAGCACCTTTGGCTAAAATCAGGGAAAGAAAACTAAAATGTTTCCATAACCCAGATAGGTAATGTAAGAAGTGGCCAGCTGGAAGGCATTAAGGAAGGGTGGGGTGTGTAGCAAACTGTACAATGCTTGCTTCTCAGCCATTTGTGAATTTTGGTCAAGATGAGCCAGATGGAGGGGAGAAAAGATATGGAGGTGAACAACACAATTAATAAACATTCATCAAGTGTACTAAGTATCCAAAATTGAAAGGGTCTTGATATCTCAGAAAGCATATTACTGTGGAAATTGTGTACACAGAAGAATGTAAAATAGGAAGGTTTTGCTTGAAAACTCAGGCAATTTCCAAGGAAAATAAGAGGTCCAGACAAGAGGCCCAGTGAAAGGGCTTTCACCCACGGTGAAGCCACCACATTGAACAAAGGAAGTATGATGCACCTGAACTGACGAGAAGCACATCACACCTATTTCTTCAGATACTGAGATGTTAGTTCATCATATCCCCTTCATCTCCCTCTCACATTCTGTAACCTTAAATTTTAATTCTCTGTCCACTGGAAAACTTCCTCCCAATATGGAAACATACTGCCGGTATATACATTGTTTTCCAATTGTTACTGATTCTATTAACACCAGTTAATATGCAACATATTTCCAAATATACAGGACCACAAATAAAATCTTGCTTCCATGCATTTAACTTAACCTTATAATTTCTCCCATTTTAACAAAAGATGTTTTTCTTGACACACCTTACTCTGTTATCTGTTTCTGGGTTTTTTTTTTGGTGAGGAAGATTGCCCCTGAGATAACATCTGTTGCCAATCTTCCTCTCTTTGCTTGAGGAAGATTGTCACAGAGCTAACATCTGTGCCAATCCTCCTTTATTTTATGTGGGATGCCGCCACAGCATGGCTTGACGAGCAGTGCTAGGTTGGTACCCTGGGATCTGAACCTGTGAACCCCCAGCCACCAAAGCAGTGTGCACAAACTTAACCACTACACCACAAGGCCAGCCCCCTTTACCTGTTTCTTGACCATTCTTCTCTCATAATTAATATTCACCACAATCCGCCTACATAAAACTAATATTCCCTATTTTCTTCTTAAAATATATTCAAAATATCATTCCTTTCAATATACATCATTGTAACAGCTAATATGATGTTAACTAAATGTGATTGTAAGACATACAAATTTTATATGCTCAGTATAAAACAACTAGACAGCACTAGAAATTTGCATGTATATTACCACAGCTTTTCCTACTTGATGTGCCATATACTCATGGATTTTTCTGATGGATGCACCATGTTCTAATTGACTGTGATCATTACTTTCCATGTTCAACTTATCAGTACTGGGTTGTTAGGATAACTTCAAAGTCTGATCCTATTTTCTTTTCAAAACCACAGCAGATATTCTTAAAATTCTACTAACATATAAAAACAACAAAATTATCTAGGTTATCCTATTTCTTTCTATCCCAAGATTTAGAGCCAGCTACCTTTGAAGGAGCCCTGATTTCTGTCACTGAAGAATAATATAAGTGTCCTCGGTGCTGCCTATGTCCACGAGATTGTTTCACTTGAATAGTGTCTGTAGTGAGGCCAACAACAGAGGTATCTTGACCTTTCTTGGTGGCAGAGCAGAATGAGGATTGTGTTCCCACCTTAACTCCAACTATACCAACTCTTTTTTTTTACCTCTTCTAGTCTCAGCTTTAAAAATCAACTTCTTTTGCTGTTTGAGCCATCTGTTTTTTTCTGATCTTATGCCAGAAACAAGGATGTCCTGTGCCACATGTTGTCCTATCAAGCACGTATTTAAATTACCATGTTGACCAAAGTATTGGGAACTATAATTGCTGATTTTTTATATACAATAGTCATGTGTTTTCTTTTTGTCCCTCAACTCAAGACATATGACTTTTGTACCAGGTATGGATGGTCCTTGTCTGTATTTACTTGCATAGAGTATCAAAATTTTTAAAGGAAAATACATTTTATTCTTACCCCAAAGGAAACTTTGAGAATTTGAGGATATATGTCATTATTATTATAAATAGAGTCTGCATATACTTAGTGCTCATGATGAAAGGAAAAATAAAGCTAAATTTGAATATCCTGATAAGATCGGTAGGGAAATTTATTCTATTAAAATAAAAATTATATCAAGAAATATATACATAGAAAATGCACATTAACAAAGTTTCCGTACTTATTCACGCACATGTAGACACATCTTGTGTCTAAATATTGAAATGGTAGGATACTACCGTATTGGAATGGTAGAATTGCCATTGCAAACACATTGAAATGGTACAATTAGACTCAGCTCAGTCTACATCATGGAGACGCAGACACAAAAAAGAAGAAGAGAATATGTGGTTCTGGCACTCTTGAGACCCGAAAAAGAGGGAGGAGATGGGGTGAAGTTTAGGAAGTGTTTGTGTAGAGGGTAATGACTGGAATCATATGGGGAAAGTTTTGACTCTAGGAAGAAGAGAACGTGTTCAGCCAGAGAACCGGAGTATGTCTCAGACTTGGTATCAGGCCACTGTTTCTCCTGCAGGTGAAGTTTCAAACACTATAAATAAGTCAGAGTGTATTAAAGTACATTGTCACACTCAGTTCCTATTGGCCAGCACTGCTGTATGGGGGGGAAATATGAGCCCTGGGTAGGAGTGGAGCTCACTCTCCAGGAAGCTTTCCTACATCCACTTGGGTTTTCAGGTGTTGTGACAGGCTGCAGCACAAACCACTCTCCCAGCCCCTTACCCACCACCACTGAGGACTAGGCCCACCTTGAAAGACGTGAAATAAATTGCATGAGGATGAACAATAGTCAAAAGTATATTGCTAAAATAAGCTGAAAACAAGTAGCAATAGCATTCCAGAAAGAGATACCTGAAATATTTATCTGTTTATGAACTATTTTATTCTCTGCCAAGTAACTACATATGGAACTTGTAGGTATTACAGAACAATATCATTTAAGATGGACCTTTGTGCTCCAAGAAAAAAATACTATCCAATCAGAAAGTAACAAGTTTCAAATACAATGAGAGCTAACTTTATGCATAAATCCAAAGGCAAGTTTCAGTGTACCTTGGCTAGCTTCATCAAGAATCAGACCTTCTTTGAGAACTTGGAATGACAACTCACTATTTGCTGACTTAACTCCCTTACTGCCCTCTTGAAATGGGAAAAACAAAAGACCTGGTGCAAGCCAATTGAGTGTAGGGACATTCTCAACCAATCTTTCCAGTACACATCTCTGTCAGTTCTCCTAGAAGTAGAAGCCAAATAAGGATTAGACATGAGGGAAGTCCTGTGATGGATAAAGAGAGATGGAGCAGAAGAAGGTAGGGAAAACCTTCAGACTGTAATGCAGAATGACATCTTTTAAGAAAAGACAGAAGGGTTGGGTAGGAGGAAACTTATTCTGCAGCACAACTTTGAGAAAATTTCAACCAGGCCAAAGGAGCATCCCTGAATAAAAATTGCTTGTTACAGGAACTGTGCGTTAAGTAAAAATAGTGTCAACGCTAGTAGCCTCCACCATGTTCATTCTTTACCGAAAGCAGCCCAAAAGAAGCATGGTCTCACAGAAATGCAATGGTGGAACCAAAGTGGTGGCAGCTGGTGCTGTCAATCAACTACGCTCTCAGCAGCAAGTTCTCTTGATGGAGATCTTAGCAATGCACTTCCACGGTCACTACATCATCACAGACATATGCCAAAGTGTCATGTGGATTCTGGATCAAATCACATTGTATGCTGAGACATCTCAAATGTGACAAGATGGTAATGAAAACTTTGTAAAAAATATTAACTGAGGCTCTGCTTTCTGAAACAGACTATGCAAAATATAATTTACCATTTGCTAGATCATTCAGTGTCTTTGCCTGTAAGATTAATTATGAGACCCTTAGGTAACACAATAATGTCCTCAGGGAACACTGCTGTGTATTAGCTCTCCTGCTAAATGTCTAATAACTCTGCTGGTATCATTTTTGTCATTCTGTAGTTTCATAATCCCCCCTATCAGATGACCATCTGTCACTGCTTCCCACTGTTAATTGTTCCTACCTCTACAAGTCCTATCTGTTTACAGTTAATTTTTTGTACAGAAAATGTCAATTGAATGCAAAAACAGAAAGAATAGTTTGAATGAATGAATTCCCATATAACTACCACACAACTTCTACAATTATTAGCACTTGACTAATCTTGTTTCATTTATAATCCCCCTCACTTTAGTACTCAGAAGCAATCCCCAGACACCATATTATTTGATCTTAAATATTTCAGTATGTATTTTCTAGAACACATCATTATTTAAAAAGACCCACACTGCCATTATCAAAACATTTTCACAATAATTACTTACCATCAAATATCCAAATAATATTCATATTTCTCCAATTGGCTCATAAATTTTATGTTTGCTTCTTCAGCAAGAAGCCTACCAGAACCACACATTGCAATTAATTAACATGTCTTTTATGTCTCTTTTAGTCAATGTTTCCCCCTCGATCTCTTTTTCTCTTCTTCTCTTGTTGACAACTTATTTGTTGAATATACCAGGTCATTTTTCCTGTAGAGTTTCCACCTTATGGATTTTGCTCATTTTATCTCTGTGAAGTCATTTTAATATGTTATTCATTCCTCCTGTATTTCTTGTAAAATGGTAGGTAGATTTATATCCTTGAACAGATTCTCCAGCAGACTACTCATGATGGGCTCATGGGGAATGTTCCCAACGTTCTCAAAAGTTCATAAGTTTGACTGTAGGTTTTATAGATGAATGTCAGTTTGGCTGAGTAAATGCACCTTTCTCAATTTTTCCCTTGCGTATCTTGATTATATTACTCCATTGACTTCTGTCATAAAATTTTACTGTCAAAAAGTCTAATTCCAAACTTATTTTCTTTCCTTAATAAGGGAGTTGATGTTGTTGCCTAGATGCCCAAAGGATTATTGTCTTTGTCATTAAAGTCTAATAATTTTATTAGAATACATTTCAGTGTTGACCATTCTGGGTCAATTTTCCCATGACTGTGATGTGTCCTTTCAATATGTAGAGCCATACGTTATTTTATTTCAGGAAACTTTTCTTAAATTAGTTTTCACCATCTGTTCTATTGTATCATGACTATTTTCTCAAGAATTTGAGGAATATTGAAGCTTCTCTACCTGTTTTCTATATCAAGCACTTCTGGAAGTGACACTTGAACTGATTCTTGGAACATGAGTAAGCCAATGAAGTGGGGGAAAGACAAGCAGGGCAAGAGCCTTCTAGGAAGACGGAACTATACATACAAGAGCATAGCAGCTTAATGTGAGTAACTGCAGGTGTTGAGTGAGGTTTGCTATAGAATGAGTATAAGATATGTGGAAGAGAAGTCAAGCTGGAAAGAATGGCAGGATCTTGTTTATAAAAGACTTTGAATGTCAGATAAATGTGTTCTAAGTTTTCTTTGAAAGCTAATAAGGAGGATTTTCAGATGTGAAGGAATATTTTTAGAAATAGCACATTGGTATCAGTGAAGACAATGGCCTGGAATACAGGGAATAAATAAAGAGATAGGGGAAATAAACGTAAGTACCTGCTTTGTGCTTGGAAATCATAAAACATGTATATGAGCTTTATCATTTATCCCTCACAACAAATGTGTTAAGTAGTTTTTACTGTTTCCATTTTCCAGATTAAGCACACACGTTGAGACATAGAAAGTGATATCCTGGGATCTGAAGCCAAAAGCAACTAACCTCAGATCCCATATTTGTTTCAGTAACTATGGTTTATTCTGGAATCAGCAAGACCAGAAAGAAGAATAATGCAAAGATTTCTAAATGGAGCTAAATGGAATCTAGAAATAGTATAGATGTGGAATAAACTGGAACTTATAGGATTGAATAAGAGGGAAAGGAAGGCAACCAGCCTGATTGCCAGGTTTCAATTGAATAGCTCAGGTCAAAGTTGTCTTATACTGAGTTTTCATGAAAATAGGAGGTAAAAATGGAGACAAGTAAAGACTGTTCTCCGAAGAAGGTTGGCTGGGAAGAGGAAGGTGAAGTCGCAGCAGAGTTATAGGGTGGAGGGAGGCATTTTTGTTTTAGATAGGAGAGACAACCATAGCTGTCCATTAAGTGCCAGAAGAGAGGTCAGAATTAGGAAACCGCAAAGGTGGGGCAGGGTGGAAGGCTCTTGGAAAAGTACTGACAGTCAGTGGAAGAGAGAGAGAACAGGATCAAGAACACAAGCAAAGTATCAGAGACAAGCAGAAAATGTTTCTTCTGCTGAGACAGGAAATTAAAAATATTTTGATCTCCTACTATGCACCAGCCATGGTAGTAAGCACTTTCACATCCATTACCCCATTTAATCCCCACAAAAGAACTTCTCTGGTGATGTCATTAGTATCTACATTTTGCAAATCACACATTTGAGTAGTAATTACCAGAGTCAGACTTCAAACTCATGTCTGTCCTGAGTATTTCTAGGGTTAGTCTTTTGAGGAGGAATCACAGTACTGAGAGAAACCTTGATTAAAATGCCAGTTCTCTCATTCACTCTCACCTTGGACAAATCACTCACAACTATAAGATCCCAATTCCTCATCTTTAAAACAAGGAAATAAGAATTGAGATTTCCTCCTGTTCCAACAAACTGATATGAACAAAAAGCATTTGTTTTGCTCATGAAAATTATTTCTAAGGTGTTCACTTGCAAGCTATAATTTGATCCCCTCTTTAGGTAAGAAAGATTCCACGTATAACAAATTCAGGTGACCACTCCATTACCACAAATTAATCTTAGGAATTCTCCAGGAAAAAAAGACTAAAAGTTTAGTGTTGAACACAATAACAGAGTTGAGAGAGTCATTTTTATTTTTCATAATTTGAAAAGTAAATTTGCTGAGGATCTCTGCTATTTTATTAGGCAATTTTTTTTCACTACAAGCTAATAAAATATTTTTTACCTGTGAAAGTTTACTTTTTAATCTTGAGATTAAATTAATTTTTTAGCTTTATTGAAGTATGATTGACAAATAAAAATTATATATACTTAGGTTGTACAACACAACTTTCTTAAGGTGTCTATGTGATTCAATATACATATGTAGTGAAACGATTATCACAATCAAGTTAATTAACACATCCATCACTTCACATAGTTACCATTTTTATGTGTGCTAAGAACACTTAAGATCTACTATCTTAGCAAATTTTTAATATACAATACAGTATTACTAACTATAGTCACTATGCTTTACAACATCCTCGGAACTTATTCCTCTTATAACTGAAAGTTTGTACCTTTTGACTAACATCTCCCCATTTTTCCCAACCACTAGTCCCTGGCAACCATTGTTCTACTCTCTGGTTCTATGAGTTCAAATTTTTAGATTCCACACATTAAGTGAGATCATGCAATATTTGTCTTCTATGTCTGGCTTATTTCACCTAGCATAATATCCTCCAGGTTCACCCATGTTACAGCAAATGTCAGAATTTCCTTCTTTTTATGGCTGAATAATATTCCATTACATATGTATGTGTGTGTATGTACATATATCTCACAGTTTCTTTATCCATTCATCAACTGGTGGAAACTTAGGTAGTTTCCATATCTTAGCTATTGTGAATAAAACTGCAGTGAAAATGAGAGTGCAGATATCTCTTGGAGTTACAGATTTCTTTTCCTTCAGATATATATCCACAAGTGACATTGCTGGATAATATGGTAGTTCTATTGTTAATTTTTTGAGGAACCGCCACACTGGCTTGCGTAGTGGCTGTGTCAATTTACATTCCCACCAACAGTGTACAAAGATTTCATTTTTTCCAAAACCTCATCAATGTTTGCTATCTCTTCTCTTTTGATAATAGCCATCCTAACAGCTGTGAAGTGATAGCTCATTGTGGTTTTGATTTGCACTTCCTTGATGATTAGTGACATTGAGCACCTTTTTATATAGTACCTGTTGACTATTTGTATGTCTTCTTTAGAAAAATGTCTATTTGGGTCTTCTGCCACTTTTTAATCCAGTTATTTGGTTTTTGCTATTGAGTTGCATGAGTTCCTTATTCACCTTGGATATTAACCCCTTACCAGATACGTGGTTTGCAAATATTTTCTCCCATTCCATAGCTTGCTTTTTCATTTTGTTGATTATTTCTTTTGCTGTGCAGAAGCTTTTTAGGTTGATGTAGTCCCACTTCTTGATTTTTGCTTTTGTAGCTTGTACTTTTGGTGTCATATCCAAAAAGTCATTGCCAAGACCAATACCAAGGAGGTTTGTCCCTATGTTTTCTTCTAGTTTTATGGATTCAGGTCTTACACTTAAGACTTTAATCCATTCCAAGTTAATTATTGTGAGTGGTCTAAGATAGAGGGTCCAATATAATACTTTCGCATGTGAATTTCCACTTTTCCCAACACCAGTTATTGAAGAGACTGTTCTTTCTCCACTGAGTCTACAGCTAGGATCAAGGCCAGCAGGTCTGTTACCTGAGGCACAGGCAGGCATGACTCCTGCAGGATCCTTTGGTGGATGGTGCTGGTGGTAGGACCAAGGCCAAACAGGGCTGTAGCCACGTCCACAGGGAGAAAGGGCTGTTTCTGGGTCCGTAGCTGGAACCCTGCAGCCTGGATATAGACCTGCCTTCTCAAGACAGCCCTCCTTGGTCTTGGGCTCCACTGGAGTTCCACAATATCCTACCTGGATTCCAAAGCTCCCACAAAAGCACTTTTGTCCAAGATGGCTGCCAAATTATTGTTGCTGAGCAGAGATATGAGCAGGGGCCTATTATTCTGCTATCTTGCTGATGTCATTCCCTGTGAAAATACTGTTAGTTAAAATTTTCATTTCACCTTTTAGAATTATTTTGTGTGTGTGTGTACCTTGCTGCCTAATTTAATATCCATCCAAATTTTACCCAAAGAAATCCCTCCAGGGTATGTTTATAAGAGATTCTATCAAAATTAAAATAAGCTTTCTTTATTAGTGAAACCCAGAAGAACATGTTTGTTTCTTAACTTTTCTAAAACAAGTAAAGCTTGTATGTACCAGAAAACAGAAACCTCTGCAGAGTAGCATCATCTAAAGCAAATCTTGAAAGACGAGGATAGGGCAGCAAATGGGTAATGAACCATACAGAACTTGCTTTGAGAAGCACCCAGTTTGAAAAGAGCATTGTCAAGCTGACAGAAGCATTTGTCTCAGTAAATATTCTTCTTCATTCCTAAGCCATTCAACCATGAGAAGGTGAGCACAGTCAGCAGTCTAAAAGTCTCTGATGAATACTTGTAACACACAAGCCGAAAAATCCTTGATCTATCTGCCCTTTGTGAAAAGTAACAAGAGCTGGAGATGGGGTTAAAAATGAGGGAGAGGCTTCCACTTCCAACTATGATAGGCCAGCCTGAGGCAAAATGAACCTCTCATCAAGAAAATCTTAAAAAGATGAATAGAATACAGAAAACATCGGGTTGAAGGTATTAGAGAGCTACCAAGGCAGCAAGGACTCAAGGAGCCACGTTGCTGGAGAGACATGAAGCCCAGAAAACTGAACTCAATGTTCTGGGCCTCTTACCCTCCAGGCATTTGATGATTCATAAGATACACAGGGTAAAAGGATTTTTTAAAATCTAAAATAAAGAGAGAACATGCTCCAATGTATTGAATGAGGCCAGCCTAAATTTCATATTAAAACCTGAAAAGGACATTGCAAGAAAAGAATAATATCCATCATGAACACAGTTGCAAAGTTGATTTCAATATAATTCATAAACATATTAAAAAGACACTGCATCACAATCCATTTGATGTATTCCAGGAATGCAAGGTTGTTCCCACATTAGAAAAAACAAACAACTCACCTCACTAGAAGAAGAGGAAAAATTATCTTCTCAATAGGTCCCAGAAAAGGCCTTAAAAAAATTCATTGTAAAAACTTTAGCAAACCAGAAACAGAAGAAGCTAACACTAGTTTGATATGCAGGGTCTACAAAATACCTGCAGCAAACATTACACTCAATGGTAAATTATTGAAGGCTTCCCTCCTAAGATCAGGACCAGGACATAGTACCCTGCATTGCCACTTCCATTCGACACTGTAGTTTAGGTCCTTGGCTGTGCACAGAAGTAAGTAAAAGAATTACCAAAGCACAGGAAATGGAAAAGTAAGTATACCTGCGATTGATGACAAACAACACAGTTGTTTACATGGCATTTCCAAAAATATTCCACAGAAAACTATTAATATGAATCTAGCAAAATTGTTCAATAAAGTCAGGATTAAAAAGTTTCATTGTTATCTACCAGAAAGAACTAGAAAATGAGGTTTTTAAATGATAGTTTTATCTTGGCTATTGTAAATAATGCAGCAATGAACATGGGGTGCATATGCCTATTTCAAATTAATGTTTTGTTTTCTTCAGAGAAATATCGAGCAGTGGAATTGCTGGATCATATCGTAATTCTATTTTTAATTTTTTGAGGAACCTCCATACTGTTTTCCATAGTGGCTGCACCAATTTATATTCCTAGCCACAGAGGTCCCTTTTTCCACATCCTCACCAACACATTTCTTGTCTTTTGGTAATAGCTATTCCAACAGGTGTGAGGTGATATCTCATGGTGATTTTGATTTGTGTTTCCCTGACTATTAGTGATTTTGAGCTTCTTTGCATGTGGCTGTTGGCCATCTGTATATCTTCTTTAGAAAAATGTCTATTCAGATCCTCTGCCCATTTTTTAATCGGATTGTTTGGTTTTTTGCTGTTGAGTTCTATGAGTTATTTATATATTTTGGATATTAACCCCTTATCAAATACATGATTTGCAAATATTTTCTCCCATTCAGTAGATTGCCTGTTCATTTTTTTGATGGTTTGCTTTGCTGTGCAGAACCTTTTTAGTTTAATGTATTCCCACTTGTTTATTTTTGCTTTTGTTGCCTTTTTTTTTTTGGAATCAAATCCAAAAAATCATTGCCAAGACCAATGTCAAGGAGATTTCCACCTATGTTTTCTTCTAGGACTTTTATGGTTTCCAGTCTTACATTCAAGTCTTTAATCCATTTCAAGTTAATCTTTGTGTATGGTGTAAGATAGTGGGCCAGTTTCATTCTTTTGCATGTGGCTGTCCAGTTTTTCCAACACCATTTATTGCACAGGCTGTCCTTTCGCCATTGTATGTTCTTGTCTTTGTCATAAGTTAATTGACCATATATGTGTGGGTTTATTTCTGGGCTCTCTATTCTGTTCCACTGATCTATGTGTCTTTTTTTATGCCAATACTATACTATTTTGATTACCATAGCTTTGTAACATAGTTTCAAGTTAGGGAGTATGATGCCTCCAGCTTTGTTCTTCTTTCTCAAGATTGCTTTGGCTATTTGGAAGTGCCCATCAATGGATGAAAAGATAAAGAAGATGTAGTGTATATACATACAACGGAATACCACACAGCCATAAAAAATAATGGAATCTTGCCATTTGCAACAACATAGATGGGCATTGAGAGTATTATGCTAAGTGAAATGTCATATAGAGAAAGACATATACTATATTATTTCACTTACATGTGAAGTCTAAAAAACAAAACAAACAAACAAAACAAAAACACCAAGCTCACAGAACAGACTGGTGGTTGTCAGATGAGAAGGGGTAGAGGAGGGTGAAGTGGGAGAAAGGGGTCAAAAGGTACAAACTCCTAGTTATAAAGTAAATAAGTTATGGGATGTAAGGTACAGAATGGTGACTATAGTTAGTAATACTGTATGGCATATTTGAAAGTTGCTAAGAGAGCAAATCTTAAAAGTTCTCATCACAAGAAAAAGAATTTTTGTAACTATATATGTTGATGGATGGGAACTAGACCTATTGTGGTGACCATTTCATAGTGTATACAAACATAGAATCATTATGTTGTACACCTGACACTAATATAATGTTATATGTCAACTATACCTCAATAAAAAAACATAGTTGTAAAAGCATAAAAAATGCTTAGGGATTACCCTAACAGAAACAATACTTCCTCACAGAAAGTAAAAGATACTATTGAGAGAAAATATAAAAGAATTAAACAAACAGAGGACAAATCTCTATGAATTTCAAGACAAAATATTGTAGAGATAATTCCTTCTAAACTGATATAGGCATTCAATGCAATCCAGATAAAAATCCTAGCTGTATTTTTATATTGTGGAAATTGAAAAACTGATATTAAAATGTATATGTAAATTTAAAAGGCCATAAATACCCGACAATTTTGAAAATAAACAAAATTGAAGGATTCATAAGTATTATCTTATTATAAAGTCTTATTACAGTAATTAAGACAATGTGGCATGACACAAGGATTAAAAAAAATATTCCATTAAACAGAATAGAGTTCAAAAGCAGAGCCACACGAATATGGACATGTGGATTTTAACAAAGATGACACTTTAGTCAAGTGCAAGAAAGAATGGTCCTTTCAATAAAAGCTGCTATATCACTTGGATTTCAACAGGAAAAGATTATGTACACAACTCTAGAAGATTTGAAAATCTAAAGAGCAAAGGAAAAATACAGCTTTTATAATGAAACATAGGAGAAAAGATTAATGAGCTTGGGGCAATAAAGAGAATAAGAGAAGATATTCCCCAAAATAAATGTCTAAATGACTCTTATCTAGAATGTTTATATGTGAGTGTGTATATAGGCTAAACAAAAAGATAGACAATGCAATAGAAAAAAATGAACATACATTTTGCCTCCCCCACAAAAAGGCTATCCAAACGGCAAATAAATAAATGAATAGGTTAAAACCTCATCAGTCATCAAGAACATACAAATGAAAATTAAAATCACAATGACATACCACTGTACACAGACTAGAATGGCTAAAAATAAACATGTAAAAAATATTGACATTCCTAAAGTGTTGGCGAGGATGTAAACAATTGGAAATATCATACACTGCTGGAGGGAGTGTTAATTGGCAAAACCACAGTGGAAAATTCTTTGACACTATTAATAAACTAAAACTATTTTGTGTATATTGTAGAACTGCACAAATGAGTAAATATATAGATATTATTGTGAGTCATGTTTCTTGCTATACAAGAAATGAGAAACAAATAATGATGAGGGAAGCCAAAGAATAATCCTAAATGACTGGACTGGAATTAGAAGAGAAAAATATGATTTCATATTTTTAGTTTAGTTTCTACTAAAGGGCCCATAGCCAACCACAGCCCAGTAGAACTAGATACTAGGCCATGCTTTCTAAGTGCCATTCCCCCTTCGGAGTAAACGGGGATGCTTGGGAAAATTATGGAGTAGACACCAGATGAGCCTGGGACATCATGCATTCCCAGAAGATATAGCAGACCTCAAAAAATGATGGGGACATGATAAAGGACACAGAAGGAAGTTTGAAGTAGGTTCCATTGACCAAATCTTGGATAATTTAAGCATCAAATAATAAGGAAAGTAACTCATTATAATCCATTTACTAAAATAAGAATCCATAAATCTATTTTGATAGCAAATAGATATAAACTAATTGGGGGAGAAGGAAAAGCTCTTCTACACAAAAGAATTCCAACAATAAACATGGGATTGATGGAATTAGAATACCACCATTTTACAACTATCACAGTAAAAATTGATTCAGACAAGAATCATGAATGGATGCCAAATTTAAATTGGGGAAGAGGTTTAATAAAAAGGAGGATATTTACACAGTCTTCAAGTATCTTCCCATACCTTTTAACGAGTTATATATTAAAATAAACTTATAGTGGTTCTCCACTAACATCTTAACCAAGTAGTGAAAATTAACTTCACGGAAAGAGGCAAAAGACATCAACAAAAAGAGGTACGTGTGTTTCCAGACACATAATTGCTTGAGAAGGACACATCGCTTATGAGGTATTCAAGCCAAAAATGCATAATCTTAATTCATTCATGATGCAATAACAGAGAAACACAAATTGAGAAATATTTCATAAAATATTTGGCCTGTATTTTTTTCACGAAGACCAAGGAAGGCTGAAGAACTCTTCTTGATTAAAGGAAACTAAAGAGACATGACAACTAAATGCAGTATGTGACCCTGAACTGGATAGTTTACTAGAAAAGTATAATTTAAAAGGGTATTATTGGAGCAACTGATGCACTTGGAATTTGACTTATAGACTAGGCAACAGCATTATTTCATGTTAAATTTCCTGAATTTGATAACTCTATTGTGGCTATGCAAGTAAATATCCTTGTTCGTCAGAAATATACAGAAATATTAAGAAGTAAAGGACCTGGTGCCTGCAACCCACTTTCAAATGGCTCAAGAAATATAATGTATATAATGTATTGACATATGGACGGATAAATGATAGGCAGATAGATAAATAGATAATAAAGAGAGAGAGAAAATATATAGGAAATTTCTTTAAATGTCTCTCTTCTCTGACCGAGTTTAATTCTTCCTTTCTCTAATTTTAATTATCTTGCTTGTTTTCTTCTGACTTTCTTTAATGCCTTTTATTAAATTTTCGTTCAAATCTATTCTCCCTTGAGACGATTTTAATTTGTTAGCTATTTCTGACATCGTCAGATCTTTTACTTCAATTTCTTTTCAGAATTCAGCCAACTCTGGTGACATTTTCCCCTGTTTTTTGTCCCTTTTTTGTTCTTAGTTTTTAAATATCTGATTTTAGGTGTTCTCTTTTTAAATTCTCCATATGTTATTTTGCAGTGTTAGGGTACAGCTTTGTTCTGTTTCAGGAATGGGTTTTGCTGGGAATTTTTATCAACTGAAATGTGTTGATTCTCGATTTCTGTTTCGTCTTACATTAGTTTCGAATGGAGTTGGTCTCATTTTCACTTTTTCCAGGCATTTCATGTGAAAAGTTCCTACAGGAGTCCCTCTGCTGTCAGTGTGATGAGTTACACTTTTCTTAATAATTGATATGTTTTTGGTGGTCGTGATGGGGGAGGGGAACAGTTGTATCTTTGGAGCTTGGGTGAATTTCCCCACTTACCAGTATGCTCACCTATCTACACTGTACTGTCAGTCAAAGGATGCTATAACTGTAGTAATTTTAAAAATATGTATTAAAGAGTGAACATGAAAAGAATGAAAAATAAAATATCTACCTTAAAATACTAGAAAATATAAAATAAAAGGCAAAATATTTCACATACCAATTGGACCACGTGTTTATTGTTTTATTTTTATTGGATCACAGTCTCAAGTAAGCTCCTGAGAATAAGTACATGGTACATCTATTTTCCTAAGTAATATTGTCTATATTCTACAAGATATTTTGTTTATTAGAATATAGAATTAAAGGTTGAAAAACATTCCTTCAGAATCAATAGCACTACTCAATTGTCTTATACCATCTTATTTTTGTCGTTGAGATTTGTGATTCCCTTTGTAATTCCCTTCTCTCTTTTTTTTTCTTTTTTGGTGAGGATGATTGGCCCTGAGCAAACATCTGTTGCCAATCTTCCCCTTTTTGCTTGAGGAAGATTGTCTCTGAGCTACCATCTGTGCCAATCTTCCTCTATTTTACATGTGAGATTCTACCACAGCGTGGCTTAATGAGTGATATGTAGGTCCATGCCAGGGATCTGAACACTCGAACCCTGGGCAGCCGAAGCGGAGCACACCAACTTAACCACTACACCACCAAGCCGGCCACTCTCTTTTAGTTGATCATTTTTTTCTTCCCTAGAAACTTTTGTGTGGGCTTCTATGTAATCAATGAAATGCTCAAGGGAGGGTCTTCCAAATCCATTTTATTGGGAACTTGCTGCACATTTACAATCTGAAGACCTAGGTCCTTTTGCTCTTAGTGAGGATTTTGCATTCTTGCTTTCATAATTTCTTCTTTTCCTCCCTTCCCCACTGCCTAGAACATCTGTTACTTGTGCATTAGAATTCTTAGAATAAACCTATACAGTATAATATTTTAAGAGAAAAGAAGGTAGACATTATTCTCACAAAATGTTTAGAAATAGCTTCAATTTGTAGTAGACTCAATAGAATAAAAATAATTATAAAAGTAGTAGAGATAAAATTTTATGTAAAAGGACTTCAAAGAGTGACAACTCTTAACATGTCAAACTTTAAAATATAGTAAAATTAAAATCCAGCTGAAGAGAAAGTGGTGTTGAGAATAGGCACCTCTCTAATGAGGCGAAATCTGTCTCCTTAAATTTTCTAGTTTTTACCAACAAAAGTTGTTTTAAAACCCCAACTCTCTGAGGTACCCAAATGCAAAGATACAATCGAGGCCACTGCTAATCTCCATTCCCTCCTCTCTTTCAACATATGTTTAACAGGGAGTTTGAATTAACCAGTCAACATGATTTATAACCTATGATGTCACATTTTCACTGCAGAGTCCCTGGGACAAATCAAATGTCATTTATTAGTTGAGCTCCCATTTACACAATTTTTCCTTCCCGTGGGATGTTGGCAGTGTGAACAATTATCACAAGAATAAAAGGATATTTATTCTATTGCCATAAATCAAAGACTGCTTAAATTTCAAAAGTTTTTAATCTACCTGACGTCAATATAATTAACGATTTTCATATGGAAATATCTCAATTTGGTGAAAAGTCAAGCACAAAGGCTGGAACCTTGCACAGTGCCTGGCAAAGGTGCCCAATAAATAGGTATCATATAAAGAATTAATGTGTTAAATCCCTGACTTCAAAACTTACTACAAAGCTACAGTAATCAAAACAGCATGGTACTGGTACAAAAACAGGTGCACAGATCAATGGAACAGAATTGAAAGCCCAGAAATAAAATCACACATCTATGGACAGCTTATCTTCAACAAAGGAGTTGAGAGCATACAATGGAGAAAAGAAAGTCTTTTCAACAAATGGTGCTGGGAAAACTGGAAAGCCATATGTAAAAGAATGAAAATTGACCATTCTTTTTCACCATTCACCAAAATAAACTCAAAATGGATCAAAGACCTAAAGGTGAGACCTGAAACCATAAGGCTTCTAGAAGAAAACGTAGGCAGCACACTCTTTGACATCAGTATTAAAAGGACCTTTTCGGACACCATGTCTTCTCAGAGAAGGGAAACAATATAAAGAATAAACAAATGGGACTTCATCAGACTAAAGAGCTTCTTCAAGGCAAATGAAAACAGGATTGAAACGAAAAAACAACCCACTAACTGGGAAAAAATCTTTGCAAGTCATATATCTGACAAAGGCTTAATATCCATAATATATAAAGAACTCTCACAACTCAACAACAAAAAATCAAACAACCCAATCAAAAAATGGGCTGGAGACATGAACAGACACTTCTCCAAAGAAGATATACAGATGGCCAATAGGCACATGAAAAGATGCTCATCATCACTGATCATCAGGGAAATGCAAACCAAAACTACACTAAGATATCACCTTACACCCATTAGAATGACAAAAATATCTAAATCTAATAGTAACAAATGTTGGAGAGGTTGTGGAGAGAATGGAACCCTCATACACTGCTGGTGGGAATGCAAACTGGTGTAGCCACTATGGAAAACAGTATGGAGATTCCTCAAAAAATTAAAAATAGAACTACCATACGATCCAGCCATTCCACTACTGGGTATCTATCCAAAGAGCTTGAAGTCAGCAATTCCAAAAGTTCTATGCACCCCAATGTTCATTGCAGCATTATTTACAATAGCCAAGACATGGAAGCAACCTAAGTGCCCATCAACAGACGAATGGATAAAGAAGATGTGGTATATATATAAAATGGAATACTACTCAGCTGCAAAACAGACCGAAATCATTCCATTTGCAATAACACGGATGGACCTTGAGGGAATTATGTTAAGTGAAATAAGCCAGTTAGAGAAGGATAATCTGTGTATGACTCCACTCATATGAGGAATTTAAAAATGTGGACAAAGAGAACAGATTAGTGGCTACCAGGGGAAAGGTGGGGTAGGGGGTGGGCACAAAGGGTGAAGTGGTGCACCTACAACACGAATGACAAACATTAATGTACAACTGAAATCACACAAGATTGTAACCTATCATTAACTCAATAAAAAAGAATTAATGTGTTAAGGAACATCACTTCCCTGCTCAGAATCCTCTAATGGCTTCTCATCTCATTGCAAATAAAAATCAAAGTTACAATGGCCTACAAGGTCCTACATGATGTGATCCTCTCCCTCTTTCTCATTTCTCACTATGATCACCTCATTCACGAAATCTGTGGTACTCATACTGACAGGCTTGTTGTTTCTAGAATATTCCAGGTGCATTTAGGATGCTGCATTTGCTCTTCTCTATACCTTGGATTTTCTTTGCCCAGATACCTGCATAGTTTTCTCCTTCTCTTCTACAAGTCTTTATTCAAATGTCAGCTTCTCCGTGAAACCTGCCTTCACTACTCTCTAAATTTTCAACCCTCCCTGCGCACACTCTCCCCTGCTTTATTTTTCTCCTTTGCCTTTATCATCATTTCATGCATTATAATTTTCCTTTTTTAGCCTGTTTATTATTTCTCTCATCTCCAGATGACTCTTGGGTACTGTTAGAATATAAACTCCAAGAAAGCAATAATTTCAGCTTGTGTTGTTCCCTCAGATCCCAGAACAGTGCTCAACATATAATTGCTAAATGAGTGAAAGAATTAATAAGTAAAAGAATAAGTGAATGAATGACAACTAGTGAGTCGAGGCTGGAGAGTTAGAGAGCGGCCAGATGATCCAGGGCTCACAGGTCAGGTTATGGGATTTAGATCTCATTCTAAATGCAATGGCAAGTCCTCAAAGGTTTTAAGTGGGGAATGATATGATCTAATTTATATTATAAGTTTATAATTTGTAACAAGAGTGATACCTGGAGGAAGCAGACAGGAGGCAGTAACCCAAAGCTGTCGGTGGCTCCAGTCAGGATGATGGTTGTGGAGCTAGAATAAAATGGGACATTGTCAAACTGGTGTGGTGCTGTGGATGCCAGCAGGAGAGACAGCTTTAAGGATGAGGAAATTGTACCAGATGTTCCCTGAAGATAGAGGGAGGTGTAGACTAAAGAAGTCTTATTGCATTTAATGACATGGAAGTCCTCGCTAACCTCAGCAGAGAGGGAGAAACATTAGGCCTACTCACAGAACACAAGGTCTCAGGAAACCAACCTGAAAATACATGGGAAATCAATAACGTGGATAACTTGGCTTTGAGAAGAAATGGCAATGGTTTTTAAATCAAAGGTATATTGGTCTTACATGGAGGTTGGAGGAAAATGGCTGGCATGTCAAACTCTGTTCCCGTCTTATGCCATCTTACAAACAACCCTCAGTCCACTTCCGGTCTTATTCTCGGCAAAATGCCCTTGAGGAATAGGAAGTAGGTTAACCTTCCCTAAGAAACTCATTCTCCTGTTTAACCCTGGCTTTCTGAACTAATGCCCTTAAATCCCAGGTAAATCCTCCACACCAGCAGGCTACTTGGGGACCATAATCTCTTCTCACCTACTACCTCTTCAAATACAGTCAATTTTTGTTTTGTCTTTTTAGTACATTGAATATAAAAGTTGAAATAAGAGTCTGAAAGGATAATTGCATGTGACTATATTTCTTTATCACTAATTTCAGAAGCCCGCATAAACCATAATTTGCTATGTCTTTGCAAATGTTATCCTGTATTGCTTATAATCCGTTAATTGTTATGTTGCTCAAATAGTCTTCTTGTAAATTTTCTGGATCTGCCTACTTAACTCGTTAAAAAGTTACTCTTTCAGGTACACTTTCTTATAACCTTCAATCATCTCCTTGAGTTTTGATGTTACTAAAATTACAGTGTTTCAGAAAATGAAAGAAGAAAATCTGCACTAAGCAGTGAGAGAGGTGCTCTGAGATCACTGATCAGTATACGCTCATATTTCACTTTCCTCACCCATATTTCACACTGTATTTGTTACTCCCAAATTTTACCATATTAGGAAGCTCACCATAATTAATTTACTTCCCAATTAGAAGGCTCACTCATGTTAAAGGAAGACATTTTCAATACCTACAATTCTCAAACTGTTTGAATCAAATAAGAATAGCATGCATGTCTTTTTCTATCTTATTCACTCTTGTGCCTGGCACCTAGTAGGTTCTTAATGAATATGTGTTCAGTGAGTGAACGAAAGCATTTCACAAACTTTTGGCAGAAGGTGTGATGGTGTAAATATTCTGATATTAAAGGAGAAAGGAAATTAGTGTGTGCGTTTAGAGATGTGTGATCTGTTTAAATCAGTGCTATCCTACAGAGATTTCCAAGACAATGGAAATGTTCTACACTGTGTTGTTGTTCACTACGGCACCCACTAGCCACACTCAACTACTGAGCACTTGAAATGTGGCTAGGACACCTAAGGAATTGAACCTTTAATTTATTTTTCATTTTAACTAATCTAAATTTAAGTAACCACATGTGGCTACCATAGTGGATAGTGCAGCTTTAAATAATTCAGTACACATTTGGTCCAGATAAAGTATTTTGGTCCTTTGAAAAACTAAAAGCATTTTCCTGATAGGTCTATAAAATGTTAAAAATAAACTAATTCAAATACCAGTTTGGGGTGTCTATACCAGTCATAAACATCAGTGTCAAAGACTGAGGCAGGAATAGAGTCGAGTTGGCTGCAGAAACACAGGCTTTGGTGGTACTCCTCTCCTCGACTCCTCCACCTCCGAGGTTGTACCTCTGCCTCAGGATTTATCATATTCACGAGATAATGTTTCTGCAAGCTCTGGCGCTGAGTCTTCTTATTCTCCATGGATCCCTCTTCTAACATGCCTGACACATTTAAGTATCCAGTGAATGCACAGCAATGCATAGATGCTGCTTTTTTCAGTTAGACACAAGTAGGTTTATGCAGCCCAATAGTCAAATACCACACATTCATGGACAGATCCATGATTAGTTACCACATATCCAGGGTTAACCAGGGCAATACCAGTCTAAACTCATCGTCCCAATGTCCCCATGTGGGTTCTCACCCTCTTTCATTCTCAAAAGTATCACTGTTTGGACTCTATCAAATCCCCACTCTTTATCAACTCTCCAGGGCTGTATTTGTTTGGATTGCTACGTTTTGGAATAATCAATTTGTTATTATTATTATTATTATTATTATTATGAAATTGTGCTTCTTGGTCTGATCATTGTAATGTGCCTTAGAGGTAGGTCTTGATGAACTACAGAATTCTCTTGTTAAGTAAAAGAAAATAATGTTGAAATACAAAAGCCACTCAGTTTCCACAAAAATTAAAGAGCTTCACTTAAGTCATAATTAAAAAGGAATTATGCACGAAATTAAGACTGGGTGACTACATGAAACCGCTGCCACCCCACATGTCGCAACCAACACAAGAACACGTTGAGAAACCACTTCAAAACCAGCAAGAGGGTGCTCACGCTTGAGGATGCCCCTGAACCTGCTCAGGCCCAAGTTACCTGGCAGATCAGACCGAATTAGAATTCCTGTACTGAACATTGTGCAAGCTGATTGGAAATGTAATTGTTCATCACATCAATATGGTCCAAGAAATGTGGTTTTTACAGACGTGATATAATCATTTTCTAATTACCAAGTAAGAACTCTCCACTGTTTATCAGAAAATAAACGCTTAGAATCGTTTGGTGAATTACAGTATGTGAATTAACCCAAATGCCCTCTGGAAGTCGTCAGGTGACAAAAATACAAATAATTCACTGTAAAACCCTAGCTCTAATTTGTATCCCGAAACCACAATTCATGTCCCCATGCGTTATACCTTCTCATCTTCACTACCAGTTTATTTCATCCAAGTTCCAGGGGAGAACGGTATTGGTTCCAGTGTCTCTGAGCAATTGCTCTGTTGTAACTGCCAGTGAAGGACCAACCTTTGTAAACACCAGTTATTCAAAAACGGTCTTTTTGCACAATGAAGTTTAAAGTACAGCATAAGGGTTCCTGAGAAGCCAGTGAAAATAGTGGCCTATATTTATACAATACGAGAGTATTGGATGAGCAGTCAGAACACCTGGGTGATAGCCCAGCTCTCACTCTAATCACGGAGCCTCCTTCTCATACTGTCTGAACCCCAGGTTCCTCATGTACAAAATCAGAATTACCCCAGAACTATGTATCAAACAAGGTTAGAAGGGCAAACAAATAAAATAAAGTATGTGGAAGTGCTCTATAAAATGAGTCTCACTATATACACATAATTAAATATTTAAGATATTCTTTGAGTGGAATTATCCTATAATGATATAAGTACCTTCTCTAGGAATCAGAATGTTCAGTGGAACTAATAGATATCCCCTCACAGCCTGATGGGTCTCTGTTTCCTCTGCCTTGAAAAGCTCTGTAAGAGATCTATCTCTGATCTTCAGAGTCTCCAGCCCAGGTCTCTAACCTCCCACCTCTGATAGTTTCAAACCTGCCCCCAAAAGCCTAGCTTCGTGTGTTCTCCTAGGTGGATCTTTAGTCCTTGTGCACCTCAAGACTGGAGGACATTTCACTCTACCTCTCAAAATATTTTGACCAAGATTCCTAGTTCCCATTACATTCCAGAACCAGTGCAAAATTTCCATGAAAAAAGTCCCTGCTGTTGCTATCGTTATATCAGCCCGGCAGGACCAGGAAAAGCTTCTCTGGTGACTCTTTTCCCCAAGATAGGATTTCTGCCTGTGTGAGCTCCCAGTTCACACTCAGAACCAGGAAATGTCCCTCCTCCAAATTTAAAAGAAAAAGCCGGAGATCACTACCTCACCTCTGCTATGTTCTTCCTCGCTGGAATTTTGGTTCGTCTAATCCCTGTGCCTCCATGGTTCTCTGATATCTTCAAAAGATTTGCTTATTTTTTAGGCTTTTTTTTTTTTGGCAATGGGTGCACTTGCCTGCTGTGTCCTATTACATCATATCTAGGAGTGGAAGTCATATCAACCTGTTTTTAGTTCTGGTCTGAGGTATTTTGCACATATCCTTTAAGACAATTTTAAAATTAAACCTTGATTTTTTTTAAACTTTGGGAGTCCAGTTTTCTAATGAATGGTACATTTAACCTCAAATCCTAATTGACAATTTTTCAAAAAATCTTATTATTTCAGCAGATTCTCTAGTGCAGAGAAATTGACACCAGAAGTATTTGGCTTTATTCTTATGCCCTATAGAATGGCCACTCATGGGATCACCTAAAAGGTTCTTTTTTTTTTTTTTTTAAATTTTTGTTTTTTTGGTTTTTTTTTTTTACAGATTTTATTTTTTCCTTTTTCTCCCCAAAGCCCCCCCGGTACATAGTTGTGTATTCTTCGTTGTGGGTTCCTCTAGCTGTGGCATGCGGGACGCTGCCTCAGCGTGGTCCGATGAACAGAGCCATGTCCGGGCCCAGGATCCGAACTAACGAAACACTGGGCCGCCTGCAGCTGAGCGCGCGAACTTAACCACTCGGCCACGGGGCCAGCCCCTAAAAGGTTCTTTTTTGACATTACCATAGACAAGATATTAATCATAAAACTATCTTAAGGTTATATGACACTTTTTCCATAGAAATGAAATTAAAATAGAACAAATTGCTTATGCATTATTAAACATTGTTTGGTAATTTTCTCCATGCATCTAATAAAGAAATATAAGTGCAGAAAAGTAAAATAAATTGCCTAAGAGCACAGAATTACCTGGTGGAAAAGTTAAAAAATAAATTAACCAAGATTTCAAGGTTAATGGCTGGCTCCTACCTCTATTTGATTCAATAAATTCTCCCCCCAAAATTAATGATTCAGTCCTTCTAGTGTGGATAAGTACTGTGTTTTGGTCCAGTCCCATCAAATTGTTAATTCCAAAATTCCCAACATGATCAGCAAAAGGAAAAGGTAAGAGAAAAGCGCAGACCTGAACTCTGTAACAAGTCAATAGTTACAGCAAGATCCTGAAACAATAAGAACACTATTCAAGGTGCTAAAGCATTTCTCACCAATGGAGGACAATTAAAAACATACTAACTCATAAAGAGTTACTTATAAGAAGAATCCTTCCCCTTTAATGTTGGCAGTATATTTGAAGAGGCCACAAAAGAGTCACTGTTGGATGCCCCACAGGCAAGAACACAAAGGGAACCTCAGACAGCTGCAGACACACAGGTAACCAAGGGCGCCACTTCAACAACCTCAAGTGCTGTGCTCAGTACAACTATTTATTTAATGAGATAAAATAAATTTCAGGTCATCAAAAAAAATAATACTCTTGACTTTGTATTATCTAGGAAATTGCTTGTGGAAATAGCACAAAAGAAAACCAGATAACAGGTTTTAATTCCAGCTTTGTCAATAGCTAACAGTGTAAATGTTAGCAAGCCTGGATTTTTTTTTTTTTTGAGTCTCTATTTATTTGTTTGTAAAGTAGGAATAATGTACATTTTCCCTATTTACACTGAGATGCATATGAGAGCAAATCTGAAACAACTTGTGAACTACATATCACTACACATAAATAAAAAGCTAAAATATGAGAAATTAGTGATTTTCATAGACTTTTAGACCTGTCCAAAACAAAGTCACATTTATCTATATTGATTTTTTCTTGTCTGTACTACAAATATACAAGTAGGAAAAAAATCAAATGGAGTGCAGAGTTTTTTGTTGTTTTTTTTTAATAGTGAGTTTTGTATTGTATCTGATTCATGGCTGAAAATTTGTTTTTATTGAGGTCATAATAGTTTATAACGTTGTGAAATTTCAGTTCTACATTATTATGTGTCAGTCACCGTATATATGCACCCATTTATTCCTTATGCCTACCCCTCATCCCTTTCCCCTCTAGTAACCACTAACCTGTTCTCTTTATCCATGTGTTTGTTTATCTTCCACATGAGTGAGATCATGTGGTGTTTGTCTTTCTCTGTCTGGCTTATTTCACTTAATATAATACCCTCAAGGTCCATCCATGTTGTCGCAAATAGGATAGTTTTCTCTTTTTTATGGCTGAGTAGTATTCCATTGTATATGTATACCACATCTTCCTTATCCATTCATCAGTTCTTGGGCACTTGTGTCGCTTCCCCATCTTGGCTATTGTGAATAAAGCTACAATGAACATAGGGGTGCATAAGTCTCTTTAAATTGTTGATTTCAAGTTCTTTGGATAAATATCCAGTAGTGGGATAGCTGGGTAGTACGGTATTTCTATTTTTAATTTTTTGAAAAGTCCCCATACAATTTTCCATAATGGCTGCACCCACCAGCTTGCATTCCCACCAGCAGTGTATGAGGGTTCCCTTTTCTCCACATTCTCTCCAACATTTGTTGTTTTTTGTCATGGTAATTATAGCCATTCTAATAGGTGTAAGGTGATATCTCATTGGAGTTTTGATTTTCTTTTTCCTAATGGTTAGTGATCTTGAATATCTTTTCAGGTTCCTGTTGGCCATCTGTATATCTTCTTTGGAAAAATGTCTTTTCATATCCTCTGCCCACTTTTTGATCTCGTTGTTTGTTTTGCTGTTGAATTGCATGAGTTATATATATTTTTTGGAGATTAACTCCTTGTTGGATATATGATTTGCAAATATTTTCTCCCAGTTGGTGGGTTGTCTTTTCGTTTTGTTCCTGGTTTCCTTGCCCTGTAGAAGCTCTTTAGTCTGGCGAAGTCCCATTTGTCTATTTTTTCTTTTATCTCCCTTGCCCAAGTAGACTCAGTATTTGAAAAGATCCTTCTAAGACCAATGTCAAAGAGTGTACTTCCTATATTTTCTTCTAGGAGTTTTATATTTCACGTCTTACTTTCAAGTCTTCAATTCATTTTGAGTTAATTTTTGTATATAGTGAAAGACAATGGTCTACTTTCATTGTTTTGCATGTGGCTGTCCAGTTTTCCCAACACCATTTATTAAAGAGACTTTCCTTTCTCCATTGTATGTTCTTGGCTCCTTTGTTGAAGATTAGCTATCTGTAGATATGTGGTTTTATTTCTGGGCTTTCAATTCTGTCCATTGATCTTTGTGTCTGTTTTTCTGCCAGTACCATGCTGGGTTTTGTTGTTGTTGTTGTTGTTTTGAGGAAGATTAGCCCTGAGCTAACTGCTGCCAATCCTCCTCTTTTCGCTGAGGAAGACTGGCCCTGAGCTAACATCCATGCCCATCTTCCTCTACTTTATATGCAGGATGCCTACCACAGCGTGGTGTGTCAAGTGGTGCTGTGTCTGCACCTGGGATCCAAACCGGCAAACTCGGGCAGCTGAAGCAGAACATGCACACTTAACCACTGTGCCACTGGACTGGCCCCAGTACCATGCTGTTTTAATTAGTATAGCTTTGTAGTATATTTTGAAGTCAGGGATTGTGATGCCTCTAGCTTTGTTCCCTTTTCTCAGGATTACTTTAGATATTCAGGGTCTTTCATTGTCCCATAAGAATTTTAGGATTCTTTTTATTTCTGTGAAGAATGTCATTGGGATTCTGATTGGGATTGCACTGAATCTGTAGATTGCTTTACGTACTATGGACATTTTAACTATGTTTATTCTTCCTATCCATGTGCAAGGAATATCATTCCATTTCTTTATGTCATCATTGATTTCTTCTTTTTTTTCCTAAAGATTGGCCCTGAGCTAACATCTGTTGCCAATAGTTCATTTTCCTCTTCTTCTCCCCAAACCCCCCCAGTACATAGTTCTATATTCTAGTTGTAGGTCCCTCTAGTTCTGCTACATGGGAAGCTGACTCAGCATGGCTTGATGACTGATGCTAGGTCCGTGCCCAGGATCTGAACCAGCAAAATACTGGGTTGCTGAAGCAGAGCATGTGAACTTAACCACTCGGCAACAGGGCCAGCCCCATATCATCCATTTCTTTCAGCAAAGTCTTATGGTTTCCATTATATAGGTCTTTCATCTCCTTGATTAAATTTATTCCTAGATATTTTATTATTCTTTTTTGTGATTGTAAATGGGATTATATTCTTGATTTCTCTTTCTGCTAATTCATTATTAGAGTATAGAAATGCAACTGATATTTTTAAGTTGATTTTGTACCCTGCAACTTTGCTGTAGTTATTGATTATTTCTACTAGTTTTCTCATGGATTTTTTTAAGGTTTTCTATATATAAAATCATGTCATCCGCAAACAGTGAGAGTTTCACTTCTTCATTGCCACTTTGGATACCTTTTATTTCTTTTTCTTGCCTAATTGCTCTGGCCAAAACCTCCAGTACTATGTTGAATAAGAGTGGTGAGAGTGGGCACCCTTATCTTATTCCTGTTCTCAGAAGGATGACTTTCAGTTTTACCCCATTGAGTACAATGTTGGCTATGGGTTTGTCATATATGGCCTGTATTAAGTTGAGGTACTTTCCTTCTATACCCATTTCATTCAGAATTTTTATCACCAATGGTTGTTAGATCTTGTCAAATGCTTTCTGTGTGTCTGTTGAGATGAGCATGTGGTTTTTATTCCTCATTTTGTTAATGTGATGTATCATATTCATTGATTTGCAGATGTTGAACCATCCCTGCATCCCTACTATAAATCCCATTTGATCACGGTCTATGATCTTTTTAATGTATTGCTGTATTGGGTTTGCCAATATTTTGTTGAGGATTTTTTGCATCTTTGTTCATCAGTGATATTGGCCTGTAATTTTCCTTCTTTGTGTTGTCCTTGTCTGGCTTTGGGATCAGGGTGATGTTGGCCTTGTAAAATGTGTTAGGAAGTGTTCTATCTTCTTCAATTTTTTGGAATAGTTTGAGAAGGATAGGTATTAAATCTTCTTTGAATGTTTGATAGAAGTCTCCAGAGAAGCCATCTGGTCCTGGACTTTGTTTTTTGGGAGGTTTTTGATTTCTGTTTCAATCTCTTTACTTGTGATTGGTCTAATCAGATTTGGAATGCAGAGATTTTTAATGGGGTTGATCATTCCTGCCAGTCCCTCTGTTCCTCACACAGAGAGAGTTCCCTTGACCAACACCTAGATTTACATATTTCATTAATGGCAAAATAGCTCATTCTCAGGTAATGCTAGATCCACTACGTATACACATGTTTACATAGAGAGTGATATGGCTGCTTTATGGTGTCATCAGAAACCACAAGTTAGTTTTTGTTGGAATAACAAAAAGGAGGACAGAATATTGAGAAGACAAAAGAGAGGTAAGGTAGTTGACAGCTAAAAATAGGTGCTGTTTCAATGCAAGCTTGGGAAAAATAAAGTAGAAACAGCAAAGGTGAGGCCTTGGAAAAGACATTCCAGCAGTAACAGACCGGGAGTTTGGGTGAGGGGCTGATGTGGTTTTACTTCTAGGTTCTGCCATCAGGTTCTAGGTTCTGGCATGAATTACTTTAGGGCAGAGTTCAAACCATAAAGATAAGTACATTTTTTCCCTCTAAGAAGATTATTGAAGTTTTACTGAAAACCCTACCTGTTCATAGTAAGCTGGCTATTCTGTCTTTTAGAGTCTCAGACAAACCCAGAAGTAAGGCAAAACATTTTCTCCAAGAAAATCATTTTGATATTGTGCAAACAGATAAAAAGTAAATTCATATGGCTTTGCATGGACTTGTGATTATACAAATAAAGTAAAAACAGTTGGTTTCTGAGGTGGGCTTTACAGATATTCTCTGATACTTTATTCTTCTCCAAGCCTTAGAATTGAGAATCAGCCATCTGGTTTTGATTTGGGAGTGGTGTGTGTAACTTGCTAGTGGAAGAACTTAACTGCTGGTTCTTATCTTTCCAACACAGCCTTTGCTGCCCCCAGGTTTGTGAAGGTGCCAGGCTGAGCCATGAATGGAGGACAGTCACCCTGGAGCCTCCCAAATCTGCAGTGAACTTTGCATGAGTGAAAAATAAATACTTGTTCTTTTAGGCCATTGGAATTTGGGGATTGTCTAGCTGTTAATTTGGTTCTTAAGGGGTCACCACTAAAAACTTTAAAATATAAATCTTAGTGTAGCATTCGTTCAGAGAATGAGCAGTAAGAAAAATTATAATACAAGATGGAAAGATGGCAAGACACGTTATGAAGTAGCAAAATATTTGGTAAACAATCTTGTCTTACCACCTTTGAGGCGGTTCATGTACCTAATCCTATTGGAGCTGTATAGGAAGTAATTGGAGAACAGAAAGTTAATGGCATGAGTTGGTTATTATTGGATGCATCTGACAAAGCGGTTCAAGAGAGTTTAGGTGAGAAAAGAATTTCCATTTGTAAGCACAAATAAAAGGGAATAGAGAGAGTCCAAAAATTCTAGTATTTGCAAAGTCAGAAGAGGCAACAGCACCTCATCACTAGCTGGCAAAAGATTAAAGTGTAAAGGCTTTTTTTTTTTTTGCCTTATTCCTATCTTAATTAGTTTTTTCCCGTATTGACTTAAGAGTAAAATTTGACATAGTGGCTCAAAACTCAAAACTCTTTCTTCGCTTGGCTTCCAGGTCACTCCATTTCCAGTTTTTCCTCCTTCCTCACTGATCACTCATTTCAGCTTCCTTTATGGCTCTTCCCCATCTCCCTGACCTCTGACTCTGTAGGTCCAGCAGGCTTTGTCCAGGGACATCTCCTATATCTACATGTATACTCACTCCTGGGAGATCTCATGGCTTTCCAATACCACGTGTATACTGACAACTCCCAGCTTCTGCCCAAAATTCTAGCTGTCTACTTGACATTTCTACTTGGATTGCAAATAGACATCTCAAACTTTCTGCATCCAGAAATTGAATGATCCGCCCCCCTCAAACAAACAAACACCTAATCGCCTAATCTTGATCTTTCAACAGGCTTCTCATTTTAGTAAATGGAAATCCCAGCCTTCTAGCTTCCACGCTATAAACTTGCCCTGAGTGACCCTGCAACAACAGGAAGCAGCTCCTTAGGTCTTTGATTTCTTCATAAACTCAATATAGAGGCTAGAATCAATAATATCTAAAAGTATCTAATTTTCCTTCCACGACTAAAGAATAAGATATCTATTTTATGTTCCAGCACTGGCTTCAGAGTTCAATACAAAGACAGACTTTTGCACCCTTAAGCAAATATCACTCTTTGGATCACCTGAAACATGTCACAAGGGCTGCATTTGGCTCAGCAAATCAGCTACTAATAACCCTGCTCTTTCTACGTTTTTTTTTCCCGATGCTAGGAAAATTATTCTTCCTGATATTTCAAGATTCCCCACACTCATCTTGTAAGATCTTTTTGCAAATTCCCCTGTACTAGTTTTAAGATTAGATTTCCATTTCATAATTCATATTGCAGGAAAACTTAATCCTCTTACAGATCATGTGTCAACAACCTGAATACCATCATGGCTGACTGTAACCAACTTAGAAAGATAAGTAAGCATACGCTCCTAGAATTTAGTAATACGGTAACAGCATCTCATAGATGATACACTCTGATAGACAGGTACTTAACACTACTTGGAAGATCTCAATCTTAAATCTTATCTTTTTTGCTAATGGACTGCCTCACAATAAAATAGCAAACAGAATTCAAAACTAAAGGAGACATTTTAGTCACTACTTCTCTTGCTGTTTTAATGGATTTTCTTCCGTGTAGCCAGCTCAGTATGTTTTAGTTTAATGTACTTGGATATCAGTAAGTCTAAACTCAAGTGCCTTTTTCATTAGCCAAGACACTACCTGGAGATTCCCAGCCTTCATTTAGAGTTAGCCACCCAAGCAGACCAAGCCAGAGTTCATCCAGTTATGCTGGCCGTCCTGCATATAAATCCCCCTTTATGCACTGTTTGCCATGAACACTGCTGTGCTGGAATCAGTGACCTAGAAATGCACATCCATTGCAAGCAAGTTGAAATAAACAAACCTTACTTGCACCCTGTAGTTGTTGTGGTGGTATGTGCCCAATATACTCAGTGCCTAAGAAGAAAATGGGATGTGAATATCCACTTGTCCCAATTCTGTGCTCCATTAGGGTAATTATAAATCAGTACCCCTGGTGTGAATGGAATACATGATGCTCAAAATGGTGCTCATTTGGGGGAACCATTATATTCATTTTAAATCACCCCATTCACATTAAGAAAAAATCCTTCCTTTCACTGGCCTGGGAAAAGAGCCCATCAAACTCTCTCTCAAATGTTGAACTAGCAGAAACATTTTACTCTAATACACTGCCTTGGTGTTTCCACATTTAAAGCTCAAACACTTCCCTTTTATGTGCACTCATGCACTGCTGACATGCACATCCCTGTGTATCCCTTTGTCATAGCTGGGTCATGGCAGCTAACCTTTTAAACAATCTTTATAGAGCTGCAGCAGGTTTGGAGAAACAGACCGATGCAGCTAGGAAACAGGAATTGAGAAATTCATTTTCTGTGAGCCAGTGAAATCCATTTAATGCTTTGTTTCCTTTTTACTGTCCTCAATCATTTGTTTTACATATCAAACACAAACTGGTTTGTTGCATTTCTCTGGCAGCTAGAGGGCAGTTAACATACAAGTTACTGCATCATTCTCTGCCTTCTCCTATATCTCTAGTGATGGATCCCAGGAGAATCCAGTCTGGGAATATTACTAGACGTGGTCCTGACAGGAACCATCACCACGGCCTTTCTCCATGTGTTTGCCTTTTCCATTTTGTAGGGAAGCTAATCCCCGCAGAAAAACTCCTTCCATAATGAGTGGGCTTTTTCCACAGATCAGTAGTGCACTGCAGCATTTTAAAGACGTTAAACCCTTGGCTTTTTAATTATGATTTACTCTTATACCAATGGAAACATTGCCCCAAATTAACTCTAGTTTCTTAAAGATATTTGGTCATTTTATTCCCATAATGTCTTTTCAGCACAGAGCATTGAGTAGGGGTTACATAAATATTGAAAGAATAAGTGAGTGAGTCAATGAGTGCACAAATTGTGTCTTCCTTGACTTCTGGGATGTTGTAGTTCTCATATTCTTCAGGAATACTCTGCTTTACTCACCAGTTGTGTGTGTGTGATTGTGTGCATATATTGTGTGCAAATTACTTCATATTTTTACCTCTTACTATAGACTGGTTCTAATCTGCAAGACTCCCTGCATCTTATCTTGAGTGACAGCTGGCCAGCCTCCTCATCCTCATCCTCAGTTCCAACCAGCTCTTTTTAGAGTCTCTACCCAGCTTCCTCACAGGTTACGAAAGCAGAAGAAGCCAAGTCCTGGATAACTGGAGATTCAAGCAAAGTATGACATGAACTCAGTAGAGATAAGAGGGATGAGAGCACTGGAAAGAGGGAAAGTTGGTTATAAAAATAGTTCCTATAAAACTTTTATTATATACAGCCATCACTGTAGTAATACTTTTCTTTCATACATCCTTTTTGTCCCCAAATTATTTTTGTAGACATCAATTAATTGAAGCTCACAGTGTTTTGAGTCATATCATTTGATTCAGTTTGCACTATCTTGAAAATTGTCATACGAACCAAATACTGGAGTTCCACTATCCATATTTCTGAAGTAATTTGAGCCAAGTCTCAATTTCCCATTTCCAGAATTTTATTCCCATTAATGAAAGACATTGCATCACAAGAGTAGAGTGGAGAGAGGAGACATACTTCCATTCCGCATTTGTCAAAACAGGATTCAGAGTCCTTTAAAGCAGTAAGAAAGGACAAAGTGTTCTGTCAACCAGGTATGAAAACTTTAAAACACTTTTATTCTCAAACAAATATGAGAGGCTCTTTCCCTGAAAATGTAAGAAAAGGAATATAAAGTGAATTGTTGATTTTACTGCACAGATAACTGTCCCATGAGAACAATTACACATAAACTTTCAAATGCCCCGTCTCCCCACACCATGCACTAACCCCATTTAATTAAAGTTGCTGTCTTTGATTTTTAAATACTTTTTTTTAGAAATAGAAACATGAACCCAACAAATAGACACCCAAATGTGGATGATTTGAATGTGTTTGGAATGCTGAGAATCCATTTACATTTTAATAAGACATTTCCTCAGTGCAGGTCTTAGATAAATCCCCATAGAGATGAGGCCAGGACACAAAATTAAGAAGAAAGAAGCATCCTTGACAATTTGGAGAAAAGGAAAGATAAGCAGAGTGGTGTTTAATAGAAACAGATGTGAATGTAATCCCTTTAGGAAGAAAAAAGCTGTAGAAATATAACATAGGAAGAGGAGAAATGGCTTTAGACAGATATAATGGAAAAACCTGGGGAGCTTTGAGAACTCAAGCTAAGGATGAGTTCATGACTCAGACTCGCTTCTAATTCACAGCCCAAAAATTGGTGTGTTACGTGGATAACCTGAAGAAAGACATGGTGTTAAGTGCAATATGTTATTTATAAGAAAGATTAACAGGAGTTTCCGAAAGTGGCAACGGAAGGCTCAAAAAAGGAGGATTTACCAGGCTAAAAATGTATAAATCATATATGGTCAAGGATATATACGCTGGTTGGCATATCTCTAATGTATGACCACTGAAACCGGGGGCCAACTTGCTTTAACTATATTCAGTTCGTTGTCGCTTTGCAATAGCAGTTAGATAGTGGGGCCGGCCTGGTGGCTCAGTGGTTAAGTTCATGCCCTCTGCTTCGGCAGCCCAGGGTTCGCTGGTTCTGATCCCAGGCACAGACCTACACACCACTTATCAAGCCATGCTGTGGCACGTGTCCCACATATAAAATAGAGGAAGATAGGCATGGATTAACATCCATTAGCTCAGGGTCAATCTTCCTAAGCAAAAAGAAGAGGAGTGGCGGCAGATGTTAGCTCAGGGCTAATCTTCCCCTCAAAAAAGGAAAAAAAGTAGTTGGATAATGCATTACTAAAACCCATCCTATAGATAACATCTCTGACACTTTGGTCACCATGGTAACGGGTGCCTAAGTTTTTCAGGAACTGAAAATTGGACTCCTCGTCCAGTTCAGAGCACTTAAGACCACAAACTCACAGACGGGCCTGCTTGGGTGACCAACAGGTGACTCTTTTACATCAAGGAGCTGAAAACTCCACCCTCAGATCATGGTAACACCACCACTTTGTGAACACGCATCCTATGAAGAACCATGAAGCTTGACTATGAAACTGGCAGACAGCCATTGATGATTAAATATATAGGTACTAAAGTTTTTTCCTTTTTGCAATTACTGATTATAGTTTTTAGCTGTTTAACCCACCCATTGTTAACTGTGCTGTTTAGGCAATATGCTACCTGACTCCCTCTAGGTTCCTATAGATAACATCTCCCTGGAGCCTGGATCACCATGGTAATGGGTGTGTAAGCTGTTTTTCAGGAATTAGAAACCCTTGTCCACTCCGGGCCGGTTGAGATCACCAACTCATCAAGTGGGCCCTTGCAGATGTCCAGTAGGCGACCTTTTGACGTCAAGAGGCTAAAAACTCCACCCTCAGATCATGCCAACGCCGCCATTTTGTGAACAAGCGTCCTATGAAGAGGCATGGAGTCTGACTACGCTTGTGCAGATCGTCAATGACCTCACCTCTCCTCACCTCCAATCATCTATCTCCATATTTCAGATCACCTTGCCCAGATCATCAATTATCTCAGTTCTTGTTACCTCCAATCATCTATTCCCAGACTTCAGAGTACCCTGCCCCCTTATCCTATAAATATCCCTAATCCCCATTTTGGGGGGAGGCGGATTTGAGATTCTTTCTCCCATCTCCTTGCTTGGCTGCCTTATGAATAAAAACTCTTTCTCTGCTGCAAACTCACGGGCTCAATGATTGGCATAATCATGCGGCAGACAAAACAAATCTGCTTTTGTGACACCAGTGACAATTGTTTTCTATTCCAACAAGAAGGATTTGAGTCAACCTTAAGGAAAACCTATTGACTAAATGTTGAGCATTAAAATATGTTAATGGGAGTCATAGAAGTCTATTAACTCCATTTTTTTAATCACCACCTACAGTTCTGCAATGCTTTTCACAGCTTGCAGAAACATAGAACAGACCTAGAGTTACAATCCTACCATCAGCTGATAACAGGTCAAAGGTTAAGCAATAAGGGGAAAATTTGGGTAGGAGAAAATGTCTCCCAGTACACATTGAGCCAGAATGGTACTCTTTCACTCTTCAAGGATGTTCTCTCTCCCTCTAAGAAATATTTCCCTTCCTTATGTTTTATGTTTTCCTGAATTTTAAGGAATTGAGACTATGTGACTTGAGTCCTCCACCTTGCTCTTTAAAGAAAAAGAAGTGAGCAGAGATGTTGTCAAGGAAAACCTTTACCTGAGGAGGATTCAGAGGCATGGGTATGCAAATCTTCTTTTCTAAAAATAAAGAATAAAAAGTAGGGATTTTGACTCTTCTAAATCTTGATCCTTTAGTCCTACGTCTCAGGCGAGAAGTTGGACAGAACACTGAACGCGTCTCTCAAAGCCAAACCACATCACTGACTGTTAACTACAAAAAATTGTGAACAGCACACAGTGAATCAACTAACCTCAGTGATTAAACTAATCCAAGGCTGTGATAGCTTTAAATAACTCTCCATAAGGTTAAGTAAGATTTCCCCACCAATACATTGATTCTACATAGTTGTGATTAAAATGTGGCACAAAAGCAACTTCCATCAGCTAGTTCAGTTGCAGAGAGAGTGGCAGAGCTGCCTAATATGGGATATAGCCTCCATCTGAATCCACCAGCAAGCCACACTTTCTGCCTCTTAATGCAGGCACAGAGAGAAGAGATTATTTAGAGGGGAAAGACAACTGCAGGGCCAAGTGAACTGAAATGTTCCCTGAACTAACAAAGAGAGGATCAGCATTTTGTGAAGCATATTACAGATGTGCAAAGACTTCAGTGCAAACAAGTTTATTTTTTAAAAATATTCAAGTTAACTTTGAATATACACAGATTTGGAGTAAATTCTCTACACATGATAATTATTACTATGATTATTATTGTAAGAAGTATCAGAAACTCTAAAGGAATCATTTCAATATCATCATAAAATCTTGCATTAAACTTCATCCACGCTTGTTCAAATATATAGTGGATGTTATCTACCACAAGCGAGATGTGGGCATCTAGGGTGGACCAAAGAGCACCATCTCCAGAGTCTGTATTGACAGAGAGACTTTCTCTTTCATTTAGTTGTTTTTTGTAAATATTCTGAGTTGCTTTGAAAAGGTCTTCATATTTCCATGGTAGTTTATTTAATTAATGGTCTTGTATATCTGCTGTGCCTAGGATATTGTTAGTTTTCATAAGCAGTTGTAGGGAAAGCAAATGTCATTTAAGATAAAGGTTTACCCACAAGAGCCTAGATGGAGACACCACACACACACACACACACACACACACAACACTTGTGTGCATCCATGTAAATAGTCCAACTGTAATGTCATTAGTTTTGCCCAGGGGGCTGAGAGTGGGAATGGGAAGGGATTCTTGGTTAAGGTACATTGTAAAACAAAAGGTAGGGCATGTGGTGAACCACAAAGAGAGGTCAAAAGAGACTTCTGTGACTGGAAGGAGGAGCTGCCGCACTGGGGGAGGAGGTAACAAGGTGGGTTTAGGACATCCTCAGTCCTTGGGTAGACGAGGAGCTGCTTCCCAGGGGCCTGATGCTGCCGGTTTTTGGTCAAAAGAAAGCTCCGAGCTGGGGAGCCGAGAGGTTCCTGCAAATGGAGGAGTGCTTGAAACCATGAGGCTGTCAGCCCAACGGGTTTATCATCCCACAGAATGAGCCATCACAGCATCATTGCTACCACATAAAGAGATTTTCCTTCATGTTTACACAGTCTAGGGAAATCTAAAAATTTAACACTCGACTGCATCTATGCAAAGTATGCACCTTGGATCAGCCTGTTCAAAAAACTATCATTTCCATTTGCACCCTTTTCCACTGCTTCCTCTCCGTTTCCAGTAGTAATCTCATTCTGAAGCTCACCCCCAGAAGAAGAGCCGTGCCCGGTAGATTTGCCTGGTTCATATATGCCACATAGATTATGGGAAAGTGGCCACAATGTCTAATACTTATTAAACAGCTGTTGCAGCCTTTAGAAATCACCAAAGAAAATATCATATATAGGACTATCACCAAAAATTTCAATTCAGTACTTGCAAGTTATAGGATTCTTACCAAAACTGCTTCTTTCTTCCTAGCGAGCTACTTAAGCCAGGATTCCTAATTCATATTCATCTTTCCTCAAAAATTAGCTGCTCTTTGTGGACAGCACAAATTAAACACATTACAACCAAAAAAAAAAAATTAGTTGCTCCTAACAAGCAGTGCTGATCAAGTGGGAAAAGACCTTTGATATGGGCTAGCTCCTTCCCACCCTTGTCACTTGCCTTCCCCAGCTCAGCAGAGAGCTGTGAAAGCGCCATGTTGCTAAGCAACTCTGAAAAGCTTTTTGAATCTTATTAATTTAATTAATTAATTAATTAAAGAACTCTGAAGGAGCCTTGGACCACATGGACATATCCTGTCCAACCAAGGCAGGGGGAATACTCACAAACGGCAGCAGGACACAGTTTGAATACCAATCGCAAAAGGAGCTGGGTAGACGCTGTTTACAAACTCAGGATTTCCTGCCATTTGCGACAAGATGGATGCACCATGAGGGCACTGTGCTAAATGAGATAGATCAGACAGACAAAGAGAAATACTATGTGATATCACTTGTAGGTGGAATCTAAGAAAGCTGAATGTAAAAACAGAGAGTAAAATGGTGGTTACGAGGCAGGGGCTGAGGGATGAGGAAACTGAGAAGACATTGTTCAAGGGTAGAAACATGAAACTACTAGGTAAATACGTCCTGGAGACCTAACGCACAGCACAGAGATTATAGTCAACAATACTATGTTATAACTTCAAAGTTGCTAAGAGACTAGATCCTACTTGTTCTCACCACAAAAAAGAAATGATAATTATGGGATGGGATAGAGGTGGTAGCTAACACGCAATATGTAACTGTACCAAATGAACACATTGTACAGCTTGGACTTACACAATGTTATATGTCAACTATATCTCACTTTTAAACATTTTAAATAAAAAAAGATACAGAACCAAAGGAATAAGAAAAAAAGTCAAAGCACATATAGCTACCTCGTACCACATACCCTGTACAGAGAGCACGGCAACAACTGAATTCTCCTGAAAATGTCATATTTGGGGAGAGTACTACCTTGTAAGAACCTAGATATTCAACTTTTTTCTGAAACTTCCCCAGACTTTGCCATTTTTCAGAAAACACTCTCAGTACAGCTTAAGTAGACTGATGTGGCAGAAGGAGCGTCCCTTCTCCCAGCAGGCCCCCACAGTCCCCTCCGTCGCTCTCCTCATGCTGTTTGAAATCAGTGAGTGGGTGCTTACTCCTCTTGTTGTTGTGTTCTATTTTGTTTTCATAAGTACTTATTTTGTGCTTTATTCAATTAAAGTAAATGTACATAAAATACTTCACTGATAAAAGTAGAATCAAATTGCTTTAGTTTCTGCTTTAATCACGGTCAGGAAGCAGTCACCGTCATTTTGTGCGTCAATTTTGCACACTTTTTGGCACCTTTCGTTCCTTTGTGTGGATCTAATTGTCCATCTGCTATCATTCCTATTACATTTGAAGAACTTCCTTTAGCATTTCTTGTAGTACAGGTCTGTTGGTGACAAATCCTATACATATCTGTCTGAAAAAGTCTTTATTTTGCCTTCGTTTTTGAATGGTATTTTTGGTGAACTGGTATTCTAAGTTACAGGTTTGTTTTTCTTTTCTTTCAGCACTATGAAGATGTAATTCCATTGTCCTCTGACTTGCATAGTTATTGAGGAGACATCTGAAATTATTATTTTATTTTTTTTAACAGAATAAGGCTTTTGACTTTTTTATTACTCAAAAAAGCTTCATTTTTTTTTTTATTTAGCTTTCTTACTCTGTGCTTGTGCCTTCAACACTTTCACAAGCATTTTCTGCTCCTCAATAAGGAAAGCATGCTTGATCCTGTCACAGACACTTTTAGCACACATGGAACTTCCATAGGCCCTACTAACGTGTTTTTTCATTTTAGACAATCTCCTCAGAACTTTATGTCTCACAGCACGAACTCCTCAAAGTCTGCCTGGGCACATGCCACATGCGGATTTTGGTGCTTTCCCAACTTTCTAGGTATAAAGGTAAACAATTCTATTCCCAGGAGTTCAGACAGCCTAGTTTTGTTAGACGCTGTATTGTAGGATAGCCTACGACAGTAGGTCAAACGCTAGACCATTCTGAACGCCCTCGCACCAGCTCACCTGAAATTATTCTTCTCTTTATTGCCCAGTATGTAATATATCTTTTATCTCGATTGCTTTTAAGACTTCTTTTTAACGACTGGTTTTCAGAAATTTGATTATAATATGGCTCCATTTTTCTTTTTTTGCATCTATCCTGCTTGGCTGGGTTCATTGAAACTTGTAAATCTGTGCATTTGTAGAGTTCATTAATTTTGGAAAATTTTCAGCTGTTATTTCTTCAGGAATTCTTTCTGATCTCATGTTTTCTGGGACACCAATTAAATGTAGACCATTTGATATTGTCCCACAGATCACTGGGTCTCTGTTCTTTTTTTATGTGCTTACTTTTCTCTGTGCTTTATTTTATATAATTTCTTTTTATATGTCTTCAAGTTCACTGATCTTTCCTTTTTCAATGGATGCTCTTAGTCCCATCCAGTAAAATTTTCATTTCATATATTGTACTTTTATGTTCATTGGTTCATGGTTTATTTTTATATCTTCCATTCCTTTCCTAATTATGTTTAAAGCAAAGATTTTGAACATAATGATTTAAAATAACTGTTTTAAAGCCCTTGAGCTAATTCCATTACCTTTTCTATTTCTAAGTACAGTCTATTGCCTGATTTTTCTCTCGGTTAACTGTAATTACATATATATATGTATATATATCTATGTGTGTGTGTGTGTATATATATGTATGTGTATGTCCATGTATATATACGCATGTATACCTATCTATATATACACATATAAAATATGTATCTCTATATTTTATTATGAATATTATTTAATTATATATTTTTTAATTTATCATGCATGTATACATACTTCTTTGCATGTCTTATAATTTTCTATTAGATTTTAAGTGTTATGTTGTTGAGTGCCAGGCTTTGTGTTTCTATAAAGAGTGTTGAAATTTGTTTTGGCGGGCAGTTAAGTAACTTTCAGATCAGCTTACTTTTAAGCTTTATTAGGGCTAGATTACAGCAGCCTTTACTCTAGGACTAGTTTAGTCTTGCTCCTATGGCCGGACCTTTCAGCTGTCTCTGCTGAATAATAACCCAGGTTTCAATGAGCTCCTTCTCCTCTGATTGAATGGAACTTGTCTCCCAGCCCTGTGTGAGTTCTGGAAGTTTTGAGCTTATAGCTCCCCAGTTGTTCTTTGCGTTGCCTCATGGAGTTTCATCTGACATATGTAAAGTCTAGTATTTAGCAACAGATTCAAGAGGACCCCTACTCTGATTTCTGGAGCCAGTTCCCTGCATAAGTCTCTCTCCTTAGTACTCTGCCCTGAAAATTCCACCCACTTCATCCTTCCCAAACTCTAATCTCTATCTTCTCAACTCAGTGAGAATGTTGCCCTCTGCCTGGCTTATCCTTTCCTGTGTCATGGTCCACAAAAGATGTCCAGGTGATTGTAACCTGTGCTGTTGTAGGGCTCACATCAGTTAGTTTCCTTTTCCCTGGACCGTAGTTCTTCACTGCCTATTGCCCAATTTATGAAAAGAGTTGTTTCATAGGTTTTCCCAGTTTTTTAATTTTTTATAGCAAGAAGACAAATCCAGTACCAGTTACTCCAACATGGCAAGAAATGGAAAATCTATAATTTCAGTGAGTTAGGGATTCAGGACAACTTGAACGGGTGCATCTGACTCAGGGTCTCTCAGGAGGTTGTAGTTGACATGGTGGCAAGAACTACAATAATACGAAAGCTTAAATGGGGCTGGAGAATCAATTCCAAGGTGACTTACTAATGTGGATGGCAAATTGGTAGGAAGTCGTACTTCCTCACCTCAGTGATTTCTCTATCAGGTTGCTTGAATGACCTCATGGCAGAGCATCTGGCTTCTCCTGGAGCAAATGATCCAAGAACTACCTAGGCTTTCTATGACCACCAAAACACAAAAAACACAGGGAGAGAGCACCTTAGAATGTCACCCATTGACGTTCTCTTTAATACAAACCACTCTGGATTGCGTTCAGCACACAGAGGAACCATATCCCTCAAATTCTTCAAGTAATTACTTATTATGAAAAAATTGACCAAAGGTCAATTTGGTAAAAGTAAGTGCAATCCCCAAGGAAGTCTGAGCAGTATCTCGATAGTCACTGTGCTCCCTTCCTTTCACAAGAAGGTTATCACCTCATTTCAGAGATTCTAATAGAGAATGTTCCCCAAGACTCTCAAGAGGGGCCTAAGGGGATTTTTCTTGGCACAAAACGTCAGTACCCCCAGATAACTAGAGCCCTGACACAACACTCCCTTTGCACCTCTCAAGGTACTTGGCTGCCCTTGCTGTTCATTCCCACAAGACTAAAGACAGTAACCTCTTTCTGAGAGTTCTCCAGTCCATGCCACATCTCAAAAACATTATAAGAAAGGAAAGGAAAAGGAAAACTCCTTTCTAATGAGAGGTATGCCAAATACTAAACAAAAGATGATCAAGCAGATGCTGGCTTCTCTGTTGTTGCAGACATGGTGGATTTAATGAAGGGCAAGGTTGCCTTTCCTCCTAAGTGGAGGCAACTTGCAAGTCACATAACATTTTAAAATACATGTACTTTTTTAGACTTTATGTATTCATTCTAGGAAATCCACTTCTCTTCCAAGTATATAAGTCTCATAGCTCTTAGCAATAAATTTAGCATTTAACATGCAGAAGTCTAAGCCAGAAAGTCAACAGAGGGTAGAGATTCACACTGAACATTTCTGACTCACACAAAAGTGAAAGCATTTATATGTGTGTATTCATACTCATATTATATATATAATTTCCATTTAGTTTTTCTTGATCACAATTAGAGGAATAAACAGATGCAAAGTCTAGCAGTCAGTTCACACGCATTTACTGCTGCCTGCTCTGTACCATTCACTGTGCAGGATACTGGAGATAGATAGTGAGCTGCTTGCCTTCAAGACCCACAGACTAGGGGCTGGCTCCGTGGCCGAGTGGTTAAGTTCGCGCGCTCCGCTGCGGCAGCGCATGGTTCGGATCCTGGGCGCGGACATGGCACTGCTCATCAGGCCACGTTGAGGTGGCGTCCCACATCCCACAGCTAGAAGAACCTGCAACTAAGATATACAACTGTGTACAGGCGGGGTTTGGGGAGATAAAGCAGAAAAAAAAAACAGAACCACAGACTAGACAATGTGCACACAACTAATATACCTTCAGCTATTCAGTATATATTTAATTACACCTACTATGTGGTAGACTCTCTGTCAGACACTGAGGGTTCAAAGAACAAGAAGATAAAGATTCTGACATTAACGTGGTCCAAACAGAATAAGCCAGAACTGGAAAAGGACACTGGAAGAGTCATTGATACCATTTTTATGATTGTTTAGGGTTTAAATTGTTTGTATAGCATATGTTTCTTGATTCATTGTCTGAGATTTGATAATTATGAAATACCGTACTGACTCAAAGCTAAGAAGATGTTTTAAAAAGAAAAAGAATGTCACCTTTTGTCAGCCTTATTTGTGTTCTCATTAGTACACTCTGGCCTTTTTCATAACAATTCATAAATACTCTTCTAAACATCTAAATGATCACAATCTTCTGTTAGTGTCTTTATTTTCACAGTCTATAGCTGTGTTCTTTACTATGACAGCCATATGCAGCTATTGAAATTTAAATTTATATTAATTAAAAGTAAAAAATAAAGCTAACTTCCTTGGTCCTACTATTCTCATTTCACGCACTCAGTAGCCACTATGTTAGAGACTATTTCCATCATCATACAAAGTTCTATTGGACAGAACTAGTTTATTGATTTCTAAACTAAGAAAATAATCTTCCAACTCAAACCATATCACCTTTGCCAAGCATGTTCCCATAGCATTTCATTTATTTTCTATTAATAAGTTAACTTTTTTGACTCCAGTGGATAAACTCAATGTTATCTATTTTACGGTCATTAAAATAGTAATTCATTAATAAACATGTTCCCTATGCTAAGTTTATTCTCTACCATATAGCACCACCATTTAAGGACACTATATTAAAAGTAACACAATTTTTTTTTTTTTAATTTTATTTTTTCCTTTTTCTCCCCAAAGCCCCCCCGGTACATAGTTGTATATTCTTTGTTGTGGGTCCTTCCAGTTGTGGCATGTGGGATGCTGCCTCAGCGTGGCTTGACGAGCAGTGCCATGTCCACGCCCAGGATTCGAACCAACGAAACACTGGGCCACCTGCAGCGGAGTGCGCGAACTTAACCACTCGGCCACGGGGCTAGCCCCAACACAATTTTTTAATATTGAAAACCAACGACATATTTTCTTCATGAAACTCTCCATGGAGGATATACTGAAAATACATCCCTTCCTTCTTGGACACTTGCAAACTACTTGCTAATGAAAATTTTGGAAATTCTGGATTTTGTACAAAATGCTTCTAGATTTTGTTTTCCACCATCAGAGAAATTGGAAGAAATGGATTTGCATATACTTCTTCAATTAAACGAACTTTCAGGTTGCTTTTTAAAATTCAAAGCGATGTAACCTCAAGTACACTGAAAATTTACTTGTTATTGGGCAAAAGATTATCAGACTTAATGGTGACTGGACTCACTGCTCCTCCTTGGATATTTTATTATAATTCTTTATACTGGATAACAGAAAATTCAACATGATAAATTCAAATATTCCCCTAAACAAGGATAGCTAAATAGTATTGTACAACCACGGCCTTTTTGTTACTAGGCTTTTTCTCTGGCTTCACCCACAAAAACATCTTTTTGACAAGGATTTAAGAAGAGCTTACCTAATTTCCTTGGCAGACAAAGGCAGTTTTTCACTTCTGTTTGATCTCAGGTTTACCTGGATATTCTTCTACATTTCCAAGTTCCTCAATTAAGTTTGACGGGGTATCTATACTTTGGGGATATTGCAAAACTCTCTCTCCCTAATATGAAAGACTATCTGTGCTCCCCAAATCCTGTGAACCACAATTACATTAAAATATTAAATATACTATCAATATTACTAACTCTAAGAGGAAGAGAACCTCATTCCTCAATCTTGGACATCACAGAGTTAACTGTGGCTCAGCTGGACACAAGGGTGATCTTGGAAAGAGATATGTCTGTTATCTGGGGATTTACTTCTTTATGCTAACATCATTCTAATTGTCAGTAAAAATTAGTTTACTAATAGTTGAAGAAGTATATCTACAATCCTGGGACCTTTGCTTTCCCATCATTCTCATCGTACACTTTCTCCTCTGCAGATACATGCAGAGATCAAACACCAAGCTCCTTGATCAAAATGGCTGTCATTCTCCTCCTGGAGTGACTTTCCCCTTCTCTCTACCAAAGGGCTGATACGATTTCCCTGTCAAATATGTCCAAGAAGTCTTTAAAGGTGTCTGTCGGTTGCCAACATGAGGTCTGCCAGACAAGAGTGCTGCCTTCAGGAAGGAAGCAGAAACTTACAACATAAAAGGCAGCCAGACTCTGAGCATCCAGGGAAGTAACACTCCTTTCTGAATCTCAAGTCTGGATTTTCATCAGATGTGGAAATATAAGAAAGCAGTTTCTACAGAAGCCTTGAGAGGGGGAGATATTCCTTTATTTCCAAAACAAGACTACTGGGTCATTAAACTCAATGTTCTGTATGGAGCAGAGAAAGTTCCCCATGAATTTAAATGTTATTCCTTACTGATTTTCAGAAAACTGGAGACTTCCAACTAGGATTTTTTGATAACCTATTTGAAGGCAAAGCTGTAAGAATCTGTTTTTTCTTGTCTCAACTATATAGAAGCAAGCCTATATTTAGGATGAGTTATTGAATATGGGAATGGAGATTCTAAAGTGGTCTACAGATTTCTCAACAGTTAGATGTCCCATCTTATGATTTCTTAACAGAGGAGGCTAACAAAAGAGCTGCCGCAAATAGTTGATCTATATAAGTCTCAGTTCAGTTTGGCTGCTGATTCATCGGATACATTTCTTGCTGTGTACAGGGGCTTTCTGTATGACAGCATGAAGTTTGGCTTAGTACCCAGAGTTCAGGTTGTTGTGTTTTCTACCTTTCATAATATGCTCTCCTAAAGGTCCTGTAATAAATAGACCAACTCCCCTTGCTGTCATTATCTTACACTTTCTAGCAGAAACTAAAGGCACATATCTGAGATCATATCAACCTTATAAAAAGCTCAGAAAAATAATGTGATAAATGTAATTTTAAAATAACAGATAAATGATAAGTTCCAAATGGTCTAGAGTATGATTAACGAAAATTGAAAATAATAGAATATGTGGGGAAAGTATTACTAGTTTCTTTTGAGATGACAACAGGTCAATAGATTACTTGTTCAGAAAACGTTCAAGGATTTTTAATTGCTTAAGATTAAATTAAAGTAGAATGCTTGCTTTATGAAAGCAAAAATTCAGATGATTATCTGGAAAGTATTACATATTTGAAAAGTGAAAAGAAACTCTCTATACTGAAGAACTGTAACAAAGTCTCTTCATTCAGTCTATATGGTAATATTTACTCTTAACAGAATATATTTAAATCAAACTAAATGCCTAATAATAGAGGAAGAGTGATTATATATATACATACACGTGATTTTTACATATACACATACATGTTATGTATATACACACTCCAATTATATAGACATATTCTATTTTCCATGAATATATGTATAATGTATTTAGAATTAAACTTTACTTCTAAAATAATACATTGGAGGATTTTTTTCATGACATTGCAAAACATCAATATACTAAATGAAAAAAGGGTACAAAAATATTTTAAAATCATTCAATAGAATAAAAATTATAAAAATTCATATATATCTTATATAAAATATTTATAGGGGCCGGCCTAGTGGCACAGCAGTTAAGTTCACACGTTCCACTTCTCAGCGGCCCAGGGTTCGCTGGTTCGGATCCCAGGTGCGGACATGGCACCACTTGGCAAATGCCATGCTGTGGTAGGCGTCCCACGTATAAAGTAGAGGATACTTTATCAAAAAAGAGGGAGGCCAGCCCATGGCCGAGTGGTTAAGTTTGCACACTCTGCTTCGGCGGCCCAGGGTTTTAGCCAGTTCGAATCCTGGGGGTGGACATGGCACTGCTCATCAGGCCATGCTGAGGTGGCATCCCACATGCCACAACTAGAAGGACCCACAGCTAAAAATATACAACTATGTACCAGTGGGCTTTGGGGAGAAAAAGGAAAAATAAAATCTTTAAAAAAATAAATTAAATATTTATAATGTGTAAATATATCATGAAAACAAGATTGGAAGTGATATTGTAGCACAGATGTCAAAGGCTTTTTGTAACTTTTCTTCCTCATTACGAACATAATAAATGTCCACTTTAAGGAAAATAAAAATAGAGGGTTTTTTAAGCAAGTTTTTAAAAGTAAACTACAATAAGCTATTTAAAAGAAAACAAAAGTTCCCCCAAAGAAGACTATGAGCACATTTTGATATATAATCTTCCAATCTTATTTTTAAAATGTCCCCTAATGTGTTTCTATTTTCTGAAGGATTTGTTTATTCACTTTGGTTCAAATTCAGAAAAATGATAATTTGCATGTTTAAAATATCCTTTTTCAACGTTTCACATTGTGTTAGGGGTTTTTTTAGCATTGTTGCATTATACCGTCTCCTATACAGCTTTCCACTAACTACTGACGCCCGAAAGAAGGGAGAGGAGGAGGAGCAGAAACTGCTGCAGAGTATCAAGTCTGAAACCGCTGCGCTGGATACCTGCATGGTTTACAAGAGAAATCGTTGATAAAAAGTTTCTGCAATCAAATATGTCAATATGTTTTATTTCCATGTTGTTCAATTTAATAGGCTTATTACTTAGCAAATAAGATACATTATACATATAATTACAAACACATCTGGAGACTGAGGTTCTCAGTAATCCTACATCTCCAGTGTGCAAAAAGTTTCCCCAGGCTGGATTTTTTTCATGAAATGTGCATGTTTATTTACATTTACACTGCCAGTGTGTTCCTGGATTCTATGTTTTGGTTCCCCAGTGATAAGGAGAGGATGTAAATATCATTAACATACAGGGACATTAAAGAAAATGAAGGTATAGTTAGTATGCGTGTTAGTAACACAATGCCACACCATTACTCTATTTAAAGTCAGCCACTTCTTTTTCAATAACTGAGCATCAAACATTTTTTATCACAGAAAAATGGAAACTCTTTGTGGATGCTTTTCCAGTCAGTCAATACCATACACGCTTGTTGAATAGCATCTATACATGTGCCAGCTACTGTTGCTGGTGCAGGCTTTCATGGTAAATTATTCTATCTCCGCAACATGTTATTTGGAGGCAAATTGGCACTATTTATAAGGAACTTTGAGTCTAATTTGCATCTAAAAATTTTAAATACCCATAATTGTATATGGCCAGAACATTACCCATGGTTAATTTGCATATTGTTCCTATTGTCCCTAAAATGTGAGAACATTTAACAAAACTTTATGCCACATGACGTCGCACATCAAACTGAAAGCAAAGATCAGTCAGGGCTGATGAAACTTGGCGTTGAGGACTTTTGGGGTCATGATGGACCACCAGGTAGTTTAACACCCTTTCTTGTCATGCCCACGGAATTTCCCTTTCAAGCATGCCGCCTGCCCAAGTTCTTGCAGATTCATCCCAGGCCTGTCTGGCTCAGTTATCTTGGTCCTAAGTGGCTGTTAGCAGAATCATACTTCAGAGGTTCAAAGGGCTCATGGGTTATCCATCAAGCCAATTCCATTTCAAATATAAAAAAATCTTGTGCGCTCTGGTCAAATTGACATTTTCTTAGTCCTTACGTGTCAGTAGCACGAAAGCTGAAGCTCGTTCCATCTTAAGATTCTGAACTTCATTCTCCTTTAATGTAACAGTCCTTTCACTAAATCCTTTCTCAGGCTCATTGATTGCTTCTATTGAAAATACTCTAACCTTGTATCCCTTTCTTATTATGAATAAAACAGTTATCCAAACCTTGAGAAATTTTCCTAGTTCTTTTCCAGCAGCTTCTAGTCCAGCACTTTCATCCTGCAACTCTGTGTCAATAGTAACAACTGAATCAAGGCTTTGTAGGGAAAAATTTGTGCTTCAGAGGAAAACTATGCATTGTCTATAGCACACCTCTCTATGTTATCTGTTTATGATTCTGCCATTCTCCATCGCTGTAAATTATAGATAACTGATGGCAATGAAAAACAATTCTTATCTATAGAAATGCAAATCTGCCCTGTCCGAAGAGAGTCAATTGACCTCCCTCTCTGACTGTGGAGAAGCCAGGATTTTCTTTTGAACCTGTTAAACATCTACTTGATTTCCTCATTGATTCATGAGTTAAATAAAATCTTTAATAATTACTCATTTTACATCTGCAGGGGAGTCACAATGTTATCTTTTAAAAAAAAAATCATCATTTAACAGCTACAAATGAGGAAAAATAAGCATAACTGGGGTATTGATCAGGGAATTTATGAAAATGAGATGATAAAAGAGGACACATCCAACAAGAGAGGATCAAGAGTCATATTCTCTCATGTTTTTCTAAACATAAACATGCCATAATTTAGGGGGAAAGAAAATGAAGAGTTATTAATAATTTTCTCTAAAAGTAATATCACTTTTACATTCATATTGGAGAGTCTTGATGGAAATGATTAAAGGGTGATGGTTAGTACATGAAATCAGGTCAAAGCGAAATTTGCACCGAAGTTAAACAGGTGAGGAAGACTTTATTCAAGGCTACTGCAACAAGGAAGAAAGACCAGTCTGATCTCAATTTCACTGAAACAATGGGCAGGAGAGTTTTTAAAAGCTGGGTTGGGGGATATCATAGATCCTGTGTGCTTGCTAATTGGCCTTACCCAAAGGAAAAGGAAGGAAGAGGGAGATTTTACACACAGAGAGGAGAAGGCAATGTAAAAACAGAGCAGAGAGATTTGAAATTCTTGGCCTTAAGGACCGGAGTGATGTAGCCACAAGCCAAGAAATGCCAGTATCCACCAAAGGTTGGAAGAGACAAGGAAATTATTCTCCCCCAGGGCCTCCAAAGTGAGCAAAGCCCTGCTGACACCTTGATTTTGACCCAGTGATACCGATTCCTGACTTCTGGTCTCCAGAACTACAAGAAATTTAATTTCTACAGTTTTAAACTACCAAGTTTGTGATAACTTATTGTAGCAGTCACAGGAGACTAATACAGATTTTGGGACCAAGAAATGGGGTGCTGCTGTAACAAATACTGAAAGATGTGGAAGTAGCTTTGGAATTAATAATGGACAAAGGCTGGAAGAACTTTTTTTTTAAGAGCTAACATCTGTTGCCAATCTTCCTCTCTTTCTTTCTTTTTCTTTTTCTTCTTCTTCTCCCCAAAGCCCCAGTGCATGGTGGTACATCCTAATTGTAAGTCCTTCTAGTTCTTCTGTGTGAGCCGCCACCACAGCATGGCAACTGACAGACAGGTGGTGTGGTTCCATAGCCCAGAAACAAACCCAGGCTGCCAAGGTAGAGAGAGAGGAACTTTAACTACTAGACCATCAGGGCTGGCTCTGGAAGAATTTTGAGGCACATGATAGATAAAGCCTAGATGCTTTAAACAGACTAAGGGTAGAAATATGAACATTAAAGACAATGCTGGTGAGAGCTCAAAAGTGAGAAGCAAAATAGAGGAAGCCTATATCATCTTAGAGAATACATATATTGTCATAAACAGAATATTGGTAGAAATAGGAACATTAAAGGTGCTGTTCAGGGGGCTCAGAAGGAAATGAGAAACATACTGTTAGAAAATGGAAGCAAGGCAATCCTTGTTATAAGTAGCACAGAGCTTCACTGAATTGTGACCTACCGTTGTGTGGAAAGCAGAACTTGCGATTAATTCAGATATTTAGCTGAGAAGATTCCCAAACAAAGCACCAAAGATGCAGCCCAGTTTCTTCTTGCTGCTTATACTAAAACGCTAGAGGAAAGAGACAAGTTGAGGAAAGACTCACAAGCAAAAAAGAACCAGGACTTGATGATTTGTAAAAATTCCCAGACTTTCCAGATTGCAAAAGATGCTAACATGGGGAGATTCCCTGTTACAAAAGCGTGCTCCAGAGAGAAGGCTAAAGTATGGCTGGAGAACCTTTCATCGGTGCTGAGGAGATTAAGTAGGCGTGAAGGGGAGCACCACTGGGGACTGGAGCAAGCCAGGTGAGAAATAACGGCGTGTTGGTCCGGGAAGGATCTGTGGTGGTCCAGCACAGCAGGTGATGAAAATTTGCTGTGTTCTGGATTTATGTTAAAGACAGAACTGATGATATTTTCTGATTGATTGTATATACTTTGTGAGAGAGAAGAGTTGAGAATTATTTCAAAGCATTGGGTCTGGATGACAGGAAGGATGGAGGTGACATTTCCTGAGATAAGTTTACAAGAAAATACCAGGGGCTCAGTTTTTAGCATAATAGATTGATATTTTTATTTACAAAAGCAAGTAAGATAACTGAATATAGGAATCCAGAGATGAGCATGTAGATGAAGACTACAGCTATAAATTTGAGGTCATTAATACAAGGATAATATCTAAAGCCCCGAGACTGGGGAAGGGACTATAAATACAAAATACAAGACGTTTGAAAACTGAGTCATGGGAACTTTCAAAATTAAGAGATCTAGAAGAGAAGAGACCAGCGGAGGAAACTGAGGAGTGTGGTAAGAGAAAAACCAGAAGCAGAACTGTGGAGTTCTGCTACGCCAAGTGAAGAAAGTGTTTCAATGAAGGAGTGACCAAAAGAGTCAAATACTGCCGAGGCGGTGCGTAACAAGACTGGCAAGTGCCCATGGGATTTAGCAACCTGGAAGTCATTGGAAATAGTGACTAGAGAAGTTTTGTTATAATAATGGGGATGGAAGTTTGATATGATGATTTCAGTGGGGGATGAGAGATAGAATTTGAGGACAGCATATATAGAAAATGAAATGAAATTGACTAGAAAGTCGACTAATCTTGCTTTAAAAAAAATCCACAAATTTGGCCAGAATAAGCTCATTACTAACTGAAAAGAGAAAAGTTTTGCTGAAAAGCACCAGACAGTTAAAGGTATGGAGGAAATGAGTAACCACCATGGATCATTCAATTAGAGAGTTTGCCAATTAAAGAAAGAGGTAGTAAATGCACGGTAATTTGCAAGATCTAAGGGGAAAGCAAATGTGATTGTTTTCATCTGTTTAATCTATTAAATCTGTGAGGTAAAATGGAGAAGTAAATGAATGGGATTCTTGAGAGGTTGGAAATGATGTCTAAAAAAAGAAAAGGTAAAAGAACTGACTTTAGGTAAGAAGTGAGTATTTCTCCCTCAGAAATCACAGGGACAGATGAGAAGGTAACTATATCAGGGTTTCTCAGTCTCAGCACTATTGACATTTTGAGCTGGATAATTCTTTGTTGAGGGAGGGGTATTTTGTGCCTTATAGGACATTTAGCATCCTTGATCTCTACCCATTAGACCCCAGGAGCACTGTCCCCCTGTCTTGACTGCCCCAAACATTCCCAGACATTGCCTAAGGTCCCCTGTGGGCAAAATCGCCTTGGTTGAGAACTACTGATATAGAGATAAATTGAAGAGGAGAGAACTTCACTGTGTGAGCTCTGAGTACTAGGAGAAATTGGAATGGTAATTGCATACAAAGTTATTAGAATGGGCTGGGTGATTAAAAGAAAAGAACTTCTGGAAAGAATTCTTTTTTTTTTTTTTTTGAGGAAGATTAGCCCTGATCTAACTACTGCCCTGCCAATCCTCCTCTTTTTGCTGAGGAAGACTGGCCCTGAGCTAACATCCATGCCCATTTTCCTCTACTTTGTACGTGGGTCGCCTACCACAGCATGGCTTTGGCAAGCAGTGCCACGTCTGCACCCGGGATGGGAACTGGCGAACCAGGGCCTCTGAGAAACGGAACGTGCGAACTTAACCTCTGCCCCACCAGCCGGCCCCAGAATTCTTTTTTTTTTAACTCTATGCTTTCTTGCTCAATGGAGTGATTTTTTAAAAAGATTGGCATCTGAGCTAGCAACTGTTGCCAATCTTCTTTTTTTTTTATTCTTCTCCCCAAAAACCCCCGGTACATAGTTGTAGATTCTAGTTGTGAGTGCCTTGGTTGTGCTGTGTAGGACACCACCTCAGCTTGGCCTGATGAGTGGTGCCATGTCCACGCCCAGGATCCGAACTGGCAAAACCCTGGGCCGCTAAAGCAGAGTGCGTGAACTCAACCACTCGGCCACGGGGCCGGCCCCCTGGAAAGAATTCTTAACAACAACAAATACTATGGCGGCTTTATTCTGTGTGAACTTAGCTCACTGGAACGGTGTTTGCCAGAATCCCCTTCCCCACATAGTTCTAGATGTGTGGGGGCCACAAGGGACATTTTACGTGAGATTTGGAAGATGGAAGTGAAACAACCACCATATTCCTTCCACACTTGGAAGGCTGGTGCAGGTCACAAGGCACTGTTGCAGGCACTGTTATAGCCCACGCACGTTGTCACTAATCTGCTGACTCACCTTGGAGTGAAGCAACAATCAGGTGGCAGCTCCTCCAGATACCGCTGGCTCCTCCTTCAGTTTCTCTCACTCCTGTACTAGGTGCCTTATGACCTCTGTGATGAAGGGTGCCAGCTGCCTCTGCACCTCATTGAAGTTGTAGGCTTGGAAGTAGTGAGAGACCCATGTGGGTTTCATTTCCTCTTTGAGGGCTCCAGCCCACCCTTGCAGTTCCAGTTTGTGCTTACTCTCCCCTACTTCTTGTCCATCTTTCTTCCTAACTGCCAGTCCTGCTGACTTCAGGCTGCAGCATCCAACACAGAAGCAATAACTGTATATAAACTCTTTAACATGAGCTCTCGATTGTCTAAGGTCAAATCCCTACAACAAATCCCACATTCTATTCCATTTATTTACTGCTGCCTATATGTCAGGTATAACAACACTGTAAATTATGTTTTATTATCCCTATTTTATAAGTAAGGAGACTGAGATTCAGGAAGACGCAGGAACTCTCTCAAGATCCCACATTTAGTACGTGGCAGACATGGAGTTTGAACAGCATACATCCTCCTTTAAAAGCCTCTCTCCTTCCACCACACCAGTCTGCAATGCTGTTAGTCAGCAGCTTTAGGAAGTAAGGAGGAGCAGAAATGTTTTTAATTTTTGACCTTGACCTATTGATAAATTACTCGATATTGTATTCTAACAATGGTGAGAAATGAATAAAAGCCCTTTTCAAGATAGCAGTTAATGATGTTTTAGAGGTAGGAAGCACAGAACTTAAAGATAAAATGTACTTGCTCTTCACGGAGATAAAATAAGAGTTTCCGTTTTCCACTTCCCATTACAGCATAATGCTTATGAGACACTAACATTTAGTGGAAGCAGATGTCCTGGAAGTTTAGAAGGGACCTTAATCAACCCATCAACATTCAGATTAATCAGGACTAAGAAAGAGCGATCAGGGATTTTACAACTATTACTTGTACCACAGTCAATGTCCTGGCTCTCTTTTCCTGCCTCTCACCTCCAAGGCAGAGCCTTCCCCTCCCCAAGTTATACTTACAGTAACAACAGCAGCCATGTTCTCACTACACATGGACCGTAGCAATAGACCAAGATAGAACAAATCTTGCTTTTGACTTGCTGGTATTGTTAAAAGCAGAAGCATAACCACAAAGGCATTGATGAAAATGCATCAGTTTCTCTGAGTGAACAATCTTACATGTGCATATATCTGTGTCTGCTATAGCATAGGAAGTCCTGAGGTACAGGGATCAAATCTATGAGTTACTTTCTAAAAAGGCTAGAATCACAGAATATCAACACCCGAAGGGATTTTTTTTCCCGTCACCTAATCCATTTCCATTCCAAATGGGGGAATCCATTCTAAAACTAACTTAGTAGTCATCACGCTCTTCCTCTACATTCCAAAATACCAGAGCATTAACCAACTCAAAAGGGAGTCCATGTTATCCTCCAACAGCTAAAAGCTAGGATGCACGTCTTACTTTAAGCTAGACTGTGCTTGCCCATGATTAGGATCCAAGGGTGCTAGAAGAGTCATTTTGCATCATTCAGATTATGCCCACTCCACCTGGCGTGTGCCATATTTATTATTTAGTGCATGTTCTATTGCTATAATAATGGCAATCATACCGAGACTGATATTAAAACTTCTACTTTCTAAACCAATTTGTTCCATCAGTAAAAGTTTTGTTAGGTTGACTATTAGAGGCATAAATGATTATTGCTTTTGCCATATCTTTTTTTTTCATTTTCTACCACAGTAGCACCATGGTTATATGAACTTTAAAAAGGTAATAATTATTTTAACAGTCATTTTGAAAAACCTCGTTCTCATGATTTCCACAGAAAATTATTCACTTGAACCAAGTTTTACTTTTAAAGTTATGGTAAATGTTGGATATGTGGTTTTTCATCTTATAAAAATAAAGTTAGCACTCAAGCCCACTTTAGGATCACAGTTTTATTATCTGAGAACAGGATAAAATTTTGGAATAGAGTATCTTCATCAAAACTTGAGAACAATTTCTACAGAATTTGCAATTAGCTCTTGCATTTTATCTTCAAATTTTTGTCTGTGCAAGATGAATTTTGATACATGCTATACCCCCGTTGAGCTGGAGAAATCAAGTCACAAATAGCTCTCACTGTTTTTGAGATCTCACAGCCATCTGCCAAGAATAGAAGGAAGGGCTTCCGAGGGCCATTCTTCTGCTTTGTCCCTAGAGTACAGTCTCTCCAGGAATGCCTTATATTTCACCTCATCAGAGACTGCCTCTGCTAAGGGAAAATAGACAGTGCAGACATTGACAATATAAATGACCTCAAGAAAAAAAATTACAGACATGGCCAACACGCATTAAAGCAAAGAGTTTATCAGGATTAAAAACTAATTCATCAGTTTAATTTCTCAACAACTAGATTAATATCTGTCCTCCAAATAAATCTTCTTCTAGGATGACTGTGTAATAATCAGTTACAGGTAAAATATCTTTAATAAGAACACTGAGGAGAGATTGCTTCTTTCAGCTAAAGGAGTGGAAAAGTGCTAGAGGGAGAAGGCTGGAAATAACAGAACGCAAAGTTTGATAATTCAACTTTACATGGCAGCACTCTATGGAAAAAAATACAATTTCGTAGAATTCAATATACAGTTCTTTTAAGTTAGATTATTTGTTAAAATTAAGCTGTGCTCTGGGTTTTTAAATCAAAACGAATATACTGTGGTAATTGGGGATATGAGAAAAAATAAATTAACACTACTTGGAACATAGTTAATGTGTCTGAACTGATGCCAATACCTGTTTGTGAGAGGGAAAAATATTCTAGTAGATGAAAGTTGCAAATTATGTTTTAATAGGTTCATATACAATGATCGGCGAATTGCAGTACTGATTTTCTTCTGAATACTCCAATTTGCACTGTTTTCCTCCAATAATTTCTGCTTCAATGATTGTATATTGATCTTCACTGTGTATTATTTTTCCTTAAATTAAATACTCTATTTGTAAGTTGCAGGGGAGGGAGGGCGCACACATGAAGACTAATCCAAATTCCGGTGAAACCACCCGATCTTTCATCTGTATGCCGTTTCATTTTCAAAATAATTCTTGTGATTTTTTTGCCTTGAACATTCAGGAATTGGCTATCTAATGCATTCATATTTATTCACCTTGCTTTTCCCTCATATTTGATCTTTGTGTCTGCCTTGAGTCATTTCATGGCTAATTAATTTCTCTACGTTCCAAGTGAGAAGAAGAAAGACAAAATAATGTAAGCTATTCAAGCAGTGTCAAAGAAGAAAAAAATAGAGAGGGACAAAACTGTTGCTCCAAATGTTAGTGCCAGTTGACCCCAGGTCCACCTACTTCCTTCAGCACTGTCCCCAGGTGTGAAAAACCCTTGATGTCAGCTCTACCTCTGCCCCACTCAGAGATGGAGCCAAGTCTGCCAAGCCTGGCTGTGTACGTGGAAATAAACACACCAGCACCACGCCTGTGAGGCTGCCAATAGTCTTGCTTGCCCAATACAAGAAAGCCTTGGGTATAGCATGCTTCCTGAGCATTCCCTCCATTCCTTCCAAATCAATTTCTTCTAAAGAATACAACTCTGCCTTCCTTTCCTCATGGATGGTCTGTCTTCCCTGGAGGGTCTAGAGTCCTCCTCACTCTTGCTTTCAGGTAGATGGATTTCCAACAATGCACCCAGCCAGCTCCCCCTCCCACATTTGCCTACTCCCTTCTTCCAGGGACTAGAATTTGCACCTGTAACATCAGACACTGTTTCAGAGAAGACATACCCTCAGGAAATCTATTTGCAGCATCCACCTGCTACAAGGATTTCCACCACCTAGAGATCCTGACAAAGCAGCTCCATGGAACGCCATAGCTGGCTAGAATACTATTCTCTTCAGCCCTTCCTTCATGAACAATGTTCTGGAGACTTGGAGAATTCATTGAAGGCAACTTGGCCTTCAGTTTGTCCTGTTAACTACCCCCTGCTGTTTCCTGGTTCTCTCTGCGCCCCCTCACCAGCCAACATTCAAAGTCCTATAACAGCTTACATACATTTTAGGTTGATTTAATTTCATCTTTTTGTCACTATCTTACTCCAGAAAATCAAAATTTGTCAGCAATTATAGTAATAGCTGAGAACCGATGTTAGGTTTCTGTACAGTAAATTTCTTTTTAGCAAGGTTGATAGAATATGCAATAAAACTGGGTACAAAATATTGATCCAGCCTCTCTATGGGTCTATGAATGTTTTGATGAACATAAAGAAGGCCTGGAAGGACACAAACTAACTAAAAGAATTAGCCGTGCATTAATGTTTTACTTGGGCCTGTGTTAAGGAACTTGGGGATCCAAAAACAATGCATAAGGTCACTCTGTCTTTTTTTTTTAAAGATTGCCACCTGTGGTAACATCTGTTGCCAATCCTCTTTTTTTTTTTCTTCTCCTTCTCCCCAAAGTCCCCCCAGTACACAGCTGTATATTCTGGTTGTGAGTGCCTCTGGTTGTGCCATGTGGGACACCGCGTCAGCATGGCTTGACGAGTGGTGCCATGTCCACGCCCAGAATCCGAACCGGCGAAACCCTGGGCCATGGAAGCAGAGTGTGCCAACTTAATCACTTGGTCGTGGGGTAGCCCCAGGTCACTCTGTCTTAATCATTACTACATCACAGTACATTGCCGTAGTGGGTTTCTACAAGCATTAGTTGAATAAATAAGTGAATGGATGAATATAGGACCTTGTGCCTGAATTCAAGGTATCAAAAATAATTGAATAGGGGCGGTCCGGTGGCACAGCAGTTAAGTGTGCACGTTGCGCTTCGGCAGCCCAGGTTCGCAGGTTCAGATCCCAGGTGCGGACATGGCACTTCTTGGAGAGCCATGCTGTGGTAAGCGTCCCACATGTAGGGTAGAGAAAGATGGGCACAGATGTTGGCTCAGGGCCAGTCTTCCTCAGCAAAAAGAGGAGGACTGGCGCAGATGTTGGCCTGGGGCTGATCTTCCTCAAACAATGATTAAATAAATAAATAACTGAATAAATATGAGTTATGGGAGAATAGTGCAAAAAATAGTGAGGTGCTGCCTATACAAGTGCTATAAAAGTTGAAAGAAAAGAGGGAATAGAACGTAGTGAAGAAGTTGGAAAAGAGCACATAGAGAATTTAGAGCTAATTCAGCCTTAAATTTTGAGCAAGGTTTAGCATCAGGTAAGGAGAAAGGCATTCCTGGCACAGGGAACAGAATTACACGAATACCTGCAGGTGCACAAGAGCATGGACCAATGAGGAGAAGAACTCTCTTGGAATGGAGGACGTGAAGGAAACAAAGTTAGATGGATGGACTTGGGGCCAGACATGGAGACCATTAAAAATCAGGCTGGAGAGGGCTTGGAAAAGCACCAGGAAAGTTTGAGTATGATCAAACAAGATGTTTTTTGTGTGTCAGGACATTAACTTCCTCTCCATTTCACTAAATCTATTTTTCAAAAGATGCATATTTCTTTCTCATGCTCTGTGTTAGACATAAGACCCCAGGATAGGCAGGGGGATAAAGAGAGAGTACATCGTAAAATGGGAAGAGAGAGCCACGATCAAGTTCAAGACACAGTAACTTGGGTAATGATGTTGTCAAACGCTCATTTCCCAAACTATCACCAAAGTGTCTATTGATAAAACAAAGCACAGTTAATTGTCTACCATGGTAAGGGAGAAAACTAGGTCAACAGAGTCTCAGTACTGTCCCAGAGAGGAAAAGACAAAGTCAGGATATTTATTGAGATTTTGAAGCCTGGTTTAAGGCAGGTCTTTCAATGTGGAGGCTTGGTTACAACTGAGTAGGAATCAAGGCATAATAGTTAAGGATTAGCCAACACAGCAGTATAAGACTTTTGAGGCAAGGGGCTAAAAGTCTGCTTTAAATTGTCCACAGAGGCTTTCTATTAATGAGTTGATGGAACTCTCTGCAAATCCCTGGAATGAAAAACAAAGTCATTCACAACTTGTATCATCCTGGGAAAGAGTCTCATGAAATATTAAAGTTATGTTGAAGACAATGGAATAATAAAGGCATGTTAATGTAGATGGTAACCTGCATAGATGGTTTCAATTCTCAATGTGCATGCGTGCAAAGAGCAGAGGAAGCAGAACTGAAGGAAGAGGGGCTGAGATCTGTTAGGTAGATTCAAAAAAGTCTTCAAAGAAGACGTGGCCTCTGTGCTACGACCTGAAAAATGAGCGGGAATTTGACCTGTGTGCAAAAAAGAGAAAGGATTCAAGAAAAGGACATAATGGTGCATAAGAAAAAGTGTGAAAGAATGTGTCTGGTCTGAGGGAACATAAGTAGTTTCCATAAGCAAAAAGCTTTCACTATGTTTCTAAAATAGAAATCGATGCACTTCTACTTTATTAATTTTAATGATTCAGAGTATATTGTTGGGAATAAACTGTTTGCCTAAGTTAAGGATTTTTTTGGGGGGTGGGGTGGTAAGGAAGATTCGCCCTGAGCTAACATCTGAGGCAATCTTCCTCTGTTTTGTATGTGGGCCACCACAGCATGGCTTGACAAGCAGTGTGTAGGTCTGCTCCTGGGATCTGAACCTGCAAACCCCCGGCTGCCAAAGCAGAGCACACAAACTTAACCACTACACCACCAGGCCAGCCCTAGGGTGATTTTTTTAAATTATTCCTGAAGCCACTTTTGTTTAAGTGACTTTTAAGATTAGCTTAAAATCACATGGGTTATTTTTTAATATATGTTTTTTACGAGCAAATTGCTAGAACATGTAGAAATTCACTCCCACCTAGGGAGAATAAAAGAGAAAGGAAGCATGGAGCTGCCAGCAGGGTTCATAGTTTCTCTGATGTAGTGTAATGTTTTATGCTACTGAAAGCCAGAGTTGAGTTCATTCGGATCTCTCTCCTGCATGTCAGGGAATTTTTGATAAACTAACCTAGAAACAAATCCAAATGGATTATGATTGCCATACTGTATAACAGAAGAGATGGCCTGGAAGAAGACTTAATCAGAAAATAAATGTCAACATCAAAAGCATGCTTTGGTGGGGCCGGCCCAGTGGCATAGTGGTTAAGTTCGCATGCCCTGCACCAGTGGCCTAGTTGCAGGCTCGGATCCCAGGTGCACACCTATTCACCATTCATCAAGCCAGGTTGTGGCAGCATCCCACATGTAAAACAGAGGAAGATTGGCACAGATGTTAGCTCAGGGACAATGTTCCTCAAGCAAAATGAGGAAGGTTGGCAATGGATGTTAGGTCAGGGTCAATCTTCCTTAAAAAAAAAAAAGCATGCTTTGCTGCTAGAACATCAGGAAACCAATCAGCATTTGATCCTCTTAGCAGGCTCACCTAGAAAGCTGCATCCTATCCCTTTGGTGCCCCTGTCTGATAAGGGTCAGGGCATGTTCTGACCTTCTATGCATTGGTCAGACCCTGTCCTCCAGTCAGTGATGAGCACAGCTCAGATTCAACAAGCTGCAAGCCTGCTTACCCCACACCTGAGAGCCCAGACAGATTCAAAACAACAGCTAATTAAACCTGGAGCACCAAGCTATCATCATCCGAGATTCATGGGCATCCAACAAGCAGAAGAACTAGCAACACGGCATTCGGCAACAGCTGTCACCTGCTATAATGTTCTTTAATTATCTTAAAATTTCTAAGAACTGACAAATGGGTGACAAAATGCAATTTTCTGTGTCAGGAAGCGAGAGACAAGCCTGTGTTACTTTGATGAGAGGAAATACTGTAAAATCATCTCTCTCAGCCCTTCTTACTGGGGAGGGGGGACTGTTGTCACTCAATTCTAGTCTGTAAACACCCTCGTTACAGGACTGCTGGAGGGACATGCTTCCTTCTTTACAAAGGTTGAATGGGAGAGGCCAGAATGTGCTTGGGCTGTGCCAAGCTGTCCCCCATAGCCTCAAACTCGTTCAGATTCAGCCCCATCTCCCGTCCAAGCCCCATCGTGGTTCTTATTTCCCAGCGAGATACACTCCTGGGGTGGACCATGAGCAAAGATGGACTCAAGTTCCCTGGAATCATGCCAAGCCTCTTGCTACAGATTCCTCCAGAGGCCTGTCCAAATTGTGTCCTAATCCTTCTAGGTTGCAGCAATGTTTATTATGACCTCCATCAGGATTTTCATTACTCCCTAACTTCTGTTGGTCATTACGTTCTACTGAATGTGCATGATAACATCCTTTGTTCCTTTGAGGCAAGTTTACTTCTATCATTTACACAGTTTTGCCAGGGTTTAGGGGTCAAAATGTTCAGGAGAACACAAAATAAATTGCAGAAAGAAGGTCACTGCATAGTAAAGAGCTCTTAACATCAGCTGGAAAAAACACATCATCTGTATAGAGTAGTAGGGCACTCATTAGCCAAGAGCATTGCACTACTCATGGTCCCAGGACATAAGATAGAGAAAAACATGGGCTAGCTCACAAGGGTTGAGAGTATAAAACAGCCCTTAGAGCTTGAGGAAAACATACATTAACAGTGTACTATGAAAGATTGTTACATACAATTAAAACTATGTGTGTGAGTAGTTTTCTTTTTAAATATTTGAGAGACAAATAGCATAACCAATCAACACACTAGTGTCTGCTACCAGGTGCTAACAGTCTAAAAGGATCACTAATAATTCTCAAAACATACAGTATTTGTGACTTGTTCTTTAAATGTGCATGAATATATTAATGAATATGACAATGATTGCCAGCTCTGGTTACATTTTTGAACCATCTGAACAAAATTTTTATATTAAGATTTAAATTATAGTGTCTATAGCTGATCAGTGATTTATTCTTGCCCACTAATTATAGTATAACCCTTTAAATTTTGTATTTAACATTATTTTATGCAATCAGCACATTATTTTTTAATGTCTATTAATAGTCAAATCAGTCTGTTTTTGTGATCCCTGAGATGTAAGCTTTCTGGAGACAAGGTCAAGATCTGTTAAGTGGCTTCAGTTGTGGTATTTGATAATACTAATATTGTCAACATTTGGTATTTGATAATTTTGATACTAGAGATGTCAACTGTTTTTTCCAAGGCCATGAAGTCAAATTCATTCAGTTTTTTCTTCTCCATGTTCAGTCTCCTTATTCATTCCATCAGTGCATCTCACGTCATCACTTTGAGCCCACAAGTCCTGGCATCTTATTGTCCAGCACATGATTCAACCAGTTAGTTGAAATGGAACCTGAAATGGACATGCCACTAATCTAAACAGATAAGAGAAGATAATTATTTTCTTCAATCAGCTTCCACTGAAACCCAGGGCAGAGCAGGAAGTTGATCCAGAAGAAGGTACAGCACCAATAAATAGTAAATCAAAACAAAAACAGTGAGAAGGGTAGAATCTATGGATTCAAAGAGACTCAGAAAACGTATCAACCAAGTGCAATATGTGGGCAGTTTAGGACCTTATTCTAGTGTCCCAGGTGTAAAAAAGAAAGAAAGAAGGAAAAGGGAAAAAAAATACTAGGGATTTTATTACATTAATTATTGTTAATAATTTAAGCAAAATAATGAAATCGTTTTTATATTTTATTGATACACACTGAAATATTCGTGAATGAAACGATATAATTTATTAAAATTCATCCAGTAGGGAGTAATATAGGATACGGATGGGTTTACTTTTGAAACAAGACTATTGAACCTGGGTGATGAATACGTGGTTGATTGTTATACTTTTCTGTCTTTATATATGTTTGAAATTTTTCATAACAGAAAAATTTGAAAATAAATAAAAAATAAAATACACAATTTGGCTTGTGGTCTGGAACCACATTTTTTTTTTATTGCAATGGGCTGGTTAGATTCTGTTTAGAACTGAATGTGGTATATAGAAAATGCAATCTTTGGTACAACCCAATTGATCCATCTGTCCCACCTTTGAGAAAAAGTATGTGCTCTGCACAGTTCCCCAGAGAGTCGTTGGCGATGATGCTCCAGGTAGGTGCCCATTATGGCAACTAGCCTAGAAGCTCCCCCTTTATTCAGTTCCCTTCAATCCTTGCCTCCCTGTATCATTACCTCCATCCCCTACCAGTGTCCCCTTTGCTTCCTAACTCCATATCTCAGGGTCCGCTTTGGGGAGAACCCAAACTGAGATAGAAAAATGGATAACAGCAGTGGCCTTTCCTTAAAAATAAATTTATTTAAAAATGTTACTATGAAATAATAATAATTACAAAAATTAAAATAGGCTAATATATACTATTTCCCATAGGCCATGCCATGTGTGTGTATATACATATATATATACTATATATGTATATACTTTATATGTATATATATGTAATTTATATGCATATTATATATATCTCTCTTGATATTCACAGTAACCTTATTTTATAGATGCAAAGAGATATTAAATAACCTGACCAAACTCATACAGCTAGTAAATGATGGACTTGATAATAATATTCTTACTATTTTGTTGTTAAAATGATGCTGATAATGTTAGTTGTTTTTTGGGAGAATTTGAGGAGGGGTGTATCTATGTGTGCACTGCAGTATTCTCACTTGATAAAATATAATGTGTATTGTAAGTCTATCCCATTTTAAAAAAATGTGAAAACAACTAGGAAAAACTACTTTAACCACATCTTCTGAGAAGAAATATGAGCAAATGAATACTCCTTTTATCCAACCATGCCCCACCCCCCATCATATAATGATGCTAATCTTTTCTTCTGGAAAGAAATATTTTGAAAACAGAATGGAGAGGATATATACTCCAACAGGATAATTGCTTCGCTGCAGTCTTCCTTCCTACAGAGAAGAAAGCCTTCCTGAAATTAAAGATGTGGCCACTAACAGAGCACCATAGACAGCTCAAGATCAGATAACTCAAATCACCAAATCACCAAGAGCTGAACCTCACATGCAGATGGCTCTGAGATCTGCAAGAAGCATTTCCAGCTTTCAGTCAAACGACATCTCCATTAAAAATAGAGATACTAGAGGAACTGTTTTGTAGCATATACCAAAAGAGGTAAATGCTATTCTAGATGCTGCCTGGCCCTGGGACATGCCCATCCAGGACAGCGCTGAGCTAAAATGATTCTCAGATGCAGTTGCTCTCTGCTTTAAGAAAACCTCAGAGAAACACTCATGTGAGTGGGTTTTTATATTTGTAAAACTTATCAGCAGTGGATGGCAACACATATTAAATGTAAATATTTTCATTTTAACTTGGAATTTCAATTCTGGTAATTAATTGAACAGAGATAACACAAATGCATAAAAATGTATTTTTAAGATATTGTACTACATCAATACTCTGAATAGCACAAAGAAAAAGAAAACGAAACTAAATTGCATAGGTAGAGTATTGACTAAGTAAAGTCTAATGTACACATAAAATAGAATCACAGTCACCCATTGTGAAGAAGGAATGATGCTACATAGAACAAGCATTCATCATCAGGCATGGAAAGTATATTACCAGCGAACATGGTTAGTGTAAGCCATTTATGTTCTAAATGTATATGGAAATATTTAGAAAGTTGCATAACAAATTATTGATAGTTTTATCTCTACAAGTGAGATTAAGTAAGCTTTCACTTCAGACTTTGTTAATTTTATTATTTTATAAGTGTATATTTTTACATCACTCTTCTTTACACTTTTACAGTCAAAAAACAAAGATGTTTTGAAAATATAAAAAGGCAATATGACAGAAAAGAAATTTAATTTACTTGTGATATTATTACCCTAACAAAGAGATTCTCTCCTTGACAAAACTATTCACCAAAAGATATCTTGAAGAATGAATTGTGTTGGTGCGTTTATACTTAGTACCAGATTACAGGCTCCTTGACTTGGGGTCCTAGGAACAGAGAAATCCAAGATTGCAGTCGTGCAGGCTACTATCAATGGAAGACCCAACAGTAATAAGTGAAAAAGCCTCCAAATTTATAATATGTCACTGAAAACATTATAAATTGGAAAAAATAAATTTGCAAAACTCTTGTTTAAATCTGATTTATACAAGCCTATGTCTATAGGTGCTTAAAATAGGGTTCAAATGCATTCGTGCAAGCCCAGCTTCCTGAGCATCTCTTTGTGGAGTCCAAGTCACTGCTGGGCATCATCAGGGTGAATTACACCTTCAGTACAGCAAACAAGCAGCACCAAAGAGCAAAGGCAATGGATCTGGGTCCCAAGGAAGAAGGACAGACGTGATAGGCAAAACGTAGGTAAGTGTCATGCACGTTGACTTACGTTAGACCCTTCTGGTTTTTTATTCCATTTTATTATTTAACTTCCTTTTGCATAACCAAGAAGATATCCTTGTAAGTCTCTGGCACCCTCTTTTGGACAATCTGATTATTTCAAAACTAAAATTTGTTTCAATGAAATGGATTTCTGAGTATATTATAGGCAAATTGAATCAGATATGCATTATTATTATTTATATTTTTGTTTTGTTTTTTTTTTTAAAGATTTCATTTTTCCTTTTTCTCCCCAAAGCCCCCTGGTACATAGTTGTATATTTTCAGCTGTGGGTCCCTCTAATTGTAGCATGTGGGACGCCACCTCAGCATGGCCTGATAAACAGTGCCATGTCCGCGCCCAGGATCTGAACCGGCGAAACCCTGGGCCGCCGAAGCGTAGTGCGCGAACTTAACCACTCGGCCCCGTAGAGCAGTTTTAGATTTGCAGAAAAATCGAACAGATAATACAAAGTTCCAATACACTCCCCTCCCCCACATAATTTCCCCATTATTAACAACTTGGATTAGCATGGTACATTTGTTAAAGTTAATGAAACAATATTAGTACATTAACTAAAATCCATAGTGTACAGTAAGCTTGTACATTTCTGTGGAATGTGACTAATTTCATATATCCACCACTATAGAGAAGAGTTTCATTGCCTTAAAAATCCCTTGTGCTTCACATCTCCATCTGCTCTCCCTTCCCCCCAACCTTTGTAATCACTGATCATTTTTACTGTCTCTATAGTTTTTTATGTCTCCATAGTTTTCCAGAATGATATGTAATGGAATAATAAAATATATGTCCTGTAGGGCCTGGGCCTTGCTTGCTCAGCGAAAGCCCCTGGGGCCCATTGCAACCATGCGTCCTACTGGCTCCCTTCTGGGCAGGCAGCACAGCTACCAGGATTTGTAACGATCTGGGCCTGGCCAGTCTGGATCCTCCCTTATCCCGCGAGAAGAACATCCCGTCTTACAGGGACGCAGAGCCCCTCCATGTGAGCT